>NC_136923.1:4380000-5580000 GCF_949752795.1 Hyperoodon ampullatus | reverse complement strand
TGCTTGAGGTTGAGTGTTCAAGGGGTTGCTTCTCTTCTCCTCACGATACTGCTCTGGCAGCCAGACCGTTACGTCGGCGTGATCTGCGTCTTGAAGATTTGGCGTCCAGGTAGTGGAGCTCCTCTTCCTTCCCTGTTGCAGACCAGTAAAGCCCCTCAGTTTGAAAGAGCCTGTGGCAGCCTTCTTGCTCTTCATCAGTGATGAGAGTAGTTGGTCAGCGTTTTTACCGTCCGCCTTGCTTACTCCAGGCTCCTGACACAGCAGAAGACTTGGCTTTGAATCATCACTTTATCAAAACCTTGAAAGTCAGCAAAAAATGTCAAGAGCCGTTTCTTTCCTATTTCATTCATCATTTGTGATGACACTCCTTTCCAAGCCTAATCAGTGCATCGAATGCCTTTATGGTAAAAACTCTGCCATGAATCCTTCGTCAAAGTTCAGTCACCCTATCAGCTCTCCAGGTACTGTATCATCACCTGATATGCTTTGAAGGTTGTGGTGACTCCTTGGAATAAAGGCTACATTAGGGCTTCCCTGGTGGCGCAGTGGTTGAGAGTCCGCCTGCCGATGCAGGGGACACGGGTTCGTGCCCCGGTCCGGGAAGATCCCACATGCCGCAGAGCGGCTAGGCCCGTGAGCCATGGCCACTGAGCCTGTGCTCCGGAGCCTGTGCTCCGCAAGGGGAGAGGCCACAACAGTGAGAGGCCCGCCTACCGCAAAAAAAAAAAAAAAAAAAAAAAAAGGCTACATTAAAGGTGTGTGAAAGCGGAAAGACCACAGTTATTATCCGTAACAGAAAGCCCTAGAAGGATGCCTAGAAGCATCGTCTTCTGTCAAAGAAGCCTTGTGTGAAAGATTCTCCTGCGTCATGTGTATGGTTTGAACACCGTGTAGCAGGCCATGCGCTTTGTTTTCAAAAAAAAAAAAGCTCAGGTTCATCAAGATTAGAAATTTGCTCTGCAGTACAGCCATCTTCAGGAATTTCAGGGGTTCACTGGGGGAGCTGCTGCAGCCTTACATGCAGCTGCAGTCAGGCTTACATAAATCTCCCAGACCTTCCAGGCTGGCTTTAAAACCGAAGTCCATCACCAAATCCTCGTTCCCCATCACTTTTCTAACTCTCCATCTGTACCAGCATGTGCTCAGTGGCATCACGCTGACTGGCTGTGCATCCTGCATACACGAATCTCACTAGCTTGATAAAAATAGCTCCCATGCTCCAGAAGACTGCGAGACTTTGTGGAACCCACGCGTTTCACAAGTTGTGCTTTGTCACCTACCCAATGCAAAAACCATACACAGGAAAGGGACGCACGTACTTGGCCAAGGTTATATCTTTTATATGATCACCCTTCTCAATATACTGTCGCTCCAGCTTTTTTTCCTAACAGAGGGAATTTCCTCAGCCTCTGAAACTCACCTGCTTTCTTCATGGACTTCTCCACTTCCAGAGGAGACAGTTTCACCTAATAAAGTGGGGAAAATGAGCTGATAACACACTACACACCTAAACAGCATAAGTTCCCGGCAGTCGGCTAATACAGCAGCGTGTGCCGCGGCCTCTGTTCGGTTAAGACACTCCGAACTTGAGTGATTTTGCTGCAGGCTCTTACGTATTTGTCATTTTTCACTTGGATAGCCAATATGGGCTAATGTTTTTTGCAAACCATTACAGCCAATATTTGGATAGTGAGAGTTGAGATGGGGCAGATACCTTTGTGTTCTTGTTTATCCCGTGGCAGCCTCTGAGTTCAGGGAGTGGGACGCTCCACAGGAGGAACAGGGCAGCTCAGAGGTGTGGCTGCCGTACGCCACCGCCAGGATGTCCACGCGGGGGACTTGATCCAAGAGCCCTCGGCACCTCTGTGAGGTCACCACAGCTGAAGTGACACCGGCCCAGAAAAATCATGTGAAGTCAACAGAACAGCCCTGCTAGGGCTCATCCAGTGGAGGTTAGAGGGGAAGGCTGCCCACCACTCCAGGCAGGGCCTGGGGTGTGCTGGCAACGCTGGGCAGTGGTCACCACCTCAAGGTTGGGGTACAGCCCGGGGCCCCTGTCACCAGGAACGTGCTGGTCCACGTCACTTGGCACACAGTGTCAGGGGTTCACAGATTCCATGAGGACCCTCTGTGGATCCAAGGTCAGGAACCTCGGTGCAGAGTGTGGTTCTTAGCTCGTAGTTTCCCCAGAGAGAATTTTATTGAAGTCAGTGTAGTGGAATGAGCCTTCTAGAAAGGAAACATTGAGATCTCAGCCCTGCCTCACGTGGTTATGTGACCTTGGACAATTTACTTGCCCTTATGAGCGTTGATTTTCTTATCTCTAAAATGGACCGATGATACTGTTTATGACTCTCACCTCAATAAAAGAAAGTAAAAATAATAATATAATGTTAGTGGGAGTTCCCTGGCAGTCCAGTGGTTAGGACTTGGCACTTGCACTGCCGTGGGCCTGGGTTCAGCGTCTTGTCAGGGAACTGAGGTCCTGCAAGCCACACGGCACCGCCAAAAAAATAAGTGTTCCCCCAGCCGGTTACTGGAGGATGCAGTGGGCTGGTCCTTACAAGGTGCCTTAAGCACAGAGCCTGGCCCGTAACACCCTTCAGCTCTGCAGCTGTGAGGGTTCATCTGGAGGAAGGAGGAAGCACCATGTCCTTACAGCCACAATGCACACTGCCTGTGACAGCTGCTGCTTACACGGGTGATTGTCGTAGGTTGATTCTCCTGCCTTCAGTTGTAGAGGCTGGCCTTTTCTGACCTCAGCCCCAAACTATAAGGGGAAAGGGTGATATCTGTGCCTTCACTGTTCTAAAATTCCCTCATAAAGAGATTCAATTCTATAAAATAATTAGTTTATATGTAACACTTGGCAGGGATTAAACCAACATGAATGGGACATAGTTTTAGGCAGGTTTACCAAGGTGGACCTGGTTAGGTTTCCCAGCGTTTTTGAGCATAGTATACAGATCTGAAAGTTCATTGTTACTTATTGTTAAAGTTTTTATTTTATCTTAATTATTTTACCTTTATTAAAGCATTTTCATTAAAAAAAAAACGTTGTTGTTTACTTGAATGTGGTTTTTAGTGTTCCCCTGTGGGGAAAGTACTTAGGCTAAAAAGAAATTAAATGTCTCTCCTCCCCATCACCCACCTCCCGTTTATGATTTTTCCAACCGAATTGAATTTTTAAAAACCTAATTACAGGGACTTCCCTGGTGGTGCAGTGGTTAAGAATCCACCTGCCAATGCAGGGGACACAGGTTTGAGCCCTGGTCCGGGAAGATCCCACATGCTGTGGAGCAGCTAAGTCCGTGAGCCGCAACTACTGAGCCTGCGCCTTAGAGCCTGTGAGCCACAACTACTGAGCCTGTGCGTCACAGTTACTGAAGCCCACGCGCCTAGAGCCCGTGCTCCGCAGCAAGAGAAGCCACCACAATGAGAAGCCCGCACACCACAACGAAGAGTAGCCCTCGCTCGCCGCATCTAGAGAAAGCCCGTGCGCAGCAACGAAGACCCAACGCAGCCAAAACTAAGTAAATAAAAGAAACAAATTTATTAAAAAAGAAAAAAAAACCTGATTACAGACTCAAATAATTATCCCATGAATGTTAACTTCCTTAAGACTGTAACTAAGGCCCATTTCTAAAATTGATTGATAGAGATTTAAATCCATGAGTTTATCTTAAATCTTTGGTTTTTTATATATAAGCTGAAAATTTTTAGTCTTTTTACCATTCTGTGAAATATACAGATGCCTCAGTTAAGAATACATGATATGGAAAAGCAAATTTGTGAAGTTGTTAAACTAAGGCAGTACTTTTTATTTCAAAGTAATTCACTAACATTTCTTTTAAGTGAAAGTTTTTTAGCATTTAAAAATTTTTGGAATCTTTCCATTTTCAGAAGCAGTATTTCAAAGGTAGGTATTCTTCTTCCTAACATTCAGATGGCACATTCTGATAGAGTAGAAAGAGTGGAATCAGAAAAACGTGGGTCCAAGAGTCCAGGTCTACACTAGGAAAACAGTGGTGACCTTGGGAACATTGCTTAATCCCTCTGAACCTCAGTTTCCTCAGCTGTGAAGTGGGCATAATTACTAGCTCCTGAGTTTGTTTTGCAGACTAAATGAGATGGTATATGAAAGGATCTGGCACATTATAGGTGTGCTTTTTTCCCCTTCAGATGAACCAGAAGTGTGAGCATTGACATAATTATTTCCTCTAGGAAGTAAAAAGCCTATTTTATGCCCTGGTAGGTAACACAGTGCAGAAGAAGGAGGTGACAGAAAAAGTTCGAGGTAAAGTAGTGAAGACAGCTCTGGGGATGGGGGAGGGGTACCGTGGTAAGCACTTCCTGCACGAAGGGAGCGAGGTGCAGCCATTGCGGGTGGCTTCTTGTTTTTTTAATATTGTTTATTGGGTTTTCCTGGTTATAAGAGTAATCCACGCACGCTGTGGAGGCTTTGGGAAAATGCCGTCGTGTGGGTTAGTTTAGTCTTGCGAATCGGTGACTCTGAGGCGGTCTGTGGCCTTGCTGTGAACGGGAGCCCAGACATCCATCATCCCAGGAGCGCTGACGGAGACAGATGTGTGCCCAGGGCTGCGCTCACCGCTGACGTGAGGGAGTGCACTTGGGCTGCCGGGTGGACCTCTGAGACTTCATCAGGGGTTGGAGTTGGTGCCAGTGCTGAGGATTCTCAGCTCACACTTCTGCAGAACTGAGCCACGTCGCCCATCTGTCTGTGGTATTCTTTTTTTTTTTTTTTTTTTTTTTTTTGCGGTACACGGGCCTCTCACTGTTGTGGCCTCTCCCCTTGTGGAGCACAGGCTCCGGACGTGCAGGCTCAGCGGCCATGGCTCACGGGCCCAGCCGCTCCACGGCATGTGGGATCTTCCCAGACCGGGGCCCGAACCCGTGTCCCCTGCATCGGCAGGCAGACTCTCAACCACTGCGCCACCAGGGAAGCCCTGTCTGTGGTATTCTGATGCCCCATTTCCTTTACTGGGGTAAAATCTGTAGGCTGGTACTGTGCTTTTGTGAGCAGGGCACTTGTAGCCTGCTGAAGTGAAAGAAGAAATACGAGGCCGACCGCTACCAAAGGCACCCCCAGGGTGTAGAGCAGCCCCGAAAATAGGGAGTGGGGATTGTTAAAGCTTTGTTTGAAAATCAAGGTCAAGCCGCACTTAGAGAAAGTAGCATGAAATTAGTGTTTCTAATATTAACAATTCTTTTTTTTTTTTTTTTTGACTGCATTGGGTCTTCGTTACTGCGCGCGGTCTTTCCCTAGTTGCGGCGAGCGGGGGCTACTCTTCATTGTGGTGCGTGGGCTTCTCATTGCCGTGGCTTCTCTTGTTGCAGAGCACGGGCTCTAGGCGCGCAGGCTTCAGTAGTTGTGGCACGCAGGCGCGGTAGTTGTGGCTTGCGGGCTCTAGGGCGCAGGCTCAGTAGTTGTGGTGTACGGGCTTCATTGCTCTGTGGCATGTGGGATCTTCCCGGACCAGGGCTCGAACCCATGTCCCCTGCATTGGCAGGCAGATTGTTAATGACTGTGTCACCAAGGAAGTCCCAACAATTCTTATTTTAATTGTTTTATGACATGTTTCTTATCTCCTGTTCATATTTGAATGCTGATGAAAGCAGAATGCTTATCTTCTTTAACGATGGCAAATTGATGACCCAGTTGCCGTACACCCTACGTGCCACTGGTCGCTTTCGGGTTGCTAGGTGCTGCAGGTAACTGCACAGGCTTTGCAGTCAAACCTGGTCTGAACCCTGGTTTTGCCACTGGGTGCCTTTGGGCAAGTCCGTCTCCCTTGTCATCTGTAAAATGGGCATGATGTCAGTACCTACCTCACAAGATGGTCTCAGAGATTAAAAGGGAAGAGTAAGAAGTGTTTACTCTGGTGTGGAGTCTTTTATGAATACGTGTTAATTGCAGCTGTTATGATTACTAATAATAGGGTAAAGAACTGGACCAGGGAAGCAGAGTCCTAAGACAGAGCGTAAAGAGAATGGGGCAAATCAGAATATCTCCCAAACCCCACGCTCCTTTCATCTTTACCCGCTGAGGTCTTTATGATTCCTTGAACACACAGAGTAGCAGGCAGGTTGTTTAAGGTGGTCTCATTTTCTAGGTAGGAAGTTTTGTATTTCTTAAAGAACAGTCCTAAAACTTAACAAATGCAAATGTTGAGCTGCCTGCATTTTTTCCCACTGAAGTCGCTAGTGTGGAGCACTGACCAATGCCTCTTTGGAAACAAGCTTGAAGGATCTGTAGCAAGTTTTCTGAATGTCTTTATTATTAAGTAACTATTGCTACCTTGAAGATGGGTTTGGTTTTTGGAAATTAGACATCATTCGGTGCCCACATTGAGGAATAAGATTAGGTGGATAGTATATCACGTTTGGTCAAAAACAAAGAGTTCTGGAAGCAGTTTCCAAAGAGGAATCCTGAAATGTTTTGCTCACTGGCTATTTAAAGTCTGATTATTTGGGTGTAAAAATTCTAATGTGCTTGTTAACAATCCTTGTGGTTACTCATCTCAGTCGTCCCCTTCCTCCTCCTGAAGGTATTAGAGAAAGAAGACGGACTTTCATCGTGTCCTTTCTGAATTCTGCACCTAGAGTGGGCAGAGGAGGTGATTCGCTGTGGTAACTCCAACACCCCAACTCCCCACCTCAGGCCAGGGAAGCAGGTTGATTGAGGAATTGCCAATCCTGTTTGTGCACGTAGACACAGAAAGGCTGACTCAGGAGGAGTGCATGGTTCCCGGCTCAGATTCTGAGACCTTTTTTCTTTTTTTTTCTTTTTTTTTTTGCGGTACGTGGGCCTCTCACTGTTGTGGCCTCTCCCGTTGCGGAGCACAGGCTCCGGACGCACAGGCTCAGTGGCCATGGCTCACGGGCCTAGCCGCTCCGCGCCATGTGGGATCTTCCCGGACCGGGGCACGAACCCGTGTCCCGTGCATCGGCAGGCGGACTCTCAACCACTGCGCCACCACGGAAGCCCTTTTTAACTATTATTGATTGTCAAAAGGTTACCATGTGCTTCTTGTATAAAAACAATGAGGTGAAGGCAGTCATTACTTCATAAACCGTAAGGGTCTCTTCCTACAAATCCCCAATTTCTGGATTCACATTGAAAGGTGAATTTGTTCCCTACTTAATTTATAGGAAAAGTTCTCATTGCTATGTGAATAAAAGATGCTGCCACTTTACCCTGTAACATGGACCCCAAACTACTGTGAAAAGAATTTTAGTTGTGGTGCCTACAATTTTGAAAACCCAGGGCAATTTTTATTAATTTCATAAATTCTTACACTGCAGTAAGCTGAAATATGCGTAAAGGGAAGCCATAACTCTTTTTTATTAACCACAGTTGAAGACATGTAGAGGCCCAGTAGCTGTTCCAGGCAGGAACCCCCAGACATTCCTTCCTGTCTGCTGTCAGGCGCGATGTGCGCTCAGCACGAGCCGCTTCCCGGATGTGGGCTTCTCTGGGGACCAGGGGGCTCGATGGCGTAGAAGCCGTGCTCTTCTATCATGCGGTAGAGCATGATGTACTTGGAAGCCTTCCTCGTCCTCGGGATCACGAACTTCTCCGTGAACTCGTCCCGGTCCAGCCGTTCCTCACCCTGTGTGGCCAGGACGCAGTTAATGAACTTGAGGGCGTAGCTGTAGCAGTTGTGGTGGTCTTCTTCGTACCTTACGGGGCAAGGACGTCGAGAAGACAAGGCTTAGCCCTGAGCTGCCCAAAGCCTTTCATAATTTTAATCTCGCTGCAAGCTGGGCCCCCATGTGTGCTAGCCCCCTTGATGACAAAGTGTCCAGAGATGCAATTCTGAGGGACACTTGGCATCTGGGGCTATTTCTGCTTGCAGCTTAAGTATAGATAGGACTCACCGAGATGTCCAGAGTGGTGACTCAAGTTGCATATAGGCCCCAATATGGGGAACTTAATTTCACTGAAATTCTAGATTCTCAAAGTGGAATTCCATGTCTGAGTTTTATGATATCCTACAGTGTCTAAACTTATTTCAAGGGAAGCATCAGAACAATTTAAGTCCACAAGTATGCTATATATCTTCTACAGTGATAAGGGGGCAAGGAATCGATAAATTAATTTCAAAATTGCTGAAACTTAAAAAGGGGGGAGCTTTAGATAGGTTTACATTTTGAACCTCATTTAAAATTGTTTTAAGGGAACATAATACTGTGGGTTTTGCTGTACGTATAATTAAATGTCGAGTGTGTAAAAGAGTCAAATAAGTAAAATAACTAGAGTACTAAGTTCCGGTCCTTCCAGCTCTTAGAGTGCTGTGGTTCTATTGGGGAAACATGTGCTAGCTCACCTCTGCAGAAACCCCAAGTAATTCAGCCCCTGCTTAATTCTGTTACAGACGCTACTATCTCAGTACAGGCTCAGCATGAAAGTCAGTGCAGCTTAGCGTCTTCTGTGAGCTGTGACGGCACCTGGTGGTGAGTGAGGGCCCTGTCCTACCTGTGAGGCAGCCAGGCCCCCGTGGTGGAGAAGTCTTCCAGGTACTTGTCCCACTGGTCCATCAGTCCGAACATGCCGGGCTGCAGGAGCGGGATGCTCACACTCTGCTCCCAGCCCGCTTCGTCTCGCTGGACACCGTGCACCGTGTAATTATACACGACTCCTGCCACCAAAACCAAAATCACATGGCGGCGTCAGGGGAAACGCACCGCGGTGAACCTGACAGCAGCCACCTGGTAACTGCACACTACGGGAGCCCGGACAGCACTTCCCGATTGCAGTCCGAGAGCTCTCGAACCCCCTCCTCCAGGGAGCCTCTGCCTCCTTGCTCTCAGCCCCCGAGGTTGTCCCAGAGAAACGAGACAGTAATAGGTGCTGGGGTGATCATCTCCAGAGATTTTTGTCGAAGTTCTCTGTCTACAGAGGCGTCCGTCTCATTCCCTTAAATCAGCAGTACGTTTCTCCTGACAAAGACTGGTGCAGGTTTGCCTGCTCGTGACAGTCACTGAGTTCAAAACCCAGTCCTAGGTTTCTGTTCACAGTGTCAGTTCTCCTGCCTTAAGGGAGCAGCGAGGGCTGTAATTAGACTTCACCTGGGGGGCCCGAGCGCAGCCGCAAGTGGCTGGCCTCGCTCACCATTCCCGGGCCTGCACCCTCGTGCTGGCAGCACTCCCCAGGCCCTTTCCTGCAGACTGTGCCCTCCAAGCTACATCTGGCCAGAGGAACCATTTTATGTAAATGTGCTGCTTTTCTGCTTTTTTAAAGCAAACTTTCGCAGGCCCTACCGCACACTCAGGTGCTGGGTCCCCCCAGTTTATCCCTGGTGTTCCTGCCTGGCCCCTGGAGACCCCGGAGTATGAGGACCCAGTGGCAGTGGGCTGCGTACAGCATTGGGAGCATAGGGTCTGCTTCTCACACAAGGTGAGGTCTTGGACAACCCAACCTCTCTGGATGTCTGTTTCTTCCTCTCTTAAAAACTCACAAAAAACGTACAGGTTTGCAATGTTTTTAATGTTTTCTCAGCTCTTGGCTGAGAAAGCATTAAAGAGCTTTCAGATACTTAGTATTGTTAGAAATATTGCCACAATACTTTTTCTCTAGAAATACTGCTCTCTTCTAACCGGGTATTGGGGGAACTTTTTAAGCTATGAAAGTGCACTTACCGTTTGTGTTGGTTATCCCCACGTGAAGATCAGACCTCCCGTCATACTCCCTAGAAGAAACAGGAGCGTTTTTGTCCTCTCATCTGCACACACTAGGCGTGTAGAATTGGTATTTAAAGTGGGAGGAGAACAGAGGGCCTCCCCTCTTGGCCGGTGCCAGAACTCGGCCTCGGTGCCAGAGGCCAGGTTAGTGGAAAGGCCAAGAGCACATGCGAGGCAGAAAACAGTACCCTGCACCCCCTCTGGCTTTTCTTGGCCCCCGCAGCCCTAAAGGTGAGTGTGCTGGAAGGCCAGCCCTGCTGGAGCGTAACGTCGGCATGACGCCTGGCTCTGCAGCAGAGGGGCCCCACCCGGCTGTCAGCTGTTGAGGAAGCTCCTGATTCTTTCCTCCTTAAGTGTGAGAGGGCAGCCTGTTCCTCAGGCCAACGTGGGTGAGAGGGTCCTGAAAGCACCTCAGTGGACTTGGACCTTTGAAACTAATATGGTCTTGAAGCCTGTGGCCACACTCGCTTTTCCTGGACAGCCCTTCTCTCCTGAAATCATCCTTCCCCCGAGGCTGTGCATTAGTTGTATAACTCCAGGTAATTTAGCCTCTATATATGATCCCAGGCCATCACTTATTTGCCCCGAGACTTTCTCACCTGTAAGATGGAAATAGCATAAGCCTCCTGGCAAGCTGGTTGTAAGAATAAGATGCCTATTGAGTGCTACCATGTAGAGGTGTCAGATAAGTCAGGGAATTTTTAAATGACGAAGCTCCTTTGTCAGACCACAGTTCTGAACGTTTGGTTCCTCGTTAAAGCAAGCAGTCCCGGGGTTTACAGTGGCCAAGGACACAGATGGCTGCCCCACCTCTCCAGAGCAACCCCCCCAGGCCGTCTTGTTGCAGCCACTGTGAGTTTTCTGAGACCCTGTGGGTTCAGAGGTTGAGAATGAAGCTGGGAAAAACAGTAAGTCTTGGGTGGCCAGTCACGGTGCTGGACCTGGATGTGTGCCATCCCAAGATCACCCCCTGCATGTGCAGCCTCTCTGTTTCCTGCCTGAATCCCAGGCGTTCCCTCTCACTCTCACTCTCCTCCCTCTCCTTCAGTTATTTCTCATTCACGTAACAGGTCAACTACGGGCCTGTCATTTGAAGTGAAGGGCTAGTGACACAACGGGAAATGAGGTCCCTGCCTCACAGGGTTTGCCTGCTTCCAGAGAAGACTTTTTTAGTTTTAGTTTAACAAGTTGTTAATAGATTGAGAAGTGTTACAGAAGCACGTGATGGGGCGGGGCCAGGGCCACCCCTATCCCATATGATAGTTCTGTGCGGATTAAGAAAAGGTGCTCCTTCTTCCTGCAGATGCAGCTCTGCCCAGGGTGCTGCCCAGGGTGAGTGGAATGCAGGCTGAATTTCAGTACCCGCCACTGCCTTGGCCAGGTGCCTTTGTGCAGTCCACAAGCTTCACAGCCCTATGTGGCAGCCCTGAGGGATCCTCATCTAGTTAGATCAGAGCTTCCGGGATTCCTCTGAGTCACTGCTGGTTCTCTTATGAAGCAGAGGAAATTGTCTCAAGATGAGTTGTAGGAGTTGATCCTGAGGGTTTAGAAACAGGATGAGAGGGAAAAGAATAGTCTGGAACTTGGCCTTCAAGGGACTGGTGGGCAGGGGGGCTACTTGGGTTCTGCAGATCCTGGCCTGAGTTCCTGAGGGGGATAGGAAGATAGATGCCTAAGTACACGATGTATTTCAACACCACCACCTCCTTTCTGCTGCTGCCGAGAGAGGCCAGGCCTGTTAGTGTCACCACCACATCACAGAAGAGATGAATGCTTTTCAGGGCTAGCCTGAAAGCCTGTCGCGTGTAGTGTCATTTCTGGAGAGCAGGGCTGCAGCTTGTTCACTCTGACATCCCTAGCATTTCCCACACAGAGCTGCTCAGTGAGGACCTGTTGAATGAACCAGTGTTACAGGAAATGAATTCTGAATTTTAACCTCTGTTCAAAAGCTTTCGGAATCCAACCAGTTACTAACTCCAAGTTAGCGTGAATGAGGGGCCTTATAAAACAGTTCAGGCTTCATGATTCTGGTTAAGGTAGAAATGAAGGTTCTGCCAGTCACGTTCTGAGCTGAGTATGAAAATATTGGGACAGGAAGGAGCGTGTTGGTTCAACGTCGTGCCTGGCACCCGGGCCAGCTTTATAGGCCTTTTCGCTGACCCTCACAACTCTGCAAGGTCAGCGGGTCCTCATTTTACAGGTGAGGAACCAGAGACTCGGAGAGGGTCCTGGAGCTGGTCTGAATCAGGGTAGGAATGGGGGGCTTCTTGGCGTACAAGCCTGCACAGTCCCCTCTGCATCCCGCTGCCTCCCCGAGGAAGGGTCAGGAGTGCAGTCTGTTCTGCCCCTAGTGTTTGACCAATGCCTTGTACACACGTGGGTTCATTTCATCCCCATAGGGACTGGAAGGAAATTGATTAAGGAAGTTAGCGAGCAGGGAAGTAGTCAACTCCAATTTTCTTATCCCAAACCAGCACTAGAGGGCATGAGGGATTCAGGAGGGTATGTTTCAAGGAGTCAGGAAGGTCTGGGCATCAGACCACAACAGTGTGCATGACACACTTCCCAAAGCTCACACCATTACTCGTCACTGTTCTCTTGGAACCTGGCTTGTGCAGGGCCAGTTCCGATTCCACCTGTAAACTCAGGACTCTAAGAAGTCACCGTCCCTTCTTTTCGTTTCTGAAATATTTCTTAAAGTCAGGTGACATCTACCATTGAAACAGACCAGCTCTAGTCTCAACTTCATGCACCTCCATGCAAAATAGTCTGTACGTGGCCATTCTTCAGGCTCTGTGCAAGGTACCTGCTTGTCACAAATGTTACAAACTAACTCGAAGTAAAGGTATTATTTTGATGAGATCAGCTGCTGGGTCATTTTCCCAGTTAGCCTCTTAGCACAAAATCTATGGGTAAAAAAAAAATCTCCAGGCTATCGATTCCTCTCTCTTAAAATTGTATAAGCAGGTTTGACCTTCGTATATTCTTGCACTTATCATTCCAGGAAAGTATGCACCCTTCTATTCTTATGAAACAAAAAGGCCTACATTTTAGGATTTAACACCAGACCACTGAAAAGATTATCCACCAAATCTCACACTGTATGTAGCACGTTAGAAAAAGAAAGTTTAAGTGACTAAAACAGAGAAGGAAAGCTTTGCACAATCCAATGCAACACATAAAACACTGTACCTAAGAAACGTCCCTTGAGTTGGTCTGAGGAGGAATGAACACTCTTCTTGATGCCCATCGGTAAACGGATTGGGGATGCTGACAGGTGCTTCCTCCAGCTTCCTGGAGCCCACGTCCTGCCGGCACAGGGGGCAGCATGGCGGCACACTGAAGCTGTAGATGTCCTTCTGACAGTGGTTGAATTTGACGATAGGCTTCCCAGCCTGTGGGCGCTGCATGGCTTTCCCCTCCTGGGCAAGGAGGGGTGCGTTCCCCGGGACTTCCTTTTCCTCATTACATGGCCAGCAAATGCCCTCCATCCGAGTAACCTGATAACAGTGACGTCATTCTGACTGGTGGCTTCAGAAGCCAAAGCAGCTAGGGTTAACCTGTAACCAGGCCTCCCCATAAACAGGTGTCTTAAAGAGCCAGCTTCATTTGTGCTCACAACGTTTCTTTCTAGCCTTTGTACATTTTGCAACAGTCGATAGCCAGCTCCTCCTCATTCTCCAAAGCCCTACCTTTCTGTGAAACCTTCCCCAGCTTCCCCCAGCATTCCCTTGCGCTGGCAGCACTGTATTTGTTTTCACCAGCGCTGTTATTTAATTTGTGAGCTTCTTGGAGTTAGTGACCCACATTTACTTTTGGTTTTCTAGAATAGGTTATATCATTTGGGTTTTGGATAAATAAATGGAATCCTTACTTTGAGGCTATTTTTCTTTTGATATTTTATATTGTAGAAGGACTCTTGCTCATAAAAAATTAACAGCACAGGGATAGGGATAGTGGTTACCCAAGGTGGTGGGTGCTGACTGGAAGAGGCCATGAGGGGGGCCTGGGGTCTGGGGTTGTGCTGATGATTATCTAGAATATGATGATTATACGAGAATATTCAGTTTGTGAAGACACATCAAGCTGTACGTTTTGCTATACGCACTTTATGATTCTTCAGTTTTAAAATAATTTTAAGCAGCTGCATAAGGATATGTGGAAAGGTAATGCCCCCGATTTCTCATAGCATTTTTCCACCCACCATATTGTACTCCCGGGAGAAAACTGCAAGGTAAAATAAGTGAATATTTCCACATACTTTCTTCAAACCCCAATGTTGTTTTACTGTATACTGTTTTGAAATTTGTGGTTTTCTCTCATCTTGGAAACTTTTTCACACTATCAGTTGTATAGGTCCAGCTCAGCCTTTCAGACGCCTGCAGAGGAATCCAGAGTTTGATGGCAACACACGTTCCTTAGCCCATCGCCTCCTGATGCCTGTGGTTCCAGAGAAGAGCGATCGTAGAGGGAAGACCCCCAGAGAAGGTGCCATGGCAGGTAAAGGCGCTTCAGAAAAGTGTTTCCTAATGTGCATTTAAATAAGGTACAGTATGCTGAAGTGCAGAAGAGCACATATTCAGCGTCATAATATGGAATGATGGTCAGACTCACAGCAATAAAAAAGACCTCAGAAATCCTTTCAACCAACTTTCTCTTGTTACCGCGAAGGCAGACAGGTTCGAGCTAGACGCGCAGCTCAGGTGACAAGGATCTGAGATCGTTCATTATTAATATAAACCACCGCTACTGTGCAATTGTTTGTGTGACCCAAGTTACTTTCAACTGAGAATATATTCATCTTCATGTCACCAATACCAAGAGGTATTTTTAGTCCTATAAAAAGAAACAGGAACCATGCCTTAATCAACATTTTTAATATGCTAGGTTCTTTTTTTCAAATCGTTTCTTGATCTTTTCAGTGAACAGAGCAGGGTAAAAAAGGTACACACACACATGCATACATGCATACACATAAAGATTACATGCTGTTTCCAATTCAAGTTCAGGACTAGTGTTTTTGCTTAATCTCTTCTACATTACATTTGTATCTCTTTTCCTCCACACTGAAAACCTTGGTCTCAAGGATACAGGGGATGCTTTATCCCACTTTACACAATCTCAGAGTAGCAATAGTAATACCACCACCTCTAATTACGATTAGAGGGTTTTTTAAAATTTTTGCACATACTCTCCCCATCTTCCTCTCATGTATTTAAATGCTTGTCCTGTTTCTTCACTGTCAGAGCATCTGCCATTGTAAACAATAACCTCTCCCCTCTAGCCCTCGCTAAGGCTTAGTTTTACACACAAATATCTTTTCATGCTCACTATTAGTCCTTTCCTCACTCTCTAGTAATTATGAAGTTCATTCCTAGAAGATTCCTTAGGAAGGGCTCATAGGAAGACTAGTCTCTGAGTTCTTTTTTTTTAAATAAATTTTTAATTTATTTTTGGCTGTGTTGGGTCTTTGTTGCTGCGCGTGGGTTTTCTCTAGCTGCGGCAAGTGGGGGCTACTCTTCGTTGCCATGCGCGGGCTTCTCATTGCGGTGGCTTCTCTTGTTGCGGAGCACGGGCTCTAGGCGCGCGGGCTTCAGTAGTTGTGGCTCACGGGCTCAGTTGTTCCGTAGCATGTGGGTTCTTCCTGGACCAGGGCTCGAACCCGTGTCCCCTGCACTGGCATGTGGATTCTTAACCACTGCACCACCAGGGAAGTCCTTCTCTGAGTTCTTGTATGTTGATAATTTATCTCTGTTCTTTAGGTCGGTTTTGCTGGATATAAAATCCTTGGCTCACATTTTCTTTAACATGTTATTCCATTTTCTTCTGGTATAAAGCACTGCTGTCAAAAGTCTGATGACAAAACAATTTTCTTTCTCCTATAAGTCGTGTTCTTTTTTGCCAATATGCCCAAAGGCTATTTCTTTTTCTTTTTTTTAAAGATCAGAAATTTTATTGTATGTCTTGATGTTGTTTTTTTAGGTTGATTTATTCAGGCTTGTGGTATGTTCTGTGTAGTTTTTTAACTTATAAAACTTTATTTTTTTAAAGGTTATAGTCTATTTATAGTTATTATAAAATATTGGCTATATTCCCATGTTGTACAATATAGTCTTGTAGCTTATTTTATACCTAATAGTTTGTTCCTCTTACTTCCCTCTCCCTATATTGCCCTTCCCCCTTCTCTCTCCCCACTGGTAACCACTAGTTTGTTCTCTGTATCTGTGAGTCCGCTTCCTTTTTGTTATATTCTGTGGGGTGCTCTTTGAATATACAGTTTTGTATCGTTTTTATTTCAGGAAATTTTTCATAAATTATAATTTTGAGGATTTGTTCTGTTTCCTTTGTTTTGGTTTTCATTTTTTGGGGGGGGAGTATAGTTGTTTTACAATGTTGTGTTAGTTTCTTCTGTACAGCAAAATGAAGCAGAGTTCCCTGTGCTATATAGCAGGTTCTCATTAGTTGTCTATTTTATATATATTAGTGTATATATGTCAGTCCACTCTCCCAATTCTGTTTTGATTTTCTTCTTCATGAAATTCTGTTCTCTGTATGTTGGATCGCTTTTTCTATCTACAATATGCCTTACTTTTTTAAAAAAATTGAAATAAAAATCACCCATTTAAAGTGTACGGTTCTGTGGTTTTTACCTAATCTAAGTTCAGAACGTTTTTTTTTTGTTGTTGTTTTTTTTAAAGGGAACCATGCTATTTATTTATTTATTTATTTATTTATGGCTGTGTTGGGTCTTCGGTTTCTGTGCGAGGGCTTTCTCTAGTTGTGGCAAGTGGGGGCCACTCCTCATCGCGATGCGCGGGCCTCTCACTGTCGCGGCCTCTCTTGTTGCGGAGCACAGGCTCCAGACGCGCAGGCTCAGTAATTGTGGCTCACGGGGCCAGCTGCTCCCTGGCATGTGGGATCTTCCCAGACCAGGGCTCGAACCCGTGTGTCCTGCATTGGCAGGCGGATTCTTAACCACTGCGCCACCAGGGAAGCCCCAGAACGTTTTTATCACTCCCAAAAAAGAAACCTTGTACCTGTTAGCAGTCACTCCCCATTCTTCCCTCCCACTAACCCCTGGCGACCATTAGTCTGCTTCCTGTCGATGGATTTGTCTATTCTGGACATTTCATATAAGTGGAATTATACGATATGTGGTCTTTTGTATCTGGCTTCTTTCACTTGGCATAATGTTTTCAAAGTTCATCCATGTTGTAGCATGTATTGGTTGTTCATTCCTTTTTTATGGCTGAATAATATACCGTTGTACAGAGGTACCACATTTTGTATATCCTTCCATCAGTTGATGGACATTTGGATTGTTTCCATTTTGGGGCTATTATGAATAACACTGCTATAAACAAGTTTCATATTGCTATACAAGATTTTGTGTGGACATATGTTATCAATTCTCTTGATTATATACCCAGGAGTGGAATTTCTGGGTCACATAGTAACTCTGTATTTAACATTTTGAGCAACTGCCAAACTTTTTTTCAAAGTGGCTGCATCATTTTCCATTCCCACCAGCAATTTAAGAGGGTTCCAAATTCTCCACATCACCAACACTTGTTATTGTCTGTATTTCTTGTTTTAACCATCCTAGTGGTTTCGAACTGGTATCTCATTGTGGTTTTGACTTGCATTTCCTTAATGACTAATGATGTTGAGCATCTTTTCACGTGCCTGTTGGCCATTTGTATTTCTTCTTTGGAGAAATATCTATTCAGATGCTTTGCCCATTTTTTTTTTTTTTTTTTTTTGCGGTACGTGGGCCTCTCACTGTTGTGGCCTCTCCCGTTGCGGAGCACAGGCTCCGGACGCGCAGGCTCAGCGGCCATGGCTCACGGGCCCAGCCGCTCCGCGGCATATGGGATCCTCCCAGACCGGGGCACAAACCCGTATCCCCTGCATCGGCAGGCGGACTCTCAACCACTGCGCCACCAGGGAGGCCCTACCCATTTTTTAATTGAGTTATTTGTTTTTTTTCATTGTTGAGTTTGTGTTCTTTATATATCTTTGTCTTTTTTTTTGTATTTTTTGTTTGTTTATATATTCTGGATATACTATATATATTCTAAATACTGTCTTTTCACTTTCTTGATGGTGGTATTTGAAGCAAAAATTTTTTTAAATTTGATGAAGTCAAATGTATCCATTTTTTCTTTTGTTTCTTATGCTTTTGCTGTCCTATTTAAGAATCCATTGCCTAATCCAATGTCATGAAAATTTATGATTATGCTTTCTTCTAAGAGTTTTATACAGGATCATATCATTTGCAAGTAAAGATAGTTTTACTTTTTCTTTTCCAATCTGAATAACTTTTATTTCTTTTTCTTGCCTAAGTGCCCTGGCTAGAAATTCCAGTATAATGTTGAATAGAAGTGTTAAGAGTAAACATCCTTATCTTGTGCCTGATCTTAGAGGGAAAAGTTCCAGTCTTTCACCATGGAGTCTGATGTTAACTGTGGGGTTTTGATAGATGATCTTATCAAATTAAGGAAGTTCCTTTCTCTTCCTAGTTTTTTTGAGTGTTTTTGTTATGAAAGGGTGTTGGATTTTGTCAAAATGTTTTTTCCATTTCTATTGAAATGACCATATTTTTGTTTTCTATTTATATGGTGAGTTACATTGATTGATTTACTTATGTTCAATGAATCTTGCACTCCTGGGATAAATCTCACATGGTCATGGTGTATAATCCTTTTTATATGCTGCTGCATTCCATTGGCTAGTATTTTGTTGAGGGTTTTTATATTTATAAAGTATATTGGTCTATAGTTTTCTTGTGATGTATTTGTCTGGTTTTTGTATCAAGGTGTAGTACTGGCCTCATAGAATGGGAAGTATTTCCTCTTCTGTTTTTTGTAAGAATCTGTAAAGGATTAGTGTTAATTCTTCTTTGAATGTTTAATAGAATTCACCAGTGAAGCCATTGGTTTGGGGATTTTCTTTGTGGGAAGTTTTTCGATTACTAATTCAGTCTCTTGTTAGAGGTCTGTTCATATTTTCTACTTCTTGAGTCAGTTTCAGTAGTTTGTGCGTCTAATCCAAATATGACGTGAAGAGAATGGCACTTTAGCTCCAAGTTCTTCCCCCACCTCCGAAACCCATAATCCCAGTCTAATCATGAGGAAAACATGAGATAAATCCCAGTTGAGGGATATTCTGAAAAATATCTCACCAGAACTTCTCACAGCTGTCATGATCATCAAAAATTAGGAGACTCTCAGAAACTGCCATCCCAAGAGAAGCCAAGGAGACATGATGACTAGATGCAATGTGGTGTCCTGGATGGGATCCCGGGACAGAAAAAGGTATAAACTAATGAAATCTGAATAAAGTATGGGCTTTGGTTTATAATGATGCATTAGTGTTTCAACATACATTGCCATATTGATAGAAGATGTTAATAATAGGAGAAACTGGATGTGAAGTGTATGGGACGTCTCTACTATCTTCACAACTTTTCTGCAAATCTAAGACTATTCTAAAATAAAAGGCATGTTTTAAAAGGGAGCAAATACTTCCTCATATAATAAAGGCTGAGAAAATTAATCGTTGGAAGATCTTCAGTATAAGAAATACTAAAAGAGTTCTTCTGGCTGAATAAAAATGATCCTAGATGGAAACATGGAATGGTTGAAAGAAATGAAGAATACCACATTTTAAAACAACATTCATTACAATATGTTGTTGGGTTTAAACATATGCAGAAGTAAAATATATGATAACAATAGTACAAAATGGGGTAGGAGAGTTAATGGAGTTATCATAGGTTTTTTGCATTGTTGAGGAAGTGGTACTAGTACTAATTTAAGGCACTAGTACTTTAGTAAATTCACAGACGCATATTGTAATCCCTAGGGTAATCGTTAAAAGAATAATTTTTAGGGGCTTCCCTGTTGGTGCAGTGGTTGAGAATCTGCCTGCCAATGCAGGGGACACGGGTTCGAGCCCTGGTCTGGGAAGATCCCACATGCCGTGGAGCAACTAAGCCCATGCACCACAACTACTGAGCCTGCGTGTCTGGAACCTGTGCTCCGCAACAAGAGAGGCCGCGATAGTGAGAGGCCCGCGCACCGCGATGAAGAGTGGCCCCCGCTTGCCGCAACTAGAGAAAGCCCTCGCACAGAAACGAAGACCCAACACAGCCAAAAATAATTAATTAATTAATTTTTAAAAAAAGAATAATTTTTAAATGATAATTAAAAGTGTATAATCAGGGCTTCCCTGGTGGCGCAGTGGTTGAGAGTCCGCCTGCCGATGCAGGAGACATGGGTTCATGCCCCAGTCCAGGAAGAACCCACATGCCACGGAGCGGCTGGGCCTGTGAGCCTGTGCATCCGGAGCCTGTGCTCCGCAACGGGAGAGGCCGAAACAGTGAGAGGCCCGCGTACCGCAAAAAAAAAAAAAGTGTATAATCAATAAAGAAAAATATGGAATAAATGAAAATACTTAATCCAAAGGAATACAAGAAAGGAGAATAAATAACAGATGATATGAATGGAAAATTAATAGCAAGATGGTAAATTTAAATCCAACTGTATTGCATTTAATGTAAATGGTCTAAATAATCCAATTCAAAACAAAGATTATCAGATAGGATTTTAAAATTAATCAACTATATGCCATTTACAAGAGATACAGTTTAGATATAAAAATACCAGGTAAGTTGAAAATAAAAGGATGGAAAAAGATATACCATAAAAGCACTATCTGAAAGAAAGCTGATATGATTATATTAATATCAGACAAAGTACACTTTTAAATTAAAAGAATTTCTAGACACACTCTAACACATTCTTTCACTGATATAACACTGCCCTAATTAACATGTGCGCAACTAAGCACAAAGAAGGACATTTCTTAGTGATGTGTTGAAACAAAAAAAAGCTAAAGCAATCTTAAATTTGTCTGAACCTAAAACACAGCTTCAAAATATATAAATCAGATGTTGACCAAACCAAAAGGAGAATAGACAATTCCACAATGGGATTACACTAGAAATCAGTAAGGAAAAGATAACTAGAAAGTCCTCAGTTGTTTGGAAATTAAGCAGAACCCTTCTAAATAACATACGTGTCAAAGAATGGAAATTAGAAAATATTTGAACTGAATGATAAGGAAAATATGACATAAAAACTTGTGGAACACAATTAAAATGTGCTTAGAGGGAAAATTATAGCTTTAAATACTTAAAAAAGGAGAACATTTGAAAACTGGTGATCTAAATTTCCATCTCAGGAAGCCAGAAACAATAGCAATGTGAATTCAAAGGACATAGAAAAAGAAAATAGTAAAGATATGAGCAGAAATCACTGAAATAGAAAAAAAAATGTACAGTAGAGAAAATGAACAAAGCCAAAATCTTGTCCATTGAAAAGATTAACAAAATTGATAAATTTCTAGTAAAATGGATTTAAAACACCAATTATTAATATCAGTAATGAAAGGAGACACCATTACAGATCATTTTTTTAAAGAAGATATTATTAACAACTCCATGTTTCATAATTTAGATGAAATGGACTAATTTACTTGGGGGGAAAAAAGCTTCCCAAACCTGACAGAAGATAAAATCTGAATAGCCCTATATGTAATACAGAATTAAACCTTTAATAAAAAATCTTATGACATTTGCAGGCTGAGATGGCTTCAGTGGTATGTTCTTCCAAATATTTAAGGAAAAAATTAATAGCTATATTACAGACTTTTCCAAGGAATAGAAAAGAGGGAAGACTTTCGAACTCACTTTATGAGGCCAGCACATCTCAGGTACGAAACTTGACATGGACATTACAAAAAAAAGAACACTACATACCAATATGTCTTACGAATAAGGTTGCAAAACTCCTAAACAATATTAACAAATAGAATCTGATGATTTATAGAAAGAATAATATATCATGGCCAAGTGGGGGTATAGCCAAGGAATCTGAGGTTGGTTTAACGTTCAAAAATCAATCAATATAGTTCAACACATTAACCAAATAAAGGATAAGACATGATGTTCTCAATAGATGGGGGGGAAAACAGATTTGATTAAAAAAACAAGACATATTCATGATTAAAAACTCTAAGAAAACTAGAATGATAAAGAAACTGCCTTAATTTGATAATGGATAGTTTCAAAAACTCTAGGGCTAACATTTTAATTAATGATGAAATATTAAATACTTTCCATGAACTCAAGAACAAGACAAGGTGTCCACTATTACCGCTTCTATTTACACTTGCACTGAGATTCTCAGTAGTGCAATAAGACAAGAAAAAGAAAGAAAGGATATGAAGATTGAAAATAAAGTGAAACTGTCATTATTTGTTGATGGCATGATTGTGTGTGTAGAAAATATAAAACAAACAATTAAAATTAATACATGAGTGTAGTATGGAGCAAGCAACAAACAATTAGGACATTTTTAAAAATATCATTTAAAACAGTATCAAAAAAACTCATCTAGGTACCTGGGAATAAATCTAATAAAAGTTGTTGAAGACTTGTACACTGAAAACTACAAAATTTCCAATATTCTTCCAAAGTTTCTGAGAGAAATTTCAAAAGTTCTAAGTAATTAGAGGTATATACCATGCTCATTCATCAGAAGACAATATTTTTACAGCAAAGTAAAAACAACATATAGCTGTGTATAACAACATGGGTAGATCTCACGGAATGTTGGTCAAAAGAAGAAAGACAAGAGAGTACATACTGAATTATTTCATTTATATGAACGTCAAGAACAATTGAAACAATTGTTCAAAGAATTGAACAATTGGGAGGTATTGACTGGGCGGTGGCATAAAGGAGCCCTCTGGAGTGTTGATAAAGTTCTTTATATTGATCTAGTTACTAGTTTCATGAGCGTATACATACGTAAAAATTCACATATGTATATATGTATTTTGTGCACTTCCCTGTAGTTTACTATTATCTCAAGTTTTTACAATTTAAAAAAGAAATTTTGAAAAAAGCAATGGGAAACTACTGAGAGGTTAATAGAGGTGAATGACATGATCCAATTTATGTTTTAAAAACAGGTTTTGTGGGCTTCCCTGGTGGCACAGTGGTTAAGAATCCGCCTGCCAATGAAGGAGACACAGATTTGAGCCCTGGTCCGGGAAGATCCCACATGCCCCGGAGCAGCTAAGCCCGTGCACCACAACTACTGAGCCTGCGCTCTAGAGCCCGTGCTCCGCAACAAGAGAAGCCACAGCAATGGGAAGCCCACGCACCGCAACGAAGAGTAGCCCCTGCTCGCCACAACTAGAGAAAGCCCGCGTGCAGCAACAAAGACCCAACGCAGCCAAAAATAAATAAGGTAAAATTAATTAATTTAAAAAAAAACAAAACAGGTTTTGTGTGACAGACTAGAAAAGGGCAGGAACAGAAGCCAGAAGACCAGTTAAGAGGCCAGTGCATGGGCCCAGGCAAGGAGTGCCACTTGCTTAGACAGGAACCATGACGGTGGAAATGGAGAGAAGAGGGACGCTTTGGAGAGGGGTGTGGAAGCAGGATCTGCAGGATGTAGACAACCAGGGGAAAGTGTCACGAACGTCTTTTGGGGTTTCCACCGGAGGAAATGGAAGATGAACAGTTGAGGAATGCCAGGAGAGAAAATGAGGTCTAAAACTTGGGGTGGGAATGGAGATTTTGAAAAAGAGCAAAATCTTTGGATTTTGCCCTGGAGAGGGCTAAGGAATTACTTAAGTGGGAGGCGAGGCTTGGCGGGAACAGCTGAGGCCGGGTCTGAGAAAGGGGCCTGGGGAGGGTTTGGGTGGGTAGGAGTACTTGGGATTAAGGTGCGCAGAGGAGAGGCGGGAGCTTGGCCTCGGGAGGGGTGAGGTAATTCTAGGCCGTGAGAATCCGCTAAGATAGCTAGTGGGAAGCAGCCGCATAGCACAGGGAGATCAGCTCGGTGCTTTGTGACCGCCTGGAGGGGTGGGATAGGGAGGGTGGGAGGGAGACGCAAAAGGGAGGGGATATGGGAACATATGTGTATGTATAACTGATTAAATTTGTTATAAAGCAAAAAAAAAATAAATAATTTTTAAAAATTAAAAAAAAAAGAATAAAAGCAAAAAAAAAAAAAAAGAAAGAAATGCAGTTGGAGAAAGGGGCAGACCCATAGGAACTAATAGTCGGCACCTGGGATAAAACCCGCAGGACTGGGAGGCTAGCCAGGCCCCGCCTAGGAGGTTTGAAAATGCCGGACTAGGAGTGCTTTCAATGAGTCAGCTGGGGGTCGGCCCAGCCTCACCCCTGGGGAGGAACCAATTGTGAGGGTGGCGAGGTTTGCTGCCGGCGCTACAAAGGTGCCGCACGGGGACGACGGCGTGCGCCGGCGTGACGCGGCCGCGCGGGATGGGCAGGGCCGAGGCCTAGGCGGCGACGAGAGCTAGAGGCGGCGGCGTGACGGCGGCCCTTCCACCCAACCGCCATGAGCACCAAGCAGGTCACTTGCAGGTCAGTGCGCGGCCCCGCAGGTCCTTCCCCGGGTGCGCCCCAGTCCTGCGCCAGGGAAACAAGCCGGAGCGGGGTCGTGGAAAGTGGCTCCCGGTTCGGGGTCCGGCTTCCCCAGGCGGGGAGGGCGCGGCGGCCGGAGCCTGGGGCTCGGCCGTGCGTGGCCGAGCCTTGTGGCGACATCCGGACGAAGCCAGCGCGGGCGGCTGTGCCGCGAGTTCCAGGGGTGGCCCGTGCGGCTGGAAGGAAGGAAGGAGTGCTGGTGGGGTCCTGGGGGCCGGGCCAGGAGGGTTTAGCTGGAAAAGGTGACTTGGAGTTGAGTAAAGGGGCACCAGGAGGTGGTTTACAGATGGAGACACCACGCAGGTGTAGGCTGTTAATCGTCGGTGAGGGCCTCAGAGAAGCTGGGGCCCGGAAAGCAGCCTTGGTTTCCTAAGAGTTTGGAGAATTCCGATGCAGCGTAAACTTGCAGAGTTAGCGAGTTAAGAATTGCTGTGTGGAAAATAGCATTTACTGGAAGTTTGTTCATTGCCCCGCATATTCCCAAGTCGTTTCTACTCGTCACCAGTCTTCACTACTAGGCAGACATTATTCCTATTTTGCAGTGCAGGAAACTCAGGCTAACGGAGGTTGAGACTCTCATCTTACTGAGAGACCCACTTCCGTGGAGAAATACAACATTAATGGGTGGCTGGTTGTAGAAAATTCAAAGCCGGATGGCTGCACTGCTCCTGTTAAATACAAATAATTAGATGAGTAACACCCTCATTCTTTGCTAAGCATGTGGCTTGAAGGTTCTGGGATCCTAGTCCTGTTGGACCTGCAAAGTACGATTTTTCTTTTAATAACTGGTTTCAGTTAAGTCTGTGTGGGAAACATTGATTGGGGGGGAAAAACAGCTCACAGTTGTATGGTTTGATTGTGTAATGAGCAGTTTAATTATCATCTGTGTTGTTACTTCTTTTCGTTAGTATGAATAGTTGAGACAGTGTCATGTAAAAAGTTTCCTGTTAGCATTAGTCTCTATTAACTGTTCAGCCAGTTTATGCAAGGCCTAGGTGACGTATATTTAGCAGTTGTCAGAAACTTGCACTTAAGTGTCTATAGAAAAGAGTTTTACTAGGTTATTTGTAATAGAAGGTCTTTTGTGAAGACCTTTGTGTATGTTTATTTTTATTTGTATATATTTCCCCCTGTTGGAGCAATATTCTTAGTCATTGTGGACTGTATAGCAAATTTTGGTTACTGCTACTAAGATGCGGCCACATAACAGTGCACATTTATATGATGCTTTGTAACTGAATCTCAACTCTGTGAGATAATCTAATTTTACTGATAAGGAAACCTTGTGCTCAGGCTTGAACCTTGCCCCTAATTCACATTTAACTGCAGGAACAAAAATGTAAATCAGGATCATCTTGGGTTTTCTCCTTCTATACTAGGAGATGGCCTGACCTAAAAGCTTTAGTTCTGTTTTTTCCCAAATAGGGGTGTCCTGCAGGAAGTTGGTGCAGAGAAACTAGAGTGGGTTGGAACGTTGGGAAGGGATCAATTCTGTTTAAGTACTAACTGTTGTTCGTTGCAGGGGTTTGCAGTGTGCTGGGTGCTCTTTGAGGTTCTTTACAGCCGTGTCGCATGTAATCCAGCAACATGCACCATTCCACAGATAATAAAACCAAGCCTCGGCATTGACTTGCCAAGGTTATTCAGCTTCCAGGTGGCAGATATGTGGCGTCAGAATTTATGCTCTTGTAGACCCTATGGCTTCCAGATAAGTTTCGGAAATGCTAAATTAAAGTTTCTTTACTACAGGAATTTTCAAATCTTTTAATATGGTCATATGAAAAGAAAACTCAACCAAAACCATAAGGAAAGTAAAGGTTACTTGCAAAGGGATGTGGAGGAGTTGGGCCTCACGAGGGCTGCCTCGCCAAATAAAAAACAGAACACATATTTAAACAGGAGAAACGGCCGTATTACCAAGAGTACCAGGTTTACGTTAGTGTGCTCGTGATGGGAAAGCTTTTCTCACTTGATTATCTTATTCACTGAAGTCATATCTCCACACATTGGTAACTTACATGAAATGATCCAGGTATGATTTATTTGGGGGACCAGATCTAAACTGGGTGGTCTGCTGTTTTTGGTTTATGTCAGGATGCAAACTGTTTTTTGGTTTGTTTTCCTTGCTGTGGGATGTGATATACTTGCTTATTCTGAATGTCAGCTGAACAGAGAGTTTGTTTTGCTTCCATTCTAATACGAATTATTTCCCTCAGAGAGATGGATGTGAAATGCTAGGATTCCCAGACTTAATGACAAAGACACTCCATATTTATTGCCTGGAATGCAAGAATGGCCCCTCACACAGTTATGCTATCAGTCAGCTCCCCTGATTTCTTGACATTCCACTCTATCCAGAATTTAAATCTGGGGATCCTTTTTTGCTGATTCTTTTTCCAAACCATCTCCCTATGTCTTCCAGTCTGTTTTCAAAGCCCTGGTGCAGGCCTTTCTTATTGCTTGGTAACCAGTTTGTTTGTCCTCCTCCTCAATGTGATAGAGGTCCCTTTGTTTTGTAATCGGTAGTACAAGACCTAGAATTACAGTTTCCTGAGAGTCAGGCCTGGAGCTTTTGACTCATTGAAAGTCACAAAATATGGGGCATCTTGTGGCCAGTGAGTGGTAGGAAGAGCTTGAGCTCCAGACTTGGGCAGTTCTGGATTCTGATTCTGATATCACAGTCTCTTTATCTGTAAAATTGGGATAGTAATGCCTAACCAGCAGCGTTGGTTAAGAGATTAGATAACAACAAGTAACCATCCTAAGAGCATTTATGGCGTTAGGCTAAGCACTGACATGCAGTCTGTGAAGTACAACTATATCATATTACAGATGGGGAAACAGGTTTGGAGATTTAATTAATTTGCTCAAAGTCACAGGAAGCTCTCTGACCTCAGAGTCTTCCTTTAACCACTACACTGTACTTTATTTCATCCCCACCTCTTATCAGTTATTTCAAGCCTTCTACCGTGCCTCGCATTAGCTGTGTTCCCCCTTGATGGATCTTTTGTCACAAGCAGTACAGCCATAAAATTTAAGTCTGTGAAATTATGTGCGAAAACATAAAGGAAGGTGACACTGAGAATGCAAATTACCCACATACCTGGAAATGATTTGCAAAAGTGTTTTGCTAGAGGCAGGCACCATTGAAAGACCTGCAAGAAACCAGATTGATTCTGTTTGGTTCAGCCGTCAGGCACAGCGAGGGCTGCTGGCGGTTCTGTGGCCAGTAGTGAACCTCATATCCTTTGCAGCATATAATAGCCACACCATCTGAAACGGTCTTTGGGGTCACCCAGGATAACAGATGACTTAGGAGTGTCCCCTAGAAATCTCCCTGCTCTGAGTCTCCAGCCATGCACTTGCCCCCACATACTAGCAACAGCCCACACTCCTCCCCAGCTCGTGTCTCAGTCTTCTCTCTAGGAAGATATAAGGGATGGTTTGGCCATAGGGTAGGGTGAGCAGTTGGAAATTTATTACAGGGTGTAACATGCAAAAGGCCTGGATTAAGCTTAGTATAACCTAGATGCTGAGGAATCGCTATAAGCAGATGACAAAGATGCCCCGAAGGACAGGCAGGATGCGCTCAAGGAAGTTTTGTGTTTGTCACTGGGGAGTGGAAATGGTGACATATGCTACAAAAATAGGGCTGGCTGGCTCCACCTCTTGTAACACTTGTTTCACACCCACCTTTGTTGAAGGCAGTGATGGTGGCCTAGAAGTTATTTTTGAACCTCTTAAAATTTCAGCTCAGTCACTTACAGAAGTGAAATGGCTTGCATGAAGTCACCAGCTTATAAGTGACAAAACTAGAAGCTTTAGGTGGTGGTTAAATATTTTGGATTTTTGATGGGAAAGATAATTAGTGCAGTTTGGAAGGCAAGTTTTCTGAATAGGACTTACGGGAGGAGGTGGAATTATAAAAGGCATCTGCGGGGCCACCACTGACGTCCTTCCTCTTGCATGCCTGGTTAACAGGTAGTATCTGGTAGAGGAGCTCTGGTAGTCTCTTACCCTCATTCTTTCAGGAAATCCTGTCTAGTTCTCCACAAGAAATTATTAATGAGGTATTTGTTAGATCTCTCTTTTGTGAAACTGTTTATGTAACCAGTTAGAACCTGTTCTCTTCCTCTCTTTATGAGTTTACTAATCCTGAGAATCGGAGTTGCCTCTTGGCACTGATTTTCTTTATTTTTTTATTTTTATTTTTTTTTTTTTTTTTTTTTTTTTTTTTTTTTTTTGTGGTATGCGGGCCTCTCACTGTTGTGGCCTCTCCCGTTGCGGAGCACAGGCTCCGGATGCGCAGGCTCAGCAGCCATGGCTCACGGGCCCAGCCGCTCCGCGGCATATGGGATCCTCCCAGACCGGGGCACGAACCCGTATCCCCTGCATCGGCAGGCGGACTCTCAACCACTGCGCCACCAGGGAGGCCCCTATTTTTTTTTATTTTTTTAATTTTTTTACTTTTATACCTTCAAAGATTACCATACTTGAGGTTGATTGGAATAATGTCACAGTGTTGAGTAGCATTTCTCAAGAAGAATTACCAAACTGCTTAGAAGCGTAATAAACTTTCGTGTCCAGAATCCCAAGACCACCCCTACAGCTAGTGATTGGCTAGAATGACCCATGGGCCTTAGCGCATAGTCGTGCTCAAGGCAAAGATTTATCACAGTGAGTAGTGAGGACTCACAGATGGATCACGAGGGAGAAGGACTCAGGCGGCATCTGGAGGAGCCCGTGTGCAGGCTCACTTCCTCCCGTAAAGGGTCACAGCACACTCTTCCTCCCGCAGCAGAAATGCAGCAGCACCATGTGCCCAGGGAAGCCCACTAGAGATCCAGTGCCCTGGACAGTCACCCTCTGTCCAGCATGTACCCAAACCAGGCTCCCAGAAGGAAAGCAGACGTTCAGCGTAAACCACATTGTACACAGTATAGGCCCAGTGAGCCACTTGGATCACTTAGAGATGGTTTATATCAGCGTAGGGAACTGTTTACCAGCCGAGTCCCAGGTGCTGTAAGCAGGGCCTTGCCTCGGAAGCAAGCTCAGACCCGGTCTATTAACTCCTCTGCATACTTTTTAAATCAGTATTGTGACAAGATTCTTTTCATATAGGCCTTTTTTTTTAAAGTTTCTAACAAGAATACCCTTCGTTTGCCAGGTTCTGAGCCTTTTTTCTTTCTTTTTAAGTAAATCTACAGCAGCCTTTTAGCAAGTTACTACACAATTCCTGATTTAGTGGAAGACTCCCAGGGGGTGTTGCCTGGGAAAAGCATAACTGACCACCTAGAAAAGACCCTATAGGACGCCACCTTAGTATAGTCACTTACATCACAGGTCCAGTCATCTTTGTAGGCTCAGAAATTTGATTCTGTTGGTGTATTTAGAGATGGCTCATGCCACCCAAACTCAGTAGACACTGACATACAAAGTAGAATATACCCTTCTAACATTTCCTGGAAGAAAAGAAATTGTCAGCTGGGCCTGGTCAGCACTTCTGCTTTTGGGGAGATAAGACAGGTGGAGAAAGTTAGAAGTATGCTTAGGGAGCAAGGAGGGATGGAAGGGCTTAAAAACTTGTGGCCTCCAGCTCAGCAGCCTCCCAGGCCCATTGTAGGGCCGAGGTGCAGCATGAATTGCCACCCGTGTTCTCTGGTACCCTTTCTCTGGGAAGGACAGTCGGGCCTTCTGACCTTCCTTAGAGTCCACTCCCTTTCCCAGCGTTTGAACGTTGTCAATCGTTCTCCAGTTCCAGGCAGAACCACATCATTGGTTAGGTTTAGGCTTTCCGTGTTCAGTCGCATTTGGTGACGTTCCAGCGGCGTCTTCCTCAAGTTATTCCCAGGGTTTTTTTTGCCCCCCTTGATGTATACTTGATGTACAGTATTATGTAAGTTACAGGTGTATAATATAGTGATTCATAGTTGTTAAAGGTTATACTCCATTTATAATTATTATAGAATATTGGCTGTATTCCCCATGTCGTACAGTATATCCTTGTAGCTCATTTTATACCTAATAGCTTGTTCCTCTTACTTCCCTCTCCCTATATTGCCCTTCCCCCTTCCCTCTCCCCACTGGTAACCACTAGTTTGTTCTCTGTATCTGTGAGTCCGCTTCCTTTTTGTTACATGCACTAGCTTGTTATATTTTTTAGATTCCACATATAAGTGATAACATACAGTATTTGTCTGACTTATTTCACTTAGCATAATGCCCTCCAAGTTCATCTGTGTTGCTCCAGATGGCAAGATTTCATTCTTTTTTCTGGCTGAGTAGTAGTCCGTTGTATATACGTATACCACATCTTCTTTATCCATTCCTCTGTTGATGGACATTTAGGTTGCTTCCACATCTTGGAAACCGTAAATAATATTGCTGTGAACATTGGGGTGCATGCATCTTTTCAGATTAATGTTTTGCATGTACTTTTCAAATTAGTGCTTTGGAGGTTTTTTTATATACCCAGGAGTGGAATTCCTGGGTCATATGGTGGTTCTTTTTAGTTAGTTGGGAAACGTATGTACTGTTTTCCACAGTGGCTGCACCAATCTACATTCCCACCAACAGTGTAGGAGGGTTCCCTTTTCTCCACATCCTCACCAACATTTGTTATTTGTGTTCTTTTTTATGATAGCTATTCTGACCGGTGTGACTTGATCTCTCATTGTGGTTTTGATTTGCATTTCCCTGATGATTAGTGATGTGAGCATCTTTTCGTGTGCCTGTTGGCCATCTGCATGTCCTCTTTGGAAAAATGTCTATTCAGGTTTTCTGCCCATCTTTTTTAATCAGGTGGTTTGTTTTTTTGATGTTGAGTTGTATGAGCTGTTTATATATTTTGGATATTAACCCCCTACCAAATCATTTGCAAATATTTTCTCCCTTTCAGTCAGTAGGTTGTCTCTTCATTTTGTCGATGGTTTCCTTTGCTGTGCAAAAGCTTTTATGTTTAGTTTGTTTATTTTTGCTTTTCTTTCCTTTGCTTTAGGGGACAGATCCAGAAAAATATTGCTACGATTGATGTCAACGAGCGTTCAGCCTATGTTTTCCTCTAGGAGTTTTATGGTTTCCAGTCTTACATTTACGTCTTTAATCCATTTTGAGTTTATTTTTGTGTATGGTGTTAACCAGGTGTTCCCAAGCATGTGTTCAAGAGCCCCAGCTCTCTTGGGTCAGGGGCCCCAAGTTGGGAAGCACTATACCGTGGAGCTGCCAGGAAAGCACGCTGTGGGCTGGAGCAGTGGGAGGGAAGGCAGGTGGGTTAGCACAGTTAAGTACAGTGAAAGATGGGGTACAGTGTTGTAGAAAGGGGCCACGGTATGGACAGAGGCAGAGTGACAGGAAAGTCAGTTTTGGTGGGAAAAGGTCAGGGCTGTCTTGGGAAGACCAGAGCTGGGGTCCCCTACTCAGCAATTAGATCTTCTCTGAGTCAGCACACCTCTCTGAGCCTCAGCTTTCCTGTCTGCATCATGGGTATAGAGCTAACATTCCTCAGAGTAGTATCAGGATTAAGTGAGGTAAAGAAGTAAAAGTGCTAGACAGAGTGCTGATGGTACTGCTTGTTGGAGCTGTTGTATTTTTCCTCGTTTCATATATTTCTGATAACACACTTGTTCAGAGGGAGGGAGGGCCCTCCCTGCCCCAAAGTCTTCATTCAAGAGGTGTGTGTTATCCCTCTTTAAAAAGATAAACTGTCACGGCCATACGGGAGGGGGAGAAATGGGTGAAACCAGAGTGCTTGGGAGTTGATAAGGTGAAAGCTGGTGTGGAAACATCTTGGGAGTTACCCTACCACTGTCTGCTTTTGTGTATGTTTGAGACTTTCCATAGTATATTTTTTAAGTTAAAACATGGGTTCACAGATAAAGCCCCTTTACAGAGCAACCTCCTGACGGGCTCCTTCACCTACACTTCCAGCCTCTCCAGTCTGTCTTCACCCTGCAGCTCCAGTGGCCTTTCTGCAAGAGGCCTAGGAAGGGGGTTTAGTGTGTCTCCGGGCTTGACTTGGGCCCCTTGTCCCTTACTGGGAGGCGCACTCATCAGTATTCCAGCTGCCCCAGTCAGGCCTGATCCTCCACCTGTCTCAGCAGGCCTGCCGCACCCTCATGGGGCCTCGCTTCCCTGCCTTTCTGTGTGTTTCTGGCACATACTCCTCCCGCCCATCGGCACCCGGGCATCCTGTAGACTGCTTGGCGAGGTGGCCCCTGGACCAGCGCCCCCTTCTCTCTGCCTCGGTCCATGGACTGTGACTCCTCAGCCCTCTGCGTGCATTGTGATAAGGCACAGGTCCCTCTTGTAACTAACTGTCAGCTTAATCGGCAGCGTTTTTTTACTAAACTTTAATAAGAGCTGAACTTTGGGGGTACCCACTGTGAGATAGGTATTGTACTGAGCATTTATGTGTTGTTTTGAAACCATACTCTCTCCAGTATTCGATACTTATCGTAATTTTTTAAAAATAAATTTGTTTGTTTTTGGCTGCGTTGGGTCTTTGTTGCTATGCGCGGGCTTTTCTCTAGTTGCAGCGAGCAGGGGCTACCCTTCGTTGCAGTGCGCGGGTTTCTCATTGCGGTGGCTTCTCTTGTTGCGGATCACGGGCTCTAGAGCGCAGGCTTCAGTAGGTGGCTTGCGGGCTCAGTAGTTGTGGCTCACAGGCTCTAGAGCGCAGGCTCAGTAGTTGTGGCGCACGGGCTTACTTGCTCTGTGGCATGTGGGGTCTTCCCGGACCACGGCTCGAACCGATGTCCCCTGCATTGGCAGGTGGATTCTTAACCACTGCGCCACCAGGGAAGCCCTTCATAATGTTTTAAAACTAAAGCAACCATTTACTATTACAAAAGCAGTATATGTTCCTGGTAGAAATATTAGAAAGTACAGATCAACAAAAATAAGAAAATACCACGGGGGAAGGGTAAGCTGGGACGAAGTGAGAGAGCAGCATGGACATATATACACTACCAAATGTAAAATCGATAGCTAGTGGGAAGCAGCCGCATAGCACAGGGAGATCAGCTCGGTGCTTTGTGACCACCTAGAGGGGTGGGATAGGGAGGGTGGGAGGGAGACGCAAGAGGGAGGGGATATGGGGATATATGTATATGTATAACTGATTCACTTTGTTAAAAAGCAGAAACTAACACACCATTGTAAAGCATTTATACTCCAATAAAGGTGTTAAAAAAAAAAAAAGAAAACACCATATGCCTTACCCTCAAGGATTGCCACTCTTAAAAAGGCGATTGTCTGTCTTTCCACATTGTTAAAATGCAGATGTGTGCGTGTGTGTAGTTAGTGTTTACCAAAATGAGAGCATACTGTACGTGCTGTTTTAAAATTTTTTAATTGTGGTAAAATGTACATAACATAAATTTACCCTCTTAACCATTTTTAGGTGTTCAGTTCAGGAGTAGTGAGGACATCACACTGTTGTGCAGCCGTCACCACCATCCACCTCCAGAGCTCTTTTCGTCTTCCCAGCCTAAAGCTGTGTCCCCTTTAAACACTAACTCCTCATTCTGCTTCCCCCAACCCCTGACAACACCCGTTCTCCTCCCTCTCTCTGAATTTGACTATTCTAGGCACCTCTCATAAGTGGAATCACACAGTGCTGTCTTTCTGTCTCTGGCTTCCGTCAGTTGGCATAACATCCTCAAGGTTCATCCCTGTTGTAGCACAAGTCAGACTTTCCTTCCTTTTTAAGGCTGAGTAATATTCCATTGTACGTGTAGACCACATTTTGTTTATCCATTCATCCTCTGATGGACGCTTGGATTGTTTTCACCTTTTGGCTACTGGGAATAATGCGCTATGAACAGGGGTGTACAAATACTTGAGTTCTTGCTTTCAGTTCTTCTGTGTATATACCCAAGAGTGGAATTGCTGAATCACGTGGTAATTCTATTTTTAATTTTTTGAGGAACCGCTGTACTGTTCTACATAGCGGCTACACCATTTTACTGTATATTCTGTTATATAATATGCTTTTCTCAGTTAATAATCTTCAACTTGCCATGTCAATAAATTATCTGATACCTGGTCTGTACTCAGATTTCCCCATTTGTCCCACAAATGTTTCTTACAGCTGGTTTGTCCAAACCAGAATATAATCCAGGGCCAAATATTGCATTGGTTATTACATACCTTATTCTGTCTACTAATCTAGTGCAGTTTCCTCCTTTTTAAATTTTCTTCTTTTAACAGCTTTATTGAAGTATAATTTACATACCATATGTAGGGACTGTGTCTATATGTAGCCTATATAGGCTGTATAATAGTCTTTATAAGGACCATTCTGTTCCTATAGATTTGCCCCTTTTTTAACACTGCTTATAAATGGATTCATGCAACATGTGGTCTTTTGTGTCTAACTTATTTCACTTACTATAGTGTGTTTGCATCTCATCCTTGTAGCATGTATCATTATTCATTCCTTTTTATTGCCAAATAATATCCCGTTGTATGGATATATTACATTTTGTTTATCCGTTCACCAGTTGATGGAATTGTCAGTTTTCACTTTTTGACTATTATGAATAATGTTGCTATGAACATTCACGTATTGTACACGTATTTGTGTGAACATATGTTTTCATTTCTCTTGGGTAAACACCTAGGACTGGAATTGTTGAGTCATATGGTAAATTTATGTTTAAGTTTTTAAGAAACCACCAAATCATTTTCCAAACCCGGGTCCCCTCCCCTTATTTTTTTCCACGACACTTCCTTGGTAAAGAGATCTGGCCCGCATACTGCCTCTTCTTTTGTATTTATCTGGTTGCTTCCTCATGAGGTCTTTTAGCTTGTTCCCAATCCCCCTGTATTTCCTATAAACTAGAAGTTAGATCTGAAGTTTTGTTGGATTCAAGTTAAATGTTTTTGGCTAGGATACATGGCAGGTTATGTTGTATACTTCATTCATGTTGGGTAACATCAGCAGACATGTAATGTTTGAGGTTTTTTGTTTTTTGTTTTTCCATATAGATACTGGGTCCAGCATCATTTGTTGAATTACCTTGACAACGTTTATCAAAAGTTAATTGATCGTGCATGTGTGGTTCTATTGACAAGCTTTTTAAAGAGCTTTCCTCAGCCTCCTTGAGCTCCAGTTTCTGTCTCTTCACCTCAGCGAGACAGCAGTGCTCTGATTGGGGTTCCCCTCCCTGCACCAAGGTCCAACATATGCCTCAAGGCAGAAAGCCCGGCCGCCTCCCTTGTTTTCCTTCTCTTCAAGGGCCAGTCTTGTGTTGCCTTTTGTCCATGTCTGAAAGCAGTTGTTTCATATATTTTGTTCTGTTTTCTAGTTTTTCACAGTGGAAGGTCAGGTTCCATGCTCCTCCAAAGCTAGAAGCAAAAATCTGTTCTTTCTCTTTCTTCTTCTTGTACTTTAGTTTGAATAGTTTCTATTGCTTTGTCTTCAAGTTTTCTGAGATTTTCTTATATAGTGTCTAATCTGCCGTTACAATGTAATTCTCATTTCATATATTGTAGTTTTCACTTCTAGAAGTTCCATTTGGTTCTTCTTTATATCGTCCATTTCTTCCCATGTTATTTTTGTGTTTTCCTTAAAATCTTCGTATAGAACATATCTGTAATAGCTGGGTAATATAAAACATATATGTAATAGCTGGGGTTTTTTGTTTTGTTTTTAACTTTTTATGTTATATTGGAGTATAGCCGATTAACAATGTTGTGATAGTTTCAGGTGCACAGCAAAGTGACTCAGTCATACCTATACGTGTATCCGTTCTCCCCCAGACTCCCCTCCCATCCAGGCTGCCACATAACATTGAGCAGAGTTCCCTATGCTATGCAGTAGGTTCTTGTTCATTATCCTTTTTAAATATAGCAATGTGTACATGTCAGTCCCAAACCCCCTAACTATCCCTTGCCTCCACCCTTCCCCCCTGGTAACCATAAGTTCATTCTCTAAGTCTGTGGGTTGTTTTGTTTTGTAAATACGTTCATTTGTATCATTTCTTTTTAGATTCCACATATAAGCCATATTATGTGATATTTCTCTTTCCCTGTCTGACTTTATTTCACTCAGTGTGACAATCTCTTGGTCCATCCATGTTGCTGCAAATGGCATTATTTCATTCTTTTTTATGGCTGAGTAATGTTCCATTGTATATATGTACCACATCTTCTTTTTTTTTTCTATTTATTATTTCTTGAATCAGTCATACATATACATCTGTTCCCACATCCCCTCCCTCCTGCATCTCCCTCCCTCCCACCCTCCCCATCCCATCCCTCCATGTACCACATCTTCTTAATCCATTCCTCTGTCGATGAACATTCAGGTCGCTTCTGTGTCTTGGCTATTGTAAACAGTGCTGCAATGAACATTGGGGTGCATGTATCCTTTCGGACCATGTTTTTCTCCAGATATATGCCCAGGAGTAGGATTGCAGTGTCATATGGTAGCTCTGTTTTTAGTTTTTTAAGGAACCTCCATGCTGTTCTCCATTAGTGGCTGCACCAATTTACATTCCTACCAACGGTGCAAGAGGGTTCCCTTCTCTCCACACCCTCTCAAGCATTTATTGTTTGTGGATTGTTTGATGATAGCCTGTCATAGCTGGTTTTAAAGTCCTAGTCTGCTGAGTCCATCATCTGTCATTCCTGTTAATTGACTAATTTTTCTCCTGGTTATGGGTCACATTTTCCTGCTTTTTGGTATGTCTAGTAATTTTTGATTGGATGCCAAACATTGTGAGTATTTTTGAGCATTTGGATTTTTTTGTCTTCCTTCAAAGAATGTTAAAGTTTGTTTTAGTTGACAATAAGTTATTTGCTATCAGCTAGATCGTGTTGAAGCTTGTTTTAAAAAAAAAAAAAAACTTTATTAGGGTAGGTCTAAAATCTCTTTATTTGGGGACTTGTTTACCCTTAATGCCAAGGCATGTCCCTCTACAGTTTCCTCTGAGTATTCAGCCGGGCCTCTCTGCTCTGGCTGGACAGAACTAGATTGCCTCCCAGTTGTTCTTTCAGGGCCAGAATGGGACAACTAAGTGGAACATTCTTACACGTGTCTCCTGGTGCTCCACTGTCTTCTTTGAGCCTCACCACAGTTGATAGTAGAGTAGGCAGTGTAATTTTTGTTTTATAGGTGAAGGTAGGAAGGCCCAGGGAAGTTGGTTTTGTGACTTGCTTACACGTGGCACAGCTAGATCTTGAGCCCAGGTCTCTGACTCCTTTACAACCATACCCTTTAAAATCCACGAGAACAGAGCAGTCTTTCAGTGTGCATTTTCTCAGTCCTGAGGCTCACATTTTATGTATGTGGCATATCTTAAATCAAGAGGATATATCTTAAGACAAATGCATGGGATCATTTTTCTTCCAGAAAAGCTGTCATTGAAATAGATGTGGTGCATCTAAAATCACTGTCTTAGAGACAAGGACATAAGTGTATCTCCAGTGCCCAGTAGAGCCTTGATACATAGCATATGCACAGTGTGTGTTTATATGCTGGGTTCAAGAATTTGGTGATTTTATAAAGCAAAGTGTGCTTCTGAAAGTCTTATGCCGGGGCTTCCCTGGTGGCGCAGTGGTTGAGAGTCCGCCTGCTGATGCAGGGGACATGGGTTCATGCCCCGGTCCGGGAAGATCCCACATGCCGTGGAGCGGCTGGGCGCATGAGCCATGGCCGCTGAGCCTGTGCGTCTGGAGCCTGTGCTCCGCAACGGGAGAGGCCACAGCAGTGAGAGGACCGCGTACTGCAAAAAAAAAAAAAAAAAGTTTTATGCCTCTGCTTGTCTCATCAGGTATTTTATGCATGGTGTGTGTCGTGAAGGAAACCAGTGCCTGTTCTCACATGACTTGGCAAACAGCAAGCCATCTACCATCTGCAAATACTACCAGAAGGGCTGTTGCGCCTACGGAACTCGTTGCAGGCAAGAACCCGCTTCTGTCGCCAGCTGTTACACTGAGTTCACTACCTTCAGGGGTTTAAATCCTGGGTCTTGATGATGGGAAAACTTTAGTTTAAAAGTAATGTTACAAAAATAATTTTGAAACTTCAAATTTAGTACCATAAAAATAATTTTAATTTTTCAAAGTCACTTTTCATACCTATTCTTATGAGTCTATAGTTATAAATTTGCCCTCACAGTATACATAAGATTTTCTGTCTTGCCTTTTTTTTTAACATGTCATAAGCTCCTTCCAGTGCTGCTACTTTATGTCTTACCTGTAATTTTATAATTCTTCATAATGTTGACGTACCATCATTTTATTAACTGTCCCTCTATTAGATACTTAAGGGGCTTCCAGTTTTTTGCTATGAGTGCAATGAACATTTATGAGCACGTAGAATCTTCCTTTTTTACTGACATCTGTAGGCAAGTTTTGTAACTTCTAGACAGGAGAACATTCCAAAACCTGTTCCTGTGCTGTTGTAGTGAAGGGCTGCTCTGCTTTCCTGGGCTGCAGAGCTCCCTTCAGTCCTTCCTCTGTGCTGCCTGGGATGTGGGAAGTTGGCCCACTCTGCCCTCCCCCTGCCAGTGGGCGCCCCCAAGAGACAGTCCAGGAGAAGCCAGTCAGTCAGCATCTCCGGAACCGTCGGGCTCTCTTTGTGTGGTCTGGGCAGTACATCTGTCCCACTCAAGTCCCACAGGACACTTAAGTGGAGGTGATAGACAGCAGTGTACTACTCACTCTGAATTGCCAGGTAATTCTTACTAATTGATAAGACTTTTATCAATTAAAATACGGGAAGCGATTGTCTCATTGTCCACGTCTACAGATGGAGCAGAAGGAGGGATGTTCCAGGTCTGGGGAATGCGGGAGGCACGTGCGTGTGGTGTGTCCGTAACGCATCTGCTGTGTTTTGTTCAGATACGATCACACGAGGCCCTCTGCTGCAGCTGGTGGGGCCATGGGCACTGTTCCCCACGGGGTGCCCTCCCTGGGTTTCCACAGTCCTCACCCTCCTTCCGACCTCACTGCATCAATCGTGAAAACTAACTTACACGAGCCTGGGAAACGAGAAAAGAGGACGTTGGTACTTAGAGACCGAAGTGAGTGAGCAGAATCCTTCTGTTGCCTTTTTGAATAGCACTCTTGCTTTCCTTGGCCTTCTCTTGTCAAGGGGGCTCCTAACCTCACACCCAGAACAGTCCTGAGAACAGGCTTCATCTGGCTGCAGAGCGTTCAGATGACGCATTAGGCCTCGTGTCCGTGGCGGGGCAGAGTGCCAGGTTTGCCTGGCAAAACATTGAAAGTGGCCTTTTTGTCACCGTGTAACTGTCATCTGCATAGCGTGGTTGCCCAACTCTGAGAAGCACCAAGCTGTTCATTTCAAAGCTACATATTTTGTTGAAGAGCACGTTTCACTGTTTGTCTTCTTGGTCAGTTCATAGTCCTAGTTCTTAGGCTGAGCCAGTTCCACCTTTGGAAATAGAATAGCATGTTCGGGTTTGGGGCGTGATCTGTACCCTGGAGCAGGGTAAATGTTAGAAGCATGATGGGTAGGCGGCAGCTCCCGAGTGAGAAGCGGGTGGGTGGCCGAAGGACAGTTTGACTCTGGCCGAAGGACCCAGAGACTTGCTCCAGATTTTCATTCTCCTTCACTTTAAAAAGATTGGTAACTTTACTGGTAAAAAGGAAACCACTGTATTCTATTGACCTCTTTCTGAATTCCTTTTGACTTATACTTTGTTTTCTTTTAAATTTTTTTTTTTAAGTGTAACTGGTCCATGTGTTGAGATTTCCATACTTGGCATTTTTAAAAAGGAACTTTAGTGTTATTTTATATAAACATATCATGGTCTGGTTTGCTATTTCCCTATGTTGCCAATTATGTTTCTTTGTTTTTTATTATGATTCTAAGTAATATCACTCTGAACATTTTTTCCTTTTATTTTTCCCCTCTTGGCCTGTTTTTTTCCATACATCCCAAGAGTGAAATTCCCAAAGTCAGGGTTAATTTGTCAGGTTTTGACTGATTGCTTACCAGAAAGGTTGGGCCAGTTTTCATGTGTGTGTGTGTGTGTGCTGTGTGTTTTATTTTAAGATCTCTCTGGCATGGCTGAAGAAAAGACTTGCCCAAGTGTGGTGAGTAATCCCGGAGGCTGCAGTGACCCGCAGAACAGCCCGGAGCTGAAGCCGCATTCCTACCTAGAAGCAATCAGGAGTGGTCTCGACAGCTTAGAAGCTAGCAGCTCCTACAGCAGCGAGCAGCAGCTGTGCCCCTATGCAGCTGCCGGGGAGTGCCGATTTGGGGATGCTTGTGTCTACCTGCATGGGGAAGTGTGTGAAATCTGTAGGTTACAAGTCCTGCACCCCTTCGACCCAGAGCAAAGGAAAGCTCACGAGAAGGTACAGTTGCAAGCCTTTATGTGAACTCGTTTTAAGGAATTTGAAGTGCACTAAGTGACAAAATCGGTACTTCTGTAAGCATCTTTCTGCCAGTAATACCTGCATTCTGTACCTGGCCAGCCAGGCCGAGTTCTGGAGAATTTGAGGAGTTCAGTGTTGGAAGGGACCTTGCAGGTCATTAGGCTCCCGTGTTTGTGTGGGCTTCTGCTCAGCACAGGGCTGTGGAGGTTGTCTGAACCCTCTGCTGTCTCCCGGGGGGTGTTCAGGTGAGCACAGGTTAGAGCTTCCCTCCTCCCCAGGGACATGACATCCGGGTGCTGTGCTGTGGGTTCAGCTCATGTGTGCATCCACTGTGCGAGGGCCTGGGTCCTAGGTCCTTTGCATTGACTCTGGTGCCTGATGCATGGTGCTGCGCAGGGGACATGCTCTGTTCACCTGCCTCCTGAGTGAAGGGATTCGTTCAGTAACTGGTTCTCGTAGAAAGAAGTGATGCTGCTGACCTCTGACCCTGGCCTGTCAGCCTGATGTTTTAGATTAAGGGTTATTTGGCATTAACGGCGTTGGTGTTGGGAAAGGCGGTACCCAGAGGGGCAAGGAGACCAGGGTCCCAGTCTTTGGGACCTCCTTGACCCCACAGTGGCCCTCTAATCTTCTTGGGCCTCTGGTCTCGGCTTTAAATTGGAAGTGACCGTGAAGCAGTGCCGACAGGCAGGGGGGCGAGCCAGTGGTGGTCTTGAGAGAGCTTTGTGTCCCGAATGCAGGGCATGGCCGGGCCTGCCTGAAGCAGCCGGGCCTGCCTGAAGCAGCCACAGTCCCCGTTCCTTCCCGATCCTGGTTGTACTGTGTGGCTGGCAGTCACGCTGGGCTCTCACCACTCCCCAGCCCAGAACCAAAGGTTTCCTTCCTCCCTCCCTGTACTTCAGATCTGCATGTCAACATTCGAACACGAGATGGAGAAGGCCTTTGCCTTCCAGGCGAGTCAGGACAAAGTGTGCAGCATCTGCATGGAGGTTATCCTGGAGAAGGCATCAGCCTCGGAGCGGAGGTTCGGGATCCTTTCCAACTGCAACCACACGTATTGCCTGTCCTGCATCCGGCAGTGGAGGTGTGCCAAGCAGTTTGAGAACCCAATCATCAAGTAAGTGCAGCAGGGATCTTACCTATAGAATCTGGGAGAAGGTTTGATTTGGGATCTTCTTCCATCCACAGGGAAGCCTTCCCTTGTCCTCCACAGGTGAGTGGTGAGTCCTCGAGCAAGGACTTGAGCAAGTCGCAGACCCTCCCTGAGCCCAACTGCCTTTTCCTTTAAAACGCGGGTGACAATTCCTGCCAGGCATTTAGGGTGTTGGGGGGACACTCCGCAGGGATCCTCTTTGTGAGAAGGCCCACTTGACTCTGGCACAGTTACTGGTGGTCCGCCCGTAGGCCGGTTGCCTTTTTTTCTTTAATCTGTAACGTAGGGCTTATTTGAGGACTAAATGAAATAGTGCATGTAACACATTTCACGTAATGTCTGATACATGGGATGTACTCAGTGAGCCAACACAGGGTTTTATTCCCCAGCTTTACTGAGAGATAACTGACACATAACATCATAGGATTCTTAACTTCCGCAGTGGGGTGGGAGAAAAGCTAAGTCATAGTGAGAAGTTACCACGTGCTGTGTACTGTCAGAAACTTCAAATACATTAAGTTGTAATTCTCTCAGAGACCCTCTGATCATCATTCTCATTTTATGTGTAGGGAAACTCAGGTATGGTGAGGTCAAGTAACTTGCCTGAAGTCACACATTCGTGTGGTAAAATAACAGCTTTATTGAGATAAAAGTGTACAATTCAGGGTTTTTTTTTTAAATATATTCTTAGTTGTGCAACTTCTGTTACTGTAGTCTAATTTTAGAACATTTTCATCATCTTAAAAAGAAACCTCTACCTATAGTCACTGCCTGTTCATTCCTCTTTCCAGCCCCTGGCAACCACTAATCTCCTTTCTCTATGAATTTATCTGTTCTGGAAATTTCATATAAATGGAATCATACAGTATATGGCCTTTCTGTCTGGCTTCTTTCACTCAGCATGTTTTCAGAGTTCACCCATATTGTAGCATGGATCAGTACTCCACTCTTTTTTACTGACTATAAATAATATTCCATTGTATGGCTAGACCACATTTTGTTTGTGCATTCATCAGTTGATGGACATTTGGGTTGTTTCCACCTTTTGGCTATTATGGCTAGTGTGCCTATGAACATTTGTGTATTTGTCTGAACACTATTTTCAGAACTTTTGGGTATACCCTTAGGAGTGGAGTTGCTGGGCATATGGGAACTCTGTGTTTAACATTTTGAGAACCTGCCAGACTGCCATCCAAAGTGGCTGAACCATTTTACATCCCCATCAGCAACATAGGAGGATTCCAGTTTCTCCACATTCTTGCCAGCACTTAGTTGTCTTGATTTCTGATGTCAGCCATCCTAGCAGGTGTGAAGTGGTGCCTTAGTGTGGTTTTGATTTGCATTTCCCTGATAACTAATGGTACCGAGCATCTTTTTCTGTGCTTATTGGCCATTCTGGAGAAATGCCTACTCAAATCGTTTCCCCATTTTAAAATTAGGTTGTCTTTTTTATTGTTGAGAAGAACATGTTTCAACAGTAAATTAGGTTAGAGGATTGCGTTTGTACCTTTTAGAATTCCGGGGCGGGAAACAAACACCTGGAGCGGTCATGCATCTGAGCACAAGGCTTAGTGGTGGAGCGTGCACAGGATTTGTAACTGAATCTCTCCCTTACTAACCCGATTCTTATTTCAGGTCTTGTCCAGAGTGCCGTGTGATATCAGAGTTTGTGATTCCAAGTGTGTATTGGGTAGAAGATCAGAATAAAAAGAACGAGTTGATTGAAGCTTTCAAACAGGGGATGGGGTAAGTGCTCTGTACTCACGCGTGATCTGGTGCGGGCCTGGCTCTTGTTTCTGTCTTTGCTTCATGCAGGGCCTCCCCTGTGGGGAGGCCACTCAGTGTCTTTTCTCTTGGGCAGCATGCTGGGCTCTGGGGACACAGAGATGAGCAAGCAAGGCCGTGGTGAAGTGGACTTGCTTAACAGTTCTTAAGCTGAGCAGTATCCCTTAGAAATCCTGCTTGTAGTGCTAAGATAGCCTTTTTATCTCTGATCATTCGTTCAGCAAATAGAGATGAAAGATCTGTCTGATAGGCCTTTTCTAGTTGCTGGAGATACAGCATTAAACAAATCAGACAAAAATCCCAGCCCTCACACAGTTCACATTCTACTGAAGGAAAAAAATAATAAGAAGAAGAAACAAACAAGAAAATAGGAAAATGTTTATTAGATGGTGGGGCTAAGGAGTGAAATAAGCCTGGGAATGGGGATAGGAAATGAGGGGATTGCAGTTTCCATGCTGGAGCCCAGAGGACACGTCAGTAAGGCGACCTGTGAGCAGAGACCTCGAGGAGGCAAGGCGGCGAGCCATGTCCATGTGACTGAGAAGAGCGCTCCAGAGGGAGGGGGAGGGGGCTGTCACTGCAGAGAAAGCTCTGAGGCTGGAGCGTGTCTGCCTTGTTCGGAACAGCAAGGCGGAGCTGCAGGAGAGAAGCAGGTGCGGAGAACACTGGAGACGAGGACGGGGGAGTGGGGTGAATTGTGTCGGGCTCTGTAGGTCATTGGATAGACTAGCTTTTTTATTCTGGCTGAGGTGAGCAGCCACCATACGATTTTGACCAGAGGAGTGACATGATCTGATACATATTCTGAAAGGATCACTGTGGCTGAACCACTGAGAATATATTGAAAGAGGAGGCAAAAGTGGAAATGGGGAGACCAGTCAGGCTGTTACAACAGTCCAGGCGAGATGTGGCAGTGGCTTGGACCAGGGTAGAAGGCATGGAGGTGATGGGAAGTGGTCGGATTCTGGATCTGTTTAGAAGAACTGGGATGGATTTGCTGATGCGTTGAATATGGTGGAGGGGTGGAGGATTCCGATTTCACTTCCAGTGTTACCACTTTTCATTTCTTTGCTGCACTTCTACTTTGTTGGCCAGTTTCCTCTTTCAGTTACCGTTTTTGTAAAGTGTCTTGTGGATGTATCACTGGGAAACAAGGAGGCAACACAGCTCCACTGAATAACAGATGTACAGTGACCAGTCACCGACAGACTTGGGAGGAGAGTTAAGATGGTCAGTCACTGACCATGGTGCACATGTGTTGTTCGTATGGTGGTTTGGACTGAAGAGCTGACAGTGTGTGCTTCACATGGTCACTCACAGTTGTGTGTTGTGATGACAAATTTGAACTGTGTTGCTGGGGGACCAGTGGCACTTAACGAAACCATGGTGGATTCATTTCCTGTGGCTGCTGTAAACATTACCACAGGCTGGGTGCTCAAAACACCAGACATCTGTTCTTTCACACTTGTGGAGGCTGGAAGTCCAAAATCCAGGTGTGGGCAAGGGTGGCTCCTCCTGGAGGCTCTGAGGGAGAATTTGTTCCAGGCCCCTCTCCTGGCTTCTGGGCGAAGCGTAACTCCAGTCTCTGCCTTTGTCTGCTCTGTCTCTCTCTCTCCCCTCTGACTCTGACTCTCGTAAGACCCTCCCATTAATCCAGGATGATCTCATCTTGAGATCCTTAACTCCATCAGCAAAGATCCTTTCTCCAAATAAAGTCACATTCACAGGTAGCAGGGCTTAGGATTTTGACCTGTCTTTTGGGGGCCACTATTCAACTCACCGTACATGGTGTATCAGTCTGTTCCAGATTAACAACAGACTGGGTGGCTTATAAACGGCAGGCATTTATTTCTCACAGTTCTGGAGGCTGGGAAGTCCAAGATCAAGGTGCCAGCATGGTCGGGTTCTAGTGAGGGCCAGCATCCCCTCACTGCGTCCTCACATGGTGGAAGGGGTGAAGGAGCTCGCGGGCTCTCTTCTTATAAGAGCACTAATGCCATTTGTGAGGGCTCCACCCTCATGACTTAATCACCGGTCTCCTAATTCTATCCCACTGGACATTAGGATTTCAGTATATGAATTTTAGGGGGATCCAAACATTCAGACCATAGCACATGATCAGAACCTTGCAAAGCAAGTGCTGCCTGTTTACCCCGGCTGATCTGTGCCCCTGTTGATGGATACCTCTGCGGTTTCTGCTGGGTTAGCTATTTTGAATATTGTCTAGAATTCCATTTTAACTTGCAGCTCTTTAGCTTATCTGTTTTTTTAAAATGGTTTTTTCTTGGGATTACAATATACTCCTAATATTTAAGTCAGAATTAATGTTCCTGCTGCCTTATATAATATGCAGTTACTTCCTCATTACCATCTTTGTGCTACAGATATAATGCATATGCATTATGTTTACATACATTAGAACTGCACAAGGTAATAATATAATTTTTTATTATTTAGGTATAATTGACAAATAAAATTATGAAATACTTAAAGTGTACATCATGGTAATTTGATATACATTGTGAAAGGAGTCCCCCATCTAGCTAATTAACACATCCATTGCCTCACATATTTTTTTCTACCGTCTTAGCAAATTTCAGTTGTACAATACAGTGTTGTCAACCAGTCACTATGTTTTATCTTTATTCATCTTAATAGGTGATAGTTTGCACCCTTTCACCAACCTCTCCCTATTTTCCCTGCGCCCTTGCCTCTTGCAACCACTTTTCTACTGTTTCTATGAGTTTTTTTTTTTAGATTCCCACATATATGTGATGCCGTCCAGTATTTGTCTTTCTCTGACTTATTTCACTTAGCATGATGCCCTCAAGGTCCATCCATGTTGTCACAAGTGGCAGGATTTCCTTCTTTCTCGTGGCTGAATAATATTCCATTGTGTGTGTGTGTGTTTGCGTGTGTGTATATACACACACACCACATATTCTTTATCCATTCATCTGTTAAACAACTTGTTTTCATATCTTGGATATTGTGAATAATGCTGCAATGAACATGGGGGTGCAGGTATCTCTTCTAACAGGTGTGAGGTGATATCTGATTGTGGTTTTGATTCGCATTTCCCTGATGATTAGTGAGATTGAGCATCTTTTTATGTGCCTGATGGCCATTTGTGTGTCTTCTTTGAAAAACTGTCTATTCAGTTCCTCTGCCCATTAAATCTGATTGGTTTTTTTTTTTGCTACTGAGTTGTATGAGTTCTTTGTATATTTTGGATATTCACCCCTTATCAGATATGTGACTTGCAAATATTATCTCCCATTCAGTAGGTTGTCTTTTCATTTTGTGATGGTTTCCTTTGTTCTGCAGAAGCTTTTTAGTTCCATGTGGTCCCTCTTGTTTATTTTTGCTTTTGTTGCCTTTGCTCTCAGTGTTAAATCCAAAAAACCATCTCCAAGACAGATGTCAGAGAGCTTGTTGCCTGTGGTTTCATTTCTTACATTCAAGCCTTTAATCCATTTTGAGTTAATTTTTGTGTGGTACAAGATTGTGGTCCAGTTTTCCCAGCACCATTTTTTGAAGAGATTGTCCTTTCCCCATTGCATATTCTTGGCTCCTTTGTTGTAAATTAATTGACCATATATGAACAGGTTTATTTATGGGCTTTCTATGGTGTTCCATTGATCTGTGTGTCTGGTTCAGTACCATACTGTTTTGATCACTATAGCTTTGTAAGCTAATTCGAAATCAGGAAGTGCGGTGCCTCCAGCTTTGTTCTTCTTAGGATTGCTTTAGCTGTTCAGGACTTTGTGGGTCTGTACAAATTTTAGGATTGTTTTTTCTATTTCTGTGAAAAATGCCATTGGAATTTTGGTAGAGATTTGGGTGGTATGGACATTTTAACAGAATTCTCCTAATCCATAAGCATGGAGTATCTTCCCACTTATGTGTCATCTTTGATTTCATTCATCAGTGTCTTGCAGTTTTCAAGTGTATGACTCTTTCACCTCCTTGGTGTTTCTAGGTATTTTATTCTTTTTGATGCAATTGTAAATGGTATTGTTTTCTTAATTTCTCTTTCTGATGATACTTCATCAGAAAGTATCATCATCATGATGTAACAACATCATGATGTAACAACATCATCGTTAGTGTATGAAAAAACTGATTTTTGTATATTGATTTTGTATCCTGCAACTTTACTGTAATGTATGGGATGTTAATATTTACATGCATTAGAACCTCACAAGGTAATAACTTTTGCCTTAAAACTTGTGTATTTTTTAAGAGTAAAAAACTTGCTTATATTTACTCAGATATATAATTTTTCATTTGGTATGTAATTCCTTCCAACTGATACAGTTGCCCTTCAGCCTCAAGAACTGCCTTTATCATTTTGCTGATCTGCTGGTGATGAGTTTGAAGGTTTTCTTTTTATCAGAAATAGCTTCCCCCCCCCCATTCTTGAAGGATATTTTCATTGAATTTATTGGTCTAATTGGTCTTATTCACGTTTGCCTCCTCTTTCAATGAGTAAACTTCTGAGATAATAGTTTGGGGTTTTCCCCCCTCTTCTTTCAGCACTTTGCAAATGTCGTTCCACATATAATCTGGCCTCTGTAGTTTCTGATAAGAAGTCGTGTGTGATGCAGATTGTAGTATGTCATTTTTCTGGGTCTTTATCCTGGTTTTCAGCAGTTTGATACTTTGCCTAGGAGTGATTTTTTTCATATTTTACTGCTTGGTTTTCTCTGAATTTGTAAGTTTATATTATTTACCAAATTTAGAGAAATTCTGGCCATTGTTTCATCACATTTTTTACTACCCTGCTTTTCTTCTGGGATTCTAATTACAGGTGATAGACTTTTTTATATTGTCCTATAAGTTTCAGGCTCTGTTTTTTTTTTTTTTTCCAATCTTTTTTCCTCTCTGCTCATGTTCTTGAACACATGTATAGTAGCTGCTTTGAAATCCTTGTTATCTTGAAGTTAGACTCTGTTGATTGTCCTTTAAGAATGGGTCACATTTTACTGATTCTTCATTGAGTTGAGTCATTTTGGATTGTAACCTAGACACTGTAAATCTTACCTTGTAGAGACTCTGGATTCTGTTAGGTTCATTTATAAAACATTAATGTTTTTGTTTTAATAGGCAGAGAAATTGTTTAGACTCAAACTCTTGGGCAGCAGTTCAAATCTCACTTCAGTTTTTTTATCCTTAGCTGAGTTGCCTTGAGCCTGCTGCATTGATGTGTGGGTTAGGGACTGGTCCAGGATTTGGGAGGAGTTAGTATGCAGTATTTGGATGGGTCCCTCTCAGGCCCTTTTCTTTGGGGGACTGTTTCCTCCCTTCCAATGGTTGATTTCCACCAACTCTGTCTTTTTGTTCTTCAGGCCAGACAGACTTGATTTTTCCACTGGAGTTTTAGCCACCCCACGTAGATACTTGCCTGGAGCCTGCTCTAGGTTAAGTGCTATTTCTTCTTAAAAAGATAACTCAGTCTCTTGCCATTCCGTTCTTCCAGGTGTCTAATCTCTTGAAGAATCCTTTTGTTCACTCTCCAGTGCCTTCAGGTCTTTTAATAGTGTCTGTATTTCTAGTTCATCTGCAGGAAGGGTACTAAAAGCGAAACTGTGTATATATTTTTTAAATAGTTCCTTTAAGTTGCATATTGATTACTAAAGGCTGATATCTTCTTGTTTTACCATTTTTACCTCCTGCGATGTTCTTGTGTGTCCACCAGAGGGCAGGAGTGGCAAGGCAGAGGGGTCCAGCCTGCAGAAAGGAGCTCTGCTGCAGTTGTCCGAAAAGTCACGTTATTGCTGTTTGGGTCTTCCTGGCCTTGCTTTCTGTTGATGACAGTGTTTTCATGCATTCCACAGACATTTACTGAGCTGCAGGCCAGGTTCCCTCAAGCTAAACACCAATGTGGGATATAGAGTAAAAATCAGAAATTTCATGGGAAATTACAGAAGGACAATTATGGTACAGGTTATCTGGTGACAGATTCATCATGAGAGGCCCTAGCCAGCCGTCACAATAGAGAAGGCATTGGGATCCACCTGGCTGTGTCAGGGAAAAGCAGGATGGGAATGGCACCCTGAGCCCTGAAGCATGAATACTCCATGCGTCGGGGTTGGGGGCTGGGATGGCAGATGGGATGACACGGATGCAGAATGGTGCAGATTTTGTGTTTGGGGAGCAGTGGGCGTGGTCCCTGTGGTTGAAAGAAGTGTGTCGAAGGATGTGGGACCTACAGGGACACAGGCACAAGTCTGAAGGGGCCTTGAGTGGTCTTTAAGAACAGGACGACAAGGGACACACTGTTTGGGGAAGCTCCTCTGAGGTGTGTGAAGGTGGTGAGAGGGAGGCCAGTTGAGGCCGGACCATGGCAGGCAGGCAGGCAACAGAGGACGGTGCCCTGAATGCGTCAACGGTGTGGGAACCGAGAGGATGGTCGACTGGGGAGGTGCTTTGTAGGCAGAAGTAACAATTGGATGTGGGCGCTGAGAACAAAGATGGAGTCGGAGTGATCTGGAGGCTTAGGTCCCTGGTAACCAGATAAGGCTGGGGGGGAAATCATTTTGGGGTGGGGACCAGATAATGTTTTGAACCTGACGAGTTTGTTAAAGCCAGCGTGCCGCAGACCCTGTTAAGAACTCGCCACTTGAGCGGTCATTTGAAGACCTGCTCAGAACCTTAGGGACAGTGGGCCATGGATGGCGTCTGGTCCACAGACTTCTGCTCAAATCCACTCCCCAGTCACCTGTGCTTGAGTCAGACCTGGTGGGAGTGGACAGCTGCTGGGGAGCTTTTCTTTGTGCTGCTCTGAGGCCTGCCTCAGGGGCTTTCACCACCGTCTCTGCCGTTGTCCCCTCGTCTGAGAAAACAGGGAACACTGATGTCAAGAAGGTCCCTTCCTTGTCTGCCACCGCCACGTACCCCATCCCCGCGGCAGCCTGCCCTTTCTGCTGGGATTTGGCTTCATTTCTGCACCTTCCCCGCCCTTCTGGCTTCTCGGGCATCTCTTCCTGTGCAACGTGGGATCACTTGCGATTACATAAACCAAATTTCATTTCAGCGAGAAGGAATGGGAATTGTCTGTTTGGTTCTGCGTTTCCTCAGGAGCAGGGGTTCGTAACATAGGGGTCTGTAGCTAGAAACTGAAGATGGGGGGAAAATCTTTTTAACTTTCTGATAACTGTATTTTGTACACCTATGTGTCTTCTTTTATGCATTTTAAAAACATTGTTCCGAGAAGGGTTCTGTAGCACATAGAGTTAAGAAGCCCTGCTCTGGAGGGTGGGGACCAAGGAAAATTGGAATGAGACTTGTAACTTTAGGCAGCTGCTAAAGCCCGCTGCTTTCCCTCTTGACTCCTAAGTGAAGGCTTCCTGTGGTCACCTTGACGTCATTGCTGGCCAAGAGGAAGGGGAACTTTCCTGGGTGAAGCTCCTGTTAGGACTTTGAGCTGAGGCAAGTAGCCCAGCTTCAGAACCTTGGAGCCCAGACAGCTGGCCCAGAGGAATGCTCAGGCCTACCTGCCCCTGGAGGCCTTTGGAGCACTGCAGGCTCAAAACACAGTGGGGGCCCCGTGCACGTTAAATTCCACGTGAGGCAGCATATCGTGGTGTAAGTACCGTCCAGCTTGGAAATCAGCATCCACCCTCTCTGAGCCTCATTTTCAGCACCTCTGACCTGAGGCTGACCTGGCTCTGGTAGGGATGGAGGAAGACAGTGGTTCATCTGCACCCCAGATTTTCCCACTGTTCTTTTGATCCTTTCATTCTGCTTTTCAGGAAAAAAGCTTGTAAATACTTTGAGCAAGGCAAAGGGACCTGCCCATTTGGAAGCAAATGCCTTTACCGCCATGCTTACCCTGATGGGCGGCTAGCAGAACCAGAGAAACCTCGGAAACAGCTCAGTTCTGAAGGCACCGTGAGGGTAAGGACTTCGCCATCTCTAGTCAGGAACACCACCTGCAGGCATTTCTGGGGACCGCTCCTGGCCCCTCCTCGTAGCTTTGGCAGAAGGGCGTGTGGTGGGCAAACGAAATAGAAGCTACTCAGCTTTCACGTTGCCTTTAGCAATAACCAGGCATGTTTGCTGGCTGTTTTTGCAGTTCTTTAATTCAGTGCGGCTCTGGGATTTCATTGAGAACCGAGAGAGCCAGCATGTCCACAACACTGAAGACGTCGACATGACAGAGCTTGGGGACCTCTTCATGCACCTCTCCGGAGTGGAGTCATCAGAACCCTGAAGAGTAGGTGGTCGCCCTGCATCTTCGGCTCCACCAGCCGAGCCTTCCCCCACGCCAGGGTGTGCAGAGCTTCCTTCACGGCAGCCTGGGGTGGCGCGTCACTTGGATTTGAGTGGGGTTGTATTTAACCTTGGTCTCATCCACTCCATTATTACAGCCATGGGAAGGGTGAGGATATAAAATAACCTGAACACAGTTGCTGTTTATCTTTGTTGGCACCTCAAACTCCTCAGGGGGGCCAGCTGACCAGCCAGAGTTTTCACTGATTGATTCAGACCAGCCTGGCTCCCGTCCTCGAGGACCGTGCAGCTGCCCCTAAAGCAGCAGATTCATTTATCTTACCAAAGGATTCCTGTGTGGTGAACCTCCCTAGTATACTGAAATAGTGTGGTCAACACTGGATTTGTATATTGCTTTTCAGAAACCAAGTGAGCACTGCACACCTTAGCACAAAACTTGACTTAGGGCTCCGCAGTGTCCCAAATCAGGGGCGAAGTCTTGTCGCAGGACGTTCAGCAGACAGGTATAATAAACCTTCTTACCTGGGGGTGGGGGTGGGGCTCTTGAAGTAGCAGGAAGCAGAGATATGGCCCCTCTTTTCCCGTTTGTGTTAGGGTCACAGTCGGAGTAATCTTGCACACATGCCTCCAGGGAAACTCTAACCTGCTGGCTTGTGTCCCGAGGGCTCATGTGTGTTCTTATCTGTAAAACCTGGCTTTGATTTGAAATTTTAAACAGCACCCAAGAACAGTTTCTGGTTCTTACCTAGCGGTGGTCCTGAAGAGAACTGAGTACAAGTCTTCTGTAGTGATTTTAATTGAAGGAGCATAACCTTGTGAATCAGAAGGCAATCCAAGCCTAAATTATCTATTTTTATAGACAGTTGTAGACACCAAGTGTTTTATAAAATGCAAAACTCTTTACCTGAGTTTGGAGTTCTGAAGGGTGACAAAGGCTGAATTCAATTCCCAGCAGAGGCTCTGAGCCCATTTCCTGTTTCTTGAGTTCTGCTCCCAAAGGCATGAACAAATGGAGTTCAAGCTGTGAGCTCAGGATTACTTTAAAAGGAGGAAACAGCCATTAAACCTACATTTAATTTATTTTATTAAAATAACAAATTGAATAACTGTATTTTGTCAGGCGCAATAAAAACAAAATTAAACCCAAGAAAACCTGTGTTCCTGGCTTCCTTGCATACAGGATGTGATGTAGGGACAAGGCTGGCAGGGCAGGGGTGGGGGGGCCCGCCCCCGCCCCACAGGGGCAGCTCCTGGAAGACAAATTCAGCACAATGGAAGACTGCTCCCTGAGAGGGCGGAGACTGGGAGGGGCAGGCCAAGCACCTCTTCTGGAAAACCATCCCAAAGCACTAGAGACCTTCAAGAAAAGGAAGTGTCCCCAAAGTCAAGTCCATAGTACCAAAGCAGGCTCCTCCAGGCTGCCACAGTCTCGACAGTCCTGGGCTGTTTGGTGCATTATGTGCAAAACTACCTGTTTGGTGCCACACCACGTATCTCTGAAGAGAAGTCCTTCTGTATAAGCGTTCCTCATAGGAGCTGATTTCCAAAATCCACGTCCCCACGTCACGGCTGGTTTGCCTGCTACCTGCATTTCCCCTCTGAGTGCTTTTTCTTGCCCTAAAAATACTCGTTAGCCAACAGCTGGGGCCCCAGATCATGTACTGCCATCAGCAGCCCCCGGTGCATCTGAAGGAGGCTCGGCTCATGAGCACAGGGGTTGCGGGGGAGCGGGACAAACCAACACTGCGAATGGCTTCCTCCTCCCAGGGCCAGAGGGGGAGAAAAGGCAACGTGAAGTTAAGGCCCTGTGAGTGGTCTAGAAGGTCCTTAGCAGCAGCTTCTCTGAAGACGAGCTCTGTCCCCGCAGAAAGGTGATGCCTGCTCACTTCCCTTCCCACCTGGTGGCCTGAGTGCAGGTGCAGAGTCAGCTAGAAGACAGGCAGTCTAGGGGATGTGGTCAGCGTGCAGGCATTGATGTCCTCGGTATGGGCCGCCCGGTGCAGGGATGGCTCAGAAGCGCTCCGGTTGATTTTCGGTAGAGAGTGTTGGAGCAGCTCAATGGAAGACAGGATCTGAAACAAGGCCATAAAATGGTCTCATGGTGGGGGGCGGGGCATTCTGCAGCAGCAGCTTTCAATCTGGCCCAAAGACACAGGCCGTTCTCCCCACCCCACCTGCATCACCTTGTGGAGAACACAAGCCCCTCCCTATAGAACAAAAAGCAAGAAACTTCTTGTTTGTATCACTCAGAACTCCCGCTTTAATCAGTTCTAGCACCTTGAGCCACGTCTTACCTGGGGAAAAAGAGGCCTCTCTTCCTTAACTTTCTTCACACAGTCGGCTACCAGCCTCTTCATTGCTTTGGGGCAGTTCTTGTACAGCTTACTAAGGTCTGGGGAGGCGTACCCTCGGCCTACCATGAAGATGATCTAAGGGAGAGAAAGCAGTTGAGGGAACAGGTGGATGAACAACAGTGAAAGCAGCACCTCCACCCTGTGCTGCTCCGACGGGCAGAGCCCGGGGGCTTCCACGGCGAGCGGGTTGTTGGGCGCCGGTGACGCACCTGATCGCGGTTGCTGATGTGGGAGTAGGGCAGCTCGCCCGTCATGAGCTCGTACAGCACGATGCCGTACGAGTAGACGTCGGACTGGAAGCTGAACGGGTTATTGTCCTGCATTCGAATCACCTCTGGGGCCTACGGGGACAAAGTGCATTGGTCACCATCTGCGCCCCACAGACACGCAGGAGCCAGGCTGTCCCTTGGGCTGGGTATGCAAGTCCCCGCCTCAGCCCTGCTGTAGCTCTTTCCCAAAGGGCTCCCACTCTCAGGCTCAAAGGAGCTCAGGAATCCTGTCTCTGAGATCCAGCACTCCCCATCACCTAACTCCCCCGAGCTGTGCTTCAGCACTTCCTCGTCGCCAGCTTCCTCCAGGAAATCCAAATTTGCCCAGGGGCTGCCAACACTACAGGTGTCACCGAGGTGGTCGGGAAATGTAGAGAAATGCCTGAAGCCTGCATACAGACCTCCCATCACCCCTCCTGGCCCTGCACCCTGCTAGAGGGAGCCCAGCCACCTCACCATCCACAAGATGGAGCCGGTGGGTTGTTCAACCTGCTGAGAACCACTCCAGCGCGACTTCACTGTTGCCAAACCAAAGTCTCCAATTTTCACCGTCAGGCCTTCGTGGAGAAATATATCTCAATGCTTGTTAAAGACTCTGGTTTTAAAAGAATGGTCAACTTACTTCTGAAAAACCTCCCAAGGTTCTTACTAGCACCATCTCTCGGCCTCCCATCTGCCCCAGCCTTCTCTGCACTGGATTTGCTAGTGCTTTAGAACGCAGCTCCTTCCAGGAGGTGCTCCAGGCACCAGATTCTCTGGCTCCAGCCACAACAAGCCAGTTTGCCCCCCGCTGCTGCTGCTGCCTCCATTTACACACCTAGGAGCCAGGTCTCTGGCCTTGTGACATTGCCACATAATGTAGGTGCCTTACGCCCCAAGACTCTGAGCATGGCCTGCTGACTGCTTACATCCATTTCTGCCTGATTCCTGCCCTCCAATGGCTAACGGAAACACCCTGAGTCCTGAATGCTGTCTGCCTGAAGGCATTTCTCACAGGATAGGTACCACTTGGTGACTTCGAAATCAAAACCAAACACCTCAGTTCTGAGTAAAGAAGCCAGGCGGTTTAAAGCCGACTTGTGTGATCTGCTGATGCCCAGTAATTCATACCTCCTTAAAATCGGTGGTGTCTGCCTTCGTGGTATGTTTGTCCCCAGAAACCCACCACTAAAAGGTATCCTATGTCTCAGACCCATGCCCAGAATAGGCCACATCCCATCGTGAGACCCAACACAACGGCTGTGGCTCTCACTGGCCAAGAAGCAAAGTGTAGCTGTAATGCCATTACTCCCTTCAAAGAGAAAGGCTCGGGGAGGGAGGCGGACATAAAATTGTTACATTTCACACCCTACGGCAAGAAAAACCTTTATTCATTCCCCTTCCGTAAAAGCACATTAAGTCTTGGAAAAGGTTGATTCCAACAGTAATCTCTAAGGAAACCATTTCTGTGCATTCAAGAAACACAATTTTAAGTAGTAATTTTTTAAATCTTGCAACTTTTGGCTTGCAGCTACTGTCTGACCAGATATACAGTCCACAAACTAGAAGTAAGCATAAAAGACAAAAGGCCCATTCTCCCAAGTTAAATTTAGTAATAAAGAGCATTTAAAAATTAGGCCTGTTCCAAGCATAACCCAAACAGGTATCTCAACTTCTGTGGAACTCTTTCCAGAGTCACTTTTGCTGAGGTAAACTTTAAAAGTGTCCTAAATTTAGAACTGAGCAGTCAGATGAAACTACCACCAAAGGATACTGTTGGATTTCATGTCTCTGTGGATGATGTTCTTTGCATGCAAGTAGCTGTGAAGGGAAAATAAGTCTATTAAAACCAGTTTGAGAGACGTTGGTAGAAAGCAGCTTCAAATTACATCTAAGAATTAAAACACTTCAAGGCCTGACTCCTAGTTTTCTCAAAAAAACTCCTAGTTTTTTCACTTTCGGGGATTGGCCCTGCACTGGTTCAGCCTGGTCCACGTCAGGACTTATACCTGAAAGTGAGGCCACAGCACAAACAGGGAAGGTCTTCTTTAAGCATCAGTTTTATTCAAAAAGTAATTCCAACAACCCAAATATCCATCAACTGATGAACAAATAAAACGCTGTATATCTATTCAATGGGATATTCTTCAGCCACAGAAAGGAATGGAATACTGATACACACTACAACATGGATGAATCTCTCAAAAACACACCAAGTGAAAGAAACCAGACACAAAAGACTTCATCTAGTATCTTGAAAATCTTCTAAAATTAGACGGTGGCGATGGTTTACACCTCCGTGAATATACTAAAAAATCTGAATTGTACACTTTAAAGGAGTGAATTTTAAAAGTGAATTTCATCTCTAAAAAATAACTGACTAGTCATTTCTGAAAATGTATTCAATGCAAATTCCATATGAATTTTAAAAATACAACATGAGATTTTATAAGCCACTTGCAAGCACAGCTTTAGTTAAGTTCCTAGTCGTCGGAGGGTATGAGGAGTTCCCCCTGCTCCCCATTAGGGGTACTTCAAAGGAAAAGTTTGAGAAGCACTGCCCTGGCTTAGCCAAGAATGAAACGCACACGCACACCCCTTTCACAGAGAAATGTGTCAAGCACAAAGACCCAAAACGATAGTACTTAATGGAGGTGCTATGGATCACCTTAATTTAAGCATTCTCCAAAAGGAAAAATTACACAGAATGTGACATCTGATCAAACCTTTACGTGGAATAAGCACACCTGATGGGCTACGCCTCAGACACGATGCCCACCAGAAGGTGGCAACCCGCACTGTGTTGAGTGTCTGGCTGAATTTTGAGGGCAGTTGCTGGAACCTGAATCTGAGCCCTAAGGGGGTAGGCCTCAGCGTGGGCAATAAACCTGAATTTCTTGTTCCTTTGGCCCACCACACAGGTTCATTTCCCACTTTTCCCATATCACAGAAGTCACTTAATGGGCTTGGCTTTTCCTAATCTTGGTTCTGATTTAGGGACAAGTTGATCCTTGGACCCCAGATTTTCTATGCGTCAGGCCATTCACTCACTCCATTCCCTGAGCGGTCTGCCGGGCAATGTCAATCAACTGGAACATCTGGAACTTGGTCTCCTGGACGTGCAGGTGTTTATAGAGGCTGCTGCCCTCGCACCACTGGGTCACAATTGCCAGGTTGTCCTTTGTCATGTACCCCATGAAGAGTAGGATGTTCACATGCCGGGTTTTGCTGGAGAGGGGAGGAGAGAAGAAAAGGCTCTGAACCTTCCACTGCTGCAGAATAGGGAGATCTAGTCTGCTTTCCCACTGTCTCGGACCAGACCCTGCATGTTCCTGACACCACCCATGCTTACAGTCCAGGGGCTGGCAAAGCAAACACAGCCGACTGCTGATGATCCAGCTGGTGTTGTGAGCTGACAAAGGGGCTGCCGTCACTGCCCTCAGTGCTGGCCTTGATCGTACAGAGGATGTTCTCTTTCATCAGCATATATTCACCAATCTCCCCACAGGGGTCACAAGGACCCCTCATCTATGGAATCCATCATCATTCAGTTTATTCCTACAAGTCTAAACAGTGACTCAAAGACTTCAAAGCTGACAGTTTTGAAGTCCAAATTAAGGCAACTTAGCTATAAAGAGTTCTTGGAAATAAATGTGAAAATAGAACCCATCTCTCCCTACGTCAAAACAAAACCCAGAGCTAGAACCTGGGCTGTTCTATCAGCGTGGTGAGCCCAGAGACCTGAGGCCGTGGAAGGGGGTATGCTCATCAAAAGGGGCTCTTCTAAAGGCTTAACAAGCGCATAAGCTGGAAGAAACCTTCCGCTCCTTTTCACTCATGAGGGAGTTGTTTCAACCACGGGACTCCACAGTGAACGCTCACCACCAGTCCCAGCCATCAGCCCTCAGAGACAGGTCATGCCATGCAGCCTACTTCCTCTACAGTGCTTGTACCAGCATCCACGCCCCGCCCCTGCCACAACAAGGGACAGGCCAGCTTTCTACTCACCGAAGGACAGCCACTTCATTCCTGAAGGCCTGGAACTGCTCTGGTGTGGGGTCAACAACCTTTAGAATCTTTACTGCAACGTCTCCTGCAAATTAGTTTACAGTCAGTGCAGTTGAATGATCTTACTTTGTTATTTTTCATGTACACTAGTTCTGAGGAAGATATAATTAATCACTTATTCAAAAATCATATACCTACACAGATGGAACAAATACTATGCAAATTTCTGAATTATCAAGTAGCTTAAAAGATTAGATTATACTACTTTCCTTAAAATACCGCCCCACAGGCCTTGAACCAGCTTGGTTTAAACTGTTCCTGTCAAGCCTGGCATCCCCAGTGGTGAGGTCATGTGTGACAGGTCAAAACCTGGGCCTGTGAGGATGACATCAGCAGATGGATATGAATGGCCCAGCAAATACTGAGTCTTCGGGGCCAGGAGGCTGGGGCCCGGAAGCAGGCCAGTTAGTAAGCAGTTGATGCTAAACTCAGCAGCCACATTTCAATGAGACCTGAGAAGCTCCCTTGTACAAATTCAAAGACATATAGTGAAATTATGCCTCTCGGCCTTCAGTGCCGTTAGAAAGTAATCCTAATGATTAATACTGATTGCTTACTATACCCTGGCACTGTCTGCTCTCACAGGTGTTACCTCCTTTAATCCTCGTAGCTGCTCTATGACGTTAATACTGTTGTCCTCATCTTACAAGCAACAAACTGAAGTTTAGTTACTTGGCCAAAGTCATATAGCCAAAAGAAAGTGCTGGAGCTAGGATGAGAACCCTAGTCTGACTCTAAGAGCTGTACTTCTAACTAAATACTGACTAGTAACTGACTGTCATCACTGTGAGTAAAAACCAGCCTCTTCATAAAACTTCAGAAACATCCAGAGATCAATTCTACTTTATAGGTGCTACTGATTTAGAAGCCACTTTCAGAAGTGTTATGTCATATTCATAATAGTTGTAATGATAATAAATTACCTGAAGCCCTATTAGGACCTCAGCTTTTCATGACAAATATCTTTACTAAATACAATGGTCAAACAAAAGTAGGAGTTAAGTTCAGTGGCACTTGGAGGTGACTTACTTAGTTCCTCCACAACTGAGCATGTGCCCTTGGCAGCACCCCCCTGCAGCCTGCTGGAGCACTCATTCCACTTTTGGGGAGCACCAAATGGTACAGAGGTGGTTCTTATGATAGGTCCCTAACTGTTGCCCTGTGATCTCTGTTTGTATCATCTAAAGCTAAAATCCCCACTTAGCAGCAGCTTCCAAATTGGTTCTTATCCAGTTCACTGGCGCATGAACTTACTGAGGGCCCAGGGCTGCCTGGAAGGTGCTGCTGACTTTGGATGGCAGAGCTGCTGCTATATTCAGAGCTGCCTTATATCTAGGAAGACGGAGCTGGTAAACTATGCAGCCCCAACCTCAAGTTCCTTATGACTGAGTAGAGGGACAAGAGTCTTCTGCATAATTGCCCATTCTGGAGCAGTCTGAGCCAAGACAGGACTGGGGTGGGGGGATGACAGAGGAGGGGAGTCAATATCTTGGCAGAGAGGATATAGGAAAGTTTTCTGAAGGAAATGGGATATAAGCCAAAGGAAGGGGCTATTCTAGACTTGGTACACCAGGAACAGAGGTGAGGTAAGGGGGATGAGAGAAACACCAAGTTGTGTTTGGGAAACTCTAACATAGCATGTGATCTGACACCTGTAGGACAGGAGGGAGGCCAGGGAGGAGGAGTCTGCTACAAGAACGCAGGTGCAATGCAGGCACATTGGTGACTGTAGGGATAAAAAGGAGGAGATGGAGGCAAGAAACCCTGAGAAGGTGAACTGACTCAATGTGGCAGTCAACTGACAGGAAGGGCCAGATGGCCAGGCATCAGATGGAGGTTTAAAGGGACAGGCTGGAGAAAGGGATGCAGAAGAAAGACTTGGGGAGATGCTGGGTGGTCCCTCAGAAGGGGTTGCTTCCTAGTTCATGAGCCTAGTTTTGCAAGTCCTTCCCTTTCTCACAGCTTTTCTCTGGGCATGCTCCAGTCGTCGCTGAACTCACCCTCAGCGTCACCCATTCTGGACCTGATCAGCAATGCAACCTCAGACCTCAGATGATCCATCAGCAGCCAAAGCCTGTTCACAGTGACTCGCTCTGACCTGCTGTCAGCTGAACATCCTCCACCTCTAGCATCTACTTTCTGGACTCGTGAACAAGACTTATTCCTGTTAAAAGTTCATCTTCTCTTTGTTCTATCATCATAGACACTTCAAATCCTCCCATCTTTCTAAATCCAAATCCTGTTATCCAAATCTGCATGACACCACTGTGTAAGTCATCCACAATACCTGAGTCATGCAAGTCACTGATGGGAAGACTGAACAGGGTCAAACTAAAAACAGAGCCCACAGCACCATAGGGATCCAGAGGCCAGGCAGCTCACGGTTAACAGTTATGGTAACAGATTATGCGCACTTTCTTACTGAAACCCAGAGACCATACTCTGCGTTACAGCACACCCTCATTTGTATGTGTACCCTCCAAGGACTTGCCATACCAGCGACTCAGTCTGCTAGGAACAATGGGCAAACACCATAGGAAAACCAATTTCAACTCCTATACAGAACAGTTTTCTACTGGTAGGAAATGCCCAGAACTAGAATGACTTTGCAAGTAACTCATGAGCTCCCTATCACTCTGGTTTTCAGGCCAAGGCTGGGCAAACCTCCTAAAGGTCTTGCACAATCTGAGACCCCCATTTCACCCAAATGATATCCAAAGTCTTTATGGTACCCTATAACCCACACCCCAGACCTCACTTCTATTAGCCTCTCCCTCTCTCATCCTACTAAAGCCATTCAGACTTCCTTGAGTTCCTCGGACAGGCCAGGTGAGTGGCCCATTTTGCATCTGCTGTTGCTGCTTCCCAAATGCCACTTCCTCAGCAGATTCCTCCCTAACCAATCTACTAAAAACTATGAACCAGGCCTGCCACTCTATAACTGCTTTCCTCCATTCTTCTCCTTAGCACACAGTATCCACTTTGCTTTTCTTGATTATTATCCCCACCAGAGTATCAACTCCGTAAGAGAAAGAATTTTTATCTGTTTTGCTCAGGACTTCATTCCTAGCCCCTAGAAAAATGCTCGGTATTAGAAGAATGCTCAGGAAACACTGGCTGAAGAAATGAGTGAATTCTAAGATGCAACTGTCAGCAAGGCAAGTTATGAATTGAAAAGCTATCTGTTTGAAGCTCTGGAGTTGGAAGTGGGCACAGCCTCTAGCAGGGAATACCGGGGACTTAGTCGCTCAGCAGTCCTCGGCGCCAAGCACATCATGACTAAGTCCACCTCTCCAGAATTCCGTGCAGTAGGCATTCAGTAACACTGCTTAATAACTACATGAAGCACTCATTATTCGTCAAACCAGAACTTCTTACTTTCCCTTCATAGTAAAGTCAGAGGCAAATGTAGTACAAGCAACTTAAGATACATGGCTACTGGTTATCATGTTTTTAATAAGATATTAAGTTAATATTATTCATCTACCATTGAAGAAGGAAGAGCTACTATCACTGGTGAATTTCAAATGTTTTTACTTTTTTTTTTTTTTTTTTTTTTTTTTTGCGGTACGCAGGCCTCTCACTGCTGTGGCCTCTCCCATTGTGGAGCACAGGCTCTGGATGCGCAGGCTCAGCGGCCATGGCTCACGGGCCTAGCCGCTCCACGGCATGTGGGATCTTCCCGGACCGGGGCACGAACCCGTGTCCCCTGCATCAGCAGGCGGACTCTCAACTACTGCCCCACCAGGGAAGCCCTGTTTTTACCTTTTTAAACACCAATTAATTTCCCTGCTTTAATCATCTGAGATTGTCTAAAACTTATTATACACACCCCTGCTTTCTAGAACAGAAATAGAATGAACGCCATTCCTCCAGTTCTTATTGACTCAGTCAAAATGACAAACCTCAGCCTTAGGCTGGGCTGGGGATCCCCATACATGGTTATACCAGGCTGCTGACTTCACACTGTGGCCCAAGAGTGTTCTCAGGTTTGGGCATCTGCTCTTGAGGGGGTTGCTGCCTTCTTCTCATGCTGTAAATGACCTCGCTGCTAACAGTCTGACAGCTTCAACTGCTATCTTCATCTCTTTTAATGTGTTGTTTGTAATTAGCAGAGGCTGCCAAATCAGACCCCAAATTCATGCCCAAAAGGACACTCTGCACTTGGGCCCAAAAGGGTCTCTTCTGTACCTAAAGTAAGTGCGCTTATTAGTTCACGGATCTGAGGCCTCCACTTTGGCTGCTTTAAGACCTTTTCTGTTCACAGCCTACGGGCAGAATCAGTGGGGGCGGCGGGGGAGATCACCAAAACAGCTGTATTTTTTAAGAAATTGAATAAAACGTTCTATTATATATAGGAATCAGAAAAGCAACAGGGGGGAAAAAAGGAAGCAAATATAGCACAAAATACTCAATCTAGAAATTACGCTTTCCTTCCCTCTCATTTTCCTTTTCATTCACATACCACGGCTTGCTTTCTGAGGGGCTAAAAGTCCACTGCTCCTCGCTCCTCCGACTTTTGACACTCTTTAAGTTAGAAAAAGTAGAATCCTAAAGCATTAGATGTTAGCTACATCCTGACAGTTGTCTTTATGGAAGTAACACTATAGCAAATACATCTCCTTACCATAATCTAAAAGTTCGAGACTGAGACAAAACGGAAGCTCAAGGCAGTACTGTGGCAAATCTAATGCTCTGAAAAACTATGAACCCCCAAATAAAAGTGCTCAATCAGAGGAAGCTTAAATTTGGGCGCAACTTAAACTGCATGTATTGGCTTTTAGCTGAGGCTTAAAAACGGATAAAAATGATAAAATGCTCCTAATAGAAGCATTAAAAGCAGTGTTTTCTGCTCCACTTCCTGCAATTACTTATAGCCTTCTTGTCTCAGATACAAGCAATCTCACAAAATTGTGTTTTTCTTTTCTAAGGGATCACCAAGACATTTATGACATCTATTTAGAAAATATTCTGCAACAGCATAATTTCTCAGTGACCCAGGAGGCAGGCCAGTAGTATATTAGATGCAATTTTTGAAAGTAAAGGAATCACCCTACATGTATCTACAAATGTTCAGTCCTTTGCCAGTTCCTGCAAAGAACGAGAAATTTGTCAGATGATTAGTTATAAGTGGAAAACCCAGTGTTTCTCAGTTTTTAACAACTTGAATTTTAATGCTCTAATGTATTTTATGCTCATAACTTTGTCCATTTATGTATAAAGATAAATACGGTGGCATCCAAAGTAGAAACACAGGCATCTAGGCACTTTAGGTTTTGTGTGTGGTTTTGTTGTTGTTTGCTTTATTAAAATCTGAATTTAGAAGCGATGTCTTTTGGGGAACAATGTTGCATTTTCCAGAAAACAGTCTATTTTCTGGCTGACATCCTAAAGCCAGAGGCATTAAAAACCTGACAGAAATGTTAAGTATGTTGACAAAATACAGAAGCTTTGGCTACAGACCTTAAAATAGAAAGTTTCTTCCAAGTGACAGAGCGTTTCCATTAAAATAAGAATGTCAACTCCCCACAGATTCAAGAATTAAGTCTGTGCATTCCTGCTCGATAGAGATTCCCACAACCAATCCATCCCAGGGCAGAGCAAAGAAAATCTGTTTTAGGAGGCTCCTGGCTTTCCTGTGCCCAACGGTTTGACCATGGGTATGTTAGTTCCCCCTCTTGGGGACCTTGGTTTTCTGGTATGTAAAATCTCTAAGGTCCTTTCCAGTTTTAAGTTTCCAGAATCCATGCCCCTCCTAAAAGCAACAGACTCTTAAACACATTTAAGGAGCTTCAAGGCATGTTCCTCCCAGGCGCACACTGTATTCATTCATCAGTTTATAAGAGGCTGTGACACTTCACTATGGTGCTCAACTCTTTTCCACCAATTTCTCATTATCCTGAAAACGTTTTCATACCAATTATAGCACTGTTGAGTCTTAGAAAGAACAGTATGAAACGTCACTGAGATAATGGTAAGTTCAATCTTCAGATGCAATCAAGAACCCTTGGAGAGTGCTGCCGTGAGCCTGCCTGGCCCTCTCTGGACTGAAACGTGACTTCACCCTGGTAGTAAAGGGGGGGCCCCAAACTTACCATGCCACTTGCCCTTATAAACAGTTCCAAAGGAGCCTGACCCAATCCTAGTGGAGAGCATCACTTCACTGGCTTCTATTTCCCAGTAATAGCTTGAATCTCTCTGTCCACGAGGCCTCTAAAACAAGCAGAGATCACTGATATATACTCCATGGACTGTTAAAAGTCTATTTAACGAGAGTGTCAAAGAAAAGATCAACCCAACTCCATCCATTCCCATATCTTTCAAAGATAGACATATTAACTATAATTCCAGTTTTTGTCTTTTGAGAAAATACCATTTTAGTTGTGCCCCGCCTTGCAACAAACCAGCAAGTTTTACAATGTAAGCATGCCAAAAATGGCACTGACATTTATAATGTATTCATTTAATTAGAATCCCCCAACCCTAAAATTAAAGGCATTCTCATTTCTGACTAAGCTTTTCTTATTGAACCCTAACATGCAAGAGGTACTGTTGATCATACTCACAATTTTGTTTTTCTCCTGGGTGCTGGATCCCGGTGCCCGCTCTCTCTGTGCCGGCACAGGGGTTTTGGGCTGTGACCAGCCTGTTGGGCTCAGATTGTTGGGACTGCTGGACAAGGCTGAAGGTGAGGCTTAATAGACAAGACAAACAGAATTCACACATGGGTAAGCCAACAGAAGATGCACAGCATAAAGAGAAAAAGCCCATGACTATTTGCTAAATGACTTAGACAAGTACCTGATTCACCATGACTTCGAATTGCATCCTGAAACAGAAAAGGAAAGCTGGTCAATTTCTGCACTAGAAAAGATGTCCTCTGGGGGATGGAAAGGGAGGAGAAGGATTTACAGGAGCAAAGTGGATTATAAAATCTCTAAAACACAAAAGGTCTAATTACATACTGTAACTTTTCTTTGATTAAATTCATCAAATGTCTGTGGCCAATATCTCCAAGATTGTTATCATCAAATATTAGGAGGACTGATGCTAATTTCTCATATACAATAAAGCAGCATTCTTTTTTCTCTCTAGAAAGCAGTGCACACTGCAGACTGATACTCTTTAAAGGAAGGCTGGCAAAGTTACTGTCAAGCTGAGATCCTTCCAGTGGTTGGGGATCTTGCTCCACTGAAGCTCAAAAAAATAATAATATTTTTAATGAGGGGTTCAGTGGCAAGTTCACCGTTACTCCTCTAGGAGTTGGATTTGCTATGGGTAAGCACCACGACTACATATTTTATCCAAACCTAAAATCATAGAGAGCTGGAAGGACCATAAATCCCCTAATATAAAACCTACATTTTACATATAAGAAAACACATGTGAACAGATAAAGGAACACGGTGAGTGTCACACAACCAGTAGGTGGCAGAAACAAAACTAAAAATCACCACCCACGGATCTCAGCCACGAGCTCATTCATCACAAAATGCTCCTCAGATCTTATGGGTAAGCTCTGAAACTAGTTACATTCTACTCAGGTGAGAGGTCAAAGGCTACCTTTAGAATTTATTAAACTGTTTAGTTGGAACAGTTTAAATCACAGGGCTCTCCATGAGACCTAAATCCTCATTTTTATAAATCCTCACTTGGAGTATATAAATAACAATAACAGAAAAACACTTGGTCCCCATATCCTCAAAGAGGATTATTTCTCTTGGAAGTCTTACTCTGTTTTCTTTGTGTAACCACAGTAAAGACAGGATCCCTTTTTTCACACAACTGTTACCAGAATGCTCACACTCTATGACATCTTTACAAGAGGTAAGAAGAATCACAGGCCAAGCTGCCCCTCCCCCACTTTCACAGCCCCACCCAAACATCTTCAGAATTTACCAATAAAGCCTGGTTCTGGGGTTCTCAAACCTGGCCAGTCTTCAGAATCACTAGGAGAGGTGTTTAAGAATACAGATTCCCAAGCCCCTCCACCTCACTAGGACTGATTGAAATATGTCTGGGAGGGAAGGCGGGAAACCTAGGAATCTGCATGCTTTTAAGTATGACAGGATGACTGCCAGATAGACAAAACTTTGTCCAAAAATAACTTGAATTTCAGGAGAATATTTAGCAGCTGTAGCTTTATTATTCAACTAATCTATTCTTTGTTTTTAGTCAAAGCGTGGCACAATGTATTTTTACTGGCCAGAAGTACATTCCCATGCACTAGGATTTTTTAATGTCATCCTAATTTTCTTCCCTGTATCCACTTACATACCTCATACTTAATTCTGTGCTAATTTCTACAGTTGGACTGATTTATCATCATCTCGAAATCTAAATATTAAAGAGAACTAAGATGGTTTAAACAAAGCAAGAAAGTGTACTTTTAAAATGCTGAATCATATGTGATTTTTAAAAAACAGGAATCAAAATTTGGTCTGCTTCTAAAGTACAGAGAGGATTAAGCACCACAGATGTGCCAGTTATTCTATAATAAAACTTCAAGAATTTTCACTTTTCATGTTCCCTCTAAGTATTAGAGTGTTTATACTTATACAGGACTAAATCATATATCAGAAGAAAAGTAACTGGTATATTACTGTATTATTGTCAGGGCTAGTGACAATACAATAGAGACAATAAAACTCATAGCTTGCATACACATGACCCCCTCACAATAATCTTGTGATAACCAAGGTGCCCCCAAATGACCATATTAGGCCCCACATTCGAAAGCCAACTCTTTTGTTGAGCCCCTCCCATGTCTGATCGGTAGGACAAGTATGTTGAAAATGATCTGAGGTCTGAGTCAGGTACATAAAGCTGTGCCTGAGGTAGTGGGTGGCCCTGAGGTTTTTCAAGGAACAATTCATGATGTAGATAGAGCACAGCTGTCTTTGATAAAAGCTTATCAAAGGATTTTCAAGGCATACCAACCAAACTGACACACTTTGTTTCTAAGCAAAATATAAATAGAATAGTGATGCTGTTGAGTAACAACTAAACAAATCTAGCATTAGTCTTTAGTTGAAAATGATTTAAAAAAATTTTTTTAATACCCTTGGCCTCAAAATCTCACTTGAGAAACTGATTTCACCTATCAGCAATACCACATAAAGTTATTTTTTTACTCCCAAATATGCTATGGCCAAAAAAGAAGACATGAGACCAAGTCTGACAAGAAACATAAATTTTAGTGATTGTTTCATTTTTGATAGGCTACTGTCTGACAGTCTTATAGCAATCCTGCTACTTTACAAGAAAGCAAAGGCATGAAGAAGAATACCTACTCTTCCCCTCAAACAAAATCGTCTGGACCACGCCCTGGGAGAGGCATTCAGGCTGTTATTCTAGTCCAAAGCAATGAGAAATAAGAAGAATAAAGAACAAAGGAAGCATTTTAAGTGTATTCAGTTGTTAATAAAGATGAACTAGAAAGCAAACCAAACAGAACATACAATAAAGCCAAGAAAAGAAAAAGCAGTTTGAAAACACTAGCTTTGTGCATTTATATCTCCCTAAATACCTGCTTATTAAAATCCTGTGACTCCACCCTCTTATTTCTAAATAAAATCACTTAAAGTCTTTCAGAGAGTTTGTAGTCCTCTATCACTATTCTTTTCTTTGCCATATGAAAAAGAAACTACTCTTTATGTATCCTATTCACTAGCTCAATGAGATCCTATTCAAATCTAACATGGAAACAATCAGTTCAAATGTTAACATTTCTTCAGGAAATTTCAGTTCTCCATTTGAACGATATACCAACCAGATTAATTAAGCTAGTCTCAAGATGCAGTGAATAAGAAATTCGAAAAGTCCAGAGACCTGACAAAGTGCTGCAACATTCCTTATCAGGTTTGAAACCCAAAACTCTCTTGACACAACCGTCAACCCCACCCGACTAACTAACTGACACTCTTCACCACCCGCAAAGGACCCTATTACCTCAATCATCCTGCTGTCCACGGGCAAGGTGGTGCTGACCATGTGGACATTAGGTGTGGACGTCGACCTCTGCCTCTGGGAGAGGGAACCTTCAGAGGAGGGGCTGGAGGTGTTGAATGTGAAAGCATGGGGTGTGGAGTATCTGTGCTGGGAACTAGGTGAGAAGGAGAAAGAAAATTCCATGGTTGACACTCAGGCCTCTGTATTGGTAAAGTCTTTCAACTACCTATTTCATTAAGATACTTGGGGGCAAACCCTACTTATACTACAAACTTTGACAAAAATGTTCCTTTCTTTCAATATGCACCACTTAAAATGTTTCTTCTGTTTAGATGCCTTTGCATGCAAATTTTTAAAAAGTAAATAATATGTGCTCAGAATTCAGGTGAAAAGAAATGATACATTGTAAGTTTTCTTTTATTGAATAAATCACCTCTACAGGATACTCCGAATTTTTAGACCATCTCTGGGAAAGAACAGATTAGCATTTGTCAACCAATACGACCCCCTACTAAAGCTAGTTGGAACTTGCCCAGGTTAATTTAGAGACTAAATTAGAAAACTTTAAGGAAGATTTTTTGATAGACGGTTAGATCTGCCAAGCATGTCTGCAAACAGGCCAGCATTTTATCCACTGTGCATTCTCTCCCCCCATAAACAGCTCACAAAATCAATTAATGTGAATTCAGTTTTTAGGTTTCAATACCTAACTGTGAAATTTATCACTGGCTTCTTTTACCCAACGCCACTCTCCCACCAACCAAACTGGGAACACACATTAAGCATAACATTTTCATTATTTGCTCCAAAGATTACTCGGAGTTTTGTTTAAATTCAAGTAGCACCATGCATAGATTCAAGAGATAAAAGACTTTTTTTCTAAGAGAAATTGCTCTATCGCAATTGCCTTTCCAGGCAATTCAACATTAATGCCTTCAGAGGCCTGGTTTCTTCTACCTAAATCTTCAGAAGCAAGTACAGTTTTTCGGTCAGGTTTGCTTTTCAAATTATCAAGAAAAATAAAAGCCATATACAAATATATCCAGATATCACTTCAGTACAAATTCCTTGTTCTGAGATATACTTGCCTTTAACAATTTCCATGATAGTCTTACAAAGGCCAGTAAATATTATATGATTATATATAAATTAAAGTCACATATTTTGGACAAAGATGTAGATTTATTTTAGGTTCCAAATTCATGTGTAACAGTAAGGAATGTGGACTCAACAAGACTCTGATTTTAAAGCTGGAAAACAGAGTAAAGACAAATTATGTGCAAACTCACAGGCACATTAAAAGAGATATTTATATTAAAAATCTAATTAGATTCTTTTCAAGATAGCAGTTTATTCAATATTGGACTGGCTAAAAAGTTCGTTCAGGTTTTTCCGTAAGATGTTATGGAAAAACCCGAACGAACTTTTTGTCCAACCCAATACCATGGTTTTAGCAATGCAAGGCCATATATAAGCATTTCAAAGTTGAGGGTTTTATTTTTACCGAATCATTGTATATCGTTTTGGAATGCTCTCCCTGAGGCTCACTGCATACTGAGGAAGGCAAAATCTCAAACTCTTTAAAATGTAATGAGATACAAGGGACATGCTAGGATAATAGAATAAATTGTAGTCAGAGTCACTTTCCAGAATTTAAGAACTAGAGGACCACAGAGAAAAAGTTCTAGAGTTTTGCTCTAACGCCAATGCTGAGTTCCACAGAAGCAGCGAAGGGTTTACACAGAGAAAGGAGGGAACGCAAGGGAACTCTTGTATTCATGCTTTCAATCCCACCTGCCCCAATACAACTTTCCAAAAGAAAAGCAGTAGGTAAAAAAAATACCTAACAGGCATCCGGGAAACAGACTCTCGCATCCGACGCATTGTCAAAGAAGGCAGTACTGGGACCCCACTATCACCAACAGTGGAATTTGGGAACAGCCTAAATGAAATCAGAGGAAGACTGGTTTATAGACTTGCAGTAGTAATTTTACAGTCAGCCTGCCTGGCCTTGCAAACTCACAGCTACTCAAAGTCAACTTTTCCTAGTCACATTTTCCTGGACCATTTCAGGCTACCCAGGGTAAGGGGCTACCCAAGTGACTGGGTTTGAATGACTACAGAATGTGAACAACCTTGACGGGCCAATGAGCACAGAGTCTCTAGTATGCATGTCTAGGAAATACTGGCCCAATGTCCAGCCATATCAAAATAATGTATTCTTTTAAGCTAGAGTAGGGCACTTTATAACCTAAATCACACAGAGCTTTTCAGAAACACTGTCTTGGAAACGCACAAATGAAAAGACAGAAATATGAAGGATAGATCACCTTCAGCACCAAAAGTCATAAATAAGAGGAAAAGTGATATTAACTTTAACTGGGCATCTTCCCTCCATGAGATGAGCACTTGGTGCCCGATAAGTTCACGTTATCTCAGTTAAGCCTCAAAAGAACACTGCAACCATGGTAATACCCCCGTTTTTCAGATGAGTGAGCTTAGACTCAGAGGGGATTACAGATAGTTAATGACAACATTGAGATTTTGACCAATTTCTGCTAGACTCCAAGTTTGTGCTGTTTATGCTACCCAAGCTCTCTTTGCAAAAGCAACACGTGACTACCACGAAAGCAAAAAAGATGTTCCCGTGGTAGTTTAATGATAACATTCCCTTAGTTTTTCTAGTACCTTCAAAATAGGATAAAAGTTCACCTTTGACTTTTCATATCCCTGCTAATAGTTTTTAAGAGGTTCTTTGGAATATGGAACTTTTAATTTAAACCTTACTAAAAAAACCAGTTTGTCTATATGGAATATATTTTAGTAACTGGTTTGTCTCCTGAGGGACACATGTGGGTTTTTTTTGTTGTTGTTGTTTTGTTTTGTTTTTGCAGTACACGGGCCTCTCACTGTTGTGGCCTCTCCCGTGGCAGAGCACAGGCTCCGGACACGCAGGCTCAGTGGCCATGGCTCACGGGCCCAGCCACTCCGCAGCATGTGGGATCTTCCCGGACCGGGGCACGAACCCATGTCCCCTGCATCGGCAGGCGGACTGTCAACCACTGTGCCACCAGGGAAGCCCCGATACATGTGTTTTTTAAGGTTTACTGTAATATCATTTTAAGATTAATGTTTTCCCTAGTTTGAGGTGAAGAAAACAGCACCAACTTTCTGCTCCTTCTCGATGTCAGAGGTCTGTTCAGTGTTATTTAAGAGTAGACAGAGTAGTGTCTACTAGCAACCTAGTAAAAAAAAGTCTGGGGGGGGTTTCATATCCCTCTGCTCTTTGCCTTACTGAAGCACAGTATATCAATCTCTATTTGACAGGTAATACTCCTACCAGCTCGTTTTAGAGTGTTATATACCACCTTAAAACTTGCTAGTTTCGGAGCTGTCATGTTTCTAAAGTAGATCGTTTCCAGATCATGACAATTCATTTAATAAGTCTAAAACCCAGACTTGTCAAATATACAGTATGCATCCTCAAAAGGGGTTTATATCTCCCTGCCCCCTTATATTCTTTGAAAAAAGAACAATGCCTTACAAGAGTTGTCTGATATTACTCCAGTCCACACACATAGTAGGTACTTTGGTGCTACAATGCTCGTGAAACTTGTAGCCACAAGTCTGACATCTAAACCCATTTAGCAGGAACTTCTGACAGATGTCACAGAAGGCAAGCTTCAGGAAGGTCTTCCGAGCCTGGAACAAGAACACAGGTGTAAATTATACTGAATAAAAAACAAAATAATTTCCTTCTTGACCCCCAAGAGGTTTTATTAGAATGAAGAATCATACTTCCAACATCTGTAAAATTCATACACAGAAATTAAAGTACATCTGTGATCTAATGACACCTAAATTGCTTTACTGTAAACAATGGCACAGCTTTAAACAATCCAACAACATAGATACTTATTATCTCTGAGAAATTCCTATTGTGCCAGCCAAAGCACCCAGCATACCACAAAGAGAGAAGAGATCTGCAACTTACAAAGTTGTGTGTTGTGAGTGGAACATGATCCAGGAAATCTACTTGAAGTTCCTCTCCAATCAACGAGGCAGCATCAGTATTCCAATCTAAACGTGCTTTTTTACTAAAGAGGATTTAAAAAAACATAATATGAAAGGGAAATACTTAAATTAGGTGAAAGAGTTGAATACCAGTAATAACAACAGCTACCATTTAGCTCATGCTACATAAACATAAAACTTAACTTAAATCCCATACAACACTGACATTTAATTCATACAACAAACCTATAGGGACTTCCCTGGTGGAGCAATGGATAAGACTCCGTGCTCCCAATGCAGGGGGCCCGGGTTCGATCCCTCGTCAGGGAACTAGATCCCACATGCATGCTGCAACTAAGAGTTCGCATGCCGCAACTAAGGAGCCTGCCTGCCACAACTAAGACCCAATACAACCAAATAAATACAAAAAAAAACAAAAACAAAAAACCTATGAAGTGGGCATTATTATCCCCATCTTAAAAATGACAGAAATGGGGCTCTAAGAAGGTAACTTCGTCAAGGCCACACACAGAGTGTAACAGTCTATTTGGAATCCAGGTCAGTCAGACTCCAAAGGTTGTACTCTTAGAATAAAGCTTTTTTTAACAATGAAATAAAACAATCTCATGATAAAGGAAATATGCAATAAATTGGACTTTATAACATTAAAATCCTATAAAAATCCTAAAATCCTATAAAATGGGTTATAAATATTGCTACAGTAGCAAAATTTAATCTTCACTAGCCTACTTCAATCTAGAAAATACATAAATAGAAAGGAATCACAAATAAAATGCACTTTTCTATGACGATTGGGCTCAAATCTGTAGAACTGTCTGCAGAGTCTATACATATAAATTGATGAAAGACTTAACTGTCTTAAAATTTACTCTGAAACCACTCTTTCTATGCCTAAACAAGACAGAAAAATGGGTACATTTAAGTAAAAATTAATTCCCAGTTCCTTTCTCATGTCTTATCTAGTTTATCTGGCCCAACTCCTGAAGGAAGAATATTCTCAGGTAGGGAGAGAACACCACATATACAGCACCATTCTAACCTCTCCTTTCACCTACGAGAAGCCTATTAGAGCCATCTTTCTGATTATATGGCAGGAAATAATCCAGCCCTTAATATAATTCCCTATACAAGGTCTGGGAAACCCAACATTACTCCAAAGTCCTGCTTTACCCTAATGAAGAGGGAGAGGGTGAGTCCTGTTTCCTGATCAGTCTTGAGGTGCCATCCATCCAAAAGAGAACCTAGGGTAGCTCCAAACAAATACAGCCATGGACAAGAGTGGCTCAAGCCCCTCACTGTCTCAGAGTCTCTCTAGTCTTTAGGGAGCACTAGGCACTGGCTTGGGGACCAACCTGGGACTGTACCCACATAAAACTGGCATCTGCTTCAAAGATTTGCACTTCAGCAAAAAAAAAACCCTAAGCTGATAGGAATAACATAAACAGATGAATTTTATGCTCACCCTTTTTGTTGCAGCAAAAATAGAAATGAAACTTTTCTGATAAACAAGGAAAATAAACAATGAACAGGCTGGGGAAACAGCATAAACAGGCCTGAAAGAGTTAAGCAATCTTGGTTATTCTTTAGCTGTTACTACTAACAAACACTTGTAGCTAGACTTGTCCTTCACAAAACTAAACAAAGCTAATTACTCTCTGATTCCATATGAATTGTTCCCTGCACCTGGCATTTATTCTGGCTGCATTCTCTTGTAGCAAATCACCCCTTGTAGCTGTTTACATTTCATAAAGAAGGTCACCCGGCTGATAACCCAGAGATAAATGGACCCAATTACCAGGCTGCCTGATGCCAACGGTGACTGTTTCTAAAATACTGCAAGAAGAAGAATACAAGACCTTCACCACTTTCATCCTTATCACTTACCCTGGACTGCTAGTTCCACCTGTAAGACCCCCTGTAATTCCCCAGGACAGGGGGACACAGTTCTTGAGGCGCTAGCCTGCTGTGTCTTCCCTTTGCCTGGCAAAGAAAATAAAAAGCCTCTCTATTTCTTATCTTCCAAATCTCTGTCTCCATATTTTTATTTGGCATCAGTGAACAGGGAGCCAAATTCCAGCAACATTTTGAGTACTCATCCCCTAGGCTAGTCTCTCAAGCTGGGGAGCCCCTTGAAATATAAAAGATGTAAGCTAAAGATCAATAACAGAACCAGTACTTTCCAAGAAGAAGGTAAAATTAAGGTTATTATCCCAGATTTGGGGGGAAACAGTAACAAGTAACAGATAGTCACAGATGGCTCTGATGCTACGGGGTATTACTCCTAGACTTTGAGGCAATGCCTCTATCTTGCTACCACCATTAGGAATAGGATGAACTACACTGATCCTCCTTGAAGCAGAAATTCTCCTGCATCTTTTAGCCCTGTGTCTGTCAAACTGCTGGGATTCAGTAAATATTAATTGAATAAAAATGAGTGAATTATAAAAGTTAATCTCTTAAAGACAGTATTCTTTAACTATAAATAATAATGAAACACTTTCTGAGTACCCACTCTGTTAACTGCAATATAGCAAACACAAAAATCTTGCTCTAGAGAAACATACCATCTGACATTACTGTTTCCTTCTATGGAAACACTATCCAACAACTAACATGTATTTTATATTCCAATGCAATGTTCAAGCAAAATTTTCAAGTTCTTGGTATCTTATTTTTCTGAATTGTCTCTTGATAAACAAGGGTATTCAAATATTCACTATTCTATAGGAAGCTAGTACAATTTTTTTTTATGAAAACAGTTATTATTTGCAGCTACGAAATCCTTACTAGTATGAAGGAAGAGCTGGCTGACTTTTGAGTTCTTACCCCTTGTGTTCGTGGAGAAGTCTGAAAGCTGCACAGCACTCTGGTTGCAGGCCCCTCACCTTGAGAGCTTTCATAAGGCAGTCATGCAAGCTCATTCCATTCCGCACATTGACCTACAAACAAAGGGTCACCTTTAGAACCAACACAGGCTGCACAAGCACATCCCTTGGAAAGGTGAATATAGAAATAAATCCATCAGTCTGTAAGGGTATATGTAGAAGATTTTATGACAGCATTGCTTGTACAGTTGACCCTTGAACAACACGGCTCTCAACTGCACAGGTCCACTTATACGTGGATTTTTTCAATAGGAAATACTACAGTACTACATGATTTGTGGTTTGTTGAATCCGAGGATATGGAACAGCAGATACAGAGCACATATACCAAGGGCTGACTGTAAGTTATACTCGGATTTTCAAGTGCACATGGGGCTGGCGCCCGTAACCCCCTGAGGTGTCCAAGGGTCAACAATAATGGCAAACACACACACAGAGGAAGCACCCAGAATGTCCAGCAATAGGTAAGTGCTTGAATAAAGTACAGAACATCTGTATGTGTCACACGGTGCTGCTAATATATTACTTATAATGACTCGTCAGAAGGTGTTCATATTAACTGGGGGAAAATATTTTTCAGAATAATACAAAGAGTAAGATTATTTAAAGGGTGGGGAACCTATATATGTTTATATATGTTATATGAGTGTGAAAAGATAGACACTCAGCTGTTACCCCTATGAGAAAGTAGTTGGGAGAGAGAAATGATCAACTTTCCCTTTCTACACCTCTAATTTGTTTGACTCAATGAAATGTTCATGCAAGCATAAATATCCACCAGAAAGGAAAATAAGCCAACCCAATCTATAAACAAACATGAGTTCTTCTCATCAAAACTTTGTATTTCAACCTATTTTCAACAAAATGGTTGATATTCCTAACAAAAATTCCATCTCACATGCACTTCAGACTAGGGAGGGCAAGCAGGAAGTGGAGGAAATAAAGCCTCTGCCCTGCTGTCAGGACAAACATCACTGCTAGTTTAAATAAATCTGCACACCCATTCCAGACAGCCTTAGGAGTATACGCCCCTTCACATCCCCCTGTACCCAATCCTCAAAAACTCAGCAGGCACTCAGAAGCCTAACAGAGGGACTTCCCTGGTGGTCGGTCCAGTGGAAAAGAATCCACCTTCCAACGCAAGGGACGCAGGAACTAAGATCCCACATGCCGCGGAGCAACTAAGCCCGCGCGTCGCAACTACTGAGCTCATGCGCCTCAACTAGAGAGCCTGCATGCTGCAAACTACAGAGCCCACAGGCTCTGGAAGCCACGTGCCCTGGAGCCTGTGCACCACAACTAGAGAAGAGAAAACCCTGCACCCCACAACTGAGAGAGAGAAGAGAAGAGAGAAGAAGCCTGTGTGCCGCAACGAAGAGCCCACACACTGCAACAAAAGATCCTGCATGCCTTAGGGCTTCCCTGGTGGTGCAGTGGTTAAGAATCCACGTGCCAATGCAGGGGACACGGGTTCGATCCCTGGTCCAGGAAGATCCCACATGCCGCAGAGCAACTAAGCCCACGAGGCACAACTACTGAGCCCGCGTGCCTAGACCCCGTGCTCCACAACAAGAGAAGCTACCATAACAAGAAGCCCACACACTGCGACGAAGAGTAGCCCCCGCTCGCCACAACTAGAGAAAGCCCACATGTGGCAACAAAGACCCAACGCAGCCACAAATAATTAATTAAAAAATAAAAAATAAAAAGATCCTGCATGCCTCAATGAAGATCCCACATGCCACAACTAAGACCCGATGCAGCCAAAAATAAACTAACTAAATAAATATATCTTTAAAAAAAAAAAAAAGCCTAACATAAAGTGTGAGTGCCAGAGTGCTAATAATGGCAGCTATATAAAAATTTCACCTAAGCTCTTAAGCATTTCAATAAAAGCCCTATACATTTTGTTTTTAAAGCCAATAAAGTTAATCAAAAGTAAGGCAACTAGACAGTATGGGCTGTAGAGAGAGCAGAATGTAGATCAGCAGTGCTTGCAAACTGCCCCAAGTAGAGTCCTTCCACTGGGTGAAAGTGTGACATCTGACAGTGGCCAACCCAGTCCCTTCCCAGAGGGAGGTGAGTGATGTGTGTACTTATTTTAAAGGTTTAAAATATTTTTAAATATTCATTTACAGTGTTTCACAAGTTTATTTTAAAGGTTTCTTGAAGCAGTGATACCCTTAGAAATATCCCACTAACTTCCAGCTTCCAGACACAAAACAACAAAGTAAAGGGAGAGAGAATGATCTGAACTATGAATACACCAAGAATGAGGACAATAAAAAGTAAATCAGGGCCTCCCTGGTGGCGCAGTGGTTGGGAGTCCGCCTGCCGATGCAGGGGATACGGGTTCGTGCCCCGGTCTGGGAGGATCCCATATGCCGCGGAGCGGCTGGGCCCGTGAGCCATGGCCGCTGAGCCTGCGCGTCCGGAGCCTGTGCTCCGCAACGGGAGAGGCCACAGCGGTGAGAGGCCCGCGTACCGCAAAAAAAAAAAAAAAAAAGTAAATCAACACACACATTAACAGAAACATGACCTGTATCAAATACTGTGCAGTAGTACTTTGAAAACTGTAAAGTGGTATCTGTGCTATTTAATCTTCATTAAAAGTCACAGCTCAGGGCTTCCCTGGTGGCGCAGTGGTTCAGAGTCTGCCTGCCGATGCAGGGGTCACGGGTTCGTGCCCCGGTCTGGGAGGATCCCACATGCCACGGAGCGGCTGGGCCGGTGAGCCATGGCCGCTGAGCCTGCGCGTCCGGAGCCTGTGCTCCGCAACGGGAGAGGCCGCAACAGTGAGAGGCCCGCGTACCGCAAAAAAACCAAACAAACAAACAAAAAAAAAAAAAAGTCACAGCTCCAAGAGCTAGACAGTTCTTTAAATATCTTCTAATCCAGTGGGGTTCCCAAATGTGGTTGGTATTAGAATCATCTGAGGAGCCTGTGAAAAGATATTTTCCTGGCCTGCCCCCTCTAACACATCCATCTGATTCAGTCATCTTGAATGAAGCTCAGGAATCTGTATTTTAAACTGCTTCTCGGGTGATTCCAGTGGTAATTAATGGGCCTCAGCTATGATCCAATCACTCATCCAATAATAATTAGCAGCAGCAGTTAGTCAAAGAGACACATGTTTACAAAACAAATGACAAGAAAAATTCAAAAAACAAGCCACTACTAATTATTCTAAAATTATTTAAATCAGACGTAGATCCTCTCTATCACTCTTCTCTCTACAACTCCCCATGGACACAGGTTGTAATCAGCTAAATCTGACTAATCTCTGGAGCCCACTAAGTGATTATGACAGTCATTCTGGGCTCCAGCAGTGAAGCAATCTGGGGATGATTAGAAACAGCTGACTGGCCATGCTGGCCAGCAAATGACTCCTTCCTCCTGCAATGCTCCCCTGAAGCTGGGTGCCTAGTGAAAGAAGGTGGTTCTTCCAGAGACACACAGTCCATCTCTGGTCAAAGAAACAGAAGAAACTAACTTTCTCTGACAGAACCTTCTCAAAAGCTGTCAGAGAGAAGTCAAGCTTCCAAATCAGTCATCCCCAACCACCAGTTGTGCTCAATTGAAGGCTGTCAAGTATACACAAATGTCGGACTTCCCTGGTGATGCAGTGTTTAAGAATCCACCTGCCAATGCAGGGGACACGGGTTCGAGCCCTGGTCCAGGAAAATCCCACATGCCGTGGAGCAACTAAGCCCGTGTGCCACAACTACTGAGCCTGCGCTCTAGAGCCCGCGAACCACAACTACTGAAGCCCGCACGCTCTAGAACTCATGTGCCCCAACTACTGAGCCCGTGTGCTGCAACTACTGAAGCCCACGTGCCTAGAGCCCGCACTCTGCAACAAGAGAAGGCCCCACTCGCCACAACTAGAGAAAGCCTATGCACAGCAACGAAGAACCAACACAGCCAAAAATAAAAATTTTAAAAAAAAGTATACACAGATATAGAAAACACTCAGAAATAATCATAACTGCCATTTTACTTATGAACTAGCCACTGTAGTCAGCATGAGCCTCATTTTATAAAGGTCAGGAAACAGAGGCTCAAAATATTATGTAATTTGTTTAGATGATACAGCTTATCAAAGGCAATACAGGGATTTAAATTTGGGCCTTGTTGTCTTAAAGGCCCATACACTTAATTATTAAGCCAAACTAAGTTTCCCACTCTTCCAGGCAAACTAGTAGATGGGGGTGGAGAAGACAGTGGCAGTAACGCCCAGAAGCAGCACCAGATGATCTTCAGCTTCCCATCACATTCAGACTTCCCATCTGGGCTCTCCACTTAAGGTAAGAAAGAAAATTATTGAGAAAATAATGGGTAAAAATCAGTTTGCAAATGAAAGACTACTGTTGAAATATAAGGGGATTATTTATTTTGCCAGCCATTAAACTTTCATTTTCAGGAAAGGGAACAAAAATAAATTTACTCACACTTTAAAATGCCTTTGAGTTTTGCCTTCAGTTCAGAATGTACCTAAATGTACAACACTGTCACTGGAAGGCTCTTTAGGGTCACAAAAGAAGTATAAAGGAAGTTTTAGTAAAGTGGAGAGAGTTGAACTGTTAGAAACAAACTGAGAAAACTCTGGACTGTACTTGCCAACCTTGGAACCTTGCCTCGCCTAGGTACACAGAATAAACACAATGTACTGCTTTTACACAAAAAACAGAGGGTGGGAGAGGAGGAGGTGTGGACGTTTTGAAGGAAGGTTTTCTCAAATGTCCCACGCCAAGCAAAATTAGCACAACTTCACTTTTCTGTTTCAACCAGGTGTTTTTTTTTCCCCTCCCAGGACAGTAAGAAACTTTTTGAGCAGTAATTTTGTAGAAAAGTTGAGATTTTGTGTCAGAAACTATGCAGGAATAACTGGCTAGTTTAGTGTCCTTGGAAAAGAGCTGTGATTTTTAAGCTACCTCCAGCTTTGCCACAAGTCCTAGGAAATTTACCAAAATAATTTTCCTAGGTAATTTTATTTCCTTCAATATACCTGTAATATCAAAAAATTTTTAAATGAACAGTTTGCTTTAATATTCAGAACAAAACAGTTTTTTAATCACCAGAAATGTCTAACGGAATTTTTCAAAGAACCCTTGGAAATATATCCGCGTAAGAATGTACTATTTTCACCTCACACCAGTCAGAATGGCCATCATCAAAAAATCTACAAACAATAAATGCTGGAGACGGCATGGAGAAAAGGGAACCCTCCTACACTGTTGGGGGAAATATAAATTAGTACAGCCACTATGGAGAACAGTATGGAGATTACTTTAAAAACTAGAAATAGAACTACCCTATGATCCAGCAATCCCACTCCTGGGCATATATCTGGAGAAAACCATAATTCAAAAAGATACATGCACCCCAATGTTCATTGCAGAACTATTTACAATAGCCAGGACATAAAAGCAACCTAAATGTCCAACAGTAGAGGAATGGATAAAGAAAATGTGGTACATATATACAATGGAATATTACTGAGCCATAACAAAGAACAAAATAATGCCATTTGCTGCAACATTGATGGACCTAGAGATTATCACACTGAGTGAAGTAAGTCAGACAGAGAAAGATATATATCATATGATATTGCTTATATGTGGAATCTAAAAAAAGAGTACAGGGCTTCCCTGGTAGCGCAGTGGTTGAGAGTCCGCCTGCCGATGCAGGGGACACGGGTTCGTGCCCCGGTACGGGAAGATCCCACATGCCGTGGAGCGGCTGGGCCCGTGGGCCATGGCCGCTGAGCCTGTGCTCCGCAACGGGAGAGGCCCCAACAGTGAGAGGCCCGCGTACTGCCAAAAAAAAAAAAAAAAAAAAGGAAAGGGTACAAATGTACTTACCTACAAACCAGAAACAGAGTTACAGATGTAGAAAACAAACTTATGGTTACCGGGGTAAGGGGTGGAGGAATAAATTGGGAGACTGGGATTGAAATATGCACATTACTATACATAATATACACACTACTATATATAAAATTGGTAACTAATAGGGACCTACTGTATAGCACAGGGAACTCTACTCAATACTCCGTAATGGCCTATCTGGGCAAAGAATCTAAAAAAGAGTGGATCTATGTATATGTACAACTGATTCACTTTGCTGAACGCCTGAAACAAACACAACATTGTAAATCAACTGTACTCCAATAAAAATAAAAATAAAAAGGGCTTCCCTGGTGGCGCACTGGTTAAGAGTCCGCCTGCTGATGCGGGGGACATGGGTTTGTGCCCCGGACCGGGAAGATCCCACATGCTGCGGAGCAGCTAGGCCCGTGAGCCATGGCCGCTCAGCCTGCGCATCCGGAGCCTGTGCTCCGCAACGGGAGAGGCCACAACAGTGTGAGGCCCGCGTACCACAAAAAAAATAAATAAATAAAAAATAAATTTAAAAAAAGAAGAGTGTACTATATGTTTAGAGGAAATGTCAGTAAAGAAGACATTTCAGGCAAGACTAACAACAGAATGAAGGCCAAGAGCTGGGATAAAGCAAGGGGTGTGAAAGGAACATAAAGCAGTAAAATCTGCAACTGGAAAGCCAATTAACAAAGACCCTAAGTGGAACCCTATTACACTGCTGGTGGGAATGTAAATTAGTGCACACACTATGGAAAAGAGTATGGAGGTTCCTTAAAAAACTAAAACTAGGGACTTCCCTGGTGGTGCGGTGGTTAAAAAAATCCACCTGCCAATGCAGGGGACACGGGTTCGAGCCCTGGTCCAGGAAGATCCCGCATGCTGCAGAGCAACTAAGCCCATGCACCACAACTACTAAGCTTTAGAGCCCTCAAGCCACAACTACTGAGCCCACACGCCACAACTACTGAAGCCCACGTGCCCTAGAGCCCACGCTCCACAACAAGAGAAGCCACTGCAATGAGAAGACTGCACACTACAAACGAAGAGTAGCCCCCGCTCGCCACAACTGGAAAAAAAAAAGCCTGCATGCAGCAACAAAGACCCAACACGGCCAAAAATAAATAAATAAATAAATAAATTTATTAAAAACAAAAACAGAACTAAAACTAGAGTTACCATATGATCCAGCAATCCCACTCCTGGGCATCTATCCAGAAAAGATGAAAACTCTAATTCGAAAAGATACATGCACCCCAGTTGACAGTAGCACTATTTACAATAGGCAAGACATGGAAACAAGCCCAGTGCCCACCAATGGAATATTACTCAGCCATAAAAAAGAAATGAAATATTGTCACTGAAGAATATCATACTGGGATTTCCCCAGTGGTTCCATGGTTAAGACACTGAGCTCCCAATGCAAGGGGCCCAGGTTCAATTCCTGGTCAGGGAACTAGATCCCACATGCCACAGCTAAAGATCCCATGTGCCGCAACTAAGACCCAGCACAGCCAAATAAATAAATACTTAAAAAAAAAAAAAAAGAATATCATACCAAGTGAAGTCAGACAGAAAAAACAAATATTATATGATTATCACTTAAATGTGGAATCTAGAAATAATACAGATGAATCTATACACAAAATCAAAATAGACTCACAGATACAGAAAACAAACTTACTGTTACCGAAGGGGAAAGGTGGGATAAATAAGGAGTATGGGATTAAAAGACACAAACTACTATACCTAAAATAGATAAGCAACAAGGATTTACTGTATAACACAAAGAACTGTTCAATATCTTATAATAACCTATAATGGAAAATATCTGAAATATATATATATATATATATATATATATATATATATATATATATATCGGAATCACTTTACACCTGAAACTAACACAATACTGTAAATCAACTATACCTCAATTAAAAACAAAACAAAACAAAAACAGGTACAACTACAAAACACTAAAATAAAATTTTAAAATAAATAAAGACTCAAAGTGACAGTGAAGATTTTGCCTGCCTATAAGATGGGCAACATGATCCATAACGTTTTCTATAGGGTGATGGACAACTACATTTTCTGAGAGGCATGTTCACGTACCACTGTTCTTTGCTTGTTTGGCAAAAAAACACGGATAGTGTTGCTTGTCTTAGAAGGGTCTGTAAGTTTGCCATCATCTGATGCCCGACGCTGATAGCCAAACTGCTGAACTATTGTAGGGGAGATGCAGCTGGGGCCATCAAACACCGCGTCTCTGAATCCAAAACCATTGCTGATCGTCTTCCAGGCCCCCTGTATGTGCTCCATTGATGCAGCTTACACAATACTTAAACCTGGTAAAAATAAATAAATAAATAGACAAATAATTAGAATTCTTGAACAAAAGTAATTAACTCAACAATACAATATACAGAGTAATTGTGAAAACAGTAGTATGTGGGCTTTCTTGTAGGTGACATCTTCTGCTTAAATAAATTACTCAGAAAACTTCTATTTTAGTATATTTCCATAGAATATTTCATAGACAACTCAAAAATTAACAAAATGGGGATTAGAGATCTAAAGACTCATCAAGAGTTATACCACCAGTTAAAAGCCAACCTGGAACTATAAGCCCAGGTCTCTTGACTTCTTATTCTAATATCAGGTGGGCCAAAAGGTTCATTCGGTTTTTTCCATAAGATGGCTCTAGTAGCACTTAGTTGTCTTTAACTTCATTTGAAACAATTTTGTTAGATTGTATGTGACAGCTGTCGTATCAGCGTGCATTTAAAACAAGACATCAAAATTGGTGAATTTTTGTGTAGCCATTTTAATATTGAAGACGGAAGGAAAAGAGCAACATTTTCGGCATATTATGCTTTATTATTTCAAAAAAGGTAAAAATGCAACTGAAATGCCAAAAAAGATTTGTGCAGTATATGGAGAAGGTGCTGTGACTGATCAGACGTGTCAAAAGCTGTGAAGTTTCGTGCTGGAGATTTCTCACTGGAAGATGCTCCACAGTCGGGCAGACCAGTTCAAGTTGACAGTGATCACATCGAGACAGTAACTGAGAACAATCAACGTTATACCACATGGGAAATGGCCAACATACTCAAAATAGCCAAATCAAGCACTGAAAATCATTTGCACCAGCTTGGTTATGTTCATCGATTTGATGTTTGGGTTCCACATAAGTTAAGCGAACAAAACCTTCTTGACCATATTTCCACATGCAATTCTCTACTTAAACGTGATGAAAACGTTCCATTTTTAAAACAAATTGTGACGGGCAATGAAAAGTGGATACTGTACAATAATGCGGAATGGAAGAGATTGTGGGACAAGTGAAATGAACCACCACCAACCACACCAAAGGCCGGTCTTCATCCAAAGAAGGTGACGTTGTGTATATGGTGGGATTGGAAGGGAGTTCTCTATTATGAGCTCCTTCCGGAAAACCAAACGATTAATTCCAACAAGTACTGCTCCCAATTAGACCAACTGAAACCAGCACTCGACAAAAAGCGTCCAGAATTAGTCAAGAGAAAACGCATTATCTTCCATCAGGATAACGCAAGACTGCATGTTTCTTTGATGACCAGGCAGAAACTGTTACAGCTTGGCTGGGAACTGCTGATTCATCTGCTGTATTCACCAGACATTTCACCTTCAGATTTCCATTTATTTAGGTCTTTACAAAATTCTCTTAATGGGAAAAATTTCAATTCCCTGAAAGACTGTAAAAGGCACCTGGAAGAGTTCTTTGCTCAGAAATATAAAGAGTTTTGGGAAGATGCAATTATGAGGTTGCCTGAAAAACTGGCAGAAGGTAGTGGAACAAAAGGGTGAATATGCCGTTCAATAAAGTTCTTGCTGAAAATGAAAAATATATCTTTTACTCTTACTTAAAAACCGAAAGCACTTTTTGGTCAACCCAGTACTTTTCCAATTCCACTTCTCTCCTTCTTTTGTTACTGTATATTAAGTATGAGCAACTATACTTGAGTATGAGTAACAATTAGTACTATGAGAAAAAAAAGTGTAAGCCATAACTTTCTGCCTTTGAAGAAGGAAAAGAAACTAGTATTCTAGGATGTGTGTTAGACACTTAATATATAATCTCATTTAATCTGTGTAAGCACCCCAAAAGATTTTAACTCCCTTCCTCCAACCACCCTTTATTTTTTAAACAAATAAGGCACAGAAAAACCATGCTACTTGCCCAAGAACACCCAGGTGATAGGTAAAATAACCAGATTCTGTATCTGTTTATATTTAAAGTACATGAACTTTCCAACATAACATTCGGAGTTCAGTTTTAGTGCAGAAACAAAGCTTATAAACCGAAGCAAGGAGAGACAGTTACCTAACAAAAAATAATCAAATGTTTTAATCGGGCAACAAGAAAACTGCAATGAAAGTCCATAGATAGTCACACAATGACAATAAGTCAGATACTGTGCAGTGAGGACGTGCAATGCCCTGACGCTGACTGGGAGTCAGCAACCATGCAGAAGTGAGAGGTATTTATTTCCTCCTGTAGAAAACAGTGAGGTTGACAGGGAATCCCATCCTTCCCAAGCCTTACTCCTTCAGAAACTTGTTTTATCTTATTATTAGCATTATTAACAATAGTTACCATTTACTAGGTGCCTACTATTATGAAACAGTATATACTGCATACAGCCCACTCATATTACCCAACCTGATCCTTAGAGGATACTCTAGGTAGGAATTACATCCCCATTTTTACAGTCGAGCTTTAGCGGGCAGAGGTGGGATTCAGAATTGCGCAGCTCTGTTGACTCCAAAGCCCTTAACCTTCTCATATATAACACTGACACTTGAAATCATTTAGTCAGAGCTAAAATGGCCTAGAGTTAATCCAAATGTCTTGTTCTTAACCAGAAGTTTCTGTCTGAATACCCACTAGGTACTATGCTCTTTCTCACATCACATGCCTGAAGCAAAAGGGGACAATACATATAACTATTCTTAGCTGACAGCTGAGAAAACTAGAAAAGTTTAGAGACTTAATATCACTACCTGGCATTACTCTCACAGTCTTGGCTCAACTTTTTTGGAGGAGAATATGGTAAGAAACTATTAAAGTTCTGAATTGTTCTTAAAGACTGATCTGGTAATTCAATGTCACTCTAGGAATTTAATCTACAGAAGTATAAGGCAAGTGTATAACGATATATGTATAAGCATCTTCATTAGAGCATTGTTCATATCCTTAAAAAATTGGGGAGAACACCAAATACTTAACAATAAGGAATTAAACAAATCATGCTAATTCCCACGTGATAAGTAAAGTAGATCTGTAGGTGCAAAGGTGGAAAAAGCTACCCAAGACAAAACAAAAAATGACAAATGTAGTTTGAACCTCTTTCATACTCATCTAGAAAGAGGGAGGGAAATCTAGAATCATAAAGAAGGGAGAGGGGCTTCCCTGGTGGCGCAGTGGTTAGGAATCCGCCTGCCAATGCACGGGACACGGGTTTGAGCCCTGGTCTGGGATCCCACATGCCGCGGGGCAACTAAGCCCATGCGCCACAACTACTGAGCCCGCGTGCCACAACTACTGAAGCCTACACGCCTAGAGCCTGTGCTCCACAACAAGCGAAGCCACCGCAACGAGAAGCCCGTGCACCGCAACGAAGAGCAGCCCCCGCTCGCCGCAACTAGAGAAAAGCCTGCGCGCAGCAATGAGCCAACGCAGGCAAAAATTTAAAAATAAGTAAAATAAATATATATTTTTTAAAAGTAACACAAACCTATTTTTTTTAATTTAAAAAATAAAAATAAAGAAGTGAGAAAATATAGAATAATAAACAAAGTACCAATATTTCAGCAAGATGATTAAGGAATTTTTACTTTTTACATATCTATTTACTTTTTGCTTTTTTATTTTACTATCTACTACAAACATCTGTAAGGCTATTTTATTTATGTAAGGGGGAGGGGCAGGACAAACTCCTACAGCCTTCAAGTGGCAGGGCCATGACGCACTGCCTCCCATTTCTGGCACCTCTACCCAAGCCCCAACACACTCCTAACTCTATCCCTTCATTACCATGAGGTCACTTTTTTTTTTTTTTTTTTTTTTTTTGCGGTACGCGGGCCTCTCACTGCCGCGGCCCCTCCCGCTGCGGAGCACAGGCTCCGGACGCGCAGGCCCAGCGGCCACGGCCCACGGGCCCAGCCGCTCCGCGGCACGCGGGATCCCCCCGGACCGGGGCACGAACCCCTGCCCCCCGCATCGGCAGGCGGACCCTCAACCACCGCGCCACCAGGGAAGCCCCATGAGGTCACTTTTTAAGGGCATCTACAAGCTTCTCTTTTCCCTAGACCTTTTTCCCCAATTAAAGAGGAAGACTCCTTTGAACAACTCACTAGCCTGAAATGATGTGGCTCATAGAAGCAGCAAGGGCAATCTTAAAAATGCAACTTATCATTTCCCTCCCCTGTGTAAGACTCAGAATAAAAGCTAAACTTCTTTCTGAACATGCCAAGCTTCACACCTCAGCACTTCTGAACTTCCTGTTCCCTTCATCTAGAAGGCAAAAACCTCCAAAAACAAGCAAGTTGGCTTTTTCACATCGTTAAGGTCTTCACCTAAAAGATCCCTTTAGAGACACCTTCTCTCTCCAACCCAGTCAGAAGACCCCACTCCCCTACCTCCATCAAATAACCTTTATTTTCTTCATGCCACTTACCACTAATGTTAACTGTCTACAGATTTTGGTCAGTACCTCCCACCCCCTTTCTGCTCCATGCCAAGCTTGCCAGTACCTCCTGCCAATCTTGTTCACTACTGTATTCTTAGCCCTTAATACACAGTACCTGGAACACAAGCACTCAAATATTTATTAAATGAATTCAGCTACGAGCCAGAATAATGTTGCAAAAAATATAATTTTTTTAATAGAAAAGACCTGTCAAGAACTAGTAAATGTGAATTAAATCTCCAGTTGGTAGTACACCTTTAAAAAATACCTATTATTCAGCAAAAGACAAACCGCAATAAATTGCATTCTGTATTTAATTGTGAGGGAAGACTGTATTACAATCTATTGGTTAAAGAACCCACTTACAAGACTTAACTGTAGACTAAGTCCAAGATCATAGTTATTTTATGACAAATTCTAAGTTTTGTAGGCACTTGGAAAATAACAGTGCTGGTGCGTAGGAGAGAACATACTACAATAACTGTTAATAAAAACTGATTAAAAAATGCAAATCCAGCTTAATTCTCAAGTTTTTGATTATTTACCATTCATAATTTTTAATTTTCCATGTCTATATCAAGACCACTTACAGTCTGAGAAGCACACTAAGGCAGTGCCTCCCAACCTTTTTCATTTCACTCGTAGAAAATGATGGATCCTATTTGTAAGGCATGCCTACATAAGCAGACAAGCCCAGAAAGGCCAAGGCCCCTACCAGTTGCCCCAGGACTGACCTGTTTATCATAGGAAGCTCTAAGGCAAGGTACTCTGTAATCAATTAACAAGAAAGGGTACACATCTAAAAACAAGAAAGAAGTATCTTCTAAAAACCATACAGCAGGGCTTCCCTGGTGGCACAGTGGTTGAGAGTCCGCCTGCCAACGCAGGGGACGCGGGTTTGTGTCGCGGTCCGGGAAGATCCCACATGCCGCGGAGCGGCTGGGCCCGTGAGCCATGGCCGCTGAGCCTGTGCAGCCGGAGCCTGTGCTCCGCAACGGGAGAGGCCACAACAGTGAGAGGCCCACGTAACGCAAAATAAACAAATAAACAAACAAATACATACATACATACATACATACCATACAGCAGGACTTCCCTGGCAGCACAATGGTTAAGAATCCGCCTACCAATGCAGGGGTCACGGGTTTGATCCCTGCTCCAGGAAGATACCACATGCCATGGAGCAACTGGGCCTGTGCGCCACAACTACTGAGTCTGTGCTCTAGAGCCCGTGAGCCACAACTACTGAAGCCCGCACGCCTACAGCCTGTGCTCCACAACAAGAGAAGCCACCACAGTGAGAAGCACGTGCACCACAATGAAGAGTAGCCCCCGCTCGCCGCAACTAGAGGAAGCCCACATGCAGGAATGAAGACCCAACACAGCCTAAAATAAATAAATAAATAAACAAACAAACAAATAAAAAGAGGAAATTGTTCATGTTCAGAGCAATTTTTTAAAAAAGATAACTTTGGTAACAAAAAGTTATATGGAATCTAATTTTAAAAGCTCTTTTCTGTCCAATAATTAAAAAGTAATCTTTTTAAAATAACTCTTCACATATACAAAACAGTAGCTTTATTATGACAAAAGTTCGCCGATCTTAAACACTTACATGTTTATAGTTATATATGGTGAGACAGCCTGAGAATTTGTATTCAACAGACTACACATTTACCTTCTACCAGAAAGAACACAGCATATTCATAATTTCACTTATTATGATAGTGAAATTCTATAAATTTAGGAAGTCTACAGTTTACTTAACGTGAATTCTTCTAGCCTATTCTAGAATAGGATATTCTAAAACACTCTAGAATAGGCTAGGCTCAACTGGTTTTCAAGCTGCTTCCTTCTGCGTTCAGCCCTCCTCTCCTCCAACCACCCCATTCCAGAGCACCTCAGACATCAAAAAGCCTAGATCCTACTCTACTTTGCTTCCTCCACTACTCTTCCATTAAAGATTTGCCACAATGGGCTTAACCCCAGATTCAGTCTCTGAGAGACACCAGGGGATGGATATCTTATGACAGAAAAAGGGACAACTCATTAATTGCTAGATATCTTAGCTTTCTGTAGTCACCCACTCAACATTTGTCAATAATGAGTAGATCAAAATTTCTCTAAATTTATTTTTTCTAGCATAATTTCTGAAGCTGGCAGGTTCCATAGGTTCACCAAAGTTTGCCTTTTATTGACTTCATGCTTCATTTTGTCACACTGGAGTTTGAAGATACATTCACTTCAGCCATGTAATTCATGATTTTTTCAGTCTTTTCCAAAGCTACATCTTTCTATATCAAAATGTCTGTTTTTATTATCATAGTTCACCTCTCATAATCATTCAACCTCATTTATTCTCTACATAAATATTCCTTTTTAGAAAGTTAGAGAATGATACCTTTTCTACATCTAAGTTAAAAAGTGGTTTATAAATTCTAAATAGTACTGAGTTTGGGAGCAAACAAAATAACCAAAATAGAAAGACACATAGCCCTGAATTATGCAGCAAGGGGACTCAAGGAAGAGTCAAAGACCAAACCCCTGAATCTTGAGATCCATTTCAGTTGCCTTCTTTGGGCCCTTTTGGTTGGTGCAGTAGTGCTCCACCTTAGAAAGTTTTGCTTTCTGCAGTTTCAGTTACCAGTGGTCAACCACGGTCTGAAAATATTACATGGTAAATTCCAGAATGAACAATTCCTAAGTTTTAAATTGCATGCTTTTCTAAGCTTTTTGATTTCTGAGTAGTGTCATGAAAACTCACACCAACCCGCTCCCTCCTGCCTGGGATGTAAATCACCCCTTTGTCCATCACATCCACACAGTATACTCTACCTGCCCTTTAGTCATTTAGCAGCCTTCTGGGTTATCAGATGGGCTGTCTCAGTATGGCAGTACATGTGTTTAAGCAGCCCTTATTTTACTTAACAATGGCCCAAAAGTGCAAGGGTAGTGATGCTGGAAATTCAGATATTCTCTTACTGTGTCTAATTTATAAATTAAACGTTATCACAGGTATATATGTATAGGATAAAATAGTACAGAGTTCAGTACTATCTCCAGTTTCAGACATCCACTGGGGGTCTTGGAAAGTATCCCTCACAGATAAGGAGGAACTACCATATAACTAAAATAGCACCCAATATGTTTCAAACAAGGACAGAATAAGTACCTTCTTAATAGCCAGCTTCTTCAAGGAAGACTTCAAAAACTCAAGTCTCTTTCTTTCCTAGACTAACTCAGCACTTTTTCAAGCTGTGGAGAATGACCCGTAAGTGTTCAGAAAATCATTTTGGTGAGTCAGGACCAGCCTTCTTAAAAAATAAGGCAGAGCACAATATATCCACATGGTACAGGTAAGTACTATTTTGAGAAAGCTTTAATTCAGGTACACACACATTATAAAATGTATTCCTTAGTGTGGAACACTACTAAGTTTGAAAGTAATTCGTGTAATTCTAAAGCTCAGAATTCCTATCAGAGCTTCCACTGATTTCCCAAATGCATTTATCCACACAAAAGACATCTTGCACTTGAACGATAAATTTTTTTTAAGGATCCATCTAGTCTTAAATTGTCTTTCTTAGCTCTACCAATGAACTCTCTCTATGTGTATGCTAATTCCACCTTACGTTACATTTTAAAATAGTCATTTCTGACGATCCAAAACCTATGGGATGCAGCAAAAGCAGTTCTAAGAGGGAAGTTTATAGCAATACAAGCTTACCTCAAGAAACAAGAAGAATCTCAAATAAACAATCTAACCTTACACTTAAAGGAGCTAGAGAAAGAAGAAGAAACAAAACCCAAAGTTAGTAGAAGGAAAGAAATCATAAAGATCATAGCAGAAATAAATGAAATAGAAACAAAGAAAAGAACAGCAAAGATCAATAAAACTAAAAGCTGGTTCTTTGAGAAGGTAAACAAAATTGAAAAACCATTAGCCAGACTCATCAAGAAAAAGAGGGAGAGGAGTCAGATCAATAAAATTAGAAATGAAAAAGGAGAAGTTACAACAGACACCACAGAAATACAAAGCGTCCTAAGGGACTACTACAAGCAACTCTATGCCAATAAAATGGACAACCTGGAAGAAATGGACAAATTCTTAGAAAGGTATAAACTTCTAAGTCTGAACCAAGAAGAAACAGAAAATATGAACAGAACAATCACAAGTAATGAAATTGAAACTGTGATTAAAAACCTTCCAACAAACAAAAGTCCAGGACCAGATGGCTTCACAGGTGAATTCTATCAAACACTTACGGAAGAGCTAACACCCATCCTTCTCAAACTCTTCCAAAAAACTGCAGAGAAAGGAACACTCCCAAACTCATTCTATGAGGCCACCATCACCCTGATACCAAAACCAGAAAAAGATACTACAAAAAAAGAAAATTACAGACCAATATCACTGATGAATACAGATGCAAAAATCCTCAACAAAATACTAGCAAACAGAATCCAACAACACATTAAAAGGATCATACACCATGATCAAGTGGGATTTATCCCAGGGATGCAAGGATTCTTCAATATATGCAAATCAATCAATGTGATACACCATATTAACAAATTGAAGAAGAAAAACCTTATGATCATCTCCATAGATGCAGAAAAAGCTTCTGACAAAATTCAACACCCATTTATGATAAATCTCTCCAGAAAGTGGGCAAAGAGGGAACCTACCTCAGAATAATAAAGGCCATATATGACAAACCCACAGCAAATATCATTCTCAATGGTGAAAAATGAAAGCATTTCCTCTAAGATCAAGAACAAGGAGGACAAGCCGGAGGGCGGCGCGTGCGCGGGCTTGAAGGAGGACCTCGGTGCGTGCCTGCTGCAGTCGGACTGCGTGCTCCAGGAAGGAAAATCCCCTCGGCAGTGTCTGAAGGAAGGAAACTGCAAAGCTTTGAAATACTCATTTTTTGAGTGTAAAAGATCAGTGTTGGATGCCAGATCAAGATTTAGGGGAAGAAAAGGATATTGGTACTATGTTGAAACCAAGATGAAAACAACAAAGGATTTTCTCTGTCATTAAAACAGAGAAACCAAAATAAGAAACATACTTTTTGTTACGTCTGTTCAGTTGGAGCAGTTTCTTCCTCCGTGGAACACTGAAGAAAATGGATGATATCGAAGAATAAGGGAAGGAGCCATAGTTTCTTCGTAGACCTGCAGTTTACTGGAGTTAAAGCAATCAAGCCATGGCTAGGACTCCCAAAACTATGTTGAATAAAAGTGGCAAGAGTGGACATCCTTGTCTTGTTCCTGATCTTAGAGGAAGTGCTTTCAGTTTTTCACCATTGAGAATGATGTTCGCTCTGGGTTTGTCATATATGGATGGCCTTTATTATGTTGAGGGTGATGCTGGCCTCCTAAAATGAGTTTGGAAACATTCCTTCCTCTACAATATTTTGGAATAGTTTGAGAAGGGGGACACAGGTTCGTGCCCCGGTCCGGGAGGATCCCACATGCCACGGAGCGGCTGAACCACGCAGGCATAAGCCTGTGCGTCCGGAGCCTGTGCTCCACAATGGAAGAGACCACAAAGGTGAGAGGCCTGCGTACCGCAAAAAAAAAAAAAAAAAAAAAAAAGAATGCATTCTCCTTTCTCTTGGATGGAATGTTCTATATATATTAAGTCCATCTGGTCTAATTTGTCATTTAAGGCCACAGTGTTTTCTTATTTTCTTTCTAGATGACCTGTCCATTGATGTAGATGGGGTGTTAAAAGTCCCCTACTATTACTGTGCTACTGACGGTTTGTACCTTTTTATCTGTTAGTATATGCTTTATGTATTTAGGTACTCCTATGTGGGGTGCATATATATTTACAATTGTTATATCTTCTTGATGGCTTGGTCAATATATAATGTCCTTCTTTGAAAAAAAAAAAAAAAAAGAACAAGACAAGGATGTCCATTCTCACCACTATTATTCAACATAGTTTTGGAAGTCCTAGCCACGGCAATCAGAGAAGAAAAAGAAATAAAAGGAATACACATTGGAAAAGAAAATATAAGACTGTCACTGTTTGCAGATGACATGATACTATACACAGAGAATCCTAAAGATGCCACCAGAAAACTAGTAGAGCTAATCAATGAATTTGGCTAAGTTGCAGGATACAAAATTAATGCACAGAAATCTCTTGCATTCCTATACACTAATGATGAAAAATCTGAAAGAGAAATTAAGGAAACACTCCCATTTACCACTGCAACAAAAAGAATAAAATACCTAGGAATAAACTTACCTAGGGAGACAAAAGACCTGTATGCAGAAAACCATAAGACACTGATGAAAGAAATTAAAGATGATACAAACAGATGCAGAGATATACCATGTTCTTGGATTCGAAGAATCAATATTGTGGAAATAACTATACTACCAAGGCAATCTACAGATTCAATGCAATCCCTATCAAATTACCAATGGCATTTTTTACAGAACTAGAACAAAAAATCTTAAAATTTGTATGGAGACACAAAAGACCCCGACTAGTCAAGGTAGTCTTGAGGGGAAAAAACGGAGCTGGAGGAATCAGACTCCCTGACTTCAGACTATACTACAAAGCTACAGTAATCAAGACAATATGGTACTGGCACAAAAACAGAAATATAGATCAATGGAACAGGATAGAAAGCCCAGAGATAAACCCACACACCTATGCTCAACTAATCTATGACAAAGGAGGCAAGGAATATACAATGGAGAAAAGACAGTCTCTTCAATAAGTGGTGCTGGGAAAACTGGACAGCTACATGTAAAAGAATGAAATTAGAACACACCCTAACACTATACACAAAAATAAACTCAAAATAGATTCAAGACCTAAATGTAAGACCAGACACTAAAACTCTTAGAGGAAAACATAGGAAGAACACTCTTTGACATAAATCACAGCAAGATCTTTTTTGATCCACCTTTTACAGTAATGGAAGTAAAAACAAATATAAACAAACGTGACCTAATGAAACTTAAAAGCTTTTGCACAGCAAAGGAAAACATAAACAAGACAAAAAGACAACCCTCAGAATGGGAGAAAATATTTGCAAACAAATCAACAAAGGATTAATCTCCCAAATATATAAACAGCTCATGCAGCTCAATATTAAAAAAAAAAAAAACAATCAAAAAATGGGCAGAATACCTAGACATTTCTCCAAAGAAGACATACAGATGGTCAAGAAGCACATGAAAAGCTGCTCAACATCACTAAGTATTAGAGAAATGCAAATCAAAACTACAATGAGGTATTACCTCACACCTGTTAGAATGGGCATCATCAGAAAATGTACAAACAACACATGCTGGAGAGGGTGTGGAGAAAAGGGAACCCTCTTGCACTGTTGGTGGGAATGTAAATTGATACAGTCACTGTGGAGAACAGTATGGAGATTCCTTAAAGAACTAAAAATAGAATTGCCATATGACCCAGCAATCCCACTACTAGGCATATACCCAGAAAAAGCATAATTCAAAAAGACACATGCACCCCAATGTTCATTGCAGCACTATTTACAATAGACAGGTCATGGAAACAACCTATATGCCCATCGACAGATGAACAGATAAAGAAGATGTGGTACATATATACAATGGACTATTACTCAGCCATAAAAAGGAATGAAATTGGGTCATTTGTAGACATGTGGATGAATCTAGAGACTGTCATACAGAGTGAAGTAACTCAGAAAAACAAATATCGTATATTAACGCATGTATGTGGAATCTAGAAAAATGGTACAGATGAACCAGTCTGCAGGGCAGAAACTGAGACACAGATGTAGAGAAGAAACGTATGGGCACCAAGCGGGGCGGTGGGATGAACTGAGAGATTGGGATTGACATGTATACACTAATATGTATAAAATGGATAACTAATGAGAACCTGCTGTATAAAAAAATAAATAAAATAAAATTCAAAATTCAAAAAATAAATAAATAAAAGATTAATATGAAAAAAATAATCGTTTCTGCTACTTCATGTGATTCCTTCCAGTTTGCACATATTTCATTGCCAAGTAGACTCAAAAAAACTCAGTATACTAAGTTTTCATTCTTTTCTCAGGTACCATTAGTTATTTTGTGACTTTAGCATTCAAATTTACTGTGAAGATATCTACTTTAATAGATTCACTGACAGTAACCTGAGGCCATTCTCTAATGCTGATTAGGTTACATAGTTCACTAACTTTTAAATATGACTTTTTTTTTTTTTTTTTTTTTTTGCGGTACACGGGCCTCTCACCATTGTGGCCTCTCCCGCTGCGGAGCACAGGCTCCGGACACGCAAGCTCAGCGGCCATGGCTCACGGGCCCAGCCGCTGCGCGGCATGTGGGATCTTCCCGAACCGGGGCACAAACCCGCGTCCCCTGCATCGGCAGACGGACTCGCAACCACTGCGCCACCAGGGAAGCCCTAAATGTGACATTTTTAAGGCACAGAACTTATATACCCATGGTTCTCACACTATGACGTCTCATTTACTAAATTATTTTACCCTATGTAGAAGTTCCAGCATTTCCTTCTCTCTCAAAATAGCCATTCCTCTTTACCTTTTCATTTATCAATTCTTATAATGATCTTTACCGCTGTAAGGTCTTCTGTTTCCTGTTCTTTTCTGCTTTTAAAAGAAAATACCAAATAAGAGTGTGATCTTACATCTATTTCACTGAACTTAATGTAGATTCCACTCCCAATTTAAACCCTTCTCCAAAGTGCACACAACAAAGATTATACTCACTCACAGTCTTGTAACTTTCTTTTTAACCTTTTTTTTTTTTTTAAAGAAGATGTTGGGGGTAGGAGTTTATTAATTTATTTATTTATTTTTGCTGTGTTGCGTCTTTGTTTCTGTGCGAGGGCTTTCTCTAGTTGTGGCAAGCGGGGGCCACTCTTCATCGCGGTGCGCAGGCCTCTCACTATGGCGGCCTCTCCTGTTGCAGAGCACAGGCTCCAGACACACAGGCTCAGTAGTTATGGCTCACAGGCCCAGTTGCTCCGCGCCATGTGGGATCCTCCCAGACCAGGGCTCGAACCCGTGTCCCCTGCATTAGCAGGCAGATTCTCAACCACTGAGCCACCAGGGAAGCCCTGACCTTCTCTTCTGAATCTTCAGAGATCCAGTCTCTGTATAGCATGAGAACCTTAAAAGGTACAAAGTAGGTTTCTGGAAGTCTTCTTTTGAGGGCAGCCCCTGAGTAGAATTCTATACACCTCTATTGAGGCTTTGGGTCCTCTGAGATGTTCTTCAGGTAAAATTCTCCTCATAAAGCCTCCCTTCTTTGCTCCCTATTCATAAAGAATTTACCGCTCCTTCCTGTTTTTTATGTTATTCACATGTATGTTATTAATAGCCCTTCCCACCCTGAACTGTAATTATTTATTTACATGTCTACCTCCCTACCTGACTATAAGCTCCTTGAGGATAGAGTACATGCATGCCTCTCTCTTCTCCTTTGTTTCCCCAGAACTTAGCAGGACATGTGACTCACAGGAGTTATTCACCAAGACTTCAAAACCAATGTGATGGTAGTTGCAGAATCCATAATACATTAAATTTATGTAAATTATTAAGGAAAATGCCTATTTTAATATGTAATATAAAATTATAACCACAAGCAAGCATTCATGAAAAACACAAATACTAACAAAGACTAGCTATCTGAACAATAACAACAGTGGTTCGCTCTGTTTTGACATCTGCCAAAACTCACTAGGAAACAAGATACAGTCACCAAATAATTAATTTCTTAAAATTCTGTACCAACTAAATAGTAAAAATGATAGTAATATTAGCTAACAGCTACTGAGTTCTTGACATTTCAGTATGTACAATACTACTGAGTACATACTACAGTATGTATAATAATATTGAATTTTATGATATTGAACATATCATTATGTTAGTATCAGTTCTTTAAACATAGTATCTCATTTAAGCCTCCCAAGAACTCTATGAAAGATACTATTATTCTGATTTTGGAGATGAGGAAACTGAAGACCTCAAAAGTTAAATAAAATTACCCAAGATTACACAGTAAGCTAGAGAGCCAAGATTACTGACAGAATATCTAAGGTCAAAAGCACTCACAAGTTTTAACAGAGCTTTATCACACCATCATTCTTTATTCTTAAGGCAGATAAGATCAGTGCATTTGTGAGACAGGCTGTTGCTCAGATGAGGTGCCAGATTTCAACCTTGTGGCTGCCTGCTCTAGCTTTCTGATACTGGCTTTTTCCTTCCACTCTGGTCATTTGTTTTTATTACACTTTTATTTAGGATGATATAATTAAATTTGGGCAGGGGAATAGAGGAGAAAAGTTATCCATAACCTTATTCATCCTAACAAAACATTTTTTGGATATCATCTTCTAATATTAGAAGCACAATACATGGATATCTGTTCAAAATCTACTTCCACCTTTTATTAGCTGTGTGGCCTTTGGCCAAATTGCTTAACTTCCCCCACGCCTATTTTCTCACTCAATCTTTCATGCAATAAACATTACCGAGCAACCATTATGTACCAGACACTGCTTTACTCTAGATGCTTGGGTTAATTCAGTGAATTAGAGACAAAGACCCCTGATCTCAGGAGAAGCATATCTTCCAGTGGAGGACACACAATGAAGTGAATTATGTAACATGACAGTGGATGATAAGTGCTGAGGGAAAGGAGACAAGTTGCAATTTACATAATGAGGTCAGAGTAGGCCTCATAGAGGAGGTAGGAGCTGAGATCACAAGTCAGCGAGTTTGATTTGCAAGTAGCTGGGGGGGACAGTCAAGGCAGAAGGAACAGCCAGTGAAAACCCTAAAGCAGGGCTTCCCTGGTGGCGCAGTGGTTGAGAGTCCGCCTGTCGATGCAGGGGACACGGGTTCGTGCCCCGGTCCGGGAAGATCCCACATGCTGCGGAGCGGCTGGGCCCGTGAGCCATGGCCGCTGAGCCTGCGCGTCCGGAGCCTGTGCTCTGCAACGGGAGAGGCCACAACAGTGAGAGGCCCGCGTACAGCAAAAAAAAAAAAAAAAAAAAAAAAACCTAAAGCAGGAGTGTCCTGTGTATAAGGAATAGCAAAGAGATCATGGAGTTCAGTGAAGTGAGAGTACAGTTGGGGGAGGAGGAACAATGTGGTTAACATACTGTTTTGTAGGTCACCGCTGTAAGGACTCTGCCTTTTACTGACTGAAATGGGAAGCCACTGAAAAGTTCTGAGCAGAGGAGACACACAATCTGCCTAAGGTCTTAAAAGGACTAGTCCAGCTGCTATATTGCAAATAAACTACGTAGGCAGTAGACACACAATTACGGAGTTCAAAAGATGTCTGAGCTGAAGGATTAACTGTAAAAAGGGATAATAATACTGAGTTGTCATGAAAATTGTTCAACAATGTTTGTAAAGCATTTAGCACTGTGCCTGACACTAATATTGTTATAGCTTCTGCCTTAGACAAGGACACTCAGCATAGGAAATGAGAGGGTAGAAAATGAGCCTATGCCTCAATGTGCGTCGTACACAGACAGCATCAGCCTAAAAGAAAGGGATTCTCCTAAATCACACGAAGGGGACAGTCCTGCTAGCTGAGCTATGGACCTTTTGCTATTTAGCAATGGTGTCTTTGGGGCTAATTGCGGCCTTAATCCTTGTCCATACGTGTACATGTACACAACTGCAGTCTCAATCCACATCCTATGTTACATTATTCTCCTTCCAATTTTAAATATTTCAGTTATTTGTCTAATCATACCCCACTGTGTTGGATGTAATTCATCCTTAACCTATTTTTTAATATCTTTATATTAGAGTATAATTGCTTTACAATGTTGTGTTAGTTTCTGCTGTACAACAAAGTGAATCAGTTATATGTAAACATATATCCCCATATCCCCTCCCTCTTGAGCCTCCCTCCCACCCTCCCTATCCCACCCCTCTAGGTTGTCACAAAGCATTGAGCTGATCTCCCTGTGCTACGCAGCAGTTTCCCAGTTGCCATCCATTTTACATTTGGTAGTGTATATATGTTGATGCTACTCTCTCACTTCGTCCCAGCTTACCCTTCCCCCTCCCCGTGTCCTCAAGTCCATTCTCTATGTCTGTGTCTTTATTCCTGCCCTGCCACTAGGTTCATCAGTACCATTTTTTTAGATTCCATATATGTGCGTTAGCATATAGTATTTGTTTTTCTCTTTCTGACTTACTTCACTCTGTATGACAGATTCTAGGTCCATCCACCTCATTACAAATAACTCAATTTCGTTCCTTTTTATGGCTGAGTACATATTCCATTGTATATATGCATCCTTAACCTATTTTTAAGTCACATATTTTTTCACATTTAAAATCTATGAAATCAGAACACATCTTAAAAACAATGCTGTGCCTTATTTATCCTAACAGAGAACCTTAAATGAACACCTCAGATATACAGGTATTTTGCTTAACAACTAGGTGTGAGATTACTGGGTCAAAAGATAAGAATTAGGGATGAGTGCTGCTACTGTCATGTTTTCAATATTTTAAAATTGGTCTGGGGTGAATTTTTGTTTTAAGATAAGCTTATTTGCTGAAGCAACTGGTTGCTATTTATTTTCTCTGATCTTTTTTTTTTTTTTTTTGAGGCAGGAGAGTAAGGTAAGTTTAACCAGGAAAAGGAAGGTTGTGTTGTTTCATTTTCTTAGAAGTGACAAAGGTTTCTAAAAGTTTAGAGAGGGTAAAGATACCGACTGATAAAGGCAACACCAGTGGGTGTAACTTTAAGAACTTCACATTGGGTCAGCTTTCCAACAGCAGGTTAGGTGTTAAGTGAGATTATTTTGTGTTTTTTAATACTCTATCGAAGAAAAGTAGAACTCAACAGCCTAATTCCCAAAGAGCTCTCTGAAACCCTTCTAAAAAGGTGGCCCCGGGGCTTCCCTGGTGGAGCAGTGGTTGAGAGTCCACCTGCCGATGCAGGGGACGCGGGTTCGTGCCCCGGTCCGGGAAGATCCCACATGCCGCGGAGCGGCTGGGCCCATGAGCCATGGCAGCTGAGCCTGCGCGTCGGGGGCCTGTGCTCCGCAACGGGAGAGGCCACAACAGTGAGAGGCCCACATACCACAAAAAAAATAAAAATAAAAAAATAAAAATAGACAGACTGCCAAGGATTACAAGACATTTTAGGAAAGCTTCTAACATGTATGATAAAGACCAAAACACACAGGCAACACACACACACACATACAACCTGAATGACTTCAGCTATCAGATTAACTGGAATTATCAGAACGTAGTCCATCAAATGCCTATCACATTAAATTTTACAATAATGGGGTAACAGAAAATTCTACTAACTTCTACAGGAAAAAAAAAAAGGGATCGGGAATCAGAATGGCTTCAAATTTCTCAACCCTGGAAGCTAGAAGACATAATGAAGCAAAGTCGTCTAAATTCTGAAGGAAAAGTATTTCAAATTTAGAATAATCAGCAAAACTATTGTAGTAGAAAGATATTTTCTGCCATTCATTACCAAAAATATTTTACCCTTCACGATCCCTGTCTCAAGGGATTTTTTACATGAATAAATCAAGAAAGAGATGGCATATAGGAAAAAGGGGATCCAACACAAGAAAGAAACTAACAAAATCCCCAAGAGGTCAGTGGAGGGAAATCTCTGGATGACATCTGTGCGTCAAGGACAAGAATCCATAATTCTGGGGGCTTCCCTGGTGGCGCAGTGGTTGAGAGTCCGCCTGCCGATGCAGGGGACACGGGTTCGTGCCCCGATCCCGGAAGATCCCACATGCCGCGGAGCGGCTGGGCCCGCGAGCCATGGCCGCGGAGCCTGTGTGTCCGGAGCCTGTGCTCCGCAACGGGAGAGGCCACAGCAGTGAGAGGCCCGCGTACAGCAAAAAAAAAAAAAAAAAAAAAAAAAGAATCCATAATTCTGTGAGCCTTTCTAGCAACCTCAAAATACCACCACCAACACTCACCTAGACGATGCCTTTTTCTTTTCTTCAGAGACAGAGAGAGGAAAGAGGGGAGAGAGGAAAGGGGGGGTAGAGAAGTGGGGGGAGAGAAGGGATGGAAGGAAACAGCTCACATTTTTAAAGTGTTACATGATCCTATACTCTCCTTTTTTTAACTGAAGTACAGCTGACTTACAATGTTGTGTTAATTCCTGCTATACAACAAGGTGATTCAATTATACATATATATATTCTTTTTTGTATTCTTTTCCATTATGGTTTATCACAGGATACTGAATACAGTTCCCTGCGCTATACAATAGGACCTTGTTGTTTATCCATTCTATATATAATAGTTTGCATCTGTTAACCCCAAACTCCCACTCCATCCCTCCCCCACTCCCTTGGCAACCACAGGTCTGTTCTATGTCTGTGAGTCTGTTTCTGTTTCGTATATAAGTTCATTTGTGTCATATTTTAGATTCCACCTATAAGTGATATTATATGGTATTTGTCTTTCTCTTTCTTACTTCACTTAGTATGATAATCTCTAAGTCCATCCATGTTGCTGCAAATGACATTTCATTCTTTTTTATTGCTCTACTGTGTGTGTGTGTGTGTGTGTGTATTTTCTTTACCCACTCATCTGTCGATGGACACTTGGTTTGTTTCCATGTCTTGGCTATTGTGAATAGTGCTGCTATGAACATAGGGGTGCATGTATTATTTTGAATTATAGTTTTATCCAGGTATCTGCCCAGGAGTAGGATTGCTGGATCACATGGCAACTCTATTTTTAGTTTTTTAAGGCACCTCCATACTATTTTCCATAGTGGCTGCATCAACTTACATTCCCACCAACAGTGTAGGGGGGTTCCCTTTCCTCCACACCCTCTCCAGCATTTGTTATTTGCAGACTTTTTAACGATGTCCATTCTGACCGGTGTGAGGTGGTACCTCACTGTAGTTTTGATTTGCATTTCTCTAATAAATAGCGATGTTGAGCATCTTTTCATGTGCGCGTAGGCCACCTGTATGTTTTCTTTGGAGAAATGTCTATTTAGGTCTTTTGCCCATTTTTCGATTGGGTTGTTTGTTGTTGAGCTGTATGAGATGTTTGCACATTTTGGAAATTAAGCCCTTGTCGTTCGCATCATTTGCAAATATTTTCTCCCATTCTGTAGGTTATCTTTTCGTTTTATTTGTGGTTTCCTTTGCTGTACAAAAGCTTGTAAGTTTGATTAGCTCCCGTTTATTTTTCCTTTTATTTATACTGCCTTGGGAGACTGACCTAAGAAAACATCGGTACAATTTATGACATGATCCTATACCCCTTTAAGCACATTCTCCCTTGTAGAGGAGTTAGTGAGACCTGTGCTGGGTCTTGAGATATTCTGGGTGGTTGATCAACATGAACAGAATAGTCAGTCTAGCAGTACAGGGTTTCCCAAAGCATGGGCCATACGTTATTCATGGTTTACAAAAATAATTTTAGAGGATTTGTGGACATGACATAAAATAACACTAAATCAATCAGATAAAGATTATGATAAGGAAAAATTATCAGTTTGGTATCTTTAATACCTCTATAACACTTCTTAATCTCCCTTTTTAATTAAAAAATATAGTTTTCAAACTCAAAGCCACTACAGACCCTAATATCTAATTACAAATTAATACTGGTTTTATTTTATTAAAATAGCAGCAAAGGAATCTAGTACTATATGTGATTCCTATTCTCCTGGCAGCTTCTTCTGGATTCATTTTGACTGTGTATTTTGGACGTGCTTATAACATAGTTCTCTCCACTTTTGTGCAAAAGAAGTCAACACAAGAGAGTGAGTCACAACCATCCACCCTTGATACATCACTACATTTCCAGCAAAGAAGCTTGCACCTGCTTTGCTCCTGCAATTTAGGATGAGGCTATCACCCAGGCTTTATCTCTATAACTCAACAGCCTCAAACTACTTCATCTTTTTTAAAGTTCCAGAGAATCCCCTGGCAGTCAGTCCAGTGGTTAGGACTCCGCAGTGGGCACAAGTTGGATCCCTGGTAGGGGAACTAAGATCCTACAAGCCTCGGCACAGCCAAAAAAAAAAAAAAAAACCACCAGTGAGCTATTTAAGAGAAAATATTAAATAAGCACTACTATAGGTGGTTCTCCGTTAGGAAGATGATACTTGAATGACTGAAGTGGTGAAACACTAGTCTAGCAGAGACAATACATTCTTTAAACTAATGACCTTGTACTCTTCCATTACTTATCTATCAGGCTTTTAAGCAAGTGTGATCAATAAAATCCTAGTAATCAAATCTAGAGTGCTTCTCAGCCTAATGCTCCTTCTCCCTTCCTCCTAAAGAGACTTTGATTATACTGCACTTGCAGGGGTTTCTTCTGTCTCCAACTGTATCCCCTCTACCTTGTTTATTGGCTTCTAGTCTTCTTCCTGCTCCAACCATGGATGTACCTCAAGGCTTCTATGTCGCTATACTTTCTTAGTGTTCCACAGCCTTTCCAACCTGCCTACATACATTGCCTCCAGCAACGAAAAGTGTGGTGGACAACTCTATGCTGTTCTCCCAATCCCACACTCCTCTTTTGAGAACATCCTTCCTTCACCCATAGGAATAAGCCCTGAGCAGCAATGTTTACATGTTTATATTCATGATCCTGCCCCTTCAGAACCCACTACAACTGAATGGAGCAAGGATCCAAGCTGGGAACTTGACGTGAAATTGAGAGAACATATAAACTCAGGAGGTATAAGAATGTTGGTCCATGGATGTCCAAAGCAGTAAAAGCAAGTTTGCTGTTAAGACAGCAGTATTCTCCAAACTGACCTATAGATTCAATACAAGCCCTAACAGAATAGGCTTCTTTACCAGCTTCTTTGTAGAAACTGACAAACTAAAATGCATATGGAAATTGACCCTAAAATGCATATGGAAATTCAAGGGAGCCAAAACAGCCAAAATAATCTTGAAAAAGAACAAAATTCGAGGACTCATACTTCCCAATTTCAAAACTTATTACACAAAGCTACAGTAATCAAAACAGTGTGGAACGGGCATAAGGATAGACATATAGATCAGTAGAACAGAACTGAGAAGGGTGCCAAACAATTCAGATAGCCACATGCAAAAGAATGAAGCTGTACCCCTACTTCAGAGCATATACAAAAATTAACCCAATGGATGAAGACCTACATAATGTAAGAGCTAAAACCATAAAACTATAAAACACTTAAAAGAAAACAAAGGAATAAATTTTGATGACCTTGAATTTGGCAGTGGTTTTTAAGATGTAACACTAAAAGCACAAGCAACAAAAGAAAAACAGATAGGGACTTCCCTGGTGGTCCAGTGGATAAGACTCCGTGCTCCCGGTGCAGGGGACCCAGGTTTGATCCCTGGTCAGGGAACTAGATCACACATGCATGCTGCAACTAAAACCCAGCACAGCCAAATAAATAAGTAAACAAAATATTTTTTTTAAAAAAGGTAAATTGGACTTCAACAAACTTAAAAACTTTTCTGCTCCAAAGAACACTATAAAGTAAGTAAAAAGACAACCCAAAGAATGAGGAAAAAATATTTGCAAATCAGGTATCTCATAAGGGACCTGCATTTAGAATACAAATATTCTACAGACTACAGAATAAAGAATTCTTAGAACTCAATAATAAAAAAGGCAACACAATTTAAAAACAGGTAAAGGATCAGCACATTTTTCCAAAAAAGATACAAGAAACAGGGCTTCCCTGGTGGCGCAGTGGTTGAGAGTCCGCCTGCCGATGCAGGGGACACGGGTTCGTGCCCCGGTCCAGGAAGATCCCACATGCCGCGGAGCGGCTGGGCCCGTGAGCCATGGCCGCTGAGCCTGCGCGTCCGGAGCCTGTGCTCCGCAACGGGAGAGGCCACAACAGTGAGAGGCCCGCGTATCGCAAAAAAAAAAAAAAAAAAAACCAAAAGATACAAGAAACAGCCAAGAAGAACATGAAAAGGTGCAACATCACTAATCATTAAGGAAATGAAAATCAAAAACACAATGAGACAGCACTTCACATGGCTATTATCAAAAAGAAAGAAAAAGAGGGAGGGAGGTGTTGGCAAGGATATAGAAAAACTGGAACTCTTGTGTATTGCTGATGGGAATGTAAAATGGTGTAGCTGCTACAGAAAACAGTATGGCAGTTCCTCAAAAAATTAAAATTAGAATTACTACTGAATATATGATCCAGCAAGTCCACATCCGGATGTAGACCCAAAAGAATTGAAAGCAGGAACTCAAAATATTTGCACACCCACATTCACAGTATTATTCACAACAGCCAAAAGGTGGACGCAAGCCAAGTGTCCACTGACCAATGAACTGATAACAAAATACGCTATATACATACAAGGAAGTATCGTTCAGCCTTAAAAAGCAAGGAGATTCTGGACGTCCCTGGTGGCACAGTGGTTATGAATCCATCTGCCAATGCAGGGGACATGGCTTCGAGTCCTGGTCCGGGAAGATCCCACATGCCACAGAGCAACTAAGCCCATGTGCCACAATTACTGAAGCCCACACGCCTAGAGCCGGTGCTCCACAACAAGAGAAGCCACCACAATGAAAAGCCCACGTGCAGCAATGAAGAGCAGCCCCCGTTCGCCACAACTAGAGAAAGCCCGCGTGCAGCAACGAAGACCCAATGTAACCAAAAATTAATTAATTAATTTTAAAAAAGACTAGCCAGATTTAAAAAAAAAAAAAAAGCAAGGAGATTCTGATATATGCTACAACATGGATGAACCTTGAAGACATTATGCTAAATGAACCAAGCCAGTGATAAACGGACAAATATTTTATGATTCCACTTACACGACGTACCTAGAGTAGTCAAATTCATAAAGAAAGAAAGTAGGATTTAAAAAAAAGAGGGGCTTCCCAGGTGGCGCAGTGGTTGAGAGTCTGCCTGCCGATGCAGGGGACACGGGTTCATGCCCCGGTCTGGGAGGATCCCACATGCCGCGGAGCGGCTGGGCCCGTGAGCCATGGCCGCTGAGCCTGCGCATCCGGAGCCTGTGCTCTGCAACGGGAGAGGCCACAACAGTGAGAGGTCCGCGTTCCGCACAAAAAAAAAAAAAAAAAAAAAAAATCCTCCCTGGAATTCCCTGGTAGTCCAGTGGTTAGGACTCTGTGCTTCCACTGCAGGAGGCCCAGGTTCAATCCCTGGCAGGGGAACTAAGATCCCGCAAGCCACACTGTGCAGCCAAAAAAAAAAAAAAAACTCTGGTTATTTCTATTTCAATATTTCCAAATAAAACCTAATAAATTATTCTTTAACCTTTCAAAAGTCTGCCCAGAGCAACAAAAATCATCAGGCTTCTCTCTCTCCTGCAGACTGGAATTATAGGACTTCAGGGTAGACTTGCAGGTTATTAGAACCTTAGGACATCAGAGTGTTCATAACAGCATTACTCCTAATAGCCAAAAGGTAGAAACAGCCCAAATGCCCACCAACTGATGAATGAATAACTAAAATGTGGTATAATCTTCCCTAGGTATCTGCAAGGGATTGGTTTCAGGACCCCCTGCAGATAACAAAGTCCTAGGATGCTCAAGAACCTTATATAAAATGGCATAGTATTTGCATATAATCTACACACATCCTTCCATACACTTTAAATCATCTCTAGATTCCTTACAATACCTAATACAATGTAAATGCTACGTAAATAGTTGCCGATAGGACAAATTCAAGTTTTGCTTTTTGGAACTTTCTGGTAATGCCTTCAGGTAAACAGCATTTCCCAGGGAAGCTCTTCAGAGTAAGGAGCCCCAAACATGACTTCACATCTCACTGGCCTCCACTGAGTCACTCTGAACAAATCATTATGTCCAAATGGTTGGCCTTTACTGACTGACTGAAGCTAATCAGGCTCTCCACTAGAGCTAAAGATGGGGGTCAATCTCATTAAAATGGCTCAAATGAATGGCTAGGTAATAAGGAATAAGGGCTGACAGTTCCTCAGAGAAAAATATGGGATACAGTTACAATGAAAGGGGGAAACAGAAACAAACAACAGGTGTTCACTGATTAACAGGTGTTCACTGGTTTACAGGTGACAATCACCAAGATCAAGGGATTAAAGGAAGGCACTTAAAGAAATCCTTAAATTGACCTACTGTACATATTCTTAAAGGTACAATCAAAACTCAGGTGATACATTTAAATTCAAGCTTCTCAGACATTGCCACTGTTTATAAAACACACACACGTGACCAATCAGGCAAGCAACATGGGTCTTCTTAAGCCCTTGTAGCTCTGTTCAGCAAATCTCAAGGGAGGATACTTGAGCAGGCAGGAGACAAGATACCAGATGTTTTCTTGTTCAGTGGCTTCTCTGGAACACATCTATCTCTAGGACCAGGAAAATAAAATTTCCAGAAAGTGAAATATGAGAAAATATAAAAGGAACAGACTGGGCTTCCCTGGTGGAGCAATGGTTGAGAGTCCACCTGCCGATGCAGGGGACACAGGTTCTTGCCCCGGTCCGGGAAGATCCCACATGCCGCGGAGCGGCTGGGCCCGTGAGCCATGGCCGCTGAGCCTGCGCGTCCAGAGCCTGTGCTCCGCAACGGGAAAGGCCACAACAGTGAGGCCCGCGTACCGCAAAAAAAAAAAAAAAAAAAAAAAGGAACAGACTTGACAGATAAAGAAAAACAAAACCCAGCATCTTTTAGGCATCTACTATGAGCTAGGCAACACCCTGAGCACACAGGTGTTTATATGTTATTTCATTTAATCCACATAACCTCAAGTTACCTGCCTCCTCTGCAAAATATGGAGTTGGAAAAGATGACCTATAATGATCCTTCTAGCTCTAACACATTATGATGACTCTAGTGCCATGAAAATCTAACATATGTTAAACTTTTCTGATATAGAATATCCTTCCCTAGCTTTCCAAACAGACTATACTTCAACTTTCTCTTAATGATTTATAAATTACTATGAGTAACCTCTGGCTATCTACAGAATATAAATATAGTAGATTTTCCTAAGAAAACAATTTTACTCAGACTTGAGTGAGGGAGGTTAATAAGTAACTAATATTTTAAAATATTTTTATAATACACCTGTTTTGAAGTAAAATTCAAAAACCAAAGATTTAAGATAAAACATAACTTCAGAGAACTTTCAGGTTTAAAGAGTAGGCATTTAATCTAATTTTAGTGGTAGTTTGATGGAAAAGTTTCAAAACAATGATGATAATGAATGTAGCAGACCACAGAGTTCTGTGTCTCCTTTCTATTCTTCAGGTATGTCTTACACTCTGGTTTCCAGTGCCACTTCTGCCTTGATAGTATTTATACCTCTAAGGACTCCCCTACACCTCAGCATTTGCTATGGACAACCCGATATGAGAAAGAGAGATAATCAAGCCTGTGTACTAAGGAGCACAACAGAAGAGAAAGAACCTAGCCTACTGGCTAGAAAGGGCCTAGCCTACAGAGTAATGAAAAGGCTTCAGGACAGGCTTATGTGCATGGTCAAAGCTACAGTCCAGAAGATTAAGGCTACCAAAAATCCAACATTCCCGTAAGCAAGGTCCTCCTACACACTTGGTCCACAAAACTGTACAGACTCTTACGGTAAAATTTTTTAACACCCAAATTATAAATTCTTAAACTCCATGAGAACAGTGACTCAGCTTTGATAACCTCTGTACACTTAACTCCTAGAAGAGTACTTGTTGAATGACTAAATAAACTGAGCTTGCACTTTGAAGTCAAAGAGACCTGTTGATAAGTAACCTTTTTGGCTGTGTGAACCTAGGCAAAAAACATCTAAGCCTTAATTTCCTCATCTGTAAAATAAGCACAACTATATTTTAAGAGGTGGCCATGAGAAGTAAATGTAAAACTACAAACTATGAAAAATTCACTGTCTGGTACGCAGTGGTCACTTAATCCATGACAGCTATTACCACATGATAGCTATATTACTGTTTTCGGTAATAACAGTGCTTATCCACACAACAAAATAACCTAGATATGATCCTTGATTCCTTTAGTATTTTCCTCACCCACCAAATTTAATCATCCATCATGTACTGTCAGACCCTCCAAAATCCAACTACTTTAACCCAACCCAACCAATCTAACCTAAAGCACCATCTTCTCTTGCCTAGATTACACCAGGAGTCACGATGTCCACTCCCAAAGCCTCTCAATCTATTATTGTCTACTGAGAAACCTTAAAACACAAATCTGGTCACACTATTGCTCCGCTAAAATCCTTATTTTAAGTGTGACTGGTTCCCTATCACACTCAAAATAAAACCCAAATTCTTTAACTATGACCTACAAAGCCTTACGTGATGACCTGGCCTCTATCTTCCTTCTCCACCTTATCTCCTACCGTTCTCTCTCTTGTTCACTTTATTTCTGTCATATTGGCCTTCTCGTTGCTAGTCACTTCTCGTCAATCATGTTTCCACACGAACGTCACTCCTCAAAGGGGACCACCTTGACCACTCTGTTTAAGTGTATCCTGCCCCTCCCCATCATTCTTCTCTTTACTCAGCTTTGTTGTTTTCATAATACTTTATTACCATCTAATTAATACTTTGAAATTATATTAGATATCTGCCTAGCCAATGATTGTCTGCCCACCCTACTAGATAGTATGCTCCAAGAAGCTAAGTTCAGTTCACCCTAAAAACCACATCACCTCTAACAGTGTCTAGCATACAACTGGCCGTTAAGACACATCCTGAATGAGTAACAAATGCTGGCACCTGGGTCCAATGGGTGCTGAGTTCTAACAGAAATCATCAGTGCAGTCATTTATGAACCACACTATGCTGAGGGGCTACACCCTAGGACTAGAACACTGACAATTGTGGAATTCTGCAACTGTAGAATCGGCACAGTGTAACTGCTGGCTGGCAGTCAGCTAAATTCATTATAGCAGCTCCATCAGACAAATCCCAGACAAAAACCAGCTGATAAGAGCCAGCTGAAGCCATTATGTAATTCTACTATGCTTGAGTTATTTCCAAAGTTTGATTTACTAGTATTGTTTGGCATTTTTCTTCATAGTTGTTTTATTTTAAAAATAAAACCAAGCACCATTCTTGTTTACCTGCTCTGTCACACGAAACTGTAAACATGTTCCACCTACACACACATCCATTTGTCCTAAATATACACTACTGAAAATAAAAAGTCGCTTAAACCACAGTGCCCCTGCTAAAGAAATGTAAAAGTGTGTTTTTAAACATGCCTAAGATCATGTAGAATGCAAAAGAATGTGTAGAAAGAGGATTTCAGATGGAAGGAGGGGACTGTTCAGCTTAAAGGAAATACAATAATTAACAAATATTTGTAGTACATGTCTCAAAACAAGAATGCTTTCTTAAGCATAACCAAATTATAGTTTAGATTCTTGGATATTAATCTAAAATATTCTTCATATACGTAAGTTGTCAACCATGAAACTGATCAGCAAAATTAAAGAGAAAAACAAACTTAAAATTTTGTTAGTTTTCAGCAATTTCAGAATATGCAAGAGCTAAAATCTGGGAAAACTGCTACATTTTCACATCAGGTTTGCAAATGATTCTAGAATCAGACAGTAGTCACCACTTTCTCTGTATTTGCTATGGGCCAAATACCACAGGCCATAATGTTGTAGCCCTAAAAATAAGTCTCCATCTTAGTAAATGATGAAGCCGATCTCTCAATGAATAAAAAACAAGCGACTGCTGAATGTCAACAAGTTTTACATGCCACAGCTAATTAGATGATTAAAATGATAAAGTTCTCAAACTCTTTTTTAAATAATTCAAATATAGGAATGTTAAAAAAAAAAACTCAGCTTTTACAGCAAATTCATATTTCTTAAAATCAAGAACACATTCCTGGGGGCTTCCATGAACAATATGCACCAGGACAGCCAAGCAGAAAGCTCTGAAGAAAGAGAACAGAATTTTCATCTTACACTTTCAAGAAATAAGTTTATCTTTTTAAAAGTCTAAACACTGGTAAAGCAAGGTACAAATCCTCCCCATAACATTGCACTTTTGTCATCAGGCAACAAATCAAATGGGCAGTAAGAGCACGGTACCTACCACTCAACTCCCAGGCATTAACAGAGAAGTCACAAACATTCTCTCAGCTAAGGCAAAAAGCTTTACTGTATTTCCAAAGTCTGCAGAGTTCTGAGCACTCTTTCCACAATCCTCATGCCCCAATCTACACAAAACACCATGTGACTGAGAAACTGGTCATAGCAGGAAGGGACACTCTTGGACATGCAAACAAAGTAAGCGAGTAGTAAATATAAGGGTCATACTATGTTTGTGAAAACTGACTTGTTTAAAAATTTCAGAGAAATCAAGTTATTTCCTAGTACAATTCCTAACAAGTGATATTACAAAGGACACTTGAATAGTTTATTCTAAACTCAAAATCCAGAATACCAGGTTGTGATAAAGCATTTTAAACGCAACACATTCATTTCAGCCTTCTCACCCTGTGACCCAGCTCTAGCAATAATTTCAATAAACTGCTGCATTCAGAGGCATTTCTAAAAATGAATAAATAGCACCAAATTAATAAAACAGTAATTATTAAGAGATTCATTATGCTGGGAGAGTCTTGTTTTTTGCTTTTTTAGTTTACCAGATGCTATAAAAAACATTTTGAAAGCAAGACTGTTTCAGGTGCAAGATCATTAGGGAGCAGCACACGTACCAAGTACTATTAAAGAGCCCCAGGACGAGTCAAACCTGATAAGACCACAATTATGAAAATACCACTACTTAGGGTATAATTTGTTTAAGCGATTTGAGTCCTATGCTTAAGCTCCATCTACCACCTTAAAGCCTAATCTGAGGCATACATGTTTGACTGGAAACGTTTTTCTATCAACTTCTGGAGATACCTCAGCAGGGCACTCACTCAACATTCCTCATCCATTGTCTTGTCACAGTTACTCTCCCGAAGGGTTAGACGCCTTTGGACCATGGTAAGAAAAACCAATTATAACAACCCTGATTAATTCAGGAAGCTCCTCAAGAGTTCAGTGTGCAAGAATCAAAAAGTCCTAAAACTTCTGCCTAAAAGAGTCAAGAAGCAGTTGGGCAAACTTGGGGCTAAGGTTGACTTTGTTTCACCCTCTCCCTACCTCAGCCAAGCCAAACAGCCAAATAAATTTTACTATCCCTTCCTGACTAGGGAAACACACACACACACACACACACACACACACACACACACACACACAAACAATGTAAATATTTTCACACAGAGACATTTTGAATTTTCTTCAAAATGCCTCAGCAAATCAGTATTTAAAATCAGTCTAAAAAAAGCCCTCGCTTTTGAGTTTTTATTCAAATACTACTATCTTTTATTTCACTTAAAAATATTAAAGGGGTAGGGGCTTCCCTGGTGGCGCAGTGGTTGAGAGTCCGCCTGCCGATGTAGGGGATACGGGTTCGTGCCCCGGTCTGGGAGGATCCCACATGCCGCGGAGCGGCTGGGCCCGTGAGCCATGGCCGCTGAGCCTGTGCGTCCGGAGCCTGTGCTCCGCAGCGGGAGAGGCCACAACAGTGAGAAGCCCGCGTACAGCAAAAAAAAAAAAAAATTAAAGTGGTAGAGCAAAAAACACCTATGGCAGCTAGCATTTTGGCATTAAATGAGATTTTAAAGAAATTCTTTTTTTTGTTTGTTTGTTTTTTTGTTTTGTTTTGGGGTTTTTTTTTTGCGGTACGCGGGGCCTCTCACTGTTATGGCCTCTCCCGTTGCAGAGCACAGGCTCTGGACGCGCAGGCTCAGCGGCCATGGCTCATGGGCCCAGCCGCTCCATGGCATGTGGGGATCCCCCCGGACCGGGGCACGAACCGTGTCCCCTGCATCGGCAGGCGGACTCTCAACCACTGCGCCACCAGGGAAGCCCTAAAGAAATTCTTAATCTACCTAAAATCTAGTTTCTGAGAATGTAGCAATGCATTCTGTGGTTGAGATTGATTGCAGATAGTTTACTTCAAACAGGACAACTTAAAATTTTACAGAACTTTACAGTTTATTCCTCTCCACTATCTCATAGCGCTGTTAGAATTAACAGGCTAAAAGCAGGTATTATTCCTCTTTGTAGATAAAGAAAATGTGAAGTTCAAAAGATTTAGTGACAATAAGGGAAGCAAAACAAACAATTCAGGTCCTCAGACTCTTAAATTACAGCTCTATGTTAACACACTGATTTAAAACACAAAAAATAATTATTTAACATTGTTACTATTATACTACTTTGAAATAATTACTGTTTATTGTTTATAAGTAATGCATCGGACCTGTATGTGGAAGAAAGGAAAGTATGTTTTATATATCACAAGCAATTTAAATTTACTAGAGATTTTTTAAGAGTTTTATGTCATTTCTAAATAATAAATGATTTACCTTAGAGCGGTTGTTATTACTAATGCTTTTTCTCACATGACCTTTCTTCTTATCCACTAAATGATACAGAATAGAGAATGTATGAAATATATAATCTTTTATTCAGAAAGCTAACTCTTTTAATCTGCAGCAAATGGATAAGGATTTAAGACAAAAATAATGAAGTCTAAATTGCTTTTTACAGCTCTGTAGCTCAGGGGTTAGAGCACTGGTCTTGTAAATTGCCTTTAAGTCATTCTTCTTTATCTTCAATCCAAAATTTTTCTCCCCAGAGTTGGTAATAAATACAGCTTAGATAAAATAAAATCTCCATGTAATTAGAAGACTGCTGAATTTCTGAACTACAAACCATGACTCACTATTTCTGAAGATTAGTCAATACAAAAGAATTCCTATACATCAAAATAACCTGGGCACTGCCCTAGAGTTAAAATCCTGTTGTAATATTATCTAGCTGCTGCGAGTTTCTCCTTGGTTTGAAAGCAGAGAGAGGAGGAGGAACTGGTAGCAAGAGCTTTAAAAGACTACGACTGGTATACCTGACCTGAATCCACTACGGTGTCTATAGTTTTAAACAGCCTTTGACTTATGACACCTAAACTTAAGATTTACTTGTATTTCATTCTCCTCTACTCAGCATGTTTTATAAGATGTGAGGATTAAGTAACACGTGAAACACACAGCGTTGGCCTGAGACAGTAAATGTTCCCTATTATCATGATATACAACAATGAGGAACTCTTCTAGATAGCCCTTACACCTCCAGCCTGGGTTTTTCTGAGTTCAAAGCCTAAAGCTCTTAACCGCTACTGGTACTGTGTTCCAAAATTAAGTCCCAGGTTCCAAAATACAGATCAACTGTTTAGCTCTCACATTACTTGGGGGAATAACACTGGCCATATGCTATCTTGTTCATTTGATCTTTGCAAATTGTCTCCATATTCCCAGAGATCCTCTGCAGAGACTGCATGGAGTAATAATTCCAGATGCATTACCCATTAGTCTATAACTCGGAACCTGTGAGTAACATCGCACACTCCTAAATTACCTACAATTAACCAATGTAACTTTTGGGAAAATACCTCTCTCTCTGCTTGGATTTATCATTTCCTCAAAAAGCCTATTTTTTTCCCATGATAGGAGAAATTAGACAAGATTTATAAGATTTACTATCAAAGACAAATCAAATGCTATGTACAACTTACAGTGACAATGCTTAAAAGACATGTAAAATACCCTATTTCACTGTTCTTTAAGTAAAATACAGTTAGAAGTAGCTAATTAGAAGTAGCTCTATTAACTATATATGGTATACAACTTTATTTGAAGTATATGTCAATTTATATTTTAATCAGTTAATTAAAATATTCTAACTCTGTATCTTCCTGGTAAATCAGAAAATTAGAAAATAGGCTAAGAGTATAGAGTAGCAGAAATGGTAGCAATGAAATAAACTTATTTAGTTCATTAATTTTTAATAAGTCCAACAGCCATTCTGATCAGAACACTAACACTATTCCAAAGACTTGTGTCTACTCAGTTTTGATTACTTAATTGTCTAATGAGCCTTTAAAATTAGAAAAGCCAATAAATCATTTCAGAAATCTTTCCACTAAGCTCACTCTTCAGAGTATTTACCTATCATATAAAATTCTAAGCATCTTAAACATTCTCATAAGAACTGGCAAATCTGCACAGAAAACTTTCCAGAGAGGGAAGTCTCCCCATTAAATGGTAAATGTTTAAGATAAAACATTAGACGGGTATCCCCAATCACTCCAAACTTTAGATTAAAGACTTCAGTGTGAGCCCACAATTGTTTTATACAAGTGATTAAAAGGTCCTAGAACTTTATGAAATATTGATTAGTGGTGGAGAGAAACACATTTTGGAAAGAAGAATACTTTTTTTTTTTTAATTTATTTTTGGCTACATTAGGTCTTCATTGCTGCATGCGGGCTTTCTTTAGTTGCACTGAGCAGGGGCTACTCTTCATTGCGGTGCACGGGTTTCTTACTGCGGTGGCTTCTCTTGTTGCGCAGCACCGGCTCTAGGCGCGCAGGCTTCAGCAGTTGTGGCACACGGACTCAGTAGCTGTGACACACAGGCTTAGTTGCTCCACAGCATGTGGGATCTTCCCAGACCAGGGCTTGAACCGGTGTCCCCTGCATTGGCAGGCAGATTCTTAACCACTGCGCCACCAGGGAAGCCCCAAGAAGAATACTTCTTAAAGTGCTATTTTAAACTAAATCCCTAAATTAAATATGTAAGATTTGAAGAAAAGTTTTCACATACAAAGTCATAACAAAGTGATTCCTTATCATCTTACAGAAAAAAAGTAATGGAAGTAATTATTTCTACTCAAGTCAAAAAAAGTTTAGGAAAGACAACTCTTCAGAAGGGATACCTCTGAAGGCTCTATGAAAAGTAAGTACTTGGGAGAGCCAAATTTGATTAAGACTTAATTCCGGCCCTCAATAAATTTATAATTTAGATGAAGAAGTAATACAGGGATGAAGTGGGGTTAATCATATAAGGCCTATAAGAAGGAAATGGAACTACTCTAAGTCATAAAGAAAATTATAAGGCAGACAGCATTCCCAGAAACCTAACAAGAACAGTAAGTTTGCATCACATCTAGAATTTAAATTCTAAGGTGTTGATAGGATGTAGGATGAAGTCAAAACTAACCCAGAAAATCTCTCTCTCTTTAATCTCTCCTTAAGTAGATGGCCTATATTTAGGGTATTTACTCCGTCTCTGTGTTTCTTCCTCTTTAAAGTAAGGATCACAATGTACCTACATCTTCAGGCGGATGGGAAGATTAAATGAATTAAGGTAAACTCTCAAAAGAACCTGGCATATAGTAGTTAAGTCAACAAAGGTAAGCTATTATCTTTAGGGACCTTTTTTTAAAAATGTACCTTTAGACACAACAATCACACTCAATTGTGAGATGGTCAAACTATAAGGTTTGGGAGAACTGAAAATGACAAAAGAACAGATTCACTTTCTTCAACTGCAATCAAAATCTCACAAGAACACAGACTCAGTATGAGGAATGGTGGCTAAAATTGCCTGCATTATTAAAACACTTTTTTTGGCAGGGCAAAAACATAGATGAATATTCATTTTTTGTTTGGTTGTTTTGTTTGTTTGTGTTTGCCGCACCATGTGGCTTGTGCGATCTTAGCTCCTTAACCAGGGACTGAACACTGGGCAGTGAGAGAGCAGGAGTCCGAACCACTGGACCACCAGGGAATTTCCTACTCGTATTTTAATGTATTTATAATGCGACTTCACTCTTCATTTCTCCTTTAAGCTCATCCCTTTGTTCAATCCAGCCTTGGTCCATCTGAGAGACTGGGTGATCAATTTTTCAAGATTACTCCAAGCTTCCTTTAAGGATTAAGTGTTTTATTTTGTTTTGTTTTAATTCAGTTGGTCACACAACACTGTAAAAAACCCACCCTCACACATAAAAAGTTTCTGCTGAACAGAAACGCTCAAACACTTAAATAAAATGTTATCTTGTCCAAGCTAGGAAACAATAATATGTCTAGTTTGGAAATGGCTTAGCTACAGTTTCCCAACCAGTTCAAAAGGGCACTCTGATGCACTGCAAGGTGGTGTGTGTGTCAATATTTTGAGTTTCCTCACCCCTCTTTCTCAATTTCTGACCACAAACTGGTAACTTCATCAGATGACTGGCCAGCATACAGGAACATGAAAAAATGTGATACTCTACCCTTCTAATAGTTAGCAAGCAGGGCCGCCCGAGTTTAGAAAAGAGTCTAACTTTTTAAAAGGATAATTAATTTCAAAACAAGTTAATCAGCTAGTCCAAACAATTACGTTAAAGCAATCAGTTCCACAATGAAAGACATCTGGAGCCAATTTTATTTTTAACTCTTAGTTTTTCATTTTAAGTCACTTTGTCTGAACTCTTTTTTAACCCAAGTTTTACTTTTCATCTCCAAATGAGTCATTGCTTCTTCATTTAGGCAGCAACTGCTCATTTTTAAATGAACAGAGCCATTTACAAAGTAAAACCATTAACACAAGCATGAAAATGCATCAATGCACAAATAAAATATGGCTTAGGAATGATCATTCTGATGGCTGGGTAATAATGAAGTAAAAAACGCCTAGTCAGTGGAAGGGGAAGGAGAGGAAATAAAAACCACGCAGACATTTCATCCTGCTAATAAGTTAATGCCTGGAAACACTGACTTAACCTTGTACCAATAATTTCTGTTCCACATAAAAGGCATCAATTTCAGTGGCAAGTCCTGCATAATCAACAAGTGACTTAAAAAACAGCATTAGCTTTCCTCAAAAATAAAGACATGAAATATAAAATAAGTGAATCCACTATTCTGCACCCTAGCATCTCTCAATTGGGCAGACACTGAGATTTATCCTCCAGATAGGAGGTACTCCTCCAGGTTTACAATCTTGCCAAAGCTATTTCAAGAAGTAACCATCTGATTCGGCCATCTCTCCTACAATTCCTTCTGGAGTCAATGGCTTTCATACACAGAAAGATACCCTAGTCTTCAATGATACCCCCAAAGGTAATCAATCACCTTGCTTGTTTTAAGAACTAGTAACAATTACAATAAGGTATACCTGTAAAACTGATAGTATCACTTGTTTCTCAGAAAATATTTTAAGTCAACTTTTCAAGAATAATTTTCTTAAGGAAATGTTTAGAAGTTTTCTCTGTAAATTAGACCATTGATTCATTAAAGCCCTAAACTATACCCAGCTACTTTGCCACAGGAGCAAAAAAACAAAATATGAAAATGTAGCCTATGTAATTATACACCAAAGTCTGAATGCCTTAAGGAAAAGAAGTCTACGCATTTCCTATATCTTGTTATAGTCCATCATCCAGTATAGTACCTCGCACAAAATTAGATGCTTAAATATCAGAATAAAATTATTAATGGAGGGCTTTCCTGGTGGCGCAGTGGTTGAGAGTCCGCCTGCTAATGCAGGGGACACAGGTTCGTGCCCCGGTCCGGGAAGATCCCACATGCCGCGGAGTGGCTGGACCCGTGAGCCATGGCCGCTGAGCCTGCGCGTCCGGAGCCTGTGCTCCGCGACGGGAGAGGCCACGGCAGTGAGAGGCCCGCGTACCGCAAATAATAATAATAATAATAATAATAAAGGAGAAAAGCTATAATTACAACATTTATCCTAATTCTTTTCCATGGATATTGAATCACTATCTACCACATAAAAGTACTGATATATACAATCTAAAGAGCCAGAATGCCTCTCTGTATACTGCAACCTGGCAGAGAACTGAGTGGAAAAGTATAAGGAGCACTATCATTTAACAATTTCTAAGAATCTATTTCAACTGCTAGTTGCTTCGAAGAATATAAAATTCAGAAAGACAGACCTTGCCTTCCAAGAGTTTTTAAAGTAGAAGAAAAAAAATCATCATTTCCCAAAGACTATGTGCTATGAGCTTTCAGGATGACAAAGAGGCCTACAACAAGATGTGACAGCTTTTTTTGTGTGTGGTGATGGGGGGGAGAGGCGTAACTTCTTAAGAAAACTATAAGAATTCGGAGCGTGGAAAGGTCACTTATAGCTCAAGTGGAGGAAGAGGTAGACAATAAAGAATGATTTCATTGTAGTATTTGAACTTGAAGGGGTAGCATTTTAATAGACACATGTAAATGTTTTTCTTTATAAAAATGGAGTCTTAGTGTACATATTTTAGTACCCTACTTTTTTCACTTAATATATCTTACCATCCAGGACTAACTGAAACTGAATACATTTTAGATTAAAAGGGGATGAGGGTAGGAACTTCCGTGGCGGTCCAGTGGTTAAGACTCCTCGCTTCCAATGCAAGGAGCTCGGGTCTGATCCCTGGTTGGGGAGCTAAGATCCCACATGCCACGCGGCCGCCAAGAAAATTAAAGAAAAAAAAAGTGGGGGGGAATAAGGGTACAAAGGAGGTAATTACAACAACTATATGTACCAGCTTAACAAAAAACTTTTTTTTTCAAAAAATGAGTCACTAATTGTGTAATTAATTTATCTTTCAAGAACATTGTATACAAATACATTTATAAGGAAGGAAAAAGTCCATCCGATGCAAATACAGCCAACTTCTTAACCTTCTGGTTTGACCATTCGATCTAATCAGCAGTAAGAAAAAAGCCTAGAGCCACTTGACATCCATTAGGACAGTTACTATCAAAAAACAGAAAATAACAAGTGTTAGCAAAGGATGCAGAGAAACTGAAACTCTCATGCATTGCTGGTGGGAATATATAATGGTTCAGTTGCTGTGGAAAATAATTTGGCAGTTCCTCAAAAAGTTAAACAGAATTACCATATGATCAGCAATTCCACTCCTGGGTATATGAAAGCAGAGACTCAAATAGATACTTGTAAACCAGTGTTCATAGCATCAATATTCACAAAAGCCAAAAGGTGGAACCCAAGAGCCCATCAACTATTGAATGGATAAATAAAATATTTTATGTGTGCACACATGGGAGCATACACATACATACACACACACACACACATACATAATGCAATATTATTCAACCATAAAAAGGAATAAAATTCTCACACACAATATAATATGGACGAACCCTGAAAACACAGTAAGTGAAATAAACCAGATACAAAATTATAAATACTGTATGATTCCCCTTATATGAGATACTTGGAGTAGGCAAATTCACAGAGAGAAAGTAGAACAGAGTTTACCAGAGGGTGGAGGTAGGGAGGAATGGGGAGTTATTGTATAATTGTTACAGGGTTCTTCTGTTTGCGATGATAAAAAAGTTCTGGAAAAAGATTAGTGGTCATGGTTGCACAACACTATGAATGTACTTAATGCCACTGAACAATACACTTAAATATGGTTAAAATGGTATATTTTATATTTTGTATAAGTTACCACCAACACCACCACCACCCCCCAAAAAAGCCTAAAGGGTCCATTTTGCATTGTCAGACAGCTAGATAAATACTAGTCATGAAGGACATATCTTTTCTCACGTTCACACTTCTCTAATTCCAGTCCAGACTAAGATTAAGGAAGGTAGAAGAGTATCATTTATCCCCTCATTCTCTCTAGCTAAAACTTTCCTCCACGTATAAAGCCTATGAATGCAGAAGAAAATAGCCAGTATAGCAAGAGTGGCTTGAACCAATGAGTGAGCTGCCAAAGCAGGCAAATGTCCTCAAGGAGCTGGCAGTGAGAACCCAGAGCATTCTACTGATAAAGCAAAACAGAAGGGAAAGCTAAACAAGGTAACTCCTTCGACAGATGTCCTAAGTTACAAAGTTCTGAGTGTGAGTTTAGTAAGTAGTATACCCTTTTAATTGCAAGCATTTGTGTGTGGTGGGCAGTAGGAAGGAACTAAATCCACAGGTGATTAACCTGTGACTCTCTACTCATGTAATTAATGTTTATTACGTAATCAAGAGAAAGTTTTAAGAACTAGAGATTTATAAACAAGACATGGCTCAGCTCTAAGGAGCTTAAGTTTAGCCAGAGATGTAAGACATCTATACAAAAAATTCAATTCAATAAACATTATTTAGCACCTTACATTCAACAAATTGAACTGAAATCAGGGGGACCAGCCACTGTGCTAAACTCTGGGTATTCAAAGATGATTAAGATACGGTCCTCTGAGAAAAGATGAGAGGTAAACAAATACTTTAATAAAATATCAATACGTCACAATAAATACATATAAAGTCTACAGTGCATGGTACCGAAAAGTACATACACAAACCGTGTTAAGTTTAAATAAAAGGTCTTATTATAAATCCTAATATTAAATGTGGTAATTTAGATTCAATGCTTTCACCAAAGCACACAGGCCTGGTCCCTCAGCCTCTCAAATTTTTTCACAAATATCAATAAAGAAGGACTTGCATGTTGACTAGAAAGCATTAATTTGAGTTGATAACCTAATGGGATGATAAGCTCACAAATGACTATATGATAAAGACCATAAGAAAAATAAATGGCAAGGGTTTTAAGGTGGGGTTCAAAGAAGGAAACAATGAGTGAGAAGAAAAGAAAAAGATCGGGAAATGATATTTAGAAGATGGTGTTCAAAATGACTTTTAAAAGAGGAACAGATAAAAGTGAGGAAATCCTGTGAATCTCTCCTCATTAGGTAAGGTCGCTGAAGGCAGGAACTTGCCTAATTCACCCTCCACCACACTAGCCTTCTGCACCTATTTAGGTGCTAAAAAAAAAAAATGGCTTCTGAATTCCACTGAAGATAGTAAGAGGAATCCACATTAGCAAGACATAGAAGCAAGAACTGTATGCTCAGTCTGAAAAGCAATGGAGACTCTTGGACAATTTGCCAAAGGAAGTAAAGGCCAGCACATCTACACTTGAATATTCTTGTATCATCACAAAACAGGAAACATAAGAACCCCATTGGGGCTTCCCTGGTGGCGCAGTGGTTGAGAATCTGCCTGCCAATGCAGGGGACGCGGGTTCGAGCCCTGGTCTGGGAGGATCCCACATGCCGCGGAGCAACTGGGCCCGTGCGCCACAGCTACTGAGCCTGCGAGTCTGGAGCCTGTGCTCCGCAACGGCAGGCCGTGACAGTGAGAGGCCCGCGCACTGCGATGAAGAATGGCCCCCGCTCGCCGCAACTAGGGAAAGCCCTCGCACAGAAACGAAGACCCAACACAGCCAAAAACAAATAAATAAATAAATAAAAGAGTCAATCCTGGTTTAAGTCATAGCTTTAAAAAAAAAAAAAAAAAAAAGAACCCCATAACATATTTCCCTCCATGAAAAAAAGCTGGGTATCTGGGAAACAAAGGGGAAAGCACAATTACTCTGCACAGCATAACTTTCTGTATTCTTTGAATTTTGTAGCATGTGACTGTACTATCTATACAAAAAATTAATGAAACTCAATTTTTAAGATTCTACACATTTAAAAAGTGAATCTGGCAATAATGTGAAAAGTGTACTGGCATGGGAAGAAATAAGAAAAAGGAGTTCAATTCAGAGGTTCCAACAACAGTCAAGGCAAATACAGCATAAAAGCCTGAACTAATCTGGAGGAAGTAGAAAACAGGTGAAAGAAGCTCAAAAATATAGTTGTCAGTGTAATCTGAGAGTGACTGAATGTTTGGAGGGACATAAGGGCCCACACCATGAACTGAATTTAACTTTATTATATGTATTTTTCTATTATAAGACAATATATTCAGAGAATATGAAGAGTATAAAGAGGAACATTATTCGTATTTCTACTGTTTAACAACCACTGTTAACATCTATATGTGTTTTCTTCCAATGCGTAGGTTTTGAGTTTTTTTTAAAAGCTTGAGATATAATTTACATACCATACACCTCACCCATTTAAAGTGTACAATTCAATGGCTTTTATTATACTCACAGAGTTGTGCATTGACCTCCACAATCAATTTTAGAACATTTTCAATACTTCAAAAAAGAAACCCCTGTCACAGTCACTGCCCATTGCCCACTCCCTCCAGCCACTGGCAACCACTAATCTACTTTCTCTGCAGATTTGCCTATTCTGGACACTTCATATAAAAGGAATCATACAATATGTGGTCTTTTCTGACTAGCTTCTTTCATTTAATATAATGTTTGCAAGGTTTATACATGTTGGAGAATGTATCAGTACATCATTTCTTTTTATTACTGAGTAATATTCCATTGTATTGTTTTGTTTTTTAACACAACTGTAATCATTTGGATATAGCATTTCCCGTGTCATAAATGCTTCATATACGCACAGTTAATGAAAAGCATAGGGCCCCATAAGTGGCTGTACCACAGTTTACTTAATCATTATTATTGTACATTTGAACTTTTTCTAGTTTTTTTCTACTGTAAACAAACTTTCTTAAATGCAAATGGGAGTTCCTTTCTGAATGATCTATCTGGATCCAGGGAAATGCCTCTCCCCAAAACTCTGAGCCTCCTAATGAGATTTGCCACAGAGAACAAGAATCATGTTCTTCTAAGGAAAACTCAGTATTTCATCTACCCCAAACCTAGGTAAAGGACAGATGTTAAAAGCTATCTGATTGAAAAGTATGCCTCCATAAAACCCAGATTAAGAATGTCATAACTTTAAAGACCTATTAACAAAGTTAAACATTAACTAGCCTGATTCTTCCATCAGAAACGTTTATGGGTGGAGAAAGGTAAATACTTTGTCCAAATATGATGCCTAGAAAGAAGTAGCTTCAAAGAAATCAGACTACTTTTGCCTTGCCTAGCAGGCTGGAAGAAAATAAATAGGAGACAACATCTTGACTACAACAGTAAAGATGTACTTACTCTTGCTACTGGATCATAGTAAGTGAAACCCAACAGGTAGAAAGATGCCATCGGTATAGTCTACAAGGGTCCTCAGAAGCAATTAGCCATATCTGGTTCCCTAAAACACTGTCATTGCCTGCGGCTTCCCATTCATTAACCAAAAATGTAAACAGTTTCTAAATCACAAAGGTTCTGATTCCAAACTAGTTTTAGGGTTGTTAATCCCCACCCAGTAAAATCCCTTAGAATCTAATCTAAAAATAAAACTCTGTGTCAAGTGTTCCTCAAGAAAAACTATGTACACTGATTGGAATGTGAAGCAATTAACACACTTCTTGAGTGATTTGCCAAAGAGACTTGAGATAGCCTGGGCCAAAACCAGTAAGAAAGGAGCAACACCCATTTGACATATTCCTTGGTTAAACTGACATTCTAGGAGTTGTTTTAGAAGAAAAGCTAACAGATCTGAAGTTAACTACTAAAATCATTGCGAGCTACACAAGTATTCTGAGAGAAAGGGAGGAACAGAATGACTCAACCACTGTAAAATTGAAGATGAAAACTTTGATATGTAATTAAGGGATTTTTACTCACAACTTTAAGGCAAGAATAAAATACCCAGACATTACTATCCTGAGGATTATAGGCAAGGTAGTTAAGCCCTATACCAGAAATACTAACTGAATTATAACACAAATATCTAGTATCACATTTTCAACCTGGTCAGTTTAGCAAATAAGCATTCTTATACATCCACACACATACATAAATACAAACACACCCTCACACACACACCCCAACCTAAATCCTAAACAACCTTATCCTAAATGAACCCAAGTGTTCTTCGATTTCCCAATTAATTTAGCCAAGGTGAGCAATTTTCCAACTACAGACATTTGTTATGGAGAACTGACTTCCATGACACGCACAATTTAAAAAACAGAAGACCTTTTAATAAGTCAAAGCTCGATTTTGTGGTTTCATTAACCCCCGTCCCGCTGTCACATTAGTCCACTGCCTTTCAAAGGCAAGATTTAAAATTCTTTTCTGCAAGTCAACATTAAGGCATGCTGTTTGACTAACAAGCTCCTCCCAAGACCAGGATTATTATATATGGCCTACTATGTTAACATGCAAACAAAAGCACTCTCCCGTGTAACATTTTTCTACTTTAAGCAATAGGTTATTAACAAAGTTTTACCTGGAATTAAAATGTGATAGAATCATGCACCTACTACTAACAGGCTATTTGAAATAGTAATTTCAAGTTATTAATTATATTTTCCATTTAATAAATAATCTGGTGCTTCTGGAAAAGTCAAATTCAACTTCCAAGAAGTTGTTTCATCTTCAGAGCAAACTCCTACTTTGGATTTCACAAACGGCATGTTTTAAACTAAAAGGAACCAGTCTCAAAGCAGTTATAATACAATACTTAATGTTTAACCTTTCTCCATTTCATCTTTTAGATACTTTTCATCATAAGTGACCAGCTTAACCTGCTTCTCGCTGTTTTCTTCTGCTAAACCAAATCCCATAAAATATGGTCTAATGTATTTCACTCAAGCCTTCTATTTTGAAGGCATGCACATCTTTTAAACTATCTGACAAGAGTTTAACAAGACTAAGCAGTTCCACTACAACTTACGATCACAAACATCGCATACCTAAAAGATAAGCTTTTACAACAGAAAGGGCAACAGGTTAATTTTCCCAAGTATCCAGTGTTCAACTGGGTCAAACGTCTCTGTTGCATTTTCAACAGCTTATCCCTTGAAGTGATAAGGGTGAAAACAAGCCAAAAGGTTCTCCAGTGGTATATAATCATTACAACCCAAGAAATGTTTAGGAACTGCTAGATTAAGTCTGTTAATACCATAATAACCACTTTAGCATAAACATTAATCACAATACAGATCTCTGGGGGAAATTATGTTCATAGAGCTAAAGACTTTATAACAGAATTGGAATCCACGGAATCAATCCAAAGAAACAGTTTACTATATAAAACATTTACTTAACTAAAAATACTCACTTGCATTCTACAATTTTTCAGATGTTTCATATAATCTGCCAATTTCTAAATGACTGCGGAGCATGGTTTACATTGTCAACAGCCACTGAAAATGTAGCATTAGTAGAGTGTACTACATTTTATAAAATCAACATTTTTGTTAGCAAGTGTAACTTTAGAAGAAACGTTTGCAAGAATCCCTAGGAATATGAGTTCAGTTCGTTCACCACAGTGCAAGTACAAAACATTTGACATAAAGCCCTTATCAAAATGTTCTTAACTGGGTTTAACAAAGTCAGTCTGTGCAATTACTATCAGCTTTAACATCAACAGGAGGAGGAAATAAAGTTATCAGCAAGAAAAGAGAATTAGCAACACTCGTTTAAAATAATCCCAATTAAATCAACTAGTTCACTACCTTCAACAAAGATCCTTCACAAGCTAGCCGACTTTTGTTTCAGACCCTAATCTCCCACCACTTCCTTCCTGCACCCCAGACTGCTTGCTGCTCCCCAAACTCCTGCACGTCTCCGTGCCTTTGTACCAGCTGTTCCCTCAACTTAGCATGCTCTCCCCTCCTCCTCACCTGATGAGCACTTACTCATCAGCCCAAACCTCAGCACAGAAGTCCCCTCCAGTCTACAAGCTTCCTCAACTCCCCCAGGCAAAACTAGTTGTTCCAAATTCCCAAGACACTTGGTAAATCCATCCTAATCACAGCGCATTGTGTTCGTGCCTCGGGAGCTAACAGAGGGCAGACTGCCTCCAGCCCGGAGAGGACGAATCAAGCAGAAATGATGAACGTGCGCTGAATCCATTCCCTACTTAGACTGGGTGATCCTCTAGAACCCGGCCACACATCTCGAGGAGACACAGGACACCCTATCACTCTTCCCACCAGAGAATGAATACCAGGGGGCACACCCAGAGCCCTTGAAAGAGAACAATGAATGAACACAGCCGCCTCGCCTCTCCTGATGTCCAAACTCCTCTCTCTGGGCATCGACTAGCTCTGCAGAGCCTCTGCAGCTGCAGAACTGAAGCGTCCTGGAGGCTCTCACTTCACACATAAGAGCCCTGGATCTTCATTCCAAAGCATCCCGGGGCCAATCGTCAGTATAAGCACCGCAAACGTCTCATTAGGTACCCGCAGAGTCCTGAGACCCAAGGGGAGGCCCCTATGCCTTTGTGGTGGGGCATCGACCTATTTCCTCCTCCCGTCCCCGACTGCTCTCATCTTCCGGAAAAGGGTGTCACTTGAGAGAAGATGCAAGCCCGGGTCCCCCACTCCGCGGCCAAAAAGACATTAGCCCATCTGAGTAACAACACAGATCCAAGACAGCTCTGGGCGGTTTTTCCCGTGGCCAAAATATAAGGAATGTGCACCGGGTACAGGGGTAGTGCCGGCACGTTTCCCCAAAACACAAGGAAACCTGAGTGGGGATGTGGGAACTCGGCTCGCCGGCCATGACACCGGGCACCAGGGCCCCCGCCCGCCCAGCGCCACCCGGGGTGACAGCGGCCTGGCCCGGGCCCTCCGCCCGGCAGCCGCGGGGCCGCTCCGTCAGCGCCGCCTTGGCCGGGCCTCCGGGTAACCCGGCCCCCTCAGCCCCGCCGCCGCCCGGCTCCCCCGGCATCCCGGGCCCGGCCCTGCAGCCTACCTGAGGGAGCCCGGCCGCCTCTGTGTCCAGTCGTCCGGCAGTGGCGTCTGCTCCGCTCCTCCTCCCCGCGGCGGGTGAGGGAGCGGGAGGCGGTCACATTCGGCGCGTCCCCAGCCCAGGGGACGGGGCCCCGGGCAGCCCTCGCATCGTCGCTCTCGCCTCCGCACCTCAGGGCACACACCCCAAAGCCCGGCCAGCTGGCCCTCTTCGGGGCCCAAGAAGAGCGGCAGGGAAGCCTTCGCTTCTCACGCTCTTTCTCGTCTTACTCCCGCCACCTAAGATGGCGGCCCCAGCGCCCGCACTGAAGACGCTTTCGGGCGGCCCCGGCAAGTGAGCCCTCCACTCGGTGCTCCTCCTCCCGACCTGCGACGCCACCAGCTTTCTGCTTCTGCGCGAGCTCGCCTGGCGGCGGACTTCAAACTTGGCTCGGGTATCCACCGCTCTGGCCTGAACTCAGGCCCCGCCTCCCAGGGGCGTGGCCTCGCCATCTCGCTGGTCGCCATTTCGGAGCCGCGAAGGCAGTAGGGCGGGTCTTCCCTGGCCCCGGATTGGCAATCGGGAGGGGCTAGGGTTTGGCTGCACCGAAGGGGCCTGAGAATTGGCGGGGAGAGGAAGGCCAGCTTGCCGGCATGTCGAGGCCCAGAGATAACCAGACGTGCCCGAGGACACATAGCATAGAGGACCGTGTCCACCTTTGGCCCGTCCTCCCTGGAGTGGGACACATCAAGTGGCAAATCGCAACCCATCATGTGGGAAAGTCCCTAAACTTCTGAGTCTCAGTTTCCTCATCTGTAAATTGAGGGTTCCTTTTCCCCCCGTCAGACTGGCAAAAACTTTAAAAGACTGATAATATCCAGTCTGGTGCAAGATGTGTGAAAACCTGCTGTGCACCTTCATCCAACGCTGGCAGGAATGGATATCGGGAGGGCAATTTGGCGTTATCTATGGACATTTTAATGTATATACTATTCCTCCCAGCAAGTCCACTTCTAGGTACTCATGCTAGAGAAATAGGTACACATACGCACAAAAAGGCACCTGCTAAGATGTTTATTACCATGTTGTTTGTGTTAGAGATAACACTGGAAAAAATGTGGATTAATTAAATAGGAAACAGGTTAAATAAAGGGTGCTAGCTCCACAGTACAGGATATCCATCCGTTAAAAAGAATGAGCTAGATCTATGTACTGATTTTTTTTTAATCCAGGACATTAAATTTTAAAAAGTAGAACATGTACAGAATGATTTTATTCATTCAAACACAGGCACACAAAGCTACCCAATACCATGTACAAGTCATTCATTTAAATTTTTATTGTGAGCTTGTTATGTACCACACATTGTTTTGGGTATTGGGAAGTCAACAGTAATCAAAAGCTCTGTTTTGCAGAGATGGGAAACCCAAAGAAAACATAAATAATAAATTCAGGTAGTAATATGTACAGTATAAAGGGAAATGAAGGGACTTCCTTTCCCACTGGTGTACCAGTGGTTAAGAATCCACCTTCCAGTGCAGGGGATGCGGGTTCCATCCCTGGTCGGGGAGCTAAGATCCCACATGCAACGGGGCAACTAAGCCTGCATGCCACAACTAGAAAGAAGCCTGCGCCGCAACGAAAGATCCCACGTGCTGCAAGGAAAATTCACACGTGTGGCAACTAAGACCCGACACAGCCAAATAAATAAATATTAAAAAAATAAATAGGGCTTCCCTGGTGGCGCAGTGGTTGAGAGTCCGCCTGCCGATGCAGGGGACACGGGTTCGTGCCCCGGTCCGGGAAGATCCCACATGCCGCGGAGCGGCTGGGCCCGTGAGCCATGGCCGCTGAGCCTGCGCGTCCGGAGCCTGTGCTCCGCAACGGGAGAGGCCACAACGGTGAGAGGCCCGCGTACCACAAAAAAAATAATAATAAATAAAGGGAAATGAAGATGAAGAGGAGATAATAACAGAAGTATTTGGACCTATATATAAATACATAAATATATAAATACATAATAATAAAATAATACATAAATATGTAAATACACATAAGTATACATAAATGCAGGGGAAAGACTGGAAGGCACTGAACATGTAGGGACCATGAAGGGATTTTTTTTTTTTTTTAATTAGGAATAATGATGTTACCTGCCAGGGTTCTTGGCCTCCTTAATCAATAGAAATTGATCAGAGGCCAGACAAGAAATTCAGGCAAGGCTTTATTGGGGCCCCTGCTGCAGCAAGGGGGAGTGAAAACAGGCTCGCTCCCCAGGGTGGGTGGCGAGCTGTTTCCATATAAGGGATGAGGGTAGGGGCGGGTCCAGGGTGAGGCTGGAGGGGGTGCTTAGGTGGTCTGCCCGCCCCGCTCGTGGTGCTGTATGCAGGGGGCATGCGAAGTACCCTGCTTTTGCTCCCGACACCTCAGAAGCCGCAGCTGGGTTTTTGGTCGTTTGTATCTTGTTCTCTATAATTTGCCCCAACTGCATGCACGCAGTTATTTTTAGTCCCTTATAGTTTCTTTGTATTTTGTCCAGGTGTAAGCAGTGCAGCAAAGGGTCCCAGGTCCCAGATCACATGTCCCAGCCTGTCTCAATAATACGTACCTCACAGGATTAAATGAGATAAAACATGAAAAGCACTTAGCACAGAGCCTGGGGGTTGAGGCTGACTGCCAAGGTTCAAATTTGGACTCTCATCTGGGCCCATCCCTTCCTCATCTGTGACTTGGATAAGTCATTTAAACCTCAGTTCCTCAGCTTCCTCATCTGTAATGAAAAAGCGATAGCACTCACCTCTTAAGAGTTGTAAGGATTTAGTGAGTTTAAGATGTAAAGCACTTGGAACAGTGCCTGGTTCACATTAAACATTATAGAAGTGTTAGCTGTAATTATTATAGTTAACTCTTATCATCCTATCATTAGGGCAGAGCAGCAAACCACACTTGCCGACCCCTAGGCCATTCCTTTCTTCAGCCACCCCCAGCTGGTATTTGCCCAGCACTTCACAGCTTAGAAAGTTGGAGTCTGTGCCTCATTCAAACTTCCCAGCTCACCAGTAAGAGTGGCTACTACATTTTTTCAAAAATAATTTATTGAGGTGAATGAAGTACACATAACATGAAATTAGCCATTTTTTAAAATTTTATCTTATTTGGCTGCATCGTGTCTTAGTTGCAGCATGCAAGATCTTCATTGCAGCATGCGGAATCTTTCGTTGTGGCGCTCAGGCTCAGTAGCTGTGGCATGTGGGCTCAGTAGTTGCAGCGCACAGGCTTAGTTGCCCTGCAGCATGTGGGAGCGTAGTTCCCCAACCAGGGGTGGAACCTGCGTCCCCTGCACTGGAAGGCGGGGGCTTAACCGCTGGACCACCAGGGAAGTCCCGGAATCAGCCATTTTAAAGTGAACAACTCAGTAGCATTTAGTACATTCACAATGTTATACAACCACCACCTCTCCTTCCAAACTATTTCCATCACTCCAAAGTAAAGCCCCTTACCCTTTAAGCAGTTTCTCCCCCTCCCATCCCCACCCAGCCCCTGACCACCACCACTATGTGTTCTATCACTATGGATTTCTCTGTTCTGGATATTTCATATAAATGGAATCCTGTAATACATAGCCTTTTGCTCTGGTTTCTTTCACTTGGCATAATGTTTTCAAAGTTAATCCCCGTGGTTGCACATAGCAGTACTTCATTCCTTTTTATGGCTGAGTATGTAAGTATATACCACAGTTTGTTTATCCATTATCCATCAATGGACACTTTTAGACTGTTTCTATCTTTCAGCTCTTGTGCATAGTGCTGCTATGAGCATGCGTGTACATGTACTTGTTTGAGTAAGTGTTTTCAGTTTTTTTCAGGCATATACCTAGGAGTGGAACTGCTGGGCCATCTTGCACTCCACTGGGTTGCATGTCCCCTACTTTGCAGACCTCTGGTTTGGTGATAGGAGAAGTCAGGACAGCTAGAGTTACTAGGAAAGGTCTCAGAAGACGAACGGAAGTGGGGAAAGGAATGAGTCAGAAACGGCTTGAAGAATGGACATGCCATGAGCTCAGGTCAAAGAGAACAGGGAAAGAATGGGAGGGGTCCATTGGTGGGGGCAAGGGAATGAGAGGAGGCTAACCTGGAAACTTTCCTGGGTGTTGGAATGTTCTACTTCTTAATTTGGGAGGTGGTTACATGAGTGTGTAGATATACATATGTATGTAGAAATGGGTGTATGTAGTTTTCTATACATTTGTTACACCTCAGTACAGAATTCTTTTGAAAGATGGGCAATAAGGTCTCCAAAGCTGGCCAAAAAGGGTGCATTTTTCAGAAGAAAGAAAAACTTCACAAATAACAGCTACCATTTATGGAGCCTCTTCATGTCATCAGGCATTTCTCACAATCTTCAATACACATCACAACTTAAAAGGCCTGATCTTCAAATGAGGAGCCCCTCAGAGAGGGTAATTAATCTACGGACAAAGCTGGGAAGTGGTGGAGTCGGGGTCAGGACCCGTTCCTCTGTTCATTCCTCATCCAGTTGCTGAAGATTTCTGTGGTGCCTAGTATGTGCCAGGCCCCATGTTAGCTCTGGGCCCATAGCAGCGAATAAGCCACAGTCTCTGCCCTCAAGGCCTTTAGGGTCACAGTGGGGCAGACAAGCAGCAAACAGGTAAACCAACATATCAAAGTGAGACTCAGGATTGTAGTAAATCCCTGAAGGGAATGACCAGAGAATGAAGGAATGGGGGGCGGTGTGCCTTTAGACTCAGGGGCCAAGGAAGGCCTTTCTCAGGAGGAGGTGATCGTTAAGCTAGGCACTGGAGGTGAGAAAGAGCCGGGAGAAGAGAATTCTAAGCAGCTGGAATAGCACGTGAAGGGCCATGAGTGGGAAAGGAGTGTAGGCCAGTGTGGTCAGAACACAGCCAAGGAGGGGGAGCTGGGGCTGGCTCAGTGGGGACTGGACAGAGGATGGAGTCACAGCAGCCTGACTCCCACGCCTGTGCCCTTTCCATGCCATCCTACCTCTCCAGTGAGTTTAATTTTAGTCACAGATGAGTTGGACGTGTGCGCCCGGCCTGGGCTGGGTGCTGGAGAGACAGAGCCATGTAAACAGACAGTTACCCCACCGGCTGGTCCAAATGTGCTCAAATGGCAAGGAGCTGCCCGCGTTCTGTGGGAGGGCGCCCAGGGGAAGGGGGCAATGACCAGTTCTGCCTGGGAGGGTCAGGGAGGCCTCTGCAGAGGCAACCTTGAAGCTGAGTCTTAAAGGAAGAGTCAGAATTTTCCAGACTGAGAGTGGAGGGTGGGCAGGGCAGGAGGTGGGAACGATGTGGGCCAAAGCGTAGAGGTGGTAGAGGTGTGACTTACGTTTGGGAAACCGCAAGCAGCCCTCGGGTGGGGCGGAGTGCCCAGAGGGAATGGTGAAGGGGAGACCTGGAGGGCAAAGGATGTCTGGCCAGAGTCAGCCTCCCTCAGGCCATAACAGGGCAGTCTGTAGGGGAGGTAAGGAGCTGCCTCCTCGGGGGGTCAACCACAGTACACGCTGTGGAGTCACATGCAGGAAAGCCTAGTGCAGTCACCTTGGAAGCCAGCAACAGTCAAGGCCTGGGCGCCCTCGTAGATTACTTGGGGCTTATAAACTGCAACAATCTCTACGTAAGTCAGTCTGGCAATATCAGAATTACAAATGCGTAAACCTTTTGCCCCAGAAATTCTCCTTCTGGGAATTTATCCTACAGAGGGACTTGTAAACGTGTGAAATGATGTGTGTATGGAAAGATGTCCAAGAAATACTGTTGAATGAAAGAAAAAGAAAAAGAACCAAGGGACAAAACAATATGAACTGTATGCCACTTTTTGTGAAAAGGAAGACATTTGCTGGTAAAGGCTTAAATTACCTGGGAAGGACACACAAAATACTACCACTGGTGATCACAGGCTAGGGGGAGGGTGGGATCCCAGTAGATGAAGTACCAGAGTGGAAAAAACTGTTTTGACTGCCTAACTTTTTATAATTTTTATTTCCTTCTTTTTCTTTTTTTGTTACTTTTTTGTTTTTTCTTTTTAATTTAATCTTTGGTTTCTTTTGTATATCTTTTTTTTTAATTTATTTTATTTTATTCATTTTGGGCTGTGTTGGGTCTTCGTTGCTGTGCGCGGGCTTTCTCTAGCTGCGGCGAGCGGGGGCTACTCTTCATTGCGGTGCATGGGCTTCTCATTGTGGTGGCTTCTCTTGTTGCAGATCATGGGCTCCAAGTGCGCGGGCTTCAGTAGTTGTGGCATGCGGGCTCAGTAGTTATGGCTCGTGGGCTCTAGAGCGCAGGCTCAGTAGTTGTGGCGCACGGGCTTAGTTGCTCCGCGGCATGTGGGATCTTCCCGGACCAGGGCTCGAACCTGTGTCCCCTGCATTGGCACGTGGATTCTTAACCACTGTGCCACCAGGGAAGCCCCTCTTTTGTATATCTTATTTTTACTTGTTTAGTTTTCTTATCTTTTTTCTTAAACGTTTTATAGTTTCAAATTGTTGAACCATGTGAGCATGTTACCCACTCAAAAATTTAATTATAAAAACAGGTCTGGAGGTCAAATGGAATGGTCCACACTGGAAATGGGAGAATAAGAGATGGAGGGGGTCAACAGTGTGTCCGGCAGCCCCACCACCTTCTCCATTGTTCACACTCCCCCCCCCACCCACAAACTCAGCGTGACCCTCACCAGGACACCAATCACCCAGGACTCTAGGGCTAGGCCTGAGGCAGTGCCCTCTGGGATGCCTGGGCCCCTGGATGCCTGACCAGCTTCTCCACACTTCCCAGGACCACATACTTTTCTACTCTAGCTCCTCAGCTACAGGGCCTGGAGATAAAAGGTGCCCTGACTACACAGCCACACCTACAGTGTCTGCTGGGGGGTCCACCTGCCTTTTGGGCATGGCCGTCGCACAGCCTCCAAGGGCCTCTCCCACCACCTCCCTCAGGTGATGCAGGAGTAGAAACACTTGCCTTCAAGGGTTACTGGGAAGAAAGGAAATGGGAAGGTGGCACGCAGTAGGTACCCTGGCACACAGTGGGTGATCGGGGAGCACTGCCCCTCAACCCCTCTCCCACACCTCTTCCTGACTTCCTGCTTTCTGCCCTCAACGGACAAGTCTGCCAGGTCTTGGAAGAGGAAAACACCCGTACTTTCAAATGTCCCTTTCCCCCTTCCAGTTACTACCGTAATTCTTTCTTCCCTTTTAGGGTCAAATTTATCCAAAAATGGTCTAGACTCAGGCTCAATTTTCTCACCCGTCCTTCCACGAAGCCCCACAGTCTCCTTGTCACTGAGCGCGCCCTCCAGAAAGCTTCCCCAAGCCCAGGCCTCAGTGCCCTTTATGACGTTTGGTAAAGGGCATCATCCCCTTCCTGTTGAAATTCTGCCTCTGCCTGACGTCTCCTGTCACAGGACCGGCCACCATTCTCCTCTCAGGCCTGTGGAAACCAGAGCACATGGCAAAGCAGCTCGTGCTGTTCCCTCTGCTGGAAACGCTCTTCCCTCCTCTCCATCCCAGCTCCAGGGCCCCGTCTCCACAGAGCCGCCTCTGGCACCTGCAACCTTCAGTGTTCTGTCCTTTCTCTGCATTTTTGTGCACTTCCTGCTTCAGCCCCACACCTCATCGGGCTGCCTTTTCTCAGGCTCTCACTGCTTCAACTGGCAGAAAAGGCCTGAGGTCTGGAACCAGACACTGAATTTCCATCTCCTTATCCTTTTAGCTGTGTGACTCTGGGCCAGGCAAACAAGCCGATACACCTTTCTGAGAGGTTTTCTTATCTGTGCACGGGGATAATAAAGGCCCACCTCACAGGGCTTGGGCGAGGCTGACATCCTTATTAAAGCATCTTATCTTGTGTTTATGAGGGGCAGGGTGGGCGGCATGGGCATGAGATTGGGGAAGTCACACAGGGCCCCTTGCACTCAGAAGGCCCAGCACTTGGGGTTTAATGCTCTGTGGTCTCTATCATGAAATTCTTTTTATTTTTTTAATCTTGAAATTCTTGATAATTTCATCTCTGAATCTGTGTTTCGGTAAGTGAATCTGATGGGACAATGGAGCCTGCAGCTAGGGCTGTGGAGCCTCCGCTCACACATGGTCGTGTCTCCTGCCTCCCAGGGGTTCTCGGACACCTGCTTCCCTTCCTTTCTGGCACTTCCCTCCTGACCAGCCTCCAGATCTCCAACCCCACCCAGCGACCTTTGCCATCCTTGTCCTCCAGCCCTGGAATGGACTCCTGCAGCCAGGAGGCCCACGTGGGCCTCTCTTGGGGTCTGCACTCACACTGTGAGCATCCCCGCACCTCAGGGAGCCCGGTGTTTAATAGCAGATACAGAACGCCGTGACAGGTCTAGAGAAAGGAAAAAGTTCTACATTTTAGTACCTTTAATGGCAACTTTTCCTGCTTCATGAACGAGAGGCCCACACTTTCACTTTGCACTGGGCCCCAGAAATTATGTAGGTGACCCTGGAGAGAGGCCAGCAGGGTTATATGGCCCTGGAGGGGTCTTAAAAATTGCCAGTGCATCATGCAGGTTTAACCTGGAGCTTATCATTCCAGTCGCCCCACTGTGTAACAAGCCACTGTGAACTTAGGGTTGTAAACGTGATCTGCTTTGTTATGCTTACAGATTCTGTGGCGTAGGAATGCAGACAGGGCCTAGCAGGGATGGCTTGTCCCACAATTTCTGGGACCTCAGGACGAAGGACTCCAGTGGCTAGAGGTGATCTGAATGGCTGAGGGCTGGACCAGCTGGGGCTGGAGGGTCCACTTCCAAGATGGTTCCCTTACTCCTATGTCTGGTACGTCCATGGGGATGTCTGGAAGGCGTGTGTGTGTGTGTGTGTGTGTGTGTGTGTGTGTGTGTGTGTGTGTGTGTGTGTGTGTGTGTGTGTCGGGGAGTGGGTGGGTGGTGGATGTTGGCCAGGACAGTCTGCCTGAGCACCTCCTGCCTTTCCAGCATGGCGGCCTGAGGGTAGTCGGAATTCCTACCTGGCAGCTCAGAGCACCAGCAATAGATGCAGAAGCTGCACCATCTTTTATGACCTGGTCACCCAGGGTCACGTATGGTGTACTGCACTGGTTGAAGTATTCACAAGCCTTCCCAGATTCAACAGCAGGGAACACAGACTCCATCTCTTGAAGGGGGACTGACAAGGTGATAGAAACTCATATGCAATGGGAGATATTGTTGCAGCCATCTTTGAAAAGTACAATCAGCTACAACTATGATTTAAGTTTTAAAATAAATTGTGATTATCTTGTGAAGAGCATCATTAGCTTGTATTATGCTTGTAACAGGATTATGATTTAAAAGCATCGTATTCATTATATTCAATAAAGCAATTTGTTAAATATGAGCATTTAAAACACATCATTGCCATTTTTTAATATCTGCTTTGGCATTTCTACATTTAAAACTATAAATAACAGGAGCTTCAAAAAATGGAAGTGTCTCGGGTCTCTCTCAATCTCCAGAACAAGGACCTAATTATTTATTTTTGTAATATTCTACTACCCTGATCCCCCAGCGTGTAGCACCGAGCACACAATTGGTGCTTAATATTCACCGATTTCACTATTCGTTAAGACAGAAGAGAAACTGTGGCTCCAGCTTTGAGGCAAATCTAAAGGAGCAAGACTTACTGGATGACTAAAACTTTAATTTCAGGTTGTTTCACTGTCACCATTATCCAGAGTCTAAAATGGGTACAATTTCTTGATTGGCTTGGGTTGGCTGACTCTAAAGGGAGAATGAAAGCCAGATAATCAGGACCACGGGTGTGCTTGTGTTGCTTTGTTTTGCATAAATCATGTGGACGATCATCTCAGTTCTCCAGTTCACTCTCCATTACCTACAGTGCAGTTTATTTCAATGATTGTTTACTGAGCTAGCCACTGGAGATGTAGAGATGCCCAGAGTGGTCCATGCCCTCAAGGGGCTTACTGCGCAGTTGGGGAGGAGGAGGAACAAATGAAATACAGCCACATGCAAGCAACTCAAACATGATAGTGTGTACGGGGCTTGACCTTTCCCAGAGCACTTGACTCAGCCTGGTCACTGTGATTGGTTCAGGGATGGACATATGACCCAACCGGATCCTATCAAAGTGAATCTCAGGATTTTTGAGGAAGCTCCCATATACATCTTCTGAGTTTTTCCCTGCATTTGAACCCTGAGGCGAGGGAAGGCTGGAGATGCCTCAGCTACCTTTACAGAGCTGAGCCTGGAGTCCTGCAGGGCCCTGCTGACCTCTGCTGAGCACTGAAACCAACCAGACCTGAGCTTTTCAGTTCCATGCAGCGTGATATTCCCTTGTTTTTTTTTTGTTTTTTTTTTGTTTTTTTTTTGCGGTACGCGGGCCTCTCACTGTTGTGGCCTCTCCCGTTGTGGAGCACAGGCTCCGGACGCGCAGGCTCAGCGGCCATGGCTCACGGGCCCAGCCGCTCCGTGGCATGTGGGATCTTCCCAGACCGGGGCACGAACCCGTGTCCCCTGCATCGGCAGGCGGACTCTCAACCACTGCGCCACCAGGGAAGCCCTATTCCCTTGTTTTGATCTTAAAACCATTGAGTTAGTTTTCCCATTACTTGTAATAGAGTCCTAATAGATGCTCATGTGATTACCTGTTGATTTCCTCTCTGGCAATACTGACAGTCAGTTAAGGTCATTTCTCTTTCTTTTTCTGAAAAGAAATCTCCTAGAACATGGAAATCACTGGAGGCTATGCACACACTTCCAGAGGGAGAGGGTCTGTGAACTGAAGGACCACCGAGGGAGAAGCCACCCAGCATCTTTTGGCCCTCAGCAGCTCTGTGCCCTCAGACAGCCTGCTTCACCTGGCCAATGCCCGAGGTGCTTGTGGACTTACAGTTTGGTACTGGAGAGCCTAACTGGCCATCTTCACCAGGCTAGGTCCAGCATGTCGTGAGAACTTGGGAATTATTGTTATTATTACATTATTAGCACTATCTGCACCCTTTATAAGTAGGCATTGGCCTCCTAACTTTGAGTAGGTAGGAAATGAGGGGCTTTTTTTATTGGGATCCTCTGGTATTCAGCTTCCACCTATACCCCTTCACCTACCTCTCCGGAAGGGAAAGACTTAGAGATGGTACCAGAGGTCAACCTTAACTAGAAGCTTCTGACACCAGATTCGTAGAAATCAGCCCTGTGTGTGCAGCCCTTTTCTCAGCCTCAAATACGGCTTGCACACTTAAAATTCTAGATACTGTTTTCTCATAGTTCATTTCCTCATTATGGTTCTGGGCAACTTTGGTTTTATCTTTCTCCTCGGACCACTCCTCGTAATGTTGGTGTCCAGTCCACATTTGCTCTATCAGGAAAGCCAATGGTTTTCTTCAGAAACCATTTCAGAAGGCAAACAACTCCAAAGCAAGTCGTTCAACATAGAAAGGAAATTAATAGCAACAGCAATAGCTAACAGTGATTGAGAGCTAACTATGTCTCAGGCATAATGCCGTAAGGCATATGGCAGCAAATCGTATGACTGAATCTGAGATGGGTACCAGGATCATCCTGTTTCACACGCAAGGGAACTTAGGCAAGGACACGTTGCTAACGGCGGGTGAGCTCTGGGCAGAATCCAAGCAGTCCAACTCTATCCCCCTCTATTTTTAAGAAGATAACTATTTATTTTGATATAATTTCAAACAAAGAGAAAATTCACAATACTACTATAAGGAACTCCCATATATAGAACCTGCATTTTTAATCATTACACTATATTTGTTCACTGAATAAATAGGTACTCAAACATAGCAAGTAGCTAATCTTTTTTTTTTTTTTTTTGCGGTACGCGGGCTTCTCACTGCTGTGGTCTCTCCCGCTGTGGAGCACAGGCTCCGGACGCGCAGGCCCAGCGGCCATGGCTCACGGGCCCAGCCGCTCCGTGGCATGTGGGATCCTCCCAGACCGGGGCACAAACCCGTGTCCCCTGCATCGGCAGGCGGACTCTCAACCACTGCGCCACCAGGGAAGCCCCTACAAGTAGCTAACCTTAATTAAGAAAACACCAATATACCCACGATGAAAATCCAAAACAAAGATTAATCTTGGATTAAAGTCCCAAAGCTGAAGAGGGAAATGAAGGGTGTCTAGTATTTTTTGTACAATTCGTACTCATTTCTGTATTTATCCTTCCTGAGGTTTACTTACAGCAATAGAAAGGTTCACAAAAGCTTAGCACTTAGGGAAATCTTAGAGACCCTGCAGTGCAAGCCCCTCTCCCACCTCCCACATTTAGCAGACGAGTGGGAGCCGGCTTTAAGCAGCAGCTGGGGCGCTCTGCTTCCCACGCAGCCATGGGGATCCATGAGCCCAGGGCCTTTAGAACTGGATCACCTCACATGGAAGTCCCACCCTGTCACTTACAGCCTGTGTGACCTTGGACAAGGCCTAACCTCACAGAACCTTGGTTTCCTTGCCAGTAAATGGCGCTAAGAATGCTGACCTCGGGAGGTTATGGAGAGAATTAAACGAGATAAGCTTGCAAAGAGCTTGACATTTAGCAGTGATCCAATAAATATCCCTTTTCTATACTTTTTTTTGGGAGGGGGGCCAAGCCAAGCGGCTTGTGAAAGCACTGAGTCCTAACCACTGGACTGCCAGGGAATTCCCTCTACCTTTTCAAATAGCTTTTTCCATACTTCAGATGATTTCTCTAGAAGAGAGTCCTAGAAGTAGAACATATTCAGTGTATTCTTTTTTTTTTTTTTTTTTTTTTTTTGGTACGCGGGCCTCTCACTGTTGTGGCCTCTCCCGTTGCGGAGCACAGGTTCCGGACGCGCAGGCTCAGCGGCCATGGCTCACGGGCCCAGCCGCTCCGCGGCATGTGGGATCTTCCCGGACCGGGGCACGAACCCGTGTCCCCTGCATCGGCAGGCGGACTCTCAACCACTGCGCCACCAGGGAAGCCCTCAGTGTATTCTTGACTGAGAAAAGCAGAAGGTTAAGATCACAGTCTCTGGGTGACCTCTTAAGATTCTTTGCAGTGTTGGGACTCTATGATTATCATAATTGTCCTTGTCATTATTTTTACCTATTAGCATTATCTGAGTGTCAAGACATCAGTGGTACTTGAAAAAGCAACTCTAGCAAATGGTTAACTAAAGTGTAATGGTTAACTGCCTGCGTCTGATTCTTGGTTCTGCCATTTTTTAGCTGTATGACCCTAAGTAAGTGGTTTAACTTTGAGCCTCGGTTTCCTCATCTATAAAATGGGGATGATGTAATGCCTACTTCATAGGGTTGTTTTGAAGAATTAATGAGTTGATATATGTAAAGCATCTACAACAGTGTCTGGCAAATGGTAAGTACCATGTAAGTGTTAGCAATTATTATCACCATGGGGTGACCCTAAAGTCGGGAAATATAGAGAACTGTATTATGTATAATCAATAAACCACTTATTTTGAAAATTCCTACGTGTTTCCAGATTTGGTGGCCACTCTATATATGCTAGATACTTTTAAATGCATTATCTTCTTTAATCTTCCCTATAGTCCTGTAAGATTTGCTTTATTATCTCCATCTCACTAATAAGAAAAAAAGGGATCACAGAGGTAAAGTTACCTTTCCAGGGTCACACAGCTGCAAGGGCCAGGGCCAAGATTCAAATTTAAGTCTGCTCAGGTTATTTCTACTCCATCTCAGGCCATCCCCTACAGAGTGTCCAGAGGCACCCTTTGGTCCACTGAGGGTGGAAAATTTCAGCCCAGTTCCAGATGGCAGGCCCCAACAGGATAGCAGGCTCCTCCCTGGCTCCGACGCTGCCGCCTACCGTGCTGATTTACAGAGAAAGTGGGGAGCATTCCCCATACTCCAAGTGGAGAGAGAGGCAGACTGCTGGCTCCGCCCCCTGAGAACTCGCGGGTGGGGGGAGGGGAGGGGATGTGGGGGAGGGGTGGGGGCGGGGCATGTGGGGAAGGGCTCAGAGGCCCAGAGAGAGACGCTGGGCTCGCTGTTACAGTCTGGCATAAAGAGTGCCAGCGATTTCCTCCAACTCTGCTGCTCGGGTGTGGGCCCCAGAGTCTCTTAGATGCCTCCAGCCGCGCTTGTTCTACCGGACGATCAACGCGTGCGAAGTGTGCAATGCGACCTGTTTCGTAAATAGATCTCATTTGGGCTGTGACTTTGAAAGCCAGCCAAAGGCCCCAACCTAAAATAGTCAGCCTACTGCCCTGTTATTTTCACGGCTTAAAAAAAAAAAAAAAAATCCTTCCAAAGCAAAGCAAGTATATTTTTATCACAGGCCTGCTTAGAATAGCAACACCTATTTACTTGGAGGGAGGAGACTGCAGGGCGACTTTCCGCACGTCGGTTATTATCCAGACCCGGGGGCCCAGTGCACTCAGTCCACGGAAGAGGGTCCTCCCCATCACAGGGCCAGTCCAGCGGCTTCTCCGGCCTTCACCCCTCACCCCAGTACACAATCCATATCCTGGCCCCCACGCACCTTACTTTCTAAACTGCTCCTGGGCCTCCAGGTCATGACCACAGGCCTTGCTTTCACGCTGGCTGCCTCCCTCAACCCTCAGACTGTGTGCAGCCTTCACCCTTTGCTTCTCTCCCTGGCCGGAGTGTGGCTCGTCTGTGGCCTGTGGCTCACGACCTAAGGAGCATCCATCGGCCATGAATAATCCTAATCACAACTGAATTTTTAGGGAGCACTCACTGGCTGCCAAGAACCATGCTAAGCATTTCTCCTCTATTATCTCACTGAATTTTTAGGCCTGTTCTGTGAGGTTCCCATTTTGCAGAAGGGAAAATGGAAATTTCGCTGAACTGCCCAGGGTCACACAGGCAGAGGACAGGCTGGGAGACCTGAACCCAGCTGAATGGCTCCCAGTGCTGTGAGCTCTAGATAATTCTCTCATCACTGTAGCTTGTTATTACATGCAGATGATATTATCCCATTTTGTATAACACGTATTTGTGACCATCTGCTAACATGACGCCCAAATACTACTTCTGGGGAGGGGCAGGGAGTGAAAATTTGGGACATTTTTTACTTGTTTCTTTAAATGTTCCTGTTTATTTTTTTTATGAGCATGTATCTGTTATATTATCAGAAAAACAAACGATAGTTTGAGAAAAACAAATAGAAGCAAGCACTCAGCGTCTCTGGTAGACGTAGTGTGTGTAGTGACTAACGGCACACACGCTCAGGAGCCAGGCTCCCCTAGCACTGCCACTTTCCAGCTGTGTGACCTTGGGTAATTCGTCTAGCATCTCTGTGCCTGTTTCCTCACTCATGGAATGGAGGCTAAAAATAACATCTACCTCATAGGCCGGGCAGGAGGATAAACGTGTTAAAAGTGCTCGAGGCAGTGTCTGGCACACCATAAGGACACCAGAAGAGCTTGCCACCATCGGGCACCTCAGATTGTAGAGGGAAGGCAAGGAGATGCAAAAGCAAAGGTCCTCAGGGGCCCAGCAGGCATGGGGAAGTCAGCAGCTGTCAGTGCTCCAAGGAGTAAGGCTTGTGGCAATCGGGAGAGTGCAAAATTGTGGCTGGAAAGGGCTGCAGTGTTTTAAGATCCAATGCATTTTCTGAAAGAGCTATAACTCCAGGATTTTATTAAAAGTCCCTTAAGGTTTAATGTTGGCTCAAATTGAACAACACAAAGAAGGACCTGCAGAGCCCTTTGGCCCCAGGCTGCCAGCCTGCAGCCTCGCTCCCATGGCCCTCCTGCTTCAATGGTCCTGGCTCCCCAGAGGAACCCTGACACCCAGCAGCTGACAGTGAGAGGCCCGATGAGTAACAGATACCTGTGTTTGGAGAGAAGCGGCACCAGCTAATTAGGCAGGGATCCTCATCTCCATTTCACAGATGACGTAACTGAGGGTCAGAGAGGGGTAGCAATTTACCCAAGGTCCTGCAGCACAGTGTCTGATAGAGCCAGGATTCAAACCCAGGAACTTCTGATTCCAAAGCCTGTGCTTCTAGGGCTATTTATGAGTCTCGTCCTTTCCTTCTCTAACAGTTCCTCCAACATCAGCTTTCTGACAACAGTAATTAAGAAAAGAAATTTCGGGACTTCCCTGGTGATGCAGTGGTTAAGAATCCGCCTGCCAATGCAGGGGACACGGGTTTGAGCCCTGGTCCAGGAAGATCCCACATGCCGCGGAGCAACTAAGCCCGTGCGCCACAGCTACTGAGCCTGTGCTCTAGAGCCCATGAGCCACAACTACTGAGCCTGTGAGCCACAACTACTGAAGCCCGCGTGCCTAGAGCCCATGCACCGCAACGAAGAGTAGCCCCTGCTCACAGTAACTGGAGAAAGCCCGCGTGCAACAACAAAGACCCAACGCAGCCAAGAGTAAATTAATTAATTTTTAAAAAAGGAGGGGGCTTCCCTGGTGGCGCAGTGGTGGAGAGTCCACCTGCTGATGCAGGGGACACGGGTTCATGCCCCGGTCCGGGAGGATCCCACATGCTGCGGAGCGGCTGGGCCCGTGACCCATGGCCGCTGGGCCTGCGCGTCCGGAGCCTGTGCTGTGCAATGGGAGAGGCCACAACAGTGAGAGGCCCGCGTACCGCAAAAAAAAAAAAGGGGGGGGAGGAATGGTATTGCCCACAGTACCAGCTCAATTTAAAAAAAGGAAAAAAGAAAAAAATTTCTCCCTGTAGCATTTTTTTCTCTTAATTTTTTTTTGCCTTGATATAAAAACTGTTGACTCCAACATCATCTCTAAATGAAATGAGGTTTTCCTCCACAGGGCATACAAATAGTTAGATTAAAGGTTTAGCTGGCCACACACCCTGGCGCTGGCTTGCAGTCATCTGCCTCTACTCAGCAACTTTCTGAACACGTCAGCAACCGTTCTTGAGGTGCCCACTCTCCGTGAAGGACTCTGCTCACCGTTGAGAAACTAATCAGAGCCCTGCAAGCACGAGAGGGTGCAGCTGGGTGGAGATGAGTGAGGATGCAAAGAGGACTTACATCCAGTCAGCCCCCACTGCCCGCCAGGCACACTGACTCTTCCCAACAACACGCTTCTAAATTATTGTGAAACCTCCTGGGTGTTACCTGTGATGTGGGTATCACTATCCCCATTTTATAGCTGATAGATCAAAAGGTCTGAAAGAAGAAGGAATTCCCTCAAGGTTATGTTCGTTGTAAGAGAGAAGTTACATCTCTCCAGACTCTCGCTCCTCCACGCATGGTCCCTGGGCCAGCAGCATCGGAATCACCTGGGAGCTTGTTAGAAACAGACAGTGTCAGGCCCACCCCAGATCTGCTGGTCAGAAGCTGCATTTTACAGGACACTGCAATGAGTCTCATGCACACCAAGGTTTGAGAGGTGCTGCCCTAAATAACTCCTTCCCCCCCAAGTCCTCCGTCTCCTGTGCATTTCAAACTCTGTGCTGGGGTACAGTTGGCAGCTTTCTGCTCTTTATTCCCTAAGTTCAAAAGTACTTTGGCTTCAGACCTGACAGTTGAAAGAAAATCCTAAATATAAGTACCACAAATCAACATTTGTGCATCATTTCCTTAACGGTAGCCCAGTTTACCCAGGACTGAGGGAGTTTCTTGGGATGCAGGATTTTCAGCGTTGAAACTGGGGCAGTTCTTGGCAAACTGGGATGGCTGGCCACCATATCCCTATTTCCAGCCTCTGAAACACAGGTAATTCCTTTCATATAGTAGTTCTCAGCCCTGGATGCACCTTAGAATCACCTGGGGAGTTTTGAAAAAAAACAAATGCCCGCTCACTAACCCAGATGAATTAAATCAGAACCTCTGCGGGTAGGTCTGGCCACTGATACGTTAAAAAAGACTCCCCATGTGCTTTGAATGCACAGGGTCTAGAGGCACTGTTCCTGCCTAAAGTTATTTTTTTGCTCTGAGTAGCACGTTTTTCAGGAACATGAAGAACTGACTGAAGGAAGGAAAAGGGGGAAGGGACTCGCCCTTACTGGGTCCATGCCTCTCATGCTGGTTAGCACCCAAGTGCCAGCAGCCGAGCTACCTGTGAAATAGGAGTTATTTGTGTCCATTATGCAGATAAGAACACTGAGGCTGAGAGAAGTATCTCACCCAAGTTCACACAACTAGGAAATGGTGAACTGTGGCTTCAGATCTGTCTTCTTTTATAACCCCGGGAGGATGTTCTACACACTACCTCCAAGATATCTAGATTTTAACTTTGCCATTGATCATGAAGAGATTCTGGATGCCTCCCAGCTGAGAATGGTCTGCTGCAGAGTAGAAGACGAGGCCCACCTGTACAGGTGGACTATTTTCATGCTGGAAATTCCTTCACCAGGGAGTCTTTCCCCTGAATCCTATAAAACCCAGGTAGACCCAGCAATCCCACTCCTCGGTGCCTACCCAAGAGAATGTTCATAGCAGCATTGTTTATAATAGCCAAAAGGTAGAAACAAGTCAAATATCCATCAACTGATGAATGGATAAAATGTGGTATCACTGTATAATAGAATATTATTTAGCAATAAAAAGTATTGATACATGCCACAACATGGATGAACCTTGAAAACATTATGCTAAGTGAGAGAAGCCTGAAACAGAAGGCCACATACTGTAAGGTTCCATTTACATAAATATCCAGAATAGGCAAATAGAGACAAAAAAGTAGATTAGTGGTTGCCAGGGGCTGGGGTCGGGAGGGGAGAAGGGAGGAATGGGAGAGATTGCTAATGAACATGGGGCTTTTTTGGGGGTGATGAAATGTTCTGGAATCAGTGTGATGGTTGTACAACTGTGAGTATCCTAAAACTACCGAATTATACACTTTAAAGGAGGGGATTTTACGGTATGTGAATTCTCTCTCAATCTGCTAACAGGAGTTCTCCTCCATAGCTGGTGGGAAAGTAAAATGGAGCAGACACTGTTGAAAACTGGAAGTTTCTAGTAAGGCTAAACTTACACCTACCATATCATACAGCAGTTCTACTCCTGCATACATTCCCAAGACAAACGAGTGCTTAAGTCCATCCAAGGACACGTACAAGAATGGTCCTAGCAGCTCTGTTCATAATAGCCCCAAACTGGATGCAACCCGAATATCCATGCCGAGGAGAACAGATAAATAAACTGTGCTGTATTCATACGATGGATACCACAGAGCACAACAAAGGGACTACTTACTGCTACCTGCCAGACAAAAATGAATCTCACTGATATGATATTGAGCATTAAGAAGCCAGATAGGGCTTCCTTGGTGGCGCAGTGGCTGGGAGTCCGCCTGCCGATGCAGGGGACGCGGGTTCGTGCCCCGGTCCGGGAGGATCCCACATGCTGCAGAGCGGCTGGGCCTGTGAGCAATGGCCGCTAAGCCTGCGCGTCCGGAGCCTGTGCTCCGCAACGGGAGAGGCCACAGCAATGAGAGGCCCGCGTACCGCAAAAAAAAAAAAAAAAAGCTAAGGAGTGACAGAAGAGAGGCCCAGTGTCCTAGGGCCCCAGCTGAGCCCAGCTTCTGAGCTGTCCCCACCAAGGTGCAGCCATGTGAGTGAGCCGTCTTGGAGGAGGGTCCGGAGGATCACTGCCCCAGCCAACATCATGTGGAGCTGAGCCGGTCAATCCACAGAACTAGGAGATCATAAACTGTCGCTGTTTTAGATTTTGGAGTAATTGCTATTCAGCCATAGACAGGCCATACAGGAATTGCTATCCAAGGGGGGGCTCCAATAAACAGCACTGAAAACATGGGACATTGGCTTAGGAACAGGGCAATGGGCAGAGGCTAGGGGGCCTTGAAGAGATTGTTATTGGAATGTGGAAGAATGTGAGAAATTGTTACGGGAGCCTGACCAAAGGGGACGCAACTTACGTACTGACAGAAAAATTTAGTAAAACTGTTCCCTGTAATATCGTGGAAAACAGAAAGTACAGTTCATAGCCTTGTTGCTTTGGCTGAGGAGATTTCAAGGCAGAATGTTGAAAGAATCAACTGGTTCATTTTAGCTGAGGGATGGATAGAGGATGAGCTAAAGAAAGAGCTGTTCCGTATTCCAGAGGAATCTATAGGAAACGCTCCTTGCCTCAAGCTTGTTAGGTTGGAAAATGAGACCGTTTCTCACTCCCAACATCTATAGCCCAATAAAGAGTCTCAAAGGAAATAAGAACCTGGGGGAGGGAAGGAACCTGGTGGCAAAGATCAAATACAGGGTGCTTCCCGTGAAACGTGGCCTCCGGGTCAAGATCAGATGAAGGATGCAGATACAAGAGACTTTCTTGAGAACTCAGATGCATTTCAGGGTACCGCATAGGTAGAGCCTTTCAGCTAGACAACAGGCTTCTAAGAATCTCTGAAGGCGTATCCCTTAGCGCTTGCATGTGGCCCAAAGGGTCTGTTTCAGAAAGAAATGTTAAGTGTGGCTTTTGTCTAATGGAGCAGGTCATTTGATACACAGGAAATGCACAAAAGCTTTCATTTTACTAATTTGGACTGAGAGGAACACAGACATTATACGTATATAGTTGTACCTAGTTGTACCTAAGTATCCATGGGGGATTCATTCTAGGACCCCCGTGGATACCAAAATCCACAGATACTCAAGTCCCTTATATACGCGATGGCCTACTATTTGTATATAACCTAGGCACATTCTCCCGTATACTTTAAATCCTCTCTGGATTACTTATGATACCTAATAAAACGTAAATGCTACATAAGTAGTTGTAAATACAACGTAAATGCTGTGTAAATGCTTGTTGGAGGGGCAGTGCCCCGTCAGTCCCGGGAATCGGTCTCTAGCTTCTACAGTGTTTGGACAGCACACCGCCAGGGACAACCCTTCTTCCAGCCTCCAACCACCCTCCAACTTTTTTCCCAGCCACAACCTTAGGCACCAACCTCTCAGCCAGCCTCGGCTTCAGGGACCAACCAACACCATATTCGGAGTTTCTCTCCTTATTGAGGATCAGCAGAGCTCCCACATTCCTCAGGATTATCTCCCTGCGGTGGAGGCCGCCATCGACCACCCGGTCAATGCGCCTCCCACACCCAGCTCTGGGCTTCTATTTCCACCGAGACCACGTGGCTCTGGAGGGCGTGGACCACTCCTTGGGCAAGTTGGTGCGGGAGAAACGCGAGGCTGCAGAGGGTCTCTTGCAGATGCAAAACCGGCGTGGCTGCCGCACGCGCTTCCAGGACACACAGAAGCCGTCCCAAGATGAGTGGGGTAGAACCTGAACACTGTGGAAGTCGCCACAGTCCCGGAGAAGAACCTGAACCGAGCCCTCTTGGATCTGCATGCTCTGAGTTCTGCCCCCCCATCTCTGTGACTTCCTGGAGAGCCATTTCCTGGATGAGGAGGCGAAACTCATCAGGAAGAAGGGCGACCACCTGACTAACCTCCGCAGGCTGGCCGGCTCCCAGGTTGGGCTGGACGAGTATCTCTTTGAAAGGATCACCCTCCACAACGACTAGAAGCCTCTGGAGCCCAGCGGACTTTGACGACCCCTCTGACAACCCCCTGGTGCCAGGGCTTCTGCCTGCTGCCACTAGGCAGCTTTTTAACCAGCCTGGAACCCTCTCCCACACCGCAGACCAAATGGAAACAATAAAGCTTTTTGCAGGAAAAAAAAAAATTGTTCGAGTGCAGCAAATTCAACTTTTGCTTTTTGGAACTTCCTGGAATTTTTTTCCAAATATTTTCGGTTTGTGGATGGTTGAATCTGCAGATGCAGAACATGTGCATATGGAGGGCCAATTGTATGTGTGTGTATGTGTAAAATAAAAATACAGGGACTTCCCTGGTGGTGCAGTGGTTAAGAATCCGCCTGCCATTGCAGGGACACGGGTTCGAGCCCTGGTCAGGGAAGATCGCATATGCGGCGGAGCAACTAAGCCCGTGCACCACAACTACTGAGACTGTGCTCTAGAGCCCGCGAGCCACAACTACTACTGAAGCCTGCGTGCCTAGAGCCTGTGCTCCACAGCTAAGACAAGACAGCGCAATGAGAAGCCCTTGCACTGCAACGAAGAGCAGCCCCTACTCAGCAACAATAAAACCCAACGCATACAAAAATAAATAAATAAATTTAAAAATATATATATAAGGTACGTATACATATATACACACATGTACTTTTATGGGTGAAGGGTGTCAAAAGGTAAAAAAAAAATTTTTTTTTAAGAAAGGAACAGAAACATTATGAAACAAAATGTAGCCTCTGTGACTCTCAACTGCCTAAGGACAGGAATCAGGCAAACATGAACCATTTCTTAAGTAAAACAAGGATGACTCAGAGGCCAAGAGCCAGATAGAACCATTCCCAGGGAGCAGACCTGGGCCCCGATCAACATACATTCCCTAGCACTAGAGCATGGAGAATTGTACCCAGAAGAATTTCAGAATTGTGATGGACCTGTAACTGTTCTGTCTTCCCTTTTGAATGGGAGTGTACATTGTGGTGCTGCAGTTCCTGTCTCATCTTTATATGTTGGGTACGTGAGGGCAGATAACTTCTCTCTAGTCCACAGGTCTTCAGATCAAGAGGAGCCTTGCCCAAGTGCCTCATCAACAATTGGATGAGAAACCAGACTTCTCGCCTGCCCTTGAGGCTGAAATAGGATGAGACTTTGGGGGTTACGGAAAGTGGGGGAAAACATTCATTCTGCACAAGAGAGGGAGCTTGAGGACGAGATAGGAGACTGTGGTGGCTAGTCTCCAAAGATGGTCCCAAAGGAATCATGCTGCCCGGTGTTCGTGCCTTTGTGCAGTCCCTTCCCATGCTATATTTGGCCTGGTCCAGTGACCTATTTAACCAACAGAGGCAGCAGAGTGATGCAGTGCCAACTAGGGACCCATGAATTAAGGGGACCTGGCAGTTTCAGCTTTTGCAGTTTGAGGAACCCTGAGCTGCTATATAAGAAGTCTGGCTCCCTTGTACCAGAAGGACTGTGGGAGGGAAAGGCCTTAGGGAGATGGGGAGGCCCTGAAATGCCTTGGAAAGAGACAGAGTTTCAGGCTTCCCAGTCCTGCTGAGGCCAGACTTCTAGCCATCCCCACCAAGCTGCTAGACATGGGAGCGCCATCTTGGATGTTCCAGTTGAGTCCCCAGTGGACTACCCCTACGTGACGTCAGGTGGAGCAGAACTGACCCCAGATGATCCCAGTCAACCCACAGAATCATGAGAGATAATAAAATGGTGGCATTTTTAAGCCTCTAAATTGTGATATAGTTTGTTATGCAGCAATAACTAAAACCCAATCCAAAATTAAAGAACAAGCAAGCCCACTCAAGGTATCCATATAATCGGCTTCCTGGGGCAGAGAGCCCAGCGGAGGGGACTTCCCTGGCAGTCCAGAGGTTAAGACTCCGCACTTACAATGCAGGGGGTGCAGGTCTGATCCCTGGTCAGGGAACTAAGACCCCACATGCCTCATGGCGTGGCCAAAAAAAACCCCAAAACAGAGAGCAGAGTGGAGAAGGGTGGAGATGGGATTTGGAAAAGAGAGAGAAGGCCAGAGTAAGATGAAAACAGGGCCAAGGACTACTCCCCGAGGAACCCCAACAATTCATAGTTAAGCCTTTGCAGGAGCTCGAGCCTGCAGAGGGGACAGAGAGCGGGCGGCCAGAGACGCAGAGAACGCTAGGTTTGTTCACTGTCAGGGAAGCCAAGAGCAGAAGGTGATGGGAGGAGGGAATGGTCCACCAAACCTCACACTGCTCAGATGTCAAGTCAGAGGAGGATGAGGGATCCGTGGAGATTGCTGGCCTTCAGGAAAGCCATTTACGTCCGCCTTGGGCTTAGTCCTGCACTCCCCCCCTTCGTAGGTAGCACTAAATGAGCGGGTCTGTGAAACCAGAACTGGCAAAGGAGCTGGGGCTGTTCCCAAAAAGGGAAAATCCAAATTGCCGGTAAACCCATGAAAAGGTGCTCAACGTCCTTAGTCATCAGGGACATGTAAATTCAAACCACAATGAAATTCCATTTCACACCCACCAGACTGGCTATAAATAAAAAGCCTAACAATACCAGGATCTGGCAAGGATGTTGAGCAAATGGAACTCTCAGGCGTTGTTGGTAGGAATGTAAGTTGGTACAACCATCTTGGCGACAGTTTGATATTAACTAGTGTGGTTGAGGATGTGCACAGCGTGTTGGGCCAGGTTCCCTGGGAAACAGTCTGAGGAGGAGGTTTGCACGCAGCAGCTTTACTGCAGAGCGCTCTCAGGAACACCACCTGCAAGGGAGTGGGCTAGACCTTCAGAACTGTCCTGAATTGATGGTGGGGGGGTCAGGCCCTTGTACCCCTGATTAGGCTACTCATTGGCTGGGGCTGCCCCCAAGCAGGGGTCCTAAGTGTAGACAAGGCAGCCCCATTCATAAGACTCCAAACTCCCAATGCAGAGGGCCCAGGTTCGATCCCTGGTTGGGGAACTAGATCCCACACGCCGCAACTAAGAGCCCGCATGCTGCAGTGAAGATCCCATGTGCCGCAACTAAGACCCAGAGCAGCCAAAACAAACAAACAAACAAATAAATATTTTTTAATTAAAAAAAAAAAAAAAGACAGTCCCATCCGTTAAAGGGCAAGACTCCTGATGGCTGGTGCCTCGGTCCCACGGGAGATCAGGATGCACACCACAGCATTCAGTACCGTTCCATACCATCTGGATCTCCTGCTTCTTAAGTTAACACCATCTGAGAACATCTCCAGGATTCTGATCCATCTCTTTTTCTGGGGAAACTTACAGTTAGTGGAATTAGCTACGGCTCTCACACTCCAGCTGGTATAGTCATTATCTCCCTCCTTACTACCTGTTCTAGACCCCCTAAACATCAGCTGGCTCCTCTGATGGTCAAGGTGGTGTACCTGGCCAGACAGCCCAGACCTTCATCCCTGAGACGTCTGAGACCCTGGTCACCATGCTCGTCTTAGTTATGGCTGCTGCATCTGTCTATTTACCATCAAAATTGGTCAAAGAAGAACCAAGAAACACTCAAGAGGGTCACCTGCAGTGTCGAATGTATTTGTCTCTGTCCTGCTGTGTAACAGCAGCCCTGTCTCCTGCTGATGTCACAGTCAATTCACCTGCCAGGAGTGTGACTCCTCTTCTTGCTTGCTGGTCTCTTGGCACAAGGAGCCTGAAGCAATCAGGTAGCCGCTATAGCTGAAAGTTTAGTGGGATTCTTGTGTATCCTGGTGACAGCATCCCCCTGCTGGGAACCCGGACCTCAAGACCTACAGAGCCTAGAGCTGTGAGGATGGGAAGCCCAGATTCTTCCAGTGGCTCATTCGCAGTACAAGGAAAGGGGTAACTCTTACTTCCACCTGCTGATCCCTAGGTCTGCTTCTTCTGTGTACTGTAGGCAGCACCCATTCACGGTTTTGGTTTAAGGTGAATCGTGGAAAAGGATGCTCCATCCACACAGAGTATCTTTTCACAAGTTGGTGCCTCAGTTGCATCTCTTTTTTCTACCTAAAATGTTTTCTTTTTAGACCTATCAAACATTTTTTTTTTTTCCGGTACGCGGGCCTCTCATTGTTGTGGCCTCTTTTGTTGTGGAGCACAGGCTCCGGACGCACAGGCTCACAGGCCCAGCCACTCTGTGGCATGGTGGGATCCTCCCGGACCGCGACACGAACCCGTGTCCCCTGCATCAGCAGGTGGACTCTCAACTACTGTGCCACCAGGGAAGCCCTATCAAACACTTTTAATATAATTCTTTTTTAAAAGTAAATTTATTTATTTTTTTTTTGGTTGCGTTGGGTCTTTGTTTCTACACGCAGGCTTTCTCTAGCTGCGGTGAGCAGGGGCTACTCTTCATTGTGGTGCGCGGCCTTCTCATTGTGGTGGCTTCTCTTGTTGCGGAGCACGGGCTCTAGGCCCTCGGGCTTCAGTAGTTGTGGCTCACGGGCTCTAGAGTGCAGGCTCAGTAGTTGTGGCGCACAGGCTTAGTTGCTCCGCGGCATGTGGTATCTTCCCAGACCAGGGCTCGAACCCGTGTCTCCTGCATTGGCAGGCGGATTCTTAACCACTGCACCACCAGGGAAGCCCAACAGTTCTTTAATATACAAACTTCACAACAGCATCCACAGAACAGAGTGGGGGGTGGGGAGGGGGTTATGAAGGGGAAGGGCAGGTTTTCAGGTTCCTGACTGCTTCCCTCACCCCTATTGCCTGTGAGAACATGGTCTTCACAGAGGACAAGTCAGTTCAGCCAGAGGCCAGGGGCCACACAGTGCACTCCAAGGCGGCCTGAGTGCAGCCGGCGCCTCCAAAATAACATCATCACCACCTCTCGGGAAAGCCAGATCCAGTTGGGAGACAAGAGGAAAGTGGTCGTTACTGAGAGGAACCTTACCATTCTTCAGTATTCTGCTGACCATGCCTTTGGGGCACAGAATAGAGTTTTCTAGAGACGGCTGGATTGAAAAGAGTTAAACTCCTCCTGGGAGAAGAAGAGAAGTTGAATGTGAGCCTACCTCCTACCAGGATGTCTTGCCTGTGACTCTAGAAAGCTAGCATCTTGGTCTGCTCAGATGTTTGGAAGGGGAAGAAATGACAGAGCCTTTGGCCCAACAGGGCTGGAAGTCTTGCCAGGTATTGACCAAGAAAGCCTCCAGGCAGGCCAGGGATGTCTGCGGGAAGCAGCTTTTGGCCAATGGTCCTCAAGGGAGCCTGGTGGTACATTAGCTTTCAGGAAGAATTTATTGCATGTGTGGAAGAAAGGATTCAAGTCAGAGAGTATTAAGAACTAAAGTACCTCCTTCTTACAGGTCTGTGGGGTAGAAATGAGATAATACTTCTGGGTTGGGGAGAGACCCAAAACCTGTTATCTTTTGGGGGCCCAGTTTGACTGCCTTGGATGTACGTTTTAGCCCCAAATTCTTCATAAGTCCAAAGCCTCCCCCAAATCAGCAGTTCCTGGGCAATGTGGTGTGTGATAAGTCCAGTGGGTCCCATGGTCATACGTCTACTGCTGCCCCTTCTGTGCTGTAAAGTGAGTCCCTTGGTCCAATGTGATGTTTTCTGAGACCAAATGGCAGTGGATCAAACACTCTGCAAATCTTTAGATTGGCCGAGAACGTGTAACCAGGAAAGATAACCTCATACCCAAAATATGTGTCAGTCCCACCCAAGACAAATTGCTTCTTGGTAGAAGATGTCCAATGTAATCAACATGCTACCAAGTGACTGGTGGGCTCCTTGAAGGGTGGTGCCCTGTTGGCAGCTCCATGTGAATCTTTGTTGCTGGAAAAGGGGACATTCGGCAGTGGCAGTAGCCAGGTCATTCTTAGTGAATGCAGAGCTTCTACCCCCTGCCACATACCCTCCATTCATGCGGCTATTGTGCCAACACTGGGGTGACCAGTGACAGAAGCCGACTGCTGACCTAGCTGAATCACTCTTTCTGCTTGGTTGATTAGTACCTCTTCAATGATGAATGCTTTCCATGGACACCAACATGTGGTGCAAAGACCTTCACACTTTGTGTCCATCCCTGTGGGTTCACACACATCCCTCTTTCCCAGGCCTCTTTGTCCCCAGTCTTCTAATATTTATCCTTCCTTCTTTCCCCACTGACCATGAGGTCTGTATTTATTCTTACCTCAGACCACTTCTCTTGTCCACGGAGTGGATGCCCACATACACTGCCCAAAGCCCTGCCCATTGGGAAGATTCCACCTTATTTATTGTCTTTCAGGGTCACTTCGGAATGAGGCTGCAGTGTGGCCATCCTCCATTTTCAGCTTCTACCCACATACCAAACAGATCCATCTGTGGATCAATCTTCGTCCTTTCCCTCCTTATCAGGTGGCCATGGGGGTCCCATGCAGCCACAGGTGTGAGATGAAAGGGATGTGTTGGTGCAGTGCTGGTGGATGACATGGGGGTCTCAGCCATCTGCCTGTGCAGCTTACTTGTACCCTCTGCCCTACTTGTGCCCCATCCGAGATGTGCCATCTGACTTTGGATTGTTGTCACGCCCACCTAACCTAATGACATGGTAGGTCTGACAGATCCCAGCTTGTGAGGGGCTGTTTGGGCTGCAGGGTCACTTCATGTTCCATGGTCAGGTGCTCCGTCTCTGCCAGGGCCCACCCCAGGAGGACTTTCTCAAATGGTGATAATTCTCTGCTGCAGAGTGAATGGCCTTTCTCCAAAACTCTAGGGATCTGGGTTGTGATGTTCCCATCAGGGCTTGCCATAAAAATGTGGCACCTTTTCCCTCTAATACCATAGGTTCTCCCAGGTTCTATGGCCCAAGAGGCAGAACTGCTTGCAGGACAGCCTGGCTCTTCTGCAGAGCTCTTTTCTGCCCGGGACCTGCTCAAAGATGGCAGCCTTCCACGTCACTCAGAAAATAGGTTGGATCAAAATTTCCAAGTATCAAGACTTCTCTGGTGGTGCAGTGGTTAAGAATCCACCTGCCGATGCAGGGGATGCGGGTTCGATCCCTGGTCTGGGAAGATCCCACATGCTGCGGAACTACTAGGCCTGTGTGCCACAACTACTGAGCCCATGCACCTAGAGCCTGTGGTCTGCAACAAGAGAAGCCATCTCAATGAGAAGCCCGCGCACCACAACGAAGACCCAATGCAGACAAAAAAAAAAAAAATTCCCAAGCATCAGGTTCACCGACCCCAGCCTGCAGAGGTCTACCAGCACGCTGTGCTTCCTTCTGGATGGTGAGAGGTACAAGATGCAATCAGATGTCCTTTAGTTTGGAGAGGTTGTCCCAGCATGCTCCAGACCACTGAACCCCCCAAACTATTGATGTGATGAGCCCCTGAAACTTAGAAGTGTTAACTAACCATCTTAGAGTCCTTGAATTCTTGTACGGTTTATCTACTACCCTCTGGAACCATGTCTTGTTCTTCGAGTCCTCTTCACACTATTTCACCAATAGAGTGGAACAATGTGCTGTTTTGCAGAATGTCCACATGGTCCAGTCCCTTCTGACTGTATTAGGACAGAGGGCAGGAGAGTTAACATAGGCTGAGCTGGATAGTAAATGTGTACTGTTGTCTGCCCCACATAAAAGTGAACAGTTTCTCGTCCTTTTTCCTGTTAGGGATGTAAAAGAATGTATAAGCCAGATCAATGGTTGGATACCATGAACTTGAAGCTATGTTAATGTTTACCAAGGCTACCACATCCAACACAGCAACTGCAGTTGGGGCTACTATGTGGTTGGGTTTGCAGTAGTTCAGTGTCAGCCTCCAGGAACCACCTGGTTTTTGCCTGGGTCAGATTCATGAATTAGAAGGGGGACAGATGGTGACCACTACCCCTGAATCCTTTGGCTCTTACATAGAGATCTCTGAAGAAAGTATTCTTAGACCCATTCAGCAGATGAGGAACCTGAAGCTTAAAGAGTTAAAAAAAAATAGTTTACTTATTATAAAACTTTCTGCTTTGTCAAACCAAAGCATTTGCACTTAACCACTAAGCTACCCAATCAACAGCTGTAAATAGAGTTCATTTAAGAAAGTGAAAAACAAGATCTCACTGAATTGCTACATGTCCAAACACATCCATCATGCTTTTTGTTAGTTTTCCTAACAAGTCTAATTTTGGAATCAGAGGGGGCAAATTCTACCTAATTTCTTAAGAGTAGAAAATCAAACTCAGTTGAGAAAGTTTTGTTAGCTTTTATTCCTGGCAGCTTTTGGATGAGCTTTATTTCCTAAGCTGTATGCCAGGATGTTTCCTCATTTGATTTTTCCAGGGCATGATGGAAAGAAAAAAAAAGAAAAAGAAAAAGTGTTGCCACCCCAAATTAAAATATTCCCTTCCATGAGGAACAATGCAGCATGAGGCTGCCTAGAGCCGACAGTGACCCTTTTGTGCAAATGATGAAGCAGCCCCAAGGTACGACTACCCTCTGTGTCTTCATAGGCAAGTCATCTCATGGGTCTCAGTTTCCTCATCTATACAATGGGAATAGTAATAGTCTCTAGCTCATGGGATTGCTGTGTCTTGTTCATCTTTGAGTCCCTAAAATACCTGGCACAAAATAGCATTCAGTGAATATATGCTGAATGAATTAATGAATTTTAGAGATTAAGTGAAATGGCACATTTGCACAGCACACAGCAAACATTAGATTCTATGGTGGCAGTTTGACAATGTATATTAAAACCATGAAAACACACAGGTCTTTTGACCCAATGATTCCACTTCTGGATTTGGAAACAATTCTAATAATTTTAACAATTAAGATAATGAATTCATAATGATGACAATCTTAATTAATCAGATAATTAATAATTAAGGATGCACCAAAGATTTAGCGACAAGAATGCTCCTGGAAAAACCACCTAAATATTCATAGTTTTTTGGTGAGGCATCTAGATGTGTGACACATAGAAAGACTTTATAAGGCTACACACTAAGGCAGTGGTCCTCAAAGTGTGGTTTGGGGACCAGCAACATCAGCATCACCTAGAAACTTGTTAAAAATGTAAATTCTTGAGCCCCACCCCCAGCTACTGAATCAGAAATTCCCCGTGGGGCCCAGCAAACTGGGTTAAAACCACAAGTTTGAGAACTACAGCTCTAAAGTGTTTCTAGAGATTGTTTCTTTGTGAGTGGAGTATTTCAATGGTTCTTCCATTTTCTGACTTTCCTGGAGTAAGTAAGCATTACATTGCCAACTGATATGAGAAAAATACTCCATAAAAAAAATGGAGGGGCTTCCCTGGTGGCGCAGTGGTTGAGAGTCCGCCTGCCGATACAGGGGACACGGGTTCGTGCCCCAGTCCGGGAAGATCCCACATGCCGCGGAGCGGCTAGGCCCGTGTGCCATGGCCGCTGAGCCTGCGCGTCCGGAGCCTGTGCTCCACAACGGGAGAGGCCACAACAGTGAGAGGCCCGCATACCGCAAAAAAAAAAAAAAAAAAGGAAAAGAAAAAGTAAACTCTGAGTGGAAGTGAATGGGGAGAAAAAAGTTATGAAAAAAACAAAACAGGAAAAAAGCATTCCCTGGGGTAGGGGTGGGGGGATGGATTGGGAGGTTGGGATTAGCAGATGCAAACTATTGTACATAGAATGGATAAACAACAAGGTCCTACTGGATAGCACACAAACTATATTCAATATCCTTTTCCAATAATGGAAAAGATATGAAAAAGAATACATATATAACTGAATCACTTTGCTGTACAGCAGAAACCAACAGAACGTTGTAAATCAACTATACTCCAATAAATTAAATTAAAAAAACAAAAAAGAAGGGCTTCCCTGGTGGCGCAGTGGTTGGGAATCTGCCTGCCAGTGCAGGGGACACGGGTTCGAGCTCTGGCCCGGGAGGATCCCACATGCCGCAGGAGCAACTAGGCCCATGCGCCACAACTACTGAGCCTGCGCTCTAGAGCTCGGGGGCCACAGCTACTAAGCCCACGTGCCACAACTGCTGATGCCCGTGCGCCGAGAGCCCGTGCTCCACAACGAAGAGTAGCCCCGCTCGCCGCAACTAGAGAAAGCCCGCGCGCATCAACAAAGACCCAATGCAGCCAAAAATAAATAAATAAACAATAAATTTTAAAAAAGAAAAAAGCAATCCTACCTCCCTATTGTTCTTTTCTTTCCCCCACTTTACTTCTACCCCACACCAATGGGATGTTATGTATTTACAAACTTGACTAGTGTCCAGGCCATTTTGTAGCTGCATTTTTGTTTTTGTTTTTTTTTAATATTACATAGTAGTATTTCCCATGATGGCTCATCAGTCTTCAGAATTATCATTTTAAGGGATTCCCTGGTGGCGCAGTGGTTGAGAGTCCGCCTGCCTTTGCAGGGGACACGGGTTCGTGCCCCGGTCCGGGAAGATCCCACATGCTGTGAAGCGGCTGGGCCCGTGAGCCATGGCCGCTGAGCCTGCGCGTCCGGAGCCTGTGCTCCGCAACGGGAGAGGCCACAGCAGTGAGAGGCCCGTGTACCGCAAAAAAAAAAATCATTTTAAAAATGGAGGCACGAGTGTTAATTATGATTGTTCTCTTGGCCACCTAACTCCTCCCCTGTGTTTTCAATTTTTTGCCATCATAAATAATGCTGCCACCAATATTTGCACATACACTTTTCCCAAATTTCAACTTATGTTATTCAGATAGGTTCTCAGAAGGGGGGCTGCTGGATCGAAGGGCAGGGATGACATTTTTATGGCTCCTGCTAGGTGTTGCCAGGCTGCTCTTCCAAAGAGTGGCCACTGGTTTCCACTGCAACTAAGTATTAGAAAGACTGCCAGTTTCCAAACAGCCTCTCCAGTGTGAGGGATTATGATTTAAAATAGTTTTGCTAATTTAATGGAGAAAATAAGTTATCTTCCTGCTGTTTTAATTTTAATTACGTTATTAGAGACAATTAACAGCCTCTCCCCTTGAAAAATAAACTAGTAAATATTTATTCTTTTGTAAACTGGGTTGGGAGGAAAGTTCTGGACTTCTCACCATTTAACATCTTTGGGCTTCAGTTACTTCATCTACATAATGGAGTGATACCAGAGTGACTGTGAAATCAAGTGAGACAAAGTATGGGAAAGCTCTTCTTAACAATGTATTCTGTGTGTAGGTGTTACTATCACCCACCCCCACTTAGCTTCAAATGTACCTATCTATAATTTATTTTAAAACGCTCTGAAAAAAAAAAACCCCAACAACTTTCTGTTTTGTCAACAATCCAGAAAACCTCCAACCACAACCCAAATCTTGAAAAGCAGTCTTTTTTTGTGACGTCGTGCCTTCAAAGGCTGTTGGCAAAGCCCCTTCTTAATTTTTTCAGTTTGGTATTTGGGTTTTTTTTTCTTTCCTTTTGAGGGAAACACTACGACGTGTTTGGAGTTTTCTGGAGAAGGTCCCTCAGTCGAGGCCCTCGGATATCACTACCTGACTAGCAGGCAAAGAGCTCCGCGATGCGAGGGCGCAGCCTCCCAGGCTCTGCCGACCCTCCCTTACCTTTGGAAGAAGAGCCCTTCTCATCAGGAAAGGTCAAGGACGCTCTCAGAACCAACAGGGACGCTTCATGTGCCAGAAGCGGACCTCGGGCCCACCTGGCAGGTACAGGAGCCAGAACACACTGCTTACCCACTCTCAAGAAGCGACCCGCTCAATGTCTTTCTCCGTTGCCAGGAAACCTCGCTTTCCCGAGGCTCACCAGTTAGAGCCCCCTCTTGCGTCCATGCCCTGTAATAGCACTTTCAGTTGAGCGAAGAACAAAGATTTTTTGTTTTTAATACTTGACTTCAGTCATTTTTATTGTGCAATATAATATGCAGAAAAGTATCCAAGATATACTCACAGCTTGAAAAATAGTTATAAAGTAAACCCCGGGTAGCCACCACCTAGGTAAAGAAACAGCATTGCCAGCACCTGGGACACATTCAAACTCCCTTCCCCCATCACACTCCTCCCTCTACAGATAAACCTCTCCCAATGCTTCGGGAATCCCTTTTTCGCTTTCCTTCATGGTTTGATTACCTGTACATGTGCCCTAAACAATATAGCTCTGGGTTTGTCTGGGGACTTTATATAAATAAAACCGCATGGTTTTACTCAATATTATAAGTTCCATCTGTGTTGTTGTGTACAGGTGGAGTGCATTCATTCTCATTGCTGGGTAACATTCCACTATGTGACTGTGCTACAGTTTATTCTCCTGTTGATGGACGTTGGGCTGTTTCCAGTTTGGGACTATTTTGAACAGTGCTGCTGTCTCAGAGTGAAATTGCCCAGCAACAGAATGTGTATCTCTGACTTTACTAGATAATGCCAAACGATTTTCTGAAGTGGTTGAACAAATAAATGTTCCCACCTGACATCGGATGTTCGTTCCCAGTGCTCCATGGGGCTACAGTTGATATTGGCAGACGCGAATTTTTCCAATCTGGTGAACGTGTAGTGGTATCTCATTGTCATTTTAATTTGTATTTCCTGGTAATTAATCAGATCAAGCACATTTTCCTATGTTTACTGCCCAGTTGGATTTCCTCTTATTTGGAGTGTCATTAAATTTTGTATCCATTTTCTTTTGGGTTGTTTGTGTTTGTGGCAGAAATCTGTAGTTCCTGCACTTTGCCAATCTCTGCTCTCAGCAGCTATTATGGTAAGCAGATTTTTTAAAAGCTTTTTATTTTGACATAATTTCAGACTTATAGAAAAATTGCTAGAATAGGACCAAAAAATCCTATATCTCTTCCACTGTATTCCCAAATGTTAACATATTATCATATTTAGTTTATTCTTCTCTTGTAAGTACCTTTTCCCCCCGAATTTGAAAGCAAGTTGGAGACATCCTTCAGTATGTGTTTACTAAAAAGAAGGACATTCTCTTACATAACCACAGTACAATTATCAAAACCAGAAAACTAACATTGCTACATTAATAGTGTCTTAATAGTGACACATTAATAATGTTTTAGCTGCAGACCTTATTCAGATTTTGCCAATTGTCCCAGTCAGGTCCTCTGTAACCAAAGACAATTCAAGATCATGTTTACATTCATTTATGATATCTCTTTAGCCTCCATTAATCTGTAACAACTCCTTTGTCTTTCTTTGTTTTGTATGACATTGACACTTTTGAAGAGACTGGATCAGTTATTTTGTAAAATGTCCCTGACCTGGGTTTGTCAGATATTTCTTCATGATCAAATTCAGCTTATGCATTTAGGCAGGAATATCACAGAAGTGATACTGTGTTCCAAAGCATCATTTCATTTCATTTTATTATTTTTTAGATTGGAACAGCACAAGGTTTATTTAATGGCCAAAGAATGGAGAGGTGGGAACTTAGTTCGCAAATCAGCTTCTCCCAAAACATCATTTTAAATCCCAAGATCAGTCTAACACATTGCTTATTTATCCCATCAGAGGCAAGAGATTGTTGAGTATAAGATTAGAGATTTTAACATCATAACAAGTGAAAAGACAAGCCATGGAGTAAGAGAAGAAAATTAAAACATAACATACTAGATATCAAATACTTAACAGAGGATAGTATCCAAAATGCATCCAAAATTCTTACAAATCAATAGAAAAAAAGGCAGACAACCGAATAGGGAAAAAATGGACTTAAAGACTTGATCTAGTTCTTCCTAAATGAGTAGATTCAAATGGATACTAAATATGTTTTTAAAAGTGCTCAACATCAAGTAAGCAGGGAAATGCAAATTAAAACACAACAAGATAACATTATATGCCTGACACATTGGCCCAAATTAAAAGGTGAGTGTGAGTGAGGTGACTGTGCTACTGGACATGCCAGAGTTTAATTCATCAAGCACTTTGGAAAAGAGTGTGGCCTCATCCAATGCCCTGAAGGCCTGAATAGAACAAAAAGGTGGAGGAAGGAAGTATTCACCCTCCCTCTGCCTGACTGCTTGAGCTGGACATCGGTCCTCTCCTGCCCTTAGACTGGAACTACACCACCAGCTCTCCTGGGGCTCCAGCTTGCAGACTTCACATCATGGGACTTCTCCACCTCCATAATCACACAAGTCAATTCTTTACAATAAATCTCTTTATGTATCTCCTCCTGGTTCTGTTTCTCTGGAGAACCCTAATATATCCAGCAAAGATCTCTGTTTCAATGATCTGTTGCAGTGTAACAAAACATCGCAAAGTTGGTGGCTTAAAACACAATTTATTGTTTTCATCATTTTTCAAGATGGTCTGAACTGAGCTGGGCGGTTCTTCTGCTTCACATGGTGTCTGCTGGGGTTGGAAAGTCGAAGACGCTTTTTCACTTGCTTGTCTGGCACCTCAGCTGGGGTGGCTGCAAAGATGCGGACTGGCCAGACCTCTCTCTGCCTGGCTTCCCCCAATGGCCAGCTTGGGCTTTCTCACTGCAAGGGGGCTTAGGACAGTCAGATTTCTTACACAGAGCCTGAATTCCACTAGGAAAAGCAGAAGCTGCCAGGCCTCTTAAAGGTTTGGCCTGGGGTAGTCACATGTCACTTCCGCTCCATTCCATTGGTCAAGGTAAGTCACAATTCCATCTGAGAGTCAGGGGTTGAGGAAACAGACACCCCCCTGCCCCGCCCCACCCCCCAATGGCGGGAGCAGCACATGCGGAAAAGGAGGGGAGAGATGGTTGGGGTCCACGTGGGGAGACTCGTCACCTTGTGACCGGGTTCTGTTGAGTGCTGAGCCTGGATTAGTTGGTTTACAGCCTCTGTGGCTGTGTCAGAGAGACCCAGAAAGGGAAAAAGGAAGAAAAGATGCTGGGGGACAACCAGTGCCTCTGCCACATGCCCAGCCCTGAATCAGTGACTGGGATGTGCCGACTGGCTAAAGCCCCTCAGAACCCACCGCCAGAGCAAGTGTGCGGTTGACCCTCCCAGAATCCATTAGGTGCAGGTTTCTGTAGGGGGTTTTTTGGTGGTAAAATACACATAACATAAAATTTACCATTTAACCATTTTTACGTGTATAATTCAGTGGCACTTCTAAATTCACAGTGTCTTATAATCATCACCACTATCCATTTCCAGAACTTTCTCATCACTCTAAACAAACTCTGTACCCATCATGCAATAACCGCCTCTCTCACCCTCCCCCAGTCTCTGGTAACTTCCGTGATACTTTTTGTCTCTGTGAATTTGCCTATTCCAGTATCTCATATAAGTGGATCTCATATCTCATACAATATTTGTCCTTTTATGACTGGTTTACTTCACTTGACATAGTGTCCTTAAGGTCCATCCATGTTGTAGCAGGTGTCAGAATTTCATTTCTTTTTATGGCTGAACAATATTCCATTGTGTGTGTAGAGCACATTTTGTTTATCCATTCACTCATCCATTGATGGACACTTGAGTTGCTTCCCCATTTTAGCTGCTGTGAATAATGCTGCTGTGAACATGGGTGTGTAAATACCTGTTTGAGTCCCTGTTTTCAATTCTTTTGAGTATATATCTAGGAGTGGGATTGCTGGGTTCTATGTTTAACTTTTCGAGAAACTGATAAACTGTTTTCCAGAGTGGTTGCACCATTTTTTTTTATATTCCCACCAGCAGGGCACAAGTGTTTCAATTTCTCCACAGCCTCACCAAGACTTGTTATTTTCCCTTTTTTTTTTTTTTTTTAACGTAATAGCCATTCTAATGGGTGTGAAGTGGTATCTCACTGTGGTTTTGATTTTCATTTCCCTAATGACAAATGATACTGAGCAAAGCAGATTGCCCTCCCTAATGTGAGTAGGCCTCATCCAATCCACTGAAAACCTGCCTTCTTGTGCTTACTGGCTATTTTAAAAACATCTTCTTTGGAGAAATGTCCATTCAATTCCGTTGCTTTTTTTTCTCTCATTTTTGAATTGGGTGGTTTATTTTGTTGTTGAGTTGTAGGTTTTTTTGTTCTTTTTTTATATAGTCTGGATGTTAAACCCTTATCAGATGACTTGCAAAAACTTTCTGTCCTACGGGTTGTCTTTTCACTCTTGATAGTCTCCTCTGATGCACAAAAGAGGTGTAGTCTTCAAAGGAAAATTGCAGTGGCAGAAAAAACACCGGGCAAACACCAAATACTGGCTACAACCAAGTGACCCAAACTGGAGCTCCGAATCATCCTAGACTCCTTTTTTCCCTTCACTTCATTCATCCATTCACTTGCTTAATCATTCATTCATTCATTTATTGAACAAACTCAGAGCCTAGTTGAGAAGACCAATATGGACATAGAGGACTGCCGTGCTGCATGTTAAGAACACCAGCCATGGGGAAAGGTCAGGGGACTGCGGTAGGCGCACACTTCCAGCCATACTATGGATTAGACCTTAATGTCTCCAAATTTACCCTTCCTCTCTGCTCCTATCGCCCCACCTCTAGTCTCATCCCATTAGTCTGGGCCCTCTGAGAAGCTAGCACAGGATGAGATGAAATATGGAAGGATGTCCTTAGGAAAAACACCTATGGGAGAGAAAAAGGGAGGGAGGGGAAGGCTGGGATGATGCAAATCTAGCCCCAGGGGAAGAAGACAGGGAAGGAGGGTCAGGTGGAAGGGTTTTGTCTGCTGGATACTCTAAGGAGAGTTCGGCAGGTGTCAGGGAGTCCTCAAGCCGAAGTCAACTGTCAGAGGAGTCCTGTGTCTCCCAGGAAAGGGCCTGCTTAGTATGCCTTCTGAGTCAACGGCGAGGAGCATCCCACGGGAAGCACGGCCTCGGTTCAAACACAGAGCACAGCAGCCCTTGGTCAATTATGTTCCCTGTAGTTGGAGGTCATGCTCATTCGCATGGCCCCCACAGAGCCACCAGAGTGATCTTTCTAAAATGCAATCTCAGGGCTTCCCTGGCGGCGCAGTGGTTGAGAGTCCGCCTGCTGATGCAGGGGACACGGGTTCGTGCCCCGGTCTGGGAAGATCCCACATGCCGCGGAGCGGCTGGGTCCGTGCGCCATGGCCGCTGAGCCTGCGCATCCGGAGCCTGTGCTCCGCAACGGGAGAGGCCACAGCAGTGAGAAGCCCGCGTACCGCAAAAAAAAAATAAAAAAATAAAATAAAATAAAATGCAATCTCACCATGTCACTCCTCTGCTCAAACACCTTCCATGGCTCCCCACTGTCCTCAGGCTAAAGCCCAGCTCCTTACCCCAGCTCTCAAGGTTCTCCGGGGGGAAGCAGGCCATTTGCCCTGTGTGATATCTTGCCCACTAATCCTCACTCCTACCCAGCCATGCTGGACTGATACCTGTTGCCCCCAAGACATGCTGTCCTTTCACTCCTCCATGTCTTTGCCCACCCTGGGCCCTCTGCCTGCAAAGCCCTTCCCTACATCTTCCCCGCAAAGCCCAGCCTCCACGTCAAGCACTTTCCCCAGCTTCCCAGGCTCAGTCAGCAGCATCCCCTGGCTCCATCTCTGGTCCTGCCTGGGTCCTCTGGCGTAGATGGAGGATTCCTGGGGCCGTGTCAGGAGAAGGAGACAACTGCCACAGCACTGCTGGGCTTCCCTCTTTTCCTCCCAGTGCAAGCTGGCTTGGATGGCCTCGAAAGACCCTCATACCCGTGTCCTCCTCTGCTGTGGTCACAGGAGAAACCCAGTGCACAGTGTCCAGGGCAACCAGAGATAGAAGCCCACCCCATCCAAACCCTGCTCCACCACCCCACTTTGCAACCCTGCCTTCCTGGACTCAGGATTCAATGCTTTATTTTTAGACCACTTGTTGGACTGGGGCTCCGGGAATCTGCCTGACGCCTGAGGTGTAACCAGACCCCACTGGCACTGGCCTTGAGCTGTAGCTCGGCAGAGAAGCAGTGAGGGGTTCCAAGGGCAGTGCTGGGGGCTGGGGCCCCAGGGAGGCAGCACACTAGGGCAGGCAGACCCTCCGCTGAGATCTGGAGGTGGGGGGCTTTCTCTCCCGGCGCACAAGGGGCCCCTACAACCTGACCCACCTGAGCCCCTCCTTTGACACCTGGGCCCAGAAAGCCCAAGGATACCAGCAGCAGTTCGAACTCACGTCTTCACAGGCAGTCACCCTTAGGTCAGGCATCGGCTCCCTCGGCCCCCTCTCTCCCCTGCTCCCCACTGTTCTACACCGGGCTTTGTTTGCCTGCCTGCCCCTGAGGGCCTTAATATGTGCCTCTGCCCAAATCAAGTACCTCTACTCTGTGCCAGAAATGCAATCATCTCACATAACCCTTGCCACACACTGTAAGGTGGGCGCTGCTGTGATCCCCATTGTACAGATAAGGAAACTGAGGCTGAGACAGGGAAGGCTAACCACACTGCCGTCAAGTCAGCAAGTTCATGTTTCTATTGTGAAACCCTGCATGCTGTTTGTTCATTTGATAAATATCTTATCTGTGCACTCCAGGCTCCCTTTTGAGGAAAGTAAGTTATACACAAGTGCTTGAAATCCAAACCTCAGAAACTAACCTTCCATGTCTTAGTTTTCCTGTCTGTACAATGGGGATCGTGGACAGGTGCTACCTCTCAGCGTTGTGATGAGGATGAAATGACATGGTGTATGCAAAGTACTTGGCTCCACATCCAGCACAGAACAAGTACTGAACAAATGTCAGCTGCTGATATTATCATCTAAGTATAGAGGGATTATTCTGTTAAGCATGAAATACCCAGTGGCTGGAAATGATGCTTAGGGAGAGTATGTAGTAACAGAAAAATGCTTATATATGAAAGAGAAAAGGGCCCAAAATAAAAATAAATGAACTCATGCACTAAAAAGACTCACAGGAAACACACCAAAATACCATCTGTGGTGGATTTTGGTTCTGGGATTTGGGGCAATTTTTTTTCTAACAAAATGTAAAAGAAGGTAATACATCACTAAGAAGAAGCACAATCCTCTTCACACTGATATTCAGGTGCAATGCAATCCCAGCAGAGTTCCCACCGGCTTCTTTGCGGAAGTGGATAAGCTGATCCTAAAACTTGTGTAGAAATGCAAGGGACCCAGAACAGCCAAAACAATCTTGAAAATGAGGGACAAAGTTGGAGGGCTGGGCCGCAGGTGCTGCTGTCAGGGCTGAGCTGAGACCTGAATGTTGAGATAACATAGCCATGACCATCAGGAACATTCCCTACTCGTGGGTCATTTATTCTCTTGAAAGAAGGCCTTAAGCTTCATTGACAGAGGCGTCTTAGCACAGAGCAGAAAAATTCTTGCAGTACAAGGTGCTCTGGGAGGTAGCAAGCCTTTCATCCCTTGAGGTGTGGGAGCTGAGTTGGAAAACCCCAAAAATGAGAGAATGCAAAAGTCCTGAGGAGTCCTTTAGTCTCACGGTTTCCAAAAGATAAAATTTTCACCAGACCACAGTGACTTGAGGGCAAAGGACACATAGTAAGATTTCCATAAAGCTTCATTTTTTCATTTTAAGCCCCATTTTGTTTCTGATGACAATTTCCCTGCTTTTTTGATGCGGGACTATCCTTTCTGTTATAAAATGATGCTGACAGTTGATGTTTTTTGCTATTTTTATTTCCTTAATTGGCAAGATAAGGAGTTGGCAGCGCTCTTTTTCTCACTTTATAAAAATATTCTGGGGGACTTCCCTGGTGGCGCAGCGGTTAAGAATCCGCCTGCCAATGCAGGGGACACTAGTTCGAGCCCTGGTTTGGGAAGATTCCACATGCTGCGGAGCAACTAGGCCTGTGAGCCACAACTACTGAGCCCGTGTGCTACAACTACTGAAGCCCCCATGCCTAGAGCCCGTGCTCCGTAACAAGAGAAGCCACCGCAATGAGAAGCCCGCTCACCGCAACTAGAGAAAGCCCGTGCACAGCAACAAAGACCCAACGCCAGCCAAAAATAAATAAATAAAATAAATTTTTTTAAATTAAAAAACAATTCTGTAACTCTGAGAACTCCCAAATCTGGGAAATACTGAGAAAAAACTGCAGCTGCCTCAGGGATGCTCTGCCTGGGGTGGGGGACTGGACTAGCCAAGCTCTGTAAGGAGAACACAGGCTTGGGTTCCACTCACAGCTCTGCCACTGACTTGCTGTGGGAACTGGACAAGTTACTACAACTCCTCGAGTCTCTGTTTCTCCATCTGCAAAATGAGGATGATGTACACATCTCAAGGCTGTTGTAAGAATTAAACCACATAATGGACCTGGACAATCACAAGCACTTGAGAAAGTGTCTTCCAGAGTCCATGAGCTCAGTAAAGGTCCCCATGTTTTTCTTCGGCAAGTCGAAGAGTTGTCACTTCTTCAATTATTCTTTACATCCCCACTCTAGTTTCTTCTTCTGTGTATTCTCTAGTTTGTCACTGTCACTCTTGATATATGAATCTAGAACATATTCTATCGGCGTGGTCTGGCTGTGTACAAGAGAGAACCTACTATCACCTCCTTCAGTCTAGACTCTATACCTCCACTAACACAACCCGAGTTTGCAATGGATTTTTTTGTGCTCTTATCTCACTTCTTTGGTATTTGTTGAGCTGAGAATACCTAATAGCTCCAGATCTTATTCACAAGAATGTTTGCAAAACCCTGTCTCCTATTCCAAACCTGTGCAATTGAAGTCTTCGACCTAAAATGAGGGGCTTTTTGCATTTATTCCCTTTTATACTTTGTCCAGTAGGACAAGGTGCCCCCTCTGACTAGATGGGGTCAAAGAAGACCTCAAATGTATTCTCACACTCAAGAAACTGAAAGGAATATTTAGCTGACTCTTTTTAGTCCAGGGAACAGAATGTTTATTTGAATCTTAATGGAGTCCAAGGACAGCAGGGCTGGCACTAGGTAATCGGAAGACCTGGATGCTGTGGATTTAGTTCCCCAAAATCTCACCTGTATCAGGTTCACGCCAGGGGCCTGACGTGGTACTTCCCTGCCTCAGGGCAGTGGACCATCTGTCTGTCCCGGGATGGCCCGGGGACTTGAGAGAATTCACAAGCCCAGACAGATTACAGCTTGCAGGGCCCAGGGGTCTCTTACTGTCTCCTGAGAGGAGTGATGTCCCAGGATCCTCCCGCTGATCCAGGCCCCATGAAGGGCACAGGCCCGCATCCTCCCTCTCCTGCCATCCTGGCAGCTGGGTTGTGTGCCAACACTGCCCGAGGGACACCTTGGCCCAGCTGGTGCCAATGTTCAGACCACATGGAAGGCAAAGCGCTCTCTTTATTGCTCTAGTTTGGCCCGCCTGCGCGTCTCCCAGGACGCCGCTCTGTCCTCGTGGGCTGAAAGGATGCAGTGGTGGTCACGCGGGGCCTGGCCTGGCTGCCCACCTGGCACTGGCCTCAGTCGGTCTTCCTGAAGCCTGGAAGGCAAAGCCCACAGGATGGCATGGGATTCTGAAGGCAGCCAGGCCTCCTCCCCACCATTACCCCAGATGCCCAAATACCCCTCATAGCTGGGATAAGGCAGTCATGACCCACAGCCATTGCAACAAATTTCCCCTTGAGGCATGAGATGGATTAAAGGAGACAAAAGTTCAAGACACGGAAGCACACAGCCCCTGGCCTCTCAGTTTTGTGATTTAATGGTAGACACAGAGCTGCTGGTCAAGAAAGAGGATCTCCTTTAGCCTTGCCCAGCCACTCCAGCTGTGTGATTCTGGGCAAGTCACTCTACCTCTCTGATGAGTGTAACTGACTAATGAGTTTCCTCATCAGCCAAGTGTAAGATAACTGAAACCCCCTCTCACCCCCGGTTGGGCAAATAAAATCACAAAGAAGATACTGTTTGGAGAGACGCAAAGTTCTATGAGAGAATGAGGAATACCCAGGTCTCCTCCACTTCCCTACAATGGTTCAGACTTAAGGACTTTTACATCCATTCCTTACTGGATTTTCACAACACCTTTGTGCTGTAGGTATTATTACACTCATCTTCCAAGTGAGGAAACTGAGGCCAAAAGAGGCTCTAGAACCCCAGAAATGGTAAATTGAAGGAGGCAGGACTTGAACCCAAGCCCATGACTCCAGGCCCTGTGCTCTTTCCAGTATGCTAAGCCTCATTTGCAACAGAAGACCCTGGTAGGGAGAGAAAGTGAACATAGAAGAATGTAAAAGTTACCTATCAGCCTCAACTTCTGAAAGAGGGGAACGAAGCCACGCAGGACGCTGTGGATCCGGTACACTGTCAAGAACGGAGGAGAGAAAGGTGATGGAGCTTTGTGTCCCCTCGAGGGATCCGGGGTCAGACCTTCCCCTGCCTGCCCTTGAACAAAGGCCTAACCCGTACAAACAAAGCTCTGATGGTGGAATTTCAGGCTGCAGGTTAAGCTCAGATAATGGTATTGAGTTCTTATTATTAAAAACCACCATGAGCAGCAATAACAATGCCAGGAAGCTAGGCAAATTCAGTACCTTACTCCATTAACTGCCTTGTTTTCAGTATCTGGCTAATTCTGTTTGTTTGCCACTTTAAACTGTCTTTGTTGTATTTTTATGGAGCTGCCCATTTTTTCCATGGGGTTTTGCCAACGACCTCACATTGACCTTGAAAGCGGTCAGGAAGCAAACACGAGCATAAAGAAATCTTTACAGAAAGTTTAGGTCATGGCTTTCCGGCCCTTGGCGAGCCTCTGCGGCCAGCCCAGCCACTGCCCTCCCAGAGTCTGTGTGCGAGGGTCTTACCCAGGCCAAAGTAGATGCCAACGGTCTCCAAGGAGGCGAAGGTGAGCAGCCCGACCCCAAGGGATATGAACCAGTCTGCAGGGGCAGCGAGGGAGAGAATCGTCAGCCTGCAAGTCTGGACCCCCAGCCCCCCCCGTTCTCACCCCCCCACACTCACCTTTATAATAGTGATAACACACCAGCAAGGCCCCAATGGCAAAGCAGAGGAGGACGAAATGGAAAAACTCATCTGTAAAGGCAGAGGTGATGATTACTGTTTGCTCCTCCTTTCTCTCTTTTTAATTAACTAAAATATTCCTGTCTCTGCTCAAAGGGAGCTTTATTCAGAGAATCTGCTCCTGACCAGCCCAACTAAAACAGTACCCCAAGCCCCACCTGTTTCAGCCCTCACCTCACTTTATTATTTTTCTAACACTTATCACCACTCAACTTGCTGGATTTTCATTGCTGTGTTTATTCTCTGACCCACTCTGTAGGATGGTGGTTGGGGATTTTGCCCATCATCTAAAGCGGCGCCAGGCATGCAGAGGTGTCTGACGCCTTATTTGTCGAATGATGCTAAATACAATTGTAAAAAACGCACGTGCCTAGTTTAAAAGTTTCACATTGCTCCATTCTCCCTTCCTAATCCAACTCCTTAAAAGCAAGCAGTGATTGACAAAACTTTTCCAAGTATATACATGCACATTCAAAAAAAACAAAAGCAGGATCAGTTTGTGTACCTGGTGCTCTATGGTTTGTTTTCCTCTTTGATAGATTGGGGCCATTCTTTCTATCTCCGAGCATATACAGATCTGCCCTGTTCTTTTTTATATATATATAAATTTATTTATGTATTTATTTTTGGCTGTGTTGGGTCTTCGTTGCTGCGTGCGGGCTTTCTCTAGTTGCGAGCGGGGCCTACTCTTCGTTATGGTGTGCAGGCTTCTCGTTGTGGTGGCTTCTCTTGTTGCAGAGCACGGGCTCTAGGTGTGCAGGCTCAGTAGTTGTGGCTCGCAGGCTCTACAGCACAGGCTCAATAGTTGTGGTGCACAGGCTTAGTTGCTCCGCGGCATGTGGGATCTTCCTGGACCGGGGCTCGAACCTGTGTCCCCTGCATTGGCAGGTGGATTCTTAACCACTGCACAGCAGGGAAGCCCCTGCCCTGTTCTTTCTGATGGCTGCATAGTGTTCCATGGCATAAACTTACCCTAATTTATGTAACTAGTCTCCCATTGAGGAAGCTAGAAGGGACTGATGTTTTGCACCAAACATCACCGCACATGAATGTGTCTGTGCCCTTGTGTGTGCGTTTCCGTGGGCCTGGTGCCCAGAAGCAGCATTGCAGGCTCTTCCTAGTAGTTAATGGAGGTAGAGAGAGTAGCTGGGAGGCAGGGCCCGTGCCCTGGGCAGGAATTCAGGGATGGTTTGTGAAGGAGGCCCCCCTGCCCTTTGCCAGGCGCTGCGGGAGTCATCAGGGGAGAGAACACAGGGGCCTTGACCCAGGCAGAGGGTTGTGATTGGGGAGATGCCAAAAAGGTTTTTAAAAGAAAGAAAAAGAAAAAAGAGAGGACAATTCAGAGATGGTTCCCTGGAACGAGGCAGGCTCTCTGAGTGGCCAAGGCTGCTGGGAATGTGTCCTACTTTAGTCCAGTTTGGCCACTGATGTGCTGTGAACTTTGGACAAGTGTCCTGACTCCCTTGAGCCTCAGCGTTCTCACTGATAAATCAAGGAGAGCAACCTCTACACCCTGACGGAGGGATGGATGGGGGTCTTGGAGGGGAACGTGTTTTGTAAATGGTAAAAGGCAGAGTGAGACTACATATCACTGGTGGCATGTGGAAGGCAAGTGAACAGAAGTGAGGAGGGTATTTCTGGTTGTGTTTTTGTTATTTTTTTTCTGGGGGGAAAATCAAAAGAGTATTTCTAGAACATTCTTGGCTCTGAAATCAATTTGTCCTTTAGGGGAAAAAAAGACGTCATGCAGAACTAGACTTAACGTTTAAGAAAGCATCAGGCTTAGGTCTGTTCAGAGATGTGACAGAGTGGGGGTGAAAACTCTTTCCTCACCCAAATCTTCAGAAATGCAAAATGAATTCCTAGCAGAGAATTTCTCCCTGGATCTTCCCCCCATTTTTCTTATGAGTAAATACTTAGAAAATACAAGGTTTTTAAAAAGAGAGAGACAGAAGAGAAATGTAAGACCAAACAGAGGGCTGGATGAGTAGGGCAGCTTAGTTTGAAAAAGCAAAAAATTAGAAATAACCTAAACATCTATCAGGTGGGGAACGGTAATCACACTATAAGATACCCACACTGTGGAACTGAATGCAGGTGTAAGATGTCATAAGCATTCAGGACTCATCATGTCTGGGCAGTCCAGGAAGGCTTAACGGAAGAAAGAGAGTTTGAGGTAAGCCTTAAAAACAGCCAAGGCAGTAGGAGTTGGATGAAAGGGAAGATTGTGTGTGTGTGTGCGCGCGCACGCGTGCGTGCACACATTGACGTGCCATGAGATGGGTAAGAAGGTGGGACCAAGGCACAGACCCCGGACAGTGAAGGGTTCCACCAGGTGAGCACAGGGTGAGTGAATTTCTGGGAAGAGAACTTCAAGTTTTAGGGAACTAGAAGTTTTGGGGGCTGAAGAGATCAGGCCAGGATAAGGACTCCAAGGTGTATTGGAGCCAGGAGGGACCTAGGGGATCACCTTTGTCTGCTTTTTCTGATTTCAGCCATCCACACACCACCTTTGTGGGTTTTGCCCTTTGTACGTAGCAGTGCTTATGGCCTTCACAATTTCATGCTACCCAAGGACCACTTGTACTATTTACTTAAAGTTTTTCTTTAAGCAGATTCTTATTTTTTCTTAAATAGATTTACTTGAAAAGGAAACTTCATGTCACAACACTAAGTGGAAAACTAGGATCCCATGTCTTAAAAACAAACACAAGGCCCATAAAGCAAGACGGTGAAGGTCTACCCGCCCGCTGCCTGCAGATGGCTCTGTGCACAGTCCTGACCTCTGTGTCTGGAGGGCAGCGAGCAAGGGTCAGGGTGGCACTAAAGGCCCGGGGGCTCCAAGCAGAGAAAGAGAGGGGAAAGGGCAGTCACTTTCTCACTTGGGGGTATAATGCCATGTCCTGAAGCAACCTGGACATGGCCTGCGCTTTGGGAATCTCGGTTTTAGTGGGATGAGGCTCACTTCATAGCCCAGGACAGCTCGACAGCACGTCCCGGTTCATGTAGCTGGATGGAGGCAGAGCCAGGGGCTCGGACCCAGGTCTCCCACTCCCTAAAGGCAGGCTTTTGAACAACTCAAAATATTTCTAGAGGGCTTCCCTGGTGGTCCCGTGGTAAAGAATCCGCCTGCCAATGCAGGGGACGTGGCTTCGATCCCTGGTCGGGGAACTAAGAACCCACATGCCGCGGGGCAGCTAAGCCCGCGCCCCGCAACTACTGAGCCTGCACTCTAGAGCCCGTGCTCTGCAACAAGAGAAGCCACTGCAGTGAGAAGCCCACGCACCGCAACGAAGAGGAGCCCCCGCTCGCCACAACTAGAGAAGGCCTCCACGCGAATACCCAACGCAGCCAAAAATAAATAAATAAATTTATATATAAAACACAAAACAAAACAAAAACTATGGTCTCGGGAGTCCCCTGGTGGCATAGTGGTTAGGATTCCAGGCTTTCACTGCTGGGGCCCGAGTTCAGTCCCTGGTCGGTGAACTAAGAAGATTCCACATGCCTCGCAATGCGGCCAAAAAAAAAAACCCCCAAAAACCCCCCTCCAAAAAACATGGTCTCCCTTCCCACCCTTACCCTCCTCCCCGAAGCCCCCACGATTCCAGGCCTGAAGTCGAGGCAATCCCTCTGTTTCTCATCACTCCTTCCCTAGAGTCCAGTCTAATCTAACCTCACAGCTTCCTCGGCCCAGCCTGTTCCCAGCTCCCCATTATGGCCATAAGGCCTGGAGGGCATTTATCATGCTAGTGACTCGGCGTACAGCAGAAAGAGCACAGGACCAGGATCCAAGCCCAAGTTGTGTCACTCACTAGCTGTAAGACCACTCCCCGTCCTTGAGCCTCAGTTTCTATATCTGAAAAACAGGAATCATTGTACCACCTTCTCAAGGTGATTCTAAGCTGAGGATTTTGCAAACTGCAGGGCCCGCAGCAGAGGTGGGCCATGATTACTGTCATTCCAGGCCACCAGCTGACTTTCTACCCAGAGAAATCTGGACCAGACAAAAGAAGCAGCCCTGGAACCCCAATTTCCTTACCATCCTTCTTTATATTTAGTCTTCTGAACTGAGAGGCCTCCACTTCTCCTTGGGAACAAGAGAGAGACGAGGGTTTAACTCTGGCACGGGATAGCTCGTGGGATTCTCGCTCCCCTGCCTCACTGAGAATGGCTCTCCCAGGTTCTATTTCCTGGGTCAGAGGGCACTCACTGCAGGACTGGTCAGGGCAAAGCTTGAAGGTGGGGTGGCTGTCCTTGGACCCCCACTGATGCCCTCCTCCTCCACAGGCCTGTGTCTGTTCTGTTCCATGTCCCCTGAGCCCGGAGGGCCCTTTCCTGGATCACGGTGACACTCTGGCTGGTGACGGCCTTGCTGCTGGGACTGATCTCCCTCCCCCGCAGGCTGCCTGTGGTCCCGTCCCACCCCCTGGAATCCAGGCCCCCACCCCCTGGAATCCAGGCCGCCTCCCGCTCTCCTCTTGCATATTTACCACTCTCTGGGTTAGAGCCTCTCCTTCGGAGTCCTGTAAATTAGAAACTCAACATTAGTGCCCAGGCCAGCTTGGGTCCTTAACGAGTGCCACAGGTGACCTCTGAAAACGCCCCTGTTGAATTCTCCAGCCCCCAGGGGATCTTTCTATCTATAGATGGTTATTAATAATCCCTTTGTTCTTGCCTGGACCCCCTTTCTAACCTCCACTGGCCCCCTGTCTCATGCCACAGCCAGCCCCGCCTGCTTGCTGAGCCCAGGTCAGAGCCCCAGGCCCCAAGCAGACTTGGAGTCCCATCTCTCAGAGCCGTGCACCTGACAGCACCTGCCTCTTTTGGGGGAAAGACGGTGCCCAGACCTCGTTCAACACCAGTACCAACGACCCCTCTCCCCTAACAGACACTCACCTGATTCCTCAAACGGCACCAACTCCCCGGGGGCACCTGCACAGAAGGGAAATCAGTGACTGCATATTCGTATCCTCTGGGTGGGGAGAAGTTACACTGCAGGGAAGTGGAGCTCTCTCACCCAGAGACTTTCCATTGATCTGCAGGGGGCACTGGAGCAAACTGGAGAGTTCCTCTTTCATCTAAAGGGGCAGGCACCACCCCGCAGTCCCCGAAAGCTGCCGCAGCAATGCCTGCCCCATGTTACAGGTCTTCTAATTTCCCATGAGAAGCCAGAAATCCAGGTTTTTATATAAACTTCTTGACTATAAAAAAAGCTGGCACTTCATATTCCATCGAATCAAAGATATCATGGTTTGTGAGAATGACATCATTTTATGCAAGGAAAACTACTGCCAATTATAACTGCAAGTTGCCAGTGATTTTAAGAGGCACCCTGATTTCATAGATCTCCAGGTGTGAAAAACTGTTAGTTGTAGACATGATGAAATATATTAAGAACAATAATAATAATAAAGATACTCTGTGAGCCAGATAATATACATCTGTACACACAGGCCACCAGTTTGCAATCTGTGCCTGTTCATTCCTATCCAGATGCAGGTGAGGACACTCAGTCACGTGGCTCCAGCCCCACCAGGCCCTGAGCTTGTGGAAGTCAAGCTGGGTTGTACCATGGGGGCCCCGGCCCCTGACCCCAGTGTGGAGCTCCTGTCTGGGCTGCCTAGGGTGAATCGAGCACTGTACCTGCCCTGAGGTGCAGCCTTCCCTTTAATCTGACCTGGGTGGCCCTCCCACCTCATTCACACTCTGGTTCTTTTTTTTTTTTTTAATATTTATTTACTTAGGCTGCGCTGGGTCTTAGTTGCGGCACGCAGGAACTTTAGTTGTGGCATGCAGACTCTTAGTTGTGGCATGCATGGGGGATCTAGTTCCCCAACCAGGGATGGAACCCGGGCCCCCTGCATTGGGAACGCGGAGTGTTTCCCACTGAACCACCAGGGAAGTCCCCACCCTCTGGTTCTTGGTGCCTACTCTATTCCCAGTGACTTCTCTCCTAACCTGTCACCTTCTTCCCCTCAAGGGCAGGCAGGAGTCCCCACTCTGTACACTTCCGCCCTCCAGATCAGCCCCAGGACACAAACACCTGAAGGGGGCACTCAGCTCATGGCAATAAACACTCAGTATGCTGAACTGTCTTTAGGCTAATGTGCAAACGGGAACCAGTGTCTGCAAGTGACCGGAGAGGCCAGCACCAAGGGTACAGAAGGCAAACCAAGAACAGCCTGAAATGAGACCCTGGCAGTGTAATTACCAAGTACCTCTGGTGTCTCGGGAGGGGGGAGGCGGGGCGGGGAATTCATTACTTGGGGGAATTAATTCACAAATACATGACGATATCTACTTTTTCTACATAAACATGACACTTTTTGATGAGAAAAAAACATTTAAAATGTATGTATATGTAACAGTTTCTCTCTCATTTTACACTCAGTGAAAACTTTCTTACACTACTTAATTAACAACATTTTTAAAAATTAGATAGTACCTGTTTTTGTTTAAAAAAAAAAAGAAAAAGAAAATCAGAAAATTCAGATGAAAGAAAATAGTATGACGATTACTCACAATGCTACCACCCAGTGGCAGCCACTGGTAATACCTTGATGCAGAATATTAAGATATTTCATTTCCATTTCTTTGAATGTATATGTGTTTCCCGTTGTATTTCTTGGGTTATTATCTGGCATTAGGAGACTAAGCAGATTATGTAAATGTTGGATTAAACAAAGTTAAACAGGTTTTCTTATCTGGCAGTGTTCATTTATGAGGCTTTTTGGCAAACTGGTTCATTCCTACAAATTCCTCCATCTCATCAAAGTGCTACCAAGCTAAGTGCCATAATATTTATATCTGCTTGCTGAAAAAATCATGATGCTTAGAGACAATTACTCCGTAATTTGAGTTTTGTAGAAATCAGGTCCTTAATTTTCCCTTGCATTCTTAAACAACCCAGTATTCCAAGAGAGAGGGTACTGATTAAGTTCCATCTTGCTGGTTGGAAAGCTGAGGCCCAGAAAGGTTGAGTGACTGGTCACAGTCAACCTGCAAGTCAGGGTTACAGATCAGAAGAGATTCCAAGACAGTCTGACTGTGGCAGAAAATGCCTGCCCCCACCTCCATCTGCCCATGTTATAACCACTCACCTTGCCATATCTCCTATGTCTGCCCAGGACTTTCAGCTCATGAAACACCCTCATCACCTTGTTTCCTCCCAACAAAGCCCTAAGTCTTCGTGTCCTTTGTTTAATTCTGTTTCCCCCAAAGCCACTGGACAATCACCTTCATAGAGTTGAAGCTCATCCTTCAAAACTTCAGGCTCCCCATGCTCAGCACCTGGGTGTAGACAAAGCCTGTTAGTCAGCTCCCCCCAGTTACAGCACCCCAGAGTGGCTTCCCTCTCCTGGCATCGGAAGCCTTAAAAAGTAACACAGTCCTTGCGCTGGGGGTGAGGTGGGCGCTCTTCAAGTGGCAAGACAGCTGTACAAGAGCTTTCCTGCTGCTCTGACGCCCCTCACACGCCCCAAGGTGACTGTGTTCAGCTGACTAAAGAAGAATTGGGGGCCTGAGAGGACCTGGGCCTCGTTCAAAGTCAGTAATAAGAGTCGCCATTTATTGAGCACTTACTATGTACCAACACTGAACTAAGTAATTTATAGTTAATATTTCATTTATCCTCTTGGAAATGCTGTGAAGAAGGTATTAATACCTCTCCCTCCCCATTTTACAGATAAGGAAACTGAGGCTCACAAAAGTTAAGTTATTCGCTGAAAGTCACACAGTCAGGAAGCAGAAATTCCAGGGTTCAAACCCAGGTCTGTCACCAAGGCCTGCATTTCTAATCATTTTTATCTCCAGAAACAGAACCCAGAGCTCAGCTCTAGAGTCATGAGAGCATTTATTAAACACCTTGTGTGTGCCAGGATCTGTACTAGGCATTAATCCAGGCTCTTTCCCCCAAGTTCTTTTCTTCCCACAATCAATTTAGGCTAACATTTATTAAAAATTTTTTTTAAAAAACAAAATTATATTCTTCTGGTTATAAAAATAAAACAAGATTATTGTAAAATATCTATGGTATAAGTCAATTCAAAAAAACAAGAAAATGAAAATCACCCATAATTTAACCATCCAGAGATAACCACTATTAACATTTTGATATTTTTCCTTCCAGTCTTGTTTACAATCATGTATGTGTGAATTTTTACAAAGTGTATATGAGATCAAACAAATTCTATGATTTGAATTTCTCTTTTTCACTTTAGAGATGTATGAAGACCAGAGCTCTGACCAGGACAGGGTGTAGCGTCACTGTTGCTCTATGTTGCTGTTGTTGGACGTTAGGTTGTTTCTATTGTTTCTATTGTTGCCCTACTATAAATAACGCTGCAAGGAACAAATCTTCACACGGGGGACTTCCCTGGTGGCGCAGTGGTTAAGAATCTGCCTGCCAATGCAGGGGACACGGGTTCAAGCCCTGCTCTGGGAAGATCTCACACGCTGCAGAGCAACTAAGCCCATGCGCCACAACTACTGAGTCTGTGCTTTAGAGCCCGTGAGCCACACTACTGAGCCCGTGTGCCACAACTACGGAAGCCCTCACACCTAGAGCCCGTGCACTGCAATGAAGAGTAGCCCTCACTCGCCGCAACTAGAGAAAGCCCGAGTGCAGCAACAAAGACCCAACGCGGCCAAAAATAAATAAATAAATAAATGTATTTATTTATTTAAAAAAAAAATCTTCACACGGGCACGCTCAGGCCCACTGAGAAATTCAACCATCAGCCAAGTGGGCAAAGGAGAAATGGTGAGGCCTACTGCCTACTGCAGCTGCCCCTGCAGGGGAGACCAGCCCCCGTCTCTGCCAACGTTTTCCAGTTACTCAGGGGTGCTAGTCCTCATTGCTGCTCTTTGCACGGAACAAACACAAGCTGTGGGAGAACCTCAGCCTGGATCGAGCCTGGAATACCTCATTCTGGTGTCGGTTCTCAAAATTTAGTTTATGTGAGGAGTGTGGTCTGGGGGAAGAATTCTGCTTTGAGGGTTAGGGGACAGGAACTGCCATGAACTTTCTGTGTGACCTCAGACAAATCACTTACTATGTTCAATACGGCTTTCACTAAGATAAGACAAGGTCCTATGAAGTATCGTGTTACTGAGGTGCTTTCCCCCCTGCCCAGTATGGGGGCTGCATCAACTCTGTGATGCCACCAACGCCACCTGACTCTGGGTTTGCTGGTGCTCTGTCTCCCACCTGGAATGCCCTTCCCACTTGCTCCCTTATCCTGAAGCTTAAGCTGATGTCACACCTCCTGTAAAAGCGCTTTTCCAGCTGCCCCAGCTCACACGCATCTTGCCCACCCTCCTCTGGGGTTTCTATAGCATCAACTGTCTGTGCTTGACACAGTGGGCATGAGGGTCCCTGGTGGTGCTCATCCCTCCAACCACCTTGAGCTCCTGAAGGACGAGGCCTGGGTATCACTGTCCTAAGGCCGCCCCGCCTAGAGCAGGAGTTTGATTAAGCCTTGAAGAATGACCGCGTTGTTTGCACTCTTGGATTGGTCAGCACTCTGTGGATTCAGGCCTAGGAGTTTCTGGCTTCAGGTCCAGAGGACTCCCTTTTCCTCAGGATGACCAAGAGGGCCCCAGCAGTCCTGATGTCCCTCAGTGGGCCTGGGGACCTCCTGGTCTATCATGGATAAATTTTTTAATTATAGGAAACCAAGTTAATTGTGCTTAAAAATCAGTGCGAAAAAAAAAAATCAGTGCGTATGTGATCTCAACTAGGCACAGAAAAAGAGGTATCAGGAAGTACATCAAGATAACAACAGTGGTATTTATCTCAAGAGATGGGATTTTGAGTGGCTTCTATTTTCTTCTTTTCTGTATTTTACAAATATCAATCAATGCCCCCAAAAGGCTTTTTCATATTTTTCAAAATATCAAACAATACAGAAAATAAGAAAGCAAAAATTACTCCAAATTCTATCCAACAGGGACAATCTCTATTAACATTCACATGAATATTATTTCAGCTTTCTCCATGATATATTCATAAGATATAATTTTTAAATCTTGTTCAAGGATTGATTTTTTCTTTTCCATTATTGTTTATTACAGGATATTGAATATAGTTCCCTATGCATAATATATAATTTTTAATAAAAGGTATTGTAGAATTGTATGCTGTCAAGAATGAGGATAATGTTTCTGCGTGCTAATTCAATTGTTTAAAAAAGTAACTCTGGCAGAAAGAATCACATTTGTTTCTGGTGTCCCCAGTATCCATCACTGAGCCTGGCACATAGTTGATGCTCAATAAATACTTATTGAATAAATGTAAGGAGATACACTAATATGTGTTTAGTGGTTATCTAACAGAGCAAAGGATGATTTTTTTCCTTCTTTCTACTTCTTTGTATGTTCCATATTTTCTACAATGTGCCCATGTGTAATCTTTCATAATAAAAAAACGTTTTAATTTAAAAATAACAGGGTAGGGGCTTCCCTGGTGGCGCAGTGGTTGAGAGTCTGCCTGCCAATGCAGGGGACACGGGTTTGAGTCCTGGTCCGGGAAGATCCCACATGCCGCAGAGCAACTGGGCCCGTGAGCCACGGCTACTGAGCCTGCGCGTCTGGAGCCTGTGCTCCGCAACAAGACAGGCCGCGACAGTGAGAGGCCCGCGCGCTGCGATGAAGAGTGGCCCCCGCTTGCCACAACTAGAGAAAGCCCTCGCACAGAAACGAAGACCCAACACAGCCATAAATAAATAAATAAATAAAGCAAAACTGTCAAAAAAAAAAAAAAATAAAAAAAAATAAAAATAAAAATAACAGGGTAGGGACTTCCCTAGTGGCACAGTGGTTGGGACTCCGTGCTCCCAACGAGAGGTGCCCGGGTTCGGTCCCTGGTCAGGGAACTGGATTCCACGTGCATGCCATGACTAAGAGTTCACATGCCGCAACTAAGGAGCCCGCGAGCCGCAACGAAGATCCAGCATAACCAAATAAATAAATATTTTTAAAAACCCAAACAGGATACATTAAGAACAAAAAGCTATGTAGGGAGGGTGGCGCTGCATGCCAGACTCTGAGTTAGGGCCCTCACATAGGGGAAGGTGGGGGGCTGCTGGGAGGCACTCAGGCTTGGGGCCTGAGGACTAATGGTCACTGTCTGAGCCTGAAGAATGGGCAGGGTCTGAGTTCCAGCAGCAGGCCAACCAGGGTAGCACCAGAGACCAGGATCCTGAATGTCAGTCTGTCACGATGCTTCTAGGATTCCATGTTTATTTTCCTGCTGCTTTCTCTTAGTGTTCAGTTTTGTTAACTACGCCCAGTCCCATGTGTATGTACTCTGGAGACCAGAAGGAACTTATGGCCACACTTGGGGGAGAACATTTGTGGGGGAGCAGCAACCCCTGAGGGTCAATCAGAATCAGAAGACAGAACGTCCCTTCCCACCTAGGGAGGAAAAACAAAGGGACAGAATCCCCCGTTGTAGCCCTCCTGCCTCTGGAAGCTCTTCTAGTACTAAACCTCACTGGCCTTGGTTTCCTCACCTGTAAAATGGGAATAACAACAATGCCTTCCTCATGGATTGCTATGAGAATTAACTGAGTTATTCCACATAAAGTGCTTGGAACGCTACCTGGCACCTAGTAAGTGCTCAGTAAATGCTAGCTGTGATGTTGTTGCTGCTATAAATTCAGCCTTACCTTTTGAGTTAAAATAAAAGTAGAGAGACATCCCGCTTCTTGTCAGAGAATAATGTGGCAATTTGTAATCAAAGTCCAATTAGAGATGCTCATCCCTCTAAACCCATTAAAGTGCTTGTGGGAGTAGGTATGTAGGACTTGATTTGTATGAAAAATTCAAAAACTAAAGGCTTTTGTGCAAGGATGCTCATGAGCATGACAAACTGGGGCGGGGAAGGGAGAAAATCTTAACAATAGCAGTTATTTTTAGAGCTATTACTATCTGATAGGTCCTAAGCCTTTGCACGTGTAGAATGTAATCCTCCCAGGTATCCTATGAGATAATAACTTTTGTTATCATCCCCATCTTATGCATGAGGACCCCAGGGCATACAGGGTTAAGCAATTTACCCAAGGACGCTTAGCTAGTTAGTGGCAAAGAAAGGGTATGAATCTGCAGGCTGCTTGAATGGACACATGTACTGCCCCTGATTCCAAAGTGCTCCTACGAAACTTAAACATTCCTTTACATGAGTTGCAGTCACTTGAGGGGCTACTTGGGAAGCATGAAAAATAGCCACTAAGATATTACAGAATAACATGGCAAAATGCTTAGGATAAGATAGCAAAAAAAATTGTAAACCAAGGATAAAATTGTCTATACAGTAAGTTTTTGGGGGTTTTTTTTGGCCACACTACGTGGCATATGGGACCTTAGTTCCCTGACCAGGCATTGAACACGCGCCCCCTGCAGTGGAAGCGTGGATTCTAAACCACTGGACCACCAGGGAAGTCCCTATATGGTAGTTATAACTGTGTACAAGTTACATGTACAGAGAGGCGGGCTCTGGAAGGGAACATGGAAAAACAGAGCTGTAGTACCAAGGTGGGAGGTTCAGGAGACTGGTTTTTCTTTTTTTTTAATTTATTTTTTTGGCTGCATTGGCTTTTTGTTGCTGTGAGCGGGCTTTCTCTAGCTGCGGCGAGCAGGGTCTACTCTTCGTTGCGGTGTGCAGGCTTCTCATTGCGGTGGCTTCTCTTGTTGCGGAGCACGATCTCTAGGCGCGCGGGCTTCAGTAGTTGTAGCTTGTGGGCTTAGATGCTCCGTGGCATGTGGGATCTTCCCAGACCAGGGGTCGAACCCGTGTCCCCTGCATTGGCAGGCGGATTCTTAACCACTGTGCCACCAGAGGAGTCCAGGAGATTGGTTTTTCCATGTAAATGCTTGTCTTTCATTTTTTTTTTTTTTTTTTTTCCCGGTACGCGGGCCTCTCACTGCTGCGGCCCCTCCCGCTGCGGAGCGCAGGCTCAGCGGCCACGGCCCACGGGCCCAGCCGCTCCGCGGCATGCGGGACCCTCCCAGACCCGGGGCACGAACCCGCGTCCCCTGCATCAGCAGGCGGGCTCCCAACCACTGCGCCACCAGGGAAGCCCTGTCTTTAATATTTTAATATAGATTTATTTAATGAAATCATTGCTTTACCTGAGGAGGAGGATGAGGAGGAGGATGAAGAGGAGGATGAAGAGGAGGAAGACTTGCCTCTCTCATCTTGTTCTTGAGAATAGAGCTCAGCCTCCTGGTCTTCCTTGTGGAAATCCGTCTCTCCATCTGGGAGGCACACATAGGCAAGGATGAGTGTTTCCTGCCCTTCCCACCCCAGAGACCACCCAGGCCTCCCCAGGGGTCTACTTGGATGTGGGGAGCCAGGAATGGCTGGATTCACTGGGACACTCTTCCCAAACCCCTAGGGCCAATGGGAGGTGCAGGAGACCAGGGCTCTCAGAGGCCCCAGAGGCTCTAGGAAGGCCAAAGGCAGACTTGTCTCTGAATGTGGAGCCCAGAGAGGGGCTTCTAAGCCCTCCATCCTTCCCAAGAGACCACTACCCTGTGTAGAGCAGTTGCCAATTTAAAATTCTCTGTAAATTACAGGGCAGGTGGGATCCGATCAAGCCCTAAACCTTCCCATTCCCCATTCTGGGGCTATGCAGGACCCTTCCCACCTTCTGAGGACTCTCCCTAGTGCCAGTCCAAGCCCCCAGAGCCTCTGAGATTTGGGGAGCAACTGAGGGTCCACACAGCTAGAGAGTACTGCGGGACAGACTGGACCAAGCACACACATGTGCGTGTGTGTAAAGTCACTACTTCTCTAGAGGTTTCAACCGTAACTTGGGCCATTCATTGTGCCGCATGAGCTGAGCAGGGTCTTCTGTTCCACCTACTGCTGGACTTCACCTCCCATGTGGCTTTGCCCAGAGGGTCAGAGAGAGCAGACATACGGTCTAGATCTTCTGATTCTCCGTGGACTCGACTGTGGTCTTGAAGTGATCCTGAAGTCTCCATGGCCTCCCCTGGAGGAATAACAATAGTAATTAATATTACCTTAGTTAATATCTTTAATATATAAAGAGCTTGGCAAATAAATAAGAAAAATATAAACATCCAATATTCAAAGGTACAAGAACAATTTATGAAAAAAGAAATACACAGTTAGGGAAATTTGAATAATGATCACCTTTTGATACTATTAAGAGCTTATTTTTTAAAAAAGAGACTTTAGTTTTTACAGCAGTTCTAGGTTCACAGCAAAATTGAGTGGAAGGTACAAAGGTTGCCCGTATATCCCGTGCTCCTAAACGTGCATAGCCTCCCCTGTTATCAACATCCTCCATTAGAGAATTTATTTTTTTAGGTGTGATATTTATATTGAGGTTATATTTATTTAAAGTATTCTTAAATTTAGAGATAAATACTGCAGTGTTTATGATGAAATTATATGATGTCTGGGACATGCTTCAAAATAATCTGATTATTTGCATAAGGGAGTTGGAGGGTATAGGTGGGGGTCCAAATATAACAAATACGACCACGAGTTAATTATTGTTGGAGCTATAACAAACTATAAATGGTAGTTCTCTCTGAGTGGTAGCATTATGGGTATTTTTAGTTTCTTATTTTCACCTTGCATTTTCTACCTTTTTAGCAGTTTTGCCTTTTTTCTTTTCCTTGTTTTCTGTTTTTCCATTATGGTTTATCACAAGATATTGAGTATAGTTCCCTGTGCTGTACAGTACATCCTTGCTATTTCTCTATTGTACATATGGTGGCGTGCATCTGTTAACTCCATATACTCCATATTTATCTCTCCCCCCATTTCCCCTTCGGTAACTGTAAGTTTGTTTTCTATGTCAGTATTTCTTCTGTTATAATAAAATAACCAATAATTTTTCATTACTTAAAAATGTAATATGCCACCTTATACCAGTACAGTACGTAGCAGTTTTACACAGGGCTTGTGTGTCTGTAATTCCATCTGAGCCTGATCACAAACCAGTCTGTTAGGAATTGGAATTAATGACTTCACACCTGAATTGTAGTTTCTAGACAACAAAACTTCCCCAAAGATTGTTTCATTTGACTCTTACAATAACCCTGCAAGGTAAATTTTTTTTTTTTTTTTTTTTGGCGGTACGCGGGCCTCTCACTGCTGTGGCCTCTCCCGCTGCGGAGCACAGGCTCTGGATGCGCAGGCTCAGCGGCCATGGCTCACGGGCCCAGCCGCTCCGCCGCATGTGGGATCTTCCTGGACCGGGGCACGAACCCATGTCCCCTGCATCGGCAGGCGGACTCCCAACCACTATGCCACCAGGGAAGCCCAAGCAAGGTAAACTTTATCATCCCCATTTTATAGAGGAGGAAACTGAGGCTCAAAGAGATGGAGATATTTGCATGAATTGGGACTCCAGAACCCACATTCTGTTTAATGTACCCCAAACATTGGTCTGGAGCACAAAGCTACTCAAAGTCAAGCCCTGCTGGTATGGCTGTCAGGATTATAGATGCAATCGGTAAAGCAAGGGCAGGAAGCAGGCACTTGAAGGTGCAGAATGAGGTTTGGGAAGCCGTCCCTTCAGGACACCATACTCTGTGCTTTCCTGAAATTCTGAGTGGGAGCTAGTGGTAACTCGAAGCCAGCCTTCAGATGAGGCCATGAGAAGGCCATAAGCGTGGCCTTGGAAAATCTAAATGGCTAACCTCAGTGAGCTGGTGCTCTCCTCTGGGGAAAATACACGGGGCTGCCACAGTTGGGCTGCCTTGATTTTAGCTGGGGACATGGCGCCCAGCTAGAGACTGTATTTCCCAGCATCCCTTGAAGCTAGGCGTGGCCTTGGGACCATATGACTCACATTCCTGCCAACAGACCGTGAATGAAGGGGAGCTGCGTGGTGGTGAGCTGACAGATGTTCTACGGTTCTGGGGGGAAAAGTATACACACACACAGATATGTCTGCTGTAAATTTTACTGATATAAAGAATGTATGGGGGGATAAATTAGGGGATTAACAGATACACACCACTATATATAAAATAGATAAACAACAAGGACCTAATGATTAGCACAGGGAACTATATTCGATATCTTGTAATAACCTATAATAGAAAAGAATCTGAAAAAGAATACTTATATATGTATATGTATAACTGAATCACTTTGCTGTACACCTGAAACATTGTAAATCAACTATACTTCAATAAAAAATAATAATAAATAAAATTTTTAAAAGAATGTATAGCACAGAGTTACAAAAAATAAAAATACAGTCCTCTTTATTGTGAATTTCATACACCTCTAGCTTCAGTGTGATTTGAAATTTCTTGCAAAATCTACTATCTGTTTTTACAAATCTATCACCAACAATAGTGTCACAAAATCAAACTACAAATAAATGCTCAATCACTACCAAATTCAGAAAAGAAGCTGCTCACATCATGGATGAACAAGAGCACTGCCGACGTGAATGTTGGCTGATAACTTCTTTCATGTTAACAAGTAAGATGAAAGGGAAACAACAAATGCCTTTGTCATCATAGTTTGTCAGTGATACAAGCAACTTCTTTGCTGAATCAAATCATACTTTACAAATTCTGGAAGAATATTTTCTCAACTTTTTGTGTTATTCACAGCATAATGGCAACAGGTGTAATGTAATGCCTACAGGTTTGAGGTTTAATCTCCATTATTAACAGTTGTTTGATCACTTTCTTAAATTTAGACAATCAACAAAGCAAACCTTCAAGCTCTGATTTGTAGAGTTTACTGATCTCTGTGACTGATACCACTGTGATGTCATGGACTGCAAAGTTGGGAAGGCATGGGCAGTGGAACACAGCATTACGCAGTGATTCCACAATACAGATAAAACAGATGTGAAAATCTCAAGAGCCTAGGTAATGGGCAGAATGTAGTAAAATAAATTAGGAAGTGATACATTTTGAGTACTTATTAACCTTTTTTTAAACATAAATTAGTTATTTATACATTTATAGAATTTAATTTAATAATGGTTGTGTTTAACAACCGATTCCCAGCTCTGGGCTTATAAACTTCTGTGCCTTCTACTTCCTCTTTCCTGCTTTTTGTATGCTGGAATGCAGACATGGGGTGGAGAATAACTTCAATCACGCAAACTGAGCCAACACCCCAGGGAATCCCTGAGCAACAAGGCAAAGGAACCTGGGCCCTGAAAGGCCTCACGCACAAAGCCGTCTGCGCACCTGTACTTGTCTCTGGTCAGCTATGTGCACAGGAAATGAGCTTATCTCTTATGTAATCCCAGGGATTCCGTCTCTGTTACAGCATCTCAGCCACGCTGTGCAGGCTTCGTTCTGAAGCACCCCCCGCCATTTCTTCTCCTCCCAGCTCTGAGACTAAGGCCTTAACTCCAAGAGGAGGTAGATTGACTCCTCTCTAACAAGTTTAGACCTCGGTTCCCAACCTCAACGCTCCCCACGTTTGGGACCAATGATCCTTTGCCGCTGTATGCGTTGTAAGGTGTTTAGCGGCCTCCCCACTGGATGCAGGTAACACCCCCCCCAGTTGTTGTGACAATCAAAAATGTCACCAGACATTTCCAAAGGTCTCCTGGAGGCAAAAATCACCCCTACTTGGGAACTACTGGTCTACAGGATCTACTCTTTTTAAAAAATTTTAATTTAATTAAACATTTTTATTGAGGTATAATGCTCATATAACATTATATTAGTTTCAAGGGTACAACATGATGATTCAATATTTGTATATGTTGCAAAATGATCACCACAGTAGTCTAGTTAGCATCTGTCACCATACATAGTTACAAAATTTTTTTTCTTGTGATGACAACTTTTAAGGTCTGTTCTCTTAGCAACTTTGAAATATGCAGTACAGCAGTATGAACTATAGTCACCATGCTGTACATTACATGCCCAGGACTTTTTTTTTGTGTAACTAGAAGTTTGTACCTTTTGACCCCCTTCACCTATTTCGCCCACCCCCAACCCCCCATCTCTAGCAACCACCAACCTCTTCTCTGTATCTATGAGTTTGCGGGGGTTTTGTTTGTTTTTAGTAGAGAATCTACTCTTAATCCACCACAAGACCTTGACAAGGCAGCATTCTTCCCCGTGCCTCAGAGCTGGATTGCCTGGCTGTGAACCCAACCTGACACTTCTAGCTGTGGGATTCTGAGCCAGTCACTTGACCTCTTGTGTGCCTCAGGTTTCCCGTCTGTAAAATGGGGACAATGATAATGTTTACCTCATAGTATTGTTGTGAAAATGGCATGACTTAAGATCCATAAAGCACTCAGAACAATGCCTGGTATAGAGCAAGGGTTGAACAAATGTCAGCTGAGATGATGATCATTATTATGATGGGGCGCGGCAACAAGACAGCATATGCTTTGGGGTGAGACTGACCAGGGTCCAACCCCACTTCCGTCACCTGTGCATGAGATGACCTTGGCAGGACAGGCCCCTTCTCCAAGCTCTAGTTACCTCAATTGTGAACTGGCGATGGCAGCACCTTAGAGAAGAAAGATGGCCAGTGCCTGCCCATAGGAGGGCTTGGTGAGCGTGAGTTCCCTCTTCTACAGACCTCCTATGACCCACAGACATTCGGGGTCCAGACCCAGCCCCACCCATCTCCCATCTCCTAGGGCCCAGGCTCCATTACCCCTTTCTAGAATAAAAATTCCTATTTCTCAGGGCAGAATTCAGCTAAGCATTAGGAGGTCACTAGCCAATAAAATGAATCGATATCCAGGTATGAATGACTGATGACCACAAGCCTTCAGGGCATATTTATATTTTGAAAAGGACTCTTTGTTCATAGCAGGTGTCCAGTATGTCTCACTGGCTGAGATCATCTCTCATGGTGGAATTTCAGGTGGAGCGGAGGAAGAGACTTAGAGCCGTACGGGGGCAAGAGAGCTGCTGGCTGACAGCAAATACACCGACAGTTCGCCAAGCTCGTCCTACCTCTTTCCTGCTCTAGCTGTCTCGGTCACATGGCAGTCACTGGTGACACTCAGCATTTTCAAGCCTCCAGACTTCCACCCATGCCATTCTTCCTGGTTACCAAAATTGTACCTGACTTTCCAGGCACTGCACAAATACCACCTCTTTCATGAAGGCCTCTGCTGGTTGTCTAACCAGTACCCACCCTCCTTACCCCGACTCCCTTATTCCTTCTCCCCCCTCCGTCACCCCTGGACTTCTTTCTTGCGAGCAAAACTGAATTTTGCTCTTCCATATCAAGTAGATACTTGTTTTCCCAGCTAGGAGTGGCCATGTGATCCAGTTTTGGCCAAAAAGAAGTGAGAAACCTGATGGGGTTCTGGGAAGGAGTTTTGCTTCTCCTGACCAAAGAGGCCAACAGTGTTGGTGCTGTGTCTTGCCTCTCCTTTCTTTCTTGAACATGAATGTGACGGCAGGAGCTACAGTGGCCATCTTGTGACCATGAGGAAAAGCCAAAGCAAATGCAGGGTCACTGAGCTGATGAGCCCCTGACAGCAGCTGCCTGATTTCTTGTTATTTAAGAAAAATAAACTCCATTTTGTTTAAACCTCTATAGTCAGGGTTCTCGGCATTTGTGGCTGAACACAATTCTGACTGATACACCTTCCCTCCCCTACCTTCATACATTAATTGAGCACCTACTGTGTGCTAGCACTGGGGATACCGTGGTGAACAATTTGCAGCCCTGTCCTCAAGGAATTTCATGGTAGACCCAGAGGGTAGTCCCATGGGAGCCAAGGGGCCAAATCAGACCAGGGTCAGTCAGGGAAAGTTCCTGAAGGAGGGAACGCTGCAGGTGAGTTTGGAAGGGCCAGAGGAGCCATGTGCAAAGACACAGAGGCGAGGGGCCTTGGCCCACATGGGAGACAGTTGGCACGAAGCAACTCTAAAGAAGGATGGGATCTGGGGGAGGCCCAGAGGGCACATTGCTCTCCTGAGCCTTCATCAGCTGCGCCTTGTTTCAGACTCTTCCTTCTTGAGGGAGGAGCCTTGTTGCACAACCGCTGGGGCCACTGTTCCTTGTTCACCTTCAGATCTCCAATCAGGGCCCGGCAGAGGGTCTGACACACCCAGGGTGAGTCTCCTCCACTAGATCACTAACCAGCCCGGGTAGGGACCATGGCTGCTTCATCTCTGTGTCACCTGTGCCCTGCACAGGGCCTGGCAGAAAGCAAAAATGATGATACTGATGATGATGAAGACAATAACAAATAAGTGCTTCCTATCTACCAGGCAAGGATCTGAGCACATGACACATGCGCCTCACATATGCCTCACCACAACTCTATCAGGGCTCACTGTGGTTGTGCCCATTTTAAGAACATTGAGGCACAGAGAGGCAAGGAAACTTGCCCAGGGCCAGAGAGCTAGTAAGTTGTTGAGCAAGGGTAGTTGCTCAGTCCTTGTTGATGCTGGCACCTCTTCCCAGGCCTCTGTCATTAGCACCAGGAAAGAAGCCACTACAGTCATCCAGTGTTATGCAAATGATGCTGACTTGGCTTCTCTTTAGTTCTGGAGCCCTGAGCAAGTGTCCCCAGAGCCCAGGGAACCTCCTTGGGCAGTTTTTCAGCACACTGATCCATCAGGAGGGGAAACAGAACTATCACGGAGGCAGGACCTGAGGTAGCCCTGTTTCTCCTTTTAATGTCCTTGCCTCATCCTCCTCCACCCATATTTCTGCTGTAAGAAAGGATAAACAGAATTGTAAAAATTTAAAACTCTAAGATCAGTGTGTAGGGCACTGCTTAAGACAAAAGGACAGCGCACTAGTGGTGGGACATCAGGCAGAGGGACTGCCGTGAGAGGCTTCTGAAAGTTCAGGTTCGCAGCATGTGACCTCCTTTGAGCCAATAGGGAGCATGGAATTCAGACAGGAGAAGTGAAGACAGAAGAAAGCAGAGAGAGGAAAGAGCACGTGGCGCAATCCCCGCGATCTTATTTCACCCTTGCAAATCTTATTTTACACAGAAAGAAACTGAGGTTCACAGAGACAAGTGACTTGTCCAAGGTCTCGCAGCTTACAGATGGACTCGAATCCATCCCCTGCCCTAACAGAGAACCCCCGTTCCCTGGCCCTGGTTAGAGGCCCGTAGGCCTCCCTGTTTCAGGTGCCCCCCACCACCCCCCACCATCTGAGGCTGTTCCTACAAGGAAATGCAATGCTTAGCGCTTTTCTCCAAAAAGCCCAGCCCTGCTGAGTCACCGGTGGTGCCAGGGCCGCTGCACCCACAGACTTTGCTAAACTGGATTTCCACTTCAGTTCAGCCCAGATTTCCTAAGCTCCTGCTATTACAAGGGCCTGGGTCCGAGGTGGGAGGGATAGTAGGGGACACCAGGCCATCACAGCCTCACAGAGCTTTCCCTGCTCAGCTCACTGGATCCTCACGCTAACCAGGCAGGAAGCAGGGTGGCGATCGGTGTCCTAGTTTACGGAAGGGGAAACTGAGCAATGGAGAGGAACTTGCACAGGATCGCACAGCGCTTCAGGGGCAAGGCTGGCTCCAGAACCCTGTCTCCTGATTCAGGGGCTGCCTATCTTTCTCGGGTGTCCCACCTTGGAGGAGGGGGCTTACTAAGATTGAGTTGGATTTTAACATGTGGCCAAAGTGGGATGAAGGTTTAGTGGAGGGGGTGGGTGGCAGTGGGCTGGTGAAGGGGTAGGAACCCCGTGAGGCTGGGGAATCATCCAGGGCCTTAAATGCTTGGCTAACGGCCAACCTTCCCCACGGGTGGACTGAAACTTCACCCCTGAGGGCCACCAATGCTGGACCAGCTCAGTTAAACATGCCCAGGGCAGGAAGTGGGATGGGAGGCCCTGGGAACAGAAACAGCAGCAAAGAGGGGGACAGAGCCGACAGAGGGGTGGACACTTACTGATGTTGTCCACCTGGCGTCGAGGCCCCTTCTGGTGATTGCAGCAAAGGAGAAAGTCAGAGCCCTGGATAATCTCCAGCTTCCCAAGCCACCCCAAACAAGCATGCGCCCTAATTCCAAGCACATCCTGGTCAGGCAGACACTGCTCCAGGACAACCGTATGGGAACTCCGGAGGGGTGACTGCCCTCCACCCAGGCTAGACCATCAGCGTCTCCCTCCCGGGAATCGGACTTGTGACGTGAGTGACACAAAGCCCTCAATCTGTGGGCGCTGGTCTCCCCTGAGACAGGGCCCTCTTGTTTCTGCTCCTGGGCACCGTCTTCTCTGCAGTCTGGCTCCTCAGAAGTTCCCTCTGCTCTGTGAGACCTCCATATCCTCCCAAGAAAGTCCTGTTATGGTAGCCTGTGGTGGTTTCTGTTACTTGCAACCAAAGTATTTGAGATGAGACGAATGCGGGGGGAGGGGCTCTGAAAGTGTAGGCAGAGCGAAGCGGGGCTCGCTGGGCAGGCCAGGGTCCACAGATTTCACTCCAGCCCCCAGGGCGGGACGGGCAGGGCCCCTGAGGCCCCCCACCCCAGTCGAGGTGTTTTGTTTCAACTCCAGGCTGGGCTGGGGAGCTCCCAGGTTTCCCCAGCACTGTAACTGCCCAAGCCAGCTGCCTGAAGATCTTGCCCTAGAGGCCTGTACACTTGCTGAGGACAGAGACCATCTTGGAGCTGGTTCAGCTCCTCACTGGTTTTCTCTTTCTTCTGTAACAAATTCCCACAAACTTAGTGGCTTAAAGCAACACCTGTATAGCATCTCACAGTTCTGTAGGTTAGAAGTCCAACACTGGTTCACTGGGCTAAGATCAAGGTGTCAGCAGGGCTGCCTTCCTTCCTGCTCTAGGGGAGATCCGTTTCCTTGCTGCTGCGTTTTCTCCTTCCCCTTTCCCTCCCCCTTCTTCTTCATGTCCTTGCATTGTCCAGCTTCTAGAGGCCACCCACATCCCTTGGCTTGTGGCCCCTTCTCCCATTTTCAAAGCCAGCAATGTCAGGTCAAGGCCTCACACTACACTGTTCTGACCTCTTCTGCCACCCTCTTCCACATTTAAGGACCCTTGTGATGACACTGGCCCCACCCAGATCACCCAGAATCATCCCGTATGTGACGGCCAGCGGATGAGCAACCTTAATTCCATGTGCAATCTTCATTCCCCTCTGCTGCATAACCTACGAGAGTCGCAGTTTCCAGAAATCAGGACATAGGCACCTTTGGGGGCGATCGCTCTGCTTATCACAGTCTCTCCACCGCAGTGCGTGCCTCAGCCCGGAGCCCTCAGATGCTGACCGTCTTCCTTCCTAACTCCTCTGACTCCACCACCCTCCTGGGCCCCCAAGCTCCAAAGGCAGGAAGGATGACACGGCTCCTCCCTCCACAGCCAGCCAAAGCCCCAGCCTGTCCCACCTTCCCTTCAAGAGGAGCTGGCTTCTCTACTCCCACTGCCTCCCTCCCAAGAGATGCTACAAGGGGACTGAGGGTTTGGGACTTGGTCATAACTGTGTTCCTGTCCCTGTTCCTTTGCTGCCAGGCTCCACTCAGCTTCTATAAAATGGTGTGTTAATATCTATCCTCCAGAGTGTTGCGGGATAAAAGGATATCGTGCCCACAACAAGCCTAGAAGACTGGCAACTTAATAAATGAGAGTTTTCCCTTCCTTTCCCATGCTCAATGTCTCTCAAATTTGGATAATGGTCAGATGTCCTTGGGAGCACTGTTGACAGGGCAGACGCCCAGGACTCTCTCACTCAGAGCGTCTGGTGTTCAGAGCAAGGTTAGGGTTAGGGTGTGGCTCAGGGAAATCTGTACTGTTAACAAAGGCACCACATGCTAGGCACAGTGTGGTCCACTGAGGCCGCCAGAAACTCTCCCCTGAGTGTTACAACAGTCTCCCAACAGGCTTGTCTGCCTCTGGCCTCCCTCCTCCAAACATGTTGCTGGACTGCCCTGGGCTTCAGTTCCCACACATGGAGAAGCTGGGCTGCACCCTGCAAGGTTCTTCCAGTTCTGACGTTCTAGGATACTAAAGCTCTGGTCCTGTTAAAGCAGTCAGGGTTCATCCACTCAATCAGCAAAGGCGCTCAGGGTTGATGTGACCCATGGGAGGGCCCAGAAGAGCATGTCCTAACAGTAAGATACATAGAGTATCTTGTGGGGCCTTTGAAATGCTCCAAGAAAAGAGTGGATTTTATGTTCAAAGAAGTTTGGGCAACACTGCTTTCCATAGGTACCCCCCCTTGGAGCTGCACGAAGTGCAAGTTGTACATTAAAGGCTCTGAGAAGGCCTGCAGGATAGAAAGCTCTTTCACTCTAGTTAATCCAATCCTTCCCCAAACTACATAAGAGCATAGTCCTTTTCCCCAGAATGTGGTTCAATGTCTTTTGGTACAGCTTTGGGAAATGCCATCTGCTTCAATCCCTGCTGTGCCTGGGGCCCGTCTTTTTGTCCTAGAATCCAGGCCTGGGCACTCTCACTGCCCCCTCTGGACACTGCCAGATTCCCGGGTCCAGAGTTCCTCCACCCATCAAGCAGGACAGTTGGGGAGGGGAATGAATCAGAAACAGACCCTGGGAAGCCAGAGGCATGGAACAGAAACCGTCTTTTCAGAGCTCCAGATCCCAAGGTATGGGTGGGAAGTCTTCTGGGCACCCTCAGGGCAGGGGCTGGGAGGAAACAGAGTTAGCTGCTGTGAGACCGAGGGCCTGGCCGGGCCCTGCCACCAAGCCCTGGGCACGTCGCTTCCCTCCTCTAGGTCCTTTTTCTCATCTATGAGACAAAGAATAGTGTCACTCACCAAGGGCTTTGGAGCTCACCTGGGGCTGTGGACAGGACAGTACATAGTAAAATGACACGCTGTTAGCCAACACTCTGTACTGAGCGGTATCTTGATTAAGTCACTCCAGCAGTGGGGTCTGACAGAGCCCACTCCAAATCGTGCCTCATCACTTTACTTCCCAGCTCGGTGACTTTGGGCAAATAACTTTACACTCTGAGCCTCAGTTTCCCTGTCTGTAAAATAGGGATTGTGTCACTATCTTGCAGCATCGCTGTGAGGATTCAGATAAAATGGACTTAGATTCTGGGCTCCCTGGGATTAGGAATTACGTTTTTCTTGCTACTATATTCTAGTCCCTGGCTTAGAGAAAGTGCTTCACAAAAAGAAGCCATAAAGTGCTGGATTTAAGAGCTTAGAGAAATAATGTTACGCCAGCAATGTCTTAGCATCTCCCCCTTCCCTTTATAAGATCCTCCGCTTGCTCCCATCCCTCTTCTTCTTCAGCCCGCTACACCTCCTGCCTCAGCCTCACCTCCCACCTCACCCCACTCCCCAGGCTTGGCCCTCTCTGTCTTTCCCCAAGCTTGAATTCCACAGAGTTACAGCCAGGAGATTAAAGCTGAGGCCCAGAGAGGGAAAGGGGCTTCCCCACAGGCCCCGTAGCAAACGATATGAACTCGGATCTGAGGCTGAAGTCCAAGCACAAGGGGAACTCACAGAGGAAAAGAATGAAGACGCCACCGTTCCCACCTCCTCAGCCGTTTGTCTCAAGTCTATGCAGGCAATTTAATGGTGGGATAACCACCCAAACTGCTCAGCCAGCTGCCCACAAGCTGGACGGACCTGGCACGAATCTGGGTGAACCCTATGGCCACAGCACATCCAAGGATGCAGCTAGGGCCTGAGAAGTGGGGATGGCACCAAAAGAAGAAGGTAAAAGGGACAAAATCCAGTCTGTGAAGAAGGAGGATAGAGCAACAAAGCGAAGCTAACACAGCCTTCGGTCATATTAACAGAAGCACAGAGTGTACAGTGAGGAAGGTGACCTATACCTCACCAGCTCCTATCCTAGGCTCAATCCTAGGTCTTGAACAGAACAGAATCTGGACAAACCAAGATAATCCAGGGGATGTGAGTGGTACGGAGACCACATCCAAGAGCAGTGGCCGGAGGAGCAGGGCGCTCAGCCTAGGGATGAGCACTACAGGAACAGACCTGGTCATTGTCCCCAGGTCTCTGCAGGGCTCCTCCAGGACAGGATGACCAGGTGGGGCTGTGAGCCCAGAGGGAGGGGTTGGGACCTTGGGGAGTCACCAGGGCAGATGCCAGCTCAATATGTAAAGGAATTTTCTAAAAATGAGCGCTGCTTTGAGTGGTCATGAGCACCCTGCCATGAGAGGTGGCAAGCGAAGGTGTGGCAGAGGTGGGCTTAGATGTCCTTAGTTCAGAACCTATTAGTCTCTCAAATAATAATCTCCAAAGCACAGGAGGAAAATATTAGTTCATTATTTCTACTTAAGTTTTAGCTAAAAGTAGTTAAGAGTATATAGCTCAACCCTGATGTGCACCCTTGGCCATACGTCAGACACCCAATGCCATGTCCATTAAGTGGGGTCCCCAGAGGCCAAAGGCAGCCCACAATGCAGACAGGTTTGCTATGCCCATGTCTCCTGTTCCTTTACATTCAGCCTACTGCTGTATACTGTAGTGTCCTGGTGGCGGGTTAGGTGGAGGTGAGGATCAAACAACACAGCTTTAACTGAATCAATCCCTGTAGTGTGGACAAGTGGCTTCTAAAAGTCCCTGCCAAGAAACCGTGGATGGAGATAACGCTTATCAAGAAAGTACAAGCCAGCGACAGGAAAAGTGTAGGACAAACCCACCACTGCTCCTAGTTCAAGTCCTACCACAGCTACCCTAACGTTGAAAACAGTAAAGAATGGCATCTCACATACACATTATTGCTGACTGAAATCATAGTAAGAAAACTCCTTGAAAGGTGGACTTCTATCCACTACTGTTAGTGATGAAATTCACTCCGAATATATACTGGGCCTTGAGACATTAGTTAATGGTCACAGTACTTGTATATAATTTCTAAATCCATATATATATATATATATAAAACGTTGTGGGTGCCTAAACATTTTTCTTGAGCAGAGAGTGACACCAAAAAGTGTGACGAACACTGCTCCAGATTCTTAGACCCAGCTAGACACTAGGGGATGCTATTCCCTGTTTAGGTTTGGGGGTCTAATCAGATGTGTTTCGGATTTAGAGACGAAGAAAAACCAGGAGGGAGTATGCCCCTCAATAAACTTTTTTGAGGCCCCCAAAATGTTTGAGGAGGGAAGAAACCAAAACCTCTGAAAAGAATTTTCCCTGGCTCTGACTCTCCAAGGTGGGTGTCTTGTTGAACAGCCAGTGCCAGGCCAGGCTCCTCTTTCTCAGCCTCTCATGCCAGCTTCCCTCTGTCTCTGTCTCATCTTTTTCTCTTGGTCTCTCACATTCCCTCTCTCTCTCTCTCTGTCTGTCTCTCTCTCTCTCTCTCACACACACACACAATTGACAATAGCAAAAACCAGAAAGGAGGCACCCAGTGAAAGAGAAAGAGCTTTCTGGCTCTTGAATATCAGACAGACCTGGACTCAGTTCCCAGCTCTACCCACCACTGACTGTGAGATCACTGCAAGTCTCACCCATTCTGGGAGCCTCAGAATCTTCCCCTGGAATGGGCACGCCTACAACTCAACAATAATATGACATCCCAATTTTAAAATGGCCAAAGGATTTCAACAGACATTTCTCTAAAGAAGATGTACAGGGCTTCCCTGGTGGCGCAGTGGTTGAGAGTCCGCCTGCCCATGCAGGGGACACGGGTTCGTGCCCCGGTCCGGGAGGATCCCACATGCCGCGGAGCGGCTGGGCCCATGAGCCATGGCCGCCGAGCCTGCGTGTCCGGAGCCTGTGCTCCGCAGCAGGAGAGGCCACAACAGTGAGAGGCCCGCGTACCGCAAAAAAACCAACCAAACAAACAAACAAAAAGAAGATATACAAATGGTCAGTAGCCCATGTTGCTCAGCATCATTAGTCATTACGGAAATGCAAATCAAAACCACAATGAGATACCACTTCATATGCGCTAGGATGGCTAAAATAAGAAATACAGACAATAACAAGTTCTGAAGAGGACGTGGAAAATTTGGAGACTTAACGTATTGTCAGTGGGAATGTAAAATGGTGCAGCCGCTTTGGAGAACAGTTTGAGCTCCTTACGATGTTAAACATAGTTTCACCATAAGACCTAGCAAGTCCTCGGTATTATATCCAAGAGAACTGACAACCTGTGTCCACACAAAGACTTGTACATGAATGTTCACAGCAGCGTTATTCATAATAGCCAGAAAGTGGAAACAACCCAAATGTCCATCAACTGATGGATGGATAAACAAGATGTGATATAATCATACAGTACAATATTATTCACCCAAAACGAGGAATGAAGTGCTGACACACGCTAAAACATGCATAGACCTTGAAAACATTATGCTAAGTGAAAGAAGCCAGTCAGAAGAGATCCCCTATTGTATGACTGCATTTACATGAATTGTCCAGAATGATCAGATCCATAGAGACAGAAAGTGGATTAGCGGTTGCCAGGGAGAAGGGGATATGGTGAGTGACTGCTAAAGGGTATGGGGTTTATTTGGGGAGGATAAAAATGTTCTAAATTGGACAGCGGTGATGGTTCACAACTTGGTGAATAAACTGAAAACCACAGGCTTGTACACTTTAAAAGGGTGAACTTTATGGCATGTGAATGATATCTCCATAAGGTTATTTTCTTTAAAAAAAAGACAACTTCCCACGTATAGCTGTTATGAGAGTGAAATTAGCGGTCCCTGGTCCTGGCATGTGGCCAGCGTGTGAGAGCTCTCTCCCTAAGAAGATGGCCTGGTGAGGAGTTCAAGGCACAGGGACCCTAGCCTTTTTTTTTTTTTTTTTTTTTTGGGGTACGCGGGCCTCTCACTGTTGTGGCCTCTCCCGTGGCGGAGCACAGGCTCCGGACGCGCAGGCTCAGCGGCCATGGCTCACGGGCCCAGCCGCTCCACGGCATGTGGGATCTTCCCGGACCGGGGCACGAACCCGCGTCCCCTGCATCGGCAGGCGGACTCCCAACCACTGCGCCACCAGGGAAGCCCAGGGACCCTAGCCGTTTAGAGGGCTGCACCAAGTTCTGGGAGATCCAGAGACAGGAGAGGGGTTCGTTATTACAGATCCGCTTGGCTTGGACTCCGAACAGGACAAACACACACTCCTGACTTCACTTTTCTCTCAGTTTCTAAACAAACCAGGTCAAAATGATAAGCACAAGCCCATAATCTTTCTTGTCCCCCATAAAAGGAAAATGGGTTGGCTTCCGGCCAAAAGGCTGCCTCTGAGGAGAGAAGCCGGGATGCTCTGAGCACAGGTGAGTCCTCCAGACTCGGGATGACGGCCTGGGGGACCGGGGTGCCTGGGGGCTCCCTCTAGGCCGCACCCTCCACCCCGTGAGCCTCTGCCTTTAGCGGGTCTCCCCCCGCCCCCAGCTCTCTGTTCAGCACTTTTTCCCCAGAGATGCCTTTGAGCCCGGGGCCAGGGCAGCTTCTGGGGGGAACAGGAGGGCGGCTGCCTTCACTCGCCGGTCAAAGCGCAGAGGCCGGGCGTCTGTGAGGAAAAACCCTCCAAAGCTGTAAGTCCCTCGAGGGCAGAGTGGGAGAAGCCTTCCGAAGCTAGGGGGACCCTTCACCTCACGAATGGGAAAGCTGAGGTCGTAGGGTTTTCTGAAGGCCCCGCAGGAAGTCAGCGACAGAACCGCAGTGGGTCACCTGCGGGGGCGGGGCACGGGCCGGCTGGAGGCTCACAGCACCCCTGAAGAACTTCACCCTCCCCTGATTTTCCAGAGATGGAGACACAGGCGCTCACCCAGCTGGGAAGCCACTGAACTGGGACTCAAACCCAGGCCCACAGGTAACCACAAAATGTCAGGCCTGTTGAAGAGCCTGTTTCTCCCCAGTTCTCTTAAAAATCACCCCCACCCCGCCTCTCACGCTCCGCGTGCCCCTTACCTGTGTTCCCGAGGCCGGTGTGGGCTGGAGGCTAGCGGCGCTCGGACTCCTGAGGCGGGCGGGCGGGGCCGGGAGGAGGGCAGAGAGGCGGGGCCGCCCCCGTGACAGGCAGGGGCGGGACGTGACGTCGCCCTGGGCCCCATGCTCACCCGCCCACGCGCCCACGCTCAGCCGGGGGGCCCTCCTTCCCGCGGTGCTGTAGGCGTCAGGCCTTCCTGTCTGACTTGACTCCTCCCCGGATGTGCCAGGAGGGCAGATGGAGTGGCTGCAGCCCCCAACCCGCCCCGGGCCGGGGCCATGCCCTCTGACCTCAGGGGTAGTTACGTGGGGGCAGTCGTACCACCCTGACTTGTGCCAGGCTCTGGGCGGGGAGGAGGTGGCGTGTCCCAGATGCTCCCCACCCCCCTGGGTGAGAGCGACTCAGGGCCCAGCCATGTGGGCCAACCGGATGCTCCCCCAGAGGAGTGAGGTGGGGCCAGCAGCAGAAGAGGAGGCCCTGGGGCTCAGGGCTGGGTGGGGGGGAGTCCTGTGGGTGGGACTGGCAGTGCCCTCTCCTGGTGAGGAAACTGGGCAAAGGCTAGAACATCCACTGCCTTGTGGATCCCAACAGAGTAGGGGGTGGGGACTGACCTCTCAAAGCTGAGGCCGGGACTCACTCACCTCTCAAACACTCTGGAAGCAGGACAGTAAACAAGTCCTACACTGCCCTGGGGAGCACCCTGAGGGAGACAGGCCACGACAGCCCCCATGAGGGCAAGGCCCAGGGAGCTGTGGTTTCCCAGGAGGGCTTCCTGGAAGAGGAGTCATCTAAGCTCAGGAGTCGTCCTTTGAGTCATCCTTGACCCTTTGCTCTCTCATACTCTGGTTCTGACCTATCTGGAAAACCCTGTTGTCCCCACCTTCAACATATTCTGAATCCAGCCTCTTCCGTTCCATCTGCTTGGCAACTACCCTGGTCTGGCCACCACATCACTAGTCTCTATGCTCCTGTCTGTTGCCATCATGGCAACCAGAGGGATCTGGTTAAAACTCAAGTCAGCTCATGTCCCTCCTCTGCTCAGCACCCTCCCAGGGTTCACACCTCACTCACTCCCGTATTTACACAGCCCTGTATGATGTGCCACTCACTCCTTGCTCTCTCTGATCTTGATTTCTATGACTTCCTCTCTCACTCCGCCCCAGCCACCCAGGAATGTGCCCCAAACACTCCAGTCAGGCTTCCTCCTCAGGGCCTTTGCACTGGCTGTTCCCTCTGCCTAGAATGCTTTTCCCTAGACAGCCGCCTGGCTCCTTCCCTCACTTTTTCAGGTCTCTCTACTCAAATGTCACCTTCTCCAGGAAGCCTTCCCTGACATCCTGTATACAGTAGTAACCGCCTGCACCACCTTTCCCTCGCATCCTGCTTTACTGCTCACTGTCTGACACACCGTATATTTCCTTGTTAGTCATGCTTCCTTCTTATGTATTTGTTTGTTCCAGGATCTGGGACAGTGTCAACACATAGTAGGTGCTCAATAAATTTTGTTGAATGAATGAGTGACCTGAAAGCGTAGCCCAAGATGCGTTCCAAGGGTATTCGAGGCAGAGGGAATGAAGTGTGGAAAGGTTTAGAGGTAACAGGCACTAGTGTGTCGAGGATCTGAGAATAATTCAGTACAGCAGGAGAGTGGGGGGCTTGGGGGCTGGAGGACGGGAGAAGGGAAAGCAAGAGAGGCGTCAGAAGCCAGACCAAGGAGGACGGACCTTATCATGAGGGTGATAGGGACACGATCAAATCTTACGTTTCAGGCAATGATTTGGCTGCCGTACTCTGGATTGGCAGGCAAGACATGAGGGGCAGGAACCTGGTAAGCATGAGCCGTGGCAGGGCAGATGAGGACTAGGAACAGGGTCACTGCGCTGTCCAGAACAGTAGCCACCAGCCACATGTGGTTATGGAGCCCTTGAAATGTGCTGGTCAGAATTGAGGTGTACTGTAAGTGTAAAATACACACTGGATTTCCAAGTCTTGGCACGAAAAAAAAGAATACACAATAGCTCCTTAATAATTTTTGTATTGATCACCTGTTAAAAAGATAATATTTGAATATAGTTGGGTTAAAGTATATTATTGAAATTAGTTTCACCTGCTTCTTTTTGCTATTTTTAATGATGCTACTGGAAAATTTTTTTAATTTTGTACATAGAGCTCACAATATATTTCTATTGGACACTGTTGATTTAGAGGGTAGAATGGACAGGGCTTGGTGGCTATGGGCTGTGCAGGTGAGGGAGACCTTTGGTCTAATTGCAAGTCTCCTCTCCCCTCCAATTGCTCCTTTTTGATGAGATCATGCAGTCCAGAGGCAGAGAGAATGAGCCACAGAGGAGAGCCAAGAGGGTTAGTTTTCATCGCAACATAAGCACACACACACAAGTCATATCTTCACAGTAAAAACTACGTAGAAATGAAATAGGTTGACAGAATAGGCAATGAGACCTCCATCCCTGGAAGAAGAAACTTGAGAACCACCATTAAGCAAGGGAAAGGAAGTTGAACTAATTAGCTACTCTCAAAGTGTGGGTCCTGGACCAGCAGTATCAGCATCACCTGGAAACTTTAGAAATGCAAATTCTCGAGTCCCACCCTAGTCCTAATGAATCAGAAACTCTGGAGGTGGGAACCGCAATTTGTATTTTAACAGCCCCCCACCCGCACCCCGTGGTGATTCTGATGCTTGTTCACGTTTAAGAACCACTGGTCTAAATAATACTTCCTACCACTTAAAGGTTTCAATGACGGGCACATAGTAGGTGCTCATAAGAGCCAGTCATGACCTTGTGTTTGCCTCCTTCTAGTCCCAGGTTAGGGTACTTCCCCTCTCTGAGCAAATAGGAGTTCACCTCCTGCAGCATCTGGCACAGGGTGGAGGCACAATCTCAGGGCATTTCCTACGTCTCTGCCATGGGCGGATCTCCAGGGCCACGACAGAGCTGCCAGAGGCGCAAGGCAGGTCCAGCTCAGCTCCATCCTGAGGTGACCTCACTGCCCTGCGTGTGTGTGTGTGTGTGGGGGGGTGATTCATGGGGCAAACTCCCACCATCCTGTGGCCACAGCTGACAGTCCCAGGGAGCCAGCTCAGCAGCTGAGTGTGGCATCTGGCTTCCCTGCATTCTAGAACTGACAGCCAGGGGGGGCCTCCTGCCTCAGCAGACATGTGAATTCTGGAGGCAACAGTTACACAGCTTGGCCTCAGTCTCCACATCCATAAAAATGGGGAGACAGCAGTCCCGATCCGTGGTGAGATTATTTGTATGAAATACTCGGGGCAGTGCCTGGACACACTCGGCCCTCCCCAGGGCTTGACACTCTTGTGATGAGGCCCTGGGATCCCTCAGGCTGACGGGAACTCCCCAGAGACTTCTTGGGTCTGAGAATGATGCCCTGTGGGTGTAGAGGGCAAAGAATGTGCCCCTACTATGAGCACCCTGGAGCCTGGTTCTTTTTTTTTTTTTTTTTTTTTTTTTGTGGTATGCGGGCCTCTCACTGTTGTGGCCTCTCCCGTTGCGGAGCACAGGCTCCGGATGCGCAGGCTCAGCAGCCATGGCTCACGGGCCCAGCCGCTCCGCGGCACATGGGATCCTCCCAGACCGGGGCACGAACCCGTATCCCCTGCATCGGCAGGCGGACTCTCAACCACTGCGCCACCAGGGAAGCCCAGGGCCTGTCTTAACCATATTAAAACATTTATTAAATGAATGCTTTAAATCAGGGACTATCGCCCATTTCATGGATGAGAAAAGAGAATCAGAGGGGTGAATGATTGCTCAAGGTGACATAACTGGGATGTGGCTAAGTCAGGACTTGAATCCCGGTTTCCTTGACTTCAAAGGCAGGACTTTTTTCACCCCTCCATGGAGAAACTCCAACCTAACCTCATTTAGAAGCCCCTGTGTGTGTCATTTAAATCCATGTTTGAAGAGGTAGCCTCTGGCCTAGATTGGACTCTTTACCACTCCATATTCTTTGGGAAACAATGGCTGTATCTGATGCAATTTGAGATGGAGTTTAAAATATTCCTAAATCTAGATTAAGCGTGACTCACCCCGGGCCTCTGGACCTCAGTGGTTTCAACAGTTGGGTCTAAGGAAAACCTCTGCAGCTGAAGGCAGAAGTTGGACCTGGCCATTCTGAAAGTCCTCTGACTCTCAGATGCCAGTGTCTTAATGCCTCTTCTAAAGAACAAGGACTAAAGTTAAATTTTTTTAAAAAGGGGGTGTGGTGGGGAAAAGGTCAACCCTAGCTCATTCTGACAAATGCAAAATGAGGGCTCAGACTCAATTTAAGTGGCTTTCAAACTTCCTTTTTCTTTTTTTAAGCAGAAAGATCCTTTTAACAAATAAAATTGAAGACGTTCTAGCAGGTCAGAGTGGACTTCTTTCTAGTTCAAGTGGGGATCTTGGGGCTATTGATGGAAGCACCTGCTCAGCATCACCTTGCAGGCAGCCACTGGAGCGCCCACTGAGAACCCAAAGGCTCCAGGTAACCCAGTTTGACAAGCACTGGGGGGCAGCAATGCAAACTATCCCTGGAAATCTCTTTGAGGGGAACAAATAGGTCCAGAAAATATTCCCTTTGGTTTCTAGGGGAAACTACCTCTGCTTGACCACACTTTCTTAAAATTAAACTTTTTGAGATAATTATTTGAGAACACCACATGCAGTTTTAAGAAAGAACACAGAGACCCCCATGTACTCTTTCCCAAGCTTCACCCAATGGGAACATCTTGAAAAACTATAGTACAATTTCCCAACCACGATATTGACATTGATACCATCAAAATACAGAACATTTCCATCACCACAAGGACCCCTCATGCTGCCCTTTTATAGCCACACCCACTTTCCTTCTCAATCCTCCCCTCCCTGATCCCTGGCAACCACTAATCTCTTGTCTATCTCTATAATTTTATTTCAAGAAAGTTATAGAAAAGGAACCATACCGTTTGTAACCTTTTGTGATCGGCTTTTTTCACTCAGCGTTAATTCTCTGTAGATTCATCCAGGTTGTGAGTATCAGCAGTCTGTTCCTTCTCATTGCTGAGTAATATTCCATGGTACACAGGTAGGGCCCACCCCACCCAGGGCTGCTGGACCCGGTACAGAGGTTGACAGGGAACCCGGCCTCATCTTGAGGGCCTCCTGTGAGCCAGCTTGTGTCCAGCACACAGCTGGAGGGTTTTTTTTTTTATAAGTAGTATTAATTTATTTCTTTATTTTGGCTGTGTTGAGTCTTCATTTCTTTGCGAGGGCTTTCTCTACTTGTGGCAAGCGGGGGCCACTCTTCATCACGGTGCACGGGCCTCTCACTATCGTGGACTCTCTTGTTGTGGAGCATGGGCTCCAGACGCGCAGGCTCAGTAGTTGTGGCTCCCGGACCTAGCCGCTCTGCGGCATGTGGGATCCTCCCAGACCAGGGCTCAAACCCGTGTCCCCTGCATCGGCAGGCAGACTCTCAACCACTGCGCCACCAGGGAAGCCCCACAGCTGGAGGTTTTAAGAAGGGGTAGGACGCATTCCTGTCTCCATGTCCCTTATAGCCCATCCAGGAAGCAAAACACGTGAAGTGCCACAGTTGTGGAATTCAGAGCCAAATGAATTTCGTGAACACTCTTCTAACAAACTAATTGCCAACAGACACCTTTGACGCCATCTGGGAAACCTGAACATGGACTAAATATTAGATTATTTATGGGGTTTTGTTATTTTTGTTAGGTGTGACGTTGGCACAGCAGTTATGTAAAAACAATACCATCCGTTGGCGTGGCAGGCTGAAGCGATTACTAGTGACAGGACATTGCGTTTGGTATTTGCTTTAAGCACTCCAGCCTCGGGAAAAATGGGGGAGGGGGAGAGAGGAAGCACGACTGACCAACATTGACAGTAGCGGAAGCTGGGTGATTCGTCCGTCGGAATTCATTATATTGTTCTTCCTACTTCTGTGTACGTTAGGATATTTCCATTAAAAAAAGTCTTGGGGCATGCAGTGTTACTGGACTTACATTCCACATCTGGAGAGAGGCGGTCTTGTCCTACCGTAGTGCCTGGACTGTGGTTTCCATTGCTTTGCTTGAAGCCAGTATTTAGTGACCAGACACCAGGAGACTCCTGGCTGGAACTGCTGTTGTGGAATCTCCCGCTTTGGATTGTATCAGCCTTGGTCATCCTGTTCTAGTGCTGTCTGGTTTGCAAGTATATTTCTGTTCTTGAGGAGGTGTCACAAATCTCTGTAAATAAATGTGTGAGTTGTTAACCTTTATGATGAATAAAAAGAATGGAAGGAAGAGAGGGAGGGAGAAAAGAAGGGAGGAAGGAAGTAGGGAGGGAGGGAGATTTTTTAAAAGGCTCTTGAGAGCATCTTGAGATGCAAGACCCAAATGTTTGAAACGGGCTCACCTGTGCTGGAAGGACCCAGAGCCTTCAGCCTGGGAATTCTCCTAAGAGCTCGGGCAGTGACTCACCTGTGAGTGATGTCCGACCGGACTCAAGCCTGGGCAGATGTCACAGGACGCATCTGTCCTGTAGGCGTGAGGGGCAGACCCAGGGCACCTGAGGATGGAGCCCGAGGTTGTGAGTATACAGGCATTCGTGTCTGGAACGCTGGCCCGGTTCTCTGCCTGGAGGATGTACTGCTCCTCAAGGCCTGGCTCACACGTCCCATCCCTCTCCTCTGTGTCCCCACAATTCTTCCCTCGATCATCATACATCAGCATATGTCTCCCCTACAAGGTGTAACGACAATAAAAACAACCAATAGCTACCGTTCACTGCAGGTTTGCCATGTGCCAGGCATTCTGCCAAGAGCTTTGCCTTATTGGGTGGGTGCTATTATTTCCATTTTGTAGATGTGGAAACTGAGGCTCAGAGGGACTGAGTCACTTGCCCGAGGTCCCACAGCTAGAGGTGACTCAAATTCAGCTCTGTCTTCTCACTAAGTAGCTGTTCTTAACCACATCCCTGATCAGCTTTCCTCTATAACCCCCTGTGCTTAGCACACGGCCTGGGTCTTTGGTAAATGCTGACAGGAGTACTCACTGCTTGGATCCCTGGCTCCCCCCACAGGCTGGGGGGCTGTCACCCTCTCCCAGCAACCTGCCTGCCTCGTTCACTCCTAAAAGATGTGATAGAACAAGAGTTCAAACTTGTTTGTTTCAAGCCACAAAAATCTTTCTCCATCCCAGAAAGAAGTGGTTTAGTATTATGAATAGCCCTCAAGTGGTTCAGTATTTTAAATAGCTGGGAGACCCCAATTTGAGTGCTGGCTCTAGCTGTGTGACCTCAGCCAAATCACTTAACCTCTTTTAGTCTCAGCTTCTTTATAGGTCGAATGGAGAAATCACCTGCCCCACACTGACAGCACCTGAGAGTACTAAGCAAGTGTTCCTTTTTTAGTTCTCCAGGAGGAGGCCAAAGGATTCCTTTAGTGCCCCTCTGAGGTGGACTGGCATCTCACAACTTGGAATACCAGGAGATGGGCAGAAGCCCCTGCTGAGGTCCAGACAGAAGAAGTGGGACCCAGAGGGAGCAGCCCAGCCTCTCACACGGCCGAGTGGGATGACTCCTGGGGCAGGGGCTGTTTCTGGGGGGGAAGGGAGTGGTTCTGCTGCCTGGGCCTTCTCCTCAGGCAACACCTCAAGCCCTGGCCATGTATGAGTGAGGAGAAGCATTTGCCAACAAATTCCATCTTCAGACCCCTGTGGGGCACCTCCTGAGGGGAGGGTCCAGGAATGAACAGGTCCTGCCCCCCATCCTAGGGGTATAGTGGGCACATGGCCACCAGGATCAAGACTACATTTCCCAGTGCCCTAATAGCTATGGGTGGCCAATGGGTTGTAAGTGAAATATCAGCTTCTGAGAACTTTCTTTAAAACACATCTGGCAAATTTCCCCTTTTCTCTTCTCCTCAGTCCAACTAGATGGAACGTCGGTGTGTGACAGGAGTCACAGTAGCAATATTTGACTATAAGATGATCTTGGGCAGTTTAGTTATAGTGAGAGCAGGAAGCTAAACAGCAACAGGATAAGCCAGAAAACAAGGAACAATGTCTTCAAAGTGCTGAAAGAAAACATCAACTTAAAATCCTAAATCCACCTAAATATTTAAGAGCAAAGGCTTAAGAAAGACATTGTCAGGCAAAAAACTGACAAAGTTTATCATTCCCAGATTCTTGCTCAAAGAACTTTCCTCATTCCCTAGATGAGGAAAAAAGAAATTGAACGTGGAAGTAAAGAATCAAAGAAGGAATCGTTAGCAAAGAAATTGGTAAACATAGGTAAATCTAAGTAAGTGCTCTCTAAAATAATAATAAACAACTTGAGATGTATAAACGCAAGGTAGAATCCAAATTCATATTAAACAATAATACATATCAGACTGGAAATATTAAAGCATTCTAAGATCCTCATATTATTCAGGAGGAGGGTAGAGGTATTGATTAACTTACAAATTAAATTAAATTACAAATGATTTAAATTACAAGTTTAAATTATTTTTAATAAATTTAAATGTAATTTTCTTTCTTTCTTTTTTTTTTTTTTGCGGTACGCGGGCCTCTCACTGCTGTGGCCTCTCCCGTTGTGGAGCACAGGCTCCGGATGCGCAGGCTCAGAGGCCATGGCTCACAGGCCTAGCCGCTCCGCGGCATGTGGGATCCTCCCGGACGGGGGCACGAACCCGTGTCCCCTGCATCGGCAGGCGGACTCTCAACCACTGCGTCACCAGGGAAGCCCTAAATGTAATTTTTAAATATTAATTAATTTATTTTTGGCTGCATTAGGGGTCTTCGTTGCTGCATGCAGGTTTTCTCTAGTTGTGACGAGCGGGGGCTACTCTTTGTTGCAGTGCGTGGGCTTCTCATGCGGTGGCTTCTCTTGTTGTGGAGCATGGGTTCTAGGCACACGGGCTTCAGTTGTTGTGGCACGTGGGTTCAGTAGTTGTGGCTTGCGGGCTCTAGAGCGCAGGCTCAGTAGTTGTGGTGAACAGGCTTAGTTGCCCCGCGGCATGTGGGATCTTCCTGGACCAGGGCTCGAACCTGTGTCCCCTGCATTGGCAGGCGGATTCTTAACCACTGTGCTACCAGGGAAGCCCTAAATGTAATTATAATTAACTTATAAACTAAATTTGGATTAAATCAAGTCTACCTATTAGAATGTTAACGGTAACTCCTAAGCCAATGAAATAGAATTTACAATTTCCATAAAAGGGGGATAAAAGGAGGGATAATATGACCGGGGGCTTCCCTGGTGGCGCAGTGGTTGAGAGTCTGCCTGCCGATGCAGGGGACACGGGTTCATGCCCCCGTCCGGGAAGATCCCACATGCCACAGAGTGGCTGGGCCCATGAGCCTGCGCGTTCAGAGCCTGTGCTCTGCAGTGGGAGAGGCCACAACAGTGAGAGGCCCGCGAACCACAAACAAACAAACAAAAAATAGAATATATGACCAATCTGGGACTTCCTGGTGGTGCAGTGGTTAAGAATCCGCCTGCCAATGCAGGGGACACGGGTTTGATCCCTGGTCCAGGAAGATCCCACGTGCCACGTAGCAACTAAGCCCACGTGCCACAACTACTGAGCCCCTGTGGCACAACTACTGAAGCCTGCGTGCCTAGAGCCCATGCTCCACAACAAGAGAAGCCACCGCAATGAGAAGCCCATGCACCGCAACGAAGAGTATCCCCCATTCGCCTCAACTAGAGAAAAGCCCCTGCACAGCAACGAAGACCTAATGCAGCCAAAAATAAATAAATAAATTTATATAAAAAAAAGAATATATGACCAATCCAATAAGAAGCAGGAAGTGGCAAAGAAAAAGCAGGGTAAATTACACAAAATAGAATACAAGTGAGGATAAAGCATAAAATTGAGCAAGAGAAGCCAGACTCACAAAAACATGTACTATGATATCATTCATATGAAAGTCAAAACAAGGAAACCTAATCTATGATTTTAAAACTCACAATGGTGATTTTGTTTGGAGAGGAGAGTGGGAGTAGTAATTGGAATGTGCAGGACGGGGATTTCTGGGAATTTGATAAGGTTCTATTTCTTGATCTGGGTGGTCTCATGGGTATGTTCAATTGGTGATCAATAATCAAGCTGTACTCTTAGGATTTTTGCACTTTGACGTATGTATGGTAGATTTCAATTAAAAAAAACATTTTTAAACCTTTAAAAAAAAAGAATATAAGTGAGGGTAAAAGTTGACCAACCATATCAGTAATCACAACGAATATAAATGGAGCAGACTTGCCACTTTAACAAATTGGACTTAAAAAAATTTAATCTAGCCATCTCAGCTCGCTGTAGCAAAGGTGAATTTTTTTAAACTTCTAATTTTGATACAAATTATCAACTCAAATAAAGTGGCAAAAATATACATAGAGTCCCATGTACCCTTCACCCAGGTTCTCCCAATGGTGACATCTTATATAACTGTACTACAATATCAAAGCCAGGAAATTGACACTGATACAGTACCATTAACTAGACTATCAGCCTTACTCCATTTTCACCATTTTTTACATGCATTCATTTGTACGCACAGTTTCTATGTATTTTAGCTCATGTATAGATTCATATAACCACCACCATCATCAAGATACAGAGCTGATACATCACCAAAAGGAAATTACTTTGTGCTATAAACCTTTATATTTGTGGACATTTTAATAAATGATGCTGAGGCAATTGGGTAACCATTTGGAAAAAATAAAATTAGATCCATATCTCCTACCATACAGAAGAATAACATTTTTTAATTGCATGGCCAAAATCATCATAAAGTCAAAGACAACTGACAAACTGGGATAAAATGTTTGCAAAATATACCATATATAAATATACCACATATAAAGAAGACTTCACGATTGAGGACAGGACTTCCAGTTTTAACACCAACACACAAAGCGCTTGGAAGCCATCATTCCCATCCTTGCAACAAGAAAAGGCTGAACAAACTGAAAATCAACAACTTTTCTTAGACCCAACCGAGAAGTGAGGTCGAAGGGCAAACACCACCCCAAAATTTAAAGAGGCAGGAGAATCTGGAAAGTTACAGCTGAGATCTGCTTCCCTATAGCAAAAGCCACTGGAGCCATAAGCTGGTAGGAACACTTTTACGGCAACTTTGACAAATTGAGGGAGGCTGACTGGGAACTAGCGGGAGAGTGAGAAGCTCCTGGGGCCACAGCCTTAAGGGAGCCCCCCACACTTTTGTGGGTTTTACCTCCAGGCACCTCACTAAGTTCTCATAATGAAGAGAGCTCCCCTCTGAGTTCTGAGAAGGGGAGGCAAAGAGTAACCTCTGCGAAATACACCCAGAGTGTTCTCCATAACAAAGGCCTACTCTCCAGGAAAAAAGTCTTTACAAATCCTTATCCCACCTGTTTTTGGTGATTATAAATAAAGCTGCTATGAACATTTATGTACAAGTATTAGTGTGAATATATGCTTTCATTTTTCTTGGATAAATACCTATGAGTGTAATTGCTGGGTCATACGATAAGCATACTTTATAAGAAACTGCCAAACTGTTTTCTAAAGTGCCTGTGTCATTATTTATTCTATTTCTATAACATGTCCAAATCTGTCCATTTCTTCCCACCTTCACCACTACTCCCCTAATGCAGCCCCCATCACACTTGACTGCACGACTGCTCAGCAGTCACAGGGGTCTTTCCAAAACACCAATCATGTCACCTCCTTGCTTAATGCCCTCCAGTGGCTCCCTAGAGATTTGACATAAAATCCTAACTAACTCCTCAGCTTGGGCTGAAAGGCTGCGAATGATCTGGCTCCTGCCCACCTCTCTGACCTCACTTCCTCCTATACTTGTTCCCACCTCAGGACCTTTGCACTTGCTGTTCCCTCTGTCTGAGGAGCTCTTCCTGCAAAACTTTGCCCAGCTGCCTCCTTTTCCTCTGTTCAGGTCTTAGCCCAAATGTCTCTTCCTCAAAAAAGGCCCTCCCTGAGTAACATGGCTAAAGTTGCCCCTCCACACCCAGGCACTCTCTGTGCCCTCACCCCCTTTTATTTTCCTTATCTAATCACTTACTTCCTTAATGCTCACATCCTCCATTAGAATGTATGGTCCCCAAGGGGCAGAGGCTGTCTGTGTCTAGTCCCCTGCTGTGTCCCTGCTGTGTCCCTACTGTCCAGAAATGCACTGTCCACTATGGTAGCCACTAGCTGTAGATGGCTCTTTAAAGTTAATTAAAAGTAAATAGAATTAAGTATTCCATTCCTCAATCATACTAAGTCACATTTCATTTAAGCCACATTTCAAGTGCTCAGTAGCCACATGTGACTGATGGCCACCATAATGGACAGTGCAGATGTATAAAATCTCCGACATTGCAGAAAGTTCTGTTGCACAGTGCTACTCTAGAGCCCAGGAACCCATAATAACTGGTACCCAAGAAGTGTGTTATAAAATAAAGATTAATTTTATCCCTATCTTATGGGTGAGAAGAACATAGCTCAGAGAGGTTGTGTCATTATCCCAAGTCCACACAGCCAGGAAGCAGCCTGGCAGGGATTTGAACCCAGGGTTGTCTTGCACATGCGACTCACTTTCCCAAGAGCCAGCAGCCTCCTGGCTGTTTGGAGAAGTTCTGCCACTCTCCTCGTCCTCCTACAGATTCTTCCACCCTGAGCTTGTGCCTACCTGGGGAGGAACTGTGCACAGCTTCATTCTGGGTAAGAACTGTTGCCCAGTCCGGGGTCAGTCCTGATTCCATCCCAGATTCACTGGCCGTGTGACCTACAGCAAGTCCCTTTGCCTCTCTGGGCATCAGCTGTGTAGCTATAAAATGAGGAAACTGGCCGTGATGTCCTGAGGGTTGGAGGTGGCAGGCAGGAGGCCTGGGGCGATAGGGTATACTCCATATCCTGTCTGGCTTTGGGGTGGGCCGCATGGGGAGCAGGGTGGGGGTGGAAATGCTTTGGTTGGCTTGACCTACAATAGCAGCTCCTGTTCCTTGAATGCCTACAGATGAGAAAGCTGAGGCTTAGAGAGGTCAAGTAACTTGGCTAAGGCCTCACAGTAGCAGAACTGACGGAGGTGCGGTTCGAACCTGAGACTCTCTGTTACCATGCCTGTGTCTCGCGAGCAGGGTTGAGGCCCACAGGAATCATAGGGAGAGGCTGTCCGGTGATAGGTGGTGAGCTTCCCGTCTGTGGGAGTGTGCAAGCCAGTGATGGGCCGTCTGCAGAGCTGGCGCCGGGCCGAGACCACAGAGCTCCTGGCGGGCCCCTCCCGCCTCCCGCCTCCCGCAGCGGCGGCCAAGGCAGAGGCGAGCGCTGCGCCGCGGGGCGGGGCGGGGCGGGGGCGGCTATTTCTGTTAGCTGAGCGCAGCCCGCGTGCGGCGGGGGAGGGGGCCGCGCCGCCATATTCCTTCCCGTCGGCGGCCCCGCGGCGCAGCCACCATGAGCACCGCCGCTTTCCACATCTCCAGCCTCCTGGAGAAGATGACGTCCAGCGACAAGGACTTCAGGTGCGCCCGCTGCCCGGCCCCCGCCTCTCCGCCCCGCCCTGAACCCCCGGCCTTCCCCTCCCGGAGCGCCGGCCCTCCCCCGGGACCCTGCAGCCCCTGTCTCTGCTCCCCGCAGCGGGCTCCACTCCTCCCCACGAGACGCCCCCTCCCCGCCTTTGCGCCCGGCGGAAGCTCGGGCTGCGTTCTCCGCGGATTGCTTGCCCTGTCCTCTCCGGGACTCCAGCCCAGCTGCGTCTCCCACCGTGCAAACTTCAGCCCCTGCCTGCCGTCCCGCGTCTGAGCCGCAGCTTGCCCCTCTGCACGCTTCCTCTGCCTCTCCTCTCTCCACTTATGCCCACATCTCTCCCCGCATTTGATGGGCCCTGGCCCTCCTCTTCAACCCCCACTGAAGCCCTCGGCCTCGCCTTGGGGATCCCAGCGCGTGCCTCTTTTTCTCTGCATTGAAACCCGCTCCCCTCCCAGGACTACAAACCCCAGGGCTGACTTTTTCACTCGTACCCTCAGCTCTGGTCTCTTCTCAACATCACCCCAGGCCTCCTCCCCGCACTTCATAGGGGCACCCTTTCCCCGCCTCCCGGCTTTGCTCTGACACCACCTGAGGGAGGGGGCTGGGCTGAGTGGCGTAGCAGACAGAGGTAGGTGATGGTTCTGGTGGGGGCTTATAGGTTTTGAGGGCCACTCCCTTTCTGGCCCAGTCCCCTCCTCCTCAGGGGAAACTGAGGCCCAGAGAGGGAAAAGGATTGGTCCATAATCACACAGCCAGTTTTGGACCCTCTGAGCTGAAAGGAGTCCTCGGAGAGGATACAGCCCGTTGAACATTCTGTCACTTTACCCCCCCCCCCCATTTTACAGATAGGGAGAGTGAGGCTCAGAGGCGAGAAGGGCCCAGGTGCAGTCACAAAGCTAGGAAGTGGAGAATCGAGGTGCACAGCCAGGTCAGTCTTAACACAGAGGATGAGATCTCAGCAAGGCCCCCTGACAGGTGAGGATACCCTGCCCTCCTGGTCTGACCCCTGCCTTCGGCAATTTATTCCTCAACACTGCTCAAGAGCCCCCGCTTTAGTAGAGCCTCTGACCAACAGTCCTGGGTTCAGATCCTGCCTCCGGCCGCTTACTGGTTGTGTGACTGCGGATAAGCTGCTTCACCCCTCTGAGCCTCAGCTTCTGTTTCTGTGAAATGAGGATAATAACAGAACCCACCTCGAGGGTTGGTGTGAAGATGAAATGAGTTAATACATGCGGGATGCTTAGATTAGTGCCTGGCACCAGGTAAGCGCTTAATAGATAGACACTTTGTGATTTTGGGCTCATCAGAAATCTGCCAGTCCCCTCCCCTGTCTCGGCCTTTACCTGGAAGTTCTTTGTCTGCCCCCTTCACCAGGCTAGCTTCTACTCAGTTGTCACCTCTTTGGGATGCCTCCTGATACCCAGGCAGGGTTAGGCATCTCCCCTGGCCCATATTTCTGCTGCATAACTTTTTTTTAAAATTAATTAATTAATTAATTATCGCTGTGTTGGGTCTTCATTTCTGTGCGAGGGCTTTCTCTAGTTGTGGCAAGCGGGGGCCACTCACTATCGCAGTCTCTCGTTGTGGAGCACAGGCTCCAGACGCGCAGGCTCGGTAGTTGTGGCTCACGGGCCTAGTTGCTCTGCGGCATGTGGGATCCTCCCAGACCAGGGCTCGAACCTGTGTCCCCTGCGTTAGCAGGCAGATTCTCAACCACTGCGCCACCAGGGAAGCCCATGCTGCATAATTTTTTAAGTCTGGGAGACCCAGAGCTCCTGGACCTCTGGACTGTGCACTCTCCTTTTGTGTCCAGAGCATGTTCTGGGTACACAGTTGGTGCTCAGTGAATGTTTTCTGTGTCCCAGGCTCCCTGCTGTCCAGTGTAATCTCATTCAGTCTTCCTGTCTGCCTGGGTGGTAGTGATTGTTCTTCCTGTTCTCCAGAGGCTTGGAGAGGTGAAGTGACTTGCCCAAGGTCACACAGCCAGCCATTTGACAAGGGGATTTGCACCACTGTCTAGGCCCTCAGGTCCAGGCTCCAGGAGAGGGAATTGGCCCTGCCAACTGGAGCCTGAGAAGCCCTTCTAGTCTGCTCTGCCAGCGGCCCTGAGAATACTTAAAACCACCCCAAGCATATGAGGATGGTGTCTATTTTTAAAGTCCAAATACCAGGGGGGCTGGATCCCGCTGACCAGCTGTCCAGGCACCCATGTGGCCGAGTATTTCAGTTGAGTCGCCTCTAGGGTTTCTCTGGAATGAAACTGAGACTGTGTCCTCTAGCTCCTGGAGGTGGATGGTGACTGCAAGTCGGGGTCCCAGGCAGGTGGAGGAAGCCTTCGATCCCTGTTGTTCTGGGCCCGCACTCTGTGGGCAGGCGGCTGCTCTACTCGCACTCAGACTTCCACAGTGAAATGGGTAAATTGAGGGGTCTTGCAGGAATTCCTACATCATTTCTTGAAAACATAGTAGTATTGGTTGAGGAGCCAGGAGACCTGACCGGTGTGCTGATTCTTTTCCCAACTTGCTGTGTGATACTGGGTGGTTCATGCAACCTCTCTGAGCCTAGTTGCCTCATCTGCCTCATGCCAAAAGCTGCTTGTCCTATTAAAACCTTCCAAAGGTGTTACGAAGTGGGGCAAAGAAAATTCCCATTTTAGAAATGGAAAAGTTGAGGCTGAGAGAGGAGTCAGTTGTTCAAGGTCACCCAGGTGATAAGTATATGGCCAGTATATTTACTTAAAGCCAAACTTCGGTGCCCACGCTCTTATTTACCAAATGATACCCTTTCCTGTATACGCCCCCTTTACGACCACCACACACATACACACATATATGTGAGAGCTGAGTGTGTGCAGGAACTCGCGTGTCACAAGTGCTGGGGAGTATTTCAGAAGGATTAGTTTCTGAGTTTGGATTTCCACACAGCTGGTTGGCTCTGAGCCCTGTTAGGGGCTGGTCCTAACCCTCCTTCCCCTTCTGCCCTTACCCTGCCCCCTCAGGGCCTCTTTGAACCTGTTGTTTGCTGGGCCTGGAGTCCCAGAGATGAACTGACAGGCCTCTGTGAGTTCACAGTTTAACAGGGGAGACACTGGTGACCAAGCTTGCAGCGCAGTGTGAGAGATGCTATCATGGAGGGATGCAGAGTATATGAGAGGGTCCTATGCAGGGGGACCAAGTGTGTCTGGAGATTGTGGGTGGAGGATAGGGCAGGGTGATGAGAGGCGTCTTCCCTGAGACTAGGACATTTGAGCTGGGCCCTTGACAGGTGAATGGGAGTTCAGTAGGTGGAGAAGAAAGAGAGAGACAGGAGGCCCATCTTGGGCAAAGGAGTACATCCCTTGGGTTGCCAGGCTGAGCTGGGTCTCCATGGACTGCAGCAGAAACTCAGCTTCAGGGCCCTGCCTGCCTTCTCTGAACATCCCTTCAGCTGGACAGACTTAGGAGTGCATGTGGCTACCCCTGGCCCTGTCCTGGCTCAGATCCAAACCTCATCTTTCATCTTACCTTGGCTGCTTGTCCTGAGGTGGCCAGGCCCACAAGTGGGCATGGTCAGCCCTGCCACCCGCTCCTTGCCTCCAACCCAGCCTCCTTTCTTCTCTCAGGCTTGAGGCTTATCCCAGCTGTTAAAAATAAACAGCTATGACACCGACAAGTGCCCTCCTGCCTAAGGGGCCCTAGGGGCCACTGTGACATCCAGCAGCAGGTCTGAGCCTGCAAAGATGAGGCTGGAATCCCACTGTGACCGATTTTGCCATAGCAGGCTTGGTGGGGCGGGGGGAGCGGGTTCTTGGTTGACTCGCTCAAGCTAGAAAGCAAGGCTGGTGTGAAGAGGCCTGGTTGCGGAGCAAAAGCTGGACGCTTTCTTGGGGGCCGCCACTCTCTGATGCGGACTTCACAGCATCTCTCCTCTCTGCTGTCAGGTGCCTGCAGGAGCCAATAAACGGGTGCAGTGGGCCTGGGGAGAACCTGCTGACCCGGGGAGTGTGCATCTACCTACAGAGGGCAGCCGCCACTGCCTCGAGCCAGTTATAGTCACCAGAGACTGTTGGCCCAGCTGTATTAAAATATTCTGTTTTCAAGAGAATCTGGAAATCAGTACTTTTATGTCAACTCTTCTAATTTTTAAATGTCAATAAATAATTCAAATTTTCGAAAAACATTTGCCAGGTGGACACAGCCGAGGGCGGCCAGTTTAAGACGGCTCTCCCCTCCTGATCTGGGCAGGAATGGTGCTCCATGTTGCTACGGCAGCCCCAGCTCTCCGTGACCTTCCAGCTCAGACTCCACTGCAGTTTCAAATGCCGGGGACAGGGCATCCGGCCACACGGATCTGCCCAGCTGTGAGTGGGTGGTCCTTGACACTGATGCCCACCCTGGGTCTGCGAGCTGTGGCTGGGGACTGCTCAGCCATTGCCATCTATGTCTAAGATACGCCTGTTGCCCGTCAACCTGGCCTGGGGCGTTAGTTCTCAGAGTGTGGTCCCCGCCCCTCAGCCTCATCCGGGAACTTGTTAGAAATGCATAATTTGGGGCCCCAGCTCAGACTTTCTGATTCAGAAACCCTGGGGCCCAGCAGCATTTAGCAGGCCCTGCAGGCGATTCTGATGCTGGCTACGGTTTGAGACCCAAACCCGCTGGTGTGAGGGCAGGGCTGAGTGATTCCTTGAGGTGGGGTGGGCTGGGCGGGGCTAGTCCCCCTCTACCTGTCAGGTAGAGAGGCTTCCTGCTGATACCTGACTTGGTTGCAAGGTTTGTGTTCGACCTAGCCCGAATGAGACGCGAATGACGTGACATTATAATCATGGAGGGACACTTACTGAGTGCCCACTGCATGCTAAGCACACCCCATACATTGTCTTCTTTTATCTTCCATACAGCCCCACAAGGCAGGTACCGTTCTCATCCCCACTTTTCAGACAGGTTAAATAAGGCTCAGAGAGGTGAAGTTCACATTTGCATAAATGGCAGAATCAGGAGCCATGTGCTTTGGAGGTCCTAAGCCTTTAGCTGGGATGCTGTGTCTGAGTCTGCCACCTTGGGCCAGTCGGTATCTCACACACGCGTCGCCTTATGGTAGCCCAACTGTGCCCACGGCCCAGATAATCTATTGCCCTTGACTGCCCCTGACCCTTTGTATCAAGGTCTGCTTCTGGGGAACTCTGAGGTATTGCCCAAATCACCGGGGCCCAGGAGCTGCTCGGCAATCCTCCTCCATCCTCCCTGCCCAGGTTCATGGCCACCAGTGACCTGATGTCAGAGCTGCAGAAGGACTCCATCCAGCTGGATGAGGACAGCGAGCGCAAGGTGGTAAAGATGCTTCTCAGGCTTCTGGAGGACAAGAACGGGGAGGTGCAGAACCTGGCGGTCAAGTGGTGAGTGTCGACCCTGGTGGTGATGGGAGGGTCCCTGACCCTTTGCGGTACAACCTCTGAGAGAAGAACTGCTGAGCGGGCCTCCCTGGTGGCGCAGTGGTTGAGAGTCCGCCTGCCGATGCAGGGGACACGGGTTCGTGCCCCGGTCCGGGAGGATCCCATATGCTGCAGAGCTGGGCCCGTGAGCCATGGCCGCTGAGCCTGCGCGTCCGGAGCCTGTGCTCCGCAACGGGAGAGGCCACAACAGTGAGAGGCCCGCGTACCGCAAAAAAAAAAAAAAAAAGAATTGCTGAGCAGCTCTTGGAACCCCAGTGGAGCTGGACAGTGACTTGGTCTAGGCTCCCCCAGAAGTACACCCCGTGGCGAGGATGCAAGTGTAAGTTTACTAGGAAAGAGATCCCAGGAAACTAGGTAGGGGGGTAGAGAAGTGAGGTAGGGAAGGAAGAAAAGCCGTAAAGCATCAAGCAAGTTTCTCCTGTGGGCGAGTGGAGCTTACCCCTGCTGGGGATCCCTGGCACACAGTGTAGGACACGCACCTTGGAGTGTTCCCACCTGCCAGCTTTCCTTGGTTGAGGGCTGCTCCTGGGGTAGGTGGAGGGTTATGCATTCCTTGGCATCTCCAACCAGGGACAGCCCTCAGGCACAGATGCAGGTGCTGGCAGCTGGAAGGTCAGGCTGGCGTGCACAGGAGTGGTGGGGGTGAAAGAACGCGGCGGGGGTGGGCGCGTTTGCCGTAGGCATCATGAGGTGTGGTTCTGAGACCTTTGACAGTTACCCCCAGAGCTGAAAAAGCAAGATGGGGTATGTGCAGGGCACGTGTGTGTGTGGCGGGGTAAGCAGGGGACTGAGGAATGGCGGAGGTCAACAGAATTGGGGGACTGCCTCACAGACAGTACTCTGTGGGCTGGATCCAGGTGTTCTGGGTGGGTAGTGAATTTCAACTTGATCCCAAGCGCAGAGGAATTCAGTAAAGAGTTTCATGCAGGAACAAGACGTGCTCAGGTTTGTGGTCTGGGACCATCCCTCTAACGGTGGAATTGAGATCAGGTGGACTGGTTTCCTACTAGCAGAAGCAATAACCCCTTTTTATAACACGTAGTCTGAAATACTCTTTTCTTATCACGAAATGAAATTCATGCATAATAGAACCTGCCTTTACACATGATTACAAAACAGTTTATATAATGCCTTAAACCGGAGCATAAAGGAGAAATAGGAGGAACGTTGTTGATGGTTATCAACCAAATAGTATGTGTTTCACCGTGTAAATACTCAGGCACGTTGACGGTAGACGTGTAATGAAGTCGTGAGAAGCCTGCACCTGAGGTAGGCTCGCCGAGGCAGGAAGCAGGTGGAGACAGGTGGGAAGCTGGGGACTCAGCACAGGCGGCATTGTTCTTACGAGATTTTCTGAAATGGTGACCATGTCCTGGTAAAGTTTCCCAGGAAAATAAAGTACAGTCTTCCTTCGAGTTACCTGATAACTACATTTTTGGAAATTTTAGAGTATATTAAAATATTAATATTTTAATATATTAAAATAGTGCAGAAAAGTACTTTGTGTTTATATGTAAAATGAAATTAGGTTTTGGACTCAGATAATTATAGAAAGGCTTTTTACCTGTATGAATGCCCAGTGGGATGTTAGAAACTCCAGCAGGACATGGAACATGGTTTTGCAATATTGTCTTTCTATCATCCCCGACCTCCCCTCGTCCCCTCAATAAAAGCCAGAAGTGCCATCTCATTAGTTATGATGAGCCCCCCCAGTAAATATCCAAAACGCCCCTCAGGGCAGAATCACCCCTACTGAGAACCAGCGCTATAAAAGGTAGAGTGGAAAGCCCTGTGATTACTTAGAGAAAGAAGTCAAGAGTTTGCAAAGTGGTGTGCACTGCGGCCACCTGGGACCCTTGTTTAAACTGTGTGCTCCCCACCCAGGGATTCTAATTCAGGAGGGGGCTGGGGCAGGCAGATGAGGATGTAGCACCCGGGAATCTGCATTCTAATGTGCACTGTCATCTGAGAACCACTCTTTTAGGTCAGAGGTTCTCAGCCTTGACTGCATGTTAGAATCACCTGGGGAATTAAAAAAAACTCCCCAGCTCCAGGTCACACCTGAAACCAATTAACCGAGACACTCTGGGGCTGGCACCTGGGTAACAATTTCTTAAAAGGCCCCAGGTGATGGCAATGCGCAGTTAAGGCTGAGAAGCAGTGTGTCTGGTACAGTTTTTAAACTTTCACGTGCATTCGAATCACCTGGGGGTTTTGTTGAGGCACAGATTCTAGTTCCGTAGCTCTCGGGTAGGACCTGAGCTGCTGCATCTCTGCATCTCCAGGTAGTGCTGATGATGCTGACCTGTGACCACACTTGGAGAAGCAAGCCCCTAAGGCAGAAGTTATCAAAGTGTGGTCCCTGGACCATCAGCATCTACTGCGAACTTGCCAGAAATGTAAATTCTCAAGCCCCACCTAGACCCCTTAAGTCTGAAAATCTGGGGTGGGGCCCAACAATCTGTGTTGTGTGTGTGTGTTTTATTTATTTATTTATTTTGGTTGCGTTGGGTCTTCGTTGCTTCATGCGGGCTTTTTTTTCTAGCTGTGGCGAGCAGGGGCTACTCTTCGTTTACGGCGCGTGGGCTTCTCATTGCAGTAGCTTCTCTTGTTGTGGAGCACGGGCTCAGTAGTTGTGGCTCGCAGGCTCTAGAGTGCAGGCTTGATAGTTGTGGCACACGGGCTTAGTTGCTCCGCGGCGTGTGGGATCTTCCCGGACCAGGGCTCGAACCGTGTCCCCTGCATTGGCAGGTGGATTCTTAACCACTGTGCCACCAGGGAAGTCCCACAGTCTGTGTTTTAACAAGTCCTTTAGGGGATTCTGATACACGCACAAGTTTGAGAACCCTACTCTTGGGCATTCCTTGGTTTCCAGCTGAGGTTACTGGGTTCCATGGTTTGGCCATATACTGAGATGTAAAACCCAAGAGGAGATGCAGGTTTGGGAGGTGCCAGGAGTGATGTTGGCATACCCAGAGGGTACCTCTCTTTCTGGCAAAATAGGAAGTCCCCTGTTGATCTGGGGCCTTTTCCTCAGCACATGTGGTCCCACAGACATGAGGGGATATAAGGGGCAGCCCGACTCGGGCTGAGCCTTGGCTTTTGGACCTCCTCCTTCCCTCCATACTCAGCTTGGGTCCTCTGGTGGGCAAAGTGAAGGAGTACCAGGTGGAGACCATCGTGGATGCCCTCTGTGCCAACATGCGGTCAGACAAGGAGCAACTCCGAGACATCGCTGGCATCGGCCTCAAGACCGTCCTGTCGGAGCTCCCCCCTGCAGCCACAGGTACTCAGGTCTTAGGGACTCGGTGCTATTGCTATTTGTCCTAGTTTATGACTGAAGAACCTGAGGCTCAGCGAGGTGAAAGGACTTACCCAAGGTCAGCCAGCTAATAAGTGGCAGAGAATTCAGACCCAGATCTGTTAAACTTCATGGCTCTGTTTCAGGGATGCTTTTAGCTGCAAGTAACAAAGTCTAACTAATGGCAGCTTGATGAAGTAGGGGGTTGCTTTTCTCACATAACTCTGAAGGGATCAGCCACTCCATTTTTACAGCCATTCACTCAGAAGCTCAATTAGGACAGAGCTGAAGTCTCTGCCCATGTCTCTTGCCCTTTATAAGAAAAGCACATGTTTCCCCAGAAGACTTTGACCTGTATCTCACTGGCCAGAACATGGTCACCTGGCCTCTCCAAGCAGCAAAGGAGTCTAGGAAAGAAGTGCTTAACTTTTCCCACCTCCCCATTGGAAGGCAGAGGGCAAAGGGGTCAGGTGTGGGGTGAGCCAGCCAGCAGGTCCGCCCTTGGTTCTTTAGCTCCCCAGCTGTCTCCTTTAGTTTGGCGTGACTCTGCGTCAAACCTTGGACCACACCAGCCCTGGCTTCCCTGGTCAGTAGGATTTGGGGGATGTGGGCTCAGGAACACAACCAGAGCAAAGGCCGACCACAGGTGGAGGCCAGCCCTGGGCCTCACCGCACCTACCTTGTGCTCTGTGCAGGCTCCGGCCTGGCCACCAGTGTGTGCCGGAAGATCACAGGCCAGCTCACCAGTGCCATCGCCCAGCAGGAGGACGTGGCTGTGCAGCTGGAAGCCCTGGACATCCTCTCTGACATGCTGAGCAGGTGCGGGAGGCCACCCTGGGCACGGAGGACAGGGGGGCAGGGAGGGTCTCAAATTCACAGAGCCAGAGCTTACTGTACACCAGGCCCTGTGCTAGGGCTCTTTAATCGTACCAGCAGTGTCCCAGGAGAACTCGTTTGTCACCATTTTATGGGCTCTGAGAGGTGATGTGGCCTGTTTGCAGTCACAGTGAGTAAATGGCAGAACCTAGGAGTTGAATTCAGGTCTCTCCATAGCTGGAGCCCATGTGTGTTCATCCTCTCCCTCGGCCCTTCTTTCTCTTTTTTTTCTTCTCTTGGATTAGTATAGCTGGGCCTTTGTTTTACATTGCACTACACATTTTTAAAGTATTCATTCATTCAGCCTCTCAAGATTTGATCACCTACTGGAAAAATGTCAGGTGCCGGACTAGTTCTGGGAATATGGAGTTGGCTGGGTCTTGGCGGCCCCTAAGGAAAAGCTCACAGACACATAAATCTGTGAATAGAGTAAGAACAACAATACAGCTAAGAGCAGGGCCCATAGGAGCTCAGAGGAGGAGCCCTTAACCTAGCTGGGGGGTGGGGAACCTTCCTAGAGAGGGTCCAGCCAGCTGAGCCTTCAAGGGTGGGCAGGACTTGGCCAAGCGTGGATGAGCATAAGGGGGACCTTGGATGGGGGACCTGCCTTCAGCCCAGAGGGCAAAGACCAGAGAGACATGAGGTCCTGGGGGTTGTGCAAGGCAGTCGTGGGGTGTCATGACGAGGGGCTGGTGTGGAGAGATGAGGGCTGGGAGGGTGGGGCAGTTGACTAAAGATTCTACTGCAAGTGTGAGGGGCTCACGGAGGGGTTCTCGGCAGGCATGAGGAATGCCCTGGGTGTATTTGTGTGTTTTAGACTGCTCTTTCTATGCGCAGAGTGCACGGAAGATGGGAGGGGGTTGAATGGGCAGGGAGACTGCTTAGAAGGCTTCTGCAGGCAGGTGAATTCAGGTTGTATTTAGGAGGTGGACTCCACAGCGCTTGGAGTGGATGAGAGGCAAAGACTCAAGGCTGACACCCAGGGGTCTGGCTTTCCTAGCTGTGGGCACAGACACAGGGCCACTGGCCGTGTAGGTGCGCTCCAGGAGCAGTGTCGGGGTGGGGGGGCGTGATGGTTTCCGTTTGGAACATGTTGAATTTGAGGTGCCTGGGAGGTACCCACTCAACCAAAAACTCCATAGGGCAGGACTGAGGGCCAGAGTCCATCTCGCTCTCCCGAGTTTCCAGCCCAGGCCCTGTCACATAGTAGGTGAACACATAAATAAATGAAACCCAGGAGAGAGGTCTGGGCTGGACAGAGAGATATGGGAGGGTGAGGTCAATGTGTTGGTGTGGGGTGAGAGAAGAAAAGGTTTCAGGACACACATGGGACAGGAAAAGCACAGGCCTGGTTTGAAGGTGGGATAGAAGCTGCTGCAGGGGCTGCGTTCTATCTGTGCAGAAGCCATTCTCTGGTGTTCCCTCTTGCCTTGAGCCTGGAGCTCAGCTTATCTAAAGGGCACTGGGGGGCCACTGAAGGAGTTAGGCAGAGGCACACTTCCGATCACTCTGGCCTCAGTGATGGGGAGAGTGAGGGCCCTTGGGTTGTCATAATGGGGGAGGCGGCCAGGAGCCCATGGGGAAAGGGGAAGTGCCTGGCCCAGGCTGCCCGCCGGGTGGGCCTCGCACGACACACCTTCCTTCCGGCGCTCCAGGCTGGGCGCCCCGCTGGGCGCCTTCCACGCCAGCCTCCTGCACTGTCTGCTGCCGCAGCTGAGCAGTCCGCGCCTGGCCGTGCGCAAGCGGGCCGTTGGGGCGCTCGGCCACCTGGCGGCCGCCTGCAGCACCGACCTCTTTGTCGAGCTTGCGGACCACCTGCTGGACCGGCTGCCCGGCCCACGCGCGCCCGCCAGCCCCGCGGCGATCCGCACCCTGATCCAGTGCCTGGGCAGCGTTGGCCGCCAGGCAGGCCACCGCCTCGGTAAGGGGGCGGGGCCCCACGGGGAGGGGTCGGGGCCGACTACAGGGATCCCGGGAGAGGGGCGGGACCTGGGCTGAGGGGGTGGGGCCCGGGTGAGCCACCTCTTCGGGTAGGGGGCGTGGTTGAGGTGGGGAGGGGCGTGGTTGAGGTGGGGAGGGGCGGGGGCGGTGCTGAAGCGCCTGAAGAGGAAGAGTGGGCTCGAGAGGCAGCCAGGTGGGCCCGGAGCTCAGCCTGCTTCTGAGCCCTACCCAGAGGCTCGCGAGGGTAATTATAAGTCATGCCTCCAAAGGGATGATGTATGTACAGTAAACTGCACCACTTAAAGTGTACAATTCAGTGTGTTTTGCCCTTTTCGCGCACTTGTGAAACTACCACCGCAATCAAGATGCAGAACATTTCCATCGCCCCCAAAAGTTTCCTTGTGCCTCTTTGCAGTCCATCCACCCTCTGCCCCACCCTAGGCAACCACTGACCTGCTTTCTGTCACCAGAGATGAGTTTTGTAGAAGTGGAATCCTGCAATCAGTTTTGAATTTATTCTCAAACACCTTGGAGTTAGTTCAGGCTAGAACAGGGCAGTGTAGTAGAGTGGCCACGGTCTGCCCTCCCTCCCCTCTGGCTCTCTCACTGCAGGGGACCTTAAAAAGCACACATGGAGGCCCCAGCCTGCAGTCCATACTCTGTCCACATCCCCCCAAACAGCAGCCACCCTCGGGAGCATGGACCTGGGCAAGAGAACTGCACAGGACGGGACAGGGTTCAGGGTGGGGAAGGATACGGCTGGAGAAGAGCTAGGGTGGGACCCATATAAAGCCCGGGGGGCAGTGGGGGGCCCCTCTTGCCTGGTTTGTAAGGGCAGTGCCTGCCTCCCCACTTTCCTTGCCCAGGTCTACAACCTAGTGCAGGAAATAAGGCAAGAACACGAGTAATAGTTTCAACAACAGATGCTACTTATTGAGTGCCTGCTTCGTGCCAGGACCTGGGTGGAGATGTTTATCTGAATCTTATAGTTAATCTTGACAAACTCTCTGGCTGCTAGGCATTGTTATCCCTACCGTGAAGATGAGTGGTCTGAGGTTAAAGAACGTTGCGATGTGCCCAAGGTCCCATAGCTTATAGGGCGCTGAGTCAGGGCTAGAACCCACATCTGCTTGACTCTGAAGCCTCTGAGTAACTTTGCAGTGGCCAGGGCTGCAGGTGCAGGCACAGGCTGAATGCTGTGGGCTGGGGGAGCCCCGGAGATGGTCTGGCCTCACCTCACCTTGTGTCACTGACCCACCTGGCCCTGCAGGGACCCACTTGGACCGACTGGTGCCCCTGGTGGAGGAGTTCTGCCACCTGGATGATGATGAGCTTCGGGAGTCCTGCCTCCAGGCCTTCGAGGCCTTCCTGAGGAAGTAGGTGCAACAGGGGTGCTGGAAAACGGGGGCCCTGGGGTTTCTTTGAGAAGTTGGTGGGGATGGCATGGGGCCAGGATGCTGGCCTCAAAGCAGTCAGGTCTCAGGACTCACCACTGGGCCCCATCCCCAACCCTGTCCTGCCTGGGTCCGGCAGAGCCTCCTGCATCCCACCCCACAGGTGCCCCAAGGAGATGGGCCCCCATGTGCCCAGCGTGACCAGCCTCTGTCTCCAGTACATAAAGCACGACCCCAACTATAACTACGACAGTGACGGGGAAGAGGAGCAGATGGAGACGGAGGACAGTGAGTTCAGTGAGCAGGGTGAGTGGCCAACTTGTCCTTGGGCTGGTGGGTGGAAGTGGGTGCAGCTTTCCTGGGAATCCCCCAGCCAAAGACAGGGGCCACATTTGGTGGCCCCATCCTGATCTCAGCTCTTCCTCAGGCCCCAGCCCTGCCCTTGGAAATCTGGATCCTCTGTGGTGCCCACACTCTCTGATTGCAGAGCTCACAAGACAGTAGTAATTGCTGTTGTTTATTGAGCATCTCCTTATGTCCTCTGTGCTATTTTTTTTTAATATTTATTTGTTTATTTTTGGCTGTGTCAGGTCTTAGTTGTGACACGCGGGATCTTTTGTCGTGGCGTGCGGGCTTCTCTCTAGTTGTAGCCACGGGCGGGCTTTTCTCTAGTTGTGGCACGCGGGCTTAGTTGCCCTACGGCATGTGAGATCTTAGTTCCCCGACCAGGGATCGAATCCACGTCCCCCGCTTTGGAAGGTGGATTCTTAACCACTGTACTAGCAGGGAAGTCCCGTAAGTACTCTCTTATTTCATGTTCCTTATAATGACCCTAAGAAACCAGGTATTTATCATCCCCATATTTCAGACAAGGAGACTGAGACTTAATGAGGAGAGATTTGCCTGACATAACACAGCTAGGAAGTGGCGTAGCTGGGACTTGGAGCCATGTTTGCCAGACTCACCCACCTCGTGCTGCCATCTCTGTACCCTTTTAGTTATGGCTTCCAAGAACCATTGCTTTAACCCAGCAGAGTGAAGCTCTAGTGGTGGAATGATTGGCACTGACAGGGAGAGATACCTGGATGGGGGATGGACTCAATGGCTGCTTTCCTTCTGTGCCTGTGGGCCTGTCTGTCACTCAGAGGGAAGGCCCTGGGCCCTGGAGGCATTGATGGAGGTGAAGGCCTTAGGTCCTGATGGGTACTCAGAGCGAGATGCGGTGGTAGGAGATGAGATCAGACGAGCATTTTGGGCTCAAATGCCCGGCCAAGGAGATTGGGCATTTTCTTGTTAGTAACAGGGAGCTCTGGATGTTTCTTTATGGGTGACATAGGGTGGAGATAACAAACAAGGGTCCATCAGAGGGGACACATCTGCTAAGCTGACAAGACACATCTGGGGGACCATCCATCTGGCCCACTATGGCTTGTCCAGATGGAGTGCTCTGAGAGTCTGGGTTCTCTGCAAAGCAGTGTGGGTAGGAACATGCTGGCCTTTGAGCCTGTGCCTGGGGGTGTCCCTAGGGAGGACCGTCCCCCTCTGAGCCTCGTGTGTGTCTCCCCAGGTGTGTGAGTTGGCTTTGTGGGCCTCATTCATCTCTGCTGTTTCTAGCTGTGTGTCCTCAGGAGCGTCTTCATCCTCTCTGAGCCTTATATGTATCATCTGTAAAAGGGGGCTCAAGACACCTTCATTCCTGAGGCATGGTGAAGACTTGAGCTCTGACCTCTTGGGGGAGCTTGGAGAGTGGAGAGCCGCACAAACACAGCTTTTCCTTATTGTTAGTCCTGCTTGGAAGCCGGAATCAGGACCCTGTCTGGGGCACGGGAGCTATCACCTTTCCCTTCTGAAATCCCAGTAAATGAAACACCACTCAGCCAGTCCTGAAACCAAAGGATGGTCTTGTGCCCCAAATGGATTCCCTAAATCCTCACTGGAAGCTTGGGAGTCAGTTTTTCCCTGGTGTAGTCAAAACAACCAAGAGTCTGGAGGCAGCGGGAGGACCCTGGCGTACCTCCAGCTGGTTCCCTGCTTGACGCCACCCCTAGCACACAGCAGGTGTTCATTAACCGGTAGTGACCATGGAAAGGTGAGGCCCCGGCGGAGCCCTCCTCGCTGCCCCCTCGCTTCTCACCCCTCCGACCTGGGAGACCGCCCTGGGTGGTGCGCAGGGCTCCATGGGTGTCTGGTTCCCGCCCCAGAGAGCGAGGACGAGTACAGCGACGATGATGACATGAGCTGGAAGGTGCGCCGGGCAGCGGCCAAGTGCCTGGCGGCCCTGATCAGCTCTCGGCCCGACCAGCTGCCCAACTTCCACTGCACCCTGGCGCCCGTGCTCATCCGCCGCTTCAGGGAACGCGAGGAGAACGTCAGGGCCGACGTGTTCGGGGCTTACATCGTGCTGCTGCGGCAGACGCGGCCCCCGAAGGGATGGCTGCAGGCCGTGGAGGAGCCCACCCAGTCGGGCAGCAACCTCCAGATGCTGCGAGGACAGGTGTGCCTGCCTGCCCCTCCCCCTCCCTCCTGCTCACAACCCTTCCCTCCTCCATCTCCCCACCCTCCCACCGCCCCCCATCTCTCCACCCACTGGATTGTGCGTACTGAGCACCTGCTGTGTGCCCGGCCCTGTGTATGAAGTGGCGGGGCACAACAGGGGGCGAGACAGATGAAGTCCCTGCCCCTGGACCACACAGTCTCGGGCAGATAGCCAACAGCACGAGTAGGGTTCCAGGCCACAGCAAGGGGGTTCAGTTTTATTCTAAGAGGGCAGACGCCACGGGAGAGGAATTATGGGATTCCACTCACATTTGAAAAAGCTCACTCTGGCTGCTGTGTGGGGAATGGATTGTAACGGGCTGGAGGCCACTGCAGCTGTGCAGGTGAAAGGGCTTGGTGCCTTGGGCAGGGGGCAGGGGGACAGGAGGTCGGACTTGAGAGATAGTTTTGGGGTTTGCAGATGGATGTGAAAGGCAAGGGGCAGGGAGGTGTCATGTGAGTTCCGGGCTCTGGCTAAAAATAGTGCAGTCCCCGAGATGGTGGAGGGTGGAGCGGGGGCATGTCTAGAGTTCTGTTCTGGACGTTTATGTTCGAAGCCCTCGTTGGATGCCGGAGTAGAGATGTCTGGCGGGCAGTCGGCACACAAGTCTCGTGTCAGAGATGTAGATCTAGGAGTCATTGCTTCAGGGGAATCCTCAGCTCGGAAGTGGATGAGCTCACTGGGCAGGGAATGTAGCTGGAGGAGGGAAGGGCGCCCCGGCGCTTCACCCTCACCAAGTGTAGGAGTGAGAACCACACTGCCCCGTGACCTTGAGCAAGTTACTTCAACTCTGTGCCTGTTTCCCGTCTGTCAGCTGGGCACAGGACTAGTACCCACCTCAGAAGGTGAGTGTGGAATCAGGTGCCTGGTACAGAGCAAGTGATGGGAAGCTTGGGGTGGAATGATCCTCTCCACGCTGGGGGTGCTCCATGGGCAGGTGCCCGGGCAGAGTCCCCCAGTAGTGGGTGGGGTGTGGAGGTTCCTGGGTGGTCACTGACCTCCCCCCCTCCATCCACAGGTGCCTCTTGTGATTAAGGCCCTGCAGAGGCAGCTGAAAGATCGGAGTGTCAGGGCCCGCCAGGGTTGCTTCAGCCTCCTCACCGAGCTGGCAGGCGTCCTCCCGGGCAGCCTGGCAGAGCACATGCCCGTGCTGGTAGCAGGTAGGATGGACTGGAACCCCGTGTCTGCTGTTCTGGGCTTCTTCCTGAACCCAGCCCCCAGCCCCCAATCCCTGAGAGTGCCCCTGTTCAGCAACCTACAGTGGCTCCCCACTGCCAGCAGTGAAAACAGGGCCGGGGTGCAGGCCCTATGTCCTGTTTAAATAGGTTTCCTGGACTCTGTCCTCAGCCCTGGCCCCGGCCAAGCCCTGACCTCATAGTATCTGCTGCATGAGAGCCCAGGTGCCTGGGTCCAGCTCAGACGCCTGAGGGTGCTCCACCCCTGCATCCAGGGAGGGCTGAGTTGGGTCAGGGTCTGTGGCCTGGTAGGTAACCTTGCCTCCCACCCCCCACCCCCAGGCATCGTCTTCTCGCTGGCGGACCGCTCTAGCTCCTCCACCATCCGGATGGATGCCCTGGCTTTCCTGCAGGGGCTGCTGGGCACAGAGCCGGCTGAGGCCTTCCACCCCCACCTGCCCGCTCTCCTGCCACCTGTGTTGGCCTGCGTGGCTGACCCTTTCTACAAGATCGCAGCTGAGGCCCTGCTGGTGCTCCAGGAGCTGGTGAGGGCCCTATGGCCGCTGGACGGGCCTCGGACGCTGGACCCCGAGCCCTACATTGGAGAGATGTCCGCGGCCACCCTGGCACGGCTTCGTGCCACCGACCTGGACCAGGAGGTGAAGGAGCGGGCCATCTCCTGCGTGGGCCACCTCGTGGGCCACCTGGGTGACCGGCTCGGGGATAACCTGGAGCCGTCGCTCCAGCTCCTCCTGGACCGCCTGCGGAATGAGATCACCCGGCTGTCTGCCGTCAAGGCGCTGACACTGGTGGCCGTGTCCCCGCTGCGGATCGACCTGCAGCCCATCCTAGCCGAGGCGCTGCCCATTCTGGCCTCGTTCCTGCGGAAGAACCAGCGGGCGCTGCGTCTGGCCACCCTGGCCGCCCTGGCCGCCCTGGCCCAGAGTCAGGGCCTCGGCCTCCCGCCATCCGCCGTGCGGGCCGTGCTGGCCGAGCTGCCCTCCCTTGTCAGTGAGAGCGACATGCACGTGGCCCAGCTGGCTGTGGACTTCCTCGCCACCGTGACCCGCGCCCAGCCAGCCTTGTTGGCCGAGGTCAGCGGCCCTGTGCTGGCAGAGTTGCTGCGTTTGCTGCGCTCGCCCCTCCTGCCGGCCGGTGTGCTAGCGGCCGCCGAAGGCTTCCTACAGGCCCTGGTGGGGACCCAGCCGCCGTGCGTGGACTATGCCGAGCTCGTCGGCCTGCTCACGGCGCCCGTTTACGAGCAGGTGGCGGACGGCGGGCCCGGCCTGCACAAGCAGGTGTTCCACTCGCTGGCTCGGTGCATGGCGGCCCTCGCGGTGGCCTGTCCCCAGGAGGTGGCGGACACGGCCAACCGCCTGGTCTGCGATGCCAGGTCGCCCAGCTCGAGCCCAGGGGTCAAGGTCCTGGCGTTCCTATCGCTGGCCGAGGTGGGCCAGGTGGCTGGGCCGGGCCTCCAGCGGGAGCTGAAGGCGGTGCTCCTGGAAGCCTTGGGCTCGCCCAGCGAGGACGTGAGGGCGGCTGCCTCCTACGCGCTGGGCCGCGTGGGCGCGGGGAACCTGCCTGACTTCCTGCCCTTCCTGCTGGGCCAGATGGAGGCCGAGCCCCGGCGGCGGTACCTGCTGCTACACTCGCTCCGGGAGGCCCTGGGGGCCGCCCAGCCCGACAGCCTGAAGCCCTACGCCGAGGACATCTGGGCCCTGCTGTTCCAGCGCTGCGAGGGCGCCGAGGAGGGCACCCGGGGGGTGGTGGCCGAGTGCCTCGGGAAGCTGGTCCTCGTGAACCCTCCTTTCCTCCTGCCCCGGTTCCGGAAGCAACTTGCTGCAGGTAGGGGCACAGGGGTGGGCAAAGGCAGCCCAGATCGGAGGTGGGCAGAGGTCCACATAGGGTGAACTTGTTCAGGTAATCGGGTCTGAGAGTCACAGTGTTGACAAGCTTCAAGGCAGAGGAGCCGTTAAAAACAGTGTTTCCTGAGACTTAAAGGCCTCTTCCTGTGGGACCCTCTGGGATGGAGGGGACAGAATCCTTGATGTGTCCCTCCAACAAATAAACTTTTCACGGTGCCACTTGTGGACAGCAGCCTTGTGCTCCAGGTGAGGGTTAGTAAAGGCAGTTCTCTGAGGGGCCAGAAACGGCAGCCTGCAGAATGCAGCTGTCTCGGGCTAGCAGGAGGCAGGAACAAACGTAAACGTGGACTAGGATTGGATGCCAGTCCCCGGGGTGTGGAGAGGGCCGGGGAAGGGGTGAGGAAGGCAGGTCTTAACGTTCCGGGGTTAGGGCGCGTCAGGGTGTTCTGCAGCTCGGGGGAAGAAAGCGGGCACGTGGACTGTGGGCTCTTAGGCAAGTGAAAGCCCCTGAGGGCGAAAGGCCTCCAGGCCTTGAGCTGGTCACCTGGTCCCCGTAGGGTCAGTGCTGTGTTAGTTGACATAATGCAGCCGAAGTGCTTGGTATCGTGGGTGGTACCTAATTAGTACTGCTAGTATCCACTGTCGTTGCTGTGTCAGTGATTCCGGTTAAGCCCTTCCTGGGTTGCTGGTATACAGGCAGCAGCTCTGGGCCCTCACCGCTGTGTGGGCAGGACAGCCACGTGAGGACCTCACCTGTTAACACTGCACAGGGCTCTTCACGAGGAACCTTGGGAGGCAAGAGTCTTGGGATGAGGGGCAGCCCTGCCTTTTCTAAGCTCAGATTTGTTTAGACCTCGTGCCCACTGTTGAACCAGCTAACCAGTCACATTTCCTATTTACTGCCGGCTGCTGGGATGCTTAGAGCCAAATCAGCGCCCTGCTTCTAGCAAGTTCATAGGACTTTCTAGTTGCCTCTCGCTGCATGCCCCTCACTCTGGTTTCCATTTCACTTTGTCCTTGGCCTCATTTTTCTTAATTCAATTAATCCTCTTCTATGTGTATTATCTTTATCAGCCACCCTGAATCTTCTTAGGAGCCAGTCAGGATGGAAAGAGAAGGAGGAAGAAACTACAAGTCTGAAGTCAGTAACTCACTCACTCATACCCTAGCATCAAATTGTAAACTTTCTGGGGCTTCCCTGGTGGCGCAGTGCTTGAGAGTCCGCCTGCCGATGCGGGGGACGCGGGTTCGTGCCCCGGTCTGGGAAGATCCCACAGGCCGTGGAGCGGCTGGGCCCGTGAGCCATGGCCGCTGGGCCTGCGCGTCCGGAGCCTGTGCTCCGCAACGGGAGAGGCCACAACGGTGAGAGGCCTGCGTACCGCAAAAAAAAAAAAAAGAATTGTAAACTTTCTGTTGAGTCTTGAACTGAAGTCTTGGATGGAAACAGCCTTAACCCATTCAGTGCTGTGTGCCGGAGGGGTGGAAGCTGCCGATTAATCTCCTTCACCCTAATGGGAAGTGTACTCCCTTCCCTTTCTGCAGCTTCTCTACTCAGAAAGCAAGCAGAAAAGCAGAATTAAGTGAGGTCAGCCTGCTTGAAGCACAACTGCTCCCTCCTTGGAGAAGCCCACAGAGAGGGCTCAGAGCAGTTGGTGAATTCTGGACCTGCTGTGTGACCTTAGACGTGAATTTAACCTTTCCGGTCTCTCCTCATGTGTAAAATGGAGATTAAGAAGAATTTTTATTAATTATTGTTACTAATATTATATGATTTTTCTTTTTCTTTTTTTTTTTTTTTTTTGTGGTACGTGGGCCTCTCACTGCTGTGGCCTCACCCGTTGCAGAGCACAGGCTCCGGACGTGCAGGCTCAGCGGCCATGGCTCACGGGCCTAGCCGCTCCGCGGCATGTGGGATCCTCCCAGACCGGGGCACGAACCCGCGTCCCCTGCATCGGCAGGCAGACTCTCAACCACTGCGCCACCAGGGAAGCCCTATGTGATTTTTTATTATTATCAACCAATGACTAGGATTAATTAATCCTGAGGATTAATTGAGATAATGTGTCTGAAAAATAGAACGCAGCCCCAAGGCCTGGGCAGAGAGATCTTTCTTCGGTTGAGCCCTGTCTTGGGTTCTTGTTGTCCGTTCGTGTCCTTGGCGTGGCTGCCTGAGAGCTGGCAGTTTTACCCTCTTAGCTGAAGTAGAAAGAATTCAGGGGAGATTGTGGGCTGCCAAGGAAAGTGGTAGCATCAGCTTCCCCAGAGATGGGCGGGGCGTTTCGCGTGGGGAGGGGACGTGGTTCTGTCTCCCACGGAGGCAAGGGGAGCCTCAGCGCCCTCCAGTCTGCGGGTGTCCGGGACCCGCCGCGCCCACCCCAAGTGCCTCCTCCCGTCCTGCAGGCCGGCCACACACCCGCTGCACTGTCATCACAGCCGTCAAGTTCCTCATCTCGGACCAGCCCCACCCCATCGACCCCATCCTGAAGACCTTCGTTGGTGAGTGCCCCCGCCCCTCTGCCCCGTTTGGTCACCTCCACCCTGTTCTTGGGCTTGAGCTGATTTTTCTTTTTTCTTTTTTTTTTTTTTAATTTTTATTGGAGTATAGTTGATTTACAATGCTGTGTTACTTTCAGGGGCACAGCAAAGTGAATCAGTTATACATACACCTCTACCCACTCTTTTTTTAAAGATTCTTTTCCCATATAGGCCATTACAGAGTACTGAGTAGAGTTCCCTGTGCTCTACAGCAGGTTCTTGTTAGTTATCTATTTTATATATAGGAGTGGGTATACGTCCATCCCAATCTCCCAATTTATCCCTCCCCACCAGCCCCTTGGTAGCCATACGTTTGCTTTTGATATCTGTAAGTCTGTTCCTGTTTTGTAGATAAGTTCATTTGTATTGTTTTGTTTTTTATAAATTTATTTATTTGCTTATTTTTGGCTGCGTCGGGTCTTCGTTGTTGTGCGTGGGCTTTCCCTAGTTGCAGCGAGCGGGGGCTACTCTTCTTTGCGGTGCGTGGGCCTCTCATTGTGGTGGCTTCTCGTTGTGGAGCACGGGCTCTAGGTGTGTGGGCTTCAGTAGTTGTGGCACGTGGACTCAGTAGTTGTGGCTTGCGGGCTCTAGAGTGCAGGCTCGGTAGTTGGGGCGCATGGGCTTCGTTGCTCCACGGCACGTGGGATCTTCCTAGACCAGGGCTGGAACCCATGTCCCCTGCATTGGCAGGCGGATTCTTAACCACCATGCCACCAGGGAAGCCCTTGTATTGTTTTTTAAAATTAGATTCCACGTATGAGCGATATCATATAATATTTGTCTTTCTGTGTCTGACTTACTTCACGCGGTATGACAATCTCTAGGTCCATCCATATTGCTGCAAATGGCATTATTTTGTTCTTTTTATGGCTGAGTAATATTCCATTGTATATATGTACCACATCTTCTTTATGCACTCCTCTGTCTGTGCACATTTAGGTTGCTTCCATGTCCTGGCTTTTGTAAATAGTGCTGCAGTGAACATTGCGGTTCATGTATCTTTACAAATTATGGTTTTCTCTGGGTATATGCCCAGTAGCGGGATTGCTGGGTCATATGGTAGTTCTGTTTTTAGCTTTTTAAGGAACTTCCATAGTGTTTTCCATAGTGGCTGAACCAATTTACATTCCCACCAACAGTGTGGGAGGGTTCCCTTTTCTCCACACCCTCTCCAGCATTTATTGTTTGTAGATTTTTTGATGATGGCCACTCTGACCGGTGTGGCGTGATACCTCATGTAGTTTTTTTTTTTTTTTTTTTTGCGGTACGCTGGCCTCTCACTGTTGTGGCCTCTCGCATTGCGGAGCACAGGCTCTGGACGCGCAGGCTCAGCGGCCATGGCTCACGGGCCCAGCCGCTCCACGGCATGTGGGATCTTCCCGGACTGGGGCATGAACCCGTGTCCCCCGCATCGACCGGTGGACTCTCAACCACTGCGCCACCAGGGAAGCCCCTGAGCTGATTTTTCTTACATGTTAGCCAAGGGGAGTTGGAGACCTGGGTGGCTGCCTCACCCATGATGAGCAGTGGGGCTCAAATCCCTGCACTGCTCCGGAATCGCTGGGTGGGCCCAGCATACCCCTTCTCACTTCTGAGCGTCAGTTTCCTCATCTGTAAAATGGGATTGAGAAATCCTTATCTGCTTGCTCTCAGGTCGTTTTGGAGAACCCCCTGTGTGACTGGGGGGAAAGCACTCCATGAACATAGGCTCTTAGAGGTAGAAAACCACAGCCTCTCCCTTGCATTGGCTTTGGCGGGCACCTAGCTGGGTAGAGCTGCACAGGGGCTGGGAGAGCAGCTCCCCGGTTCATCCCTGGTCTGAGGGGCCTTCTGGCCTGAGGAGCCCAAACAGCCTTGCCTGTGGACCTTCACCCGGACCACACCAGAGTCTGGCCCTCCTCATCCAGGCAGGGCAGCCTGGTGGAGTGTGGAGAGGTTTTAGAGTCCAGCAGCCTTCGTTCAAATCCTGGCTCTGCTGTTTGGGCTGTGTGAGCATGGACAGGCCACCTCGTCCTCGGCTATAAAATGGGGGTGCTGATCCCCACCTGCTGGGGCACTGTTGTGTGCAACCATGGGGCCAGCACTCTGGGTTTGTTTGTTTTAAATTTTTGGCCGCACCGTGCGGCACGTGGGATCTTAGTTCCCCGACCAGGGATCAAACCCCTGTCCCCTGCACTGGGAGTGCAGAGTCTTAACCACTGGACTGCCAGGGAAGAGGGGCCAGCACTCTGGATTGGAGAACATGTCTGGAAGCTGCAGCAGTATCGTCAGCAGCTACTTCATCCCACGTCCTGACCCAGCGGGCGCACGCTGCCTCCAGTCCTGATTTTCTCCATCTTGCCTGAGCTGCCCATGGCTGGCACCCCCCAAGGCCTCCACCTGGGTGTTTGGGTTTGTTGTTGTATGTTTTTGAGCTCTTGCTGTAGGTCAGGTACCATGCTAGGCCTTTTACCTCATCACGGTTCATCTTCACAGCCCCCTGTGTAGCCTGAGCACTGGCCCCATTTTACAGATGAGGAAAGTAAGGCTCAGAGAGGAGATTTGAACTCAGGTCTTGCCGGGTCCCCACAGCTGTGTTCTCAGAGGGAGTGAGAACCTAGGAGCCAGCAGGGCTCAGCAGAAGGGACCCCGAGCCACCAGCCCTGGGTTTGGATCCTGCTCTGCTGGGAGACTATGTTCTTCCCAGTGCATCACATCAGGAGGCCCATGATGGCAGTTTGTCCCATGACAGGTGATGGTAACTCTGATTGACTGGTTAGGATGGAGACTTCTAGGTTTCTCCACTTTAAGGTTACTTTTCCCTTTGGAATGAATAAGTATTTTTAAGCCTATTGAAATATCTTCTTCCTCATCAAATTTTTGCCCACTACATTTTGCATCCATTGTGGTTTCTTGCCTGAATAAATGATTACTGACAGTTGCTAAATGACAACTTTCTAATTCCAGCATTCCTCCCATATTTATTAGTTTGCATTCTGTTCTCAGAAATAACTTTTCCTTTTCCCCCATTTATTTATTCATTTTTTTTGCGGTACGTGGGCCTCTCACTGTTGTGGCCTCTCCCGTTGTGGAGCACAGGCTCTGGACGTGCAGGCTCAGCGGCCATGGCTCATGGGCCCAGCCGCTCCACGGCATGTGGGATCTTCCCAGACTGGGGCACGAACCCGTGTCCCCTGCATCCGCAGGCGGACTCTCAACCACTGCGCCACCAGGGAAGCCCTTCCCCCATTTATTTATTCATTGATTTGTTCATATCATTATAGACTCAGGGATTTGTATTTCACTCAATGGGTTATAATCTATTACTGTCTTTAATTTATTTTGATTCCCAAGATGGTCTCACATTTAGCCAGTGGGAGCCCTTCAAGCTGCTTCTTATGTTCTGTTGATATGTTTTCATCATTCTTTAAGCATCTCCTTACATTTTGGCAGGATAAGGTGCTCCCCACCCATCTTGAACCTTTCCTGCCCCAGCCCTGGAATCAACCATTTCTCCAAGGAGCCTGATTCCTTTTAGTGGACAATAGTATTCGGAATCCAAGATCTCAGCACTAGGTGTGCTCATTGCTACTGGGGTGCCATTACTTCTAGGCCCTCTCAGCAGACAGAATCAGGAAATCTAAGTATGTATGACTGTATGTATGTAGTCAGACACACATATATATTCCAGTCCAACACCACAGGGTTCATGCTAGCCTTCTCCCTTTCCATATACCCTTCTGTTACAGGAGACACCCAGCTCCTGAGATATTTATTCACTTAATCCTGGAATACACAGAAGGTAGTCATGAGAATTGCTAACCCTTATCTGTGAAAAATCAGTATTCGTTTATAATTCTTTTGTCTTTAGCCTGAGGGCATCTTGTCACAATGCTTTGGAAGTTACTTAGGTGAGTTGTTTTCTCCTTCATAACCTGGGTGGTTATATTGATCATTTGAAATACAGTTTTTTTTTTTTAGGGATCCCTCCCATTCTTGATTTTATTTATTTATTGAGTATATAAAACATTAACACAGTTATTAAAAAGTCTAACCTATACTAAAAGAAATGCTGTGTGATTTTGTGTAAGTCTCTTCACCTCTCTGATCTTCAACATTCTCATCTGAAATAAACTCAAGTTAACATTTATAGAGTCCTCACTTGGTGCTCTGCTGTGTGCTTTGTAGACATCACCACATTTTTAATCCTAAAACCAGTCCTACAGTGTAGGTACTGCTGTTATACCCATTTTACAGTTGAGGACATTGAGGCTGTCCAAGGAGCCACAGTTAGGATGTGGTCAAGCCTGGATCTGAACCCAGGCCAGACTCAAGTCCACTTTCTTATCTGGACTTTGAAGGTTTCTTGCACAGAGTAGATGCTCAGAGCACATTTGTCCCCGTCCAGCCAGGTCTGCACGGCTCCCGTTAACCAGATAAGCACGGTGGGGTGGGGGTGGTTTGTGTTTGGCTGTGCTGCCCCTCACAGCACCTCTGGTCTTTCTGCCAGGAGAGTTCATGGAGAGCCTGCAGGACCCAGACCTGAATGTGCGCCGGGCCACCCTGGCTTTCTTCAACTCCGCCGTGCACAACAAGCCGTCACTGGTCCGCGACCTGCTGGACGACATCCTGCCCTTCCTCTACCAGGAGACGAAGATCCGCCGGGACCTCATCCGAGAGGTGAAGCCGTGGGAGGACAGAGCCGGGAGCCCGTGGGTCCGACTGCTGCGGCTGGGGCGAGGGTTAGGGTCAAGCTCGTCAGAGCAGGTCCGGCCCACAGGGTCAAAGTTTGCCCCTCCACTTCCCAGCTGTGTGACCCTGGCCGGGGCAACCCGATCCTCTCTGAACCTCAGTTTCTCCTCACGGGCAAAGGGCGGGAAATAACCGTGTCCACATTATAGGGTTGTTGAGAAGATTTTTAATGAGTTAAATCCTACAAGTGCTCAGAACTGCTCCTGGCACACAGTCGGTGCTCAGTAAATGTCAGCAACTCTTGTTATCACTTGACATTCAGCAGGTGTTCGTGGAGCACCAGCCCTGCATCCAGGCGCCAGGACCAGACCTGAGGCACCAGGGAGCTCATGGCCTCCTGAAGGAGAGGGAGGGATACCCTCTCTGCGGATTATTTTAGTTACTTAGAGCACTTGGTGAAGTTAGGATTTAAGAGGCAGAGACTAAAAGTGATGTAACAGCCAAGTCATTGCACGATATAATGAGAAGGGCTGAACCACCTGGCATCGCTGAGGATGTGACTCTGTTTAGAGGGGTTGGGAAAGTTTTCCAAAAGGAGGGGACATTTGAGCTGGGCTTTGAGGGGTAAGAAGGAGTTACCATTAAGAGCAGAGCCTTCTGGTTATAACTTCAGAGACCTGGGGTTTTAATTCTGGTTGAGCTATTTACTAGCTTGGGCTAGTGTCCTTGGGCAAGTTAGTTAACCTTGCTGAGCCTTAGTTTCCTCATATATTAAATGGAGTTAATAGTAACACTGTCTTCCTGGGACTGTTGAATGAGTAAAATGTCATCTCTCAAGCCCTCAGCACAGTGCCTGGCACATCATAACTGCTCAGTAGATTCTAATCGTTGTAATTTTAATTATTGTTACTATTATGATCAAAAGGCATCATGGGCTGAGCAAAGGCATGGAGGCTTAAGGGTCTAAGGCATGATTTGGGGATGGGACGCAGTACTGAACAACAGAGGGGGAGGGGTGCAGCAGGAACCTGGGAAGGCGTCCTCATGCCCTGCGGTCACAGCCCCTTGCCCGCTGTCATCCCTCCCTCCTGCAGGTGGAGATGGGGCCCTTTAAGCACACGGTGGACGATGGGCTGGATGTGCGGAAGGCAGCCTTCGAGTGCATGTACTCGCTGCTTGAGAGCTGCCTGGGCCAGCTGGATATCTGCGAGTTCCTGAACCACGTGGAGGACGGCCTGAAGGACCACTACGACATCCGGGTAGGCGGCTGGACCCAGGCGCACCCCGCAGCGGGAGGACAGCTAGGCGCCACAGGGCCCACTTCTTGTTTGTCCCCCACCCCTGCCCCAGGCGCCCCCGTGAAAACAGCTGCTTTGTTCTTTAACAATAAGAAAAAGAACCCACGTCTCACACCTTTGGTGGGAGTCTACACTGGGCAAGCTCTTGGGAGGATGGTTTGACCAGAACTAGAAAAATATAGAATTTAGAAACATTTTATATATATATATATATATTTTATATATATATATATATATAATATATATTATATATATATTTTTTTTTTTCGGAATTTTTAAAAACATCTTTATTGGAGTATAATTTCTTTACAATGGTGTGTTAGTTTCTGCTTTATAACAAAGTGAATCAGCTATACAAATACATATATCCCCATACCTTAGAAACATTTTAAAATTTAGAATTCTTAGACAGTCCATGAACTGACTTCATGGACTGACTCCTAAAAATACATTCAGAGTTTTATGTAAGAGATGGTTCTCCACAGCTTTCTGGGAGTTGGGAAAGACTGGCAGCTACCAAAATGTCCACTCATGGGGAGCTGGCTCAGTAAACCGGGTACCTCCAGCCATGGATGGGATCCTGGCAGCATTACAAGGACGGAGAGGGATCTCTGTGCTGGCATGGAAGGTGGCCAAGACCCACTGTTAGGTGATAAGTGAGTTGTAGAAGTTTGGGCCATTTTTTTATTACCTGTGAGGGAGACAGGTTTTACTTGCTATCCTTGTAGGTTTTTAAAATACATACAATGAACATGGATCATTTTTGTAACGAAAAACCAGTGTAAAATAATCAAAAGGAATTATGCTTGTCTTAAAGGGTTTAGACAATCTAAAAGTGAATGGGGAAGTGAGTAGTAATCACCCCAAAGTTCCACTCCACCTAGAGAGAACCACTGTTGTAAATCTGTCTTTCCCGGGAAAATGCACAAAAACATTCCCTAATTTCGTCAGCCAGTATTTGGTGAGTGCCAGTACACACAGGTCAGTGTGGCAGGCAGGCAGCCTGGCTGCTAGAGCTCGGGCTTGAGCTCCAGACCTCTGCCCTTCCCCAGGGCCTCCTCCTTTTGGTCCTGGGCCATTTCACCAAGAACTGTCTCCTTCCTCCTGGGCAGATGCTGACCTTCATCATGCTCGCCCGACTGGCTACCCTGTGTCCTGTGCCTGTCCTGCAGAGGGTGGACCGGCTCATCGAGCCCCTCAGGGCCACCTGTACCGCTAAGGTAAGCCCCCTGCCCAGCCCTGGGCGCACCTGCTGGGTTCTCTGCAGATCGTTCATGGTTACTGTTTACTGAGAATCTCCTGCAGTACAGGTGGTGTATGAAGTGCTTTATTTGATCATTATCATTGCCCTACAGAGTACTTATTCTTAGCATTATACACACAGGGAAACAAAGGTTCAGAGAGGTTAAGTTATTGACCGAGGCTACACAGTAAATTACAGAGCTGGGATTCAAACCTAGCTCTTTCACTCATTAAACACTTCCTGGGTGTTGGGCCTTGTGCAGGGTACTAGGGATGCAACATTGAACATGGTGGACTCCCTCCTCTCACATCCTAATTGGGAAACTGAGTCAGACCGTTAGCAAGATAGAAGTCACTGACTGACTGGTATAGGGCAGTTAGCCTGGAGTGCCTCAAGGTCCGGGGAGGATCTGGGGCAGAAGGCTCACGGAAAGCTGTCACGTTGAGAACAGAGCCTGTCACACCTAGTAAATGCCTGCTGAATGCAAGACTAATTTGGGTTTTGGAAGAGTAGGAATTATCCAAAAAGAAAGAGTATTTTAGATTGGAGCTTAAAGAGGGATCACAGCTCCTAGGGGGCAGAGCCATTTGAACCCAGGACTGTCCAGCCCCAATGCCAAGCTTTTCCTCTCTACCTGAGCCTCTTCGGGGAAGAGCCTGAGTGTTGTCTGGGCTGAGTGTCCTGAGAGCAGAGCAGAAGGAATCTGGACTTTATTCCATAAGCAGTGGGGAAATTCCTGAGATTCTGTGAATAAGCGGGAGAGGTAGGGGATAAAGCAGTGGAAAGCATGTGAGGCAGCTTTGGAAGTCTACTCCCCAGCTCGTCTGCAGAATGGGTGGCAGAGGCAAGGACGTGACCGGGGTAAGAGGCCAGCTAGAAGGCTGTCACAGCGACCCACTCATGAAGTCCAGTGGTGCCAAGAGCCTGCTTTAAGCGCAGTAAATAAAGATAGGAGATGGCGCATGAGCTGGGCAGGATGACAGGTGACCAGGGAAATGCAAGGCAGTGTTCAGTAAAGGATGGCTCGTTGTTCATTGCTTCCCACCTTAGGTCAAAGCTGGTTCTGTGAAACAGGAGTTTGAGAAGCAAGATGAACTGAAGCGCTCCGCGATGAGGGCAGTGGCCGCCCTGCTGACCATCCCAGAAGTGGGGAAGAGCCCCATCATGGCTGACTTCTCGTCCCAAATTCGATCCAACCCCGAGCTGGCTGCCCTCTTTGAAAGCATCCAGAAGGATTCTGCTTCAGCCCCCAGCACAGACTCCATGGAGCTCAGCTAGTGCTTCCCCCCGACCCCGGGGACCCCAACTCACAAGGAGGCCCACTGAAGCCGGAGCCTCACCCTCCCAGCACCACAGGCCTCTAACTTTTGCCCCTTATCCATCTCACTGGGGCCCTCCCTCTCCTGGTCAGGCACCTTCTCCAGGGACCGCAGTCAGAGCTGCAAGGCTGCCAGCAGTTGGGCCCTTTTAACTCAGGACACCTATTCAAAGCGGGTGTGGTAGTTCTTCCAAAGCTTCCACGGGAGATGGATGTGACTTCACACAGGTCAGCCTGGCTCCTTCAAACTGGGGGTCCCAGCCTCACCGAGTACTTAGTATTTAGAAGTACTTGTGCTCACAGCTGCAGAAAGCTTAGGAGGCAGCTGGAAGCCTTCCTCCCCGCTGTCCCGGATGTGTCACTCACACCACTCCCACGTTTTCACCTGATCTGATGTGCCAAAGATGAGTGCTTTGGCTGGGCATCTTAAAAACTCAGATACCTCCCTGAGCTATTCACACTTTAGAATCCAAAATGCTTTATTTCTCATTGGCAGTGATAAATCAGGAATGTGTGTTATTTTTGCAGAGGCAAGGGAGTGGGGTAGGGAAATAGATGTAATGTTTTTTTTTTCTAATCCCCAAACTCTTAGGTAGCAAACTGAGACAGGAAAGCACAAATGAAAAAGTACAAACCACCTTTCATGTCCCCCCATTGAGGTGTAATCAGGTGGTTTGTGAACACGTCTAGTTTTTAGTATCAAGGACACAGAAACATTAAGCGACAGGCCAAAGAATTTTCTGCTATCCCCGGTTAATAAAGGACAGATCCTAAGCTGTTACTGTTTTCTCCGCACAATTCCTCCACTCAGTAGTCAAGACTATCAGAATGCTTCCCACGTCCATTCAAAGAAGTCACACAATGACCGACAATTTACTCAAACGTTTCCGACTGAGTTTTGAACAGGAGCCAATCTGTAAGACATCTATCTACTGAACTAAGGGCCTTCAAGCCACTCTTGTGCTGTAGAGTGCCACATGCCCTGCTCCATGGGACCTGTGCTGCCACTTAATACCATGTCTTGGAAAAATGGCCTCTTAGCCTCATAAAACAGCTGAATTCTAGGTACCGCCGACTAAGGTCTAGGACTGTAGTTGAAAAGGAAACTTGACTGTCCTCAATCTTCACAAGAACCACACAGGGTAATTCCTCACTTTATAAAGTGAGGCTAAAAATGACTACGTGCTCCAAGATGCAAGGTCCTCCAACCAGGGGTCTCAGAACCTACCGTGGTCCGAGGGCCACATCTTCCTGAGCCCACCTGGAGCTGACCAAGGCTGCTCTGGGCACCTGAGGCCTGGGTCCCATGAAGGAGGGATCACGTATCCTTTACAAACGCCTTCCAAACAGAAGGTTCCACAGAGCAGGAACAGGCAAAAGAGCAATCTCTGTGACAAGCTGTCGAACAAACTGAAGAGTAAAACCAAGGGGGAAATGCCAGATGGCCGTTGTACGGTTTTATTAAACAAAACGTGCACACGAGCTGTCTATTCATTTTCTTCGCTGCGCAGCCTGGCGTTAGGATTGGTGACTCTGATGGCCAGCTGGGCTGCTCTCTCCACAATGGCTTTGCGGTTCTTGGAGGAGACGTTGTGCGCAATCTCAGCACAGTAAGACCTGGAAGAGAATCGGTAGTAAGGAGGCCATCCTGGAAAACGCACTTACGTGTTCCACCCGGAAGGCAACAGCCCTGGTCACTCTGCTTCCAGAGCTACAGCACTGAAGGGGGGGGGGCGGCTGCTAACTCCCCTAATTCCACGGCACTAGCAACACGGCTCTGAAGTGTTCCCTGGTAGTGATCCCTCTCGTTTAACCCTCCCAGCGGCCTTGTAATCCAGGAAGCACCTCCATTTTACAGATGAGGAAACCAAGGCCCACAAAGTGGAGGTAAATTCCCAAGTCACACACAGGCCAGGATGGCTCAGCCCCAGACTCCAGGTTCAAAGGTTCTCCCTCTGCTTTGCGCCAACCTGCCCAGCTCAAGGCAGTCTCGGGGAGCTTGGACTTAGGTACTTTCTGCAAAGCAACCAACAGCAAAACCCAACAGCCTGATTAAGCCAAGGGCTCCCCAGCCCAGCCCATAAACATTTTACCTGTTTGCTGCAGACAAATTCAACTTGAAAAGTAACAATGCCTAAACTCACCCAGTGAATGATAACACCTAACATTTCCTGAGCTGGTGCCAGGTACCGTTCTATTCATTCCTTCACAGCCACACCGCACCCCAGTTAGACAACAAATTGGCCTAATGAGCACATTTCAGTAAGGAAGTGATTTATGAAGCCACCAACAGTGAATTAAGAAGACACTCTACCCCAGGAGGAATTTCAGCAGAGAGGAGTAAGACTAGGGCGTGATTAAATAAGGCAGTGGGCACAGTTCTTTTTAAGAACTCTGCAGGAAAACAGCTTCAAAGCAAGAGACAAACCAATCCAGACAGAGAACTTCTTTTGTTTTATGTAAAGAAGTCCACTCAAGTCCAATATCTTAAAACATTTCCCCAATCTTTATTTCCAAGGAGACTTAAGTTGCACCACACTTTTTTCATTTTTCAAGAACTCCCCAAGTCCTCACCCATGTGTATTTAATAATCACAATCACACTGCACATACTTCAAATACTTTCCCCTCTGCTTGGGCATTTTCCATACATGACAACTGTTTTTTTGTTTTTTTTTTTTTTTTGAGGTACGAGGGCCTCTCCCGTGGCGGAGCACAGGCTCCGGACGCGCAGGCTCAGCGGCCATGGCTCACGGGCCCAGCCGCTCCGCGGCATGTGGGATCTTCCCGGACCGGGGCACGAACCCGTGTCCCCTGCATCGGCAGGCGGACTCTCAACCACTGCGCCACCAGGGAAGCCCCATGACAACTGTTTTTAACGTACGCACATTCCAGCCGGCGCTTGTAACCCCACCATTCACCAATTATACGTAGTGCAGTTACTGCTGCAATGATCGGCTTACAGTTCCCCTACATTTCAATTATTTCAGGATAAATGCCCAGAAATGGAACTTGTGAATTAAATTAGATCCAGAGTATTTCTGTGCCTCTTGATAAAACTGCCAAGCTGCTATTAAAAAAAGACTTCCAACTACATCTGCACAGCAATCATCTTTGCTACACAAAAGATATTAAACTGCATCTTTCTGTCACAATTCTCTATCAACCTGCTTACTGCAGTTTGGGCATCCAACATTAATTCCTATGCTCATCCTTTCTAAAGAGTTATCTGCAGCATTTCAATGCCTGGCTAGATTTCTGACCTAGAGAAACTCAACCAAAAGTGAGAATAATGGTCGTTTATTACTTGCATCTACAATTACTACAGGTAAAAGACCTTTGTACACATACGTACACACAGATGTTACTGGTCACTCCATGTCCTTTCTAACTCCCCAAGAAAATGCAGGTTTTTTAGCTCCTGTTTAACAGGAAGGGAAGAAAACAAACTGTCCTCTGCTTAACCAAAAATTCCCATTCCCCCCAATCCAGATTAAAATTGTGTCTAAATCACTACCCATGAGAAATCTTTTCTCACCCCACTGCCCTAGTCTGGCCCTAAGCAGACCAAAAGTCTCTTACACACAGAGTTCGCCAACTGTCTGAATTTCTCAAAATGCTAAAATAACGCTGTGAACCCCCATGCCTTCCTGCACCCCTGTAACTCCGGGTAAGCTGTCCTCTCTGCCTGCAACCCCCCCCGCATTTCTCCACTTCAGATCAGAGCCCAAAAGGAGGCAGCAATTCCTCTACTCCTGTAGCCTCCTGAAGATACCTGTGGCCACAGTGTAAAGTGTCCCTTAGGTCTGAGGCTACATTTCATCCCCCCGCCCCCACCGCCTAAGTAATGTTCTGAAAACCACTGCCAGAGGCTACAGCAGGAGCCGCGCTGTCAAGCTCAAGCAAAGCCACTTACTCCCTTCCGGTCCTGGGTCTCTACACTTTTCAGGACAGCTCCCAACCCACATCTCCCCAGCAAAGGAAGCACTCTGAAGTCCCCAACAAGTATCACCCAAGCTCCTGAGGACACACCACTCCTCCAAATGCATTCCAGAAGGTCCAGAGTCCCTGCCCAAACGGCTCACACACGCAGGCTTCTGACACCTGAACCCAGAGGTGGGACCCAGCTCACTTGTTGCACATCAGCAGCACTTCAAGCTCCTTGACGTTGTGGACCAGGAACTTCCGGAAGCCGCTGGGCAGCATGTGCTTTGTTTTCTTGTTGCTCCCGTAACCGATGTTGGGCATCAAGATCTGGCCCTTGAATCTCCTGCGCACCCTGTTGTCAATGCCTCTGGGTTTCCGCCAGTTCCGCTGAAAGAAAACACACGGTTAGTGTCTGTGAAGACAGACGCCATTCGGAGAAAAAAGGGACCAGATGAAAAGGAAACGTGCCGAACAGTAGTTGTCTCCAGGGAACAGGATTTCACTACATTTTTTCTGGTGGAAAAAAATAAGAGCTCCTGCATCTGACCAGCAGGAATACAGATCCAAATTCCCACTCCTTCCAAGGAAAGGAAAAGGAGACTACATACCCATGGGATGTGAGGAGACCACGTATAAAGTAAGATGAAAAGCATGGCTTTTAACATCGCAATCAACACCTGAAGTTTTCTCATCTATGAAGTAAGTGTAATCTATCTCTCAAATTGTCATAAGGCCACCTGAAATATAACAAATATAAGCCTCTAGACACCTCAAAACAGGCAAGTGTCCCTTGCCATTTAAATTTCAATTTACACATCAAGAGACTGGGTGCCAATAAGGCAGAGACACCCAGGATTCTAGAGAACTCTACCACCAGCCACAGACCAACCAGTTCACCTACCAAAGGTCATCTGAGTTGGGGATGTGAGAAACCCAACAGCCTGTTTAGGAACCCCTTTCTTCACCCCCAACACACACTTCCGTCATGGACCACATACCTTAATTTTGACATATCGGTCTGACTGGTGCCGGATGAACTTCTTGGTCCTCTTTTTGACGATCTTGGGTTTCACGAGGGGTCTGAGGGCAGCCATGATGCCTTCAAGAAAGAGGCAAGAGATCACGTCAAAGATGAGTCTTGGGGGCTTCCCTGGTGGCGCAGTGGTTAAGAGTCCGCCTGCCGATGCGGGGGACACGGGTTCGGGTTCGTGCCCCGGTCCGGGAAAATCCCACATGCCGCGGAGCGGCTGGGCCCGTGAGCCATGGCCGCTGAGCCTGCGCGTCCGGAGCCTGTGCTCCGCCACGGGAGAGGCCACAACAGTGAGAAGCCCTCGTACCGCAAAAAAAAAAAAAAAAAAAAAAAAAGCCTTGGAAGGAGGCTTTCCCACCCTGCCTGGGGCTTGAGCTCTGTTGCAGAGTATCTTCCAATCACCAGCTACTGAGCAAACTGGGAATGGAATGGGTACCTCTGCCAGGCTTGCTTTCCCTCCCGACTCCGAAGCTGGCAGAATACTAGCCACTCTCCAGACGCGATCCTGGGAGGTCAGGGGTCACCTTGCCCAGTCGAAGCTAAGAAAGAATGCTGACAACTGACCGAAAACAAATTAACCACAAAGGGAAATTCTGCAAAGGGGCAAATCCCATTCTACAAAGTGTCCCGGCCCTGAGATGGCCCAACTGCAGGCTTTGAGCAATCTTCATGAACCTGAATCTCAGTTTTCTCACCTTTTAAATGGAGATATTGCACACTGAACACCTGCAGTGCCCGGATCACAAGAGATGTGCAGTAAAGAGAAACCTGTAATTCCCCTAGGGTGCTGCTGCTCTATGACACCCTCAAAAGATACACAAAACCGTCATGTGCTTCTAAAATGCCTCTAAGCCTTGGAACGTTCTGTTCCACCTGACCATCATCCGAATACCACCTTTAAAAAGTTACGTTCCTCAAGGTGGCCTTTGCGGCTACCTTTTCTACCGCAGCACCCTTTTTGTTCTCTTCACGGCCACCAATTTCTTTGTTGAGCACACAGCAGTTACTCAAAAAATGTGTCCAATAAATCAACTTCCCCCGGCCCCCAATGATTTCCTCGAAGACCAGGATGCGGTTTCACATTCCCAGAGATCCTGACCCGCTACCAAAATTTCGGTTAATTGAATTATTCGACTCGCAGCTCGATTTTTTTGGTTTTTTGGCAGTTTTTTGTTTCTTTGGCAGTCCCGCCACAGACGCAACCCCAGGGCCAGAAACTGCAAAGGAGGGAGCGTGGAGCAGCGAACACAGAAGAATACAACGTGGGCAGACATCGCTGAGCGAGGTGTCCCAGGGCCGTAAGGCCGGAACCCCCTCAGTCGCGCCACGGCCCCCAGGAGCCCCCTTAGTCTAGCCCCAACCGGCGCCCTGCGCCCCCAGGACTCCAACAAACTGTCCGCAGCTCTGACCCCAGGCGGCCTCCGTAGGAGAGCAAGCGGCCCTGGGAAGCGAAGCTCCATCACCCTCCGGGCCGCTTCGCTCTGTTCCTGTACGTGGTCCAGCCAACCGACAAGAGCCATGCCCACCCAGACGAGTGCTCGGAAAGACGGGCCTCCTCGGCAGGGGGCGATGGGGCCAGATGGAGACCGCAGAGACAAGGATGGCCAACGATTAACACTCACCGAGTAGGAGATGGCTGCCACCTCCGTAGGCAGCGCCGAGGAAGAGAGGGGAAGGTAGAGCGCGAGGCTGATGGGACTTCACCTTTGGGTCCTGGCAGGGAAAAGGAGAGCACTTCCGGCTTCTGGTCCTTCAAAGATACTATAGACGCGTTACAGAAATAATAGTGAAAAAATCGAGGATACTTGTGTTTTCCTAGATGTTAATATCTAGGAGTAGCGCTAAAAATTGTCATGCCTGCCGTTGGGACTACGTAAAATTTGGAATTTTTTTGAGCTTCTAAGACCTGGTGAGGAGGCATCCACTTCCGCCAGGAATTGAAGCCGCCCCTCCGGAGGATAAGCCAGCTTTTAGATTACTGCCTCTCGCCTTTCTTCTTCCGAAGTGCGCCTCTTAGTGGCCAGGAGGGAACAAAACAGCGATATTTTAATAATTCTCTCACGTGAATTTATAGAGTAAATAGCAATGAGACTGTAACAGCTCTCGTTCAGTGGGCCTCGCACAGTTCCATGAGGTAGTTCTATTAGTTTCCCCATTTTACATATGTAGAGAGTGAAGTATGGAGATTTGACGCCCCCCCCCCAAAAAAAATCCACACTTCTAACCATTAGGCGAGAATGCCTCGTTTTTAATTGTTCTTTGTTTTATTTTAGCTTTTGTTTTTAAGATTATTGTGAAAATCAAATTTCAAGAGAGGAAAAAAAAAAACAAAACGGCCCTTGATTCCAGAGCCCAAACACAATGGGGATGTCATGTCATCTATCAGTGATCTGTGGTAGAGTAGTTTCAGGGCCAGATGGAGACAGAAGCTGAAGTGGATGGTGTTGTTGACTTCGTGATGGGTGAGAAGGGAAGGGAGCGAGTGTTGACAACTCCTTCGTGAGATTTTGACTGTGAAGGGGAGTTTGAAGAGACCCAGAGACGTGAAACGTGAAATGTGAAGGGAATGTCTTCTCCAAGATCACACAGCTGACAAGCCGTAGGGTTGAGACTGCACCACACCTCACGAACCCTGTTTGCCCTGTGGGCTGTGGAAGCCAACTGGGATGCTGAGCACGGAGGCACTGTGCTAACAGCAGCCCACAGGGTGTGTGTTGTGAAGAAAAAGGTCTTGATGTGGGGGTCAGGTGTGTGAATCAGGACAAGGGCTCATGAACCAGCGTGCTTGTCCTTGTGAAAGGCCCAAGAGTTTTGGAAGTAGTGACCCAAATGGCTCATTCTTTGGGGGATGAGGGACACATTTCAAGAGGAGGGCACAGGGGTGCCCACATTGCCTGCTGCTTCCTGGTGGGCCCTGAGATCCAGGATGAGAGGCTGGAGGTGCCATGCAGGCATCCCCGTCAAAACCCCAGGCAATGTGGGTTTTTTTCCCAGGCTCAGGACCCCAGCTTGCCAACATCCCTCTGGCCACAGCTCCTGAGCAGGAAATCACATCAGCTGGATCACAGGTGACATGAGAAAAACTCCAACGTGGTTTATTTCAAAAAGACAGAGGTCAGGAGAGGGAAATGCTCAAAACCCACATCTTTCCCTGGACAGATCCACTCTCTGAGACACTGCACGCTTTGAGTCTGGAGAGAGCTGGCCCGGGCCTTCCCACTGAAATGACTTCTCTTGTTTGGTTCTTTGATACCGTCCCTGTGTCTACAGCTCTGGGCTGCTAGCTACACTGGTCCCGGCCCCAGGATGGCTAGGTTTCGTGACACTTGGGCCAGTCTAGTTGATGTGGTAGATCTTGGGGGCATCATAATAGGCATAGGTCATGTAGTTCATGTCCTTAATGGGCCACCAGTGGTCGGGATGGTAGGTGGCTGAGTAGGCCTGGGACCGGTGTTGGACACAACTGAAGAGCGCCAGGCTCCGGTCCACGGTCACAGTGGGCAGGTAGAGCTTCAGCTTGTCCAGGAGGTGACCCGGCCAGAAGAAATTGGGATGGGTTAGCTGCGGACCACTGGGCCTCTTCGCCTTCAGCTTCCTGGAGAAGGAGAAGACACCGGGACAGTTGTCATGGAGACAGGTGGCGGCTGGGGCTGCTTCCCAGTGGAGCCCGCCCGCTGTGAGCAGAGTGGAGGTGCAGCACCATGCTAAGCACTCTATACTCAGTCCTCCCGACAGTGCTGTGCGGTGGGCTCTGTTGTCCCATCTGCCTCACCAGCGAGGACCCAGAGGCCTAAGGAGGCTGAGTTATTTCCCCAAGTCCACACAAGCCAGCAAGTGGCAGGGCACAGGCTTGACTGCCAGTTTGCTGCCTCTAAACCCAAACTCTTAAGTGCACACCGCCTGCTCTGCAGAGGCATTTTCATGTGCTGTTCGGAATGCAGCCTCTGGAGCCAGCACGGCTGGGTCCGAATCCCTGCTCCACCACTTAATAGAGATGTGACTTTGAGCAAGATATTCAAACTTCCTGTACCTCAGTTTCCTCTTTTGCAAAATGCGAATGCTAAGAGTAACTTCATAGGGTTGTTGAGAGGATTTACGTGAGTTAACATCTGGAGAGCAGTGTCTGCCTAGCACTCCTAAGTGTCATTTTATGCCCCTCAGCTCCTGGGCACTGAGTCCCAGATGCTGTGCTACCATGTACCCTGCAACATGCGAGTCCTGGGCACCTTCCTCCTACCCGCCCCCCTCCCAGAGTTAGACGATCACTACAGACCTGGTGAATTCCTCAAACTTCTTAAAGCTGACTTTCTTGATTTTCTTCAGCATGTTCCTAGTGAAGGAGAGAGAGAGGTATCTTGTCAGGAGACAGGAAATCCAGGTCAGTGGGGCTCTGGGGAGTAGGTCAGTGTGACAGGGGGTCCACTTCTGAGCCCAGACCAGAGCTCTGAAAGGAGAACTTCTTCTACCTGGGTGGGGCCCTGACTCTGTCCCCCATGCTCCAGTGGAACACACAGTGCGCTGGGGTGTCTAGACCTCTGGGCCCCTATTGGTCAGGCAGACAGGATGACAGTCCTGGGCTCAAGGCCTGGCTGGCTGGGTGACTTGGGAAAAGTCACTTCCCTTGTGGAGCCTTGGGTTTCTCATTTCCCAGCACAGAGACCTCGCAGATGGTTATGAGACATGCTCAGTAATCTGAGTCCTCTTGGGGCCCCTGACTCCCACTTGCCTTCCAGAGCTGAATCCAGCCTTGAGGACAAGGGTGGTGAAAGCGAACTCCCCAAACCTCAGGCCTGGCAGACATCACTAATCACCACGGCACACTTTCCCAGCAAGCCTTCATCTGGCTCCAGAATCTTTCACAATGCATTCAAAGAAGACAATGAAACCAGTGCACCCCTGCCCCGGGGGACCTCTATCCTTTATAACTGTGGCCCACCTAAGCAGGACAAAAGTCACTTTCTCAGGTTCCCTAGGTTCATGGCTCAGGAACTGGTGGCAGCCACTCAGGGGCTGGAAGGCAGTCACTAGGGGATCAGAAAGGACTCTCTAGGCCACCACCTGCCCGGCTCGTGCTCAGCTCTTCCCAACCAGGGCTGTGGACAGCCCCACCTGCAGACCTAGCCCACTCCTGCACTGGAGAACGCCATGACGGGGCAGGCTACAACAACAACAACAATCAGTGCTCAAGTGCTAACTGCTAAGAAGCTTACTTGCATTTCTCATTGGTCCTCACTGTGTGTGGTATAGCTGTTGTGCCCATTTTACAGATGAACATACTGAGGCTCAGTGAGTAAGGTAACTTGTCCATTTAACTGCTGGCCTGTTGGATTTCCACTCGGCTCTGCTGCATCCCACCCCCGCTGTTCTGGCCAGACTACCCTAGCAGGCAGCTGGCAGTGACCTACGGTGTGGTTCCGTCTTGGGCCCCTCCCCACCTCATGGTATCTGGTCAGCTGCCCCCTCCTCCCCCACTCTGCAGGGATGCTGCCATTCTCCAGTCTGCAGTCACCACTGATGCTGGTTCATAGCCTGCCCTCGGGTCACCTCCTGACAAAGGAGGACATTTTCTTAGAGAGGACTTGGGATCTGAGGGTCAGGGGGAGGCCCCAGTGCAGAGTTCTGTTCTCCTCCTGGGGGGCTGCAAGCCCACCTTTTGCCAGAGAAGGTAGAGCAGAGAAGGGGCTGCCATCACTGTCCTCTGCAGGGGCCCTGACACCCAGCCCATAATTTGTGAAGTGTACTCCCCCATTTCTCTAAGAAGTCCCTCTTTTTAACCTTTTCCAGAGAGCTTGAGGTCACACAGGATGTGGTCAGGAGGGTGGCTGCGTGGGAACGAGGTAAGGCGGCTGCAGAGACATGTGCCCAGGGACACATGTCCAGTCCATGGTGATCAGTTGGGTTGGACATGCCAGGTTAGGACACAGACACTGGCACAACGTGACCCCCAGCCCCCCAGCAAAAGGGCAGCAGTGGGGCAGGAGCGCAGGCATGGGCGGAGGGGGCCGACACTCAGCTTGTCAGGCTTCTGAGCCACAGGTTTGGAAACGCCCTGGGATCGGAGCAGGGCCAGCTTCGGACTGAAGATCTTCAGGTCCGAGTAGTAGCCTCCCGGTTGCCGGATTGGAAGCACCTGGTCCTTCTGGAAAATGATCTTGTCCCCCGGGTACATCAGGGCTGTGAGCAGAAAAAGAAATACGGCCTGTCAGCCCAAGACCCCTCCTCATACCAAGCCTTTGGGGCAGAACGGGGGGGTTGTTTTAACAAATTCACATTTTTGTTTGAAAAGATTTTTCTTATATACATTTAAAATTTTTTATCGTTAAATCATTGTAGATTCACAGCACACTGCAAACAGTAGTGCAGAGCGTCCCCCAGGCCCTCTCCCAGCCTCCCCTGCGGTGGTGTGTGCATCACCGCAGCACGCTGTCGGGAAGCGCGGCTGGCGCAGTACCGCTCACAGGACCGCAGGTGAGGGTGCCTGCTCACAGCTAGGGCAGCAGTGGCCCCGAGGCCTGGGGGCAGTTAGGACGGACCGCTGCCCTACACCCCACTCTGCAGGGGCGTCCTGGTCAGAAGTCCCAGGAGGAGGAAGGGAGGGCTCACCCAAGACTTCACTAGATTAACTTAGACCCAGTCGATGGCAGTTTTCTCCTCGTGAGGAACATAAGAAGCACTGGGCTGGGGCTCCACCCTCCTGCAACTGCTGAGCAGGGCTTGTCCTAAGGTAGTAACACACAAACATCTCGTGTTCGGGACACAGTGATGGAGGGTTATTCTCCAGGTTGTTAATGCTGGTTATTGGGGCGGGGAGGGCAGGGATTGCAGAGCTGAGAAGGGAGGGGAGGGAAGGAGGAGACGTGCAGTGTCAACATTTTTTAAAGGTTTAAATGATTTTTGAAAACTACATTAAAAAAATATATATATACACACATGACTTTAAAAAGTGATTTACATAAATAATTTTGTGTAAATAGTAAAGAAAGACTGTCGTTGTGAAAGGACAGTCACTAAAATATTATTGCTGGTTAACTCAGGCTGGGGGGATTTTTATTTTTATGTTTTCAAAAAATATAAGTGAGCATGGATTATCTATAAAATCAGGGGGAGAAAAATAATAAAGCTATATTCAGTGGGGACGGGAAATGCCTCGATGTTCTGGAGTTCCGGCCCATAAGCTTGAGACCTTGAACACAAGCTCTAGCCTTGAACACAGACCTGGAAATCCCCGTGTTTGTGCTTCTTGGGCCACAGCAGATCACACCTCTGTCATAAGGACAGCCAACAGACAGTGGCCAGGACAGTAGTCAGAGATGGACCAGTGTCTTTTCCATCTAGACCAATCAGAGGCAAAAGGAAGCCCACCCACAGATGCTCCCGTATGCCCATGGGTGGTGGGATCCTGCAGACAGGTGAAGCTCACCTGTGTGCGGACCCAGGAGCCAGCAAAAGCCAGTGGTGGAGAGAATCAGTAGAGGCTCGATCCTCTGGTGGGGACAGACCAAGCGGGACGTCCGGGGGAAAGACCTAGCCCACAGGAGCCTTTGGGTGCCTGGCAAGCATGCTGGGATTTCAGAAGACACAGCCGCAGCTCCACCGCTAGCCAACACCAAGGGATGTAAGTGATCCAGGAAGACAAGGCTCCCCGAGGGAGGAGGAAGGAATGATGATGTGGTGAAAAGTTGGTGTCCAGAGCAGTGGGGTCTCCTGCTGTCTCTGCCCTCCCAGCCCAGGCGGGCAGCAAGTGGCCGCCCAAGCAAGGGTGGGGGGCAGCATGTGCAGCAGACAATGACCGTTTAGGCTGGTTGGCCTGTGTTCCTGAAGGCCCTTGGCCACTTCCCCTCGTATAGATCTGTTATGGGCTGACTTGTGTCCCCCCAAATTCATATACTGAAGCCCTAAGTCCCAGAATCTCAGAATTTGTATTTGGAAATAGGGCCTTTCAAGAGGTGATTAAGCTAAAATGAGGCCATTAGGGTGGGCCTGAATCCAATCTGACTGGTATCCTCAGAAGAGGAAATCTGGACACACAGAGAGACAGGGGTGCATGTGTACACGGAAAAGACCATGTGAAGAGACAGCCAGAGGGTGGCCATCTGCAGGCTAAGGAGAGAGACCTCAGAGGAAACCAACCCTGCTGGCACCTTGATCTTGGACTTCTAGCCTCCAGAACTGTGAGAAAATACATTTCTGCTGTTTAAGCCCTGTGGTATTCTGTTAACGGCAGTTCTAGCAAACTAATACAAGACCCAAGGCCCTGGACATTTAGCACGTGTTTCCCTCCATCTAGGGGAAAAGATGGAAATGATCAATTGTGACTGTTAACTCTTGTTCTCAGGTAAGGTCACACTACTCTCTGGGGGCCCCCTTTTCTGAGAAAGCCACATGCCCAGTATGGCCACAGCTCCTTCCTGCAGAGCTCCTATGGGAACACCTCTGCCCTCAAGTGCAGCTCACTCCGTGTTTTTAAAGCACAGACAGTGACCTGCCCATTAAATAAATAAATTCATAAATTTGGGATGCCGGCATTGCTACATGGTCACCAGGGGGTTATGGGGACACTCCCCTATCCCATGTCACAGAAGCACACACCCAGAGATGTGGAGGGTTCAGCTCTGCTTGCATGTGTGAAAACACAATCCTTCCCCCACGCAGAGGGCAGAACCAGTAGGAAATCTCAGGGTGGAGACCTGTGGTCTGAGCAGAGAGCAAAGGGCCTCAGCAGAACCTGTCTCCCGGTGCCTTCTTCCCTCCATGTGGTAGAAGCACCAAGAAACAGGCCTGGCCTAGACAAGTGGTTTGGAACACCCAATGCATCATAGCAGTTACCACTTCCAGCCAGGCTCCCTCTCTGAAATCGGGATCCTTTCTTTGTGCCCAGCCTCTGGCTCCCTCACCTGGAACTCCTGTCCTGGTGCTTCCTGCTCTAGTCTGGGGAATCCAGACCTCCAGGCCTGTGTAGCCTGCAGCCCTGCAGGGCTGTAAAATCCCATCTAACAGCGAACCAGGCGGGGCTGTTCCTCCCTCCACCACAAACCCCCACCCCGCCCGGCCCCGCAATGTCCCCACCACAGGCCGCAGTGGCGTGCTTGGATGTGTGTCGGCTGGAGAAGGACAGACCTCAGGTGGACGCCATCCTCGCCCTGGCTGTGGGCCCCCTTGGCACCTTCCAGAGGACCAGCCCCGAGGCCCTTACCTCTCACGAGGACATCCTCGGTCAGCGGGAGGTTGTAGGATTTGCAGAGCTTCCAGCACTGCAGGTAGACCAGAAAGGTGTCGGTGCGCGACCTGTTGATGACCGCCTCCATCTCCCCGTGGATGGTGGACGGGAGGCAGTGCTCATCAGAGTGCTTGTTCCCGCTGCACACCAGGCGATACTGGTCCATGTACTGGATGGAGGGGATGGTGAGCTGTGGAGAGAGCAGAGGCTGGCACTCACTCCTCCTCACCCCCGGCCCAAGGCAGATGTAGAGCCTCATCTACCTCTCCCCCCAGGCCCCCGTGAGGGGCGACGGCAGAGAATGCAGGTTCTGAAGTCTGGCTTGGGAGGAAAAATCACACGTGGCCAAGGTGACCCCCGGAAGAGCATCTGAATGGTCAGCGTGTGCGGTTCTGTGTGCACAGCCCCTTACACGGAAGCTCACACACAACTGTATCATACATACACTAGGCCCTAGAGGTGTCCTGTTGAAACATTACCTTCAACTGTCTGGCTGTGTGGGAATTTAAATTAGGTGCAGCCACCTGTGACTTTGAAGTGGAAGCCACGTGTTAAGGATGACAGAGCAAGGTATTGAAGGTATAGAAGAGGCCTGGGGGGCGTACAGCCACTTTTGGCCTTATTTCTTTGTAAGGCAAGAAAAAGTCTATCTTTTTAAAGCTTCTAAAACCAGAATCAGCTGTTAATGGAGGTCATTGCTTACCTTAGTATATATTATGAAGAAATGATTAAATAGCTATTTTGAGTATGAGAATGCATTTTATTTTGGGCTGTGCCATAAGGCATGTGGGATCTTAGTTCCCCAACCAGGGATCGAACCTGTGCCCCCTGCATTGGGAGCGTGGAGACTTAACCACTGGACCACCAGGGAAGTCCGAGAATGAATTTTTTATTTATTTAATTTTTTAAAGGTTTTTTTTTTTTTTTTTTTTTTTTTTTGCAGTACGTGGGCCTCTCACCGTTGTGGCCTCTCCCGTTGCAGAGCACAGGCTCCAGATGCGCAGGCCCAGCAGCCATGGCCCACGGGCCCAGCCGCTCCGCGGCACGTGGGATCCCCCCGGACCGGGGCACGAACCCGCGCCCCCTGCATCGGCAGGCGGACCCCCAACCACTGTGCCACCAGGGAAACCCTAAAGGTTTTTTTTTCTTTATTTTTTTGGCTGCATCAGGTCTTAGTTGCGGCACGTGGAATCTTCACTGGGGCATGCGGGATCTTTCATTGCAGCGCGCAAGCTTCTCTCTAGTTGCGGCATGAGGGTTTTCTCTATCTAGTTGTGGCACACGGGCTCCAGGGCACGACAAACAGACCGTGGTGGAAGTGATGGTGTGAAACTTCTGAAACTGAGACCTCCTGAGATGAGGTCATAAAAGGCACTGCAGCCTCCTCCTTGCTCTCTTGGACCGTTTGCTCTGGGGGAAGCCGGCTGCCATGTGGTTAGGACACTCGAGCAGCCCTGGGAGAGGCCCACGTGGCCAGGAACTGAGGCCTCCTGCCAGCAGCCAGCTTGGAAGCGGGTCATCCTGCCCAGTCAAGCCTTCAGGTGTCTGTGGCCCAGGCCAGCATCCTGAGATGAGAGCTTGAGCCAGTGCCATCCAGCTAAGCTACCCCCAGCTTCCTCATTCTCAGAAGCAGTGACATAAGGAACATCTGTTGCTTTAAGTCACCTTGGGGGTATTTGTTATGCAGCAATAGATAACAAATACACCTTTTCAGGACTTCTGTTTGCTCCCCTGGGACTGGGAGGGGGATGGTGGGTGGGGGTGGGGGTAAAAGATCCCCATCCTGCCTAATTCAAGGGAGTGAAATGACAGCATGCCCCTAACACCCGAAGTGTCTGCATCTGGCAAATGGGGCTGCTCACCTTGGTGTCTCTGGTAGTGGCCAGTTGGCCCATCAGCCGGGCCTCATGCTCCTTGTGACTCTCGTGTAGGACCTTGGCCTCCAAAGGCGTGAGTCTGGACTTGTTCCGCAGCCACCTCTGTATGCTGCCAAATGACTCCAGGTCCTGCCGAACCCTCAGCCTCTGGGTCAGCCAGGCCCTTGGGTCCTCTGGCTGTCCTTGGATGTCCCCAACTTCCAGGGCTTTGGAGCTGGGGGTGTGCTTGGGGGGAGCCTGGGGTTGGGGGGTGGGATTGACAGGCATCAGAGCCTCCTTTCAAGGCAAGATGATGATCCTCCAGGGGCTCTGAGGCAGGTAGAAGTCTTCCTGCTTGAACTGCTTGAAGCAGTGGGCGATGATCGCTTCAGGGTTGAACACGAGCTCCTTGCTGGCACTTTTATCATCAACCAAGGACTTAGACTGGTAGAACCCTGGAAGAGGGTTAAAAGGTGAGTTCCTTTCAGGAAGAGGACCAAAGGAGTCAGGAAGGAGAAATGCTTCAGCACCAGGCTGGGCATCAGGGCACCTGGGTTCCAGGCCTGGCATTATTGTTGCCTTGCTATGATGATGAAAATAATTACATCTAATGTGACTGGGCAATCCCAACGGCAGGCACTATGCTAAGAGATTTATATGCTTTCTCATGAAACTTCTTAGATTCTAATCTTACTCCACCCCACTCCCCCTGCCCCCAGTACTCCTTGGCAATCAGAATGATCTTTTAAAATGCCATTCTGATCTGGTCTGATCAACTGAGGCAGCCTAGTGCCGTAAAGCGCAGAGGCTTTGCAGCCAGAACCCTCCAGTCTGAGTTCCGGCCCTGCTGCTTACCGGGGGCATGATCACTTATCCTTGCAGGGTCTCAATTTTTTCATCTGTAAAATGGGGATAATGATGGTACCTACCTTATCGAGTGGTGGAGATGTTTAGAATCAGTCCAGTTTGTTCATAATAAGTGCACTGTTCTTATTTTTTTATATATACTTACCCTCCCCCCATTTTGAAATACTTCCATGACTTTTCATAGTCCTCAAAATAAAGTCCCATGACCTTCCTCCGCCAACCTTTCCTGCCTCATCACTTGCGTGTCTTTCCTTACCCTGTCCAGACGTCTTGGCGTTCTCTCTGTTCCCTGAATGATCCAAGCCCCATCCTGCCTAAGGGTTCCGCACACGCTGCTCCCTCTACCAGGAACGCTCCCTCCCCCATCCATCGCCTCCTGGCTCCTCCTCATTCTCCACGTGTCAGACCAAATGTTCCCTCTCCAGCTTCAGGCTGTGTTATATCCTCATGTTATCTCTGTACTTTTCCTTCACACCACCTATCATAAGTATGTAAATCAAGGGTTGCAAACTGGCAGCCCTCATACTGAATGAGGCTTAGGGTCCTGTTTGGCTTGACATACTTGTTTGCTTAAACTTTTCCAGTTTGCACTGCGTTAGGCTGGGGCATGCGCTCTGCAGCTTGCCATAGGCCTCACCATTCCCTATCGTCTCACACGCAGCTCATTTCACTCAGTAAGGGCTTGGTTCAGGCAGACAGTTGCATTTGAAACCCCTGGTGCAATTATTTGGTTTATTTTTTTCCAATACACCGTGAACCGAGATCTCATCTCTCTTGTTCCCTGCTGGAGTCCCAGCACCTCCACGGTGCCAACATATAGTGGGAGCTCAGTAGATATTTGGTGAGTGAGTGAATGACAAGTGGACAGACCTAACAGGTTGGCATCATGATTTACACCCATTTTTACAGATAAGGACACCGAGGCCCAGAGAGGCCCAAGGTCACACAGTTGATTAGTAGCAGAGCTGGGACATGAACTTTGGTTTGGCCCCAGAGCTCAACTCTTAGCCATTACTTGATATTACCCCAGGCTGTCACCTAATCCTGCTGAGTCTCAATTCTTTTATGCCTAAAATGATATAAACTCTCCTCTAGCAACCTCCCAAAGCTATTATGAAGATCAAATGAATAACAGGTGTGGGAATGTTCTAACATTCAGAAGGGACACAGCATTATTATTAAAAATATTGTCACCATCATTTTCCTTCTAAAACCAAAACTCTCCTGCTTAAAACCCTTCTATTGCTCCCAGCTGCCTCTAGAATAAAGTTCAATCTCCTTAACTTAGCCCCACCTGTCCCCCCCACCCCTGCCAACCCCTCTAATTTCTCCAGCTCCTTCTCTCATTCCTTCTGCCTCACCTCGTATTTGTACCCAAACTAAGCTGACTGTGGTTCCGTAGTTCCCTCCTCCTGCCCCCCCGCCCCAAACCATGCTCTTTCCTGTCTTTGAAACATGCTTCTGTCTCTCCCCTGTTCACTTGATTATTCCCTACTTAGACTTTGAGGCTCAGCTCAGGCATTACTGTCGCCTGAAGCATCCCAGCCTCTCCCTCATCCCCCTCTTGGTCCCCAGAGCCCCTGTGCTTAGCCCCGTCATAGCATTTACCATATTTTTCTGGATGAAGATACTTTTCTTTCCCAACAGCCTGTGAGTTTCCCAGTGGCAAGAACTGTGTCTTACTTCCTGTGCATCCCCAGTACCCAGCCTGGCACAAAGTGAACAGTCAGTACATTTGTTAAGTCCCTTTACAAGGCCCATGTATTCCTTTCATAGTCAGAAAATAATTAAAGTCTGTATACATCAATGTGGACAGAAGGAAGTACTTCTCAACAACCCATTTATCATTTCTTTGAGGACAAGATGTTCGGTATGACTGAAAATTTAGTCATTCATCAAACCAGCATTTACTGAAGGTTAACCAGTGCTTGGTACTGGCTGGGTGCCCAACAGGCAGTGTGCTGGCACAGAACAAGGTGAGGTAACCAGAGGGCTTACAAGGTGGTTTCAGGCAGGGGAGAGGCGCTGACCGAGGGATCTGGGAGGTCATGATGCAGGAGGGGACATTGAGTGTGCTTTCAGAATGAGTTTCAAGGGATAGAGGGGCCAGCATGGGGATCGATCGGGGTGGGGTTTAGGGACTTGAGGGTTACTAAACTGTTTCACAAATTGGAAGCACATTGTGTGCGAAGGAGGAGGTTAATGGAAGAAAATACAGTTGGAGTGACCTCCGGCGCCAGGTTCAGGGGTTTAAACTGTGCCCTGCAGACCGTGGGAACGCGTTCAAAATACGCTCCTCACTGGTCTTGCCTCTTCCACTTGTGCCCCCTCCAGACCCCAAATCCATGATCTGCCTTTAGCCAGAGGCATCCCTTCCCCCTCTGAAACCCTGCAATGGCTTCACTGAAATGGCTTCTCCTGCTCTTAGAATAAACGACCCTCTTTCACAATGGCCTGCAAAGCTACCTTGCTGGGGCTCCGTTTCCTCCCTAACTTCCCCCCACACTCCGCCCCTTCGAGAGCGAAGGCTGCAGGCCCATCATGCCATGGAGCTTGCATTCTAGTGGTCTCTGGGGTCCTCTGTCCGTTGATAGAAAAGTGAGGTGGGCTCTTAGAATAAAAGAGGTCACCATGTGGTTGTGGGTAGAGCCTGTGTGAAAATGTTCCCTAGGGATTAATGAGGCAAGCTCTCAGCGGCCAACTAGTCCCATTGCCTGGCCAGGTCAGGGAACTCTTTCTACAATGCCCCTGTGGACTTGGCCTGTTTGTATACCTCCAGTGACAGGGTGTTCTCTACTTAACATTGTGAGTGCCTAATTCTAACTGCTAGAAAAGACTTCTTTATATTGACCCAGAATTTGTTTCCCTGGAATTTCTATGACCTTTGGTCCTAGTCCTCTCCCACTGATGCCCCAGAAAACACATTTGTTCCCTCTTTTCTGGGACAGCCCTTAGGTGTCTGGAGACAATTCAATACTTCCTTGAAATTCTCTCCTTTTCTCTTGGCTCCTGATACAAATCCCTCCCTAAGTTCCATCCTACCTCTCTGGCCACTTGTTCTTGGCCTCTCTTTTCCTACCCACTCCTACAACGTGGATAGCCTCCAGGCTTACACTTGGGCACTCTTTTTTTTCCCCCCAAACACTCTCCTCCACTCTCATTTCTGTGGCCCTCCATATGCAGAGGACACCCATACCAATATTTATGACTTGGAATTAGCTCCAACTTTCTACATACAGTTGCTCCTAAAGCATCTCAACTTGTATGGCCTACAAGGATCTCCAACTCAACCAAGACTGAACTCTTTCCAAGTTCCCCATCCAATCAGCCCCCTCTAGCCTGGCACCTTTCCCTCACCTCCCAGTGTCTTTGACCTGGGAATTTGGGACAGTCCCAGATCGCCTCACTCCCAACATTGTGAGTTTGCCAGTTCAGACTCTGCATTTGCTGATGCTCCCAATCCAATCCTGTCATTCTCAGTGGCTTCCCCATCTCCTGGCTCACAAGATCTCTCCTGATCTTGTCCCTTCTGACCCCTCCTGCCTCTCATCTACAGCAACACTCAATCTACCAGCAGTTTTCTGAAGACCCCATGTCTCTGGGCCTCTGTGCATGCTGTTCCCTTGGTCTGGAATACCTTTCCTCCCCCTTTTGCTTGGATAACTCCTTGTATCCTTAATTGAAGCTCCAGTGTAAAGAGCTCTCCAGGACCTTGGAACCATTCCTCCCCATCCTGCACTTAGCAGACCTCTTACTCCTGGGTGTCACCCGTGGACCCAGTATTCATCTCTTCTTCTGTAAGTATCCATTTATCTGGCTTTCACCTCTGAAGTTGCAGCGCTTGTCAAAGACAGCAGGCTATCACCAAAATTCTGAAAACTGATGGTCTTCTCCATGCCTCTTCTCCCGTACTGGACACACTAATGTCTAGCGAAGAAGTAGGGCCAGCCAGAGGGTCTGGACCCCTTTCCCGGGCCCATGGGTTGGGCCGCTGGTTCCAAGCCAAAGCAACTCGGCCTGCTCCTCCGGCCCGGGCAAGGAAATCTGAGAAACCTGCACGACCTGCCCCCGACTCCCTGGCAACCCAGCACCCAGAGAGAGGACGACACAATGGGATATCCGTCCCTGTCCTAGTCCTCACCCCACTTGCACCCGTCCACCCGGGGGTTGAGGGCTTCCTGGAGCTGGCGTTGATTCCCGGGAGCTTAGGGTGAACTTACGGAGCAGAGACCGGAACACAGCCTAGTACGCTTCAGAAGAATGGTCGCGGCGTCGGGAGCGGGTGCTGAAGAGAGTGTGTGAATGTGCGTGTGTGTGTGTGTGTCTGTGTGTGCTTGCTTGCGCGGGGGTATGGGATACCAGAAAAACAGTAATACCAAGTTTGCAAGAGACCCGTGACTTGCAGAGCTTGGACGCAACTGTTGCCGAGATTACGGACGCCCCGCGCTGATTGGCTGGGTGCCGCCACGTGGCCGGAGGCCCGCGGGGAGAGGATCCGCCCGAGCGCGAGACCCCGACAGTCTTGTTCCCTTCGAGGGTCCTGGGAGGGGCCGCGAGGAAATGGTGCAGAGCATCCGGCTCCGCAAAAGACAGGATTTCTTAGGTTGGCCCAGTGGCCCTTGAATCTGGAGTAATAAATCCCGGGTTTTCCTGTAAGCCGTAGGGTCTTCAGCAGGTCTCTACATGTTTAGAGCTGTGTTCTCACCCAAAGAACAGGCGCTCCCTCCTCCAGAGGGAACCCGAGAAAGTCGTGGCCAAATAGAGGCAGTGTTTTTGGTATGCTTTGTCCCTGAAAGACAGGGTTCCATGGTTTGGAATTATAGAACCTGAGAACTGGAGTATTAATAATATTTGAAATGTCCATTGACTGATGAACGGATAGACAAAAGGTGGTCTATCCAAACGACGTTATGTTATTTAGTCATAAAAAGGAATGAGGTATTGACACATGCTGCTGAGACAGGCTGGGACCTGGGACCCTTTGCTGCAGTGCTTACACCTGGACAAGTGTCTCCTCGAGTAAGAAACTATATAAGGGATGAAAAATAACTGCACATATGTGCAGTTGTGGCCAATTATGAACATGATACAAAAAGACCAAAACCCAACTGCCGCTTCTGAGGTGTGGGGAGCAAAAGCAGGGTACTGTGCATGCCCCCTGCACACAGCACCACGAGGGGGCTGGGCAGACCACCTAAGCCCCCCCTCCAGCCCGACCCATGGGTCAGCCTCTACCCTTGCCCCATTTAAGGGACCTGCTCACCCCCCTCCACCCAAGAAGCGAGCAAGGGAACTTGTTGTTTTCACTCCGTCCTGCCGCAGCACTAGTCCCAATAAAGCCTTGCCTGAATTTCTCATCTGCCCTCTTATCAATTTCTGTTGATTAAAGAGTCTAAGAACCTGGGTCGGTAATACTGCAACACGTACGGACCTTCAAAATAATGCTGAGTGAAAGAAGCCAGACACAAAAGGCCACAGATTATATGATTCCATTGGTAAGAAATGCCCAGAACTGGCAAATCTATAGACACAGAAAGCAGACAAGTGGTTGTCAGAGGCTGGGGGAGGGAGGGATCGTTGGGTTTGACTGCTAACAGGTAAGGGGTTTCTTTTTGGGGTGATGGAAATATCTTGGAGTTAGTGATGATGGTTGCACAACACTGTGAATGTGCTAAAAACCATCGAATTGTACACTTTAAAAAATGGTTAAATCAATTTTATGCTATGTGGATTTTGTCTCAAATAAAGAAGTTAGAAAAGACCCAAACACTTGAGTGCTTACTCTGCATAAGGTACCATCCTTACTGAAATGCGTTATTTTTGTGACCCTCTCAACAACTGAGGTTGTCACTCAGACCATCCCTATGGGCCTCATTAATGTAGCATTTTTGTAAGCCAGGCTCCATTTAAGCAATTTCATACATTAACTTAATAATCATAATTGTGTGAGGTAGGTACCACTGATCCATTCTCAACAGATGAGGAAACAGATACAGAGGCCAGGCAACCTCACCTGCAGGAAAGGGGAAAAGCCCGGCCTGGCTGCTGCACAGCTACCCTGCTGCACCCGCAGGCCCCCAGTCTTGACGGAGATGCTGGGCCGGGACTGGACAGCAGGTCCCACCGCCACGCCACACCTGATGCCCCGAGCTTGCTGCCTGCCCTACCCTCTGACCCCAGGTATGGCCAGGGTTGCAGGGGCCCCTCTGGACTCTTCGCTGCAGTGTTGGGCACCCTGTCCCCACATCTTACCCCTTTTGTTACCTGTCATTATTGCTTGTCCCTTTCTCTCTCCCATGAGGGTCTCTACAGAGCCTTTTCATCTTTGTGCCCCTCCCTGGCACAGAGCTTTGCACTTAGTGAATGCTACTCTGATATCTGTTAAATAAAAACGTGATGGGAGGTTATGAAGTGGAGGTTTGCCTTGGAAGTGTGCGTGTGTGTGGTCAGTTTTCCTGTTCCTGGATTTTGAAGGATGGTCAAAATCCATCCTTCTCTAAAAAATGAATCTCACTCACTATAGTGGAAACCACCAACTAGCTCTGCAGCACATTGTATCCTGGTTCTGTTCACACTCTACCCTACATCAAAGGTAGTTTCCCTAACAATTTGTTTTTCATTTATTCAATCAACTTAATTTCCAAATTATGCCTTAAAATGACAATGGATAATCGAGATTTAATAACTTAGATTTTTGTTTGTTTTGTGAGTTCCTTCTAAAGTAAATGTTTCAGTATTTGAGCTATACCATTATAATACCTGTTTTAAAAATGGCATAACACTTAAAAGGCCCTGTCCTCCAGCTGGAAGATGGGAGATGGGTAAATGCTCAAGTTTTCACATAGGGATCAAGGTAAATGCGTTGAGTCAGAAGCCAATACTCTGCAACAGAACTACAGGCAGATATGCACATTAGGTTATCAAATGGTCAAATCTACAATTCCTAAAAGCCAGCAGACAGTCATCAAGGACACATCATGACAAAATAATCTTATTTTTCTTTGGAGGTTAGCGTTTTTTAATATACTTTATTAATTAACTGCCTAATTTACCCTATCATATCTTTTCTGACATGTGTGGCTGAAAACTCTTTGCTTCTTCATATAACAATTGTGTGATATTTTCTATAGAAGGACAACAGGAGGTCTAATCTTCCCTCAGGCAAGGTTGATAGAAATTTGCTTCATATTATTAATAACTGAGGAAAGTTTTTTTAAACTTCAAGTCACATTTCATTATTGGAAAAGTCATATACATTTTTAGGATTGCTGTCAAATAACAATTTATTTTTTTTAAAAATCTCAGAACATGTCATTGCACATTCAGAAGCAAAGATCTTCTGGTGGTACACACATTAAGAAGACATACATTAGGGCTTCCCTGGTGGCACAGTGGTTGGGAGTCCGCCTGCCGATGCAGGGGACATGGGCTCGTGCCCCGGTCTGGGAGGATCCCACATACCGCGGAGCGGCTGGGCCCGTGAGCCATGGCCGCTGGGCCTGCACGTCCGGAGCCTGTGCTCTGCAGCGGGAGAGGCCACAGCAGTGAGAGGCCCGCGTACCGAAAAAAAAAAAAAAAAAAAAAATGAACACACACATTAGGTTTCTAGTTGGGCTGATTAGAGTCTATACACCTGGAAAGGCGGTTGTGCTTAGTGGAGCTTTTAAGAATCGAAGTGCAAAGCAATGCATAAAAACAAGCTTGAAAACGTCAAAGAGTTTTAAGATAGACTTAATTTTTTGTGATTTTCCCAAAGCCAGTCATGATATTTATTTAACTTGTGGTCTTCAGGGTGTACCTGGAAGAAATACAACACATTAGGAGACAGAGGCCTTACGTAAGTTAGTCAGAAATACATTTTTAAAATTGGCTTTTTAAAGATATGGTGGGGGAACAGTACCTTATGACAATATACCTGAAAATGATAACCTTTACCCTAATGAGATTCATGAATGGTTAAAATTATACCTTACATCAAAGCAATCCTTTACAGTTTACAAAGTACTTTCCAATTTGGTACTGATCTTCAATGGGACTCAGTGTGGAGGGTGGTGATAACATGAGTCAAGTATTAATATGCCATTTTCCAGGAGGTTATAGACCCTGACAGTTAAATGGACTGCTCAGGTCACAATAAATGGTGAAGCAGGAATGGACCTGGCCAGACCCCCAGCTAAATGCTTTAGGGCAAGTCACAGACTAAAAGGGCAGTGTACAGGCTATGTGGCAGTGCCTATCAGCTGCCAGGATGCCACCCAGATGCCCATGGGCTGGGCATACTCAATAGAATGGGCAGCCGAAGTAGGACCCACCTACCACAAAAATAGTCTGAGACCACGAGAAGAAACCCCACAAGCATGCACTCCAATCCTGCACCTGCCCGCTTCCCTTCAGTGGTGTGCTTTTGAAGGCAAGTATGACTGTGACAGGAGGAAAACCACATTAGGCCTAGAGACAGTACGTGAATGGACATGACAGGAAGAGGGCTAGAAGTGGCAAACCAGTGGAGGTCAGTCAGAGACCAGGGAGTCTTTGTGGACTTGGGGAAATCTATGGACCCTCTCCTGCTGTCAATAACCCCAAGCCACCAGTGCCCCTCAAGCCTGGAACAAAGCTGGTTGTGACTGTAATGGCACGTGTGTCCAAGAAATAGTTTTAACCATAATGGTGGACTTACTTTGCCTCAGAGACAAAATGTGCCGGAGACGGGCCTTACCTGCTTCCACTCATTGACACAAAAAATTCGGTAAGAGTCGTTGCCATATTTGCCAATCCCGTGAAGCTCAATTGGATACCTCCACTGCTTTGTCAGATATTCATCTGAGAATACAACACCCCACATATCAGGTCAGCCTCTAGGAAAATACTTTCCCTGAAAAGGAGGAGCAACAGAAAAGGACGGGAAAGAATCTCTCCTAACAGCCTGACTTGTGGCTGCTTTCTTCTGAATTCCTGCAGCCACCACCCCCGTCTGACCTGCTTGTCTGCCACTGACTAACCGTTATTGTTTTGTGCTGACCTAACGAGACAGGGGTAATGTCCCTGAGGTCAACTGGACTTTCTGCTTCACTGACTTCTTCCTCTAATCCTGCCCACACGGCCTGACCTGGTGCTGGGCAAAGATTTATCACCTGGGTCAGCGGGAGACTGCACTTTGGGGCAAGCGAACTATCTTCAAATGCCTTCAGTGCTTGAGCTGAATGACCTCTATTAATGTCGCAACTGAGGACATTAAAGTGTCAGGTGTGGCTCTCTTAAATAGGCACAATTTATGTTTTTCCCTTTGGGTATATGGGAAAGTACCTGAGAACTTGATAATGGTTTTTGCTCGAAGATCGTAGAGACCAAGAGGTTTAAGAAGTTCTGAAACATCTCTCCAGTCTGCAGTTCTCGCTACCTCAGCTGAAGGATACTTCTCCAGAAACTGCCAAAGCACAGGGATTGCCATTTTGCCTAGGAAATAAAAGTAACTACGTGACTACAAGCCTCCAGATGGGCTGATTTTAGGCTCACGTACTTCTTTAACTAGAAATCTCATATAGAGTTTTTTTCTTTCTTCTTAAACCACTGATGAGAAGACATTACCTAAATCAGCAACCACTCTCAGAGTCAAAACCCAACACCATCAACCAATTTGGTTAACAGTCCAAATTATGCCAAACCCTGGCCTTGTATGATATTGGTTTTTAAATCATCAGATCATCATATAACTAGTGTAAAAGCATACAGAACATAAGGTGCCAGTGACATGAAAGAAAGCATCCAATGGAAAAGAAATGCTTTTATACATGACACAGAGAGGAGGAAGGTTAAGTAACGGATTTTCATTGATGACTAAAAGCAATTTGGAAGTAGAACATAAATGAAAATCTGCTCTTTAATGCTAAAAAGGCTGCTGGATGTCATCTAGTCTATAGGTGAAGAGTTTGAGGACTGACTGAAAGAAGAAGGCCTTACCTGAGGTCAAAATCACACTTGAGACCAGGTTTCCTGATCAATTCTCCTCATCACACTGTCTCTACTAAGACAAAGATGAAAAGAATCCACAAACCTGAGGTCCGGTTGAGGAATATAGTCGCAATGAGGAGCTTCCACGGATCATGGAAAAGTGTTTCTTGGACAAGATTAAAAGGTGACCGAGGAGGTGTCCACTTCTTAAAGGCCTTGCGTCGTGGGGGACTAAGAACTAAACAAACACACTGTATTAGAGGGGAACCCTTGAAATAGGTTTAAAGTCTGCTTTTCTCATTGGAAAAGGGATACCTTCTTTGTTATATTTGCTGGAAAAATACAGGCTTGTTTTCCTTTTTTCTATTTGTGTCTGTGGGATGGCGTCTTCTGAAAAGGAAAGAGTGAACATTGTTTACAGGATCTACGGTTTAGCCTAAAGAGATATTCAGGGCTGCAAATAACAACAACAACACACTACTACTACAAAACGTTCAGTTTAGCACTATTCTAAGCACTTCATAAAAATTCACCAGTTTAATCCTACTAGTGACCTATGAGGAAGGTAGGTACTATTTTGTCTCCACTTTACAAATAAGGAAATTGAGGTACAGAGATGCTAGGTAACTTGCCCAAGGTCCCACAGTTAGTAAGTGTCAAGAGCTGAAATTCTAATCCAGGCAGTCTGGTTCCTGAGTCCATGCCTTTAACCACTATTATACTAGTTCTCTATGATTTTTGTGCAGAGTTCACTACCTTGAAAAATTGGAAATAATATAGAATATTTTAAAGTATGACATTTGTACAATGTGGTTATTAAAATATTTTGAGACTACCTCATGAATTTTTCCCATGTCATTAATTTTTAAGTGAAAAAAGCAATATTCAACATATGATCCCAATTTAATAAAAAAAGAAAAAAATGTGATAGATATTAGAATAAACCAAAATGGCATAATGGTATAATGGTTGTTGCTAATTTTTCTTTTCTTTTAATTTTCCATATTTTCCAAATATTCTGCAGTGAATACTTTTACTAAAAAAAAAACAAAAAACAAACAAAAAAAAAGGATACAGATAAAACAGAACCTGCAGGAAAGCCTAAGATTTGGACCTTAGAACACCTACGGCCACTATCTGCTGGGAAGTTTAGTTTAACAGACTCTTTGACCAACACTATTAGGCTTTCAAGTTTCTAAAATCATCACATTTAATACTCCCTATAGCCATACCCTCTAAATTTGAATGTCAGTTAATAATACCTTGCATTTGTCTAGCGTGAAGCCATCTTTTTCACTTCTCATTTTACGTTACAATATCCATGATGTGAAAAACAGGACTGGTGAGGGTTATTACCTGTGTTTTACAGATGAAGACTCTAAGGCTTAGAAATTAAGCAACTATCTGAAAACAATAGTGGGATTGACTATAGATTGGGACAAGTATCCACGTCTCCAGATAATCAGTCTAGTGTTTTTTGCTATTCTAGTTTGAATAGGCAAAGCCCAGTGGAAAGTAAAAAAGAATCAGAACAAAGGAAACTGCTCTTACTACCTACTTGATAACTTCTTCTGTGGGTTCCTATAGATAATTACCGACTAGCCTCTTTTATTACTAGGAGACTAAGCTCAATTTACGTGGCAATTTCTTTTTCTTTTTTTTTTTTGCGGTACGTGGGCCTCTCACTGCCGTGGCCTCTCCCGCTGCGGAGCAGAGGCTCCGGACGCGCAGGCCCAGCGGCCATGGCTCACGGGCCCAGCTGCTCCGCGGCATGTGGGATCTTCCCGGACCGGGGCACGAACCCGTGTCCCCTGCATCGGCAGGCGGACTCCCAACCACTGCGCCACCAGGGAAGCCCTACATGGCAATTCCTAACTGAGGCACAGGGAAAGTCTTTACTACTCCACTGGATACCTATCACCTACAGTAAACGTCCTTATGTTGAGAACTAGACTTCTTTATGCACAGGATGACTAGCATACTTCCATTTTAGTCACAAAAGGATGTTTCTGCTATTTTATTTGCCCATTTTACTAGCAATAAATCTACATAAACCTCAAGGCTTTAGGAAGCTCAAGGTCTTTAAAGGACACATTGGAGAATTTTTACGTAGTTCCTAGGTATATGTGGTCATCTTCTGTTCAAGGTAGAGAAATTCCAGGCACAGCAAAGACATAATAAAATCATGAGTGGGACCAAGAGCAGGAACCAACTCTAACCACCTGCTCTACTAATTTGTCCACGCTGTCTCCCCATAGGACTTTAAGTAAAATTACTCTTCTTCTTTAAAGGAGTTATTCATCATACCATAATGGCATAATGAATAACTAATATAGGGTTGCTCAAAGGTCTCCTTTCTTTCCTCTCTTATTCACTGAGGTATTATAAAGGCAAAACTGCTAAGCTCTGAACTCTGTATTAAGAGCATATTACAGGGCCTCCCTGGTGGCGCAGTGGTTGAGAGTCCGCCTGCCGATGCAGGGGATACGGGTTCGTGCCCCGGTCTGGGAGGATCCCATATACCGCGGAGCGGCTGGGCCCGTGAGCCATGGCTGCTGAGCCTGTGCATCCGGAGCCTGTGCTCCGCAACGGGAGAGGCCACAACAGTGAGAGGCCCGCGTACCACAAAAAAAAAAAAAAAAAAAAAAAAAAAAAAAAAAAAAAAAAAAAGAGCATATTACAAAAAATAGATGAACTATGTGATTACAGTTTTGAATTCTTTAGAGCTCTAAAGCATTTTAGAGAAGCATTACAATCGAAGATAAAAATGACTATGATATATACAAAATTAAATTGGAAGTCACACATCAGTAATAAGTAACAGGAGGGGTGCAAAGAGAAGATACTGACTATTCTCAACCAGTTTATGTATAAGAAGAGTCTGCCCCAAATCTTTTCACAAGTGAAACCTTTTTATTTCCCCTAAAGTTGTAAGATTATTGGCTGGAAAAAAGGGAAGAAGGGAGAGCACTGCTGAAGAGAGTCCCAGGTGTTGTACCAGGATGGTAGCAACAGTTAATGGCACAGTTGTCCTCTGTTGGGGGCAGGAGCCAGCTGATTGTTTCTTTGCCATACAAAAGGGCTTAAATATCGGTTACACAAGGCACCAGGACCAACTGGTAGAATGTATCTGACATTTGGCCCTACATCTCCATTCTATTCCCACATGCTAACTGGGTACAGGCATGAAGTGCAAACTCCTCATCACATGTTTAACAGCACTTTAGTGCACTGAATACCTTGAAGTATTTTCGCAGAAGTAGAGTCTTTCTCCGTTTGTGAGCTGTTGTCCATTTCAGAGCCACCTTTTGAAATGTCAATATGCAAATGCTCCTTCCTTTCCCCAACTTCTACTTTGGTTCTTATTTCCTCAGAGTCTAAAAAGGTACCCTCACACTTCTTGTTGTGTCCTGCTTCTTCGGTTGAACGTAATTTGTTTATGATGCCAGAAGTGGTCTGTTCAAAATCTGATCCTGAACACAATGATTTTTCTTTACCAAGCCTCTCCTCTTCGCTGGTAACAGTGAGGGTCTTGTTTCTCGCTCTGGCATCAGAGACGCAGCAAGTTCTCTCAAGCTGACTTTCTTGTGCAAGAGGCTCGCTTTCAGCATCTGCTGCCTTATTATACACAGATGCTCTTTTTCTATTACTTTGAACAGGATCTGGAAGACTCCTCCGGCACCCTGTTTTAGATTTCTTAATTTGAATCCCTTTCAGAACAGTCACCTTTCTTTTGGACTTTCTAACCTTTCTGGAGTCAGCATCATTAACACCATCATCTTCTTTCAAAAGCCAATGAATGGAAGTAAAGTTAGAGAGTTCTCTGCTATCTTGCAATTCCAAACTAGCACTTGGCAAAGAAACCACATCTTTTTTCCACCTGCTTCGTGTCCTGAGGCTCCGGTTTGAATTGCTACTTTCGTTTTGCAGTTGGGATGGCAGAGCTGCCATGCTTTGGTCTTTACATCCTGACTTGATGTTCCTTTTATGAGGTACAGTAAAATCAAAATCTTCTGGCTTAAGAGAAGTCTCTCCACTTTTGTGAAGATAATTAGCAAGTGAACTTTTGGATCGGAACTTCAGTCCCTGTGGGCTAGAAAATGATATTAAAGAAAACTTATTGCTAGTTAATAAAAGTGACTTTAAAAAAAAACTGGACCACATTTCGGATTTTTTATTAATAATTTCCAAACTTTACCGTGGGCATTTGTCAATTAAAATTTAAAAAGTGATACTTTAAAATAGTTTCCTCTATGACAACAGAACATAATTTTACAAATATAGCTTAAGTGCAACCTTACCAGTAGCCATTCACAGAAGAAGAAAATGTAAGTATTTGTCCCCAAATCACCTGATGTAAGTAACCAGTGACACTGAAGGAACAGAATCTGTAATGGTTTTATGGTAAAAACACAAAAAAGCCAAAACTCCTGCTATGCTTTCCTACCACCTGTCTAGACAAAATTATTTGGCTGTACTACCTTTACCATCTTGCATGCTCACCTGATGAAATATACATCGTATCTTCCTGCTGTTTTCCCAGATAACCTTTGCTTCACAACTCTTTCCCATCCACATGGTACAGGCTTATGGCACTCTGTCATTGCGCTACCACCAAATTGAGCAGAAGCAATGGGTTCTTGTAGCGGGGGATTACACTCACTGCTGCTTTTTATCACCATTTGTTTCTCATCTTCTCCCACTCTTTCTGATCCCAGAGCAACGTCTTCCTCCCTGAATAAAAACAAACTCCAAGTGATTAGCTCATTTAAAATTAATTTCACTCTGCTTATTCAATTTCAGTCCATAACAGAGAAGGAACCACATGGACTATTTGGACTATGGGAGAGATTAAAATCAGTATGGCTCAGTCATTCTATGAGAGTATCTTCCTCCTCTCCAATATCTTCCTGTCCTACAACATGGTTAAAAAGGGTTGGAAATCTCTGCACAATGAAAAGCTCAAGCTACTTGCTAGAAAAAAAAATTTTTTTTTTGTTAATCATTGAATAGCTCTGTTACAGAGATTTCTGGTGACACTTGGCATAAGTTTAAAAACATGAACCAATAGCTGAGCTCTTAACGTGGGGATCAACAGAACAGCTTAAATGAGTCAGTGAGACACCCTCCTCCCCCCAAAATAAGTGAGGTAAAATTTTTATATATATGTGCATTTTGGGGGCGGTGGGGGGACAGTGTCTATTACTTTCATCAGAGGTTGTAACCCTCTAAAAGGTAAAGAACATTTGATAAAGAATTTTCAAACTCTCTTTCATTCTTGATCCGATAACCTTGTGAGGTAGGTAGGATAAGGATTACTCTCATTTTATTGATAAAATTGAGTGACAGGAAGATTAAGTTATTTGCAGAACTGATTCCAGGACCTAAGTCTACTAAATCTTGCTCTAATACTTCTCCTCCTCTACTATTGTTGAAAAACTTCAGTAGAGTGTATCCTAATCACTAAATCATATTTACATTTTCAAAATTGGATGAGACATCTCTAGAGATGTCTAACCAACTTCTTTTCTACAAATAGGGAAAGCATGAGCCAGTGACTGACTAGAATTAGAATCAAAGTCTTCTGATGCAATACGGGGTTAAATAATTTGGGGGATCTGGGTGGATCTTAAGAAATTATACTGTTCACAATTTTGGCGATAAGGAAACTGAATCCTGGTGAAAACAGCACGAACTTTAAAATCAACAGACTGGGTTCAAATCCTAGTTCTGCCATTTACTACCTACGAGGTCCAAGGGCAAGTTACTTAACCTGTCAGTCTCTTTCTCCATCTGTAAAAAGGAGGTAATACCTCTTTCAAGGTAGTTCTGAGAATCACATTTTTTGGGGGAAAAAAAAAGTAGGTAAATCATCTTAGCCCCACACCGCACATACACAAGTACTCAGTACTCCAGCCCCTGTTCTTAGGAACTAACCCTGCCGGCCTCCAAGTGTCCATCCACCCTAGGTAAGAAAGGCCCACCCACCTTCTACTCTCCCGCTCCCATTTTACAGGTGGTGAACTGAGGCCCGAAAGGGGACAATAACTTGCCGGAGGTCACACGGCCGGTCGGGGACTAGGCGCTGGTTGGCGATGACAGAGGGGGCAGCTCCGCAGTCCCCCAGGCTCGGACTCTCCATCCCAGACGTGTCCCTCAAGCGGGCTCCGGCTGCAGTAATAAGCCGAGAGGGTGCGTCGCTCTGGGTCTGGAGCGGAGTAAGAGGCGAAAAAGAAGCTTTTTCAGCTCGGAACTCTAGGATGGAACGAAAAGATGGAAGCAGTGAGTCTGTCCGACTGCTCAGCAGCCTTCCAGCCTCCCCCCTTGACCACAGCCGCCATTTCCACGGCTCAGCCAATCAAGTCCTTTGTCGAGGAAGACGTACCGCTCCCTTCCCGTTCCGACCAATCGCGAGCGTCCTAGATATGAGGACGCCTTCTAGCCTCCCGTTCCCTCTTTCTAGCCCTCCCTTGTAGACATGCGCACTCGGAACGCTCTGCCTCGCGCGTAGCTCACTGCGCATGTGCGTTGCCGGGGTAGCGCGGGGAGACAAAGTGGCTCGCGGAGTTAGGCCTGTTGCTGAGGCGGGGAGGAGGGGCCCGAGGCGTGAGGGAAACCGCTATGAGGGCCGTGTTGACGTGGAGAGATAAAGCCGAGCAGTGGTGAGGAGCGGGGCAGTCCGGGAGGAGCGGGAGGCTGAGCCCCAGCGGGGATGGCGGGCGCTATGGCGTGAACCCTGGTGGTTGCCAAGGGTAACGGGCCTGCGGGCTGGGCTGAGGGCCCTGAGTCCCGTCTCTGGGCGCCTGCAGGGTCGCCTTCCCACCACTTTGCGGATGGAGAAACTGAGGCCTGGAGAGGGAGCAAGGGGATGTACCACGCGTGAGGTAGTGGCCTGTGGAGGCAGCTTTACACATAATCACAGTCTGATCTTGTCGTTCCTTTACTCAGAATCCATCCTGGGCTCATCAGTGTTTTCCAGCTTCACAACTTATGCCGCATCCGCGTGTTACCTAATACTCTTGTTTACTTGACCTTTTCTCTAAATTGTCTCACTTATTTTCCTTTAAACATGCTTTTACATTCTACAGGGAAACTTTATTACACCGTATATGAAAACCAGTAGCAATTGCTGTACATGTAAGATAACTGTAGAACTTAAAGCAGGGAGAAACAAAACGGCGTTAACAAGTTGTAGCTAGATACTGTTGCTAGGGAACCTCTGAGCCTCAGGTGTAGTGTCTCTAGAGCTAGAGATTTAGCAAGTGTGGTTGGAGAGGTGCTTGAGTTGAATGGCATCAGAGCAAGAATTTCTCCTGTGTTTTGTTAGAAGGTTTGAAAGAGGATCGAAAGAGAATGACTTTCTCACTTTATGATTCAACGTTGTTTAATGTCCTATTCCATTTTTATCCCCCAAATCCATCATATAACAACACGTTTGGGGGCATACTGACTTACTGGGCAGTTCTCCTCAGCCTGACTTTCAAAACTTCCTGCATGATCTTTTCAGCTTAATTGTGAAGCCTCTGCTTTGGCTACTGGAACAGAGCCATTCCCTCTCTGTCTTTTCTTTGGCCTCTCTGTGTGAGGCCTTCATCTCCTCACGGTGAAATCCTAAACATCCTTAAGCCTCCGTTTGGAGATGGTTGCTCTCTTTGTACTTTGCACCAGTAATAGCTAATGCTTACTTTGTGCCAGGCACTGGCTAAGAACTTCATATCTTTTATCTCATTGTCACCTCACAACAGTACCTGACGTAGGTACTACACTTATTTCTGTTTTACATATGAGGCGACTGAAGCACAGAGTGGGTAAATAATTTGCCAGGGTCACACGGTGAGTAAGTGGTGGAGCCAGCTTTCTTCCTCACTCCAGAGCCAATGCTCTTAGCCACTGCATTGATTATTCCTGGTGTTATAGAGGCTGCAAACTCAAATGCCTGCAGGAATCAGGCAGGCAACGTAAATGGGAGATGATTGTTTGCACCTTGAACACAAGGAATTGTTTGTTTTCCCTAGGAGTATTCTTCTTTTCTATATTGCACTTCTTGAAACGTATAGCCCTACAACTGTATCTTTCACTTCTACATTTTTTTTTAAAAATAAATTTATTTATTTATTTTTGGCTGAGTTGGGTGTTTGTTGCTGCACGTGGGCTTTCTCTAGTTGCAGCGAGCAGGGGCTACTCTTCATTGTGGTGCGAGGGCTTCTCATTGCTGTGGCTTTGTTGTGGAGCACGGGCTCCAGGTGTGCGGCCTTCAGTAGCTGTGGCTTGCAGGCTCTAGAGCACAGGCTCAGTAGTTGTGGCACACAGGTTTAGTTACTCCGTGGCATGTGGGACCTTCCCAGACCAGGTCTCAAACCCGTGTCCCCGGCATTGGCAGGCGGATTCGTAACCACTGTGCCATCAGGGAAGCCCTCACTTCTACTTTTAATAGAGATTTGAGTAAAAAAAATTTTTTTTAACTTTTCTCTTAACTGTTATAAAAGTATTCATAGCACAAGCTGCTGATAGCTAGCAGCTGAGCATTTGATTTTGCTGTCAGATACTAAGAAGTGGCAAGGACTGTGGCAAACTGGAGAGCGCATGCTCTGACTGAAAGGGACAGCAGCTGCTCTGCTTCTGCCAATTACCACCCTGCAGGAATTTGGCCCAGCGTGGCTCAGAGCTTCCTGTTTACACCAGAAACCAGGGAGCTGGGTTTTTATGTGAAATGTCCTAATTTTTAAATGTTGGCACCTAATCTGTAAAAAACAAACAAATAAATAAATAAATAAAATAAAATACCATATGGGCCAAACAAAACGTTTACTGGCCAAATATAGCCTGATTGGCTCCCAGTTTTCAACCCCTGGCATAGGATTTTGTTCATTCCTCTCTTGTGGTACTTAGAGTCTGTCTAGTGCAAGAGTTTATGGGAAACTGTTGATCCCAGAAGTCTATAAACCCCTTAAAAGCAATGGCTATGTCTTACTCATTTCCAAGCCTTATTCTAGAGCCTAGACAGTGGTTGTTGTGATTATTTCACGGATAGAGGTATTCATGAATGAATGAAGAGGTGAGTGAATGAATGATGAATGAAGACCGGTTATTTGGTTTTTGGCCCATTACAGCTATTCTAGTGTAGGGGCTTTAGGGGTTCTAGAGACCAGCAATACTGATGGCAGCTACATATGCAAGCTGATAGCCCAGAATGAGACAAAACAAAAAACTCTAAAAATAAATAGTAGAACTCCAAAACCCCAGATGTCAAAGATTCTTCCTCCACACTGAACCAGCTCTGCCTGCTGGTCTGCTCTTTTGCTTCCGTCTAACCTTTGTGTAGCAGCAGGAATTCTCTTTTTTTTTTTTTTTTTTTTTCGCGGTACGCGGGCCTCTCACCGCTGTGGCCTCTCCCGTTGCGGAGCACAGGCTCCGGATGCTCAGGCTCAGCGGCCGTGGCGCACGGACCCAGCCGCTCCGCGGCATGTGGGATCCTCCCAGACCCGAGAACGAACCCGTGTCCCCTGCATCGGCAGGCGGACTCTCAACCACTGCGCCACCAGGGAAGCCCAGGAATTCTCTTTTTTGAGTCCTGTTGCTGTGATCCGTTACCTCGCCTCTCATCGACCCAGAGTGACTCCCCATTACCTTCCATGTCAGATTGTGCACTTCATTAGGGGGTCCTTCCCCTGCCCCACCCTGCCCCCTTTTGTTAAGATTTAAATTTATGCTTTTCAGTTCAGCTGAAAACTCCATTTTCCTTTCCAGAGGCCCTTCCCAAATGTTCTCTTATTCTTCTCTGAGCTCCTTCTTTTCTCCCTTCAAAGCAGTGCTCTAGGTTCTTCTCAACCATGATGCCTTATTCCAGGCAGGCTGCCATCTGCTCCGCCCCTCATCCACAGCAGCTGTGGGCCAGACAGTGTTTACATGCCTTATCTTGTTTAATCTCCACAGCAGCCTGTGAGGTTGGAATTGTTACCCCATTTACAGATGAAGAAACTGAGACTTGATGAGGTAACAATTTGCTTAAGATTCAAATCAAGTAAGTGGGGGCTGGATCAGGTTGTGCAGGATTTGGAGAGGCACCTTGAGACTTCAGCTTACAGTGGGGTGGGCACAGGGTTGGCAGAGGACAGTTTGCGGGACTCACCCTCTGTCTCTCTGCAATGGCATCTGACAATGTCCGTTTTTCATAAAAGGGGACCGGTGGGGAGAGAGAGCCATCCTACCGTACTGTCTGCAGATGGGTGAGCTCCCCAGCCCTGGAAGTGTTCAAGCAGAGGCTGGATCCATCAATAGGGAATTCCTGCCCTGGTAGGGGAGTTGGACTATATGACAGGGTCTAGGGTCTTTCCCAATAGTTTGGGAAAGTTTCTGTGATCTTATGATGTAATTAAAGCCCAAGGGGTTCCAGATAAAAATCTTGTCAGTTTTTCAGTTATACTCATTTTGTGTCTAGGACAATGCCATGTACTGTGGGTCCACAAATGTCTAAAATAGGGTCATTACCCTGAAATTGCATATGACTGTAATTAAGGGGATAAGATAGTATCTGAAACAGTGTAAATACAGAAGATTATATAATTATTAAATTGAATTGTACAGATTCTAAGTACAATAAGAATTTTGATTGGGGTAAATCAGACATGTATGTTATACTTTAGAAAAGCAAACTTCAAGAAATGCGGAGAAAATGAATTTTCACATCTGAAAGGAAGGTAGCTAAAGACTTGGCTCAAGTGAGATGCTCAGAAATGATTTGCTAATAATTCAGCCCAAAATGATCCTAGTGAAGAAGAAGCCACACGGGAACCACTTTGATGGGCTCACATATGTACAAGGCAGTAAGGGAGCCACACGACCAAGATGACTGTGGAAGAGAGGTGCAGACCCCTCCCAAACCTCGTGCCTCACCAGCTCCCCACAGGAGGTGGTGCTTGTGTACCCTGCGAGGCGGGAGGGCAGCTCCCTAGCCTTGCTGTGTAGGTGAGGACCACAGCTCAGGCCGGAGGTCAGCCCTTCTGGCCCCAGCTCCCCCCTGCTTTTCCCTCTCCCGCCCTGCTTCTCCGAAGTGTGAAATGCACCCAGTACGTTGTCCCCTAGGTTCTGAGAAAGAAAGCCTGAGAGACGGGAAGGCTCAGGTCTGTTACCACGTAACAGCGAGGAAGCTGAAGGACTCAGGGTTTGTGTTTGCTTCTATCACGAGGGATGCCCAACAGGAGAGGGGTAGCAATCGTTGTGTTCCAGCTTCTCCATCAGCCAGCTGTGTGACAGCAGACAGATGACTCGCCTGTGTACTTCAGTTTCCTCATCAGTAAAAATGGACCAATAATGCCTGGCCTGTCTGAGGCATTATGTCAGCATAAGGTCAAATGAGATCATGTAAATTTACACTCTTCAACAACTCTTAACTCTTGAATATATGTGAAGAGTTATTTTTATTAAAGGAAGCTTCTGAGGTCAATGGAGCCTATATAAGAACTCTGAATTCTATGTGTGATGCCTTGAGTAGATGATAACACTTTTTTTTTTTCCTGCTGATGAAACATGGAGACTCTCACTAATTATTTGGTCAACTATGGCATATGCAAATAATAATTATAATGGAGGCCACAAGCTTGGGCTGCAGAGTCAGACTGCCTGCGTTTGAATTCTGGCTCCACCTCTACTCAGTAGCAATTTATTTTCAGGCAAGTTAGTTAACTTCTCTGTGCCTTAGTTTTCTCATCTGCAAAACAGATATAAGCTTGTTGTGAAAATTAAGTGAGTTAACGCATGTAAAGCATTTAAACTGTACTTTGCACACATGTAAATAAATGTGCTTAATAAATATTAGTCACTGTTGTTAAAGTATTGAGGGTGGCATAGATTTGTTATACTTGACAGTAATTCAGGAGAGTGGAAGACCATATAGCACAGACTGTAAAGTCAGACCTGAGTTAAAATTCTGGCCCTTTCACTTGCTGTGTGATGTTGGGCAAGATACTTGACCTCTCTGAACCATGGTGTCCTCAACCACAAAATTGAGTAGTAATTCTTACCTCATAGAATGGTTGTGAGGACAGAATAAAATAATGCATTTGAAGAGCTCAGCATCGGGTGTCTGTGGTAAATGCTCCAAGTAGTTACCAGGGTGTGTTTTTTTTTTTGGCCGCACTACGTGGCTTTTGGGATCTTACTTCCCTGACCGGGGATCAAGCCCGCGCCTTCGGCAATGAAATTGTGGAGTCTTAACCCCTGGATCGCCAGGGAATACTCCAGGGTGTATAGTTTTCGATCACTCACAGGTGCCAGGTTAATTTATCCCATGCTCAACTTTTACAATAGGCCATCTTGGCAGTGCTGTCTGACACATTCTTAACTAGGGTCACCTGAACTAATGAAATCCTCTGCCTGGGGCATTTGAGAATATTTGTAATACGGCTCCAGCCTGTTTTTTCCAGCCTTATTGCTCCCTATTGCCTTGCACATAGCCAAATGTTTCAGTCAAATTAGGTTATTTAGATATTTGCTATTCCCACTGTCTTGTCTTTGCTTGTTCTGTTTTCTGTGCCTGAAATGCTGCACCTACCCAGTCTCCTCCTGCGTGTCTCAGAATTCTTCATGAAGCTTTATCTGATCCTCTCCAAATCCGAACACTGTGTCCACTTCTTGGAATCCTACAGTATATGCTTTAATGTATCTCCTAAAGCCTCTATCACAGTATTATTCTATATTTCATCCAGTCTAAGACGTCACTGATTGTAAAGTATCATTATTTTACATACGACTAAGAAAGCAAAAAATGCTGCCTGTTAAACTGACACATCATCAATTATAAGACACATCCCAACATCAGAAATGTTCAAATGTGAAAAAAAGGTGTGCTTTACAATTGATGACATGTGATTCTTTGTGGGTGTCTGAGCATCACCTTTCCTCAGGATGGTAATTTCCTTGAGGGCAGGGAGGGTCTGTGATTTACTCATCTTGTATCTGTTAGCTCCTAGCACCTAAGAGGCACTTGATAAGTATCTGATTAATTGGAAAGAGTAATTTTTTTTTTTTTTTTGGCCGTGCCTCGCGGCATGAGGAACTTCCCCACCCAGGGATCGAACCCGTGCCCCCTGCATTGGAAGCATGGAGTCTTAACCACTGGACCACCAGGGAGGTCCAGTAATGATATTTTAATAAATGACCAACTTTTTCAGAGACCTGTGGATTTGTTAGCCCTCACACGTTCTCTCAGTTCGTGTAGCCTTTATGGTATTATTAGATGAGGTAGTGCCCTCCACTGTTTACCCTTTGAATCATGTCTGGCGTCTGGCTTCTGGACAGGTGGAAAATGGGACACAACAGCTAACTGCCAAGTGAATTGTGATCAAAGGTGTGGTAGTTGAATGGAATTTGCAACCAAATGCAGTTCTTAGCCATTATTTTTCTCCCTCATACACAATCAGTGCTTCGTAATGGAAATAAAGTTTGCTTTCCCGGCCATTAGCAGACCTCATCATTTTGGTTCCTAATTGTCCTTTTGTCTTGTCTTGTCTCCTGTTTAGTGTATATGACCTCGCATTTAAGCCCGACGGAACCCAACTGATTTTGGCTGCAGGAAACAGATTACTGGTAGGATTTTGTCTGAGTTTCCTTTTTAAGTGCTTTTTTTCCTCTGCCTCTTGTAAGTGCTCTGAAATTTGACCCTTTTTTTAAGATAAAAAAGGCAAGGTGGAAAAACCAGTCATTATTTTTTAATAGGGAAGGAAATGGGCTGTTTAAAACAGGTAGGTAAACTGTCTATCAGATAGGAACCTGTGAACAGTACCTCCTTTGGAATCATTAATCTTTCCCTTTTTACTCTGAGACACCCACGAAAGAGTTCAAAATAATTAAAATGCCTTTGAAAGTGAGCTGTTGTCAGTTCACATTTTGTCCCCCTGAAAAATTCAAACAACAGGCCTGAAGGGGCTCCCTCCGTGAGAAGCCAGATAGCCTGACCCCAGCTTTTAGGCACTGGCCTTCCTAAACAATTCCCTATGGATGCTGTCCTATTTTTCATATTGTCAAAGAACGTAAGCTGTCTCTGGAACCTGTCCCAGTGTATAAAAGTAACTTTCAGAGAACTCTTTATGTTTGACCTAAAACCCTTTGCATGATCTCCCCTTCCTCCTGAGTAAGTCCGCTTCCTCTTGCTCTGTTGTCTCGAGATATGCAGACGGCCTGATCTCCATTCTGTGCATGGTAACTACATAATCTGAAAGCCGTGGGTAAATTGTTCAGCAGACTTCTTCTGTCCAGGGTAAACAATCCAAATCCTTTTAGGTTTTTCCCATAGGTTATCTTCTCCAACACTGACCATATCTGGAGGGTTTTGCTTTTATTTCTCAGATGGTGTGTTTTTTAAATCTCCCCATATTTATAGATGTTACACAGCTATAAAATCCTAAATGCACGTTACAGATGGGTTTTATAACACTCCCTACAATTTGCAAACCCAGAGTTCAGGTCTGTGACTTCCAACTCTTGGTAGCAAGTATGAAACATGTCTCCGTGATGTTGGTAGTAGGGCAGGGCTAGCACTGGCATTGAATCATGCTCGTGCTGGCTCTATTCGGGAGGGCCTAGCTTGTTTGGTCATATATCGAAATACATGCAAGGGGAGTGAACTGTGTAGAGAAGTTTCACGGAGTGAACTTTTGTTTCTCGAGCATTAATGGCACACTTCCGGCCATGTAATGGGCAGAATCCGAGCCTCTCCTTCTTGGGTTTCCCAACTTTAAGTCACATTCTTTCTGGTTTCTTGGTTCAGTTTTTACTTGGTGCAAATTTAGAATATTGACAAATGTGTTGTTTTGACAACAAAAATAGCATCAGCAACCTGCAGGGATTCTGACTAATGGATGCCACGTGGGTAATCTGTACTTTTTTCTCTTTTTTGCCAGGTTTACGACACGTCTGATGGCACCTTACTTCAGCCCCTAAAGGGACACAAAGATACTGTGTACTGTGTGGCATATGCGAAGGATGGTAAGAGGCTGCTCTGGATTTAGTGTCTGTAACGACCTCACAGCCTCTCATTTCTCTCCTTGGCTGCACCTTCGTCGTGTTGAGAGGGCTCAAGTACAGCTTGCAGTTTCGGAAGATAGTTAGTCTCTTAGATTTCAGTTCAGTCATTCAATTCAATTCAGTCATTCTAGTATTTATTGAGGCCCATCTGTGTGTCAGGCGTTGTTCTAGCTGCTTGAGATACTTCAGAGAGCAAGACAAAGATCCCTCCCTTATGGGGCTTTAATCTATGTGGGGGGGGTGTGGGGGAAGGAGAGAGAGTACGAGGGAAGGCATACAATAAACGTGGTAAATAAGTAAATTGAACAGTACGGCGGAAGGTGGTAAGCATTAGGAAGATGAAAAAGTAGGACAGAATAAGGGGGATTGAGAGTGCTGGGTGGGCAGGGCGTTGGGTACAGTGTTGAACAGGGTAGTCACGGTGGCTCATTGAGATGGGGACAGGCAAGCAAAGACTTGAAGGTGGCGAGGCGGGGAAATAACGACTGAGCATCTGGGGAAAGAGAGCTCCTCACAGAGGGAAGGGCCATTGCAGAGGCCCTCAGGTGGGGTGTGCCTTCCTGGGGCTGGGGCAGAGGGACTCGGTGGCGAGCAGTAGGGGAAGAGGGTAGAGAGGTAGCAGGTGTGGGCTGGCTGGATTATGTTGGCTCTCGTAGGACTTTGGCTTTGATTCTCACTGAAAACGGGGAACCACTAAAGAGTTCTGAGCAGAGGAGAAATCTGATGGGATTTATATTTTTAAAGGATCCCTCCAGATGCTGTACTGGGAACAGCCTGCAAGGGCTGAGCGTTGGGCAGAAAGACGAGTGAAGAAGCGTCAGCCACTGGTGATGGCAGCTCAGACCCTGTAGGAGCAGAGGAAGTGGGGAGGAGTGGTCAGAGTCTGGATACAGTTGGAAGGTGGAGCCAGTACGATTGCCTGACAGAACGTGGGGCGTGAAGAAAGGAGTCGGGGGTGGCTCCATGGTTTTTGACCTGAATGACTGAAAGGATGGAGTTGCCCTGCACTAAGATGGGGAAGGCTGCAGGCCGAGAAACTTACAGCAGAAGATCCGGAGTTCAGTTTCAGACGTGTTGAGTTTGAGGAAAGTTGACGCTGTAGGGTGGGGGGGCGGAATTGCTGGAGCAGAGTTGCTGAGTGGGAAGAGGAGAGGGGATCCAGGGCAGAGGTGAGCATGGTGGGAAGTGGAGGATGTCCCTGCAGGTGCTGGCAGCGGGGGCACGTCGTAGTAGGAGCCTTAACAGAATGCTCTTCCGTTCTTTCAGTGAAACAGGAAGCAGCAGCATCTGAGAGTGAAGATAGGGAAGGAGGTGTCCGAGAGTTGAGGAAAAAAGAAAAAAAGTAAAACACCACCTAGTTGAGGGGCTGAGTGAATGGCCCCGGCAGGTATAGTGAGACCCTAGCTACACGAAGGGCCCACCCAAAGCTGGTGATCATGAATTGAAAGTGAGATCAGTGGTGCGATTGTGTCTTTTTCTCCATCACTTTGAGCTGCACAGATACAGGGACAGAGGAGGTGGAGAGTTGGACTTAACCAGAGCGGTAGGTTTACAAGCACCTCTGAGGATGCAGTGAGAGGGCAAGGGCAGAGGATGTATGCAGAGGAATGATTATATACGTTGACCTTGAGTAATGAGGGGTGAGAGGACCACAAGGGGCAAGGGAGGTCCTAGTGGGGTTGAAGGGTCATTGGCGTTAGGGCACCAGGTGGGGTGAGAAAGAGGAGAGGTGGTGGTCACACCGGCTGCGTGAAAGTGACATTGAGAGTTAAAAGTAAATCCGTGCTACGCACAGCATAGCATCAATGGGAAGAACATGGACTTTGGGATGAGACAGCTCCAACCCGAAAACTTCTGTGAGTCTGAGGTGGTTATTGCCCCTGTCTGAGTCTCGATTTCCTCATGTGTCAAGTGGATATAGGATTAGAGATGGCCCTCTGTGACCACTGCCGAGAAGTCGCAGAATCGATGGTACAGTGCTTAAATGAACCATGGAGATCATTCAGCCTCCAGGTTTTTAATTTCTTTTAGATGACAGACTTCTTTGAGAATCTGATGAAAGCTATAGACTCCTCTCTAGAAAAATGCACATACTTCATGTATACACACAATTTGGGGCACACAGTGTTAGTCTGATCTAGCCCAATCTCTTCATGTTACACCTACATAAAGATTTAGAGAAGTCACACGACTGGCTGAGGTCATACAGCGAGTTAGTGGCAAAGACAAAGCTAGTTCTTGCCTGGTAGTCAGGAGTGCTATGCCACGGTAGTCATATTTTTTTATGTGTGTGTTTGAGTTTGACTTCAGAGTAGTACCGTGGGGAGACCTGTGAGGCCTCAGAGTTTATAAGCCTAGGGCGTCTTTGGCTTGCAGCACCATCAAGGCCCTTGAGGATCTTAGAGTGAGACCTGCCATCAGGGGCACTTGTCCCCGTTTTGCAGAGTCCTGCCACACACATCGTCACGTTTGATCTCCCAGCAGCCCTCTGACGGAGGCAGGGAAGGGATCGCAGCTCCTCTCACGGATCAGAAAACAGGCTTAGAGCGATTACGGGTGACGGTGGCAGAGCTGGGCCTGACCTGGATCCTCTGACTGCAGAGCCCTTGTTCTTTCTGGTGTATCATGCTGCCCCCCGTGACACTCATGTAATGATAAGGAAGTCTTTTCCCCTTGGATCTAGAAGTGAGGATACACTGAATTTGGTTTTGCTCTTTAAAAAATGATGATTTTGCTTGTTTCCGATTTCCCCCTTAAATTTAATAAGTATTTAATGAGCAACTATGATACAAAGGTGTATTAAGAACTAGTTTTTCTTCAAGGAAAGCAATACAAGGCAATGTAAGGAAATAATAATAATAGCTACTTTTGTTTAGCATTGATTCTAGGCCAGGCACAGACCTAAGCACTTTAATCTTATTTAATCTTCACAACAACTATGAGGTAAATACTGTTGTTGCGTCCACTTTTCAAATGAGGAAATGAAGGCCTAGAGATGTTCGGTAGCTTGTTCCTGGTCCTGCAGCTGGTGGGTGACGTCACTGGGGATTCCAGCTCCGACTCTGAGCCCTTAGCCCACACTCTTCATCACCTGCTGCCTGCCAGTGTAAGGGAGCAGTGACAGAAATAAGAAATAAGAGCAGCTTCTATTATTTCGTATTTGCAGCTTTGTCACATGGCCCAAGCAGTGTGAAAATGAGAATCTCATCTGTCACTCTTGCTTAAAGCCTTTCTTTGGGATAGAGAGCAGGATCTTACCGTGGCCCCGAAGCCCCTAGAGATCCCTCCCCCACCCACCTCACCCTTTGCCCTTGATGTTCCATGCTGGCTGCCTCTTAGCTCCTCACACATGCAGGTTTTTCCTGCCTCAGGGCCTTTGCACATCTGTTTGACCCATATGGATGGGTCTCTCTCCTCTCGTTGCACCTGGCTAAGCTTTGCTCAACCTTTAGGTCTCAATGAAAGATACCATTCTCACAGAAACCTCCCTCACCAAAATTGGGTCCCCAGGTATTCTCTTTCATAGGGCCTGCTTTTTTTTCTCACCACGTCGTATTTGAATTGGATTAATTTAATCTAATGCCTACTTTTCCCACCAGACAAACTCTGTGAAGGTAGGCAGCGTGTATGTTTTAATCACTACTTGATTCTGAGCACAGAACATGATGCTGGCATGTGATAGGCCCTCAGTACATCTTTGTTAATGCCAGACAGAGCAGGATATGAGCTCAAACTTCCTGACTCCAAAGTACTGCCACTCAGTACAGATAAGAAGAAGGGGTAGAGAAGCAGCTGACACTTACTAGGGACCTTAAAGAAGTCGTTTTCTAAGAAATACTCTGCAAAATGCTGGCCTAAATGAATGTGAAAATTTATTCTTTTTAAAAACACTTTTAGGCAAGCGCTTTGCTTCTGGATCAGCTGACAAAAGTGTTATTATCTGGACGTCAAAATTGGAAGGCATTCTGAAGTACACGTAAGTAACCGTTTAGGTGTATGGTATTATTAGTTTGCCTCTTACTGAGCTACTGTAGCAAAAGCCCCTTAGCAAAGCTATCAGGGAGGACTTTTTTCTCTGCAGTTGAACTTCAAGTGAAGTTGTGGGGCTGTGCGCTGGGAAGGTTGGGGAATGAGTAAGTGAGGGAACAGTTCCTGAGCACTGCTGGCTTGGCCAGCACTGGGCCAGGTGTTTTCGTGTAGCCCAGTTTAGTTAATCTGATATCATACATTCCACCCCACCCCGACCTGTCCTTTTTCAAGAGCCTCACATCCAGCCACCGTTGACACCCTGAGACTTGGGGTCAGTGTGCTCCAGGCCCCTCTCAGTGCAGAGGCTCTCCTCCTGTTCTTCCTGTCCCTCCGCCTGGTTAACCCCTACTCACTCTGCACATCTCAGATGTTGCTTCTCCTGTGAAGCCTTTCCTGCCCCTGGAGCCTTGATTGGGTCTCCTTCATGGCGCTTCTCGCAGCTGTAGTTTTTTTTTTTCTTTTGGCCGTAATGTGCGGCATGTGGGATCTTAGTTCCCCGACCAAGGACTGAACCTGTACCCTGAGCAGTGAGAGCATGGAGTCTTAACCACTGGACAGCCAGGGAAGTCCCTCACAGCTGTAGTTTTACACTTATTCTGGTGGCTGATTGACATCTCCCATCAGCCTGTAAGCTCCATGAGGACAGACACTGCGTCTGTTTTGCTCATGCTGTGTCACTGGTGCCTAGTGCAATGCCTGGCCTGTGGTAGGTACTCAACATATGATCGTTTTTCTTTTTTTTAAATTAATTAATTAATTTTGGCTGTGTTGCGTCTTCGTTTCTGTACGAGGGCTTTCTCTACTTGCGGCAAGTGGGGGCCACTCTTCATTGCAGTGCGCGGGCCTCCCACTATTGCGGCCTCTCTTGTTGCAGAGCACAGGCTCCAGACGCACAGGCTCAGTAATTGTGGCTCACGGGCCTAGTTGCTCCGCGGCATGTGGGATCTTCCCAGACCAGGGCTCGAACCCGTGTCCCCTGCATTGGCAGGCAGATTCTCAACCACTGTACCACCAGGGAAGCCCGTTTTTCTTTTTAATTGTGGTAAAATACACATAACATATCATCCTAAGCATTTTTAAGTGTAGAGTTAGGTAGTGCTAAGTACATCCATGTTGTTGTGCAGCCCGTCTCCAGGGCTATTTTTCATCTTGCAAAACGGAAGCTCCATCCCCATTAAGCAACCACTTCCATTCCCCCTCCCCCAGCCCTAGGCACCACCATTCTACTTTCTGTCTCTATGAATTTGACTACTCTGGGTACCTTATATAAGTAGAATCCTGTGGTGTTTGTCCTTTTGTAACTGGTTTATTTCACTGAGCATAATGTCCTCAAGGTTCCTGTGTCAGAATTCCCTTATGTTTTAATGCTGAATAATATTCTGGTGTACATACAGAGCATATTTTGTTTATCCATTCATCTGTTGTTGACGGACATTTGGATTACTTCCACCTCTTGGCTATTCAGAACAATGCTGCTGTGAACACCGATGTGTAAATCAACAAATCAACATTTGAATGAATGAATAAATGAATGAATGAATGAGGTTGTAAGTAAAGTATTACCCAGAAGTGGAGGAATAAAACTCAGGTTGAGGGACTTCCCTGGTGGCACAGTGGTTAAGAATCTACCTGCCTATTCAGGGGACATGGGTTCGAGCCCTGGTCCGGGAAGATCCCACATGCCGCAGAGCAACTAAGCCCGTGTGCCACAACTACTGAGCCTGCACTCCAGAGCCCATGAGCCACAACTGCTGAGCCCACGTGCCACAACTACTGAAGCCTGTACGCCTAGAGCCTGTGCTCCACAACAAGAGAAGCCACTGTGATGAGAAGCCCGTGCACCGCAACAAAGAGTAGCCCCCGCTCACTGCAACTAGAGAAAGTCCACGTGCAGCAAGGAAGACCCAATGCAGCCAAAAATAAAAATTAATTAATTAATTAATTAAAAACAAGAAGCAAAAAACAACTCAGGCTGAGATGCCCCTTGTGGTACATGACTCACTCAGCTTTCATTGTAATCTCAGATGTTTCCAGATATTGGTCTAGTATTTTCATTGTACCTCCATCCTGTATTAATGAATGTATTTCCAGGCCTCCACAAAGCAATAAGTGTTATGACCCTTAATATGGCACTTGTCATGCACCTGGCACTAGGCGAGGTGTTTTACATCATTCTCTTACCAGCTGGCACACCAGAGGTGTGCAGCACGCTAGTCTTGGAGGAGGTGGCATTTAAGCTAGGCCAGTCTGGTGGGTGGGTAATGTTTGAGAGAGGAAAATGGTGGGGGGTAGCTCAGGAGGGGAGAACTCATCCCTGTGCTTTTAATTGGTCACTTGCATCAGAGTTCACGGTGCAGAGTCAGAGAGGCTGTGGACCCATCATTAAAATCTTGAGCTGTAGCCACTGAAGCATTTGTGGTTTGCTGCATAATCATCTAAACTTGTTTACTTCCCAGGCACAATGATTCTATCCAGTGTGTCTCCTACAACCCTGTTACCCACCAGCTGGCGTCCTGTTCCTCCAGTGACTTTGGTAGGTTCTGATCCCCAGTGTCTTGTCTGGGAATAACTGAAAATTGGCAGAAAGTGCTGAAATCTATCCGGAATGTGGTGGTTTTGTCCTGAGAGAGTTAATGCCGTTCTCCCCCGCTTTAATGGCTGAAGGGAGGCTGGCACTTGTTCTTTAAGTTGTGTAGAATCCAAGAGAGTGAGTGATGGCCCTGAGTCTGGTAAGAAGTCTGCGAGACAGCAAGAAGGGCCCTGGGAGGGAGATGGTCAGAGGGGTGGGAGAGCACAGGCGTTACGTTGGTGTTGCCACCTCTGGGAAGCCTTCCCCGCCTCACCCTGGCAGGGACAGTTCAGTTGTCCCCACCTCCGGGTCCCCCAGTGTCCGTGTACGTGAGGAAAGCTTCGCTGTGCTTCTTGTGCAGCGTGTCCCCATTAGTTGTTCAGTGGCTGTGGCTGTCCTCCCTGAGGGGCTGAATGCCCCGAGGAGTTCACCCACCCCACACACGGCACTGGTGTGGTCCTGGCGCAGAGGAGAAGCAGTGAGACGTCAGCGAAGAGGCAGGAACACGAGCAGAGGCTTGCATGTTCTCTTTTCAAGGTCGATTCTGGCTTACAGCTCAGAAGTTCCGTCTTCCTTGCTAAGAGATAGTGGTTACAACAGAACAGCCATTGTTGAAGTCAAGGAGTGAGAGATCTAATCCCTTTGTTTCCCTCTTGACCTAAGATGAATGCATCCCCCAGTCCATCTACTGATAGAGTTCTGAGGTTCCAAAGAGAGGCTGTAATTGAAAGCACGTTGTATAAATAAAAGGGGAAGGGACTGTCATTCATTAAAAATTTAGCATTTTCTCCATGTGTGGCATTGGTCTGGGTGCTTACTTTTGGGGTGAAAAAGACAAAATAGAATTCCTGCCCTCAAAGAGCTTGTGGTCGGGGACAGGTAGGGAGGAAGAATTTGTAAAAATATACTATTAAGGAATAATATTTGTTGAATGTTTGTGATACGCTAGGCACTGTGCTGAGAGTTGAAACAAATTCCTGTGTGAGCTCTGTGACGACCCCAAGGTCAGGTATTATTCTCATCCCCACTCCACTGAGGCACAGAACTTGGGCTTAGAGCAGTCCAGTGACTCGCTTGAAGTCACCCAGCGGGTAAGGGATGGACCCAGGGCTTGGACCTAGGCCGTGTGATTGCATCTAGAGTCTGCTCTGGTCAGTGCTGCCTCACGGGGCCTGGAGGGTGTGGTTTCCTCCAGCTGGAGGCTCTGAGGGGGCCTTGGTGGACCACAGGTAAGGTGTGCATAGGCTGAAATGCCAGGGGAGGCATTCTGGGAAGGGGAGAGGGTAAGCACATTGTTTGATGTTGCACCTTGCTGTGTAAATGCGTTTCTGCCCTAGGGTTACCTCCTTGGCCGTGCTTTATGGCTCAGGCAAAGAGTAGAATTTGCTTATGTTGCCTAGACCTACACCTGTTGTGGGCCACTGAGTCACCGGCAGGAGGGATCAAGCCGAAGGTGACCAGTGTGCCAGGGACATGGCACAGCCCAGATAGGGTCAGGAGAGACTGGATTCTCAGAAAGCGTCATTCATTACTTTGAATGCTAAGTTGTACTCTGGTTGCAGTGTAATAATTATGAACAGTGAAACGTCATTTCTTTGACTTAAACTCCTGAAAAGTTGGCTATCAATTCACCAATATATCTTCCTCTCTTTGTTCTTTTGAAATAATTATAGATTCACAGTAAGTTGCAAAGATAGTTGAGAGGTCTTATGTACCCTTCTTCCTGTTTCCCCAGTGGATACATCTTATGTAACTGTTGTACGGTATCAAAAATCAAGAGATGGGGCCTGGCACAATGTGTGTATATAGTTCTGTCATTTCATCCCCTGTGTAGATTACCATCACCACAAAGATACTCCTTTACCCTCATCTCCCCCATCTCCTGTTATCACTAACCTCTTGTACCTGGTAACCATTCATCTGTTCCCCATCTTTATATAAGATGGAATCATATAGCATATGACCTTTTGAGACTGGCTTTTTAAACTCGGCATAAAACCCTGGAGATCCATCTAAATTGTAGTATGTATCAATAGTTTGTTCCTTTTTGTTGCTGAGTAATGTTCCAACCAACCTCTCTTCTTTTATGTTATTTTGTGTTGAAGGCTTATGGTCTCCTGAACAGAAGTCTGTCTCTAAGCACAAATCTAGCAGCAAGATCACCTGCTGCAGGTAAGTTAAGGGCAGCTCTGAAGGCAGTTTTTTGTTCCCCGCTCTTCAAACAGACCCTCAAAGTCTGGTTAGTTCACATAGTAGAGAAGGTCTTGCGCTACCTAGTTGGTTTGGGCCCCATGTTTCCTCTTCTCTTCTCTCGTGGTCTCCTTGATGGGAAGAACCTGTGCTTTTGATCGGCAAGCAAAAGAGAACTGCAGGTTGCTTTTGTGCAGTTGTCTAGCAGCAGGCCTCCCCAGCCTCAAACCGTGCTCAGGGGAGGCTCTGGGGACCTGAGGCTGTCCTGGTCCAGGCAGCACATGCGCTGGAGAAAGCTCGGGCTTTGATATTAGATCTGGATTCGAATCCACATTCAGTGGCTGACAGGCTCTTTGACCTCTGGAGGTTCCTTATGTGACAAATGGGGATTAAGATGCTGACTTGATGGGGCTGTTGTGAAATGCACACGAACTAATGAGTTTAAAGCAAGCAGCGCAGTGCCTGCACACGGTAGACGCTCTCAGATGGTGGTGGGTCTTGCTGCGCAGCTTCTGAGTGTAGCCTTTTTTCCATTCAGCATTTGTTAGGCACCTGTTCTAGAGGCTAGCAACAACCAAGACGCAGATTCTGTTCTTCAGGTGCACTGGAAGTGGGAGGAGGTTAAAATGGCGAGCAGGGAATGGAGGCTGACCCCGCAGTGCAGGCAAAGCTGAGGGCCGTTGTGGCAGTGCAGACAGAGACTGTGGGCACCAAGAAGGTGCTCCCACCTTCACATCTCACCCTCCACTCCGGGAAGAGATGGGACTCTCAGTTTGGCCCTCTGATTTTTACATCAGGGTCAGGATGAGTCCAGCCATTGCTGCCTCATCAGATTGTTTCAACCAAGGTATCATCTGCACAGCTTTGACTTTCTGTGTGTTCCTTTCCCCTCCCCATGCCCTTTGTTGGTTGTTTGAACAGCTGGACAAATGACGGTCAGTACCTGGCTCTGGGGATGTTCAACGGGATCATCAGCATACGGAACAGAAACGGGGAGGAGAAGGTGAAGATTGAGCGGCCAGGGGGCTCCCTCTCCCCCCTGTGGTCCATCTGCTGGAACCCTTCAAGGTGACCACACAGTTGTCCTCCTCCTAGGCCAGAAACTGTGGAGAAGGCCTTCCTCAGAGGGCTGAGTTCTTTCCTCCTGAGGGCTCCGTGATTCAGAGGCTTCTCACCCCATTTGACTGATCTGTTTTGGAACCTATTCCATGTGAATGGAATTTTTAAAGAGCCCATCTTGAGTTTTGGAATGAATCCCAGAAATTGAGCTGAGCAGATGAGCTATCTAGACCAGCTCAGTGTGTGTGTGCGTGAGAGAGAGAGGGAGAGAGATTATGTACGCACGTGACACAGGAGAGCCATTTCCTTAGGAATCAATAGCTCACCTCTCTGCTGTGGCTTTATTTTGGTCTTTTCCGCCTTTCAGTTCTTCCCTCCAAGTCTGAGCAGAAGATGTGCTTTTTCATGAGCCTTTTTTACTTTTTCATGAGCCTATTTTGCTGCCCTTGTCAAAAAAACGTCAAAATTAAGTATAAATGTCCCCAAAGCCTATAGTTCCACAAACAGTTGGCATCTACCTTCTCTAACCTTACACACGTCTTCCTTACTGTGCTCATGTGACTTTGACGGTGGACTAATAGCTTTACATCCTCTTTGTATAATTCTGTAATATTATTAAACCACCAATATCCCCCACAGAGTCCTCTGAAGGTAAAGAACTTAATGTTTACCAGCCCAATGTCATTTTACAGGTGGTGCCTACTTGATTTAGAAGGTAGTTTAATTTCATTGCTTTTCTTACATCAGATTATTATGCTTCTTCCTGAATAATTTTGTCCAGCCCAGGGCTGTACCATGTATGTCTAATGCCTTCAGAGGCCATTAGCCTACCCCAGAGTTCCTGCTGTTTGATTTTTGTGGCCACAGATGACTTTGTGGCTTCAGGGTACCATTTTTAATTCATGAGAAGCAGGACACCCAGTGTACCTGGTTGCTGTCCTTTTCCGGGCGGGTTTCAGGGGCTCCTTGACAGGTTTTGAAATTACAGCTTTAGTGTAGTTCTAGGCAATGTGATTGTGAACAGCCACTTACTGTCTGCAGCCGATGGGAGAGTTTTTGGATGAACAGAGAGAACGAGGATGCCGAGGAAGTCATTGTCAACAGATATTTTCGGGAACTCCCTTCCACTCTGAAGTCAGCAGTGTACAGTAGTCAGGGTAGTGAGGTAGAGGAGGAAGAGCCAGAGGAAGAGGATGACCGTCCCAGGGACGACAGCTTGTGAGTGTGTCCCGAGGAGCGAGAACCCTCCTTGGAAGGGTCTAGCCCCCAGCGTAGACCTGCTGGGGCAGGTGCTGCTCCGAAGCTCCTTTCTAAAAGGGACCGGGGGCGGGGGTGTTGCTGGTGAAAGCTCCTCCAGCAAGGGGGATACTCCCTCAAAACTTGTGAGTTATAAAATTCTTCTTTGAGAGACTTTAGGAAATACTGAAAAGTCTAAGGGAGAAAGTTTGACTTTTCTATAAAACCCCATCCCCTGAGGAAACCACTGTGAGCATTTTAGTGTATCTCCCCTCAGGCTTTTAGTGTATTCATATAATGAACCAAATCATACCCTACTTCCTTTTTTTCCACTTAACATCATAGAGTGAACTCTTTCCGGTAACGTTAGAGGTCCTTTGAGAAACATGATTTTTAGTGCCTGCCTCATGTGCCCTTGGCATGGCCGCCCAGGAGTTCAGTGAACACTTCCTCTCTTACTGGACACTTTCTCAGCCTGTTTCCATGCCGCACCTCACCTTGTATTTGCCAGGACACGTATCAGAGAGGAGACCCCCATCTTACCCACAGTCCTCATGCCAAATCCTCGCTGTCCAGCCGTCCTTCCTTCTCTCAGTCGAGGTTACCTGTAGGGAAAACACTGCAGGCTGGAGTGCGGGAGCCAGGATATTCTGATTGGGCAAAAGTGATCGAGCTTAGGACTTTTCAAACTGTGTTCTGTGGTGCCTGGGTTTCCTTGGAAAAAGAAGGTGGGAGGTGGGGGACAAGGAAGGGAGGAAAGGGTGGGTTTCAGGCCCCTATCTGTGCTTCAGCCAGAGCAGACCCTTTAAGTGTGAGCACAAGTGTTTGTTTTGGTAAGGAGTCCCACTGCCAGGAGGAAAAAAGGGGAAAAGAAGGTTGAAAACCACCCATCCAGCTTGTGGGGCTGAACCTGGCCCAGAGCTGTATGTGGTCTCCCCAAGAGGGCTCACTGTAGCCTGGGCCTCTGGATATGTTTGGATTTCAGTGCCATTCACAGAAAGTTCACCTGTGGGTCCGCTCCATCCCTCTCCATCTTTGTCTTTTTTCCCTTAGTTACGAATTAGTGCTGTTTTGCCACTCCTGGCTGGGTTTTGCAGATAGGGCTGCACCATGCTTTGCCTGCGTATCTCATGGTGCTGCCAGATGACCACAAGGCCCTGGGCTCAAAAAGCTGGAATTAGTAAACAAAGAGGAGGCAACATTAGGTGGGTTAAGACCAGAACTCAAGGGCTGGGAATGTCTGTCTCTTGAAATAGATTCCTGAGTAGCCTGATCCCCAGCCTTAGCTGAGGTTTCTCCTGTGCTGGTCCTACAGCCCCAGTTCCCAGACACTGATCCTGATAGGCACTCAGTTTCAAAGACAGTTGTTGGTCTTTTTTTTTTTTTTTAATTAGATCCAGTGAACCTTTTCATCTGTGCAAAAACCCCAACTGTGAGAGAACCTAGTTTTAGGTGTTAGTTTCCCTCTTGAGGAGAGGCAAGCCAAGTTCCCCTCTGTCCATTAAAAAAATCAGATGATCCATGCCTTCCCAGTGCAGAAGACATATCTCTCCACCATCTGCCCATGTTTTATAGTGTGTAAGAGAGAAGCACTCTTGGATCTGCAACCTTGCTGTTTCTTAGCTTTGCTCCTAGGAAACTGAAGTGAGAGGTTTCACCTCTTCATTGTGGCAGTGTCTTGGCACCACGAGCACCTGAGTGGTAGGGCATTCAGTGAAATAACAGATCCCAGGAGGGCTGAATCTCACCTGGTCCCTTCTCATTGCACTGATTGATGGGTAGGCCCACATTACAACTTTTGGCCTCTGTACTCTTGTCCAACATTTGGCAACCTGACAGCCTGGCCAGGGCTTTCTTTTTCCTGTTGTTTGTTAAACTCTCAGGCTACACTGAGATGTAGATGCTGATGAGGGCTACACTCCTGAGCAGGCCATGGCCCCACGTAACCTTTTTTGTCTTCTGTTGATTAGAGAGGAACATAATGACATCCTGGCTGTAGCTGATTGGGGACAGAAACTTTCCTTCTACCAGCTGAGTGGAAAACAGGTATGTAGCTCTGTACAAGCCCGATGGGAGAAACAGTTTCAGTCATGCCTGTTTTAGTGTATTTTCATGTTTGGAGATTGTATTAATAATGTACATTATTTTTGTTAGCTCCTGTTTATTGAGCATTTACTGTGATACCAGCTTCGGTGCTCAGTGCTATGCATACTTCATCTCATTTAATTCTTACAAATCCTTTTGAAGTAGGTACTTTGATCAACTTTTCAGAAACGAGTAGATAATACTTAGAGCAGTGAAATAAATATTATGTCCAAGGTCTCGCACTGCTAGTAAATGATGGCACCTGGGATTGAAACGCAGCTTGGTCTGTAAAGTCTTGGTTCTAGTCATGACCCTACCTTTCTGTATTTGATTTATTCACCTTGTGAACAGTTATGAGCAGCCGCTAGGCCAGCCCTTCACCTATTAGGAGCTGCTGACATAGTGCTGTGTAAGTCAGTGCCTCTGCTCTGCGAGAGCTCACAGGCTGGTGGGGATAGCCAGCAGTCCTCGTGCAGTGTGATCCGTGGCATGAGAGAGAATTGCACAGATAGACAGCTATAGGGACACAAAAAAAGATGGCAGCACTGCTTGGTGGAGACCGGAGAGTTTGTAGAGGTGAGCTCTGAGCAGGACAAGCAGGAGTTCGCTAGGCGGAGGGCAGTGGGAATGGTGTTTCGGGCAGAGGAAGTAGCATCTGCAAAGGCAGGGAGGAATGAAAATATGTGACAGTTCCGGCGACAATGATTGTTCAGGGTGACTGGATCCCCAGACTTGTGGACAAAGATAGAGCTAGAAAGGAAGATGGGGACATGATTGTAAAGGACCTGACTAGTGAGAATAAGGAGTTTGAACATCATCTACTGTAAGTATTCAGGAGCCATAGATCCAGGTAGGGAGTGACCTGGTCAGAGTCCCATTTCAGAAGATTTCCTTGTTTCTGTGCAGGATGGATTAAGATAGAGCCTGGTAGTAGGAAAATCTGTTAGTAGGCAGAAGACACTGAGGATTAGAGCGAAGGTAGTGGGGGTGGCTTGAACCGCATACAAGCAGGTGAGAATTACAGCCTGTTCAATGGAGCTTTTGTTTAACAACATCCTTACTCCTCAAAAAATGTCATGCTAGGAGGGAAAGGTATCAGGTATGTGTGGCCTACCTTTGGGGCCATTTCTTCTACCTCATCTTACTGTTGGTCATTTCTTTTATAATTAAGTAAAGAAAAAATAAGGAGTGTTTTCTCAGTTTCCCATGGCTGATTTCCCCAAACCCTCATTTTTATCATCTTGCATCTAGCCCTGGCTCTATCTTTTCCTCCACTTAATGTGCGTACATCATCATTCAACAAATATTTATTGCATATCTTCTGTGTAGTGGACATCGGATGTGGGTATTGGAAGTTCATGGGAACAAAAATCCACACTACACAGGGAAGGAATGGGGTCTCATTGCTATAGTGACCACAAAGAAGAGCTCAACGTGGGGGCCAGGCCATGGGAGATATCTTGCATGTATGCAGCTCCAGAGCTCATGTTGTGACCCTGAGTTTTGAATGATAAGCAACCTCACTCTGCTGAGATAACTTGCTTGGGACAGTAAAATTGTTTCCTCAGTGGGTAAGTGTCTTCTAAGTCTGGGAAGATTTAGAATTAAATATACGGTGATGAAGTAGATCAAATCTATACTTTTGTGTTAGGCTTAGGTATAATGTGTACTTTTGGCATTTTAAGTGTTTGTACTGTTTAAGGGGATATGGCTTAATAATGACAATAGCTAACATTTATTGAGTTTCAGGCATTGTATAAACTCTTTATAAGGTTAATTCTTTTCATCTTTATAACAACTCTATGAGGTAGATACTATTATCACCGCTTTACATCTAAGAAAATTGAGGCACAGAGAGGTTCAGTAATTGCCCAAAGACACACAGTTTAGTTAGTGGTCAAGCCTGGATTGGAACCCAGGCAGACTGGTACTAGAATCCCTATTAGAATCTCTATCAGATTTGTCTTACGATGACCATTTAAAAGACATAATCTAGGGGCTTCCCTGGTGGCGCAGTGGTTGAGAGTCCGCCTGCCGATGCAGGGGACACGGGTTCGTGCCCCGGTCCGGGAAGATCCCACATGCCGCGGAGCAGCTAGGCCCGTGAGCCATGGCCGCTGAGCCTGCGCGTCCAGAGCCTGTGCTCTGCAACGGGAGAGGCCACAACACTGAGAGGCCCGCGTACCGCAAAAAAAAAAAAAAAAAAAAAAGACATAATCTAGTAATCAATTTTATTCTTCCAATTTTTTTTTGGCCATGCTGCACAGCTTGCAGGATCTTAGTTCCCCGAGGAGGGATTGAACCCAGGCCCATGGCAGTGGAAGCGAACTCCCTTATTCTTCAAATTTTAAATGGAAAGATAAAAGAAATTTTTATTAAGTACCTAAGCAATATTGGAATGTTAAAGAGATTTATTATATTTTCTGGCTTGGGATTGTGGGGGAGGTCACTGAGCTTCTTGATTCTGTACATCTATGTCTTTATTATTTCACCAAATATAGAAAATTTTTTGGTTATTATTTCTTCAAATAACTTTTCTTCCCCATTCACTCCTGTCCTTCTGGGATTCCAGTTATACATGTTAGACCTTTTGATATTGTTCTCCAGGTCACGGAGGTCCTGTTCATTTTTTAAATCTTTTTTTTCTCCTCTGATCTTGAGATTGGAGGATTTCTGTTTCTCAGTCTTCAACTTCACTGACTCTTCTGTCATCTGTAATATTTCTCTTAAGCCCATCCAGTGAATTTTTGTTTCAGTTATTGTATTTTTCAGCTCTAGAATTTCTATTTAGCTCTTCTTTCGTATTTGTTTATTCATTACAAGTATATTTTCCTTTATATTCTTGACCATAGTTATAATGGCTTTTTTTTTGGCTGTGCCACATGGCATGCGGGATATTTGTTCCCTGACCAAGGATCGAACCTGTGCCTCCTCCTGCAGTGGAAGCTCGGAGCCCTAACCACTGGACCGCCAGGGAATTCCCTAAAATAGCTATTTTTAAATTCTCATCTGCTAATTCTAAATTCTGAATCATCTTGGGGTCAGTCTCTATTGGTTGTCTTTTCTCTTGAATATGGTTCACACTTTTCTGCTTTTTGGAATTTTGGGTTATATTCTGAACATTGTGAATGATACAGCATAGGGAACATCTGTCATGTTCCTCTTAAGATTATTGTGTAGTTTTTTTTTTTTTTTCCCTTAAGCAGGTAGTTAACTTTGCTGGACTCAACATTTAAATTGTACCTTTCCTATGTGGGCAGCAGCTGGAGTCTCTGTTCAGCTCTTCAGCCTTTGCTAGGCTGCTTGGCATCTGCCCCACACGTGGCGTGTGTAGTTCAAGGGGCTCCTGATATTCAGCAGTGTATGTGCAGGATTGGGGCTCCGCCTCTGCATCTGTCTCTTTTCTGGGATTTCCCACCTCAATTGCAAGCCGCTGTGGTCGCTCCAAGTTCTGTGCTTATCCATCAGGTCACTGACAGTGCCTGCCCTCAGGCAAAAAGCCATTAAAAAAATGAGAAACTCACCTAACGCCATTCCCTTCTTCCAGATGCATTTGTGTCTTACGTCTCTTTCTGCTTCTGGTTGCTCTCCAGTGCCTCCAGGTGGTTGTAGTTTATAGTTGGTCCAGAGTTTACAGTTGTTTGTTACCTGTAGGAGAGTTGGTCCAGTGGCAACTAGTGAGCATTACCAGAAGCTGCAAGCCTTCTGTGCCATGACTCATACGATTTTTTAGTTTTCTCATTAGAGCTACTATCATTATGTAAGTATGAGGGGAACTTTTGGTTATTAGGCATTTGAAATTCTTAAAAAGGAAAATTGAGTATATTAAGTTAATAATTGCAGTTTAAATTAGTTTAAGGGAATTAACTAAGTTGTAAATGAGACTAAGGGATTTTATGGTCTGTTCAAAATTGAATTCCGTAAAGTTTAATGAAAGACTCCTTTTCAGTTGGTTGCTTATTTTTTTAATTTTTATTATTTATTTATTTATTTATTTATTTATTTATATTTTTGGCTGCGTTGGGCCTTTGTTGCTGGGCGCGTGCTTTTCTCTAGTTGCGGCGAGTGGAGGCTACTCTTCCTTGTGGTGCCTGGGCTTCTCATTGCGGTGGCTTCCCCTGTTGCAGAGCACGGGCTCCAGGCATGCGGACTTCAGTAGTTGTGGCACGTGGGCACAGCAGTTGTGGCTCACAGGCTCCAGAGCTCAGGCTCGGCAGTCGTGGTGCACGGGCCTAGCTGCTCCACGGCATGTGGGATCCTCCCAGAGCAGGGTTCGAATCCGTGTCCCCTGCATTGGCAGGCAGATTCCTAACCACTGCGCCACCAGGGACGCCCTGGTTGCTTATTTTTACTAGGTTTATAAATAGGAAAATATTTGTAAGTTGAACAAATATTTGTAAGTTGAACAAAACTTAAGGAGAAACCAGGATTTTAGAGTTATTTCTATAATAAAGTGATTATTAGTTTAATCATGATAATAAAAAATAGTCTTTTGTCACAGAAGGCACACTCAGGGGCAGCAAAGGACCCAGGTGACAGTGAGGAACGTGGGCTTTAGTGGGGAGACATCAGGTTAAATGTGCAACTACAGAGCAGTGAGAGAAGTGCTGTGGGAGAGGCCAGCACAGGGAGATGGATCTTAATTAGGCCTTGGGTGGGCAGGGAGACTGGGGGATGCTTCCTGGAGGAGATGACACCTGGCAGAGAAGAAGAGGGAAAGGGCACTCTTGGCCAGGGCTGGGGTGGTGTGGAGAATGGCACCTGTGTCATCACGGAGGATTGAAAGAGCATGGGCCACTCAGGAAACTAGAAGAAATTCATTTTGGCTGAGAGAAGGATCTTGGGAACAGAGCTCAGGAGCTTGACCTTCATTCTGAAAGCAGAGGGGGCGCCATCAGAAGTGAAAAAACAGTGCACAGAGTGGGAGAGAAGGTTTACAAATTGCTTATCTGATTATCGCAAGGGATTTGCATCTAGAATATGTAAAAAACTCCTACAACTCAATAATAAGACAACCTAGTTAAAAAATGGGAAAAGGATCTGAATAGATGTTTCTTCAAGCAAGATATTCTTGTGGCCAGAAAGCACATGAAAAGATGTTCAACATCATTAGCTACCAGGGAAATGCAAGTCAAATTCACAACGAGACACCAGTTCACACCCAGTAGGATGGAGAAATTGGAACCCTTATTTACTACTGATATGAATATAAAATGGTACAGCCAGCCACTTTAAAATAGTCTGGTAGTTCCTAAAAGGTTAAACGTGAAGTTACTGTATGACCCAGCAATTCTACTCCTAGGTATGTGTATCTAAGAAAGATGAAAACATATGTCTACACAAAAATTTGTACACATATATTCGTATCAGGATTATTCATAATAGCCAAAAATAGAGAGAACCCAAATGTCCATCAACTGATGAATGGATAAATAAAATGGGGAATATCCATACAATGGAATATTATCCAGCAATGGAAAGGAATGAAGTACTGATACATACTACAACAAGGGTGAGCCAGTCACTAAAGGTCACGTATTTTATGATTCCATTTATGTGAAATGTCCAAAATAGGCAAATCTATAGACAGGAAGTAGACTAGTGGTTGCCTGGGGATGGAAAGAGGAGGGAATGGGGTTGACCGCTAACAGGTACAGGGTTTCTTTTTGGGGTGTTGGAAATGTTCCAGAATTAGTGATGATGGTTGCACAACTCCAAATATATTAAAAGCCAATGAATTGTACACTTTAAATGGGTGAATTGTATGGTATGTGAAATTCCTCAGTAAGGTTGTTATAAAGAGAAGTTAGGATGAGTGTAGTTTCAGAATAAAGGACAGTTTTTAGGAAATTGAATGGACTTAGTCTTGTGAAATACAAAAAAAAAAGAAAGGAAAGAAGGGAGGGAGGGAGGAAGGAAAAGGAAAGAAAAGGAAAAAGAAAAGAAGCTGAGGGGAATCCTGAACGCTTGTAAAGGCCATGTGTGGAGGAAGGCCTATGGGAGAAAGACCATCCCGGGTGCAGATTGGCTGAGGAGCTAAGACGCACCCCTGGAGCTGCTGGGTGGGACTGGGGAAGACACTGGAGGATTTGGCTGTGTGGAGGGGAGAGGTAGGGTGCTCCAGAGGACTGGCCTGCGTTCATGATGGAATCAGTCACACACGGGAGAATGCTGGCCAGCTCTCCCCAATCTTCCCAGCTCCCTCTAAAAGTTGGAGGGAAAAGCCCTTGATTGTGTTGTGATTATTATGAATTCAGAAGTAGATTTCCCTTGGTGTGTTCTCTTTCCTCAGATTGGGAAGGATCGGTCACTGAACTTTGACCCCTGCTGCCTCAGCTACTTTACTAAAGGGGAGTACATTTTGCTGGGGGGGTCAGACAAGCAAGTATCCCTTTTCACCAAGGATGGAGTGCGCCTCGGGACTGTTGGGGAGCAGAACTCCTGGGTGTGGACGTGTAAAGTGAAACCCGATTCCAACTATGTGGTAAGAAGGGGGAGTTCACTTGATGGGCCATTGCCAGAGTAGTCACCGAACATCAGCCATGTTTAGCAGTCAGATCACTGACGCTCGTTCCTGACAAGCGGGAGGGTCGACTCTTTCTCCACAGAGAGCTGGGAATTGACACTCTCTTTCTCTGCAGGTGGTAGGCTGCCAGGATGGCACCATTTCCTTCTACCAGCTTATTTTCAGCACAGTCCACGGACTCTACAAGGACCGATATGCCTACAGGGATAGCATGACTGATGTCATCGTGCAGCACCTGATCACCGAGCAGAAAGGTAAAAGGCAGGTATGGCCCCTCTGCCCTCCAGACACTGGGAAGAGGGGCAGGTTGAGAGGGCTCCTGACAGGGCAAATGAAATGGTAGGAAATGTTTCTCCTTGGTCTTTTGGAAACATGCTGGACCACCAGCTCTTGCTTTTTTTGTGTGGTGGGGTGTGGAGAGGATGTAGATGTCTTTGAAAGCAATAAACCCATCTCTCCAAAACAAAAGAAAAAAGAAAAAAGCACAGACTCAGAAAATTTCGCAGATAATACTGAGGGGAACGTGGGCTCCCTGGCTAAGGAGGATAACGTATCACAAGTTAGAGCTGGGGGTTGGGGCTGACCTGCATGGGTCTCTGTGGACCTGTATCCTCTCTGGTCACAGTCCCTTTGGGGGTGCTGCTCCGTCAGCTCTGTCTCCACTCGCCTCCTGGCGGGTCCTTCTCCCAGAGATAAGCCTGCAGCGGGTTGCACAGGCTTGGTCAGAAGATCAGGGTTCCAGGCCTAGTGTAGTCAGTCTCCTCCTCTGTCCACCCAAGTGGCCATGCTGGTTAAATGCACTGACTTCAAGTGCATTCGTATCCAGATGTGCTGGCCACTGCACACTGCTGAGGGCCTGTGGGTAGGGATCCAGGTCGAGGGTTGTCCTGCAGATTCAGGTGGCATCCTCTGGTCCTCATCTGGGAGCAGCACCTCTGGTTGAAGATTCCAGCTATGATGGTGAGGGTGTAGCTACTTGGGTAGCTCCCCGGTTTCCTTCCTGAGGACATTTTCTCCACCTGGTCTGTAGCAAGAGTGTGAGACCCTAGTGTGTACCAGAAGCTACCTTTGATTCCCTGTTGTCAAGGGTGGTGGGTGGGAAGTGGCCAGAGGTGTGGGCCGTTACCCAGACGGGCTCCCGATCATCAGGGGCCATTAGTGCCATGCAGAGGAATTAGATTTATATTCAGCAAGTGATGGTAGCACAAAGAATTTTACTTTCCATAGCCAGTTGTAAGCTTTGGACCACAAACGTATACAATTTTGGATCTCAGTTTAGCAGAGCTGATTGTACATATTAGACACTCTGTAAAGATATTTTGATGAGAGTGTCTCCTTTAATTGCCAATAGCAGTAAATAAATGATGACTTTTAATTTCTCTGCCTTCTACCTTACTTAACAGCCTCTTGGTAGAGCTGGGTTTTTGTTTGTTTGTTTTTTCCCCTTTGACAGTTCGGATTAAATGCAAAGAGCTTGTCAAGAAAATTGCCATCTACAAAAATCGATTAGCTATCCAACTGCCCGAGAAAATCCTCATCTACGAGTTGTATTCAGATGACTTGTTGGACATGCGGTACCGGGTGAAGGAGAAGATTGTTAGGAAGTTTGAATGTAACCTCCTGGTGGTGTGTGCCGACCACATCATCCTCTGCCAGGTGGGCAGCGGTGGCTGGGAGGGTGGGCCGCATCCGCTTCATGCTTTCTCCAAGAGTGGGGTACCCAACTCACAGCTTTAAAATTGGTCACTAGGAAGCAAGTCCCTTTCCGTCAAGCTCAGTGGCTATTCATTGCTTTCATTTTATTGGCATCTAGATGAGTCACACTCTACCAGAAAGTCATGGGCCATAAACTGGAAAATACTTTTTTGTATTGCAAAGCACTTTGTTAAACTGGGGTTGTATATATATTTTAATGACTTAAAGCATACATTGATATCCCACAAAAAGAAGATCAATATTTTTTGGTAAACATATACACCTAAAAATTTGTGATAACTTTCAGTTAAACAACAAAAAATTTATGATATCAACTCACAGTCGTAAAGGAAATTTTACTTCTGAGAACTTTTTTCACAGAAAAAAATTTCTCAACTTAGAGCTTCCTAGAAATGTCTAGGTCAACGCCAGGAGGGTTTGGAAAGACTTTAAGAGAAGGCCAGCCCAGCATCTTTCTTGGAATTAGAGGTGGATTTGGTTTCAAGAAACTAGGCCTGTTGGAAGTGATAAAATGGAAGAAATCCTTTAGGAATCACTGGATGTAAAATACTATTAAAATCTCTCTAAAAATCTAGAACTTCAGGCAGTTTAGGGGTACCACAGGTTATAGGATAGATGTGCAAAAAGCTGTGTTTTTGGATGCTGCCTCTGGCTGTGGCCGCCTGGAGGTCTGCTCAAGAACTGAGGCTGAGCTGTGGGCTTCGTGGGGAAAACTTGTGTGCAGGGGAAGTGGTGCCAGGCGTGGGGTCTAGATGGGCTTCAGTAGGTACTGAGCATGTAGGTGTTTTTCACCCCTTAGGTGCAGGCAGACCTCCTTGGGAGGGCTGGGCATGCTTATTCTGTTGAATATCACGCAGAGCTGCACTTGCTTTCTAGGAGAAGCGGCTGCAGTGCCTGTCCTTCAGCGGAGTGAAGGAGCGGGAGTGGCAGATGGAGTCTCTCATTCGCTACATCAAGGTGATCGGCGGCCCCCCAGGAAGGGAGGGCCTGTTAGTCGGCCTGAAGAACGGACAGGTGAGTGCTCCCTCGCGTCTCCCATCAGGCTGATTATCTGCAGGCAGACGCTGACGACCAGACTGGTTGTGACCCTGAGGTGGGTTCCCCGGGGCCGGAACAGGGCTCCCCCGCCCCAGGCACATTGGAGGGCATCGCAGAGTTCCATTTTATGAGGACAGCTTCAGGCCAAAGATGCTCCAACTCATAGCATGCCGAGTTCTGACAGAGTCGGCCCTGCAGCCTCTGGGCTGCCGTAGAGTGGGTTAGAGGATTTAAGGTCACCCAGAAGGTGGGAGACTTGTTAGAGATTCAGTTTCAGTGTCTTGCTAGAGAGGAAGGCAGAGCTTGTTCCTTAGGTCAGGTCCCGGTTAGAGCAATGAATGGATCAAGGCGTGTGTTCTAGCTTGTATCCCAGAGGGTGCTAGTCCTCAGGCTGTTACTAGATGTTTAAGACAAATGGACCCTTTGCTCAAATAGATGTGGAAAATCTAGGTTATAAAAAGTTAAGCAGATATGTATGTGTGTGTGTGTGTGTGTGTGTGTGTGTGTGTGTGTGTGTGTGTGTGTGTGTTCTTTGCTCAGAAGAAAAAAGTTCTAAGTGGGTTACATGGAAATTTGAAAGGAAAAATATAACTACGTTAGCCTGAGAGTCAAGCTGTCTAGCAGATGGCTTGTGGCTGAGCCTTGTCAGGCCTTTCCTGGGGACGGAAGTCATGGAAGTTGAGATTGGCAGGGGCCACAGTGTAGCAACACCACAGGGAAGGAAAGCCAGCTTCCTTTTCTCTGTCAGCTGTCACTTCCAGTGCAAGGCTGGAGAGCATGGGCTTTGTGGGCAGGTGGACCTGGGGTCATGTTCATCTGTAGCTACTCACTAGCTGTGTGATCCTAGGCAAGTCACTTCACCTCTCTGAGGCTCAGGTTTTACAAATGAAGAGAATACCACGTGTTTCACAGGGCTGTCAAAAATGGTCAGTAACTGATAGCTATGTACATCATCAACTCCATCATCAAAATTATCATCATCCCCACCACCAGCATCATCATCGTCATCTTGCTGTGGCTACACCAGATGTCTTGTTAGTGTTTACAGGTGCCTCTTCCCATGGTAGTTTGTGACTCAGCTCTCGTTAGATGGTGTCTCCTAACCCTGCAGTTTGGGTAATGTTGTTAATAGTCCCCAGTCAAGCAGACACTCAAGTCAGTTGGTTGTGTCTTAGGGACTGTCATTACCTTGGTGACCTCTGACGGACCACACTCCCGGTCTCCTATGGAGAAAGCCCCGTTCTCTTTCTTTTGATGGGTCCTTTTCTCCGCACAGAGCCTCTGGTGAAGTTAGTGGGAGTTGTTCTTGTAGAGCACATGGGTTCCAACGGCCTGGCGGTGCTCCAGGGTGTTGTTGCCTTGGGGACGCACAGTTTCCCTCTGAAATTTTGCCAGATCCTGAAGATCTTTGTGGACAGTCTCTTTGCCATCATCCTGCTAAAGCAGGCCACAGCCGTGCGCTGCCTGGATATGAGTGCCTCCCGCAACAAGCTGGCCGTGGTGGATGAAAACGACACGTGCCTGGTGTATGACATCCACACCAAGGAGCTGCTATTTCAGGTGACCCCGAGAGCGTCTAGGATGAGGTCCTTGCCTAGAGACCCCCCTGCTTCCCAGTCCCTGCAGGAAGGGCTCACACTCTGGCTCCCAGGCGGGCCTCCGGGGAGAGCAGTGAGGTGTAGCGTGTGGGGACCGCACGGCAGCACAGAGTCCAAGAGGCCGGGCCCAGCCTGCGCCTTGCACGCGAGCGGCGGGAGCTGGGCGAGCCTCATGGACTTTGGTTTCCTCACAGGTAAGGTGGGCAAGTTACACCTTTCTTATGAGGTTACTGTGAGCAGTAAATGAATAATAATCAGTCTAAGTGGGGCTCATAGGTGGGCTCTCAGTAGGTGGGTTAATGTGAAGATGATTCTTTTGAAAAAGTCTGCTGCTCACCGGCTGGAGGCCTGCCTGTGTCTGCGAGTGCCCTGAGACGTGGTCAGGAAACGGGACCGGTTTTGTCATCTGAAAGAAGGGAAGGGATGGGGGCAGCCCTTCCTCTGCTGTTTCCCAAGGATACTGTAAGAGCCAACAGGAGGTGGAGTGTGCGGGGGACAGTAGTTGCTTACACACTGCTTGGTCCTGTGGCTGGAGGAGGGGTGTCCCCGGAGGAGAGTACCCACAGGCTCCGTGCCCAGCGCCCGCTGGCTTTCTGCTGGACTCGGCGCTGCTCTTTGCCTCTTTAGGGCTTCGTAAGCGGTCAGGGCCATTTGCCTGAGGCGGGTTCCCCCCAGAGCTAAACCCTCCCCTGACTGGCTTCCTCAGCCACTGCAGGTTTCCCTGTGTCATGACAGATTGAGGACCCTGTATCAGGGCTCCTCCTCGTCCTTGGCAGCAGAATCATCACGGCAGGGGGGTGCGGCCTCGGTCGTTTGGAAGGGGACACCTGGCTACCATTAGCCCAAGGCGACTCCCCCATAGCAACTCACCCCCATCACCGGGAGGCAGAGTGGTTTCGAGGAAAGAAAGAGCACAGGCTGTGCCTTCAGACAGTCCTGCCTTCATCACTTACTGTGTGATCTCAAGCAAGTTAGTGAACCTCTCTGAGCCTCAATTTCTCCCTACCTCTAACATGCAACTAGTACTTGCCCCCTCACAGAATTGCTGCTGGGCTCAATAAGGTACCGTAGAACCTAGCTCAGTGCCTGGCACAGAGTAGGGCCCTCGGTGTTACGTCTCTTCTCTCCAGACTGAACACCCACCCCCTGGAGGTAGGTTAGCAGGCCCCCAAGTTGTGAATCTGCGCCTGAGCCTTGAAGGAGTGGAAGGGTGTGTGTCCTTCCCAGTCCCCACTGAGGGTTCTGCAGGCAGCCAGGGAAGGTAATTCTCAAGGCTTGCCAGGAGACACAAACATTCCCAGCTATCTTTTTTTCTCCTCTCAGCTGCCCCAGCCCCCTGCAAGCAAAAACAGCTATATTGTTTTTTTCTCATTATAAAAGTAATCCATGCTCATTATGCACGATTCAGGCATTGTAACAGATTCTAGGCAGAAAGGTATGAACATCTGCTGGTCCCTGGGGCCCCAGAGCTGAGCAGAAAACTCTGGAGGGGAAGTGAGGGGGAGGGGTGCCTCCCAGGGAGACTGTAGTTTTTACATGTGTGAATTGTCATGCAGAGAGAATATATTATTTTCTGATTTTAAAAATAACTCACTGTTCTTTTTCTTATTATAAAAAACAATAGATGTTCATGGAGCAGAAGAAAATTTCAGACAAACAGAAAATGTAGAAAATAAAAATTACCCACAATTCCACCCACCCTCAAACAATCCCTGTTAATTCTTTGGAATATACCCCTTTAAACCTTCTTCCATGACTAGCTTTGTATATTCATTCTTTAATAGAACTAGAACCCACCTTGCTGATTTTCTCACTTACTATGTAATGATTAATACTTGGGGATAATAATATTTTTTTCAAAAATAATGCTTGCTTATTAAAAAATTCCTCCACACACAGTGCAAAGAGGAGCTTGCCTCTGTGTCCTTTTGTCCTCTGTGTCCATTTTGTCCGATCCCCTTCTCCCCCCATTCCCTACACCCCACTGTTGGCAACTTAGTGTGATTCAGGCTTTAAAAGGAGTCCTTGTCTGAGTGTAGGAATGGTGCCCACGCCCGGGGCTGTCACCCTCACCATCCCTGTCCCTCAGGAGCCGAACGCCAACAGTGTGGCCTGGAACACCCAGTGTGAGGACATGCTCTGCTTCTCTGGAGGCGGCTACCTCAACATCAAGGCCAGCACCTTCCCCGTGCACCAGCAGAAGCTGCAGGGCTTCGTGGTCGGCTACAACGGCTCCAGGATCTTCTGCCTCCACGCCTTTTCTATGTCGGCCGTGGAGGTGCCACAGGTAACCCGGGAGCCTAGCTCTTAGCCGGGGCAGGGCAGACGAGACCAGGAAAGCCAGGCTCCTCGTGGTGCCTGGGAGGGACTGGGGAGGGGAGAGGGGAGAGAGACTAGAGTGGCAGCTGCGACAGCATGGAAGGCACTCTGGACTTGAACCTGAACCCCATCTCCACCCTTTGCAGCCTGCGTGTCTTTGGGCAAACAGCTCAACCTCACTGAGCCTCCATTTCTTTCTGATCCTCCTTTCCTGGGAGGGGCGGGGAGGGGTATGCAAGGTTGTCTGGCAGCAGACAGCGTGTTTTACTGAGAGCCGTGCGTGGGACAGAGTGGAACAAGCTGGCAAAGCTGAGAGTCCAGCTGGGAGTCCAGCAGGGCGTCCGCATGGCGTGCGAGGGGGTGGTGTGTGCGTGTGAGAGAGAATATGGGTGGGACGGGGCGTGGGAGCCGAGGTCTGTTGAGCCAGAAAGGGAGCGTGGGACTGTCTGCACACGTCCCTCAAACCAGGAGGAGGCCAGAACAGATGTTGGGGGTTGGGGGGAGCTGGAGTCCAGAGCCACAGAGTGGTGGGGAGGGCAGAAACAGACAGGAGGGCAGAGATTGACGACCCAAGTCGGGGCTGGCCTAACCCCGGTGGCCCCAGCTTCCTGGCTTCTCCCCAAGGGAATCGCGCCCTCTGTAGAGCTGTCTTAAAATAGAGACAAGTGCCAAGGAGAGGCTAGCCCTCAATTTCCCATCCTCACTCTGTACGTTGAGGCTTGTGGGATCTTAGTTCCCCGACCAGGGATTGAACCCGGACCCCTGGCAGTGAAAGCACTAAGTCCTGACCACTGGACTACCAGGAAATTCCCAAGAATCACTCTTTTTTTAAAAATAAATTTATTTTATTTATTTATTTTTGGCTATATTGGGTCTTTGTTGCTGTGCATGGGCTTTCTCTAGTTGTGGCGAGCGGGGTCTACTCTTCGTTACTCTTCGTCGCGGTGCGTGGGCTTCCCAGTGTGGTGGCTTCTCTTGTTGCGGAGCACGGGCTCTAGGCGTACAGGCTTCCGTAGTTGTGGCTCACGGGCTCCGTAGTTGTAGCTCGCAGGCTCAGTAGTTGTGGCTCATGGGCTTAGTTGCTCTGCAGCATGTGGGATCTTCCCGGACTAGGGCTCGAACCCATGTGCCCTGCATTGGCAGGCAGATTCTTAACCACCGTGCCACCAGGGAAGCCCAAGAATCACTGTTAAAGATTGTAGAATATATGCACCCAGACCGTTTCTATATGTACATATAATAGATGCGTGATACACAATTATGAGTATATGATTTTATATAAACATTTTTAAACAAAAGTGGAACCATACTGTAAATACTGTTTTGTGACTTTTGTCTGTAAGTATTGCTCCTATAGATGAAACCTCAGGTTTACTGTACTTACTTTACTGAATGTGGATTATAAATAAGAGAGACTTTTAATGACCTCACCTTACCTCCATCTTCTAATTAACCTGACATTTACATACTGCAGACCCATCACTTTGTATGAATTATTGGCCATCAACTAGCATTCTGGCTTTTTCACTCAGCAGTCTACTGGAAACATGGCTCCACATTAGTAAATGTGCTTCTCTAGCATTTAAAAATACTGAGGTGATTGTAGATTCACATGTAATTGTAAGAAATCACACAGAGATCCTTTGTACAACTTGCCGAGGTGTTCCCAGTTTGCAACCACGGTACAAACTTATCACCTGTGTAGGTGAGTGGTACCTCCACCATCAGCCCACGAGGTCCCTGGTGTTAGGTTGCCCTTCTGTTATAACCACACCCCCTTCCTGCTGCCCCCATTGTTTTTAATGATTGCTTTTTGTCCTGTCACATGACATCCACAACTTACTCAACCAGCGCCTATTGTTCGATGGTCCTGCTATTTACAGCGTTTTCCCTATTGTAGATAGTGGGCATCTTTCTAGCTAAGTCTTTGCACCAATCCCAGTATAGCTCCTTGGTATAAATTCCTAGGAGTGAAATTGCTGGGTCAGAGGTCATGTCTGTGTGAAAGATTTGTAGACGTGTCTCCAGATTGCCCTTCAGCTGGGCTCCATCCCTCTGCGCCCCCTCCAGACACCTCACCTTCACTCGCGCTCCCTGCCTCGGCTTCTTGTAAAGGCTGGGGCTGGCGTCCGCTTCTCCCTCTAAGCTGATGATACCCTTGTTACTTATTGCTTCGGGAATTAATAGTGCCTGACACAGAGCAGTTATTCAAAAAATGGTGGTAGAATTAAGATCTGAGGAAAAGGAGAGAGAAAGAAAGAAAGCCAGAGAAAGAAGGGTGAGAGGTGGGTGGACGCAGGGCAGGAGGAGGGGCGAGAACCGCCCCTGCTGGCCGGTTTCCTCGCGGTGCTCCCCATCCCGAGCCCTGGCTCCACGGCCACCAGAAACCCAGTCCTCCTCCATCGTGCCAGACAGGCCATGCTGAGTGACAGTCTTCCTCCAGGACTGCCATCGTGACCTCAAAGATAAATGCAGTTTCCTGCTGCTCCTTGGCTTTGGCCGCCAAGGGGAGCCGGCAGGGCAGCGCAGGGTTTCCTCTGAAGCCAAGCCCTTCAGATTCAGCCGCCAGAGCGCCCTTGGCTGCACGAAGGCCATCCTGCTGATGCAGCAGGTCACTACTGCCAAGGGTTCGGAAAGGCAGCCTCGAGACAGAGGCTGTTTATCTGTCGCCTCTGCCTCCAGCCATCCTGTGGCTTTGGCCCAGAGAGGAGGGAGAAAGAGCAGACCCGCTCTGGGGATTTCTGGTTTCCTTTCGAAATTTACATCATCTTGTGCAAGAATTGGTTAGTCAGGGCTGCCAAGTAGGGCGGCGGACCCTGGTCGGGCTTCTCAGGGCGGCGGTGACTTCATGCTTGGAATGCAGCAATGAGATCAAGTAGAGCTCAGAGGGCATTTGTTCCATCAGTATATTTTTTAAACTCCCATTCTCAGATGGTGCCTCCCAGGCAAGCCCGGGTGTTAACCATTTGTCCTGTGCTGGCTTCTCCTGTGCTTGTCCGAGTCCCCGAACCACCCTTACGGGGCTCAACCCTGGGGCAGTCGAGGGGAAGGAGCGCTGGGTTTGAGTTCTGACTCTGCCGTCTCAACCCGCTGTGACCTTGAGCCGCTCCTTTCACTCTTTGGGCCTCACTTTTCCTTGCGGTGGAGCTAAACGCACCCATCCTTCAGGTTTTGTCTGGCCCAATTCCTATTATTATTATTATCATCGATCTTTAAATAGCAAACCCTACGGAACAACTAAATTGGAACAGAGGTTGTTCACCAAAGGAGTTTAGAAAGGAAAGTTCGTTGTTCTTGGGGAGTTTGAGAAAGCTTCCATGAGGTGGTGGCAGTTGATCTGAGCCCAGAAAGGTCTGGAAAGACAGAGAGGAGCAGCAGGCGTGTTTCTGTGCCGAGAAAGCACAGTGGGGAGGGAGCAGGCTCGCTTTCGCCTGGCACCTTCCTATTTTCAAAGCACTGGCAGCCAGTGGGCTGGGCAGGGCATCGTAACAGAAGCTAATGAGTTTACCCCAAACCCCACGGCTAGGATGTGGCTGAGCCAGGCCGGGGCTCTAGCTCAACTGCTCCCTGCTTCATGCCCTGCTGCCCCCTTGGAGGGAGGAGAGATGGGGGGTAGGGCAGAAAAGGGGAGCACTGGGAAGCAGTCTTGCTGTCAGAGGGGAGAATGGCTTAAAAAGAAACAAGTTTCCTTCAACTCTAAAGCTAAAAAATGGGGTCGGGAATTTCAAAGATACAGGCCCCAGACGGAGACAGCAGCTCTTCCAGATCCACATTTGGGAACCATTAGCGCAGAGGCACTGGCAGATCGATTCCGCTGCCCAGGAAGCCAGAAGGAAGGGTGCAGTCCCTTTAGCACGCTGACTGGCCTTTCGTTGTTGAGGACACCCGGGCCCAGCTCACACCTGTTCTCGTGTGTGAAAGAACACATGCACGCACACACACACACACACACACGGCAGGGAGGAGCACAGAACCTGGTCAGCGTGCCCCCGGTCCAGCCCCAGGGCTTCCATGTGCCACTTCTGTGTCCTTAGCAGGTCAGTTGCCCTCTCAGTCTCCGGGCAGTAATCAGGGGGCAGTAATACCTACTACACAGGGCTGTTGGGACCGAGCCAAAAGAACTTAGTAAACCTAAAAAAAGAAGTTATTAAGAACTGTTCACAGGTAGGGGCTTCCCTGGTGGCGCAGTGGTTGAGAGCCCGCCTGCCGATGCAGGGGACACGGGTTCGTGCCCCGGTCTGGGAAGATCCCACATGCCGCAGAGCGGCTGGGCCCGTGAGCCATGGCCACTGAGCCTGTGCTCCGGAGCCTGTGCTCTGCAAGGGGAGAGGCCACAACAGTGAGAGGCCCGCCTACCGCAAAAACAAACAAACAAACAAAAAAAAAAAAAAAAAAAGAACTGTTCACAGGTATCATGGTGAAGCAGCCCTGTCTGGACGGAGGGATGGTAGGAAGGTTCCCAGGGCCAGGGCACTAGGAGATGGCAGCCTTTCTTGGGAGAAGCAGGTTTTTCCGCCCTCTTCGTAAGAGGCCATCCCAGGCCCCTTCCTCACAGTAACTGTTGTTCATTCCTTCAGCAAACATAGACTGAGGGCCCGCTGAAGGAGTTAAGTACGACCCCGCCACCAGCCTCAGGTTGTGCACAGTCTTATGGGGACAGACTTTTAATTAAAATACAGCCGGAGTGACTTCCCTGGTGGCACACTGGTTAAGACTCCATGCTTCCAATGCAGGGGGCCCGGGTTCAATCCCTGGTCAGGGAACTAGATCCCACATGCATGCTGCAACCAAGAGTTCGCATGCCACAACCAAGGAGCCCGCCTGCCACAACTAAGGAGCTGGCGAGCCGCAACTAAGGAGTCCGCGAGCCACAACTAAGGAGCCTGCAACTAAGAGCCAGCGCAACCAAATAAATAAAAAAATATTAAAATACAACTTGAGTTCAGGACAAGGGGCAGAGGGAGCTCAAACCCCTTCCCTTGAGGGGTCAGTGAAGACTCTACAGAAGAGGTGACATTTTAACAGGGCCTTTAAAGCCAATTAGGTACTTTGCAGAGGGCGAGGAGGGACAAAGGCATTCCAGGCAAGGGTGACATCTTGTGATCCGGCCACCCTGGAGGTGGGGAAAGCCGGTGGTGGTGGAGGGGAGGCGGGTGGAAGTTTGTGCTACTGAATACGATGGTTCAATATGATGGCTGTGAAAGGGGTGGCCGAATGGAAGGGCATCAGGTGGGCCGGGGTGAGGCTGAGCAGGGTGCTGATGGGTCATTGTGGCCTTGCTCTGTGACATTCGTCATTAAGTTGGTGCACACACGTGGAATCAGGCTTTGTGTGCATCTGACTCTTCCGTTGCTCTGAAAGCAGTCTTCTTTCCTTTTGATGAAATCCTCCAGTCTGCTCCGATGTACCAGTACCTGGATAGGAAGATGTTCCGAGAAGCCTACCAGATTGCTTGCTTGGGCGTGACAGACACTGACTGGCGCGAGTTGGCCATGGAAGCTTTAGAAGGATTGGAGTTTGAAACAGCAAAGAAGGTAAGCGTCAGTCAGCGTGAGCTGGAATTTGGTCCTCGCAGGCTCCCTTGAGGAGGCAGATGCCTACTGTCGTGGGCTCTGGAGTTAGACTGACCTGGGCTGGGATCCCAGCACAGCCACCTCCGTGAGCCTCAGCAGGTAACAGCCTTTCTGAGGTTGCTCATCTGTAAAATTAGGGTGATGACAGGCCCCATCCTCATGGAGTTATAAGGATCTAATGGATAATGCCTGTAAAGCCTAACTCAGAAGAAGGGGCATCTGATAGACTGTAGCTGTCAGCCTTATGAGCGATCACCCATGCACAGCGCACAGCAAAGCCTGCACATTGTCAGCACTCAGTCAACGGTAGCTTTTATCATTGGTATAAGCACTTACTGGTATTAGGGCCACTTGTTACACAATGCTGTTTTTCTTGGCACTCCGCTAAGTACATTGGAAGAAATGGTCAAGTTCTTTGATTCTGACAGCAGTGTCACTCCACACATACCTTCATGGCACGCATGATTCATGGCCTTGATTCATGGTGTCGTTTCCTGGCTTAGTCTGTTAAAACTACAGAAATGGTTGAAAGCATTAGCCCCCTTTCCCCGCATTAGAAAAAGCCCAGCTACGTCTCTGAGATGGGTTTTCGTCTGGAGCCTGAGGTGGGGAAACGAGTAGCTTCCAAACCCCCCTCCCCTAATCCTCCCTCCCCTCTTTTTCTTCCCCACAGTCAATTAGCCAGGCCCTCATTTAGCCCATAGTCCTGGCTGGTGGGCAAGTGGTTGCAGAAGTGTGTGGTGCCTGCCCTGTGCTAGGGTGGGACTTCTAGGCCTGAAAAAAGAGTGGATGGGGACCAGGCCAGGACTCAGCAGCCTGGTTGAGGCCCAGCTGTGCCTGCACGGGCTGGATGACCTCAGCCAGCGGCTTCTCTTGGAGCTTCAGCCCTCCCACTCCCACAGCGGGACGGTGAAAACGCCGACTGACAGGCCTGCGTGACACAGTGTCATTAGGCGTAACCCCCACGTTGTAAGAGGGATTCCAAAACTGGCAGTGGTTGTGCAAATGCCAACCATTATTACAACAAGTAAAATCACCATGAAATGATAATTATCTGTATCATAGTTTTAGCATCAGAAAAGTGATAATAGAGGAGGGCTATTAGGAATTCTTAAGAATTCAGAGGAGGGAGGAAGCAAGTCCATGGAGGGAGCTTCCCTCTCCTGCCCCACCCAGAAATGCCAGGAGGGGTGAAGAATGACAAAGGATTCCTAGAATGTGTTTTGTTTGTTTGAAATTAGAAGTCTACCTGAGAGATTGTCAGTTCCTTACACCCGGCAACTAAGCATCAGTCTCATCCTACCATCAGCCAACACTGCCTAGCACGGTGCCATAGACCATTAGGCACTCAGCAAACGTTTGAAACGTTTGACGCAAACTAAACTGGAACCCCTCCTCCCCACCCTGTATCCTCCAAACGCTCCCCGAGAATAGAGATTATTGTGTGAAGCCCACAAGATTTTAACTATAGACTAGAACTTGATCATTTTATCCAAATTCCCATTCCCCAGCCTTTCTTTTTCTGCTTTGCCAAGTCTCAGGCACACGGGGATGGAGGGTGGTTCCCGGCGATAGGCCCGTGTCTCCACTAGATGGCGGAGGAGAGCTGCTTCACACCGGGGAAGGCAGCTCCAAGCAGAACTGCAGATGCGGCCGTGTTCCCACACTTCCCTCTGCCTGAGGTTATCCACGGGCCTTGTGACTCTGACCGCTCCGACCAGGGCACCCCCCCTCACTCTGCAGAATGTGTCAGGGCTGAAGAAACTCAGGTTTCTCACGGTGACAAGTCCTCAAATCCTAGCAGAGCAGAGCTAGGAAGGCCGTGGAGAGGACCTCGCTAGCTTGCCCCTTTCCATAAGGAAGTTGTTGGCAGCCTGGAGGCGGGCAAGGGTTAGGTTCAGGGCCCCCCAGCTGAAAGGTCTCAGAGCCAGGACTGAGACCTAGAATGCTCCTTCTTTCCTCTCTGCCACCTTGCCAGACACCCCAGGCTTCCCCCTCATGTTGCTTTCAGGAAGCCCAGATCTAGACGACAGCTTGTAAGCCCCCCTGTGTGGAAAATGGGTGCTTTGAGTCCTCATCCCTTTGCTTATGTGATGCCTGCCTGACCCTTTCAAGGGACCCCTCTTCAGGTCCCATCTGTCAGGTTCCTACCCTGTGATGCTTTGCTTAGTCCAGCCTCCAGCCTCCAGCCCCTGCCCGTTTCCAGACAGTGAATCTGTGTTCTCCAGGGCGTCTAGTTCGTAATTGTATAGCTCTTGGCTCAGGGAGAGTTCATGATCTGTTTAATCTGCCTGCCTCCCCTTTTAAAATATGGGCCCCTGAATCACAGAGGGGGACAAGGGCCAAGTCATGTTCGTCTCTGGGTCCCCAGCCCCTGATAGGATGCCTGGCCCTGCAGGATGAAGAGATGAAGTCACATTTTGGTCATCTGTGAGGCAGCCAGAGGCCGGATGACCCGCTAATCTCCTGGCTTTTTAGGTGGAGGATGTCATGCAGCTGAGCAGAGAGAGCAGTTGGCCAGGGTTGTTGATCTGCATTTTAAATTCGAAGCCTCCTGGACCTGCTGCCTCCTCCAGGCATGTGTCAGCCCATTTCATATGGGACGCTGTAGAGAAGCCCGCCTGGGAGGAATTAAATGGGAGGAGATGCTGGCAGCAAAGCGACATGAAGATCCGCCCGACAGGGTGGGTTATGTTCCTCTAAACCCCTTGCAGAATCTGAAAGCAGCACAAGGGGCTTAGCTAACATCAATTTGCTTGCAGAAGGCTGCCTAGAAGTTTCTAGTAGCCCATGGGTTAAAATCTCTGGCTTTACTGCGAGTCCAACGCAAGAGCTCCACTTTTAGGATTTACATAAGAGTTTGCCTTCCAGAGACTTGGAGTGATTCATTCCCTACCTCCCCCTTCCTTCCAGAAGCCATCTTTGTTCCTTCTCAGCTTTCCCCGCTTCTCCTCCCCCTGTGCCGGCACCACAGGCCCTGTGTTTGTGCCCTGCCGGGAAGCAAGGCTGTCTCCTGTGCTCCATCCTGGTCACTGAGGTGGACGTGTGGCCTCTCCTCCATCAGCACGTCCCCCCAGTCCCACTCCTGTGCTGCTGCCTCAGAGGCTCAGACCAGCCTGGTCTTCCCTTTCGCATAGAGCTTCCTCCAAGCCAGCCCCATCACCGACTGCAGTATCCGAGTTTTGTTTACCTAGTCCGAAAGTGAGTGATGCAACCAGGGCTTCTTTGCTGTTCTTCATATGGACTAATCCCAGGGATAAAGCCATGCTTCCCTGGGTGGCAGGACCTTCCCAGTACACACGGTGATTAATCAGTGCTTGTTTCTTTCCCTCCTTACTGGCTCACTTTCTAAAGCTTGACTTGCCACCCCCAGCCAATCAACCACTTTTGAAGCCCAGAAGGCAGCTGATTTTATTCTTTCATTTCTTCCCCTGTAGGCCTTCACCAGAGTACAAGACCTCCGGTATTTAGAGCTCATCAACAGCATTGAGGTAAAAGCTGAAGCGTTCTTGATTCTCAGGGAAGCGCAGATGCGCTGTCTGTGGTTTGCAGGCGGTTCTTCCAGCAGGCGAGGGTCTTGAGGACACATGGACAGAGCCCACTGGTGTCTGGGCGTCCGGGCCACAGCCTTGCTCTGGGGAGCAGAGTGCCACGTTGGGAGAGCCAGCACGTGGGAGCCGGGAGTACAGTCTGTCACTTGTTAGCTGGGTGAGGCGGGTGGGTCCCTAATCTCTCAGAGCTTCGGTCTCTTGTCTGTGAAATGGGATGAGACCTACCTCACAGGGTTGCTGGGAGGATTAAACAGTTCTCAGTAACCGGATTTCATCCTCGCAGTGGGTGTTAGCTTGCTACCCCCCTCTAGGGCTCCAACAACGTGCCAGTGTAGGAGGCATTTTCCAGATGCACATGGTCTGCACCCACCTGCAGGGATGGGCCCTGGGGAGGGAGGCATGTGACCCAGCTGGCGCCTGCAGAGCTCTGAGCCCTCCCCGCAGCCCACCGGTCCTGGCCTGGACCTCGTCAGCCACACCCAGAGGCAGATGGGGGCCTAAAGAGGCTGGTTCTAGTAGCTGCACCATTTGCTGGGTGATGGGAGAAAATACTTTTCATTCCTGTGCATCTTCAGGCTGTCTGTCCGTAAAAAGGTTTACATATTTCTTCTTCTGAACAGACTTATTGTGAGGCTCTGGGAATGTGAGATACATTTGAATTCACATATGGAAGCAGTGAGGAGATCAGCAAATGTCTCCTCCCTTCGATTCAGTTCAGCATAATAAACACCTGTCGTGGACCAAGCCATGTGGCTGAGCCCAGTGGTCAAAGAGCTGAGTGGAAGAGGCCTGCGGGAGCTCATAGCCTGCTTGGCCTAGTAATAGTTGCCGTTTGTTGAGTGCCTGCTCCATGCCGCATGCGTGATTGACGTGTACACGATTTTAAATCCTCACAACGACTTGATGAGGCAGCTGCTGTTCTTACCTCTATTTGATAAATAAGGAAACTAAGGCTCAGAAAGGCTGTGTCACGTCCTCAGGGCAAAAAGATGGGTTGGAATTTAAGCCAGTTCTGTTTTCCCAGCTCTGCTGTCTTTCCTCTGGGCCATGTTGCCCTCTCGGAAGTTGCTCCAGGCGTTTGCCCTGCACACCCTCTCCCTCCGCCAGCACAGTCACAAGGAGCATCTCTGTCTTCTGTTCAGTCCTCAGCTGCATGGTGAAGGGTTTCTTCAGAGCCACCTACCCATGATGCCCAGTACCACTTACTACTAGGGGCCACATCTGTAGATCAGCTGGTCTGGATCTAGGGGTCTTAACATGAGGCCATGGAACATAATTTTTCTCTGTGTAAAAGTAACCGACCTCTGTGAGGACCAACTCTGGCCACTTATCATTGTCTTACTGAGATCCCGTGTACTGTCTCTTCTGGTGTGCTGTGAGCTGGGCAAAGTAAACTTGTAAGAATTGCCTCTTGAAAAAGAGCAAAGTGCCTTTGAGTGAGGATCCATTTTGTTTGCTCTGAGGCCTTAGTTGCTTGCTTCTAGGCATTCAGCATTGTTCCAGAGAACTGGGGTTCCTTTCTGCGCTTCTTTTGGATGGGTGAGATGCAGCTGTGCTGATAGCAGGAGGAACGGCATCTGTCCATGTGGCTCTTACACACTGCGTGTGTGGAATCCTTTGTACTGATCATGGTGAGGTTCTGGGGCCCGGAACAGATTTGGCCTAAATTCCACGCCTAGTGAAACGTATTTCTTTATCTCACTGCAAGATTTTAATTCATTTCATACTATTAGGAGTTAGTTTATTTGGCAGATTAGCCTAAGCTATGTGTAGTTTGGTTTTTTTTTGGGGGGGGTAAAAAATTATTTCTGTCAGTGGGGAAGCATATTGCCTGCAGCTATTATAACTTTCACCAGCTTGCCTAGGAGTTTGATTCAATGTTTCATCTTCCTCCACTGTGATACACTTGCTAGAAAACAAGCAAAAGGAGACTGCTGGGGATGAGAGATTGGGTGCTATTGAGTGTTGACAAATACTTGAGCTGTAGACTATTGACTGTTCCCTAACACAGGAGGGAGGGGAGAGTGCCAGTTACTTCTCATTCTCAGCACTGCTACCTGTGTGTGTGTTTGCGTGCGTGCATGTGCACAGGTGTGTTGTTGGGGGCCGTCACGAGTCTCCGAAGGGTGTATTCCGTGGAACAAAGAGCATCTGGAGTCACACAGCGTCCAAACGCCAGCTCTGTGTGGTCGCGACCTGCCCCTCTCCCGAGTCCCGCTTCCCGCAGTGTGACACTTGGGTGAGGAGTAGCCGGCGCCTAGTGGGTTCTCAACACACGGCATTGCTCACCTTCTCTCTAGAGACAGGGACGTAGTAAGATTCTCTGTCCTGTTTTGTTGGTCTTTTTCTTGGGAAGAAACCCTAAACTTTGTCCTTGTCCACCATTATCATCAGTAACAACTTGGCCAAACCAGGCCTGGGGATTTGGGAGCTCTTAGAGCTTGGGGGCCCCCTACGAGTGGGCGGTACACACCATCCTCACTTTGCAGTTGTTTCCTTGGAAGAATATATAAGGAAGCAGCCGTGAGGAATTTCCATTAAACAAACAAAAGTTTGCATCTCTTTTGATCTTCACTCATCTGGAAAAAAAAAAATCTGCTTTTGTTGTCAAGCATTCCCACCAGAAACCTAGGTGAGAGACACAACAGCCCAGGAGCCAAGCGTAGGGCCCAGGAGCCAAGCGTAGGTTCCAGTAGGAAGGCCCAGGAGCTTAACTTGAAATAGCAACATGTAACTTTTGTAAAGGCTGCTTCCTGCCATGGCTGCAGAGGCCGTTTCCTGTGCTTCTAATTTTTCCAGGAGAGGAAGAAGCGGGGAGAGACCAACAATGACCTGTTTCTGGCAGATGTGTTTTCCTACCAGGGGAAGTTCCACGAGGCCGCCAAACTGTACAAGAGGAGCGGGCACGAGAACCTCGCGCTCGACATGTACACAGACCTCCGCATGTTCGAGTACGCCAAGGTAACCCGGCCACGGCCTGCCCACCGCCGTCCCGACCCTGCGGCCTCCAGGCTGTCTACCCCCGAGGTGGTGCGGACAGACGGTAGCCGTGGCCTCAGACCGGGTGTGGGCACATTGATAAACAAGGAACCATCGGAGGCCACTGGTTAAAGCTGACCTACAACTGACCTTTCAGGCTGATGTCAAAAGGGACAGAGTGTAACGGTTCAGAGCTTTGTCAGTGACAGAACTGGATGGACGGTGAGCCCTAACCAGCATAGTCCCTTTGTTAAGGGTTCGGGGTTCTGTTTCCCACAAAGTCTCTCAAACCTTTGTCAGAAGCCACTGAGAACCTGTGTCCTCAGGCATGAGCTGGTTCTGCCGTTGTCGTCACATAGGCCAGCATGGCTCACTCCAGCCAAGGTTTCCTAAGTGCCTGCTCTGCTTGGTGCTGGGCTTCTCACTGGGCCTCAGAGGCGCTGTGACAGAGGCCTTGCCCGCCGCTGTGAGCACACTGTGCCCCCACCGCTCGCCTGGGGTTGGGGGAGATACCTTCTTGCATTTGGAGGGCCCCTGTTAAGGTTAGTCCCCAACAGGTCTGGTCCTTTAAAGGTACGTGAGGGCAGTCTTCCTGGAGCAGCTCCTGATGGCTTGTGTGAGACGGAGTCCCACTGAGGACCCCAGACCACCAGGACATATGTTCGCCTAGCGCAGGTTCGCCTAGCACAGGTGAAAAGAGGGGGGGTGCCTGGAACAGCCAAGTTTTTCCTTCCATGGGGGTGCCTTTGTTAACCTGTCTCCGGGTAACCTCAGAGAGGCTTCAGAATGTTCAGTGAGTCATCAGCCACAACCAATTAGAGGCTGTTAATGGTAATTAGCTAACGAGTTCAAGATGGAAAATCCTCCCCATTTTTTCCCCTGCTTTTCTATTCCTGGAGATGGCTGTGTGCTCTTTTATCTTCTACCATCCGTGGGTCCCTGTGATGCGGCCTGGGAGTTGCTGGTCATCAGTACCTGGCCAAGCACCTGGGCTCCAGTCTGTCTCTTCCTTGGTGGTTCCTTCACCCCAACCCTCAGATCTGGGTGCTTCAGGTAGCCCCCTTTTTGCCCTCTTCAACTTTTGTATCTTTCCCCAACCCCCACCACACACCACACACACACACACACACACACACACACACACACACACACACAATTTAACAGTGCGTTCACACTGAGAACACCTAAATCAGGGTGTCTCTTTCTGGGGGTGACAACATTTAAACCAAGGATAAAACCTTGAACTAAAGGATCGAATCCCTGAGGGTAGAATTCAGGCTTTAGGAACAGCTAGGCTGGGTTGTTCTTCTGGACCAACAGCGCTTCCCAGATCCTCTGAAAAGTCTTGGTGGGCAGCTGTGGCGTAGGAGACAGCGCCTTGCCGTGGTGCCCAGAGAGCGGGCGTGAGTCCCAGCCTCCCTGTGGGTGACCTGGGGGAGGCTCTGCACTTTGCTAGCCTCCATTTCCTTCTTGGAGGGTCGCCTAGTCCAGCTGAGCTCAGTTCTGAGAATTGCAGAAATGAACCCACGAGGAAGCCCTTTACAAAGGCCGAGCTGTAGAAAGGCTGGGAGAGTGAGTGGAGCCAGGCGTGACCACAGCATGGCCATCCTTCAGACCGGCCCCCGCTAGCCCCACCCCGCCCTGCACTGAAGCCCCTCCTCACACTTCCAGTGGGCTTTGTGCGCCTACGCTCTTCCACCCAAGAAAGGCAGCCCATTTACGCAGTCCGTCTGGTCTGCCTCTCCGTGAAGGTAAATACGCTGGGGGCTGTTTCCGGTTTCAGGTTTGATGTCAATTCCAAGTAGGATCCAAGTAGGTTGGTTCCATTTCATCCCCCCCCGACCCCCGACAGTCTGAATTTGAGAAAATGTGTACATACACATTATGTCGGGGGGTGGGGGAAGATACAGTGCTTATTAACATGGCATGTTTTTGTTTACTTGAAAATTGCTTCCCAAGATTCAATCTGGTTTTTGGAAAATTTTTAAATTACATTCCCACGTACAAATAAATTGTATGCTTTCTGGGAAAGTGACATGTTTATATGGAGATAAAGGGAATTATAATGCTCTTAACTCTTATGTAGTATATCCTTATCAAAATCACCAAGCATGAGAACACTGTTCAGTCTCATTCATCACTCAGCACAGCCTCTTTCTGGCCACTCCAGGACAGAGTCTTTGCCGTGGCCCCAGATAACATGTAAATTAGCTTCATGGGACCAGAGAACCTTTGGAAACCCAGTTTGCTGAGCCTTGAAGAACCATTTAGACTTAACTTCTATTAGGTCCGAGCTCCGGGAGCTGGACCGTGGGGCTGGAAGAGGCTCCTTCAAGCCCGGGAGCTGTGTCCCTGCCTGGTCTCCACGCTGACGACCCAAATTTATGGCTTGCTCTTAGCCTCTGACCCTTCTCACTACAGAGTGAGTGAGACACCCGGAGTCCACTGAGCACTCCCTTTGAAGGACATTCCTGTTCTCTCACGATGCCTGTTTCCCCAGCTGCTAACCTCATTTAGCCAACCAGGTTAAAGAAGAGTTTCCGGCTTTGTGTTGGCATAAAGAGTGCACGTTGTAGCTGCCAAGAGTAAAGGCTGGGTCTGTAACAGCCGAAACCAGGCCTCTGCAGGTAGTCAGTGGCTGCCTTCCAGCCCCTTCACCTGTGTGGACTGCAGAGAGCTCCAAGCCAGCGAGGCGGGCCTGTCTTTTATTGGATCCTCAGCATCAGGGTCATGATGCTCCTTCCTCTCCTGAAAAGAATTGCTTGTCTTAGGCCAGTCTAATATGTTATTTTAGGGGCTACCCAATTACCCTGAAAGCAAATGGAAGAAAAGAGAGAATGCTAATTGTTCAAGTGGGTTTTTAGCATACATTGACTGTACTTTTCTGACAAGTGAGTGCCAATCAGGGGAAAGGAGTGCTTTCTTTTTTTTTTTTTTTAACATCTTTATTGGAGTATAATTGCTTTACAATGGTGTGTTAGTTTCTGCTTTAAAACAAAGTGAATCAGTTATACATATGTTCCCATATCTCTTCCCTCTTGCGTCTCCCTCCCTCCCACCCTCCCTATCCCACCCCTCCAGGTGGTCACAAAGCACTGAGCTGATCTCCCTGTGCTATGCGGCTGCTTCCCACTAGCTATTTATTTTACGTTTGGTAGTGTATATATGTCCATGCCACTCTCTCACTTTGTCACACCTTACCCTTCCCCCTCCCCATATCTTCAAGTCCATTCTCTAGTAGGTCTGTGTCTTTATTCCCATCTTACCCCTAGGTTCTTCAGGACATTTTTTTTTCTTAGATTCCATATATATGTGTTAGCATACGGTATTTGTTTTTCTCTTTCTGACTTACTTCACTCTGTATGACAGACTCTAGGTCCACCCACCTCACTACAAATAACTCAATTTCGTTTCTTTTTATGGCTGAGTAATATTCCATTGTATATATGTGCCACATCTTCTTTATCCATTCATCCGATGATGGACACTTAGGTTGCTTCCATCTCCTGGCTATTGCAAATAGAGCTGCAATGAACATTTTGGTGCATGACTTTTTTTGAATTATGGTTTTCTCAGGGTATATGCCCAGTAGTGGGATTGCTGGGTCATATGGTAGTTCTATTTGTAGTTTTTTAAGGAACCTCCATACTGTTCTCCATAGTAGCTGTACCAATTCACATTCCTACCAGCTGTGCAAGAGTGTTCCCTTTTCTCCACACCCTCTCCAGCATTTATTGTTTCTAGATTTTTTGATGATGGCCATTCTGACCGGTGTGAGATGATATCTCACTGTAGTTTTGATTTGCATTTCTCTGATGATTAATGATGTTGAGCATTCTTTCATGTGTTTGTTGGCAATCTATATATCTTCTTTGGAGAAATGTCTATTTAGGTCTTCTGCCCATTTTTGGATTGGGTTGTTTGTTTTTTTGTTATTGAGCTGTATGAGCTGCTTGTAAATTTTGGTGATTAATCCTTTGTCAGTTGCTTCATTTGCAAATATTTTCTCCCATTCTGAGGGTTGTCTTTTCATCTTGTTTATGGTTTCCTTTGCTGTGCAGAAGCTTTTAAGTTTCATTAGGTCCCAGTTGTTTATTTTTGTTTTTATTTCCGTTTCTCTAGGAGGTGGGTCAAAAAGGATCTTACTGTGATTTATGTCATAGAGTGTTCTGCCTATGTTTTCCTCTAAGAGTTTGATAGTTTCTGGCCTTACATTTAGGTCTTTAATCCATTTTGATCTTATTTTTTTGTATGGTGTTAGGGAGTGTTCTAATCTCATACTTTTACATGTAGCTGTCCAGTTTTCCCAGCACCACTTATTGAAGAGGCTGTCCTTTCTCCACTGTACATTGTGAAAATGACTCTACTACCCAAAGCAATCTGTAGATTCAGTGCAATCCCTATCAAACTACCACTGGCATTTTTCACAGAACTAGAACAAAACATTTCACAATTTATATGGAAACACAAAAGACCCCGAATAGCCAAAACAATCTTGAGAACGAAAAACGGAGCTGGAGGAGTCAGGCTCCCTGACTTCAGACTATACTACAAAGCTACAGTAATCGAGACAGTATGGTACTGGCACAAAAACAGAAATATAGATCAATGGAACAGGATAGAAAGCCCAGAGATAAACCCACACACATATGGTCACCTTATCTTTGATAAAAGAGGCAGGAATGTACAGTGGAGAAAGGAGTGCTTTCTTATGCTTTGTGAGCTTGACACAGCGCAGCCTCTGCAGGGTACATTATTCCTGAGACATACCGCTTCTCAGGAGGAGTGCAGAACTGGGCTCCAAGCACTCTCAATTTCCCTTTTTGAAAAGCCCCACCTTTCAAATTGTCAACACCAAAAGCTGTCTCAACTATGGCAACCCTCAACACATATTGTGGGTAACTGTATCCTGAAAAGAGGTGATTTTCTGAGGCTGTTTCTTGCGAATTCTAAGGCCAACCTGGGGAAGCTGGGCACGGCCTCTCAGAGGCCCCTGTTGCGGTGGACGGAACACAGGCCTCTCCTCCTTCATGGGTTCTCTCCCAGCCCCTTCCCGCTGCCTCAGATCCCCCACGGCCTCCTGCTGTCCCCACCCCTGCAGACCTGATCTCAGGACAGGGTCTGATACTATCCTGTTGAGAAGTAATTAACCAAAACCACTCATGTTCCTTGTCGGCCCCAGGCAAACAGCTGGGGCAAAGCGGAGGGGACAATGCCCTGAGTTCAGGCAGCAGAACGTGAACAGAGTCAGAAAACAGATGCCAGTGATACTTGCAGTGTGGTGATGGCTGAGGGGCCGTCCTAGAACTCTGTAAACCATCTTGCCTCCTTTAAGTTCAGGGGACCACATACTCAGCCTCACTCTGAGGCGTGTGGTATCATCCTTACTCTCTGAATAAAGATTTTAGGTCTGACTGTTTGAAATTGTGTAAAGTCACTATAAAGGAGTAGTTACACATACGTCAAACTCTATATGAGAGAAAAACAAAGTACTCTGATCATAAACCTCCCACACTGCGGGGTTGTGTGCAGTACTCCAGAGAGTCGGGAAAGTGTTGTTTAGCTGAAGAACAAACGTCCATTAGTGGGAAGGGCAAGAAACATTGAGGGCCATAGTCCCTGACACTGACCTCGTACCCCCAGGAGCACCTGTGGGGCGGCCTGCGAGCCCTCCTCCCCAGCACTTGGGCCTGCCCTGCAGTCTGCCCCGAGGGTACGGGCTCACGCCTGCATCCTGACCGCCCGCTGCAGCCAAATGGGGCCCTTCCTTGCTGCAGCCTTCGGCAGCCTGACGTAATGCTGGCAGCAGGAAGTTCTAATCCGGAATGTTTTTGTTTGTTGTGCTTCCTCAGGATTTCCTTGGATCTGGAGACCCCAAAGAAACAAAGGTGCTAATCACCAAACAGGCGGACTGGGCTCGAAATATCAACGAGCCCAAAGCCGCCGTGGAGATGTACATCTCGGCGGGCGAGCACGGCAAGGCCATAGAGATCAGCGGCGACCACGGCTGGGTTGACACGTAGGTTTTCAGTCCCTGCCCCAAGAGGCATTTGGCAGCATGTCATGTCATGTCAGCTCTTGGTTTTGACTGTCAAGGAAAAAACTAGTGTTTCTCTAAGTATCTGATCTGAAGGTGATGGTGACTTGGGTTTTGGGAGACACAGAGACTGAATGAGGCAGTCACTGCCTTTGGGAAGCTCAGCGAGGCCCTGGGGAAAGGGTGGTGGGGACTGGGGGGGGAGCCACCCAGGCCCCGGGGCTGCCATTCCCTGAGCCCTCCCTACGAGCCGGCCTTCGGTTCTCCCCCACACCCTCCGCGTTGGTGTTTCCATGCCCACCTTCAAATGAGGCAACCGAGGTTCAGGGACCAAGTGATCGTATAAGGCCAGGTAGCTGGGCATTTGTGGAGCAGACCTACAGACTGATCTCAGGGCCCATAACCGGTGTGATGGTAGGCGCTGAAAAGACCGAGAAAAGTCCTAAGCGTGTCGGGGAAGGAGACGTGAGTTCTCACAGGAGGAGCCCTGGATGTCTTCTGAGAGGTAGTCTTTGCACGAAAGGCATCTGACGAATTTCAGGAGGTAGAGACGGTAGGAAGGGAAGATCGTGCAGGTGGAAGAACTGCCCAAGCAGGACAAGTTGGCGGGTCCAGGCGAGGGTGGAGGACGCAGGCTGCGGCCGGGCCATCGGGGCTGGCCTCTCCGGGAGGGCCTCCGGGGCCAGCCAAACTGAGGCGTTTAGATTTGTCAGTAGGTGGTGAGGACCCCTGGTCGGGGCTGTGCTCTCGGAAGCCCGCTCAGGCAGCAGGTGGGGGATGGAGGGAAAACTAGAGGAGGACCAGGTAAGTGGCCAGTGCGGCAGCTGAGAGAACGAGAGAGACATGGAGGAGGTGAACTGACAGGACCCAAGGCAGGGTGCATCGGGGCGGGGCTGGCAGAGCTGATTCTGAGCTCTGGGCCTGGTGGTCAGTGATTTCACTCAAGGCAGAGAACAGAAGCACGGGGGCTTGGGGTGGAGCTGCCAGACAGAGGATGGATTTGGTCTTAGGACTCTTAGAGCATCAGACCTTCAGGCAGAGGGCTTCCTCCTCCCACCGTCAGGGAGAGTGGGCTTTGTGCTCACACATGTACACACGTATAGGCTGCTACAGCTGGCACAGGAGAAGAGGTGAGGGAGTGGCTCCTGAGTTTGGCTCAGTCTGAGCCCTGAAGGCTGTTGGCTGTTCTAGAAACAGGTAGCAGTGGCCTGGGACCTGGGAGGGGGAGGGGCTGGTTGATGGCTAAGTCATGTGGTTGGTGTGGTCCCTCACAAAGGGACCTGGGTGGGTGACCTACTACCCCATCTTTCTCTTGTCCAAGGATAACGTTTCTTGAAGATAGAGGTGCGGATTTTGCCCCCCAGTTATTCTGTTCATGAAAGGTGTGGTACGGGAGAGAGCCAGGCAGCTTTAGGTCCCCCACTCAATCCTCTGGTTTTGCCTGTCACTTTCACTTGCAGCTTATATGAATCAGGTTACCCTGGGGATACTTAACTAGTGCAGAAAGGAGACATTAAGCACGTTCTGTCCTTCTTCCAGGCCTGGCTGTAAAAGGTGTTTCTCCTCCAGGGACATTAGGGTTAATGGGTGGGGCGGGGGCGGAGGTGCTAAGGGGTTGCGTGTGCTACCTTTCCCTAAACACGTGTCCTTTCTTTGCTGAGAAGTGTTATTTTTAGATGCCATTATTATTCTAAGTACAGATTGACAGGCCTCCCTGAGCCCGCCTGACTCTGAGACAGGGCTCTGCTACAGCTGCTTCTCACAAAGAGCGAGCTGGGTAGAACCCCTTTCCCTTGGGAGAGCTGGTTTTACTCAAAACCCTGGCCTGACCAGAGGGAACAAGCACTTTCCACGCAGCCTCATGTGCCCACGAGCAGTGGCAGGGCTGGCTACCACTGGGGAAAAGTGGTGAACCAGTGGTCCCCATGGCCCCTCAGCCTGGTCAGCACTTTGGCCAGGAGGAGAGGCACAGTCAAGATTCCCTGCAGGCCTTCCTTCCAGAGCTCAGAGCAGAGCCGCACATGCCTCTTCCTTGAGAGGTCCTGTCCCAGAAGACACCTCCCACCTCTGCTTCTACTTTCCTGTGAGAATTCCTCAAATGGTGCTGGAAAGGGCACTCTTCCACTTCCTGGCTGCAGAGTCTTGGGCAGGTTGCTTCACCTTTCACCCTAGCCTCTAGTCTCCTCATGTGTTAAATGGGAATAGCAGTCCCACCCCCTTAGGGCGGTGAAGATTCAGTGAGATCACACACGGGAAAGCTCATGGCGCTGGGCTTGATGCCCGTAGGTGATGAGTAAACGTTGATTTCTCTCCCCAGAGCTTGCTGGATAGGTTGGTAACTCCTGTGAAAGGCACAAGAGGTGGGGGAGATGGTGTCCTTTACCAAGCAGCATTTCTGGATTAAGTATTCACTGAATTAATAACCTCCCATCAAGCACCAGGGGCCATGGCGCCATACGGAGGCCTGGGGACGTCAGCACGAATCAACACTGAGCCTGCCCTGGGAAGACCCAGACGCTCGCTTCCTTCCACCGGGCTCCCTTCCCAGGAGTCCATCTCCTTCCTGTGCTCTCACCGCTCCAGGCTCATCGACATTGCCCGGAAGCTGGACAAGGCCGAGCGGGAGCCCCTGCTGATGTGCGCCCACTACTTCAAGAAGCTGGATAACCCTGGCTATGCTGCCGAGACTTACCTGAAGATTGGTGACCTGAAGTCCTTGGTTCACCTGCACGTGGACACCCAGCGCTGGGATGAGGTGGGCGTAGGGGGCCCTCCCTGAGCCCCGGGACATGGGGATTTTGGGGGTTTGGGTGGAGAGCAGCTGTCCTCCTTGTGGGCGTGAACATTGGCCTGGCAGTTACGAGACTCACCTGTGAATTCTCTGAGCCAGAGTATCCTGGAGGGCCTCTCCGTACTCGCTTTCTGTTTGTTCGCTCATTCATTCATTCATTCAGAAAATCTTTATGGCCTGCTGGCTGTGTGCCAGCCCAGTGATGGACACCAAGAATGCGGGAGTTAACGTGACAGCCCCCACTGCCTGCTGTTGGTCCGAGCTGCCTCTGACCAGCACTACGGACTGAAGCATCGCAGACAGGGAGGCACACCTGCGTGACATTTAAAACCTGCTGGCTGGCATTTTGGCAGAAGATGCCAGCCGTATTTTCCCTGAAACGGCCGGAGCCATTTCAGGGCCAGCTCCTCCTCCTCTTCCCGGCCCCCTTCCCCCGACTCCTCTGTCATGAGGGTCGGTAAGAGAATTAGCCAGGCCAGTGGGAGAGATGGCTGTGGTGGGGCTGGTGGAGCAGCTGGTGTGCTGCCCCTCTGTGGCTTAAGTCCCGCCCTCCAGCTTACTGGCTCCCTGTGCCCTGGGTTAAAATTCATCCTCGAGGGGATGAGAGCTGTGCGCACGGTCCTCACCCTCCACACCCACCCACTGTGGTCTGGTCTGCAGAGCCACTGCAAGGCCTTTGCTGGTAAGAGCTGTCTGACTCTTGTCTCCCCGCTAAGTGGCTCCATTTGGTGAGGGACAGGGTCACTGATGAGAAAAGGTGGAGCCAGGGACAGAGGCAATAATGGCTTCTCAAGATTCATTTATCAGATTTCTCAAGCAGCATAAATTAGAGCATCTTGGCTGTGCATGAGGCAGACTTTCTCCCCGTTGTCACATATTTTCCCCCGTGACTCATTTCCGGTTCTCCTGGTCTGACAGGTGGTTCTGGGGCTTAGATGAAGCAGTCACCGGGTCCCATGCAGCACCACAACCACGGTCATCTTTGACAGCTAATAAGCAGCAATGATGATAATGTCAATTCTGTTTCCTTAGGTGTCGCCTGCAATTAAAAGAAATCTGTTTGCAGCCTACAGGAGCCCACGCAAAGCCTCAAAATAAAATGTTTCCGATTCTGTGCCGCTTCTGTGGTCCAGAAACAGACTGTGTTGTTACTGAATCCAGTTGCTTGCATATTGCTGTTAATTGCCTTTTGTTTTCAAAGAGCTGATTTGTTTTTGCGTTTCTGGGGGTGGTGACGGGGGAGGCACTCTCCTCCTCCAAGTTGTCAGGCTGGCAAAATATGACATCCCTGATGGATTCAGCCAAGTGCCCGTGTCTTCATGGGGGCCGCGGGGGCTGCTTTATTAAGAAGCCATTTGCTCCTTCCTCTAGGCCTTCGCCTTGGGTGAGAAGCATCCCGAGTTTAAGGACGACATCTACGTGCCCTACGCTCAGTGGCTAGCAGAGAACGATCGTTTTGAGGAGGCCCAGAAAGGTAGGCCACATAGACTGGCAGCTGGCAGAAGGGGCAGGAGAAAGCACTGCCAAGACACACGCGGCAGGTAGGCTGCCCAGCCCTCCTGCCGTGGGCGCCAAGAGAGACACCTTCCTCCGGTGGGTGTGATGTGCTTGGTGCTGAAAGGCCATGGAGCCGTGGGAGGAACACGAGCTCTGTGTGGGACGCACCCGGGCCCACCACTCACATGCCTCAGGACCTTCAGCAGGCCCTGTCTCCTCTCTGAGCAAAGCACCGTGAGCTCCAGTGTATCTTCCTGTTTATTCCTCACAGCAGCCCTGTGATGTAGGTACCGTTTTGTAGGTGAGAAAACTGAGGTTGGAAGAGGTAAAGGGATTTGTCTGAAGTCCCACAGCTAGGAGGTGGCAGAGAGGGAATTTGAGGCAGGGTGGGGGAGGACGGAAGGAGAGTGGCCGCAGAATGGCCAGAATGGTCCCACCTGCCATTTTCCTCACCCGGAAGAGAAACTTGGGTTCTGCTTCTGGCTCAGGGAAACGGGGTGCCCTCTGCCCCTCAGCACACCCAGTGGTAAAACGGCTGGGCACAGGAGCGAGAGGAAGTCTAGAGCTTTCAGTGGTCATAATAATTGTTAAATGTGATGGCCTTCTGTGTGTCAGGCACTGACTGGGCGCTTAACCACATAACCTTGCACCTCACCAGCAGCCTACAGAGACGCAGAGGCTAACTGTGCCCTGCAAAGTCCCAAAGCCACAGAGCGGCAGAGCCAGACTTGGACCAGGATCTGTCAGACTGGGGAGCCTGATTCTCCCAACTAGGGTTTACTGCCTCTCTAAGGAGTATTCTAATTGAAGTTGGATGTGTCATGTTCCATAGCATCCCATTTGCACTTCTCTGTGGGAACAGTTGCCACCTCCGGACACATTTCGGAGTGGCTCCCTGTGGAAGCTCCTCAGCTGAAAGGCCCCGTTGAAGGACAGCACGTTCTCCGTTGCTTCAGCATTTCCAGAGCACCCAGTTGCTGAAGTATGTGCATGTTTGGGCAAAACACATCAACCTATCCATCTGTCTAGTCTGTCCTTCCAAGAATCCATCGCCATAGTAACTTGGTACTCAGACAAGAGATTGGAGATGAGAATGGAACAAAGGCCAGACCTTTTCCTTCCCTAAAGCAGAGGATTTGGATCATCTGAGCCACCCACATGTGGGCAAGTGTCACAGCTAGAAGTGCTTCCCCAGCCGCCCCCAACATCCCGAGGGTCTGACCACACAGTAGGGACTCAAGAAATTTCTGTTAAGTGGATGTGAGAACGACTGAGAAATTTTTGCTTGTTTTCACAAATGTTTGGTTGCTAGAACCAAGCCAGATTTCCCAAGGTTGTCATCAAAAAGCACTCAGTTGGAGACCCACCAAGCGCTTGAGTCGGGCTCGGTTCTGTGACCTTGGGTGTGCCACTTTACCTCCACCTTGCGAGCCCATTCAAAAACGTCTTCCTAGGTCTGTTGTGACGATCCAACAGATTCACAGATTCTGTTGTGAGGGAATCATCGACAAAAGCCCTCTGTAAAACCACCGAGGCCGTTAGAGTGCCAGGTCCTGTTAGTGTCACCTGGGGAGTCACTAGGCTTTGTCCTGGAACAGGGCAGGGGGCAGAACCTCACTGACGGTGAGCAGTGCTTCTGTCCTCGGGCTTTGCCCTGCAGTTTGGCCCCTCAGCTTTCTCTGTCTGCCATGCCTTTCCAAAGCGGGTTGCCTTTTCCCAGCCAAAAAGGCGTATATATCTCTCTCTACTTTTTTTCAGGATGTAGCCTTGGTTATTTATAGCCTCCGTCCTGAGAGGCGCATCCCAGCAGCGCGGTGCTGCAGATGCTCTGACAAGGGTCCTACTTCTGCAGCAGCCCCTTGCAAGCCCTGCAGAATTCCACCCAACTCCCCGCCATGGTGTGTGCTTTTGTGCCCCTGCAGCGTTCCACAAGGCCGGGCGGCAGGGGGAAGCAGTCAGGGTGCTGGAGCAGCTCACACACAATGCCGTGGTCGAGAGCAGATTTAATGACGCTGCCTATTATTACTGGATGCTGTCCATGCAGTGCCTCGATATAGCTCAAGGTAAGTAAACATCAGCAGGGCCGCTTGTTTTCCCGGCCCCACTCTGGCACCAAGATAAACACTGGAAGAGCTGGGAGGTTTTAATTAAAGCCCTGGGCTTTGCCCTGTGTTGCTAATTCAGAACATATCTTTTCCCTGCTACCTGGGAACCCGTAACTGGACCTGGCTGAGCCGTGGTTTCAAAACGTTGAACTAAATGAAAAGGTGAAAAAGAGATCACTTTACAATAACACACTCCAGATTCTCGCTCATCCCAGGCAGGAAGATAGTTTCGATGTGGCTTTCTTTCACAAGACTTCCCATGATGCACTGAGGGAGTTCTGGAAGCGGACGGGGCAGAGAGATGCCCTCCACTGGGCCGAGGCCAGCCTGCAGGAGTGGGAAAGACACTGGCATTGGAGCAGCTAGGCGACTCGTAACAAGTCGCGGTCCTTCCTCAGCTCTGCAGCCCCATCTGTAGCGTGGGGGTCATCCCGCCCTGCTTCCTTCATAAGGCTGCTGTGCGCCTCCCAGAACCATGGTTATAGTTTGAAAACTGTCAAGCTCTAGCGGAAGGTGGCATTTTTTGTTCTGGCCAGTGGTTTGTGATTTGATACGGAAGGACACAGAGGGAAGAGCCATGAGGTGAGCGTGAATGAACTTGACGTCTGTCCACCCTCCCTGCCAGGTGGCTCTGGCTTGTCTGGATGCCAGTGATTGCCCTCGTGCACAGCTGGCCCTCCCCCAGGGAATGACCCTGAGAGAAGTCCTGCCGTGTGCTCTGCCCCGCCGAGACGTTAGCTGCCTCGGGATAGCGCAGCTCCTGCGCAGAGCGCCCTTCCCATCTCCCTGGCTCAGGTGTGGTGTCGGGGGCGAACCCGCACAGTCTGACACGCCCTCTCCCTCCTGCCCTGCCCCCCTCCCGCTGCGCCCTGCAGACCCTGCCCAGAAGGACGTGATGCTCGGCAAGTTCCACCACTTCCAGCACTTGGCTGAGCTGTACCACGGCTACCACGCCATTCAGCGGTACATGGTAAGGTGGCCGGGAGATGAGTCCTGGCGGGGGCACCAGTCCCAGCTGAGCTGGGAGCCCTGGGTATGTCTTAACAGAGCAGCAGACCTCTGGATGGAGAATAAACCCAGGGCATGGTGACCTGCTGAGAAATCCTGGTCTCCTCCTGGGAGACAGTTTGGAACTTTGATTTTCCTTGATTGGTTACTTGTTTGAGGTGCAGCATGGGGGCTTCAGAATTAGCAAGCCAGAGCTGGAGTGGGCCTTTCTGGTTGCTTGCTTCAGGTTTGGATGACTCAGGCACACTCTGGATTAGCCACTCAAAGTCCTGTTTCTCTAAGTGATCAGTGGGGGACGTTGCCTGGGGCCCTCTCTTCTAGGTGGGTGAAGGTCTAGCTCTAACCAAAGGCCTGAGGTCTCTTCCTTGGCCCTGCCACTGACCTGCTATGTGACCTTGAGCAATTTACTTCCCCTCTCTGACCCTCAGTTTCCTTCTCTATAAAGAAGAGTGTTGGCTTGATCTCCAGAGACCCAAATAGTTCTTTTTAGTTACTCCTGGATCCTTCTGATTAAGCCATTTTAAACCTGCCTCCTGACAGTAGGAAACAGGTGACAGATTGTTATCAGCTTCCCTATTTTGTGTACCTGATCACTCAACAATGTGAGCTTATCCTGTGCTCATAAGCCAGAGGGTAATATCAATAGATGACCTTTATTGAGCACTTGCTACATACCAGGCAATGTGCTGAGGGCTTTATTGTGTCAGCCTTTCAACTATGCAGTGAGATAAGTGCTGTCATCCCCATCTTACAGATGAAGAAACTGAGGCGCTGGACAGAGAGATCCCACAGCTAGTAAGTAGCAGAGCCAGGACTTGAACCCAGGCAGGCTGACTTTGAGCCTGTGCTCTTAGCCTCCCACCCCGCTAATTTAGAGAAGGCAGACCCCTGGCCTCACGCCCCAGCTCCACTGTGTGACCTTGGGCAAGTCGTTTACTTTCCTCTGTGCTTCAGCTTCCTTTTCTGTAAAAGGAGGATAATAACAGTACCTACCTGATGGGGTTGTTGTGAGGATTCAGTGAGTTAATATTGGGAAGCACTTGGAAGAGTGACCCTGCACGAATGTCAGCTCTTCCCACTGCCCCGTGCGGAGGCCTCAAACCAGTTTTCCATCGGCCTACTCCCCGCAGGCTGAGCAGTCGCCTTTGGGTGTCTCAAAGGCCCTGCCTTCCACCCTTGGTGCCTCTTTCCCCTCATTTGTGCTGAGCTCCTGGCACATTCTCTGCCTCTGGGGGAAGTCTGGCAAGAATGACTCTTGTGGGGAGGGGAGGTTCCCTGCCTGGGCCATTAGCCCTGCATCTCACCTCTTCCCCGCACCAGGCCCAGTGGTCTCGAGGGACCTCATCTTCCCTACAGTCTTTTTGGGGCCCCTTATCTCTATCAGGTGCTTACCTGGAAAGAAGCCCTCCAGATTAAAGACCCCAAACTCAGGGTGGAAGTCAGGGCCCAGCCCGGTCTCAATTTGCCTGAGCCACCTTGGGACCCAGCTCCGTCTCTCCCTGCTCTTCATCACCCTTGGCCCCTGGAGGCAGGGGCCTGGGGGTCTCCTCTCTGGAACAGCTGAGCTCTGCCCCAGGCCCTGATGCAGCTGTGAGCTTGTGGCAGCTTCACACCCACTGCAGGGCCTGGCTCTTCATCCCAGCTCAGGCTTCTTCACTGGGCCCTTCCTTCATTCAACAAATGCCCGCTGTGTGACACGCCCTGTGCCAAGACCTCGGGCACAGTGCTGAAGGAGACGTTGTCCCTGCCCACCAGGAGCTCATAGCCTAGTAACAGGCGACTGCAGTGCAGTTCCCGTAAAGGAGACGCTTAGAGGACTTCCTCGAAGAGGTGGCCCCCAAGCCAAGAGGTGGGAGATAAGTAAGAATGGGACAGGTGAAGAGGAGGAGGAGGAAGGGCATTCCTGGCAGAGGTCACAGCGTGAGCAAAGCCTGGAGGTGGGTGTGGTGTTTTAGGGTTTGGCATCAGGGCCTGGCAGAGCAGCTCTGATTCAGAGCAGGCTGGAAAGGGAAGCATCAGACCTTTCCTGAGATAATGGCGTCCTTCCCAGAGGAGAGGTGCGAATCCCGAGGAACCCCCCCCCCGCCACACACACACACTCTCCTCTTTCTGGGACATTTCTTAGCTTCCACATCTAGTGTGGTATAACCAGAGGCAGGCTTCTCCCTGGCTCTCACCCAGAAAAGGATGCACTCTCAGGTTTTCTTGGGTTCTTGGCACTAACAGGGGCTATAGAAATTTAAGTGAGAACTAAAGAGAGAATGCTGGGTTCTGGACCAAAGAAGTGATGTAAAGTGAGTCCTCCCAAACTGAGACCAGTTAGGGCCTGAGTGCTGGTGGCTCAGTGATGACTGTGGCCTAGCAAGATCCTTCAGGAAATGTCAGTTTATTACCATTAAGTGCTCACTGGTGGCAGGGGCGGGGGTAGCTGGCCTGCTTTCATCTTGTCATCTAAAGCAGCACGCCAGATTCCTTCAAAACAGGGTTTTCTTCATCTTTTATAGACTCCTCCTGATAGAAAATTCCCTCTGCTAGACTGTTTTGAGCATCTGGCAGCCTCTGGGTGCAGAAGACCTGTTCATTCAACTCAACGTGTCTTGAGCGTCTGTCTCTCGGGGCCTGTGCCAGGCTCTGGGGGCAGAGGGATGCAGCCGGGAGCCTCAGCGCCTGGCACACCTGTGGGCATCGCACAGTCAGGCTGCTGCTGGACAGCAGAGAAGAGGCCTGCGATTTCATCCTACAAAGGGTTAAATGCCTCCCTTTAGAGACGTGCTTATACGGAGGTCATGTCTTAAATCGCATAAAGGTCTCCTCTTTTAGAGCTACTTGGAGACAGCTTGAGCTCAGGGAAATGGAATCATTACTGACCCCAGAGGCAGCTTGGGAGAAGGACATTGTTGGGCTTTGGGATCAGACCTGGGTTTGAATCCCAGCTCCACTCCTTTCTAGCTGGTGACTTGGGCAGCTCATCTCTTGAGGCCTCAGTTTTCTCGTCAGCGCAGTGAGGATGACAGTGCTTCCCTCACGGGGTTGGGTTGGAGACCACCCGAGGCCGTGGCTGCAGGCGCCCGGCACACAGTAGGTGCCCATTGGGTGTGTCTGCTGTTCTGTTGAAGTTGCTTGGAGTTACTGGTGTCTGCCTCTCGCCCGGCCCAGCAGCAGCTCGGCTGAGAAATTCAATCCTGTTTGCTTTCCTCACGGCAGGAGGAGCCGTTCAGTTTCCACCTTCCGGAAACGCTCTTCAACATCTCCAGGTTCCTGCTGCACAGCCTGACCAAGGACACTCCCCTGGGCATCTCTAAAGTGTATCCTTTCTCTCACCCCACCCTCTGTCCTGCCCCTCTTGTCTAATGGCCAGAGCACTTTGCTGGCAGAAGTTTCCCTCTCTCCAGCTGACTCGGGGAAGGGAGAGAGCTCGCCCTGCCGCTGCTGTTCGTCTGGACGAGAGGCTCAGCCAGGGAGACCGAGGGAGCGCCAAGGGAGGATTAGTTTTCAGGGCTCTCTGGGCTGGGCCCAGCAGCAGGCCTCTGGCCAACACACTGTCCAGGCCCTCCCGGAACCCACAGATGAGGGTGTGACTGAAACGAAGGAAACGCCAGGCCTTCGGGCTTGGAATCTTGGGCACTTCCCTGGGTGTGTGTGTGGCGGGGGGAGCGTTTATTCAGCCCAGGTGGACGGAGCACCTGCTGCATCCCCGGTGCCGGACCAGGCAGTAGCGACAAACTGCCATCAAATGGGGGAGGTGACAAGTGTCAGGGCCTGGTTCAGTGGGGCGTGTGCTGTGTCCGAGGGTGGAATGCAGCTAAGGCCGGGGCCAAGGTTGGCGAAGGCTGCCTAGAGGAGGTGACAGCCATCCTGTAGGCTGAGGTAACCAGGGAAGACGTGGAGTGGATGTTCCAGGAGAGCACCCAGCGCCTGGAAGGGCTTGGAGGGAACTGAGGTGGGGGAGGGAGGAGCTGAAGGCCCCCTGCGTGCGAGCCAGGCTGGAGGGGCAGCGGCCTGAGGGCCTCCCTGTGACTGGCCTCTCCTTCTCTGTCTGGTAAGGGCCACGGAGGGGCCATGAGCTGAGGAGGGGCCTGAGGGCCTGTGCTGCCAGAAACGACCAGGAAATGACCCCAAATCCTGAAGGTCCTCAAAGTGATAAAAGTCGTAATAAACCCATGTCCTCTTCTAAACACCACTATCTCTAAGCCCCTTCCCAGCCCCACCCAACCCTACCTTCTTTCCTTGAGTAAAAAACCCTCCCAGGAGAGGGTTCAGAGATGAGAACTAGCTTCTCTGAAGGGTTTCAGGCCCATCATTTACATTTCAGGGGAAGCTGCCGCAGACCAAGGGTCTCTCGGGACCTACACCCGGCCTTTGCTGCAAGTTCTGTTCAAGTCAGCAGAGTTTGACTGAACCCTTGCCCTGAGCTTCACCCTTGCTGTCCACTGGGGATGTGGAAACAGCTCCCGACACAGCCCCTGGCACAGCCCCTGACTCTGATCAGGCACGGTGGAGACACAGACAAGGAAATTCACCTCCACGTGACTGCTGGGGTGGGCGGGGCCCCGCTGGGGGTGTGGGGAACAGGAGCGTCGTGGAAGGAGAGTGGGGAGGGGCTTGGCCCTCGGGCCTCATTTAGCTGAGGCTTGTTAGGGAGAAGTGGGAAGGGGCATTCATAGGTGGGGGGAGGGGAGGGGAGGAAAGGCAGGCCAGGCCTGGGCACAGCCGGCCTCTGAGGTGACCTGAGATCGAGCACAAAGCCTAGGAGTTCCAAGGAGGGCCTTGGAGCAAGGGAGGCTGTGCTCAGAGCTCGCCATGGCCTTGGTGAAGTGCAGGCAGAGGAGTGTCTGCACCGGGGACCGGCCTCCAGGCGGTCTGGGACCAGGCTCCATTGGCGGGGCTGGAGCAGGGGGGCCCTTGGTGCCAGGCATCCTAGGGCCTGGCTGGCAGGCTAGGTGAGGCGGAGAGAGCCGTTTTGGCTTAGGCAGGGTACAGAATGAGCCATCAGCAGGCCCAGAAACCCCAAGCAAGTTTAAAATATTAATGGAAACTACGTTGTCTCTATCTCTGGAAAACTCTCTGGGCCTTGATATCCGAGAAATATACTTACATCCCACGAAGGAGCGAGGCAGTGCTCAGACTCCTTCCTGTGCTCTCCTGGCACCAGCACGAGCTGCGTTCCAGCACGGGGCTCGCTCCAGAGGTGGGCAGTGCCAGCTCTCGGGCCTGGAGTGGCCTCTACTGTCCTTAACGTCGTCATCGGCAGGAACACGCTCTTCACTCTAGCCAAACAGAGCAAAGCACTGGGTGCCTACAAGCTGGCCCGGCACGCCTATGACAAGCTGCAGGGCCTGCAGATCCCCGCCAGGTTCCAGAAGTCCATCGAGCTGGGCAGCCTGACCATCCGCTCCAAGCCCTTCCAGGACAGCGAGGTGAGGGCGCGGCCCCCTCGGGCAGGAGGCTTCTCCTGACACCTCCTGGTGCGACCTGGGTTCATTTGTAGATGGCTGCCGTGCTCCTGGGGCTTTGCACTCCCTCCCTCCCCGCCGCTGCCCAAGCCCTGGCTTGCCAACTCTCTCCCCTCTTCCCTCTCTGTCTCCTCTCTTCTTCACCGCAGCCCCCAGCCCCCTGAGCCCCACAGCCCTGCCCTCCCTTGCTTCCTAGCTCTCCCGAGGCTCCAGGTCTGCTCCACCCCGGTGCCCAGGTTGGCCCTGCCTTCACCTCATCCTAGGAGCCCCTCCCCTAGCCCACCCCTTCTGGAACCGGCTTGTCACTCGCCAGCAAATCTACTCCGAGTGTCTGCAGCTCAGTCAGTGCCCCAGCCCACCTTCCTCCAGCCCAACCAGTCGCTGTCTCTTTCACAGTCCCCTCCTTCAAGCTCAGAGCGGAGACTTGGCAACAGACAGATCTAGGTTCAAATCCCAGCTCCCCCATTTCCTCGGTTTCCAGCTCTATGAAATGGGGATGCGCCTAATAGCTTTCCCACGAGAGGCTGTGAGAAGTGAGCCAGCATGGGTAATGTGCTTAGCGCAGCCCATGGAGCACGGCGACTGGCTGGTAATAGCTTTCCCACGAGAGGCTGTGAGGAGAAGTGAGCCAGCATGGGTAATGTGCTTAGCGCAGTCCATGGAGCACGGCGACTGGCTGGTAAACAGGGGCCGTGGTGGTTGTCATTCCTGCCAGGAGAACCGCGCTGCTGAGCCCTTCCTGGGAAGGGGGTGTCCAGGGCCGCTGTGGTCCCTGTAGGCCCTTACGCTGCTTTGCCGCAGCTCAGAGCCTGTGCGCTGTGCCCTCTCCAGTGCCCCCTCCCCACCTACCCAGGTGGCCTTTCCTCTCAGCTGCCAGGCCCCAGGGAGCTGAAGCCAGGGGAGGAGACGGGGCTGGACCCCACCCCACCCCTGCTGGGCCCTCGGGCCATTGTGGTGCTGGCGTTTTGTAGGAGCTGGTGCCCTTGTGCTACCGCTGCTCCACCAACAACCCACTGCTAAACAACCTGGGCAATGTTTGCATCAATTGCCGCCAGCCCTTCGTCTTCTCAGCCTCTTCCTACGGTGAGTGCCGTGTGCGGTTGGGGCGGCCGGCATGTGGGTGGGGCACCTGTGTCCTCCTTTGGAAATCGGGGATCGTGAGACCCCCACCCCGCCTGACACACACAGTCACTCCGGGTTCCCAGAGGCAGGACCCCAGTGCTGCCCCCGACCTGAAGCACCCACCCCTTAGAGCCCGGTGTGTAGCGCTGCCTGATGAAAATGCCTGGGAAGAGGCGCCACAAGTCAGGCACTCCGTCTGTGAGGCTGACGTGGTTCTCAAGTCCCAGCTCCTTCCATGTTGATGAGGGTCAGAAGCCCCTTCCCAGTAGCTGGGCAGAGAGACGCGTCTCTTCTTCCCTCAGAGAGGAGTCCCTCCGGCTCCTAGGGGGACAGAGCAGGGGTAAAGGCCCCCTGTGCTCACCGTTGCGTACACATGCATGCCTGCACGCACACACACGTACACGCACACATGCCTGCTTCCCCCAGATGTGTGGCAGGCGGCAATGCCGCACCTGCCAGCTTTCAGAGAGGCCTGTGCCGGGCGGGGAAGGGGCTCTGGGACCTTTCCACCCCCACGCGCTGCCTGGTGAGGGCATTCCAGCCCCAGCCCCTCCCCTTCCCTGTGCCTGTGCCTGCAGAGGTGCTGCACCTGGTTGAATTCTCCCTGGAGGAGGGGATCACTGACGAAGAAGCCGTCTCCCTAATTGACCTGGAGGCACCGAGACACAAGCGTGAGGATAAATGGCAAGAGATCGCGACCAACAGTATCCTGGGTGCCGGCCAGACCCTGTGTGTGTCGGCTGGGCGTCGGCCTGGGAGCACGCCAGGAGGCAGGGGCCTTGGGGGGTAAGGCCAGGGCAGGGCAGGGCAGGCCACCCTGTGTGATGGCGAGGACCATGTGGGAGCAGGCACAGGGCCAGAAATGGGCAGAGCGCTGGCCAGGGTGCAGCAGTGCAGGAGGGGACAGCACGTGCCCACAGGCCAGAAGTGGCACGTGGAAGTGGAGATGCCACCTTGGCCTTCCCCCCAGGAGGGCCTCCCACCCACCCCTGGCTCCTGAAAGGCGCTGCCCTGCTTCTGGCTGTGTGGGGCTGATGAGCAGCCAACGCGGCATGTGACGCCTGTATCGGTGGCCCAGCTCTTCTGGTCAGGTCACTTTTACGGACAAGGGACAGAAACACAACTTGGACAGGCCAAGCAACAAAAAGGTGTAGAGAAACCTAGCATGGACGGGTGCTCAGCCTCACCCAGATGCTCACTCAGCGCTGACGGGAGCCTGCCTCCTGTCCTCTGGGGCCTGCTGTCCTCTGGTAGCTTCATTCTTAGGCCGCACCTGCCCTGTCCCCACCAGCAGTACCCAGCCTGCATCCCATCAGCCCTGCGACACCCGGCGCTTCTCCCAGCGTGTCAGCATAAACCCCGGGGCACGCCCTCCCTGGAACAACTTGGGCCACAGGCCACACGTCAGGTGTCCCTGTGGCCAGGACCGCAGTCATGGTCCCAGCCGAGCCGTGGCGTGCACACGGTGGGCCTTTGTGAGCACGGAGCAGCTGGGTGGGCAGGTCTCGGCAGGCTAGGAGCCGGTGTTTCTATAAGCTTTCAGACGAGGCCGATGCTGCTGGTCTGTGGACCACGTTTGGGGAAGCAGGATTGAGGAACACCCAGGCAGTTGTTTACTGAAGGACGGAGGCGGGAACCGTGTCTGCATGCACGCCCGCCCTCTGCACACTCACGTCAGATGCTTAGGCTGGGTCGGAGCTGCTGTGCGGGGCCACGTCCCGCACCTGACTCGGCACCAGCAGCCTCCCTTCCCCCGGGGGGCCCTTCCTCATCGGAGCCCCAGCCAGCCTGGCAGACGGGCGGCTCCCTGGGATCCGCAGGCGCTCTCTCCGCCTTCTCCCTGAAACAGGATCTGCGAGGCCACCTCAGGTGCCTGCAGACCACCCGGCAGCTGCTGAGTGTTTCTCCAGGAGCTGGTGGGTTTGCCGGCCGTGGTTTCCAGCCAGGCCCATCGTTGCCGCTCCCACACCAGCAGACCCACAGGCCTCCGCTCACACGGCGCTTCTCGCCGGTCTCCGTGAGCCGTGCCTGGTCTGAGGGGGCAGCAGAGGCCCGTCAGAGCCCCTTGTCTCCTCCTTCCCCACCTGTGCTCTGGGTGTGGCCCCGGCCTCGTGTGACCGCGGCGTCACCCCGGCCCGCATTCCCTCCGTCCCTCCATCTGGAAAGCCACTCCACAGACCTTGCCACGCTTCCCCACGGCTGGTAGGGAGGGCGCCACGCAAGGCCTGGAGGGAGCTCCCGTGGGTCTCAACGCATCGGGTGGAGGGTGGGGCCTGTCCCTCGGCCTCAGGTCCCGTCCTTGACCAGCTCCTGCAGCTTCCCAGACTCTGAAGCTGGACGAGACCCTGGACTCCATGGGAGACGATGACCCCTTCACAGCCAAGCTGAGCTTCGAGGTGAGGGCACCCCTCTGAGTGACGGGCTGCTGAGGCCCATGAGGCCTGCTGGGAGGGCGGTCTTGGGTCCCTTTCCTGCGCACACTCCCCGTCGAGGCCACTCGGGGGAGAGGAGGTGCCTTCACAGAGGTGGCCTGGCCAGGTTCTACTGAGGGACCCGGTGGGGGAAGTGTCTGGGGTCCTCTGGGATCATAACCCACGTAAACATGTCCCCGTGGCTGAGTGAGGGCCCTGGTGCCCCTGTCCCTGCCTGCCCTACAGCAAGGTGGCTTGGAGTTTGTGCCCGTGGTGGTGAACCGCTCGGTGCTGCGCTCCATGAGCCGGCGGGATGTGCTCATCAAGCGCTGGCCCCCGCCCCTGCGGTGGCAGTACTTCCGCTCCCTCCTGCCCGACGCGTCCATCACCATGTGCCCCTCCTGCTTCCAGGTACCTTGCCTGCTGCCTGCAGCTCACGTGTGGTTCCCAGTTTCTTGTCTCCACTGCTTTTCCGTTTCCCAGATGTCCCCTTAGGGAGGCCAGGCAGCTGGGAGGAGCACAGGTGTCCCTCAGCGGCCAAGGCCAAGGCCAGGGCTCCGAGTTGGGAGAAAGACTCGGCCATCCTTAGGCCCTCCCCACTGTCACGTGCATTCCATGGGCTGTCTGGAGTGGACTTGCCCCTGACCCTGTGCTCTCTGTACCTGCCCTTAAACCAGGAGGGCTGGGCAAATGTGATGCACCTTTGAACTTCATTTAGAAAAAAAGGGGCCTCAGACCTTCTCCCCCTCCCTCCCAGTCCTCAGACAAAGGTGGCCTGGATGTGGTGTTTCTAGTCCCGACTCACTGCCAAGCCACCTGCCCTTGGAAGGTCGGTGGTCCCCACCAAGCTTGGGGCTGCTGAGCGCCCAGAGCTGCAGCCTGGGGTCCCGGCCGTCTCTCCTCAGATGTTCCACTCAGAGGACTACGAGCTGCTGGTGCTTCAGCACACCTGCTGCCCCTACTGCCGGAGGCGCATCGATGACCCCAGCCCCTGACCGGCAGCCTCGGGACCACCTGCCCCCTCCCGGCCGCCCTGCAGGCAGCTGGGCTATCGAAGGAAGAGTTAAACTGTCAGAATGTGTCTTCTGCCCAGATCAAGTTTGAACTCTAGGGAGGGGCCTTGTGTAACCACGGAATTCCTATTTATGGCATTTCATGCCTTGTAAATACTGCCAGGAGAGGGAGAAGAGAATGTACATATATTTTCTAAGAAAAAAAAATCTGTTACTTTCAGAACGGCTCTGAGTTGTTCACGGCAGCCTGCTGGAGTCCACAGATCTGTCAGACCATTAACATGTACACTTTGCGAACAGATTGCCTCAATAATTACAAATAAAAGGGCTTCTTATTTTCATCATCCGTGCCTGCATTTTCACAAATCTTCGTGTTGTCTGCAACTTAATTTCCTTATGCAAAAGTGCACCTGTTTCTAATTTGATCTGAGAGGAAATTACATTTGTGTGCTCTTAAAATTTAATCTAATCGAAATGGCAATATGGGAATGGTAGGGGAACGGGTTTTTAAAAATATTTATTTATTTATTTTGGTTTTAATGGGGCTCCATCTCAACGAGAAAATAAGATACCTGGCTCTAAAGAAGGTGGCAAAGAGGGCTGCTGAGGAGTCGACCCTCTACTTCCCAGCTGGGGCCAGGCCCCCCTCCTCCCCACCATCCCCTAGCCCCCCAAGCTGACCTGAGGCTTTCCCCTTCCTTCAGCTCCTGGAGCGCGCGGGTTTCGTTTGAGGTTCCAGCAAGGTCCCTTCTCCTGAGCACCAGCAAGTGTCCGATTCGGCAGCTCGAGGGCCGATGGGAAGCTGCGGAGGGGAGCTGACATTTACTGGGGACCTTTTCTGTGCCAGCCGTGCTTCATAGGCTGGCTCAGTTCTCATAGGCTGGCTCAGTGACGGAGGGGGGTGATTTCCGTTCTGCCGCCATGGGGGCGAGCGGAGGTGCTGGTGCCCTGGCTGGGAAGCCCCTGTCCTGTCCTGAGGCCTCTCCCTTCGCCCTCCGCTCTACCTGCCCAGGAGGCAGCGAGCAGTCCAGTGCTTTATACAAAGTCCTGATGGCAGGAAGAAGGGAACTGGGCTGCCAGGGAATGTGTGGAAAACCACCCTGGTGATTAGATATTGATACTTTACAGGGCATCTGTGAAGTGGGCAGAGCGGGACAAATGTCCCCATTGGAGGGATGAAGACCCTGAGGCCTGGAGAAAGGAGCAGCTGCAGAGGCCACCCAGTGGTGAGTCCAGAGCTGGACCCCTGCCCACCCTCTCCTCCCTGCCTCCCTCTGCATCTCTCTTAGGGGATGGTGGAGGAAAATACAGAAAGGGAGCCAGACAGTTGTGCCAACAGAACTCCTTCGCTGAGTGTCTAATTACTTACGATCATACATCCTCTCTCTCTCGCTAAACATTTATTAATGTGTTAGGATTTCCATTAGCGCATTACTTGAACTGAAAGCACTTGCATATGGCTGGGAGAAAGGAGAGGGAAAAAACAGCCCCCCCGCCAGCTAACAGGCATCAATCACAGTGACAGATCAGATGGAGGCTAGAGGCGGGGGAGGGGCCCAGCCTGAGACTCCGGCGTGCATCCTCTCAGTCGAACGACGCAGAGGTGAGGGTGTGCTGTGCCAGGTTCTGCTGCCACAGGGGAGCTGGGCTCCAGAGGCCTGGGTCTGAGCTCCCGTTAAGTCTGGCCCTGACTGAGCGCCAGACATGGTGCCAACCACTTTCCATGTATCATCTTCTGTAACCCTCAGCCGTCTTCAAGAATGTCCATTGTACAGATGCTGAGACTGAGGCTCAGTAACATTCTCTTTTCTTTCATTCGTCAAATATTTATTGAATCGAGACAGAGACACAGGCAGGCACAGCCCTTGTGCGTGAGCACTGTGTCCTGCTGCTCTCCTGTTCCGACCTGGACAAGGCCTTGGCCAGGTCCAGCCCTCTCTCCAAGGCTGTTTTCCCATCTGTACAAGAGGCCCCTCCAGCTCTGACACTGAGGTTCCAGCCTCAGTCTGTGTCAGATGACCCTGACAGCCCCTCCCATGCCACAGTGAGGAAGGCACCACCAGGGTCTCGAGATGCCTGTCTCACTAAGAGGAGACTGAGGCCCGGGGAGAGGAGTGGCTGCCAGAGGCTGTGCAGCTTGGAAGTGGTTCAGGCTGCGACTCGATCCTGACCTCTTGGCTCCAGGTCCTCAGCAGTGTTCCCAGTTCCTGGAAGGAGGAGGTAAGGAAGCGGGGATTGGGTGGCCCAGAAAGAGCCCCAGGCCAGACCTTAGGTGGCCCTGGCTCTAGCCCGGCCTCAGCCCACTGGTGTCTGCACCTACCCCCAGCAAGGCTGCCGAAGTCGGGAGCCCCTCGTGGCTCTCGAACAGGTGGGCAGGTGCCCCTTCTCCAAGGTTGCTGCCGGTGGCAGATACCAGATGACCTTCCACTTGTGCCAGCCCTGACCTCAGGGCAGGTAGGAGCCCCAGCAGAGAGGCCACCACTGGGCAGGGCTGTCACCCTGGGCCCAGCACATGCCCAAGTACACCCTGATACTCCTCCAGCCAGACTCCAGAACATCTCCTAGAATGGAACCCGGCCATGCCCCTCCCCTGCTTGTAACTTTAGTGGCCCCTGCTGGCCGCCAGCTGGCCCCCCGGACTCGTAGGCCCTCCTGCCTCCCCTGCCATCCCATCCCGTGGCCCCGGCACCTCTACACCAGCCGGCCCTTCGCTCCCTGGACCTGGACCCAGCTGTCCCCCTGCCTAGGCTGGGGAGCTTCCCTCCCTCCTGGTCCAAATCTCGCTCCTCTGGGCACAGCACTGGGGCTGGAGCATACTCCCACCTCTCACGGTTATTCGTTTTCCCTTTGTCTGCTGCCTCCTAAGCCTGGGAGCTCCTTGAGGACAGGGACTGTCTAGGATTCATCTCAGTGTCCCCAGCACCCAGCTCAGGCCAAATGTTGCAGTGGGAGGGAAGGAAGAAGGAGGAAGGAAGTGGGGCGGGAGGAGAGGAGGCCGGAAGGAGAGGAGAGTCGGCCTCTCCTTCCCTCTCCCCCCTTGACATTCTCAGCTCAGTCTAAGGCCTCACTCAGCTGTGGTGACGCAGCCTGTGGGGCTAAGCCAGTGAGAGGAGGCGGGGAGGAGGAGGGGGGTGCTGCTGACCAAGCAGCACCTCCACGCAGAGGCTTACGAGCTATTTGCGCACTGTCCCCTAAACCCTAATCCTCCACAGCCAAGTAGGAGCCCTACCCCTGGCGTGCCAGAGGGGCTGGCCCGGGGAAGCAGAGGTGGCCATCCCTGGCGGCCCCAGCGCCCCTCCTCACGGCTCCTCCCAGCTTGTTTTCAGCCTGGCCAAGAGGGGCAGCGGCTCAGAAGTTCGCCCACACCCGGGCTTGGCCCTCGTGTGCTCTGAGCCGCTCTCTAAACCTCCTGACACAGGGGACAAATGAGCTCAGGCTGGAGGGCTAGCCACCTGGCCTCCATTCAGGCTCTGCCGAGGAACCTCATTTCCCCCAGTGGTCAGAGGGGACTGAGGCCTCCTCACGGGGCTGGGAGCAGATGTTCCTTCACTGGGCAAATCTTTATTGAGCACCTACTCTGGGCTGCGAGCTCAGATGTAGCCAAGAACAGGCCAAGCCGGCTCTGCCTCCTTCTAGAGAGAGATGGGCCATTGGTCAGGAGACACATAAGACCGTCGCTGACACTGATGACTACTAAATAGGAAATGAACGTGTGATGGGTGGGCGCCCGGACGCGTAGAGCTGGCGGGGGCTCTCCATGGCTGTGGAATGAACGAGGTTCAGAAGAGGTTAACGCTTTCAGCAACGCTCACTGATCACCTACAGGAAACTGAGGCACGGGGAACGGGGGAGGGCTGGGCTACACCTGGCCTTGTGGCCGCAGAGCCTCAGTCCAGCGAGGGAGGACCGTGAGACCTATATCGTCAGGCCTGAAGGTCTGTGAGCGCTTTCCCTGGTGGGGAAAGCAGGTCAGGTTTACCATGCAGGTGGGCGTGGATCCCCAGAGTTTTCTAGTCCCAGCGAACTGAGAGGGGAAGCAGGCCTTCCGGGGCTCTCTTGGCAACCGAGAGCCACAGGCTTGAGCCCAGTGCCGCCTCCACCACTGCTGCCCAGGCTTGACCGACTCAGTCAAGCCTTTACCAGCACCCCAGCGCAGCCCTCTTTTGTCATTGGCACCGTGGTGTGAATTATGAACGGAAGCTCTTCCTGAGAGCCGTCTTTGGGGCAGGAGGGAGATGTGGCCAGGCAGGTTTGTCACATGACCTGGGTGACTCCCTGCCAAGCAGGGGCCTTGGTCTCCCCACCTGCAAAATGCGGCAAGGAGGGGGTCAGAGTAGGTGTCTTCTAGTGACCTTCCTGCTCACTCCATGAGCCTGTTCCTCTGAACAAAAAGAGCTTTTTTTTTTTTTTTTTAAATTCTTTATCATGCGTTACAGAACAGAGCTCCATCACTTCAGGGATGGCCTTTAACCCCCCATCTCCTCACCCTGTGAGCGTGGGATTATTAGACTTTCCTACAGAGGGTGAACCTGAGTTTTAGAGAAGGGAAGCACTTCCTGATGTAACCTAGATCCATCCCCTCAGTCCACAAACATTTCTTGAGCACCTATTATGTGCCAGACCCCAGGGAACACTTCAGTGAACCAAACAGAAATCCCAGCTCGTTCAGGTTCAGGGGAAATGATTTACATGCTCCTGCTGTGTGTGGAGCTGGGCTCTGGGGCCCTGTGGTGAGCAGGACAGACCCCAGCCTACCCCGAGGGACTCAAACGTTACAGCCTAGGAGATGAACAAAAGACACATGAACAGAATAGGAATTAAAAGCTTCCAGGTTGTCATAAGCATTAGGAGGTAACAAGCAAAGTCCTGAGGTCGAGGGTCGAGGGCTCAGCCCGGCCTGGGCAGGGCTGTGTGGGCTGGTGTTGACCCAGGGTGTCCACTGTCTCTCCTTCCGTCTGGCTACCAAGGGCCGCATCAGAAACTCTTCACCTTGACCTCATTAACGACAGGCCTAATCACTGGGCCAAGCGCCTTGCACTTTGAGAGGCCACGCTCCCCCCACCCGCCACGCCTGCCCCTGGCTCATTCACCAGCACACATTTCATCAGGCTTCCCTGCCCACGTCCTGACCCTGCCCGGGGCCGCAGGGGTCTGGAGCCCCAGGTGGGCTGGAGGGAAGGGGGCACATTTCTGAGCAGACAGGTGTAGGAAACCCAGGTGGGAAGATAAACTGGCATGAGGGAACTTAAGTGATGGAAGTCTCGAAGACTGGTACACTTCCTTGGCCGGCCTGTATTCCCAGCCTCAGGGCCTTTGCACTTTCTGTTCTCTTTCCCTGAGCGTCTCTACCTGCCCCCAGAACTCCTTCCACCCTTGAGTTCTCAGAGAGGCTTTCCTGGGCTGCTCTAGAGAACCGTGCGCTGGGAGTGAGTTGCCATCTGAACTTACCCTGTTGTTACTGGTTTCATTATTTGTTTGTGGGGCCCTCCTCGCTCCCACAGAAAGATACTTCCTGCAGGCAGGGGCTTGGTCCTTCTTGTCCACTCTGTCCCCCAGAACTGAGCACCTTGTGTGGATGACAGTAGGTGCTGGATAAAAATTTGTGGCTGGACCGTGGTCATTGAGCACCCGAAGGCCAGGCTCCCAGTTCACTCCTGGGGGATGTCCTCACCATCCTGCTATACATGGGGGCCCTCATTTTCCCCCAGAGCTCATCCCGCTGTCCTGGGACCCGCCCTCACGGCATTGCCTATCACCCGGCATCCAAGGCCCACGGTCCCAACCCAGCCTGACCAGACATCCCAGGTCGCATCCTGTGTGCTGCAGGGTCCAGCCAGCCCTGTTTCCGGGGTCCCCCTCCCCTTCACGCAGGGGTGCCCAGGACCACGCCTGCCTCACTCATTGCAGGGATCTGGTGCCTGACATGAGTTTGGCACAGCTCACCTCCTGCAGTCAAGGGCCTTCCTTCAGGAGCCCCTAGGGCCATTGTCCCCTCCCTGCTTCGGTCACCCCCCATCTTGGTCCCCTCCTCCATCTTCGCTCCCTTCAATCCATCTTTGAGGGCTTTTGAGCCACCTTTCTGTCCCCGAGATCTGCCCGAGGCACTATCCCCTGCCCCTAGATAAAGCCCCCAGCACTAAGCCCCACCAGAGCTGGCCCCAGCCCACGTGCGGCCACATCCCACGTGGGCCTCAGGCCTCTGCCCAGCCTTTGTCTTCAGTCTACACTGTCTTCCCCACTTGGCAACCTGGCACAGTGTCCCCCCTCCCTCAAAACATTGTCTCCCTGGACATCTCCGCAGGTAGGCAGCCTTCCTGCCTGGGCGAGGAGCTGTTCTTCCCACACGGGAGTCCCCCTCAGCCTGTAAGCTGCTCTTTCCTCAAGCTTCGGCTCCCCAGTGGCCTGCACATAAGTGATTGTTGAACGAGTGAGCAAGTGAATTCCAATTCAGTGTAACAAACGCTTTTTGAGCTCCTGGGTGATGCCAGGCTCGTGTCTGCCATGGGGAGCGCCCTGCCCTTGCGAAGCTCACAACCTGGCAGATGGGCTACTCAGTATGCGGTGACTGGATGAGCCAGGAGGTGACTTAGGTGGGGAAGGAATGGGTGAAGGGCTGAGGGGCTGAGAGAATAACCGGCACCTCTGCCCTCTGGGAGCTCATGGTCCATTCGGGAGGAAGACGAAGTTTGCTTGCACTAAGCCAGAGGGAAGTGGGTACGGAGTCAGAGGTCCCAATGCCAGGCCAAGGCCATCAACTGAGATGACAGAGATTCCTCGGGGACAGGAGAGTTGGGGGCGGGCCTCCTGCCCTTTCCCAGGGTCCCCAGCACCTCCCTTCCCCGACGGCAGCCTTCTCCCTGGAGTCACCTTGGCCCCTCTTGGAAGCCAATTAGGCCCCCAGTTGCAGCAGTGAAGATTAATATGATTAATAACGCCCCCAATCTCGCAGGTGCTGATTCAGCCAGGAGCTTAGGGAGGGGAGGTCACTTTATAAGGGCCTGGGGGGGGCAGGTTTCAGAGCCTGGAGTCATCCAGCCGGAGCCCTGTGTGACTGAGCTCAGGCCTCAGAAACATCCTCTGGTTGGAGCTGCCACAGGGCAGCCACAAGGGCCGCAGCCATGAACGGGACGGAGGGCCTGAACTTCTACGTGCCTTTCTCTAACCACACAGGCGTGGTGCGCAGCCCCTTCGAGTACCCGCAGTACTACCTGGCTGAGCCGTGGCAGTTCTCCGTGCTGGCCGCCTACATGTTCCTGCTGATCATGCTTGGCTTCCCCATCAACTTCCTCACGCTCTACGTCACGGTCCAGCACAAGAAGCTGCGCACGCCTCTGAACTACATCCTGCTCAACCTGGCCGTGGCCAACCTCTTCATGGTCCTTGGTGGCTTCACCACCACCCTCTACACCTCTATGCACGCGTACTTCATCTTCGGGCCCACGGGATGCAATCTGGAGGGCTTCTTTGCCACCCTGGGCGGTATGAGCTGGGGTGCAGGTGACGGGGGCTACAGGAGCCAGGAGCTTGCGGTGTGAGGGGGCGGTGTCTGGGGACAGCCTATGCCTTGGGGATGGCGGCTGAGAGGCCAGCACCCAAAGCCCTCACTTAATCAACAAACACTTTCGTGATGATGAGCTAGGCTGCCGTTTGTCGAGGGTGGGCACTGAACACCGTTGATCTCACTTGCAGTGGGATCATTGTCTTGCTTTCCAGCAAGGAAGCAGATGAGAGAATTCAAGGGCCTTGCTGGGGTCACATCAAATTTCTGGCGGGGCAGAGTTTCAAGCCCATGTCTCTGAGGCCCTTCAGGACATATTCTGCTTCCCTCGCAGCAGCTGTGCTGGGTCAGACCCACATTGGGCACTGGGGATAGAGTTGGACGAGACAGATCCCTGTGTTCAGGGCTCCCAGCCTGGGGTGGGAGGAGGGCTCTCAGTCCTCCAGTCACTGGGCTGCCTGTACTGGGCGATGGGCTCGGTCCTTCTCCAGCATCTAGCTGACTCCCTCCCAGCCCACCTCCAGCCTCTCTGCCATGCTTGAATGCTTTCTGCGTTGATGAGTCCATTCACAGGGAGACGTTAGACCTGTGAGGTGATCTGTATAGCTTTGAACCATAGTTTAAAATACTTTCTTTAACTGAAAAACTGATTCTCTGCAGAGAATAGATCCCATTTAGCAGATGAGAAAACTGCAGTGTGCAGAGGGGAAGAATGACTTAGGGATATGGCCGGGCAGTGACCAGGGCCTAGGTCTCCTGGCTCAGATCCAGGAACATTCCCTGGGTACACACGGCCTCTCAGGCAAGCAGGAGACACGAGAGGTCATTACTACAAAGCCAGGGTGACAGGGAGAGCCTAGCACCAGCCACAAGGACACTCTGCCTCCTGTCTTCTCTCTCCCACCTGTGTCCAGGCTGCTGCCTCTGCCCCATTCCTGGGACTCTGGCCGTCACTGGGTGTTTGTCACCTTCAATGACCACAGTCACACAGTCTCAGGCCAGAAGGGTGCAACACAGGCGGACACGTCTCTGCTACAACTATGGTCCTGGAATACTCACTAGTGTTCCCTTTCACTCTCAGAAATGTCCTAGTTTGGTTGATAAATCCTATGGCCACCCTCCCTCCTGAGTTTCTGGGGTGATGTGCAGGGCAGATGTCTGAATCACATCATTATTTCCTCCTCCTTCTCTGAGCAAAACATTATGCAGCTCCTTGGCTCCTAGGAGAGGGTCCCACATAACTCATGTTATTACATTTCCCTGGAGGGGAGGGGCTGCTGCCCAGGAGGGAGGGAAGGCCTCCCAACTCCAGGCTTCTGCTGCCTCTGCAATATCTTTTTTTTTTTTTTTTTTTTTTTTTTTTTTTGCGGTACGCGGGGCTCTCACTGTTGTGGCCTCTCCCGTTGCGGAGGACAGGCTCCGGACGCGCAGGGGCCCAGCCGCTCCGCGGCATGTGGGATCTTCCCAGACCGGGGCACGAGCCCGTGTCCCCTGCATCGGCAGGTGGACTCTCAACCCCTGCGCCACCAGGGAAGCCCTCTGCAATATCTTTTGACAGGAACTCTGCCTGTTGCCCCATGAAGGACACATTTTTCTATAAAAACTCCCTACAGGGCTCCCAGTCCAGCCATGACCCCATGACCCAACTTCTGTGTCCCTCAAGAACCCAGAGCTCTTGAGCTGAACTAACTTTCCTGGGAGTTACTCTGCGCGGCATAGTGGCCCCTCTGCCCCGCACCCCCTCTTCAATGTCCAGGCCCTCCGCACCCTAAGGCCTTGCTCCAGGCCCGCCCCCAGGTGCCTTCCTGGCCACCCTCTCCCCATCCCTCAGGGGAGCTCCCCCTCCTTAGACAGGTCCAGCCACGTGGCGTGTTGACTGACAGCTGGCTACCTTGCAGGTGAAATTGCCCTGTGGTCCTTGGTGGTCCTGGCCATCGAGCGGTACGTGGTGGTGTGTAAGCCCATGAGCAACTTCCGCTTCGGGGAGAACCATGCCATCATGGGCCTCGCCCTCACCTGGATCATGGCTCTGGCCTGTGCCGCGCCCCCCCTCGTCGGCTGGTCCAGGTAACAGCACCGAGTGGAAGGGAAGGAAGGGTCTCCAGGGCTCTTCGTAGGGTCCTCCAGCCAGGGGAGCTGTCTGGTTCCAGGTCCCGAGCTGGCAACTGTCATGGGGTTGAGGTTTAGGGCAGGGAAGAGAGGGTCAGCCCCTGACGCTGCTATGGGGCTGGTCCCCATGTCAAGGAGACTCCAAGACGCCCCAACCCGTCACCTTGGCTGTGCCCCTAATCCGCAACTAAGCCAGGGCCAGATTCCAATCCTCTTTGGCCCAGTGCCCTGTTGAGCAGCTCCTCTGACCTTAGGCCTCAGCACCTGGAGAGTCAGAGCCTTCCTCGTGCAGGTGTGACACTGTAGCCTCTGGGAAGCAGCCCTGTCCAGACTCTAGGCCGTTATCTCCAAATGGGCTGAGATGAGCTGGGGTTGCGGTGGACAGTGGTTCCGGACATTGGACTAGTGACTCTGTGGGTGGCCTCGTGTCCCTCTGCTTCCGGGAAAGTCCCATCTCTCTCCACTTTCCTCCTCTCTCAGTCTTCCTGGGGCCAGTGTTCTTTGCCCCTTGCTGAATTTGAGCAATTCAGCAAGGGACAAAAAACTCTGGCCCCCTTCCCTGTCTTCTCCAGTCTGGCCCGGTTACATCCTCGTAGGCACAGCTAACAGACACTGGGTTTTCCGAGGTCCGTCCAGTGTCACCATAGTCTGAAATCACCCAAACATCCTAACCAGACGTCCCGGGGGCCTCCTGTTTCCAGAAAGTGCAAGTATCCCTTAGTTACCCTGTGTGCCCCTCTTTGGCCTAGAAAGACCTGGGCGCCTCAAATACAGAGCTTGGGAGGGCTTTTCCCTTCTCCCCTCTGACCTGTGCCCTGCGTGGCCCGAGGCCTGGCCTCCTGCTGCTAGGGAGTGGCAGGCCGGGCTGGGCGGGGCGGAGAAGGGGTGTGGGGGGGTGCCTCTGGAATGAGAGACTTGGAGAGACTGTGGTACCGGGATAACACGGCACCAAACGAACAGTGAAACAACACCGTTTCCACAGGTGCATTTGAATCGCTTACCTCAGTCAATGTGATCCTCAGTCGCACAACCAAGGAGAGGTTTATTATCCCCATTTTACAGAGAGGGAAAGTGAGGCCCAGAGTGAGACCAGCCCTACAGTAGGCGGTGGCAGGGGACTCTGGTCAGCTGTGCCTGTTCCCAAGTCCCTCACATGTGGGTCTCCCTTTGCCCCTCCCGCCCCATCCCCCCACGGGTCCTCAGGTACATCCCAGAGGGAATGCAGTGCTCGTGCGGGGTTGACTACTACACGCCCTCGCCAGAGGTCAACAATGAGTCCTTCGTCGTCTACATGTTCGTGGTCCACTTCTCCATCCCCATGGTCATCATCTTCTTCTGCTACGGGCAGCTGGTCTTCACAGTCAAGGAGGTATGGTCCTATGCTGGGCGCTGGGGACATGCACATTGACTGGGCTGAGCCCAGCCCCCGTTCCAGAGGAGCCTCAGTCTGACACCAGGCCCTGTGTCCCCGCAGGCAGCTGCCCAACAGCAGGAGTCGGCCACCACGCAGAAGGCCGAGAAGGAGGTCACTCGCATGGTCGTCATCATGGTCGTTGCTTTCCTGATCTGCTGGGTGCCCTATGCCAGCGTGGCGTTCTACATTTTCACCCACCAGGGCTCCAACTTTGGCCCCATCTTCATGACCATCCCATCGTTCTTTGCCAAGAGTTCCGCCATCTACAACCCCGTCATCTACATCATGATGAACAAGCAGGTGCCTGCTGGTGGGGCGGGAGGTCCAGGTCCCCCAAGGCCACAGGAGGACAAGCCACATTCTTGACTGGGCCCTCAGTCTTTCCACCTGCAAAATGGTCAGAGAGTTGATCTTCCGGGGCGTCAGAGTCATCTGGGAGAAATTCAGACTCCTGGGCCAACCCCCAGACCTTCTGATTAGAGGCTCAGGGTGGGCCCAGGAACCTGCATTTCTAACAAGCCCTCCAGGTGGCTCTGATGCTGGCTCAAGAATGAGAAGCACCAGTCCAGATGGTTTCAGAGGCCTGCTTTAAAGGTCAAACGGTCAAAGTCCCAAGCCTGGGAAGAGGTGACAGTTTCCACACAGCTGGATAGGGCGCTAAAAAGTCTTGTTCCGAGGAATGAAAGGATAAAGCGCGGTCCTTTAACACAGACCAGTGGTTCCTCTGCAGATCCCTTGATCCAGTGGGGAAAACATGGAGTCAGACATATTGGGTTCAAATCCCAGCTCTGCTAGTTTCTAGCTGTGTGACCTTGGGCAAGTCACTTCCCTTCTTTGGATGTCAGTTTCTTCATCCATAGGAAGGGTGAAATCCTAAACTCTTGGGTTAAATGAGATAATTTACAGATAGCCCTTGGCACACAGAGGGCATCATGGAGCCTCACCAATGACAAAGCCCCCTGAGGTGTGGTCCTGGCATTTCCGGGTGGGGTTGCGAAGGCTTAGTAAGTTCCTCCAGGGAGCCATTTGAGAGGGGAGTGGAGGCTGGGAAGGCCAGAAGCGGGAAGGGGGTGGAGGCAAATCTCACCGACCATGCCGGTTGCCACCCACATTTTGGGGGACCCTGACACTGACTCATGCCCTTTCTTCCAGTTCCGGAACTGCATGCTCACCACCCTGTGCTGTGGCAGGAACCCACTGGGTGACGATGAGGTCTCCACCACTGCCTCCAAGACAGAGACCAGCCAGGTGGCGCCTGCCTAAGGACTCTGTGGCCAACTGTAGGAGTCTCCCAGCCCCCGCCCTCCACCCTAGCTGCTCCATCAGGAGCCGTGCCTGTCGGAACCAGGTCACACAGGCTCCCTGAGTTTAAACAAACAAACAAAAAGAGAATTAATGAGAGAAAAATGAGGCTCCTCACTTGGCGGGGACAGCCCAGTCTGGAGTCCTGATTTCCCAGGGGCCGGTGGGATCTGTACCCCCTTTTCCCCCCACATTCATCTCTCAGGCACACGAGAACTCTTGCTCTGGAAAAGTGTCCCAGCTTAGGGATAAGCGTGTAGCACAGAGTGGGGCACATAGTAGGTGCTTAATAAATGCTAGATGGTTGAAGGAAGGAATGAATGGAGACATGAATGGAGTGATGAATGGCCAGGGAGAGCTTATCTATCCTCTCAAAACCATGTTAGCAGCAGCAGCTCACCCCTGGCTGATGACCTTGAGCAGTTGTTTTCCTCCTTGGGCCTCACTTTCTTGCCCCATAAAGTGGAAATTCCAAATCCCCCACACAGCTGCTGTGAAGGTCAAATGAGATTGTGTGTGTGCGTGTGCGTGTGCGTATGGGTGTGTGAGCACTTTGTAAATGGTAAGGAGCTGTACAGACTGTAGTTAACATTATAAATAATATCAATGAATATAATTAATTCATTGCTATGATCATCTCCTCTTGATAGTGACCATTTTGAGACTGGGCAAGGCCCTGAGCAACCAGCTTCAGCAGGTTTATAAAAATGAGCCAGACGTCAAGGCCAGACCAGGGCTGGGTGTTGGGCCACGGGAGGGACAGTTCAAGGAAATGCAAAATGCAGTCATCAGGACTGAAAAAACAACATCGGGGGTCCAGAGTGTGGGACCGAGGCCCGGGGATCTCACCTCCAGCATGGAGCCCCGGGACTAGGGCCACCCCTTTTCAGTGTGGCCCATGGAGAGACAGGCCTTTCTCTCAGCTTCCGGAAACCACTTGTTCTCCTCCCCAGCCCTCAGGCTGCATCATCTCTGGGCCAGTATGGAGCTTCTAGAAGCCATGCTTACCTGCCCACATTTAATGGGGAGCTGGGTCCCCAATGTCACCCTTGTCTCAAAGAGCTTAGAAACAAAGAATGGGAAATCTGGCTGGGCCCACCTTCCCTGGGGATGTTCACAGGTCTCAGATTTCGGGTCCCTTGCTGGGCGAGACTTCGGCGGCTCCAGTCCATTCTTCACTGTGGAGAGTTGTTGCTGTGAAACTGGCTGGGACGCTGGGGCATCGAAACTGAGCTGCTTCAGCGACTGCCCCTGCTCCTCCGCATCACCAAGGCTGGAAGCACTACCTCTCCCCAGCTCTGCCTGGAGATGAAGGCAAATTGGGGTATTAAAAGCTCAGCTCCTATACCTGGTGTTGATGGTGGTGGTTTTTGTCACTCTCAAGCTCTTTATCTGCAGGATGGATTGGAACAGGGCGGCGTCCACCTGACCCTTGACCCTGGGTTGCCTGGTTTGGGCAACCGTCAGGGCCCCCTGGGAGTACAAGGTGGGGGGAGCAGGCCCAGGAATGAGAAAAGCCCCAACTTTGGAGTCACAGAGATCCAGGTGACCCGTGAAACTGCAAGCAAGTTTTGTCACCTCTCTGAGCCTCCTTATCTGCAAAAAGGAATCTTAAAGCTGACCTTGATGGGATTTGATGAGCTTTCAGGCTTTATGCAACCAGCCTGCTTCCTGGACACAGCAGACAGTGGGAGACTTTGGGCATTACTGGAGCCTTGGCTCAGAGCTGGCCCTACCAGGGACCTCATCTCCAAGGGGAATGGGATGGAGATGTAGCTCCCAAATTACCCTCATCCTCCAAGGTCGGAAAGGGCGGCAGGAGCCTGAGAAGGAAGATCTCTAGTGTCATGGAGGGACTGGAGCAGGTAGTGGCTGGGATCTCTATCGTTGCCCCTCTTAACTCTGTCTCCCTAGGTGATGTCGGTCAGGATTACTTTGGCTGCAAGTGACAGGAAATCCCACTCAATAGCACTGAAGCAAAAGGGAAAAATTATTGGCTCCCATAAATGAAAATCTCAGGGCATCAGGCACAGCTGGATGCAGGTGCTTGGATGATGTTATCTGGCTTCTATGTCTCCCCTCTGGCTGCACTTTCCTCTATTGGCTTCATGCAAGGCTGACTGTTCTCAAGAGGTGGCATAAAGGCCACCAGCAGTTCGAGGCTCTGCAAGGCCTACAGAAAGTTGTCTTCTCTTTCTCATCTGTTCCAGCACAGTTCCCAGGTAGGGCTCTCATGGACCAGGCCTGGGTCACCTGATAGCCCCTAAGCCTATGATCAGGCTGGGATGGGGATTCATCCTCTGACTGGCCAGACCTGGGTCACCTGCTTGCCTCTGCAGCCAAAGGCAGAGTTAACCCCACAGAAACCAAATGGTCTGAGGGTGGGGACAGGAAGGAGCCCCAAGAAAACCTCAGGGGCTTGCTTCTAGAGGAGGAGGGCCAGAGAGAGCGTGGCCAGAACCAACAGCGGGCCACAGGGGATGGACTCTATGTCGGTGACGCCCAGCTAGTCCAGCCTCCCCCCACAGCGGGGACCCGCACAGAAGATTCCCACGGGGCCCCCGCGGGTCTTACCCTCCATTTCAGATGCCGAGTCGGGCCAGGCACGGCAGCGGGAGAGACAGTGGCATTTCAGCTCGTCTGCCTTGCACGCAGCCCTGTCCTCTCACTCCCACACCCCAGTCAACTTATTCTGAGGATTCAGCCCCACATCCAGAGAAAAAATTTACTCTAAAACCAGAACATTCGCTGGCTTTTTCTGGTAGAGAGAAAAGCCTCCTTACTTCCTTAATTTATAATTGACTTGACAGCCACTGATGGGGAACCTGCCATAAATAAAGGCAAAGAGCTGCTGACTGAGGCGGGGGAGAGGGTGTTACCCGGCTCATGTCCAGGCTCCAGGAAGCCAACAGGTTTATGGAGTGCCTGTTGTGTACAATCGTACCTTCACTCAACCCAATCTAAGGAAGCTGACCCTAGGCCAGGACGTGCTGGGGACTCAGAGATGGATTGGAGGGAGCAAGTCTCTGGGCTGTGACCTGGCCAGCGTCAGGGCCACAGAGCTCTCTCACCCTGATTTTGCCTCTGGGAGGAGAGCGCGTGAACCTCCACCCCAAGGCAGCAGGGCCTGATGACAGCCTGCCCCTTGCCTCTAGTAGAGACATGTGTTCCACATACCCCAAAGTGCCCCTGGGAGACAGTGGGTGCCCTTCCCAGCTGTGTGACCTCAGGCCAAATCCTTGAACCTCACTAGGGCTCAGGCCCTTCAGCTTTAAAGGGGAGAATCAATCATCCCAGAATTGTCTAAAGGGACTGAGATTATTGATACAAGAGATGAGGTGCATAATACGCATTCAATAAATGTGAGTTCCCTTCCCAGAGACATGAACCAAGTTCAAAGGAGCGGCTCCTGTTATAGTGGGAGATAGATGTGTGGAGAGATTAAAATAATGGAGGTGTCTCAGGAAAGGGGGAAGCAAGTGCTAACTGGCCCCAGTATTCATTCCCTTTCTTTCTTTTAGTATTATCAGCCCAAGTTCTAGCTAGGCACCTCGCCACCCAGCACAAGACTGCATCTCCCAGCTTCCCCTGCATCTGCGATGGCATTTAGGTGACATTAAGGTCTAGCCAAAGGAATATAATCAGAAGTGATATGTGCAGTCTCTGGGTTGTGCATTTCAGAGAATGGAGGTGTCCACCATGTCCTCTCTTCTTTCCTTCCTGGTGGCTAGAATGTGGTCATGATGACCAGCACTGCAACAGCTTCTTGGATCATGAGGTAGAATCTGTGGGCAGATAATGGCAGAACATCAAGAAAGAAGGAGCCTGGGTCTCCCATGCTGCCTCACCAGCCCTGCACAACCCAGACTTGAGGGGTTTCATGAGAGAACAGTCTCCTGGTTTCATGTTGAAGCCACTGTTATTTTGGAGTCAGGGTTGGTTTCTTAACTAAAGCAGAGAGCTTCCAGGTTGTAGCCCAGGGTCTGGACTTAGGAAGGCCTAGTGCAGGTCCTCTCTGAACTTTAGCTTTTTCATGTATAAATATAGCAGTGAATATAAAATATGTGGACGTTGAACATGGCAGCTCTTTCTACCCTGCCCTCTATGCATTTATTGACCTAAAGTCACAGATGTCCTCATGCTACAGGGGTTAGAGTTAACACAAAACAGGCACTGCTTCAAAGAGTTTAGAACTGAAACCTCCAGAACTGTAAGTTCACACATAGGAGGACCCCATTCAATGTTACAAGATGGCAAAAAAAGTTTTTGGCAAAACTTACATTTTGTACAAGCCTCAGTAAAAGCGTCTCATGAGTACACCAAGCAACCTGTCCTCTCTCCAGAAGCCTGATCCTCACAATTACCATTTCCCTGTGAAAAGGCAATCCTCTAGAAGAATTTTTAAATCACTCAGCACATTTTAGAACTTCTTCCCTCCAAATGCAAAACTCTGTCCTGGCACAGCCCTGGAGCAGGGTTTCAGATGAAGCTCGTGGGAATGTTTGTATCACTGAGTCTTTCTCTACTTCTCAGTTCTTGGAAATGTGATCAAAATTGCTGCCCCCATTGGCACCAGCTTCCATGCGCCTCTTTGCCTCATCTCATCTCCTGCTGTAGATGGTTCCCACAGATGGTTTTCAGGCCTCCCTCCACTCAGCCAAGCTGGGCTCTGGCACTGGGGCTTCCACAGAAATGGGTGCTGAGAACCTACTGCGTGCCAGGTGCTGTGCTGGTCACCAGGGAACACTACCAGGAACAAGACAGACACAGCCCTGCCCACCCCCACTCCCTCCCAGAGCTCAAGGAGACAGGTAAGACAGTGTTTTAACTCGGGGTGCTAGAGGCTCCCACAGAGCAAGTTGAGGGGCTGCTGGCAACCCAAGGGGGGGGGGCCCAAACATCCTAGGGTGTCAGGGAGGGCTTTTCCGAGGAAGTGATGTCTACACTGAGGCCAAAAGGATGAGTGAGAAATGGTCCAGAGAAGGTAGGTGGAGATAAAGGAGGGCCTTCTAGGAAGAGTGTATCAGCTAGCTTATGCCGTGTGACAAACAACCCCCAAATCTCATGCTTCAAACAACCCACCATGTGTTGTTGCTCGTGACTCTGCAGGTCAGCCAGGTGATCTGGACCAAGCTTGACTGATCTCTGCTGGGCTCATTCAAGCATCTGTGGTCAGCTGGAGGGCTGGCTATTTGGCCAGCTATGGGCTGGGCGACAGGGGAGACTGGGCAATGGGATGCTCAGCATCCAGCAGGCTTGTTCACGTGGGACTGGGACTGGACATCATTTCCACCATGCGGGGTTGGTCAAAGCAAGTCACAAGGTGAGCTCAGATTCAAGGCATGTGGGAGGAGCTGCAAACTTATACTGCAAATGGGCATGGATATGGACATGGGTGAAAAACTGGGGCCATTGTGATATCAGTCTAACAGATACACACACAGAGGAAACACAAAGGGGAAAATCCAGCTCTCAATACCTAACCAGTACCAAGAGCCTGGACTGTGGGTTTCCGGAGGAAGGAGGCTCCATAAGACAGACTGAAGAGGTCAAGCTTTCACCCACGGCAGTGGGGAGCCATGAAGGGTGCTAGGCAGGGCAGTGATATCCACTTTCACTTTAGAACACTTTGCCTCCCTCAATCCAGACCTCTGGTGATGGAGAGTCCCCTGGAAAAATCCCAACAATAGGACTACAGAGAGAAAACTGCAAATCTGTTCTAAACCTGTCCCCTTCAAATCCTATACCCTCCTCAGAGGTAACCACTGTTATTACCTTGGAATGAACCCTTTCAGACCTTCTTCTGTGGCTTCACTTACACACACACACACACACACACACATACACGAGTTCTGTCTTCTCAGAAGTGGGGACATATTCCACAGATACTTCTGTTTTATTTCATTTTCACTGCTGTGTACTATTCCACCATGTGAACAGATCACAGTTTATTTGTCCAATCTCCCCTTGGTGGGCATTTAGGTTGTTTTGAATTTTTGCTAAGATTGCAGTGTATCAGTGTAAGAGTTCCTCTCAGATTTACACCCAGAATGACATAGATGGGATGTGGCACGAATCCGTCTTAGTTGTATTAGACGTTACTCAATTCTTTCTACGTGGCCACCAACTTACATTCCCGACGGCTGTGCATTTCTTCACATCCTAGACACACAGTATTGATGGGCATTTAAATATTTGTCATTCTAATGGGTGTGAAATACCACCTCATCCTTGTTTTAATCCACCTTGTCATTTTAAATGGCTGCAGAGTATTCTACAGTAAGGGAGTAATTCAGCCAGAGCCTGAGTGATTCATTTGGAACTTCTTTTTTTTTTTTCCTTTTCCAAATAATGCAGCAATTACTTCTTTTCCGACTAATGCACTCCTAGGAGAGAGAAGTGGAGTGCTGGGCTCAAGGGAATACCTTTTCCAAGTAGGCTGCACCCAATTTATGCCCCTGGAAGAGGCAATGAGGGCCTGGCTCCCTGCATCCTTGCCAACGCTTTGTCTTCAATTTTTATCAATGTGATGAGAAAATAGTATCTCATCATTGTTTCAATTTAAAATTTGCTGAGTGTCAAAGAAGTCGAAGATATTTTCCTGTGTTTATCAGCCTTTCTGGTGAATTAATATTCTTTGTTTATTTTCCGAGAGGACATTGTCCTTATTTATGGAGACTTTTGGGAAGTAATTTAATTTAAAAATTGCTCATTCATCCCTTAAAAATTCTTTCTTGTAAAACAAAACAAAAGGAGGCCACAGGTTGACCTGGGGTGTCTGTTCCAGGTAAACCCACTGGTCGGCCCCCAACTGCTACTTCCTGAGGCACCAAGGCCAGCAGTGGCCTGGGAACAGGAGTGGACACTGGGGCAGTGGGATTGGAGGGCCTCAGCAGCTACCTCCACAGCCCAGGTGTGCCCAGTTCCCCATCAGCATTCCAGGTTCTGCTGAGCAGAGGGCGCAGGAGGGATCAAGCCTCTCAGACCCCGCCCCCCCCCATCATTTTGCCATGGGGGCTGAGACCCAGAGAAGTCAAGCGATACACCCAAGGTCACATACGAGCAGGTGGCCCGGCTGAGGCATCAGCACACAAGGCAGGGCTGCAGTGCCCCCTCTCAGCTTTCCTGCCCAATCAGCGGCTCAGAGCCTCCAGCCCAATCAGGGGCTAATTGGAGTGGTGGGGCCGGGCCTGCTGGTATGTAAGGCGAGCAGGCAGACCTGGCGGCCTCACGCCTGGGTAGGGGGCTATCTGCATCTGCCTGTGAAATGGCTCCTGGGAGCGTCGCCTCCAGTGACACCTCCTCAACCTCCACACTGGGGTCGTCCAGGTCATCTGGGTCTGAAAAGCCAGGTAAGCAAAGGGAGCGGCTCCTCCCTCATCCGCGCGAGCCCGTTCCCTGGGTGTCCTGAACCCTTCTTCCCCGACCCTTCTCCTCCTCTCTCCGTCTGGCCCCAGAACCCACCCCAGGGGCAGAAGAGCTGATGCCAGAGGTAGCGGGGGCCAGGGAAGAGAGCAGAGGGGGGCCTCCCCAGCTGGAGCCCATTTGCTGTGGGTGAGGGCTGGCAGCCCAGCTGCAGCTGCAGCTAGTTGAAGGGGCCGGAGCAACAACGAAGCAAGCGTTCGACGCTTGACTGGGCTTTGGATTTAGGGCTGCGTCCCAGTTTTCAATCAACAAACAACGTCTCAAGGATTCTCTGGATATGGGGTCCACTGAGGCAAACAGACCCATTTCATTCCTTCCAGGTGCTCCCAGTCTGGTAGGCAAGCCTGCCTCATTATAGATGCCATTTGATAATGTGGCGTGTGCTTTAGTGGTGGGGACCCAGAGGGCTGTAGGAGCCCAGAGGAGTCGCCTAACCCCCTCTGGGAGGTCAGGGAAGGCTTCCTAGAGGAGGTGACTCTGAAGGAGGGATAAGCCTCACCCAGGGGAAGGAGGGCTGGGGCAGGGGCAGTGTTCTGAGTACTTGCAAAGACTCCTCTGGAGGAAGTGAGGGGTCCCAGCTGCCTGGGAAGCACAGGGAGAGGTGCTCAGTTTGGCTGGGGTCCAAATCTCGATAATGTTTAGGCCTTGAAGGATGAATGAAAGCTGCGTGGCGGCCACGGCCGCCCAGGCCGAGGGAACAGCATGGCGCAGGCTGTGGCCTGGAGGGGAGAGTGCTGGTGGAGTGCTTGGGAGCTGCGCGGTCTTCCCGCTGACTGGGGCAGAGCTGGGGGAACCGCGGTGCTGGGGGCAGGGGCTGATCAGACTGGGCCTCCAAGGCCAGGTCAGGTGTTGGCCCTTGTACTGAAGGCAATGGAGGAGAGGGTTGGAAAGGGGGAGGAGACTGTGCCCCGGGGGTGGAGGCAGGGAAGCCTATGGGGAGCGGGAGGGGCTCCAGGATGTTCCCCGGGCACTTGTTTGGGTGTCTGGGTAGGTACGGGGTGGACACATTTGTGCGGTAGAGAAGATGGGGGACAGGTTTTTGGGGAGCTGTGAGTTCTGTTCTGGACATCCTGGTATACAGCAGGCATCGAATAACTGTGGAATGAGAAGCTGAACACAGTTGGAGGGCCGGGGGGAGGAAGGAGACTTGGGGGTGGCTCCTTGGGACAGGGCATGGTTTGGGGGAGACAGGGCAACGGTTAGAGCTGTCACCCCAGGCTAGGCCCCTCCAGAAACCCTCTGACACTGCAGCTGGGAGGGCTCAGACCGCCTTAGGGCCCCTCCCCGCCGTGGGAGATGGGGGATGGGGAGAGTGAGACTCTCCTGAGGTCCCGGCTGACCTCAGGTTCTACGGATTAGCAAAAGGAATATTCTCAGACGCTAGGCTCCAAACAAAGGAGGTTGAATTTGATTAAGTCTCTTTACAAGTTTTGCTGAGATCTAGAGTTTTGGGATGGTGGTTTTTTCCTACTTTAAAATGCGGTTTTTAAAAAAAATATGTTTTAGCCACGTGATTCCTTTTCTGAGCCTTTAGTGTTTGCAGATTGGTCAGAGATCAACATTTCTAATCACCATGTTTAAATCAGGTTTCATATTTAAACCACTTTTATGTGCTTCATGGTGACTGACAACTGTCTCTCTCCTCACCCCTGGATCCTACTCTCCTTTGCAACTTAAAAAAAAAAAAACCAGCTTATTGAGATAATAATTCACATAGCGTACAATCCACCCATTTAAAGCATACAATGGCTTTTAGCACATTCACAGTTGTATACCCATCTCCACATTCAATTTTGGAATATTTTCATCCCTTCTAAATGAAAACCTGTACCCATTAGCCGTCACTCCCCATCCCTGCCCACCTCCCAGCCCCTGGCAACCACTAATCTACCTTCTGGCTCTGACCTGTCCATTCTGGACATTTCATATAAACTGACTCATACAATATGTGACTTTTTGTGACTGGCTGCTTTCACTCTGCATAATGTTTTCAGGGAAGTACTTCATTCCTCCTGTTGCCTGGATAGCGTTGCATTTTATGGCTATAACACGTTTTATTTATCCATTCATTAGTTTATGGACTTTTGGGTTGTTTCTACTTTTTCGCTGTTACAAATAATGCTGCTATGAACATTTGTGTAATTTCGGTGTGGACCTGTATTTTCTTTTCTCTTGAGTATATACCTAGGAGTGAAATTCTTTTGTTACTTTTTATGATGAAAACTTTCAAGCGGACACAAAAGTAAACTGAATGGTACAGTGACTCCCCGCTCCACCACCCACGCATCTGTTACCAACCAGCGTTCTTGGCTTCCTTAATCAATAGAAATTGATCAGAGGCCAGATAAGAAATTCAGGCAAGGCTTTATTGGGGCCCCTGCTGCAGCAGCGGGGAGCCAGAACAAGTAACAGTTTCCCTTGCTAGCTTGCTCACTCAGGTGGGAGGCAAACTTTTTCCTTCTATGGGGTGAGAGTAGGGGTGTGTCCAGGGGTCAGGCCAGAGGGGTGGCCTAGGAGGCTTGCCCACCTCTGTGGTGGTGGTGTGTGCACCGGGCATGCCCAGTACCCTGCTTTTGCTCCTGGCTCTTCAGAAGAAGCAGTTGGGCTCCTTGGTCTTTTTGTATCTTGTTGTCTATAATTTGCCCCAACTGGGCATGCACGCAGTTATTTTTAGTCCCTTATAGCTTCTTTCTTTTTTTTTTTTTTTTAACATCTTTATTGGAGTATAATTGCTTTACAATGGTGTGTTAGTTTCTGCTTTATACCAAAGTGAATCAGTTCTACATATACATAAGTCCCTTATAGTTTCTTTGTATGTCATTGATCAAGGAGACATTTGTCCAGGGGCAAGCACTGCAGCAAAGTGTCCCAGGTCCCAGTCTGTCTCATTCTCCCCTGAGGGATTCTACACCCCTTATTCTTAAAGGGTAAGGGGCCAAAGGTCTCTCCTTTTGAAACTTCTTCCTGCTAGACAGGGGCCGCAGACCCTAGCCTACCCTAGTGGTGTAGAAGTCCCTCGCTGACTATTCCAAGGACCTGTATGGACCTGGGCCACTCTCCACTGGAATGGGTTGAATTCCTTGAGACATCATGAGTCTTTACTTGAAACTGTTGGAGACTGGAAGACACAAACTTAACCAGAAGGTTAAACAAACAAGGGCCCTAAAGGAGAAGAACAATAGCCGTTAAAGGGCCCTAGAAAGGGAAGGAAGCAGGTTAACTTTGGGAGGGCTTCCTTAACTGTTGACCAGACAGTGGAGGCGATGTCGCCTCTGCCAAAATTGTGAAGCTGCTCTGCCTGGGCATATATTTCCTTAATATTAAATTCTACCTGTCCTGTCGCATTGGTCCAGGTGCAGCAGGATGTATTAATTATCGCACAAACTCTACTTCGTTCTGCCAGAAGGTAATCAAGAGCTAGATGATTGTCAAGAACTACATTAGCCAAAGAAACAAGAGATCTTAAGTCCCATTAAGGCTTGTCTTGTCTGTTTCATCATATAACCAAGCTGTCTAGTGAGATTCCTCAGTGTTGTTTCATGATAGGTAAAGCCTCCCCACGGAGCTGCCAGCCCTATCGCCAGCCCTGCCCCTGTTAAGATCATTTCTAGTGCTCTCTGGGTTCGCTGATGAGCTGCAGTGGTCCTGTTACAGATAAAAACCCCTCTTATCCCTATAGTCCCTAGAGTGCACTCTCCTATGAAGTGAACTTTATCAGTGCATTTATACACTATAGCTTGGTTGGAAAAGGACAGGGGCCTGGCCATAATTCCATAACATCTGATGGTTTGGGTGTCCGCAGAGGAAAAACAAACACTTCTGGGGTGCAGAACTGAATGTCTGTCTCACGGTTGTTAAGAGAGGACAGCCCTTGAAGGACATAACTCTTGTTAGTACTTAAAAAATTAGGGGATAGGGCTTCCCTGGTGGCGCAGTGGTTAAGAATCTGCCTGCCAGCACAGGGGACACAGATTTGAGCCCTGGTCCCGGAGGATCCCACATGCCACGGAGCAACTAAGCCCATGCCAATACTACAGAGCCCGTGAGCCACAACTACTGAGCCCACATGCAGCTACTGAAGCCCGTGCGCCTAGAGCCCGTGCTCCGCAACAAGAGAAGCCACTGCAATGAGAAGCCCGTGCAGCGCAACAAAGAGTAGCCCCTGCTCGCTGCAACCAGAGAAAGCCTGTGTGCAGCAACGAGGACCCAATGCAGCCAAAAATAAATTAATTAATTAATTTAAAAAAATTAGGGGACAGCAGACCCTTATGTTCATAATTCAGCATATAAAGCTCTACAACATTTTTAACAAGATGCTCGTGTACGCTCCTGCTGAGTACAATAGCAAAAATGACAAATAGGAGTCCAGTCCACTACATCATTTTACTTATCTGGTGCCTGTCTTTTTTTTTTTTTTTTTTTTTTTTTTTTGCGGTACACGGGCCTCTCACTGCCGTGGCCTCTCCCGTTGCGGAGCACAGGCTCAGCGGCCATGGCTCACCGGCCCAGCCGCTCCGCGGCATGTGGGATCTTCCTGGACCGGGGCACGAACCCATGTCCCCTGCATCGACAGGTGGACTCTCAACCACTGCGCCACCAGGGAAGCCCCAATGGTGCCTGTCTTTGAATAGGTGTCTCAGATTTTCCACTGGCTCACAGGTGTATTGTTCTTCTGTTGGAACCTGCGGAGTTTCTGGAGGTAAAAGCTTTAGTCTGGACAAATGTACCCAACTAGATATCCCATGCAGTCTGACAGCAGTAGGGGTGGTTAAAATTACTTTATAGGGGCTCTTCCATTTTAGCAATAGTTGGTCTTTGGGGGACCCCTCTTTCCAGTTCTAAGAAGAACCTGGTCCCCGGGGTTTATTTGTGAAGGAACTGCTCCTTCCTCTGTAGTGTTAGTGGGGGCTGGCAGTGCCTTGTGGGCCTAGTCCTGGATTGCCTCCTGAACTTGTCCTAGATTAATAATATATCTCAGGGCCTGGTTCACTTCCTCATCCGGTAGAATGTCAGTAGTAAGAAAAGGCCTCCCATAGGTCATTTCAGACAGGCTAAGCCTCAGACCATTCCTGGGGCTACACGGACCCTGAGGGGTGCAATAGGAAGCAAGTTGGTCCAGGGTGCATGAGTCTCGGCAGAGTTTTGCTAAGGTTTTCTTTAAAGGATGGTTCATTTTCTCTACCTTCCCTGAAGACTAGGGGTGCCAAGAGGTGTGTAGCTTGTAGTCTATCCCTAGGGCCATTGTGAGCCCGTGTGATTCTGGCTATAAAACAGGGCCCGTTATCACTGTGGAGGGACTTTGGAAGTCTAAACCGAGGAACTCCTTCTTTTAAAAGGGACTTACAGGCTTCCACAGCCTTTTCAGATCACACGGGGAAGGCTTCGGCCCATCCTGTGAAAGTATTGACAAACACCATAAGATATTTATACCCTGACCGTGGGGGCATTTGGGTGAAATCTAACTGTCAGTCTTCCCCCCCGACCCTGATATGTCCCTCGGCATTGAATTGGCCTGAGTAATGAAGGGGGGAGTGGATGGGCCTGTGGGTTATTATGGGCACATAAATCACAGGCAGGTGTTGCTTGTTTTACTGTTCTTTTAAGCCCCTTCCCTGACAAAGCCTTTTGCATCTAGTCTCGTAGTCATCCCTCCCGCAGTGGGTGGCACCATGTAAGCTCTTAGTGAGTTTCCATTTCTGGGCCTCAGGAATTAGAACCGTATCCTCCTTTCTATACCGGCCTGTGCTTCTCTTCTCATAGCCCCATTTCTCAGCATTTTCTTGTTCCTGTGGGGAATACTGGAGAAGGCTAGGGAGTTCAGGGGGGCCAATCACTAGGGCCATAATTTGCTCAGGTTCTTGCAATTGAGCTGCCTGTTTTGCAGTTTGATCAGCTTTGCTGTTGCCTTGGCTCACAAGGGATCCATCCCTCTGATGGCCCCTGCAGCGGATTACTGTCACCTGGGTCAGGAGCTGCACTGCTTCTAAAAGAGCCAGAATCAAATCTTTGTATTTTATGGGGGAATTTGTAGCGATGAACATTGATCTTTCCAAATGGCAGCATGAACATGTAGCACGTGGAACCCATATTTACAGTCAGTAAAAATATTTAATTTCTTATCCGTCCCTAATTGCAAATCTCCCATTAATGCAATTAGTTCAGCTTTCTGGGCCGATGTCTGTGGGGGGCAGGGCCTTGGCTTCGATTCCGTTCATCTAGACTAACTGGCATACCCTGCCTTTTGGGTTCCCATTTCTGTAAAACTGCTCCTGTCAGTAAACTGTTTGACCTCAGGGCTGTCAAGAGGTTCATCTAGATCAGACCTGCTGGAGCAAGTTTGTTCTATGGTCTCTGTACGCTGAGGCACGAAGTCTCCACTCTAGACAGCTGGAAGCAGAGTTGCTGGGTTCAGGCTTTGGCACACCTCTAAGATAATGCCGGGGGTGTCCAGTAGGAGGGCCTGATATCTTGTTAACCTTCCTCCAGTCAACCAATGATGTCCTTTGACTTCCAGCACAAATTGTACCTGATGAGGGGTTGGCACACCTAAGTGTTGTCCCAGGGTGGGCTTGGAAGCTCATTTACCAACAGGGATGTGGCCGCTACTGCCTGCCGGCAGCTTGACCATTCCAGAGCCACTGAGTCCAATTGTGTTGAGAAGTAAGCCACTGGTGTCTGACCCGGTCCCAGCTTTGGGTCAGGACCTCTCGTGAACGTGTCGGGTGAGGGGCTTGTGCAACGTTGGAAGCCCCAGCACTGATGCTCTATTCACCCCGGTCTTCAGAGTCTCAAAGTCCTGCTGGTGGTCCTTATTCCGTTGAAGGGGCTCCCTTTAGACCCTCACATAGGGGTTTTGGTATAAGGCTATAATTTGGAATCCAGATACGACAGAACCTAGCCATCCTGAGAAAGCCTCAGAGTTGCCTTTTTGTGGTTGGAGACAGTAATGCATTAATTGCTGTTTTTCAGTCTATGGCAAGGGCTCGTGCCCCTGGGGTCAAACCCAATCCTAAATATTGAAACTGTTGCTGGTTGAAGATACTTTCTATTGGTTGAAGATACTTTATATCCCCTTCTTGCCAGAAAATTTAGGACCCTAACAGTATTTTTATCTGAGTCTTATTTGGTCTCACTACTTATCAATAAATCATCAACATACTGTAGCAGAGTGCCCTTCTCAAGGCTCAATTCCCTCAGTTCCCTTGCTAACGTGTTTCCAAAAAGATGGGGGCTGTCCTGAAAACCCTGCGGAAGTACTGTCCAGGTGTATTGGGTAGCCTCCAGGGCGTCAGGGTCCCTCCACTCAAAGGCATAAAGGTATGGAGAGTCTGGATTTAGGGGAATACAGAGAAATGCATCAGTGAGCTCCAAACCAGAGAAATACTGCGTGCTCCCTGGCACTTGGGTGCGGAGGGTGTATGGGTTGACACCAGTGGGTGAATAGGGATGACGGCCTCATTCACTGCTCGTAAGCCTTGCACAAACGAATACTCCCTGTTAGGCTTCTGAACGGGGAGGATGGGGGTATTGCAAGGGGGCTGGCAGGGCCTAATGAGTTTGTGTTTTAGGAATTTGATGAGCAGTGGTTGGCTTCCTCTCAGAGCTTCAGGCTTTAAAGGATATTGTGGGGTTTTTTCCCCCATAATCAAAACTTGATTGAAAAACTGACACCCAGATAGGAGAGTGCTGTTGTATACCTTACAAAATTAAACATAATTACATTATCTTGGTAGATTAACTGGAATTACTGAACTGATAAGGCTTTCTACGATAGAACACAAATTCAGGATGTTGTGTGGATCATTAGTGTTGCTTTCTTCTAAATGAACACAGTTCTGTGGGTCTGGCCTTTCCTCCTGTTGGCCGGCACAACACTGTTGAACAACCTACGTAAAGCACACCTGTGTGAGCACAGCTGAAAACCGTGGTAATCTTGTAGCCACCTGGACATTTTACATCCATAAAATAAGAATTTGTGCTTTGAACCAGCCATTTCTTTTTTTTAAAATTTATTTATTTTATTTATTTACTTTTGGCTGTGTTGGGTCTTCATTGCTGCACGCGGGCTTTCTCTAGCTGCAGCGAGCAGGGGCTACTCTTCGTTGTGGTATGTGGGCTTCTCATTTCTCATTGCAGTGACGTCTCTTGTTGCAGAGCACGGGGTCTAGGCGTACGGGCTTCAGTAGTTGTGGCTCGCAGGCTCTAGCACTCAGGCTCAGCAGCTGTGGCACGTGGGCTCAGTAGTTGTGGCACACGGGCTCTAGAGCACAGGCTCAGTGGTTGTGGTGCACAGGCTTTGTTGCTCCGCAGCATGTGGGGTCTTCCCGGACCAGGGCTCAAACCCGTGTCCCCTGCATTGGCAGGAGGAGTCTTAACCACTGTGCCACCAGGGAAGACCCGAGCCATTTCTTTTTATGTTTTTTTCTTTTCCTTTCCAAGGAAGGATCTTGGAATCTCGAGCCAAAGGCATGTTGATTCTTTCACAAGCCCAGCCCATGCAGATCTCTAAGGCAACACCCCTAGCGAGCAGCACAAAACCAGGAACGTGGCATCTAAAGGATATTGTCTTTTCCAGGGGTATTTTTCCCCAGGCCTTAACCATATTTTTACTGGGGGAACAAGTTTTGCCCTTCCTGGCACCGAGGTATCTCAAACTGCAAGATCTACTGGTTCTCTAATTTCCTGGGGGATGTCTTGGGGAACATTTTGATGACCAGCAGGTGGGCCATCTGGGGCTACAACTAGATGCATTCTCTGTTTGAATTCTTTACCTCCTTGGACTCCCCTGTCCTAAGAATATACTAGCTCCTAATTTATTTAGCAAATTTCTTCCGAGGAGGGGGACAGGGCATTCTGGCATATACAGAAGGGAGTAAGTAATAATAAAGGACCCAATTCCACAGGCAAGGGGAGACCTAAATTGCCTTACGTTTGGCTGTCCATCGACTCCCGTCACAGTACAGTCACGGTTGGAGAGGGAGCCAGCTGGCCAAATTGGAACAGAACAGGCGCCTCCAGTGTCTGCAAGAAATTCAGTTCTCCTACCTGCCACGTCAAGGGTGACCTAAGGCTCCGCTGGAGTGATGAGGATGGATCGAGTGGGATTTGGAGCCGGGTAGGCGCTCTGGCCCCCTCAGTCGGTGTGCAGGAATCTGTTATCTGAGAGATTCGCAAGGAACTGGGGCGGGGCGGGGTTGCCCCTAGGGCATCCCACAGGAGGGCTCTCAGGACATTCCCCCTTCCAGTGCCCCCTTCCAACAAAAGGCACACTGGTTCTGGCCTAGGCAGCTTCTTGGCGGTCTGTCCAGCCTTCTTGATCCTCCAGGATCTCCTCGAGGTGGTGGGTGGATCAGAGCAGCCAAAAGCTTCATTTTCTTTATTAGCCTCTTATTCTTATTGGTCTCCTCCGTTAAGTCTTGGTTCTTACAGACCTTGAAGGCCTCCTCTACCAAGATTGACAACGGGGTTAGGGGCCTGGCCTCAAGCTTTTGTAATTTTCTCTTGATATCAGGAGTAGCCTGGGTGATAAAATGCATGGTCAACAGTGTCCTCCCTTCTGTGGACTCAGAGTCTGTATTGGTGTCCTTCCTGAAGGCCTCTGTCACCCGGCTCGGGAAGACTGCCACATTTTCATCTTTTTCCTGTGTAACCTCTCAGACCTTATCATAATTGAAAGGCTTCACCATATACCCTTTCCTTCCTTCTGATAGACAAGTAATAAAATGTCTCATCCTAGCTTGGCCTGCACCATCTTCACAGTCCCAGTGGGGGTCATTTCTAGGATTGCATCCCCACCCACCTGATAAATTTGGTGGTGTGGATTGGTGGCCACCAGGCCATCTGTGTGTTCCCTGGCCTTTCTCAGTATGCGCCCCTTTTAATCCAGGGTGCAACAGTGGGCCAGAATAACCATGATGTCCTGCCAGGTGAGAGAGAATGTCAACCCCAGCCTGATAAATTCGTCTCTAAACTTGTCAGAGTTCTCTGAGAACCTGCCAAACCTCTCCTTACAGATTCGCAATGGAAAAGGCCACAGGGGTCAGGACCTGAGGGCCTAGAGGTAGGAGTATTCCCACAGGGGATTTTTGGACATAGAATACGGTGAGAGTACTTATGTATTCCTTAAGCTAAGGTGAAAAAAAGATTTCAAAAGTAAATACAGGAACTCACACGATCTTTTATCAAAAGCAGCACTCCAGGACAATTTTGTTTTCCTAGAGAGAGAAACCAAATCCAATCTTGCATCAGCCTGCTCTTAATAAAATCCATTTTCCTAATTAAATTTGACCCAACCTTAGAAAGTCCTGACCACATACAAAATTCTTTTTCCAATGATCCTTTTCTGCAAACCTTCTGCAACTTTGTGTAGCCATATTATCCTGTCCCTTATTCTTTCTATTCAGAAATAACCAGCCCTAGGAGAAAAGTCACTTTTTCCTTTTAATAAAATATATTTCTGTTCCTCACATCTTATTTTTTTAAACATTTATTTATTTTTTGGCTGCGTTGTGTATTCGTTGCTGCGTGCAGGCTTTCTCTAGTTGCGGCGAGTGGGGGCTACTCTTCATTGCAGTGCATGGGCTTCTAATTGCAGTGGCTTCTCTTGTTGCAGAGCACGGGCTCTAGGCATGCAGGCTTCAGTAGTTGTGGCTCATGGGCTCTAGAGCGCAGCCTCAATAGTTGTGGCGCACGAGCTTAGTTGTTCCGCGGCACGTGGGATCTTCCCAGACCAGGGCTTGAACCCGTGTCCCCTGCATTGGCAGGAGGATTCTTAACCACTGTGCCACCAAGGAAGCCACCCTCATACCTTCTTTTCTGAAAACACACATCCTACTTTCCTTAAGCAACCATGAACTGTCTTTAGCATTCCTTGATTGGAATATCCCATAACATCTAGAAACATGTATCTTCCCAAAACACAATTTCTTTCCTTAATGTGGTGCAAGACATGTCTAATATCCCAAACATCTTTAGTTTCCCTCTCACAAGAAGACAAAAGTAGGTAAATATAGACCTGTTTAGCAATTAATGTTCCAGTATTTCATCTTATTTGAAATGGCCTGGATACTCGATGGATTCCTATCATTTGACTTAATTTAGTTTTAAGTTACCAAAATTTGGAGGGACTATTCTAGATGGACGTTTCCAAAACACAATTATTCCCATAGAGTTTATCAAAAAGCTCTTATCATAGTTAAATTTACTTAAAAGTTTAATCACATCAGGTCATTCTCCTTGATGACAGATTTTAAAACAGAAACAATATGTACTTATTGACTTTCAGTAGCCCTAGGTACAAATAAAATATTATACTTGGGGCTTCCCTGGTGGCGCAGTGGTAGAGAGTCCGCCTGCCGATGCAGGGGACACGGGTTCGTGCCCCAGTCCGGGAGGATCCCACATGCTGCAAAGCGGCTAGGCCCGCGAGCCATGGCCACTGAGCCTGCGCGTCCAGAGCCTGTGCTCCGCAACGGGAGAGGCCACAACAGTGAGAGGCCCGCATACCGCAAAAATAAATAAATAAAATTAATGTTGATGACTCTAAGGTCTGTATTAATTAAACTGACAAGCTTAAGTTAGACAAATTAATTTCTACAGAATCAGAGATCTCATAGTTTTCCCTCTTGAAATTAAAAAGGCCTCTTTTTTTCCCTCAGACTAGGGGACTACAGATGGATCAGGTAATTCTCGGAGCTCAGGCAGAATAGTTACATTGCAAAGGCAGAGGAGAGAAATGCAAGCCCCTCTCATTTTTTTTTTTTTTTTTTTTTTGTTGTTCTTTAAAATCCCAGCAAGTAACCCACGACTGGAGTTTCAGGCGATGTGGCTGTGTGTGTTTGTACTTCAAGGCTTAAATGCTCCACTGTGCTTCGGCAGAGACTTGCAAGAGCAGTTGGACAGACAAGACTACAAAATACAAAGACACCAGTGCCAAAAACTTAAACACACAAACAGGAAATCTTTAGGATTAAGGGGATGAGAGTGCAGGGCTGAGAACCAAGGGACAGGTGAAGGGAGGAGGGAAAGAAAAGACTGAAAAAGAAAGAGAGAGCGAGATTGCCCTTTCAACCCGCCCCCTGTGGGTATCCAGGCACCAGCCTGCGTGCTTCCAGAAAGAGCCAGTGAAGGAGGGAAGACCCTATCCACTGCCCGTTGCGGTGATCAAGCCCGGAAATCGGCCAGTTGTACATCATCTGTGGGACTCTCACCCATGCGTACACCAGTATATAGAAAACTGCTGCTTTAGCCCATTCCCAATGGGACTTCTCTTTTTTTCTTTTTTTAAACTTTTAATTTTCTATTGGAGTATTGTTGATTAACAGTGTTGTGCAGGGCTTCCTTGGTGGCGCAGTGGTTGAGAGTCCGCCTGCCGTTGTAGGGGACACAGGTTCGTGCCCCGGTCCGGGAAGATCCCACATGCCGCGGAGCGGCTGGGCCCGTGAGCCGTGGCCGCTGAGCCTGCGCATCCGGAGCCTGTGCTCTGCAACGGGAGAGGCCACAACGGTGAGAGGCCCGCGTACCGCAAAAAAAAAAAAAATGATAGTTTCAGGTGTACAGCAAGGTGATTCAGTTATACATATACATGTATCTATTCTTTTTCAAATTCTTTCCCCATTTAGGTTATCTTATAATATTGAGCAGGGTTCCCTGTGCTATACAGTAGGTACTTTTTCGTTTCCATTTTAAATATAGCAATGTGTACATGTCAGTCCCAAACTCCCTAACTATCCCTTCCCCCAACCCTTCCCCCCGGTAACCATAAATTCATGCTCTAAGTTTGTGAGTCTGTTTCTGTTTTGTAAATAAGTTAATTTGTTTCATTTCTTTTTAAATTTATTTCTTTAATTATTTATTTTTTGGCTGTGTTGAATCTTCCTTGCCACGCACGGGCTTTTTCTAGTTGTGGCGAGTGGGGCCACTCTTCGCTGTGGCGCGTGGGCCCCTCACTGCGGGTGACTTCTGTTGCGGAGCACGGGCTCCAGGCCCACAGGCTTCAGTAATTGTGGCGCCGGGGCCTAGTTGCTACGCGGTACGCAAGATCCTCCTGGACCAGGGCTTGAACCCATGTCCCCTGCATTGGCAGATGGATTCCTAACCACTGCGCCACCAGGGAAGTCCAGTATCATTTCTTTTTAGATTCCACATATAAGCAATATCATGCAATATTTCTCTTTCTCTGTCTGACTGACTTCACTCAGTATGACAATCTCTAGGTCCATCCATGTTGCTGCAAATGTCATTATTTCATTCTTTTTTTATGGCTGAGTAGTATTCCATTGTACATATGTACCACGTCTTCTTTATCCACTCCTCTGTCGATAGACATTTAGGTTGCTTCCATGTCTTGGCTATTGTAGACAGTGCTGCAATGAACACTGGGGTGCATGTATCCTTTCGGACCATGTTCTTCTCCGGATATATGCCCAGGAGTGGGATTGCAGGATCATATGGTAGCTCTCTTTTTAATTTTTTAAGGAACCTCCCTACTGTTCTCCATAGTGGCTGTACCAATTTACATTCCCACAAAAAGTATAGGAGGGTTCCCTTCTCTCCACACCCTCTCCAGCATTTATTGTCCAACGGGACTTCTCTTGGCGGCAGGAAAATAAAGTTGAGAATATTGGGATGATCGTACTTCCAGCCACATGTTGAGGTTTGAACCTCTATCATTCTCATAAATCTCCAGTCAGGAGAGCCTGCTGGACCAGGATCTGCACTGTGTGAGGCGAGCCTCTCCCACCTCTGCTTGCCACCTGTCGAGGTGAGCTGTTGCCGGCCAGAGGGAGCAGGTCTCACAAGCTGAGAGGAGTGATGCTGTAGCTGCCCGACGTCCACTCTCTCGGAAAGATAGGACAGAAGTAGGAGAGGACAGAGAGGGAAGTAGAGAGATTTCAGGAGAGGAAAAGGGACAAAGGGAAAGCGGGGAGGGAAAAAGGACAAAGGGGAAGGGGAAAGCGTTGCCTGAATGAGGCCCCCAGGGGCCAGGAGGGCAGACCTACCAAATGTGGTGACACTGAAACAAGAGGTTCAGGTGGCCACTTATCACCCATGGGGAAGCTGTGTTCAGTGGTCCCAGAGGTGCATAGATCCTCTTCTGGGAAGGGAACAATTGTCCCTTTGTGGTGTCGCCACAAAGTATGTTACTGAACAGGGTTCTTGGCCTCCTTATCAATAGAAATTGATCAGTGGCCAGATAAGAAATTCAGGCAAAGGGACTTGCCTGGTGGCACAGTGGTTGAGAATCCGCCAGCCAATGCAGGGGACACGGGTTCGAGCCCTGGTCTGGGAAGATCCCACATGCCGCGGAGCAACTAAGCCCGTGCACCACAACTACTGAGCCTGTGCTCTAGAGCCCATGTGCCACAACTCCTGAGGCTCGCGTGCCTAGAGCCCGTGCTCTGCAACAAGAGAAGCCACCGCAGTGGGAAGCCCACGCACCGCAATGAAGAGTAGCCCCCTCTCGCCGCAACTAGAGAGATCCCGCGCGCAGTAACGAAGACCCAACGCAGCCAAAAACAAATTAAAAAAAAAAAAATTCAGGCAAGGCTTTATTGGGACCCCTGCTGCAGCAGGGGGAGCGAAAACAAGTTACAGCTTCCCTTGCTCGCTTGCTGAGGGAGGCGTGCAAACTGCTCCCTCATATGGGATGGGGGTGAGGGTGTGTCCAGGGGTCGGGCCAGAGGAGGGGCTTGGGTGGTCTGCCCACCCCTTAGGTGGTGGTGTGTGCCGGGGGCATGTGCAGTGCCCTGCTTTTGCTCCTAGCTCTTCAGAAGTAGCAGTTGGGTTTTTGGTTTTTCTGATTCTTGTTGTCCATAATTTGCCCCACTGGGCATGCATGCAGTTATTTTTAGTCCCTTATAGTTTCTTTGTATGTCGTTGCTTGAGGAGATGTCTGTCCAGGTGCAAGCACTGCAGTAGACGGTCCCAGGTCCCAGCCTGTCTCAGAGCTGTCACGCCAGGCCAGGCCAGGCCCCTCCAGAAACCCTCTGACACTGCAGTTGGGAGGGCTCAGAGCTCCTTAGGGCCCCCTCCCCACCACGGGAGATGGGGAAGTTTTTATTTGCGAGAGGAGAGTGAGACTCCAGAGGTCCTGACTGACCTCAGACTCTACTGATTTGCAGGCTCTGGCCCCAAAATGAATATTCTCAGACACTGGGCTCTTCCTGGCCAGGAGGCAATAGAGGTTGAATTTGATTAAGCATCTTTACAATTTTTGCTGAGATCTAGAGTTTTCAGGTGGGTTTTTTCCCACTTTATTTTATTTTTTATTTTTTTAAATTTTTATTGGAGTATAGTTGATTTACAATTTTGTGTTGGTTTCAGGTGTACAGTATACATATATCCACGCTTTGTTAGATTCTTTTCCCATATAGGTCATTACAGAGTATTGAGCAGAGTTCCCTGTGCTATACACTATGTCCTTAGTAGTTATCTGTTTTATATATAGTAGTGTGTAAATGTCAATCCCAATCTCCCAATTTATCCCTCCTCCCTTTCCCCCCAGTAACTGTAAGTTTGTTTTCTACATCTGTGACTCTATTTCTGTTTTGTAAATAAGTTCATCTGTACCTTGTTTTTTTTAGCTTCCACATATGAGTGATATCATATATGTGTCTTTCTCTGTGTGACTGACTTCACTTAGTATGATCATCTCTAGGTCCATCCATGTTGCTGCAAATAACATTATTTCATTCTTTTTCATGGCTGAGTAATATTCCATTGTATATATTGTATATATGTACCACATCTTCTTTATTCATCCATCCTTCCATGGACATGTTGATTGCTTCCATGTCTTGGCTATTATAAATAGTGATGCAATTGGGGTGCGTGTATCTTTTTGAATCATGGTTTTCTCTGGATATATGCCTGGGAGTGGGATTGCTGGATCATATGGTAGTTCTATGTTTAGTTTTTTAAGGAACCTCCATACTGCTCTCCACAGTGGCTGTACCAATTTACATTCCCACCCACACTGTAGGAGAGTTCCCTTTTCTCCATACCCTCTCCATCATTTATTGTTTGCAGACTTTTTGATGATGGCCATTCTGACTGGTATGAGGTGATACCTCATTGTAGTTTTGATATGCGTTTCTCTAATAATTAGTGATGTTGAGCATCTTTTCATGCTCAACATTTTTGGCCATCTGTATTTCTTTTGAGAAATGTCTAGTTAGATCTTCTGCCTATTTTTTGATTGGATTACATTGTTTGTTTTTTTTGATATTGAACTGCATGAGCTGTTCATATGTTTTGGAGATTAATCCCTTGTCAAGTCACTTCATTTGCAAATATTTTCTCCCATTTCATGGGTTGTCTTTTTGTTTTGTTTATTTTTTCTGTGCAAAAGTTTTAATTGGGTTTCATTAAAAAAATTTATTGGAGTATAGTTGATTTACAATGTTGTGTTAGTTTCAGGTGTACAGCAAAGTGAATCAGTTATACATATACATATATCCACTCATTTTTTTTTAAGATTCTTTTCCCATATATGCCATTACAGATTGTTGAGTAGAGTTCCCTGTGCTATACAGCAGGTTCTTATAAGTTATTTATTTTATATATAGTAGTGTGTATATGTCAATCCCAACTTCCCAATTTATCTCTCCCCCCACTTATCCCCTGGTAACCATAAATTTGTTTTCTTTTTTAAAATTATTTATTTATTTATTCTTGACTGTGTTGGGTCTTCATTGCTGCATGCGAGCTTTATTTAGTGGCAGCCAGCAGGGGCTACTCTTTGCTGTAGTGAGCGGGCTTCTCATTGTGGTGGCATCTCTTGTTGCAGAGCATAGGCTCTAGGTGCATGGGCTTCAGTAGTTGTGGCTTGCGGGCTCTAGAACGCAGGCTCAGTAGTTGTGGCACACAGGCTCAGTTGCTCTGCAGCATGTGGGGTATTCCTAGAACAGGGCTCAAACCCATGTCCCTTGCGTTGGCAGGCAGATTCTTAACCACTGCACCACCAGGGAAGCCCTTAAATTTGTTTTCTATATCTGTGACCCTTCTGTTTTGTAAACAGTTGATTTGTACCCTTTTTTTAGATTCCACATATAAGTGATATCATATGATATTTGTCTTTCTCTGACTACTTCACTCAGTATGAAAATCTCTAGGTCTATCCATGTTGCTGCAAATGGCATTATTTCGTTCTTTTTTATGGCTGAGTAATATTCCATTGTATATATGTAGCACATCTTTTTTTCTTTTTTGCTGCAGCACGCAGGATCTTAGTTCCTTGACCAGGGATCGAACCCGTGCCCCCTACATTGGGAGCACAGAGTCTTAACCACTGGACTGCCAGGGAAGTCCCCACATCTTCTTTTTCCAATCCTCTGTTGATGGACATTTAGGTTGCTTCCATGTGTAAATAGTGCTGCAATGAAACTGTTTTGATTACTGTAGCTTTCTAATATAGTCTGAAGTCAGGGAGCCAGATTCCTGCAGCTCTGTTTTTCTTTCTCAAGATAGCTTTGGCTATTTGGGGTCTTTTGTGTTTCCATACAAATTGTAAAATGTTTTGTTCTAATTCTGTGAAAAATGCCATTGGTAATTTGGTAGGGATTGCATTGAATCTGTAGATTGCTTTGGGTAATATAGTCATTTTCACAATGTTGATTATTCCAATCTAAGAACATCTGTTTGTGTCATCTTTGATTTCTTTCTTTTCTGAGTACAGGTCTTTTGCCTCCTTAGGTAAGTTTACTCCTAGGTATTTTATTCTTTTTGTTGCAGTGGTAAATGGAATTGTTTCCTTAATTTCTCTTTCTAATCTTTCATTGTTAGTGTATAGGAATGCAAGAGATTTCTGTGCATTAATTTTGTATCCTGCAACTTTACCAAATTCATTGATGAGCTCTAGTAGTTTTCTGGTGGCATCTTTAAGATTCTCTGTGTATAGTATCATGTCATCTGCAAACAGTGACAGCTTTACTTCTTCTTTTCCAATTTGTATTCCTTTTATTTCTTTTTCTTCTATGACTACTGTAGCTAGGACTTCCAAAATTATGTTGAATAATAGTCGTGAGGGTGGACTTCCTTGTCTTGTTCCTGATCTTAGAGGAAATCCTTTCATTTTTTCACCATTGAGATGTTTCCTGTGGGTCTGTCATATATGGCCTTTATTATGTTGAGGTAGGTTCCCTCTGTGCCCACTTTTTGAAGAGTTTTTTATCATAAATGGGTGTTGAATTTTGTCAGAAGCTTTTTCTGCATCTATTGAGATGATCATATGGTTTTTTTTTTTTTTTTTTTTCTGTACGCGGGCCTCTCACTGCTGTGGCCTCTCCCATCGCGGAGCACAGGCTCCGGACGCGCAGGCTCAGTGGCCATGGCTCACGAGCCCAGCCGCTCCGCGGCATGTGGGATCCTCCCGGACCGGGGCACGAACCCGTGTCCCCTGCATCGGCAGGCAGACTCCCAACCACTGCGCCACCAGGGAAGCCCAATCATATGGTTTTTATTCTTCAGTTTGTTGATGTGGTATATCATAGTGGTTGATTTGCAGATATAGAAGAATCCTTGCATCCCTGGGATAAATCCCACTTGATCATGGTGTATGATCCTTTTAATATGTTGTTGGATTTGGTTTGTAGTATTTTGTTGAGGATTTTTGTGTCAATGTTCATCAGTGATATTGGCCTGTAATTTTCTTTTTTTGTGGTATATTTGTCTGGTTTTGGTATCAGGGTGATGGTGGCCTTGTGGAATGGGAGTGTTCCTTCCTCTGCAATTTTTTTTGGAAGAGTTTCAGAAGGATAGGTGTTAGCTCTTCTCTAAATGTTTGATAGAATTTGCCTGTGAAGCCATCTGGTCCTGGACTTCTGTTTGTTGGAAGTTTTTAAATCACAGTTTCAATTTCAGTACTCATGATTGGTCGGTTCATATTTTCTATCTCTTCCTGGTTCAGTCTTGGAAGGTTGTACCTTTCGAAGAGTTTGTCCATTTCTTCCAGGCTGTCCATTTTATTGGTGTATAGTTGCTTGTAGTTGTCTCCTTTTTCATTTCTAATTTTATTGAAAGGGGACGCCTGTCCCTTTTTTTTCTGATGAGTCTAGTAAAGGTTTACCAGTTTCAACCAGGTTTTAGTTTCATTGATCTTTTCTATTGTTTTCTTCGCCTCTGTTTCATTTATTTCTGCTCTGATCTTTGATTTCTTTCCTTCTGCTAACTTTGGGTTTTGTTTGTTCTTCTTTCTCTAGTTGCTTTAGGTGTAAGGTTAGGTTGTTTATTTGAGATGTTTCTTGTTTCCTGAGGTAAGATTGTATTGCTATAAACTTCCCTCTTAGAACTGCTTTTGCTGTATTCCATATGTTTTGGATCGTTGTTTTTATTTTCATTTGTCTCTCTTAATTTCCTCTTTGATTTCTTCAGTGATCCATTTGTTGTTTAGTAACATATTGTTTACCCTCCATGAGTTTGTGTTTTTTACAGTTTTTTTTCCTGTATTTTTTATTTCTAATCTCATAGCGTTGTGGTCAGAAAAGATGCTTGATATGATTTCAATTTTCTTAAATTTACTGAGGCGGGCTTTGTGGCCCAGCATGTGGTTGGTCAGTCCTGGAGAATGTTCCATGTGCACCTGAGAAGAATGTGTATTCTGCTCCTTTTGGATGGAATGTTCTATAAATATCAATTAAGTCCATCTAGTGTAAAGTTTCATTTAAGGCCTGTGTTTCCTTATTGATTTTCTGTCTGGATGATCCGTCCATTGGTGTCAGTGGGGGAATAAAGTCCCCCATTATTATTGTGTTACTGTCAATTTTTCCCTTTATGGCTGTTAGTATTTGCTTTATATATTGAGGTGCTTGTACGTTGGGTGCATTCATATTTATAATTTTTATATCTTGGATTGATCCCTAATCATTATGTAGTGTCCTTCCTTGTCTCTTGTAACAGTCTTTATTTTAAAGTCTATTTTGTCTGATATGAGTATTGCTACTCCAGCTTTCTTTGTTTTCCATTTGCATGGAATATCTTTTTCCATCCCCTCACTTTCAGTCTGTATGTGTCCCTAGGTCTGAAGTGGGTCTCTCGTACACAGCATATAAATGGGTCTTTTTTTGTATCCATTCAGCCAGTCTATGTCTTTTGGTTGGAGCATTTAATCCATTTACATTTAAGGTAGTTATCAATACATGTGTTCCTATTTCCATTTTCTTAATTGTTTTGGATTTGTTTTTGTTGCTCTTCTTTCTTCCCTTCTTTTGTTCTCTTCCCTTGTGGTTTGATGACTATCTTTAGTGTTGTGTTTGGGTTGCTTTTTCTTTTTTGTGTATCTATTGTAGTTTTTTGTTTGTAGTTCCCATATGGCTTTGATATAGCAGTCTGTATATGTACAAGTTTGTTTTATTTTTTCCACTTTAAAATGTGGTTTTTAAAAATATATATATTTTAGCCACTTGATTCCTTTTTTTGAGTCTTTAGTTTTTGCAAATTGGTTGGAAATCAACATTTCTAATCACAATGTTTAAATCAGGTTTCACATTTAAACCACTTTTACGTGCTTTACAGTGACTGACAACTTCTCACACTGTCTCCCTCCTCACCCCTGGATCCTACTCTCCTTTGCAACTTTTAAAAAATAACAGCTTGGGCCTCCCTGGTGGCGCAGTGGTTGAGAGTCCGCCTGCCGATGCAGGGGATACGGGTTCGTGCCCCGGTCTGGGAGGATCCCATATGCCGCGGAGCGGCTGGGCCCGTGAGCCATGGCTGCTGAGCCTGCGCATCCGGAGCCTGTGCTCCGCAACGGGAGAGGCCACAACAGTGAGAGGCCCGCGTACCACAAAAAAAAAAAAAAAAAAAAAAAAAAAAAAAAATAACAGCTTATCGAGATATCTCAATAATTCACATACCATACAATTCACCCATTTATAGTGTACAATGGCTTTTAGTATATTCACAGTTGTGTACCTATCTCCACAGTCAATTTTAGTCAATTCCATCCCCTCTAAAGAAAACCTGTACCCATTAGCTGTCACTCCCCATCCCTGCCCACCTCCCAGCCCCTGGCAACCACTAATCTAACTTCTGGCTCTGATTTGTCCATTCTGGACATTTCATATAAACGAACTCATACAATATATGACTTTTTGTGACTGGCTGCTTTCACTCTGCATAATGTTTTCAGGGAAGTACTTCATTCTTCCTGTTGCCTGGATGACGTTGCATTTTATGGCTATAACACGTTTTATTTATCCATTCATTAGTTTATGGACTTTTGGGTTGTTTCTACTTTTTCGCTGTTACAAATAATGCTGCTATGAACATTTGTGTACATATTTTTGTGTGGAGATATATTTTCTTTTCTCTTAGGCATAGGAGTGAAATTCTTTTGTTACTTTTTATGATGAAAACTTTTTTTTTAATAAATTGATTTATTTATATTTTATTTTTGGCTGTGTCGGGTCTTCATTGTTGCGCACAGGCTTCCTCTAGTTGCAGTGAGCCGGGGCTACTCTTTGTTGTGGTGTGCGGGCTTTTCATTGCGGTGGCTTCTCTTGTTGTGGAGCATGGACTCTAGGTGCGTGGGCTTCAGTAGTTGTGGCATGCAGGCTCAGTAGTTGTGGCTCACGGGCTCTAGAGCACAGGCTCAGTAGATGTGGCGCATGGGTTTGGTTGTTCCGCGGCATGTGGGATCTTCCCGGACCAGGGATCGAACACGCTTCTCCTGCATTGGCAGGCGGATTCTTAACCACTGCGCCACCAGGGATGTCCCATGATGGAAACTTTTAAACGGACACAAAAGTAGACTGAATGGTGCAGTGACCTGTGCCCCTACCCCAGGCAGCCATCACCCGACTTCAACAGCTAACAGCTTGTGGCTACCCTTGTTTCACCTACTGCATTATTTCAAAGTAAATGCCAGACTTATCATTTCATCTGTAAACAGTTCAGTATTTATCTTTTATTTATTTATTTATTTATCTATCTATTTATTTGGCTGCACCAGGTCTTAGTTGTGGCAGGCAGGCTCCTTTGTTGCAGCTCACCAGCTCCTTAGTTGCGGGACATGGGCTCCTTAGTTGTGGCATGCAAACTCTTAGTTGTGGCATGTATATGGAATCTAGTTCTCTGACTAAGGATCGAACCCAGGCCTCCTATACTGGGAGTACGGAGTCTTATCCACTGTGCCACTGAGGAAGTCTCAGTTCAGCATTTATCTTTAAAAGATAAGAACCTCTTAAAATAATTGCAGTACCATCAGCACACTGGAAACAATATCATCCTTAATATCATGAAATATTCCAGTGTCCACATTTGTCTAGTTGCCTTTTTTTTTTTTTCCAGTTGGATTGTTCAAATCATGTTCTGAGTCTGAACAAGGCCCCCATGTTGCATTTGGTTAAAGGGATTCTTAGGATCTCTCCTCTCTGGGGCCCTTCCCACGTTTTCTTTTCCTCCTTGCTTGTTTGTAGGAGAAACCGGACCGTGTGTTCTGGAGAGTTCCTCACAGTCTGGGTTTTACTGATTTCATGCCCGTGGCCCTTGCATTTCCTGTAAGCTGGTAGTTAGAGCTAGACAACTGACCTGGTGTAGATTTGTTTGTTAAAGGACCCTTTAATGCTTTTAATGAGCCTTCGTGGAGGGCTGGTGCGTGCCCAGCCCCACGGCGGGCACCGGGAGACCCCGGGTGGCCAAGCAGTGCCCCCCGCCTCTGCTCCCAGGCCAGGGGGCAGCAGTGGCACTGACCTGGGGTGGGGGTGAGGGGTGTGTACTTGATCCCCCGGCCGCTTGCTCACCCACAGTGGGGCCTGGCCAGCGCCTAGTGGGTGCTTCACTAGGCGTGTTTGTCCTCAGCGGGGTCTGAGGGAGGTCTGGGCCCCGGGTGATGTCCTGCTGTCTGTCCGTAGGCCTGATCCGGAGCGGCGTCCAAGAGCCCCGCCGCCACCCTCCGGTGCTGCGCATGGTGCTGGAGGCGCTGCAGGCGGGGGAGCAGCGCCGGGGCACCTCGGTGGCGGCCATCAAGGTTTACATCCTGCAGAAGTACCCGACGGTGGACGTCCTCCGGCTCAAGTACCTGCTGAAGCAGGCCTTGGCCACAGGCATACACCGCGGCCTCCTCGTCAGGCCCGTCAACTCCAAGGCCCGGGGAGCCACTGGCAGCTTCAAAGTCAGCCGCTGGGAGTGGGGTGGGGGGTGGCGAGAGGCCCCAGGGTGCAGGTGGACTTGCCCGAGGGCTTGAAGCCCAGTTCCAGCTCTTTCTTCCCAGCCTCTGGGTGCTGGTCCCCTGCCCTCTTCCCTCTCTCCTTCTGTCTCTTGTCGTTCTTCCTCTGTCTTTGCCAAGACCCCCATCTCCCCGGGAAACCTGAGCACCCACATGGCCCCGGTCACCCTGCTGCGTCGCCTCCATCCCTGTTGGGTGTGTTGAGTGACCAGAGACCGTCTCAGCTGTTTCACTTCTGGGTCCTTGGCGCCCGTGACCCCTTCCTGGAATTCCTTACCCCGGGTGGCACAGACCCAACCTTGGCCTCTACGGCGTCACAGAAATGGAGTTTGTTCCCCGTGCTGTCTGGCTCCAGACCCGAGGTCTCCAGACCAGGGCTGACGCCTCCCTGAGCCCCTACATCCTCCTCTTTCAAAGGGGAGGGTCACCCAGAGCTAAGGGCAAATTTGGCCACAAAATTAAGCCCCAGCATCGTGACTGTCAGCTTCCACCAGGGAAATCTCAGGGACACAGACATGGGGTCTGTCTTGTCACTGCTGTGCCCCAGCAAGTAGCAGTTCCTCTGACAGTCTCCATGGAACACGGTGGAACGTTCTCAACCTCCACGTTCCAATCTCTATGGAAATAAGGTGGCTGAGCACAGGGGATCCCCCCTCCTGGAGCTCTGGGTGTGTGTGGGTCAGAGCTTGGACACCAGCCATGGCGAGGCCAGGGGCACAGGGTGGGGTACAGGGGAGCAAGAGAGGGCACTGGGGGTGCGTGTGGCTGGGAGGCAGGAAAGCGGGCCAAGGGGCTGGGCGGCAGGGAAGGTGGTCTTGGGTACCACGGAGTCAGGAGTGTGTGTGTGCAGAGAGTGGGGGTTGATTCTGGTCTTGGTGGGTAACGGGGAGCCGTGAGGGTCCAGGGATGCTGGGGAGCAGCAGCATCAGCTGGGCTCTAGAGGGGCAGGGACTGCCTGTTTGCCAGGGACGCTTGCATCCTCCTGCCGCTCGTACCCTCCCTGATGGCCCCATTGTAAAGATGGGGAGACTGAGGCCAGAGGGGGAGGAGAAGACTTGGGTGAGTCGCACTTGGGCTGGGGTTGAGGCCCCAGGAAGCCATGAACTCTCAGCCATCTGAGGTCCATGTCCGTGTCCAGCTACACAGAAGCGAAGCGGCAGGGAGACTTGGGGATGCGGTGGTGTGAGGTGGGGAGGTGGGGGGTCCGAGCCGCCGTCCGTGGGATGGTGTTGGGGGGTCAAAGGAGATTATAGGTTAGCATCTCAGAGATACTGTTAGGGCTCAGTGTGCCTGACGTGCTCCCAGAAGCCTGGCTCTGAGGCTTCCAGGTGCGGGGGTGGGAGGCGTGTGCCCGCCACCTGTGCAGGGAGGGTAGGAGAAGGTTGGGTGAGTTTTGGAGACTCGGGTTCCTTAGCTCCTGATGGCAGCACCCTTCCTCACAGTGCATGAATGGGTGGAATGCATTACTGGCAGCTGGCATTTAGGAGGTCGTTTTGCGTCCTCTCCGCAAGCCCTTGGCCGCCTTCTTCTCCCCCTCCTTTGGGACGGGGTCTTCTCTGAGCCTCATGTAGGGTATAGGGGCGTGAGGTATCCAGAACCTCTGCTCTCAATCCCACGCCGTTCTCTCCTCCTGCAGTTAGTTTCCAAAGACAAAAGGAAAATCCAGCCCAGGAAGACGTCCACCATGACGGTGCCCAGGAGGCCTGGTCAAGCTGAGGGAAAGGACCCCAAGAAACCAGCTGAGTCAAAGAAGAACCCACCCAACCCAGGAGATGTGAAAAAAGGATCCAGGAAGCCGGGAGAGGGGAGGACAGCTCCCCCCAAACCAGGTGCAGCCAAGAAGGTCTCCAAGAAAGGCCAGCAGACCAAGGACCAAGAGGCAAGACTGGGTGAGGCCAAGAAGTCCTCCCAACAGCCAGGCAAGGCCACACAGGCCCCTCCCATTGCCAGTGGGCCCGGCGGGAAGTCAGAGGTCAAAGGTGGAAGGAGCAGCCAAGGTATGGATGTGAATGGGGTGAGAGGAGGGCATGGAAGGGGGTTCCTGGCAGCCGTTGGACATGACTTGGAATGGAGGGGCCAGCTCTGGGGAGGAGGGTTTTCTAGCCAGTGTGCCCTGAGCACTTGGCTTGACTCAGAGAGACAGAGAATGCATGGTAGCTGGTGGGGGTGGGTATGGGGGAGAAGGGCGCAGAGAGAGGAGGAGGGGTCATCTCTGAGACGGGTTGGGGAGGCTTCCTGGAGGAGGTGTCCCAGGCAGACAGCTGGTGCAAAGGCCTGGAAGCATGAAGAAGGTGGAAGAAGTACAAGTAGTTGTGTCTGTGTGCCCTGGGGGAGGGGAAGGGGAGGTTGTGAGGGGCAGCAGGAGGCTGGACTTTATCTGGAGACGATGAGGAGCCACAGAAAGACTCTGAACAGGGGACAGCTAGGGCCCAAGGTGTTTTAAAGAATGTATCCTGGCCACCATGTGGAAGATGGGTTAAAGGCTAGAGGCAGATACACCTGTCAGGGGCCTTTGGTGTGGGCAGGCGTGGAGCTGTGAACGGAGTGAGGGATGGTCATCCACCGTCCAGTTAATCCTCCAACTGTCTGTGGGAGAGAGGTTGCTACCTTCAGTTGGCAGACTAGGGCTCCCAGACTCAGGCTAAACTACTTGCTCCAGGTCACACAGCCTGCAAGTGTCAGAGTGAGGACTGGGCCCTGGGCAGGACGAGGGCTGTGGGACCCCTGAAACTTCCTGCCCGGCAGCAGCTCCTCCTGAAAGGGGTGTTACTCACATGCCATCCCCTCTTCCAGCAGATACCAAGGCCCACAGGAAAACAAAGCCTGGGAGTCAGAGTTCTAAACCCACGGTCACCAAGGTAGGTGCCTGGGTGACTCCCTGCTCCAGGTCTCCAGCGACCAGAGCTCAGGCATCCCCACCCAGCCCCAGAGGGGTCAGCCAAGGAAGGGGGCAACTTATTTTCCTACAAAGTACAGAGCCCTTTCCTCTCCTCCCCGGCCCTTCAGCGCCCTGAGGATCACCGTCCCCATTTTATAGATAAGAGGCTGAGACTTAGAGAGGTGAGGTCACTTGTCGAAAGTGACCCAGAGCCGGGATTTCAACCCTCAGTTCGTGGGCTCTGAGCTGTGCACCAGCCCTGCCCAGCTGTCCCCTTGCTCCTGGTTTGCTTTCTTATAGGGCGAGAATGCTGCTGCTTCCCCAGCCAAAAAGAAGATGGGGAGCAAGGTCCCTAAAAAGGCTGCTGCCCAGGGGGCCGGGGAGGGGCCTAAAGCCAAGGCCCCTGTTCCTCCCAAGGGCAGTGGGTCCAAGATGGAGCCTGTACCACTGGCCAGGAAGGCAGAGGCCCCTAAAGGCCCGAGAAAGCCTGGCATTCCCACCAAGCCCTCATCATCCAAAGCGGCCAGTAAGAAGGCAGAAGCCGAGAGTTAGAGGCGGGGTGGAGAGAGACTGAGATTCTACTTTTTTATTCCCCTAAAAACTATCACTCTATTTCACTGTAACCTATTTATCAATAAAGACTTTTTCCCCCACAAATTGGTGTGGAAGGAGGCTGAGGTCTAAGGATCTGGCCATCCAGGGCTAGGACCCAGATAGAAGCTTCTGCCCTGGGGAGATGCAGACCGCTGCAGGGATCCAAAGGCACGTAGGCACCTGTGGAGGCGCTGGAAAGGTGTTTAATCCAGCCTGAGATCTGGGAGTGCTTCCTGGAGGGGGCAGCTTTTGGTCTTAAAGGATGAGTAGGAATTGCCAGATAGATGAGGGGAAGGGCCTTGCAGGCAGAGGGCCCAGAAGGTGGGGTGCAGCTGGAAGATGGGGATTTGTGGGTTTGAGAGGAGAACAGGTGGGGGAGGGGTGGCATGAGCCCCTGGGCCGTGGAGATGAGGCAGGAAGGCGTGGGAGGGTGGACTAAGGACGGCAGACGTTGTCTCGGGGGCAGCGGGGAGCCAGGGTGGGTTATAGGCAGGGAAGAGGCTGACGTGGTGTGTGTTGAGAAGGAGCCCTGTGGCTGTGGAGAGGTGGGGTTAGAGGAGCTGAGAGGAGGTGTGGACCATTCGACCAGTCACTGAGCAGGACTGCGGACCCCTCGGGAATCCTCAGAAGGAAGAGAAAGTGCAAAGGCCGTGGGGTGGGACGTTCTCGACAGGCATGTGGAGCTGCAGCGAGGCCCGTGTGGCTAAAGCCCAGACGGAGACAGAGGTGAGGTCTGGGGTGTTTTGAAAACGTATGTGACACTCTTCCCATGGAGAGCTGGAGTCTGTGCCCCTGGCCCCTTGAACCCGGGCTGTTTGATTGCTTGACCAATAGACTACAGTGGAATTCACATTAGGACTCAGTTGCTGGGCTCAGGCCTTAAGAGACTGGCAGCTTCTACTTCCTGTGTGTGGGTTGTTTCTTGTTGTTGTTTTTTCGTTTTTTAATAGTTGCTCTTAGAACTCAGCCACCATGCTGTGTGGAAGCCCAAACAGCTGGTGGAGAAGAATTGAGGCACCCCAGTTGTCAGCCCCAGCTGGGCTCCCTGACCAGCCAGCACCAATTTGCCAGCCATGGGAGTGCACCATCTTGGAAATGGAGTGCCTATCCCAGTTGAGCGGCCCCCCTGACACCATGTGGAACAGGGACGGGCCTTCCCTGCCGAGCCCTGCCCCAGGCAGACACATAAGCACCATATTGGGGTGGTTTGTTACACAGCAGTAGATAACCATAACAAGGGCTGCAGGGTAGACTAGGGCAAGATCCTGAAGAGCCTTGTAAGCCAGGGTAGGAATTTTGGGTTTTGTTTTAATTGTGATGAACAGCCATTAGAGGCCAGTGAGCAGCGGAGTGCCTGCAGGGGGACACGGGCAGCAGCAGGGGGCTAAGGAGGCGGCCCCTGCAATGGTCCAGCTGAGGGGTGGGTCACCATGGAGGGGAGGGGTTAGAAGTAGTGGATTCTGGGTAGAGGTTTAAGCAGGGCGGATGGGATATGCTGAGGGAATGGATGTAGAAAGGGGTCCACAATTTGGGGTCCACACAAGTGCTTGCATGGCGACAACCTCCTGGGGCGAGAACAGCTCGTTCAGGGGGCTGCCAAGAGATGGTCCAGATGAGGGGTGACTGCTGAGCCAGGGAGTGGGCAGAGACGGAAGGGGTGGATTTGAAGGGAGTCAGAGGTAAGCTGGATGGCACTTGGGGTGGGGCAGATGGGACACAAAGGGAAACTGAGGCAGCCCAGCATGGAGCATCAGGCTGTTCCCTTTCTGCCGCTGCTCCCACAACCCTGCCCTCGCCTCCCCGAATCCCACGTGAGGCTTTGTCTCGCTGTGCCGATGGCTTCCTGGCTTCCCTGGGGCATCTGTAATGTGGCTGCCAGCAGAGCCCCGAGGGGCACAGTGAGCAGATGGCAGGGAGCTGGGCGGGCGCTTCCCCCTTAGGGGGTCTGGTTGGGGGAGGCACCCTGGGCAGCCTCTGGGGGTGGGTGGGTGGGCATCACCGGGCATCCAACCCCCACGAGCTGGCAGCAGGCCTGTAGCCCTGACCTGGCAGAGGCCGGACAGCACCCAGCACCCAGCACCCAGCACCCACGAGACTTGGGAGGGCCTCCTCCCCTGCTTGAGGACAGACATTATGCCGAAGTTCCCACCTCCTGTGACCCTCAGACGGAGCTAAGGGACACCTGTAGCTGCAAGGCAAGTCTTCAGGGCCCCAGACAAGGACTGGGGGTGGTTTACAGTGGTTGGCCACCTTCTGTGTTGAGAAATGACCCTAGAAACTAGAGATTTCCTCCCTTTGCAAATGCGATTTTAAGCTTCAAGAAGGAATTGCATGTTAATCAGGCATTAAAACAGGCTGTGGAATAGTTAATGGCATAGAAAGATGTTGCATGGGGGACAAGGCAGCTGCGAAATGGTGAGTACATCCTGATCTCAATTATCACTCCTCAGCCTCCAACCCGGGCAGGCACACGATTTGGAGTTTGGAATGGCGCGCTGTCAGATTTTAACCATGGGTGGGTTAGGGCACCTTTTATTTTCTACAGGCTTTTTGTACTTCCTGAGAGTTCTGCAGAAAATATGTATTCATTCTAGCATCACACCCTCCAAAAAAATTCTTATCAAACTGTGTAAATAACTTAGACTAGAAAATCTGCTGCTTAATAAAAAGGCATCAGTGATCAGAATAGAGAATTTGAAAAGATAAAGAATCTCCACCCAGAAGGCACTACAGGAGGAGGCTATTTTTAAAGCTAAAAATTGTTTACTTTTCTCATTTTTCTGTTCTCAATTCTAGAACTGGTATTTGTGGGATTTTGTTTAAATTGTACGAATTTTTGTCCTAGCTCTTACTCCTGATTGTGTGTGATTATTTTTCCTTCATAAAAAGAAAAAACTAACTTAAGCCGCTTCTGATTTGGAGGTGGTCCTTTAGTGACCTCTCCTGGGGGTCAGTGAACCTCAGCCCCAGCTCAGGCCCAGAGCCAGCTGGGTGGGCTGAGGGTCTCTGTGTTATTTGCTGATCCCAAGTCATGTGCTCTGGTGAGAAATAGTGCAGGGTTATACCAGCCTGGGAGAAAATGCCTGTTTCCTCATCTGAATAATGGAGTTAATGGTATATATTTATGACAAATTCAGGGCAAGTGTGTAAACGGCAGTTCTCTTTCCAGGGTGGTCACCTTGGAGCTCCCCACACACTTTGGGAGCCGCTGTGGAAACTCCAGCCTGGAGGAAGCATGGAACAGAGGAATGAGGGGGCCGTGCAAGTTGGTTTTTGGCTTCCCTGTGCCGTGACCTGGGAAATTCCTCGACTGTGCTGAGAGTCAGTTTCTACATCTGTAAAATGGGGATATTCTATTCCTCACAGCTTATTACATAGGTAAGTAGGTTAGGAGCAGGGCCTGCCCAGGGGTAGATGGCACACAGCAGCTGTGACGTATTCCTGGCGGTCAGTGGATGCCCGCGCTTCTCCACTGAACCTTCTTGGAAGCGGAGTTGGTACCTGCACACCCCTCACGAGGGGAGCTGGGCAGGGTCCTAAGCCAGGCCCCCCTCCCTCCTTTCTGCTCCAAGTACAGCCATCTCAGGATAAAGGCTGGAGCCCACGGCAGGTTTTCCCATCAGGCTTTTATTATAAAGAAGGTTCCAGAGCATCCCAGCCTCCCCCTCCAGCCCAGCCCCAAGGTCTGCGACCTGTCCCAGCACTGCCTGGGTCAGCCCCAGCCAGCCGCTTCTGACGGAACAGAAAGGACGGTGTTCTCAGGGCGCGGGGGGTCTCTGCCAGGTCTGCCTGTCCCCTGGAACAGTCATTTCCAGTGTTGCGCTGGGAGCCCCTCGGGACCCCTCCCCGGGTCCTCTGCACTAGTGGCAGCTATTCACAGTTGGCGCGTGATAAGTTTTTTTAATATATAAAAGCTTTTTTTTAAAAAAAAAAAAAACAACAAAAAGTGGTGCTTTAGAAACACTTCCAGCAAGATCAAGTAGCCCAGCTACAGCCTCGGTGCAACTCAGCCCCCTCCCCTCCCTCGAGACCAGGATCGTCCAGCACCTGTCCCCTCGGCCCCTGCCTGCCCGGCTCCCGGGGCAGCACAGAGCCTCCTGTGGGCAGTGGATGCTGCCCACTCGGCCAGTGGCCGCTCGAGCACAGAAATCTGACACTGCTGGATGGCGTGTGGCCAGGCTCCTCTGCAGGTGAGTAGAGACGGGGACAACATTTTGGTGGTTGAAGCGGAAACCAGCTGAGGGCTGGTTCAAGGGGCCTCCCCTCCACCGGGTAGGATGAGGTAGTGTTTCCGGCTGCGACCTCAGGGCCGGGCGGCCTCTTCGCCCATCGGTGGGTTCGTTAGCACTGGGCCGTGCAGGGCACAGCGAGCAGGGCGCCGTCCAGGCTGTGCTGGGTGGACGGTGGGAACCTTACCGGGGAACGGCTGCAGCATTTGAGCCCCCAGCCCAGAGCCGGGTCTGGGGGCAGGTGGGAGGGGACGGTGCCCAAGGGGCCAGGGCTGGGGGCTCCTCTGGCTGGCTCAGAGAGGCCCCTCGTGCTGCGTCGTTTCCCAGCCGGAGTCCGAGGCACTGGGGACAAAGCGAAGTCGAGGGAGGGCACCCGTCCTGCCAGCCCCCAGGCTCAGGCCTCGCTGTAGCACTCGTAGATGTTATCCTCCATCAGGGCCACCACCTGCTCAAACTTGTGCTGCAGCTGCGTCCTCCGGGCTGTGGGGTTTGCCTCCAGGGCGCTCATGATCTGAGGGGGAAGCGGAGGGAGCTGGGCCCAAGCCCGGGCCCAGGACCCCCGGGCCCCACCGCACATCCGGGGGGAGAACACACCGCCTGGATTTCCACTGCTGGTGGCCACCCCCAAAGCAGAAACATCCTGGGGATATGAATGCCTGAGAGGGACCCTCACCCTGGGTTTGTTTCCCTGAGCAGGTGGCGGTGAGCAGGGCTGACGGGGGCATCGTAGCTCCAAGGGGGGCCTCGCACTGGGGGCTACTCACCTGTGGGCGATACCTCTTGGCGTATTTATAAATCTCTGCCATGGCCACGTTGGTGTTGAACTCATTCTGGTATTTCTATGAGGAAAGACAAGGCGGGAGTCGGAAGAAGGTTGACTCCATGGTCAAAACCAGGCCCAGCCCAGCCAAGACCCGCTGCTGCTTAAACACAGCCCCTCGCTGCCGGTCAAGTGCTGCCCCGCCCCGCCCCGCCCTGCCCGGCAAGGTCCCCGCGGCGCACCCGTGACTCCTCCGCCAGGTGCGCATTCATTTCCTGCTCGCTGAGCGGAGTCATGTCATGGATCTGTTTGTAGTAGCGCTGCACGATTTTCCGGTACTCGGGAATCTCCTTGGCGTACAGGAGCTTGTTGGTTGGTGAGTCCTGGGCAGAGAGGAGTGAGGGATTAAGACACAGACTCGTTTTCTCCTGGATGAGCCCTCGTCTCTCCCACCACACAGACGAGCCTGTGACTGAACGTCCCCGCCCTGCGGGCTTTGGACCAGGGCCCCCCACCCCTATCCTCTCTGCCCTTGTACTTGGAACCCCTGCCCTATTTTTCTACGGAACTGTCAGGGTGATGACCTCAAGGGGGACCGACTTTTAGGGGGAGAAGTGCATGGGCTTGTGCCAGCTCTCTGACACGCAGGCTGTTTTGTTTGTATCCTTGCTTAGGGATATGGGTCTTGGTGGCTAAGATTTCTGGAAGCCTGATTGCTGTCTCAGTGGAATATTTCCCACCACATGTTTCCTACGCCTGAAAGCAAAACGTGCCAAGTATGCTCCCAGTTCTCTGACATGGGCGTCTTGCCTTCAGAGATAGATAGTGTGTGAGAGGTGACGGCATTTTCTGCCTCTTGTGGCCTCTCTCTGAAAGTCAGGGGCTAAACGCAGGGCCAGGCACCCGCCCTCCTGCAGGGACAGGTCTAACTCTACCGTTTCATTAACGCGCACAGCCTCCCTGCCCGGCCCAGGCCCTTCCCTCTGCCTGGAATGCCGCTCTCTCTCCTCCGCGCCCGCTAAAGCCAGCTGGGTCCTCTCCCTGCAGACAGATGCCTCAGGGGTCTCCCTCCTGCATGTATTCAAAGGTCTTGGTCACTTGTGCCCCCCTCTGCCCATCCCTTCACTCAGTGCCCACTGGATGGCTCTTGACCATCAGGGCTGCCGCCCGGAGCCTGCTGGTCTCCGATGGTGTGCCAGGCCACGCAGGCTTTCCACGTTCACTCTGGCGTCTCCCGGCCTGGCTCCACGGCCTCAGCCTTGGGAACTGGTGCAGGGCACAGCTGAGGCAGCTGCAGCCAGTCTGCAGCCACGTAGTTTGACTGTGGGTGGCGGTTTCTGGGAGTCCCCCCCGCTTCTGATAACCCCGTTCACTCCCACATCCCCCAGATCTGAGCTCTTTTGGTTCCCCTCCCAGAAAGATCTCCCTCCCCATCAGCACCAGGTGGCCTGCCCAGGAGCAGCTGACCTTGCCCAGCTGCAGGTCCGAGATGGAACAGGCGTCGATGAAGGCCTGTGCGATGACTGAGAGGCAGGCATCGATGTGGTCCGTCTTCTCGATGTCAAAGACAAACTGTGGGTTTTTCAGGATGTTCACCCAGAACCGGAGAGGAAGGCTGTGGGACAGAGAGTGACAGGGGCAGCGGTGTGAGCCCCCCCGAGGGTGGGCAGCGGAGGCAGTGGTTGCCGAGGGGGCTTGGGACAGGCTGGCTTTGCCCCTCGAGGCCAGTGGAGACTAGTCACAGGACGGAACCTCTGGAAACCTCAGTTTGCTCCTCCACAAATGCAGTTGATGGCCATCCCCGGCCGGCTGGGGCAGCAGAGGGGCTGGGAGCCGGGTTTCCTGCGTGGAGAGAGCCATGGGCTGCGGCAGGAGCTGCAAGGCCTGACTTCATCCTCACTGCCCGCCCCACCCCCTGCAGAGTGGCCCGCTCTCACGCAGCAGCCTGGAGCCAGGGAGCCAGTCCTGGTTCTCATTAGAACCCCCGCCCTGCCCCCGCCTCGCAGCCCATGGCTCCTCCTCCAGCCCCTGCAGGGCTGTGGGAAGTCCATCATTAGCTGGGTCACCAGGCAGACTGAGGGAGGGGAGAGGCCTGGATCCTTAGCCTCAGGAGGCCAGAGGGTTGCTAACACCCTCCTCCCCAGTGACTGGGCAGCCTGGGACATATGGACCCCCCCGCAACCCCACCCAGAGCTCTGAGCAGCCCCTGCAACTATACAGAAACTTCTAGGTCTGCGGCATTTTTTTCTGAGGGTTAGGCTGAGGTTTTCAGCAACTTCTTGTTGGGGTTTGTGACCATGAAAAGCTAAACAGTGCCTCAAAGGAGGGATGTGATCGGGGGCAGGAACATCTCCACGAGCCTCAGTGTGCTCATCTGTAAAATGGAGCTGACGGTGCCCACCGCAGAGGGGTGGAGGAGAGTGATGGTAAGGGCAAAACTTAGACGATGCTCACTTCTAGTTAATTCTTACAATTAAAGTGGGTTACTTTTACTGCCCTGGTTTTATAGCTAGGAGAAACTAAAGCACAGAGAGGTTAAGCCACTTACCCAAGGTCACACAGCTTGGAGTGGCATAAGGGATTGAACCCAGGCCGGTGGGCTGAGAGACCAGGCTCTGAACCCCCGCACCACTGCTGCCCCCAATGATACAGTGAAGCCACACAGCCCTCCCCACTGGCCTCCCACCCACACCACACTGGCCCACCACCTGTTGGTCTTCCAGATGTGTAGGGTGTCAGGGTCTGAGATCCCCCTCTTCTCTGCTTGCTCTTCCAGGAAGTCAAAGAAGTACTTGACAGCCAATGGGGGCTTGTCTTCACGGATACTCAGAATGGCCTTGAACAGGTCATCCAGAAACTTCTGCAGCGTGCCCTGCATGGAAGCAGGTGGCCGCCGTCAGCCCAAGACCACACGGAGAGGGGTAAGCAGGCACCTCTGGCGGTTCAGGGGAGCCCGTGGTGCTGGGACTGAGTAGTGCTGGGTGAACGGGGAAGCTACGTGCCATCAGGCTGGTCATCTAACCTCTCTGGACCTCGGTCTTCCTGTCTGTGAAACGGGTTAGTGCAACCTACCCCACAAGGGTGTTGGAAGGACTGAGACATAGAGCAGGGAATTGCTGGGCTGGAGTGTTAGCTCTCAGGCGCCCACTCTGCTGCCCCAGCCGTGTGGCCTTGGGGGCATCACTGGGCCTCTGCTGCCCTCCGTGTCACACAGGCTGATAGAGAAGTTGTCATCGGGCACCCTTCATGCTGGGAGCAAACCCCTCCTCAGCTGGGACCCAACGCCCTCAGCCTCTCGCCCCAGAGCCTGGCTGGCCCCACAGGGGACGCACTGTCCCCCTCACTCCAAGTGTGTGCTCACAGCTGACCCACTGGAGTGAGGACACAGAGATGAGGATGGGCCCACCTTGGTGGACAGCAGGCGGGTCAGGTAGATCTCTGGTAGCACCTTCTTGCGGTGGCTCTGCCGGTGGGACTTCTTGGGCTCTGCAAGCTCATCCGTGGGCAGCACCTGGGAGGCCGGGGCAGTGGTCAGTGCTGGCGCCAGGCACCATCCCCAGCCGCCCGTGGGCGGTCCCACCCTGCCCCCGTGGGCACTGGGCTCCCTTTGTGGTGCATGTGAGCTACCCTGTGTCCCGTTTCCGCTCCCCACCCCAGCCTTTCCCAGGACCTGCAAGCACTGCCCCCAGAGGCCCAGGGTGGCAGGAAGCCAAGTGGACACCCAGTGAAGGGCGGGCACCCCCAGGGCCGGAGGCAGGGCACTCACCAAATGGAAATACTTCTCTGTGTCCAAGTCTTTCACTGCGAGAGGGAAAACACACACAGTAAACGAGAGGGGAGTGGGGAGAGAGAGAAACAGAAATGGAGACGAAAAGATGGAGAAAGAAACTACCTCAATAAACAGAGCCAGACAGACGTGTGGAGAGAACAAGGCAGAGAGAAATGCAAAGTAAGAGAGCTGAGAGAGAGAGATGCAGAGAAACACACAGAGAAGGAGGTAGAGAGAGAAAGACAGAGGCGCTGACAGAGACGGAAACATCCACAAGGTGACAGCAGGAGCAGGGAGACAGCCACAGGTGGAGACGGGCACGGCCCCGGAGGAGGGCGGGGAGGCTGCCCTCAGCCCCAGCCCAGACCTCACTGGGAGAGACCCGAGAGCCTGCTCCTTGCCTCAGGAGGGGACCCCAAGACCCAGAGGAGCCTAGGACCCCAGGCCTGGGGCATCTGAAGGTATGGATGGGAGGTTTGAGGCGGGGACACAGGCCAAAGCCCACATGGCCTGGCGGCTGCCCAGACCTCTTGGAATCACATCCCACCCTCCTGGGGCCTCTCTCTGCTGCCTGCAGGAAACCAGCGCTGAGAGGCCTGGCCACAGGCCCTGCCAAGCAGCCCTGCGGCAGGGGGCCCCCGGCCCCGCCCCCAGCAGGGAGCCTCAGCCCGGCCCAGCCCTGTCCCTTGAAGCCTCAGCTTCCCCACTGGGGCCGCTCAGAAGGGGCCCTCCCCACGTCCACCAGCACTACCTCGGCCCAGGGTGTTGTCCTTCTTGTCTGTGAGGCTCATGGCCAGGGAGGCACCTTCAGGGATCTGAGGGGGAGAGAGGCCGAGGTCAGAGGTTGGAGGTCAGGGAGGGTGGGAGTGGAGGGAGGTGGGTGGAGCCGGGGCCCACCTTGTAGTGGGCCAGCGTGTTGAGCTTCTTGCGGCCATCCTCGACCACCGAGGTGTCGTCCAGGTCCCGCAGGATGTAGCTCTGCGTGCTCGAGGCGAACCACTCTGCGGGCAGGGGGCAGGGCATCAGGGCTGGGAGCAGGGGCCGCGGGGAGGCAGGCACCCAGCGGGCCACACGGGGAGAGAACCGGGGGCGCCCACACCTGTCTCTGAGCCTCTACTTCCCCATCTGGGAGACGGGGAGGGGAGAGGGTGCCGGGCGCAGAGCAGGAGCTCTGCAAAGGCTTCATCCTCGGGGCTGTCACTGGGACCTCAGAGCTGCTGGGGAGGCCTCTCCCGCCCACCTTGGCAGCAGCCCGCATCAACCTCCCACCGCAGGCCCTGTCTCCCCTCCCCGCCCCAAACAGAGCTCCTGGCAGCCGATCTGTCTGCACGTCCCGAGAGCCACAGTTAGCGCACATTTGATGAGCGGCGGGAGTGTGTGCGCCCAAGGCAGGAGCCTGCGCTGCTGAAGCAGCCCCACGCCTGCCGCCCCTGCCCTGCCCACCTAGGTCGACGTCCTCGGCACGCGGCCACTGGGAGTAGGGCACGTTCTTGCAGAAGGCTTCCAGGATCTTCTCCTTCACCTGCGTCAGCGTGTCTGTGTCCATGGCCCGCACGCTCAGCGAGTCCATACCGCAGCCCTGGAAGGACACGTTCAGATTCTGCAGAGAGAGGCGGAGGGTCAGCAGGCGCCCACCGGGCCCTGGAGGGGAGTTGGGGGGCGGTCGGCAGTGGAGCCGGACTCTCCGGGGGTGCGGGACCCCTCCCTGCCCGCCCGCCAGGCTCACCCGGGGCTTGGCCTCGATGTTCTCCCGCAGCAGCCACTCCTCGTTGAGCGTGTAACGGGCCTTGCCTGTGATGGCGTCGATGGAGCCCTTGTTGACCTGCTGCTTGATGGCGCACAGGAGCAGGAAGAACGGCTCCCCCACCGTCTCCTGCGGAAGGTGCGCGCCTGTCAGAGGCTGAGGCCAGACTGCCGGGCCCAGCCCCTGGCCCCCAGCCCACACTCCAGAGTCCAGCCCCAACCTGGAACGCCTTCGCTACCTCCTTCTACCAATACCTCCGTGGCTGCCTGCTTAATACCCTCCTTTTGATCCTGGTGCTGCTGCCTCACTCCCACCCCCCACCCAGAGGTGCCTCTGTGGACTCCAAGCTTGAACATCACCAAATGTGGGTGGCCCCATTCATTTCATGCTGCCAGCAACCCTTCCAGGTACGGGGTGTCATTCTCTTTGCCGAGGCTCAGAGAGGGCAAGCAACCTGCTCAGGGTCACCCAGCAGGGAAGTGGCAGAGCTGGACTCAAAGGCACATCAGGGGGCGTGTGAGGACTGAGAAAACAATCTTCTGAAACAATGCCACTGACAGAGCCTCTGTTCCGTCCTGGGCTTGCTCTGAGCCCTTGCAGGAAGTCAGGCCTTCTATGAGCCTCAGTTTCCCCATCTGCATAATGGATCCTATGGGGCTGTCCCTGTGCCCTCTGAGCCCCCCATTCCACATCTGCACAAAGAACATGATAATCCCTTCCGCAGAGTTGGCATGAGAATAAAATGAAATCAGGTCTAGGTGGCGGCACAGCTGCCCCGCTCCCCGGCACCCTCACCCTCAGGCAGCTGTACATGCAGATGGACATCCAGTTGGTGAGCATCTTCTCGACCACGGACTCCGTGCGCCTCAGCATGAGCTTGGGGTTCTTGGCGGCCGAGGCGTCGATGAGGTCCACCAGCAGCTCCTTCATGATGCCCGTATAGTACTCGAGCTTGCCGTGGAGCGCAATGGTCATCAGGGAGGCCAGGCTGCACCTGTGGGCGGGCGTGGGCTGAGGGCGTCAGCACCACCCGCACCGCAAGGCCCTGGGCTCCGAGGACCACGCAGTGGGGGTTCTGCTGCTACCTTGTCGCTGGATGCAGACGGGTGAGTGTGACTAAAATCTCGCTGGAGAAAGGGCTACCTTCCCTACCATGCACAGCAACCGCCATGCCCACGAGCCCTGTCCTGGCAAGCAGACCAGGAAGGGGAAGAATGGGGAGGGGGTCTCAGGACCTCCAAAGCCCCAGCACCCAGGGTCTGACGCTGGGGAGATGCCAGCTGCCCCAGGGACATGGTGATTTGGAAACTGGCCCAGCCTTGGATCCAGCCAGGCAGACCCAGGACCGGCTGGGTGGCCTCCAACAGGCCCCTGCCCACCCCCGGAGCCTCGCAGCCTGACCTGTCCCGCACTGCGAAGTCCTTCTGTTGCTCCAGTGCGTGGACGAAGACGATGAGGAAGTGCTTGTTGTTGAGCAGCGAGGAGAACAGGCTGATGCCCTCTTCCATGTTGGGCCGGCAGCTCTCGGGGATCTGCAGAAGCATTCAGTGAGGGGGTGTCCACAGAGGTCCAGTGTCTCTCCCTGGCCTAGGAGTCAGCACTCAGGATGCCCTGAATGGCTCCTCAAATGCTTCCTGGGAGGGGGGGCTCATTACCTTTAGTGGTAGACGCCTCCTACCTCCCTGTGAATGGGAACAGTGGCTCAGTTGAATTGAAAAGTGAGGCTCGGGCAAGGGTGCCTGAAGGCAACCCAGTATCCCTGTGTGAGGGGGGAGTGGGATGTCCAGGGGGACCCAATCCTCTCCCCTCTCTACCTGGCCTGGGGGTCAGCACGTAGAACGCCCTGAATGGCCACTTGAATACCTCCTGTGATGGAGGGCTCACTACCATCTAATGGCAGGTTCCTCCCAACTTCCCATGATTAGGATCCATGGGTCAGATGAGCTGGAAAGTGGGGCCCGGAGAGAGATGGGGTTGCCCTGAGGCAACCCAATGTGTGTGTGTGTGTACCGGTGGAGGGCTACTCACCTTCCACTCTCCCAGCAGTGGGTGGGTCTCCTGCACCAGGGAGCTGCCCGGGGAGTTGAGGGTCTGGGAGGGCAGGACGTAACGCTCTTCATAGAGGGAGGAGCACTGTGGAGGCAGACCCCCAGCACCTCAGCAGGGCCGCAGACCCCCAGCATCTCGGCAGGGCTGCACCTTCCCCTGATGCATGCAGGGGCCGCTCGACAAATGCCAAAGCCCACTTTACAAAGGAAGAAGAGGCAGTGGGCCACACCCAGGTGCCACAGGACTCCAGAGGAGGGGAGGGGAGTCCCCGGGGGCTTCCCGAAGGAAGAGGAGCAGACGCAGCATGAAGCAAGGTGTGGCAAAGCTAGAGTGCACCAGGTTTCAGAGGAAGCAAACGCAGCTCAGTGCAGAATGAGGGAAACGGAGGCAGAAATGCCTGCGGGGACCACAATATGGGCTCTCTCAGGGCCAGAGGAGGGTGCTGGCCACTGGCATAAACACTCCTGACAGGCCGGGGAAGGTGGGGACAAGGCAGCGGCCCCTGGAACAGCACAAGGAGGCATGGAAGGGATGGGACGGAGTCCAGTGGACAGAAGGAGGAGATGTGGAGACCCAGAGAGGCCTCCCTGGGAAGGGGCCCAGAGAGGAGAGGGGCTGGCAGGGAACTGGTGCCTCTACTCACCCCGAGAGGGGAGGCATGCCCAGCACCCCAAGAGAAAAGTGGGCCTGGCAGCCAGCTTCTGTACGGACAGTTAAAACATCAGTGGGCAGAGAAGGGAAGTGGGGGAAACTGGGCCCCCTCCCTCGGCAGGCCAGGGCAGGGGCCCAGGCGGCCACGGGCAGGCGTGCAGGTTTCGGACTGCTCAAGGGGCCCAGGCTGCACTTGTCAAGTTCTCCCCTCGGCACAGAAGTGCCCTCTAGGTTCTCAGGGCCCAGGGAGGGGTCGAGGAGCTCCTGCAGTAGCCGGCAGGGGCCCGGACTGACCTTAGGGAAGAAGGTGCGGGTCACAAAGTGCTTGTACTCCAGGAAGGGGATGCCCTGGCTGCGGTTCAGCTCCTTGGTCAGATCCGTCATGTCCGTCTGCAGCTCAGCAAAGCCTGGTAAACAGGCAGTGGCTGTGAGTGGATCAGATGGTGAAGCCGAGGCCCAAGGTCCCGCATGGTCGCCACCCGCTACCTTTACGGATTTCCTCTCGGATCTGGGATTCCATCTCCTCCATCTGCAGCAGTGTCTTCTGCCAGTAGCGCTCAGCGCGGCGACTCTTGGTGCAGAAGACAAACAGGGCTGTGGGCAGCAGAGAGGCGGGTCAGGCCAATGAAAGCCCTTCGGAGAGCATTTGTCGGTACCTGCACTGCGCAGGGCCTGGGCCTGAAGGGAGAGGTCCTGCCTGCGCCCCTCAGCTCCAGCTCCTTGGGGCAGGCGCCTCAGCTCACGGTCCTCTCCTCCCCAGTGGGTTGAAAACTACAGGGCCAAGGGCTTGGGAAACGGCCAGGAAAGTAAGGCTCCACGTCCCATTCTTATAATAAGAAATGTGTGTTTGTTTAAAATAGTGATAAGCACCTACCCTTCTGAAACTATTCCAAAAAATTTCAGAGGAAAGAACACCCTCAAACTCATTCTAGGAGGCCACCATCACCCTGATACCAAAACCAGACAAAGATACTACAAAAAAAGAAAAATACAGGCCAGTATCACTGATGAACATAGACGCAAAAATCCTCAGCAAAATACTACAAACCGAATCCAACAACACATTAAAAGGATCATACACCATGCTCAAGTGGGATTTATCCCAATGATGCAAGGATTTTTCAATATCTGCAAAAAAAATCAGTGTGATACACCATATTAACAAATTGAGGAATAAAAACCATATGATCATCTCAATAGATGCAGAAAAAGCTTCTGACAAAATTCAACACCCATTTATAATAAAAACTCTCCAGAAAGTGGGCATAGAGGGAACCCACCTCAACATAATAAAGGCCATATATGACAAACCCACAGCAAACATCATTCTCAATGGAGAAAAACTGAAAGCATTTCCTCTAAGATCAGGAACAAGACGAGGATGTCCACTCTCGCCACTATTATTCAACATAGTGTTGGAAGTCCTAGCTGCAGCAATCAGAGAAATAAAAGGAATCCAAATTGGAAAAGAAGAAGTAAAACTGTCACTGTTTGCAAAGGGCATGATACTATACATAGAAAATCCTAAAGATGCTACCAGAAAACTACTAGAGCTAATCAATGAATATGGTAAAGTAGCAGGATACAAAATTAATGCACAGAAATCTCTTGCATTCCTATACAATAACAATGAAAGATCAGAAAGAGAAATCAAGGAAACAAGCCCACTCACCATTGCATAGAAAAGAATAAAACACCTAGGAATTAACCTACCTAAGGAGGCGAAAGACCTATACCCTGAAAACTATCAGACGCTGATGAAAGTAACTGAAGATAACACAAACAGATGGAAAATATACCATGTTCTGGGACTGGAAGAATCAATATTGTGAAAATAACTATACTACCCAAGGCAATCTACAGACTCAATGCAATCCCTATTAAATTACCAATGGCATTTTTCACAGAACTAGAACAAAAAATTTTACAATTTGTATGGAAACACAAAAGACCCCTGAATAGCCAAAACAAAGATGGAGCTGGAGGAATCAGGCTCCCTGACTTCAGACTATACTACAAAGCTAATCAAAGTAATCAAAACAGTATGGTGCTGCCACAAAAACAGAAATATAGATAAATGGAACAGGATAAACAGCCCAGAGATAAACCCACGCACCTATGAACAATCTATGACAAAGGAGGCAAGACTATACAGTGGAGAAAAGATGGTCTCTTCAATAAGTGGTGCTGGGAAAACTGGAGAGCTACATGTAAAAGAATGAAACTAGAACATTCTGTAACACCATACACAAAAATAAACTCAAAATGGATTACAGATCTAAATGTAAGGCTGGAAACTATAAAACTCTTAAAGGAAAACATAGGCAGAACACTCTCTGACATAAATCACAGCATTATCTTTTGTGATCCACCTCCTAGAGTAATGAAAATAAAAAGAAAAACAAACGGGACCTAATTAAACTTAAAAGCTTTTGCACAGCAAAAATAAATACAAAAACCCAAAAGACCATAAACAAAACAGAAACACAACCCACAGAATGGGAGAAAATATTTGCAAATGAAGTGACCGACCAGGGATTAATCTATAAAATATATAAACAGCTCATGTAGCTCAATATCACAAAACAACCCAATCCAAAAATGGGTGGGGGCTTCCCTGGTGGCGCAGTGGTTGAGAGTCCGCCTGCCGATGCAGGGGACATGGGTTCGTGCCCCAGTCCAGGAAGATCCCACATGCCGCGGAGCGGCTGGGCCCGTGAGCCATGGTCGCTGGGCCTGCGTGTCAGGAGCCTGTGCTCCACAACGGGAGAGGCCACAACAGTGAGAGGCCTGCGTACCGCAAAAAAAAAAAAACAAAAATGGGTAGAAAATCTAAACAGACATTTCTTTAGAGAAGACAAACAGATGGCCAAAAAGCACATGAAAAGATGCTCAACATTGCTAATTATTAGATAAGTGCAAATCAGAACTACAATGAGGTATCACCTCACACTGATCAGAATGGCCATCATCAAAAAGTCTACAAACAATAAATGCTGGAGAGGGTGTGGAGAAAAGGGAACCCTCTTGCACTGTTGGTGGGAATGTAAATTGATACAGCCACTATGGAAAACAGTACGGAAGTTCCTTAAAAAACTAAAAACAGAATTACCATATGACCCAGCAATCCCACTCCCAGGCATATATCCAGAGAAAACCATGATTCAAAAAGATACATGCACCCCAATGTTCACTGCAGCATTATTTACAATAGCCAAGACATGGGAGCAACCAAAATGTCCATCAACAGAGGAGTGGATAAAGAAAATGTGGTACATATATGCCATGGAATATTACTCAGCCATAAAAAATAATGAAATAATGCCATTTGCAACAACATGGATGGACCTAAAGATGATCATACTAAGTGAAGGACATCAGAGAAAGATAAATATCATGATATCACTTATATGTGGAATCTGAAAAAAATGATACAAATGAACTTATTTACAAAACAAACAGACTCACAGGCTTTGAAAACAAACTTACAGTTACCAAAGGGGGAAGGTGGGAGGAGGGATAAATTAGGAGTTTGGGATTAACAAACACACACTACTATATAAAACAGATAACCAACAAGGACCTATTGTATAGCACACGGTACTGCACTCAACACTCTAATAACCTATATGGGAAAAGAATCTGAAGAAGAATGGATATATGTTTATGTATAACTAAATCACTTTGCTGTACACTTGAAACTAACACAACAATGTAAATCAACTATAATATAAAATAAAAATTAATTTAAAAAATTACTTGTTGAGTGAAAAAAAATAAAATAGTGGTAAACAGTGGATTTCTCTAGATGAGAGAATTATGGGTGATTTCTGTTCTCTTTCTGCTATTTAGCATTTTCAGTTCTTTCTACAACAACGAGGTATTACTTGTAAATTAAGAAACTTTTAAAAGATTACAAAGCAGTATTATATTATAAACCCTTTCTGGGATGTAACATATCTCTATATATCTCATATAATGAGATGCATAAAATATACATGGGGCTTCCCTGGTGGCGCGGTGCTTAAGAATCCGCCTGCCAATGCAGGCAACACGGGTTTGTGCTCTGGTCGGGAAAGATCCCACATGCCACAGGGCTACTAAGCCCGTGCACCATAACTACTGAGCCTGAGCTCTAGAGCCCACAAGCCACAACTACTGACCCTGCATGCCACAACTACTGAAGCCCGCGCGCCTAGAGCCCGTGCTCCGAAACGAGAAGCCACCGCAATGAGAAGCCCGCGCACCGCAACCAAGAGTAGCCCCCGCTCGCTGCAACTAGAGAAAGCCCATGCACAGCAACGAAGACCCAACGCAGCCAAAAAATATATATATATAATATTTTTATATATTATACATTCTATCCCAGTTTTCCCTAAATTTTCTACATTGAATATATTACTTTTTTAAAAACAGTTTTATCGAGATATACTGCACATGCCATATAGTCTATCCATGTAAAGCACACAATTGAATGGCTTTTAGTATATTCACAGGGTTGTGTAACCATCACCACTAATTTTAGCACACTTTCCCTGCCCCTTGAAGACCCATAACCACAAGTAGTCAGTCCCCATCCACTCTCCCCCTGCCAACCACTAATTTGCTTTCTGTCTTTATCCATTTATTTATTCTGGACATTTCATATAAACGGAATCAAACTATGTGATCTTTTATGTCTGGCATCTTTCACTTATCATGACATCCTCAAGGGGCATCCATGCTGTACCATGTGTCAGAACTTCTAAATAATTACAAAGCAGTACTTCTTATAACCCCTTTCTGAGATGTAATATATCTAGCTATATATATATAATACAATGAGATGTATAAAATATATATATTCCTTTTTATGGCTTAATACTATCCCATGGTATGGATAAACCATATTTTCTTTATCCATTACATCAGCTGATGGACATCTGGGCTGTTGCCACTTTTGGTGATGAATAATGCTGCTATGAACATTCATGCACAGGTGCTTGTGTGGACATATGTTTTCATTTCTCTCAGGCAGATACCCAGGACGGGGACTGCTGGGTCACACGGTAACTTTATTTAACATGTCGAGGAACTGCCGGAGAGTTTGCCACGGCAATGGCACCGTTTAAATTCCCACCAGCAGTGTATGTGGGCTTCAATTTCCATGCTACATTGAATACATTACTTTCATAACCATTATTTTAATAGTGGTATAGCCTACCTAAGAGGAAGGTTAATCTTCCCTGAACAGCTCTCTTATAAGTACCTTCAGCAGGCCCTGCTGACTGGAGAGCAAGGATCCGAATCCCTCTGCATGGCACTCAGGGCCCATCGCCTGGGCCCAGCGTACTTCTCAACAGCTACTGTCCTCCACCCTTGGTGCTGCAGCTGGGGCACACTCCTCACCACCCTCTGAGTGCCTGTTCAGTCTGCCCTGGCCCCCTGTGCCTTCTCTCCTACCCACTGATCTCCAGAGGGGCTGAGGCAAAGTGGGGTAGGTCTGCCCCCCCAAAACGACATGAGGGTGGGGCTCCTTACCAACCACGGAGAGCAGCAGCAGGACGCTACAGATGACAATGGACACGATGATGGCGGTCTCACTGCCCCCCAGCTGCAGCGTGGCGATGGTCTGGTTGAAGTTCCCTACCTGGATCTGCACAGAGGTGGGGGGAGGGGGCTGTATCTTCCCTGGACTTACGCCCTGGCTCTTCTCCTCGCTAGCTGTGCGGTCTTGAGCAAGGCACCTAATCTCTCTGAGCCTCAGATGCCACGACTATAAGACAGAGAGAGCCCCACCCATCTCCTGGGGATGCTATGAGGGCTAAATGAGATGATACCTGTCAAGCCCTGAGTCCCGAGCCTGGCACAGAAGGGAGACTCAATAAATACAGGCAACTGTGATAATTATTACACCCTGCGAGGAGCAGCGGAAGAGCCAGTGGCCGGGCAGTTCACAGAGCCTGGCCATGTCCTGAAGTATCTGTAGGGCTGCCCAAGGACCAGGGGAGCACGTGAGTTCTTAGGACTCAAAGGGAAGAACTGGGACTGGGGTACAGGAGAAAGGGAGCTTTTGCGGTCAGAGCCATCCTGGGTGGCGTGTGCCACCTGGGAGGGAGTGAGCGCCCCATCTCAGGAGGCATGCAAGCAGGTACAGTGCAGAAGAGACCCCACGTTCTAGGCCCTCTCTCCACTCCTGCTTCCCTCCCTCCGTGACTCGGCATGGCGACTGGCAGCCCAGACTCTGGGTAGAGCAACAAGTGGAATGGGGACAACTTGTCATGGCCTCTGAGAGTCAGCTGGGGCTGATCACCGACCTTGGACAGGTCACTAAGTTTTTGGGTCTCAGTTTCCTCATCTGCCAAGTGGGGAGGTAAAGCTCCTCTTTGCCCCAGTTGTCTAAGCTTCTGAGCATGACAACGCTCAGCTGAGACGTGCCGGGCAGGGGGCAGATGCTCAGGCCCTTGGGGCAAGACTGGGGGCCGAGCCCACCTCTGCCTCTAGTGCCCCGTCCACTCACTGTGATGGGCAGCTGCCCCTCGGCTGTGCCCAGGGACTCGTTGACCGAGCAGTGGATGACTCTCTCGGAGACGATCTGGATGTCACAGGCCACCTGGCCAATCCTGACCCGGTACTCGTGGCTCTCGAGGCCCAGGCCGTCCTGCTCCTTCTGCGGGAGCAGAAGGGGTGCCCGTGAGGCCTGTGGCTAAGCCCGGCCTGCTCACGCCCCCCACCGGGCACCCGCTGGTGCTCACGTGGATGACCAGGGTGAGGGGCTCCCCGGGGTGGTGCTTGATCCACTTCTCCCTCTTGGCCGTGGAGAACTGTGGGTCAGGGAGGTAGTCCAGGCGGAACCTGCTGCCCCGCTGGGCCTCCTCGGGGTCCAGGAGCTCCTCGTCCACGGCTGCCTCGTCTGCGTAGGCCCGGCCGTTGAGGAAGAAGTCCACGGGGGCTGAGGCGTTGCTCAGGGCCCCAGGCGATGGGCAGGTGATGAGGGTGGAGTTAAGAACCTTGCAGAGCTGGTTGTGGGGGGGCCGGGGCCAAGGTGGGGGACGGGAGGGAGAGTCAGATGTGAGAAAGAAGGGGGAGAGAGAGAGGCAAAGAGACAGGAGAGGCAGAGATGAGGAGACGTGGTGGAGGGACGCCTGGTCAGCCGGGGCCACAACCAGCCCTGCCCGCCGGAGCCCCGCCCTCACCGTGGGCTCCCGGCCGATGTGGTGCACGGCCATGGACACCTTCTGCACCATGTGGAAACGCTCGCCGGCCACCGTGATGGTCCTGCCGCCACTGCGGGGGGACAGCAAGCCCCGTGAGCCCAGGTGCAGCCCCAGAGAGTGCCCTGGCCTGGGGTCACGTCCAGGTCTCACCTGACGTGGCTGCGGCGGGGACTGATGGCCGTGATGACCGGGTTCCGCTTGTACCAGAAGGTGAGGTTGCCGCGCACGCAGCCCCGGCGCTCGAAGCGCACGCACACGGGCACGGGGGCCGGCAGGGCGCCCCCAGGCACCGTGCAGGTGATGCTGGTGTCCGTGCGCCTGCGGAGGACGTGGGCCGCGTCAGCAGGAACCCGCCTCCGTCACTCCCCAGCGAGCAACACCCCGTCACCTGGGGCACGTGGCCTGGGGTCCAGGCCTGCCCACCTGGCCCCCCACCTCATACAGGAATCTTGTTTCCATATTCCCACTGCCGCACCTTCGCTTGGGCTGTCTGCCCCGCCTTGGACGCCCTGCCTTCTCTCCTCTGACCTGCCCCATCCCACCTCCTCCAAGAAGCCTTCCCAGAAGCCCTCTCCTGGCTCCCGCCCCAGTGAGGGCCCTGCGCCCAGTCCTGAAAGCTCCGACTTCTCCCAATCCTGACCCCCCTGGATGTTCCTAGCTCCTGGGAGAGTGTCTGCTGTACCCTGAGGGCTGAGACTGGTGGGCTCATCTTGGTATCCACAGCAATGCCTATCAATGGCACCTGGTACACATTAAGTGCATAATAAAGACAAGTATTTCACTAAGAGGTTCTGGACCACAACCCTGCCACTGGCCACAACCCCTGGGCCAGCAGCAGCTCTCAGAGTGTGTACAATCATCACCATTTTCACTGCAGGTTAAGGTCACTTATGAAGTACCTACTGTATGCTGGGCACAGCACTTCCCACAAGTCACTGGTACTGTTCTTACCGGCTGAGAAAATTGAGGCTCAGAAAGAGGAAGGGGCTTGGCCAAGGGGACACAGCCAGTGAAGTCCCTGGTGATGCCTGGTGCAAGGACATCACCCCCAGCCCTCCAGCCCCCCAGCCCCCCAGCCTAGGGGCTTACACCAGCTCCATGCAGGGCTCCGTGTCATTCACCAGGACCTGGAGCTCAGAGCCCACATGGAGGTCGCTGCCATGGATGGTGATCCGGGTGCCCCCTGCCTTGGGGCCCATGGCAGGCTCCAGGGAGTGAACCAGGGGCAGCTGTGGGGAGGAAGGCAGGTGGTCAGGCCTCAGGCCAGCCCGGGGTGAGCCTGGCAGGGTGGGCAGGGGGGTAGGCTGCAGCCTCCCTTACCACGTAGGAGAAGCGCTCCCGTGACCTGCCCTCCTTGGAGGCGTTCACCGTCACCACGTCCGAGAACGCCCGCGGGGCTGGCCCCGTGGCACACACGATCCTGGGGGAGGCAACTCTGGTCAAGGAGCAGCCGGCGGATCCTGGGGGCCCAGGCAGGTGCCCTCTGGTTTCTCCCTCAAACAATGGCCCCTGCTCCACCCCCAGGGTGTGTGAGCGCCCCACCCTCGCACTCAGCCACCCACCCTCCCACTCACACCTGGCGCTGGCATTTGGCCAGGACACCCAACGGCATTACCCATGTCAAAATACTGAGACAATTCCCCATCAGCTGGAAAACAGCCACTGAGTCCCCCAGGTGTCACCCTGGTGCCAAGCTCTTCCCCGGGACCACCCCCGACCTGAGTTTACGACAGTTCTGCAGCTATAAGACAAGGGGATCGGATAAGATGGTCTTTGGGGATATTTGAAAGTTCTCCAACCATGAGAACCTTTGCTGGGCTGGTAGACTGATGGCCTTATCTGCAAGCCTGACTTACAGCCTTCGGAAAGGAAACCCAGCTCATTCCCTGCCCTCCGGGCCAGGCTCCGCAGCTGCAGGCCCAGACCTCTGCGCCACACCAGCGGCTCCCACACTTTCTTAACAGCAATTTTTTTCATCGGAGCAAGGCTTCCGTGGAGGTGGGGCTGGTCTAGGGGAACACGGGTGGGCTTCCCAGGGCAGCAGGCGCCTGAGTGGTGTCCCGAGCAGGAAAGGGCAGGACGCATGGTGGGAATGGCCTGAGCAAAGTCCGGGAGACCCAGGAGTGAGTGACTTCTGGGGAGCAGAAGGGTGCCGAGGAGAGTGGGATGGCAGAGCGGGGAGCGGGGAGAAGAAAAGGGAGAGCGGAGGGCGGAGATGCAGCTCGCACTTCCGGGGGGTGGAGCCTGCAGGTCACCCAGAATGGCCCCAGGGACTGCCCGCTACTCACTCCTCTGACACCGTGTATCTGTCGGCCAGCGGCTCACAGGCCACGCTGCCAATCCACACTCCACGGACCACGTCGCTGAGCCGCCGGCCCAGGTTCCTGCCGCGGATGGTCAGCAGGGTCCCGCCGTCCAAGGGGCCACTCAGGGGCTCAATCTGCCAGGCGAGCGGAGAAAGGGGTGAATGGGGTTCAGAGGCTGGGATGCTGGCAGGCTCCCGGGGAGGCAGGGCCAGGCAGACCCATCCCTTAGGGGAGGCTCTGAGAGCGCTGGCACCGCTAGCCACTTGGCAGGTCACTGGGGCTGCCAGACAGGATGTGCATTTGTGATACTGAGCCGGCTTGGGTCTGGGGACACCAGTGCATAGGGACAGAGTCACTGCTATTTGAGGGGTGTCTCCTGGGGACACCAAGGTCCACTCCCAGTGGCCATGTCTGACCACAAGACCCTACATCCCAACCAGAGCTGACTGGGCCTGGGATGGGCACCTGACCCAGGCTAAGCCAAACAGACTCCTTCCCTGAGATTTTTTTCTTAATTAAAACTAAGGCTTCGGAGTTACTGGCAGCCCCCATTTTCACCTTATCAGCAAGGTTTCCCTGACCTCGCTATAAAATTTAGAGACCATCAGCCCCAGCATCTCTTCCACCCCAGACTCCCAATGCCCCCGCCCTGCCCTGCCGTAGCACTTACCACCTTCTCTATGTATATTATTTCCTTTCTCATTATTGTCCCCTAACCCCAACTAAAACATCAGCTCTGTGAAGGCAGGTACTTGCTGCGTTCCCTGCTGTGTCTCTAGCACTGGGCAGGGCCTGGCACCCAGAAGGTGCTCAGGGGGTAATACAGTGCGCATGGGCCTGGGTGTGTGCAAGCACATGTGCTGCGGGTCCCTGAGCCCACGTGGGGCGCTGTACGTGTGCACATTCAGGCATGTGGGTGCAACAGGCTTCCGAGGGGGGAGGTGGGGGCGGGGTGCTTACCGCTCGGATCTCGGGGGCGGGGCAGGTGTCAGGCAGGGGCTGCAGGGTCCCCCGCAGGCGGCAGCCGTCACTCCACACACACAGGTGGCCCAGGTCCTCCCGGCCCAGGCACTGGGAACAGTCGGGGCTGCCCATGGCGCAGTTATAGACCTCCACTGCGGGAGACACGGAGGCAGCACAGGTCAGCACGGTCCTGGTTCTTAGGATCAGGACCCCATGAAGTTCTCAGTCTTCTCCAAACCCCCTGGGGGCTGTGCTAAGCACAGTGCAGCCACAGCCCCATTAACACTCATCCTCACTGTGAATCTCTCCAGTGGGAGCTGTTTATTAGCTCCATTTGACAGATAAGAGATGAGGCTCAGAGAGGTAGAGTGACTTGCCCAAGGTCACACAGCCTGTGAGTAGCAGAGCTGAATTCGTACCCAGGCCCGAGTGGGTCTCCTGAGCCCCCACGGAGCTCCAGGATGCTAAGGAACCACTGAGCAATGTGGGTTCTGTGAGCCTCAGAGCAGACCCTCGGACTGGCACAAGGAGAAGTGCAGGGCCAGTTCTCCGGGGCCTCAGGGTGTGCAGGCTGGTTCTGGGGCTTCTGTCTGGGACCTTCATAGCATGCATGTGGGGGGTGCCCACGTCCACCGAGATGTCTGAGACTCCCCATGAACAGACAGGCCCTTGGAGAGTTGATTCAGTACACATAAGAGCAAGGACACCAACCACCATATGGGGGCACAGACTGTGTCCCAGACACCCTTGCAAGGCTCTGTGTGCATCATCTCAGCAAATCCTCACTACACCCTCTGCGAAAGGGCCTCTGCCCTTGCTTCGTATGAGGACAATGAGGCTCAGAAAGGGAAGGGTAAGTAAGTACCTGGGGCTGCACAGCCACTGGCCTGGAGATGCCCCGAGGGCGTGGTGCCTGCCCAGAGTAGCTGCTCAATAATCAAGCGCTGAGTAACTGACCAGGCACAGAAAGGTAGGGCTGGGATCTGAGAGAGCGTGTGTGTTAGGGAACACCTGAGCACAGGAATGAGTCCCCCAAGGCTGCGTCCCACCCCCCGCGGCTGAGTCCCCTGAGGCCGTGTGAGGCGCTCCCACCTGTCATGTGGTCAGGGCTGTCCAGGAATCGGGCTGGCCGCCCCTTTAGTTGGAGGCTGAGTGGAAACACCTGGCTCTTCTGGGTTGTGTGCAGCTGCAAAAGGACAGGAAAAACCATGAGAGGTGTGAATGGTGTCTGGGTCTTTGTTGGGGGAGGGGTGTCAGGGAGACAGATGAGGGCAGGGCTACTGGGGGCAGGGGGTCCAAAAAGAGGAGGTAGAAAGGAAGGAGTGTAGGATCTGGACTCGCGCAGGCCTCCCCTTCCCCTCTTCCCCCGACCGCCGCCATCAAAGCGACACCACTCACCACCACTTGGTTGCAGCATACAGCTGATTCATTCACCCACACAGCCTCAAAGATCTCTTCTTGACCAAAGCTACATGCAAGCGCTGCACCCTGTGGGAGAGGTGGGTTGGGGAGAGTCAGGTCAGCACCCACTGCCCTGTACCTCCATCAGGACGTCAGACACTGCTGTCCTGAAGAGTGGGCGTGGTCCTACCATCAGGCCTTTGCCTGGGCTGCACCTCCTCCAGGATGTCCTTCCAGGCCTCCATGTCCAATGTTTGATGGAGGCAGGGGGTACATAAACACCTGGAACCTTGACCTTGTGCTCTCTCCATGCCACTAAAAGTCTCACCAACATCTCCCAATGGCCTAAACCCGGGGCCTTTCACTCCGCGGGTAAAGCCCTGACTCTTCAGCATGACCGACATACAAGGTTCATCCCAGTGAGACTCCACCTGTCCTTTAACGTCAAGACCCCCCCGCCTCTGCCCCACAAGGCCTGGGACCAGCCACAGGACACATGTCGACATAGCACACAGGCTGTCCTGCCCTCAGCCTTTGCCCAAGCCCATTCTTCCACCCAGCAAAACTCAACACAGCCTTCAAAATCCAGCTCAAATGTCCCATGTTCCAAAGCCTTCCCAGACTCCCCCCTCAAATCACAGGGGCACCCCTCACTTGATCATCCATCCATTCAGCAATGAACATCTGGGTGTGCGCCAGGGGCTCCATTAAGCTCCTAAAGCCTGTCCCCGACCCTGTATGCCAAGGACCACCCTTATCCCCTGTGCAGGCTCTGTCTACCCGTCCCCCCACCCACTGGGGAGGGTTGGGGCTGGGTCTCAGCCCCTCTGACACCTCCAAGGGCAGCAGATGGCAGCTGAAACAGCTCAGGTTCTACCTTACACAGGCCCACCCAGGTTCGAATCCCACCTCTGCTACCTCCTAGATGTGTGACCCTGTGCAAGTGGCTCCTCCTCTCTGGGCCTCGGGTTTCTAAACTCTGCAACCGAAAGAGGCTGCTCTACTCTGCAGGATTCTAGGAAAACTAGAGATGATGCTATCTTTAGTGGGTTGCACACTGTGGGTGCCTAATATATGCTGGCCGTTATTAGTATGCAAGGGGTGCTCAATAAATGCTTGCTGAAAGACTAAACAGGGCCAATCCCCCAATCCCGTCTTGCCCTCAGCCCAGTACAGGCCTCCGGGAGCAGCATCAGTAAGTATTTGCTGAATGAACAAACCCGGGTTTTGAGTGTGTTAGGCCAGCCGCGTGGCAGGACTTCCTGTTTATGTCCCTGTCGCTGGCAGATGTGACACCCTGAGGAGACAGCAGGTCAGCAGCTCCCCTGCCCTGCCCCCTCCCCGCTGCATTCTGAAACTAACACAGGAAAGTGGCTGTTGATAGAGCTGAGAGCTCATGTGTCCCTGTCACGCTGAGCTGGGAGGTGGGTCTGTCCTCCGAGTCCCTGGGCTCAGGGCCGCAGGGGAGCGGCACAGCCCTCCACGTGGCTCCAGGCCCCTTGCTGCCCCTGGAGGCTCTTCCCAACCATTGCAGGGAAGAGCCTGAGGGCCCAGGGCAGGGCCGCCCTGCCCCTCACTGAGCTGCAGGCCCTGCCACGAGGCTGCCTGACGCATCCCAGATGCCTGGCGTGTGGCCCCCACGTGTGACAGCCGTCACGGGCCTCGGCTCCCCCATGGAAGCGACAGATGGCAAGTCCGCAGAAGCTGGGGAGGGGGTGGCTGGCATGCTTCCAGGACCCATCAACACCTCCCACCCAGGACGCTCCTCCAGGAGGGACCCAGAAAGGGGCTGTGCCCCTCCCCCCAGCCCAGATGGGCAGTGGGAGGGGAAGACTGGTTGTAGGGAAGAGCATCCAACAAGGAGTCCAGGGCTAGGGTGCGAGTCCAGCCCTACGTCGTGTGACCTGGAGGCACCTGCGTCCCCTTCCTAGGCCTCATTTTCCCCACCTGGACAATGGGGAGTCGGGCGGCAAAGGGGTTCTCTGGCCATTCTCCAGGGAGGACACGTCAGCCACGAACTGGGGAGGTGTGTCCAGGGTCACAACTCAGCCTGGGGGCTGGGGCAGGGCGGGCACAGCATGGACAATGTCACCCATGGGCTGCGGCACTGGGCGGGGGCTGGGCCTGGATCTGTCAGGGGAGCTTTAGAGGGTAAAAGGGTCTGGGGGTCCTGGCCAGGCTTTCCTGCAGGCGCTGGGGGCTGCCTGCTGTCCCCACGGCCTGGCCCTCCCCGCCCACTTTCCTGTTTCCCCAGCTCCGTGCAGCCAGAGCGGGGTTTTCTCAAACACAGCCTGGAAACTCAGAGGAAGGAAACCAAAGCATGGGTGGTGGGCCCAGAGCAGGGTCCCCCCACCTGGGACGGCACTCTCCCAGCCCTCCGCCCCAACCCCGCCCAGCCGTCACTTACCTGGAAGAAGGCGGCATTGGCCAGATGCACCGGGATGCTCTGGGAGCTGCCCGTGGGCATGGGAGCCAGGGCTGAGGGTAGGATCTGCGGGCAGTCCTGAGGGCTCTGCAGTCAAAACCCAAGGAGGTGGGGCTGGCACTGGGGCGTTTTGGAAAAGACGGGGTTCACAGCCACCCCAGCCAACCTGCGCAGCTCCATCTCCCCGGGGAGGCACCAGGCAGCCCGGGGAAGTGAGGAAACACTACTAACAAAACGTAGCAGCCACACCCACCGAGGGCCGCATGCCCACTGCCTCCCACATACCATCTCACTTGACCCTCACGGCAAGGCCTACGAGCAGAATGCATTGGCCCCATTTCGCCGACGAGGAAACTGAGGCACAGAGAGATGCAGTACCCTGCCCAGTGGAACTGGATCCCCATGGCTGCTCCACCGCGTGCCTCTCAGAGGAAACCTCCCCGTCTCTGGGCCTCACCTTTCCCAGCTGTAAAATGAGGGGCTCTACCACTTTCTGAGACTCCACCCAGCTCTGGAGTTCTGGTTTCCAGATTAACTCACGATAAATGATTCAGAAAAGAGAAACCCCAGACTTCCGAACAGCCCACGGGAAACAGGCTGTGAGCGCCCTGGTGCCGCCAGGCTCCAGACCCCTCCCCATTGCCCGGGCGAGTCACAGGCCTCTGGGTGGAGGTGCCAGCTCCCGGCAAGTCCTGCGGAGGGCCTGGACATCCGCATTCCGCGGAGCCACAGAGGCGACTTCAAAAAAGGAAGGAAGTTAGGGAGGGGGGAGGGAGGTATGAACCTGAGGCTCAGAGAGCAGGGGCGCTACCTGAGGGCAGAGGGCAGAGTTGCTCTTTGAATTCCCATCTGTCTGAGGGCCAGAGACTGAGGCCTGAAACTGAGGGCCAGGGACCAGGGGTCTTTACTCCTTATTGTTAATTAGACAGGGAGCTCCTTCAGGGGACCCTCAGGGGCCCAGCATAAAACCAGAGCTCGAGGGATGCCAATGCCATAGTTACTATCATTGACCATGGTCATAGTGACAGCAGTAGTGGCCAGCTGACACAGCCCTCCCTGTGCACCTGGATACTTCTGAGCACTTTGCACAGTATTAATTCAACAAATCCTTCTCCCAACAGCCCTAAGAGGTAGGTACCACCATTACACCCATTTTACAGACTAGGATATTGAGGCACAGAGAAACCAAGTGGTTTGCCCAAGCACAGCGAGCTCTAGTTGTCCAGAATGTTTGCTGACCTCCAGGCCAGAAACCTCGCCCAGGCTGGTGAGTTTCCCTGGGAGCCGACCACAGGGGCCTTGGCCAAAGAGGCAACATGGCTGGGCCCAGGTGGGGCCTCCTCCTCCTCAGCTGACCACGCTGTGGGGCTGGGAGGTAGCAGATGGTGTCCACTCGCTGTGTGACCCACAAGTCTGACCCTCTCTGAGCTGCTGTCCTGTGCCATCCATGTGTAAACCCCCTGGAGTTTCCAGGAATGGAAGCCACATGTTTCTAATCGGGTCTCACAGCCGCTGCCAGCCCGCTTCACAGCTGGCTGGGGGCCCTGCGGCTCTGTCCTCCCAGCTGCCCCCCACCTGAGGGTAGGTGGCCAACAGTGGGGGCTGGAGGGGTGAGGGCTGGGGAAGGGGGAGCTTCCGCAAGAGGAAGTGACGCGGGATCATCCCTGAGGGCCCTTACTCCCCTTGACCCTTATAAGCCACGGCCACCTGGATGCTTGTACCCATTCTACAGAGTGGGAGCAAGGCTGAGAGTGCAGGCGCATCTTTGCCCTCTTTCAGCACCTCCCCCAGGGTTGGCTAATCCTCCTTGGGGACAGCTGGTACACCTGCTGCCAGCCTCCAGCCCCCCACCATCTGCCTCCAAGTCTGCCTTGGCCACAGGGGAATCTCCCCAACCCCCAGGCCTGTAGTTTGGGGGGGCTGACCCTACTCCCTAGCCCCAGGGATGAGCGGGTACCCAGGCCTATCCTGGACTCAGCAATTGGTATGGGTAGTGAATGTGACCCAGTTCCCCTGGAACTTCCGCAGAACCAACGAGAAAGTCTCCTGGGGCTGCTGAGGCCATCTTGCTGCCAAGCGGGGAGGGCCTGCCTGAGAGTGGAGGCCACTGAGAGGGGTGGGGAGGCCCTGCTGACACTGTTGGAGCCCCTGGATCCAGCTGTGCCTGAAGGGGATGCCGCCCCTCGGACTCTGTACTCACACAAGCCACATGATTCTGTTGGGGCTGACGCCAGTTTGAGCTAGGGCTTCCCTACTCGCAAAGGACTGGGGCCTCCCTGTCCCACCCCAAGCAGAGCCGTCAATGCCTCAGAAAGATGCTGAGCAGCTTCTCCCCTTAGCCAAAGTGTAGCCGCAGGCTCAGGAAACCACGGCCAACTGACCGAACGAACTCTGGGCAGAGCAGAGAAGGCAGGAGACCAGGAGTTGGGGTAACAGATGCCAGGGCAGCAATGCCAGGAGCCACAGAAAGCCCAGATGTGAGCCCAGTGTGTGCCATTTCACAGGGGGCCTCACCCGTCTCCACACTGGAGTTCACAGACTCCCCCAAGGTCTTTCCAAGTTCAAGAGTTGAGAGCTGGGGTCCCAATCCAGCAGAGCACTGGGTGGCCCTGGGACCCTGAACCCACCTGACCTGTCCCTTCCCTGCCCTTCTGCACCGCTCCCAGCCCCTGTAAACTTCCCCCGCATTCCCACCAAACTACCCTCTCCACTGGCTCCTAATCACCTTCATGGAGGCGTCTACCCAGGCTCCCCACCAAGAGACCCTGCCCTTCCATCTGCCCAAACCCTCCTTGCTTCTAAGGCCGAAAGTCACACTGCCTTGGGGTGGCCACACCCTCCTTGGACAACTGAACGTGGAGGATGCAGCACCCCCTCCACGGAAAAGCTGGAGCCCTCCTCCTGGCATCCTGCACTCCCCGGTTTCCTTCCTCTGGGGCCCACGACGGAACGGGAAGTGAGAGAAGACTCAGCCCCTAGCACCTGCCTTCCCAGAGACACCTGTCTGGCTTGGCCCAAGTCCTACTGCCTCCTCCCAGCTCCTGAGGGGTCCAGGAGGATGTGCAGACCCTGCTGCCTGCCGCCCGATCAGAGGCATGGCGCCTCCACGGCTAACTGGCACTTAATTAAACGCCAAATTAAGCATCGGTTCAGAAGCCCCTGTAGGCCCAGCGTGGGAGCTGCCTCTTTTCCCACTGGATTGCCATAATCCTCTAAGACAGACCCTCTCTGCACCCGCCTCAACCCTGACCTGCAGAGCCACAGACCTGGGAGAGAGTGGTTCACGGGGGCACTGCCACAGATACACCTCCAGGCTGGTGAGCTCCTATGCATCTGTTAGGACCCGGCAGAAGGTTCCCCTCCCAGAGAAGTCCTCTCTGTCCCACCCAGCAGAGTGGCCACCTACTGTGTGTCAAGTATGAAGTTGGTACCTTACAGACAGGTGTAACTCCAGATGCCCGCCCCAGCCTTTGAAATAGGCTCCATTTTACAGACGGGGAAATAGGCACAGACAGGTCTGGCAGCTTGCCCAGGATCACACAGCTACAACTCACACCTCAGGCTCTGGGTTCACGACGGGGAGGGCAGAACTGTGTCTAACCTGGTGCTTTCCCAGTGCCTAGGACACACCCAGGCATACAACAGGTGCTCAATAAATGAAGAGTGTTGAGGCTGGGTCCTCCTCGCCCCAGTATTCTAGGGTAGAGCACAGGAGGCAGGCTGCCGGCATGAATGCTTCACAATGACATTCATCAGCTCCCTACTGTATACACAGTCCAGGGCTGGGGCCGGAAGGAGATGCTGGCCCCAAACGAGAGCAGGAGTCCAGGCTGGCCTAGACTGTGGGGTCCCAGCGCCCACTGCACAGGCTCGGAGCCTCCCCTGGGATTTGGCCACACAGCCTCTACCGGGCCACTCTCCCAGCACTGGAAACCCCACGTTACTGCATCACTGCTTTGAGTTAAGCATTGCTGCTGCTGCACACCTCTTCCTCAAAGCACTTCTGAGGCTCAGACAGGAGGGGCTGAGACCACAGGGTTCCAGGCTCAGGCCATGAAGTCCCTCCTCAGCATTGCTCGTTGGCACCTGCCACGGGCAGACAAGGCTTTGGGGATTCCTGACGAGGTTCTCTGAGCCCAGAGCCAAGAGGCTGGGGCTTCAGTTGCTCTGGGGACTGGTACTCTCTAGGGTTGCGGAAAATGTTGAAGGTAAAATTGAAAACGAGCGCAATGTGCAGGAAGGGGCCTCCTCCTACAGCTGGAAGCGTAAACTGGCTCAGGCTTTTCTGGGGGTCAGCTGAGCTAAAAGTGAAAAACATGGCCAGGCTTTCACCCCAAAATGCCATTTTGAAGAACTGGTCTCCAGGGAGTAACCAAGGCCGTGCACAGTGCCCTGAACGTATCAGAACGCAAAAAAGAAACAGGAAGGATCAGCATGTCCAACAAGAGGGGGTTGGTTAAATGCACTGTGATGTGATGAGCCTGGCACAGCTGTTAAATCTGGAGTGAAGGAAGAAAATTTAACGATACGGAAATGTTCTCAACATACTAAATGGGAAAAAACGGAACACTGGAGGCAGAGGGCACCCCTTGGGCCTGGCTTACCGTGGGATTTGGTGAGGCCTCACACCGAGACTGGTTGGAAACACAGGAGTGCTGCTGGGTGCACCAGAAACAGGGCCACTGTGCCGACAGGCAGCTGGTACAGCTGGAAGACAAGGGGGGCCCTCAGCTACCCGGCTCCCAATCCCAGTGCCCAGGAACCGGGACCCAGGGATGCAGATCCCAGCACAGGGGAAGGTCTTTCTCAACATCAGAGCTGCCGAGAGGGGCTGGGCACTCTTTTAAGTAGTGAGCTTCCTGCTGCAAGAGGTATGCAAGGAGGAAATAGGCAAGCAGGGCCTTTAGGAGACTAAGTTAAGTGTAATCAAAGCACTTCTCTCGGCCTCTACTAGCCTGGGTGCTCACAGACGCCGGGCACTGGGTGACGAGTTTGTTGCACAAACATGCTGGCGAGTGAACAACCAAGAGTCCTGTCTGCCTCTGGGATACCATCATTTCTCTTCCCCGGGCTTCCCCAGGAGCAGAACCTCCTCCCGCCACCTGGAAGCAGGCCCCGCCCCACTCACGCTGTGTGGGGATACACCTGCCCAACGCGGCCGCAGTCGTAGATGGTGAAACTGGCCCTGACGATGTTCTGCCCGTTGACCCTCACCGCCATGTCGACGGTCACGTGGTCTGGAACAGAGCAGGGAATCCAGGGAGAGAAGAACAAGGGAGCGGGGGCGGGTCTCCACCGACGCCAGAGGCTGGGATATCAGGACCCCCATGCCTGAGATTCCACCACCTGACAGCCCCCATCTGGCTGTCCCCGCAGCCCAGGCAGTGAAGTGCTTACCTTGGTGGGGTGGGAAGGGCGGGAACCGGCTCCTTGGCAGGAGGTTGCAGTAGGCGATCTGGTGGCCAAAGGCAGGGCCCGGGACCCGAGCCACAGTGTGGATGTCGTTTCCATAGTCACAGGCCATCTCCATGCCGCTAAGGCTGGGCAGGCTCCCTGAGATCTGCAGGATCATACCCTGGAGGCCAGGGCCCTTAGCTGGGGGGTTGGGGAATTGGGGTGGGGGTGGAGGAAGGCCACTCCCTGCACCACCCCAGCCCCGCCCTGTAACCCCAGGAGAGGAGGTGGTGGGTGGTCAGGACTCCACACCAGAGGGCTGCAGCCTACATGGGCCTCAGTTTCCCCGTTTGCAAAATGAAACTGACCGTCTTACAGTAGCCAGAGGCGCTGCATGATGTGGCCCCCGTGACCTCAGACGCCATCCTCTGATACTCTCTCAAATCATGAGTCTTGCTCCCACCTCAGGGCCTTTGCACTGGCGGTTCCCTCTGCCCAGATACTCACCCTGGCTTCCGACCTCTGCTCAGATGTCACCTTTGCAGCGAGCCCCCCACCTCGACCTGGTCTAAAATGTCAACACTGCCCCGCAACCTACTCGCTCTGCAGCCCGGTCTCTGCTCGGCTTTCTTTTTCTCTGTAGTACTCATCACCATCTTGGCATTTTATCTTGCTTCGTCTCTCTCCCTTATGCGCATGTCAACCCCTCAAGGGCCAGGCGTTTGTCTATCTTGTTCACCGCTGTGTCCCCAAGTCTAGGCCTGCGCGTGGCACATAGCTAGTTTGCTTGGCCAGATGACGTGTGTGCAGGACTGTGACATGTAATGATGGGGAGGAGGGCGCCCAGGAGCCCCAGGGCCTGTCTGCGCCATCAGAGCCATCATCTCCCCCAGGGGACAGAGGAAGATGCCAGCCTCAGAGAAGTCACTGAGGGCAGGGCTGGGTGGGACCCAAGCCTGCCTGTCCCTCAGCCCCTGCCAGGGCCTGGAACACTCCTGCTCAGAGGCTGCGTGCTACAGGTAAGCAGGAGGCTGCGGCAGCTCTAGGCCCTCCTGGACACGGGTGAGGGGGTAGCTACTTGCCCCCATGCTGCAGATTCATCTGTTTCCCAGCTCGAGAAACAGCAGTCTGGCACTTGGTGGCCTCCCCCGACCCCGTACTGGGGCCAGAAAAAGGCAGGATGTGAGATGGGGGGTGCTGGCTCTCCTCCAATCTTCCAACTTGCCCCCCCTCTTCTGGGACTCTGGAGCCCACCCGCTTGAATTCAAATCTCAGCTTTGCCACTCCCTCGCTGTATGACCTTGAACAAGTCACTTTACCGCTCTGGCCTCAGTTTCCTCGCCTGTAAAATGGGGATGTTAAGACCATCTGGCCGTTATGGTTCTCGTCATCTGCCTCCAGGTCCCTGGGGTGCTATGCGCAGGAGTCTCTACCTCTCAGGGTTTGGGTGCCAGGTGAAGGGCTGCTCTCCACCCATACTTCTGAGCCCGGAGCTGGGTCCTGGCTCCCCAGAGACTCACCGGGTACTCTTGGTGCACATCGATCTCGGCCGGCAGGACGGTCATGGCGGGACAGCGGCCGGGGCCCTCGCTGGCACTGGTCCAGAAACGCGGCTGGCTGGAGTTGGCGCAGTCCTGCTGCAGGGTGCACCTGGGGCGGCACGGCACAGGTCAGGACGCAGGGGGACTCCCCCGCCCCGACGGCCTCCCTGGTCCAGCCCCCGTCCCAGGGGTCTCACCGCGTCTCCAGGGCACACCAGCCGCAGTAGGCATCGGCGGCACCCACGCAGTCCCCGCAGGTGGTGTGCACAGCACACGCGGCGACTTTCACCCTGGCCATCTAGAGGCAGAGGCAGGGGCCCAGATCAGAGGGGCTGCCGGCCCCTCCCAGGGGAGTCAGCACAGCGAGGGCCGTGAGAGGCTGGGGAAACGGAGGCTCGATGCTACAATGGGGGAAACGCAGGGAACAAGGCTTCCCTGCAGAGGTGATGTCTGTGCTGGGAGGTGAGGATGAGCAGGCCAGGGGGTAGGGGAGAAGGCGCTCCCAGCAGGAGCAGCAGCACGTGCAAGGCAAGGCAAGCAAGAGAGCTCAGCTCATCCTGGGACCTCGTCAGACTGAGGCTCGGGCCTTACCTGGTGGGACGTCATCAGATAGAGGTAACCGGGGTCTGCGGGGTCAAACTGCATGATGTGGTGCACAGGCTCCCCGTAGGCCACCGTCACCACCTTCCTGCTCACCACCTGCATGCTCTCGTTCAGGTTGATCTGGGGCGGGGGGGAGCCGTCAGCGGATGGTGAGCCACGGGGTGCCCCGGCAGGGGGAGGCCGAATGCGGGGGAGCTGCCCTGGGGGTAGGGGCTGAGCCGGGCTTGGAGTCTCCGCCCCTGCCCCTCTCTCGGGCCCTTCCAGGACCGGCAGCGGGTCACTCGACACCTCTGCCTCTGCTGTGCCCCCACCAGGGCCTCCCTCACTGCCCTTCACGGGCACATCCGACCCTGTGAAGAGGTTCGGGCTTCACAGTTTACAAAACATTCTCTGGGAGGCTGTTGGGCATCATGCCAAGGAGCAGGGACTTGGGTTTGAATCCTGGCCTTGACATTTACACGCTGCACAAAGTACAAGTTGTCCAAGTCACTTCCCCTCTCTGAGCTAATGGGGCTGAGGACGATACCTGCCCCACGTGACCACGAAGTGTGCTAAAGAAGATGCGGGCGAAGCGCTGCTAGGGCCAGGCCCGGGAGAAGCTGCAGAGCCACCCGTCTCATCCCTCCCCTCTCATGCCCATCTCACAGATGAGGAAACTGAGGCCCAGAGAAGCCACGGGACTTGCCAAGAGTCCTAAAATGAAGATGCCTCAGGGTCGCGATGCAAGCCTAGGCCTGTCTGACCCCAGAGTCCAAGGCTGGGGCTGGGGTGTGAGGTCCAATGTCCGGGCAGGAGAAGGACCAGGACTAGCTGGGGCCTGGAAGCTTCTCTGGCTGAGGGCCCCTCTGCATGTCCCCCAGAGAACTGACAATGCCGATCAGAGACCCATCAAACTGCTCTCTTCCGGCTGGTCTCACAGTCCCAACATGCTGCCTTGTCAAGGTCCTGCCAAGCCCTGAGCTGGGGTCAGGGGTCTAGATGCCTCCCTGGGGCCTCCTACCACCCAGCCCTCCTTGGTGGGCTCCCAAACCTTTAGCGGCTCCTCCTGCGTATGGCATCAACTTGTTCTGGCATTCAAGGCCCTGACGATCCATCTCAGCTTACTCCATCAGCCTCATCTCCACCCACTAAACCCGACTCAACATCCCAGCCTCTGAGCCTTTTCCCATGCTGTGCTCCCTTCTGGAACACTTCCCTCTCCCCCTTGGACCAAGATTTGTCCTCCCAAGGTCTCCAACAAAAAGGAGGGCTTCCCAGATGCCCTCCACACACCCAGTTGGAATTACTCTCTTCCCAAGTTCCCACAGGCTGTCCCTGCCCTTGTGACATCCCTCGTTCCAAGTGGCCTCTTGGCAGAGTCTGTCCCGGGCAGCTTGGCCCCATTCCCACCCCCAGGCATCCAGCAGACATGTTTCCACTCCTTCAACAGTCTACTGATGGGACTTCCCTGGTGGCGCACTGGTTAAGAATCTGCCTGCCAACGCACGGGACGTGGGCTTGAGCCCTGGTCCAGGAAGATCCCACGTGCCGCGGAGCAACTAAGCCCATGCGCCACAACTACTGAACTTGTGCTCTAGAGCCCGTGCTCCGCAATGGGAGAAGCCACTGCAATGAGAGGCCTGCGCACCGCAACGAAGAGTAGCCCCCGCTCCCCACAACTAGAGAAAGCCCGCGCGCAGCAACAAAGACCCAACGCAGCCAAAAAACAAACCAAAAAACAAAAAACAGTCTATTGAGCACCTAGTGTGCTCTGGGGCCTGGGCTGGGTGCTATGATCTAAGCCCCAAGCTGGGGAAGTGGGTGGGAGATGACCCAGCACAGCACAGGGTGGAAGGTGAACAGGTCCAGGTTGAGGGGTGGGGTGGCTCTGTGCTGACTGGACCTGAATTCAACCCAGGTTCTCGCTGTGTGACTTTGGGGCAGTCGTTTCCCCTCTCAGAGCCTCAGCGTCCTCATCTGTGAAACGGGGATGATGGCCCTGCCTCCCTTGAAGGGATGTGAGAATTAAAGAGATGAGAGTTAAGGAGATGCGAATTAAACAAGATGATGCCCGTCACATGCCTGTTGAGGCTGGGTAGGCACAGTGGTGCCTAATAACTGCAGCTTCATGGGTGGGGGAGACTCCTGGACAGATGGGGAAACTGAGGCTCAGAGTGAGAAGTAACCACCGCAGGTCACACAGCTGGGAGGGGAGGAGCGAGGACCCCCATCCGAGTACCTGACCCCAAAACACAAGCCCCACTGTCTGCGGACCCTCAACGGAAGCTCTGAAGGTTGAGGAGGACCCCTGCCCTCTCCCAGCTCCCACGCCTGGCATCTCCCCCACAGATGTCAGCGGGCCCGCTAGGGTCGGGGGCCAGGCGGGCTGGGACTCTGACCCCCACTGCTCACCCCCAGCCTGCGGCATCTGCCCAGGGAACTGAGGGCGTTGGATTATGGGATCTGAATCCATTAGGCCAGGGCCTGGTGCCGGTTGGAGGCATGCCAGCTGGCTGACTTCCCGACAGGCGTGGTGTGGTAGGCGCCTGGGGGGCGGGTGCACGCCCTCACCTGGAGGCCGCTCAGTGGGGAAACCAGATTCCTCTCACCCCTTCCCAGCTCCAGGCAACTCAGCGCCGGGCGTCATTACCTCCAGAAACCAGTCACTTTGGTTTTGGGCTGGGGCATCTGCAGAGGGCGGCCAACAGAGTGGAGGAGGGAACGGGAGGGAGAGTCCCCGCCTGCCAGGCTGTGGCCTCCCCCCGCCCCTTCAAAGCCCTACAGCAGTCTCAAGAGACGGAAAGTGCAGCCCTTAACAGATGGGGAAACTGAAGCCGGGAGAGAGAAAGTTCATTGCCCAAGGTCAGACAGCCTGCAAGTGGCAGAGCCCAGAGACTTGAACTCAGATCCACCAGGTTTCAAAACCCCAGTCCTGGAGCCCTGAGAGAAGGGGCCCCTCTCAGCCCTGGTTCTCTCCTCCGCACGACGGGCACTTACTGCTGTGAGCAAGAGTGGAAGAAACAGAAGTGGAAGACGCCACCTTATAACCCGTGGGCCCCTACCCCCAACCCCTGCCCCCTACCCCCCCGGGGACCCCCCCAGGCCCAGCCCTACCTTCAGCAGCCGGCCACTGACTGTGCCCAGGAAGACCACCGTGTAGTTGCCCACGCTGGCCACGGCCACAGAGGAGAGGCCCGGGGCTCGGAACACGGGCGAGGCCTTCAGGGGCTGCAGGATGGACAGGGGGTGCTGCAGGTGGGCGGCCCCGCAGTCCAGCTGTTCTGGCTGCAGCTGGAAGAGAGAAGCATGTCAGACCTAGGCTCCGGAACCTTCTCCGGCTCCCTGCCCACACAGCCGGCTGTGGTCTCCGGCCTCAGCATCAGTGCTTTTAAAGTCCTGCTCCTGTTCTGTATGCCCAGCGCTGGGCTCAGGCCCCAACGTAAGCAGAACCCCGTCTCTGGGCCTGGTCGACCCCTGCCCTCGGCTTCAGTCATGGAGCTGCCCCAAGGAGATGGGTACGTTCCGGGTATGCAGGAGCTGGACAGGAGGAGTCATGTGAGGAAGGCAAGAAGGCCCAGGGAGGCCAGCCTCTGCCCCAACTTACCTGCCGACACCCAAGAGGTGTCCCTCCTGTCCCGGCGAGGTCTCCACAGCAATCATGTGGTTTCCTCCCCCCAGGCCCCTGCTCTGACCCCAGCAAGCCCCTCCCAAATTCCCAGCAGCTCGCCAGACCCAGGTTGAGGGCTCCCCAAACTGAGGTCCCTCTCTCCTTTCCCAACACACATCCCTTCATCTGCCCACATTACAGATGGGCAAACCGAGGCCAGGTGTGTCCAAATGCACAATCCTGCCATCCACATCAGCTCCACCTCACAGGAGCGGGAAAACCGCACTGGCATGCCCAGTCCCCGCCATTCCCTGGACTTGCGCCCACCTTTTCCACCTTTCTCTGAGTTTTGTTGGTTCTTTCAAAGGTTTCTCCTGCAATCTCCACAGAAGTACAACACAGGCCTCTAGGAAGTGCCTTTCAGAAGACAACTGTGCAAATCCACAAGGATGCAGACACAAGGGTGTTTTAGAAGAGCAGGGGTTGGGGGACACAACCTCAGTGTCCACGAGGATTGAGCACATCATCCAGGAGAGCCACCCCAGCCCTGGGAGACACCACAAATCTGCAATGATTATGAAGAAAGATATCTGGCTGAGAAAAGTCCCAGGATGTCGTGGGGCCTTTTTGGTAAAACTGGCACATAAACATTAAAGTAACAGTCACGACAGCAAACACAATACAGGCCACGTTTACTGGGAACTGACCCTGTACCAGGCCTGTGCATCAACTCCCTGAATCCTGGCAGCCCTCTGAGGTCCCATGTCACAGACGGGGAAACTGAGGCTCAGAGGAGATGTGGCCTGCTCCAGGTCACCAGCTGCAATATCATGCCACCAGGACTGAAGCGGCCAGCAGAACTGGCTTTAGGGCACGGCCTTACAGAGAGGTTTTTTCCCCCTTATCTGTGCTTTTTGCAAGCCAAAGCCACTGATGATGTGCCCACATGGGTTTTGTACAAAATCTCAACTAGTTTTCAAAAGCAAACCATAAATACCAGGTCCTTCATTCTTGGGAAAATAAACAGAGCTGAGCCCTGAGCCCAGCGATGGGGGTGGGGCTGGGGAGTGCCCTGGGCCACAACTCATGACTGGGTGGCCTTCCACGGGATGGCCAGGAGCGACCTGATCAAGTCGCTTCACTCCTCTGAGCCTCAGTTTACTCAACTATAAAATGGGTGCATCTCCAGCACCTCCCTCATAGGCACTCGGATAAGACAGTCCATCGTAAAGCACCGGCACGGAGCGTGGCTCACAGTAAATGCTACAGAGGTGTCAACTGATACTATGGCTGTTTCAGATATGACAGTCACTGAAATTATTATTATAAAGTGGAATTTGGGGGCAAATCATGCCTACCTCAAAAACTTTCTAATCTGGACCACCTGGGACCACCTTAAGGCAGCCATCCTCTCACCGAGGAGCCTCTTCCAGGCCCCTCTTCTCTGGGCCAACTCCTGCCCTCAACATTTCCCCCTGAACACAGCTGCCAAGTGAGCCCTTTAAAGGCACAAAGGTCTCCTCTGCTTGAAACCCTCGGATGGTTTACTCGATACTGAGAATAAACCTTGAATCCTAAACCCTCCCTTCAGGCCCCTGGGATCTTCTGGGCCCATCCCATCCCATCCTTGCCCTCACTCCTCCACTCCAGCCACACCGGCCTCATTTCTGTCCCTCAAACATTCCAAACTGGGTCCTGCCACAGGGCCTTTGCCTGTGCCAGTCCCTCTGCCTGGAATGCCACTGCCCAGACTGTCTTATCACTGGCTCCACATCTTTCAGCTTCAGACTACCCTGCCTGACCCATCCTCTGTGTTCATCTCTGTGCCCGAGTTGGGGGCCGGCCCTGGAAGGAGGCTGCTGGCCCATCTCCCCAGCAGCCTCTCCCAGCCCTGGTCCCACCCTCCGCAATCCTGAGGCTGCAGGGAAGAGATGAGGTGGCTCCACCAGCGAGCAGGCAGGACAGCGGGCACCTGGGCCCAAGACCTGTCATGAGGACGCTTTTCCTAGAGGTTGTCTAACTTTTCATCACTGAAATCTGTGGATTACTTGCATCATTTAATAATACGTTGTTCTAAAATTAAAATTGTAAACCCTCGCCCAGGGGACAGCCGCTTCCTCCCTGAGCTCTGGGAGGGGTGGGAAGGCAGGAAGGGGACACCTGGAGGGCCTGGGTGACAACTTTGGGGTTTTCTGCACTGGGCCCTGCGATGGGGGGTCCTGGGAACAGCCGGACCAGGCGCCCAGATCAGGGTGATTTGTGGGCCAGGGGTGCAGAGAGGATGAGGTGGGAATGGCTGGGAATCTAGCTCTCGCCTGCCCGCCCTGACGCTCACAGCCATTAATTCTGCACTGGAGGAATTCTCTAAAAAGCCTTTCCTCCTACTTTTTTTTTTCTTATCCTAAAAATAAAATTAAAAAAAAATTTTAAAGGAGAAGTAACCCGTTGGCTGCTCTCCGTGATCTGTGCTCTGAGGGGGAAGCTGGCTCCCCAGCCACCAGGGGAAATCACAAGGCTACAACCGACTCGAAAACGGAAGCCACACACACGTCCACTGGGCAGGCGAGAAAGGCCTCTGCTGTTGGGGGATGTGGCCCGGGAAAGGGGGAAAGTGGGCTCGGGGGAACTGGCGGCCGTCCCGAGTGTGCCCTCAGCCGAACCCGGTCTCCAGGGGCAGTCAGCTCCAAGACCCAAAATACTGCTTGCCCTGACCGTGTGACACGGCCTGAAATCCCTCCATCAGCACCAGCCCTCCTTCCAGTCTCACTTGGCGTTGGTCTTTCAAAACACAAATTCCTCTGAGAGCAGGGGGAGGGCTGGACTCTCACAGTGGCCTCCTCCAACCCAGAAGGGCCACCTTCCCAAGCACAAGACTGCAGAGCCCCTCCCTGGCTTTTGGCCGTCCTCAGGGTCAAGCCTGGCATTCAAGGCCTCTGTGATCTGGCTCCTGCCGGCTGCTCAGGACTGGAGTCTCACTTCTGTCTCTGCCCCGCCCTCAGCTCCGACCACATCAATCTCTGTAGTTTCTCAAATGTGGCCACACTTTCCTCCTGGGGCGCCTGAACCTTCATGATGTTGTTCCCTCAGTAGCCAAAGCCCTTCTCATACCTCTGAGCCCTCTATTTCCCCTCCTCTTGATCCACGCTATTCCCTTTGCCAGGCGTGCCCAGGTGGCAAGTTTTCAGCCAGCTTTCAAGATGCAATTCCAAAAAAACCTCTCCAGCCCTCTGTGACAGCACTGTGCTGGTCACCACCTTCATTTCTCATGGTAGCGTATGCATGAGCTTCTCCAGGGTGGAGACTGTGCTCTGGGGTGAGTGTTTACTAAAGAAAGGAAACTAATTTTGACTAAAGTGTGAACGACTGTATTCAGCTTCTTCTTTTCCAAGCAGAAATAATGAGAGGGACTTCCCTGGTGGTGCAGTGATTAAGAATCTGCCTGCCAATGCAGGGGACACGGGTTCAAGCCCTGGTCCAGGAAGATCCCACAGGCCGTGGAGCAACTAAGCCCGTGCACCACAACTACTGAGCCCGCACGCCACAACTACTGAAGCCCACGCACCTAGAGCCCGTGCTCCGCAGCGAGAAGCCACCGCAATGAGAAGCCCGCGCACCACAATGAAGAGTGGCCCCCGCTGGCCGCAGCTAGAGAAAGCCCATGCACAGCAACGAAGACCCAATGCAGCCAAAAATAAATAAATAAATAAATTTATATATATAAAAAAGAAGAAACAATGAGAGCAACACTGCCATGCTGGGTGCTGGAGAACAGAAGGAAAAGTATGGGTCAATTGTATGTCAACTGTGTGTGTGACAACACAGGGGAACCAGGTGTTCAGTGCCAGGCAGCACCTGGCTGCTACTTTTGGTTCCTCTAAAAACCTCAGTTGATCCTTCTCTAAAATGGGATGAGCAGGGCTTCCCTGGTGGTGCAGTGGTTGAGAGTCCGCCTGCCGATGCAGGGGACACGGGTTCGTGCCCCGGTCTGGGAAGATCCCACATGCCGCAGAGCGGCTGGGCCCGTGAGCCATGGTCGCTGAGCCTGCGCGTCTGGAGCCTGTGCTCCGCAATGGGAGAGGCCACAACGGTGAGAGGCCCGCGTACCGCAAAAAAAAAAAAATGGGATGAGCAACGGGCGGCTGCTGGTCTCAGCTCTTTTCTACGAGCAGGACACCTCCTCCCTCTCCGCTGGCTGCCTCCGGGGGCCAAAGTTCAGCTCTGCCCACTCTCCCACTACAACTCTGACATACTGATTTCACTATCAACTGTAATTGTGCTGACTTTCTCTCCCCAGGAAGCCAGTTGGAGCAAGAGCTTCCAGAGCCTGGCTTCTCAGCCTCCTGCCTCCTGCCTGCAGACCCCACCAAACCTCAGCCCCACTGCAAGTGGCACTCCGAGGAGGATGAGGCGTCAGTGGCAGACTACAAGACCAGTGGTTCCGCCCCAGGTGTAGACTACACCGGCTGTCGGGGTTTTGTGCTTGGGAAGTGAGGGCACTTTCCTGCCTCAAGTTTTTGGTTGTTACCGAACCCCGATCCCGGGAAAGTGAGCTTTCACTGCTGAGGAGCTGAAAGCACACCAATCACTTTGGGGTATTAAGCAGCAGACTGCAGGTCGGCCTGCCTCTCACCACACGGGGCTGGGGGCTGCACTGAGGCCCTCCCACTCACCCTTCCACAGCAACCAAAAAGAGCTTTTACAACCACAAAGCACTAAATGTGACGTGGGATCTCGGAAAAGGAAAAGGACATTCGTGGAGGAAACTCTGGAGTTTAGTTGAGAGTAAAAGACCATGTTGGTTTCTTAGTTTTGACAAATATATGTCGCATCTGTCGTAACGTGTGATCTTAGCAGTGGGGAAAACTGAGGGAAGGGTATGCGGGAACTATCTGTACAATCTTTGTAACTTTCTTGTAAATCTAAAGTTATTCCAAACTAAAAAGTTGTTTTAAAATAAAAAAGAGGGCTTCCCTGGTGGCGCAGTGGTTGGGAGTCCGCCTGCCGATGCAAGGGACACGGGTTCGTGACCCGGTCCGGGAAGATCCCACATGCCGCGGAGCGGCTGGGCCCGTGAGCCATGGCTGCTGAGCCTGCACATCCGGAGCCTGTGCTCCGCAACGGGAGAGGCCACGGCAGTGAGAGGCCCGCGTACAGCAAAAAAAAAAAAAAAAAAGCAAAGTGGCTTGTGTCCCTCCCACAGCTCAACAGCCTTCCATAGATCCCCAGTGCCCTCAGCATAAACCCAAAATTTGCTACTGGGCCCTCAAGGCCCTGCTCGAGCTGGCATGCCCCTCTGTGGCTTCCCCCAACCCTTGTCCTGGCCAGCTCCTTCTCCCTCAGTGTGGACAGCAGAGGAGGGGCCAGGACTGGAGAACGGGGAGCCAGCAGGGCAGTAATGGGGGTCTCACAGGCACAGCATCAAAAGCCAGGCCTAGAAACAGGGCACTAAACTCTGCTTCCTGCAGAGCCTGGGTGAGTAAGCCCTCCCCCGACCTTCTCCCGAAGCTCTGAGGTTAAAGGGGGAAGTGTTCTCCAGGTCTCCAAGGGCACAGGTCAGGCCCAGACTTGAAACCACACCTGCGACTCCCAAACCCAAACTCCACCCAACCACTTCAGCCTGTGCGGGCTCTCGAAACACGGCGGCTACTGGGCTATGGCTCCAGTGAGCTGACCTCTCCACTGAGGGTAAACCAAGGCATGAAAAGAGCCCTGGGCCTACCGCATGCCGGTCCTGGGAGGGGGCAGGACAGACTCGGCTCTGGGGGGCCTCTGGCAATGGCCCTCACACCAAGGAGGAAGCTGCCTGTTGCCAAGAAAGGAAATACCAGCACCTCCCAGTTGGTGATCAAGATGTTCACTTCCTGAAGGGGTGGAGGTGGGGGGCAGTGGGGGAGAGCATGGCCAGCCAGGCCAGAGAACAAGTCAGCAGGCCTGGCTCTGAGTGGGAGGGGAAAAGCAGTGCTTTGGGGAAACTGAGGCACAGAGAGGGGCAGAGGCTTCCTCAGGACACACAGCGCAGTAATTCTCTTCCTGGCCCCAGGCTGCCCGAATCAGGCAGGAAAAACCAACAAACGGCAATGTGCAGAACAGCCTGCGTGCACCCTTCCACAGCTTCAGAGGGCCTGCCTTGGCTTCCCTGACCCGCTCTCTGGAGGAGGTGGATCGCCCAGCCCAAGCACTGAGGTCATCCGGGCCAGCTGGGCACCACCTGGAAGGGCCGTGTGGACCAGCCAGCCAGGCCGCCCTGAGCACGATGTGTCCACCCACCCACAACTGGCACTCCCGACCCTGCCGCCAAACAGAACACAGCCTGGAGGAACAGCCCCAGGCTGAGGTCAGAGGCCGGGCTAGACTGAAGACCTGCTGCGTGCAGGCATGGAGCACACACTCTTGTTGGGTTCCCATTTAACAGAGAGAGAAACCGAGGCTCCTGATGTGCCAAGTCTCATAGCTCTTAACTCACTGTGGGCTGCCCCATCCTCACTGAGCCTCAGTATTCTCACCTATAAAATGGGGGCAATAACTGCGCCCACTACAGAGGCTCAGCTCACAGCAGCCCTCAATACTGAGCACCACAGGTGCTCAATACACATTCCCAATGATCTCTGCAGGCCATTGGGCAGAGGCTCGGGGACGCCCGAGGACGGGAGGGCCCCTGGGACCAGCCGCTCCACCACTCCCCGAACTCAAGCATCTGAGGCTGGATCAGCAGCACGGCCTTCACCCGGGCTGGGGTGGCTCTGCTCGAGGCCTGCCTGGGAACTGCTGCCGCAGCCGCTGACTCAAGCAGCCATTGTTTTGTTAGCTGGACACGGCCCCCCAGACACTCAGCTCCCCCTTCTCAAAGCTGTTTCTCATTCTGGCCCAGCCTGGCCCCATTTCCAGCCCTCCCCCCGGGTCCCAGAGGAGCAGAGTGTGGGATGGGCAGCCAGGACTCTTCCCTGGCTGGGGCGGCGCGGGTAGGGGGGTCATTCCCTCCCGCCAGCTCCAGCGGGGGAGGGGCGGCAGGCGGAACGCGGCAGCTCCAGCCCCCTGGAACAGTTTCGGTCCCAGCTTCTTCCCCTGAAGGGATGCAGGCCGGGAGAAGCTGAGAGTGCAGCTGGTCTCCTGGGGACACCAGGCCTTCCTCCCCTTGGGGCTGAGGGGCCCTGGATACTGAATTCACACCCTCCTCCCGATCCCCGGGGGTGCTGGCCTCGGTCCCAGAGTCATCTGACAACGGCTTGTGACCGCAGCCGAGGGGCTCCCAGTAAACATCTCTGGGCCGGGCCCCAAGTGCTGGAGACATGGAGGTGACATGGGGCCCTCTCTCTAGCTGTCAATGTCCCAGTTCAGAGACCACCCCCACGTGGGGAAGGGACAGCTTTATAACAGTAACAACACAGTGGAATCAGTAACACAACAATAATAAGCAGCAATGGTTTACTCTGTGCAGAGACCTCTGCCTGTATAACCTCACTGAACCCTCACCAGATCCTCATAAGTTGCTGCTACTTTATGGCAAAGGAAACTAAGCCACGGAGAGGTAAAGTGACTTGCCCAGGGTCACACAGCCAGAACAGCCAGAGGTGAGCCTCAAACCTAGGCCGGCTGGCTCCAGTACCCTCGTCCTAACCCACAGTCTCTTCGCCCCCTGCTCCGTTGGGTGCAGCCAACAGCTGCTGGGAGTTTGGCCACGTGGAGCTGGAAAGGCCCTGGGTTGCAAGCTGGGGATACTGGGGCCCATCAAGGAGCTAGCCACTTCCAGAGGGTTCAGTCACCTCCAACACAGACGGTGGACGAGCTCTGAGAGGGGGATGGGGGGCGGAGGTGACCGCTGATCGCTGTTTAGCTCCTTTCCTGGGCCTGGCCTCCACTTCAAGCCCTCTGCCCACGGCCCCCCCACCCATTATTTACTGATCAGAGCAGAAAGCGCTCCGTGATTAACGCCCTACTGGGGCCTCGCTGGGCCTCCTAATGGAGCTGTGAGCTTCCTCCCTCCTCCAGCACGTGATTTATCGTGTTTCAGGGTAAAGGATGGTGGACTGGGTGGGGCGAGCCTCACTGGCCCCGCTTATCTCGGTGGCATCGAGGATCGAGGATCGGTGGTGGCGGGAGAGTGGGCGGGGCAGCGGGGCCCTTCCAGGCGGCCTGCTGGGTTCGGCCCTGGCTCAACACAGGCTTTGGAAAGAAGGAAAACAGGCGAGCTCTGGGGGGAGCCGGGATCCAAATCCACGTGGCTGGCGCCAGGAGACTTTCCGGGCCTGTCCCCACTCGGGGACCAGCTGGTTTCCATGGCAATCCCCACACCGCTGGCAGAGCTGGAGGGCCCCTTGGGAGTCACCTGGTCCAGCCCCAGCGGGGGCCCCAGGAGACAGCGTCCTGCTCCCGCCAGCACCTGGCAGGACGGATGTGGGCCAGCAGCCACGGGGTCTCCTCTAGAACCAGATCAACTGTGTCCCACTCTTCCCCCAGGCCTTACTGGTTCCCTGCAGCCCACAGGACAGTGTCCAAATCCTCAGCCTGCACCCCAGACCTCACATGAAGCTCTCAGCTTCATCTCTGCCTGGTATCCAAACCATGTTCTACCGCGTCTCTGGGCCTTCGCCTCTGCCTGGAAGGCCTCCCCAAGCCCCATCTGTCAAAGTCCTGCTCCAACACCCGCCTCCTCCAGGAAGCCTTCCCTGAGTCCCTCAGACTCAGCTCTGCTTTGGCGTATCTTCTGTCCTGAACTCCTCCCCGACCGTCTGGGGGCTCCTGGAGGATAGGGGCAGGGTCCGATTCATGCCTTTTAACGGGCTGCCACGTAACAGAGCTGAGCGCCTCCCTGCCACACTCCAGGGAACCCTCCACCAGGAGCACAGACGGGCAGGAGATGGTGCCCAGGAGGTCTGGGCTCTGGTGGGCGAAGGTGGAGACAGCTGCAGTTGTGGGAAACAGGAGCCCTGCACCCGGGGAACCTGGCCCCAGCCTGGGACCACGCTGGGCACGGGGCTCGGCAGCTCTGCTGGCCTCACTGGGAAGTTCTCGTTACTCCCCACTGCAGCCCCAGCAGGGGGAGAACATCCCTGGGTCTCAATTTCTTCAACTTTAAAAGGGACCCATTCACCCCATCACTAGGACCTTGAGGGCCTCTTTGGCTCACACCCCTTAGGTCAGCGTTTTCAGAGGAACCAGAGAGTAAAGGAGATGAGCACAGGCTCTAACACCAGACACCTGGTTCCACCTTTTACCCGCCGTGTGACCTGAGGCAAGTCACTTATCCTCTGTGGGTCTCTGTTTTCCCTTCCTGTAGACTTAGCGTAACACTCACCCCGTTCCGTCGCTGGCAGGATTAAAAGATACACACTATACGTCGAGTGCTTTTGCAAAGTGCCTGAGACAGAATAAGTTCCCAGGACACAACAATAATAGTAATAATAATGATGCCAATGGGAGCAGCTCTCGTGACAGAGTGAGGGCTTTCTTGCCACCCCACAGCCCAACTCAGACTGGGAAACAGGCCCAGAAACGGGAAGGGATCCCTCAGGCCCTCGTGCTCCTCTTCCATACACAGTGTGTCTGTTTTCCACCCCCCAGCAACCAGAACCCGGAAGCCGGCCTGTTTCCTTAATCTCCATGAAAACCGGCAGCCGTGGCAGTAGGCAAATGAGACTCCTGAAGAGGGTGTTTCTGCAGGGGCTGAGCCAACTCACACAGGCCTCCGCTGAACTCCAGGGGTCCCTGTTCTTGTCTCTGTTGAGCCCACTTTACAGATGGGGAAGTGGAGGCCCAGAGAAGGTAAGTGACTTGCTGGAGGTCACAGGGAGGAGGTGCAGAGCCAGGATTTGAATCCAGGGAGTTGGTGCCAGGGTCCAGCACTGACCCGTCCACCACTCTGGGCGTGTGTGGTGTGGCAGGCTTGACTGTGGGCGTGGCCAGGGCCGTGACAGATCCTCCAACCCTCCTAGCAAACGCTGGATAGTGAGGGGCTGCCCTGGAGGGGAGGCGGTGGCCTGCCCAGCCCCAGCACACAGCATGGTCCTGGGCCGGGGCCAGGGTTGAAAGGGATTTGTCAAGTCATTCAAACGGACCACACCTCTCATTCACGCATTCAAGGGGCCAGGGGGTCACAATCACATCTTCAGAGATGAATGTCACTAAGTGACTCCCTGCCTCCCTGACTTCCTCAGGAGGCCCCTCAGCCCCAGCCCCCACTTGTGGCAGGGCCTCTGCAGATACCCTAGCCAGCCTCAGCTGGCTCAGGAACTGAGTCACTGCAGCGGCAGCTCCCGGCTTCCATCCCCGCTTGCATCCGGGGCCTGCTGGGAGGTGCTGCCCCAGAGGGGGTTTTGTACAAAGGGCTCCACCGAAATCTCCGCGGGATGGGGGGGTAATTGCAAAACCCCCAGCTGAGAGCCCACAGCTAACACCAGCGGTCACCCACGGCAGACTCCGGAGCCACACAGCCAGTCTGCAGATCCCTACGCCAGTAGCCAGCTGCTTGGGACCCTGGGCCTCAGTTTCCCCATCTGTAAAACTGGGGATAACAGCACTTCCTGCCGCACGGGGTGGGGGTGGGGTGCTGTGAGAGCAAACACACTGGTGCCTGTGAAGGGCCCCGCGCAGCATCCCTGCTCAGAACAGGGAGGGTGGCCGTGGTCATTTTTCAGCCCCAGAGAGCTGAGAGGGCACCCCGCATCTGCACACCCCTCAGGCCTACCAGATGCGCGGCGTCTCACCATTAACAGAAGCGGTGCCCGGCGGCTCTCTCCTCGGCCTGTGCCTCCCGCAGCTGAGCTCGGGCTGGGAGGCACCCGACACACCTGCGCCTCTGTCTCGCCCACCCTGCTCACCTTCAGGACCTGCTTTGGTCCCATCTCCTCCCTCCTCTGAGCGCTCCCTGCCCCACCGGCTGTTCCACACACTGAGCACACTTCTCTCAGATGTATTTCTCTTCTCCTGGTACTCATACCTCCACCTGCCATTTCCTGGGCACTTCGTGTGAGATTTCAATTCAGAAGGAGACACTGTCCCATTTTACAATGAGAAAGCATGAGGCCCAGAGAAGGTAAGTGACTCACCCTGGGTCACACAGCTTACGGGCAGGAGAACAGGACTCACCATCACCTCTACCCTCACGTACCTGGCAGTTGAGACTGATGACACTTCCAGGTCAGGGAGGTATGTTAACCGTCTCCTGGCCCAAGATGTGTCTGTCTCTCTAGGCTAGAAGGTCATCCCAGCCAACCCCTCCAGAGCCCCCTCTCCTAAGTGCCCCCAAGTGTCTCTGCTTTTAGCCTCGGCGGCGGGGAGCTCACTCCCAGCCCCCAGGCCAACTCCAAATGGAAAGCCCATCTTGGAAGCTTATCTCCCTCCACCTCCACCCAGCATTTCAACCCCTAAATTGGTTCAGAAAATGCCTTCTTGACAACGGGCACCCACCCACTGCATGCCAGTTTAAAACCGCCTGAGGGTTTTTTTTTTTTCCACCTTTACTATAAAAAGACACCTTGAAAATGCAACATTGACATTTCCCTGTCCGTTTTCTTTTTTCTTTTAAAATACAAATATTATGGCCATTCATAGGCTAAAGGGAAAGATTCAGGGAAGGGAGTTGGACTCAGTCTGACCTTGCCTTGCTGGGTGGCCCTGTGCCTCAGTTTCCCCACCGAGAGCACAGGCAACTTCCCAACTCACTTTCACCACATACGTGAATTGAAAAAAGGGATCCAAGCTACAGGCCAGAGGCTCATTTTCTCACTTTCTCTCTCAGAATAGTCCAAAGGCCCCAAATATGCCCAAAGCAATCAGGGACAAAGTTGGGGCCCAAGGCTGGGAGGACAAGGTTCCCTGCCTCTTCACTGCCTTAAGGGTGGTGAGCAGGGAGCAAAGCCTCCCAGGCGAGGAGATGGAATGTCCGAGACCACCCCAACCGTGGCTCTGGAGCTTCAGGCCTGAGGCCCCAAGGGCAACAGCACGAGGCTGGGTGTCCAGAGGCCTGGCTGAGCCACCCTGCTTGGGGGGCAGACATCCCTGCAGAAGAGATGGAAGGGCAGGGTCCTGTCCCCCCTTGTCCAGCCCCACTGAGACCACCTGGTGCTGGAGTAGTCAGGCCAGACGGGGCTGGGAGGAAGAGGGACTCCAGGGCCCTGGTACTCACCCCCACTCCCCGACCAAACCCACCGTCTCCCCCAGAGGCACCCCTGTCACATCCCCGACTTCCATCCCAATGCCGGGCTGGACTGGGCAACTCCCTTCTCCATCCTGTCTGTCCCCACCTCTGGGGCTACATCCAGGCATCTGAATCCGTCCTGAACCTCCCGCTTCTCTCTGTGCCCTCAGGCCAGGCCTGTCACATCCCCCTAGAACAACACCTGGCCAGCCACCCCTACCTCTGTGCCCAGTGCCCACCACACTGTAGGTGCTCAAGAAATATTTGCAAATGAAGGAGTAAATCACTTGCCTGGAAGATGGCACCAGCCTCCTTCCTACTCTCCCTGCTTCTCCTCTCTCCTTCTCACCAACCACCTAACGACTTTCTAAACTAGCTCCGTTAAAAACCATCACAGTAACCGCAAACACGTGTGCCGAGCACGCTGCTATAAGTGCTTCACCTGTAGCATCTCATTTAATCCCCACAGAGGTCCTGTGAAGTCGGTATTTTTATTATCGTTCCTGTTCCACAGAGGAGGAAACTGACATGCTTGTTCAGATCAGAAGCTCTGGCTAACACCCTTCACGGTTCCCCATGTCCCCAGGACACAGTCACGCCTATCCGCACCCGCATGGCAGCCCTGCCCGCCTTTCCCAGCCCTGCTCGTACTTCCTGTTTCCCCTCCCCGGCCACAGTGACCACCTCTCACTGCTCCAGTCCGTCTTGCTGCTTCCTACCTCCAGGCCTCCGACAGGCTGCTCCCTCTGCCTGGAGCCCTTCCTCTTCTCCTGCCAGCTTCGTGTGACTAACCCCTGCTCACCCACCCACCTGCGCTTTGACACCACTCCCCCCAGAGGCCTTGCTGCCCTTCTCCGGGCTCCGTCTGCCCGGATGGGATCACAGCACCCATCCCTCTGGGCTGGAAGGGCCTGGCCACGCGTCTGCCGGCACGGTCCACGAGAGCAGACAGTAAGGGAATCACCACTGGCCCCCAGCACCCAGCAACACAGTAGGGACTTAGGAAATGTTTACTGAGGCTGCCATCGGGCGCTAGAGGTGGGGTCTTCACTGTTGCAGAACAAGCCAAAATAGGTCACTGGTTGCTGTCCAGGACCAAGCCCAGACCTGTGCTAATAATGCCCCCCCGGGGTAATAATAACAAGAACAGCAGACATCTACTAGGTGCTTGCTACGTGCTGGGTACGAAGTGCTTTACGTTAATTAATTCACTTGGTCCCCAGCAATCCTTAGAGGTTTACTGTCCCCACTTTACAGATGAGGAAACGGAGGCTCAGAGAGGTTAAGTCACTTGTCAAGGTCACACAGCTGGGAAGTGACAGAGTAGAATTTAACCCCGGGCGCGAGGTCCAAGTTCTTAGACAGTAACTGGGGAGCTGGCAACAGCCAGGAGCAAGAATAAGCATCACTCTCCCACCCCCACCTGAGGCTTCAGGCCCAGACCCTGGGGCCCGTGCCCACAGCTGGGCATGGGGAAGGGGAGAGGGGTGTGGAGGACACAGGGAGAGTGGCCAAGGAGGGGGGAGGCCCTTAAGCACTCTGTCCCTGGGGCTGTGTCCCTGGAGAGGCCCTGTCCCTGAAGAAAAGGGAAGCCCCAGCTCCCTTCAGCAGTGAGTCACTGCACCAGGCCAGGCTGGGGACGGGGGACCGTGGGAACCAGGACGGTTCCTGCCAGAGGGGGAGGGGGAGAGGGAGACTGTGGCGGCCTGAGGAATCCCACAGATTGTCTTACACTGAGGGCCTAGACGGACACACAGGCCTGGAAAGGCACGAAGAAGGCCCTTCCGACAGGGTCTTCCCTCCGTAGAGCAGAGACTGACTCCCCATTCACCTCCTCAGGCCCTGAGACCCCCGGACACAAAGCTTGTGCCCTCAAACACAGCCCACTGGGGTACGTGGCTCCGGGGCGGGGAAGAGTGCACGTCCCAACCGCAGCTCTGGGTGGCCACCCTGACCAAGCTGGCCCCCGCTGGTAGCAGACCGGCTCCCGGGCCAGTCTGCCCTGCTCACCCACCGTGACCTTTACTTTCAGGGCAGCCAGCCAGCCGGGTGGTAGGCAGTGTGAGGGCCCAGCTGCAGGAGAAGGAATCTGCGTTTTCTCAAAGCCCCAGTGTTGGGCACGCCCACAGGGGAATAATTAATCTCACGAGCTTCTTGCCACGGCCTGAGGATCCCAGAGAAGGGACAGGGCAGAGGCACAGGGAGCCCCCAAGGAGGGCTCCGCAACCACCAGGGGAAGGCGAAGTTCTGCATTGTGAGAAGCTGAGGCTTTCTAAGGGACTGGCCAAGTCTCCCCTGACTCAGCTCGGATGGAGAGTGCAGAAAAGGCACAGGGGTCCACCTCCCAGGGCGCTCTAAAGAAGTGACCCCTTGCTGCTGCGCTTCCTTGAGTGGAACCACACACAGGTGCCTCCTGCACCCCTGTGTCACGTCCACCCAAGATCAACACACACATCGATCCCCCCCAACCCGGCCCCCTCACTCCTGCCCTGCCCAGCCCCAGACACCTGGGCCCCATTCCCCCACCCCAGCTGCTGTGGCCCTATACCTGGCCCTCCTCGTTCCCTCCAGATCCCCACGGCCCACTCAAGCGCTACATGCAGTCCTGCTCACGTCCCTCCACTCTCCTGGAGCCGGCACCTCCCCACCCCAGTCGCCGGGACTCCTCCAACACACACACTCTGAGTTCCACAGCTGTAAGGCGGCAAAGGCGGCAAAGGCTCTGCAGCTCTACGAGCACAGATGCTGAGACCGGACAACCTGGATTCAAATCCTGCCTCTGCTAGTTCTGTGTAACCTTGAGCAAGTTACTGAATCTCTCTGTGCCTCAGTTTCTTCATCTGTAAAATGGGGATGAGAACAGAGCCTAGCTGAGAGGACAGCTGTTAAAACCTAGAGTTATGCCATGTGATGCGCTTAGTAGGCATTCCACAAGTGTTACTGCCTTCCTCATAGCCCCCAGGCCTGGTGCATGTTACATGCTCAGTAAATGTGTGCTGGATGAGTGAATAAAAAGTTGGCCTCGGGAACACACCCATTTGCCAAGCAGCGGCCTCCCCAGAGTGCCTACTGGTTCCCAAACACCTGCGTCCCCTGCCACACACATCCCACTGCGCACCCAGGCCTGCACTGTTGCACCAGTGTGTCCCTGCCACACGCACCTGCCTGCCCGCACGCCTGTGTGACCCAGCTCAGTGACACACAAGTCTGGTGCATACACCTTGCTTCCCCTCAACCCCCATCTGCAGGGCCGTGATGCACGCCTGCATGCCTCCCTGCACACCTGCCACACTCGTGCACACACCTGCCAACTCCCAAAGGCAGCCCTCACGGGCTCATGCGGTCGGCCCAGAACATACCTTTGGTCAGATGCTGCACTCACTTGCTGTGCACACAGCCCACTGCTGCGACCCTCACTTGCACAGCCGGGATGTATATGCACCTTCGGCTCTCTTCAGCGCACACCTGGGTACCCATGCACAACCCGACCGCCCCGCACACCTACATATGTGAACCTGTAACCCAGCACTCATTTGAGTGCCCAACGCGCACACCTAGGCCATATTCACGGCAGTGCCCCCCCACCTCTGCTGACACCTGTATCCTCGCGACTACACCTGGGTCCCCGCAAATGCACGGGTGGCTCAGAGTATACACTTGAGTCTCCATACACGCACATCTAGGTAACGGCACACTCACACGTGTGACCCGCTCAGCGCACAACCTGCCCTGTTACCCGCACGCTCTCTCTCCAGCCCCCTGGGCTGGTCCCCAGCGCCCCCGCTGCCTGGGCATACCTGGATGTTGCGTTTGCGCTCGCAGGCCGGCCCGGTGCCCTGCACCACGCTGTCGAGCACGGCCACCACGTCGGGTGCGGGCTCCACGAAGCAGGCGGTGCGCGCGGCGCGGATCGCGGCTTGCACGTCGGCGAAGCGGAAGGCACAGAGCGCGGCCGGAGCCGTGCGGGCCGCCGGGGTCCCCTGCGGCCGCTCGAAAACCGCAAAGAGCAGCTCGCGCGCGGGGAAGACGGATACCAGGCGGCTGTAGAGGTCGCCGCGGCCCGCGCCGCCCGCGCACTGCAAGCCCAGCTGGATGTAGGACTCAGTGAGCTTCTTGGCGTCGCCGCCGGCGCCGCGGGGCAGGCAGATGCGCGCCAGCAGGCTCCGCGCCTGGCTCTCCTTGTCGCCCGCGCGTGCCTCGCTGTTGAGCGCCAGGTACGCATAGGTCTGGGCGCCCGGCTGCGGGTCGGGAGGATGCAGGAAGGCGCGAACGAAGCCCAGCTTGTGCTGCTCCTTGGCGCCCTGCTTGATCTTGAGAATGTTGTCGTCGGAGGGGTTGAGGTCGAAGGTGAAGAGCTTGGCCAGGTCGCCGCGCGCATCCAGGGAGCGGATGGCGATCTCGGGCGTGTTCTCGAAGCGGTGGTCCTCCAGGCTGCGGTTGCGCGGGAAGAAGGCGCTGCCGTAGCCCGTGTACGTGGCGCCCACGAGCAGGCGGCTGCCCCCGGTGCCGGCGGCCGGCGGCAGGACCAGTCCCACGGTGGACGCGTTCGGGTGGTTGGCCGCCACGTTCAGCATGCTGGGGAACACCGTGACGGGCTCGGCGGGCGGCGCGGCGGGCGGGAAGTGCACGGCCACCGCCGAGATGTTGCCCCGCCGCCGCAGCTGGCAGAAGCCCTGGTAGATGGAACCGCACACGACCACCAGGCCCTGGCCGGGGTCCAGTTGCAGGATCTTGTTGTAGTTGTCGGTGAGGCGCCGCGGGTGCTCGCACGAGGCCTGCGGCAGCTGCGGGGCGTGACACAGCGGGCTGTCGGCCACCGGGCCCACGGCCGCCTCGGCCTCCAGGCTCAGGTTAGCGCCCGACAGCTGGTAGAGGCGGTTGACGGCCGCCAGGTACACCGTCCCCGCCGCGCCGTCCAGGGCAAAGTTGTTGGTGGGCGTGGGCGAGGGGAACCGGCGCTGGATCTCCAGGGCGCCTATCCGCGCCGCCCCCAGGAGCAGCAGCAGCAGCAGCAGTGGCGGGCACGGCGGGGCCCAGAATGGCGGGCGCGGCGGCAGGGGGCTGGCCGCAGCGGCCCGGGCGCTAAGGGGTGCGCCGCCCGCGCCGCGACGAGCCATCCGGGCGTGCGCGGGCTGCGCGGCACGGCGAGTGCATGGGGCGCGGCGCGGCCGGGAGCCGGGAGCCCGGAGGCGGCAGGAGGCGGGGGGCGGGCCCGGGCCGCGAGGCGCTTCCTGCCCGCGCCAGCCGCCCCCGGCCCCGGCGCCCCGGCCGGGCTCAGCAGCTCCGCTCAACCCAGGGGCGGGGCGGGGGCGGCTCCGCTGCGGACACGCCCTCGCGCCCCGCCCCCCCCGCCGCGCCCTGCCCTGCCGCGCCCCGCCTCCGGGGCCCCCGCCCGCCCGCCCCGGGACCACCCCCCCACGCGCCCCGGGCCCCCGCCCCCGCTGCCCGCCGGCCCCGCCCTCCGGCCGCCGGGCCCTTGCTCAGCTGTTGTCGGGTCTGGCCGCCCCGCGCCCTCCAGGACCCTCCCGTGCGGCACCCGAGGCCCGAGGCTCCTTTCCCGGAGCTGCCTCCGCCTCCGTCGCTGGTTGCTTTAGTTCCTTCTCCCTCTTGGCCGCTTGGCCTGTCTCTCGAGCTTGTTTTATTTTTTCCTTTTCTGTCTCTTCCCTCCTTCTCGGTAAGTGTCTCTCAGTGTCTCCCTGTCTCTGTCTGTGTGTCCCGCCGCCCACCCCAACTCCGTGCGTGCTGTCTCTCCTTTTCTCAGTCTGATTCGCTTTCGCTCTCCCGTCTGTTCCCCCGCCCCTCCCCTTTCTCCCCTGCATTCTCTCTCCCCCTGCTCTCCTGTGTTTCTGCCCTTGGCTCCCTCTCCCTCTCTCCTGGTTCCCTCCGCGCCCGCCCCCTCGGACCCTCTGTCTCTCTCGATCCCTCTACCCGCTCTCTCCTCCACCTCTGTCCACCTTCCTCTATCCCTGCCCTCCCTGTCTCTCTCCACCTGACATTCCACTCCCTGTCGCAGGACACTGTCCAGACCTTAGACCCCAAACCATGGACACCCCCAGGGTCCGCTGGGCAGGGGGCACTGCCCCCTCAGATTCCAAGATCCCCAGCCCGGAAAGGGGTCTGACAAGTGACAGGGACCAGAGATCAAGGGTCAGACATATAAATCAGGGAAAAGTGAAGAGGAGCTTTCAGGTCTGTGCCAAGCCCCGGGGTAACCAGAGTGGAGCCTTGGTCCTGGGGGGTGATGGCCCCAGGAGGCCCACAGTTACCTCCTGTGGAGACCCAGCTGCCCTTCCAGCCACTTTATTCGGGACTCTGGAAGGACCTAAAACCCTCCCAGATTTATTGAAGACCAGCCACAGGTGAGCTGGCACTGGGCCTGCTTCTCCTTTCACCTGGGAGGAGAAGGTGGGCCCTGGGGGCCGGGGCAGGCAGTGATGCTTACAGGTCACAGAGCTTACGTGAGGGCGCTCAAGCAGGGCTCGCTGCCTGTCAGGTGCTATGCCAAGCCCTTCGTGTGTTTTGACTCACTTCGCCCTCACAGCCACCTTCTGAGGCTGGTACGATCACTGTCCCACCTTACAGATTCATAGCCTGAGGCCCGAGAGGTGAATGGACTGGCCCAAGATGCACAGCTCATAAGGAGGAGAACTACAATGTTTGGAAGCCCCAGTCTGCTGGCTCTGAATCCCACCCCAACTCTCCCCCAGCCCAGGCCTCTCAGAACGGGGGGCTCCCACATGGTGCCGTGGTCCTGGCTCTGCGGGTGGTGTGGCCTCCCTCACCTGTTCCCACCTGGTCAGGAAGGAAGAACAGGGGTTTCTCTGTGCCCCATGGGGGAGGTAGGAAAGGCCAAGCGGACAGCAGTCCCCCACGCCCCCAACACTGCGCCTTCCTGCCATCAGCATGTGCTCATCACGCCTGCCTTTTCCCACCCCCGTCAGTCTGACCACTGCTCTGACAGCCACGAGTATTCAACACAGGAAATCAAAGGTTCTGCTTTCGGGGCCCCATCCCCCACCCCTGGGGCTCAAGGCCACTCAGGGGGCAGCTTGATAGGACCGATGTCCCCACCTCCATCTCAGGGTGGGGAGGACTTATCTTGTGCCACCTGTGGAAGCAGCCTGGGAGCCCTGCCGGGGTGCACCTCACCCCACCCCTCCCCGATCATCCCTCTGTCTGTCTCCCCATCTTATCTTTCTCAGCCTTCGCCACCCCATCTCTGGTTTTGTCTGTCTTCTTGCTCCTCCCCGTTTCTGTCTCTCTGTGTCTCTCCCAGTCTCTCCCCCCACCCTTCCACTGTCTGTCTCTTTGTGTGTGTATCTCTTTCTCTCTGTGTCTCTGCCTCTCTCTGTCTCCCTCCGTATCTCCCCCCGCAGCTCCCCCTCGCGCCCCTCCTAGCTTCCTTCCTGTCTCTGGGCTCATCTTGCCGCATCCTGCAGCTCCCCCCACTGAGCTTTGAGGATAATGCTCTGTGTGGTCGCAACTCACTCTGGCGCAGAGTGGATGCTTCCGGGCACTTTGGACACAAACTACCTGCCAAGCTGAGTCCTGGGTCTCAGGAGCCGCCTGGAGCTGGGGATATGCAGGGCCAGGTTAGCCGCAGAAGACATAGCCGGGGTCCAAGTGTCTTCACATAAGCTGGAGGTGGAAGTGCTGTGTGGCCTAGGGCAAGGCACTTGCCCTCTCTGAGCCTCAGTTTCCTTGTCTGTAAAATGAAGACAATCATAATAGCACACCAGCCCCTGGGAGGTTATATGATGTGAAGAACGGAACGTACCAGAAAGCACAGTGCTGGGCACGTGGCAGACACTGGACAAATGCCTGCTTTTCCCCTTACATTGAGCAATGGCCCATCAGGGCCTCATGGTAGCTAGCAGAGCCACTGTCTACCAAGAGCAAACTACTGCACCCAGCACTGCCCTGAACAATCTGATGCCATCCTCACAGCCAGCTGAAAAGGCAGGGGTCATCGAACCTATTTCACAGATGGAGAAACTGAGAGCTATTAGCAAGGGGAGGATTTGAACCCAGGTCTGTCTCCAAATCCTGTGCTTTCTCCCCTCTGCCCATTAGTTGGGAGCTCCCTCAGGCCAGCATGGATCATGGTGGCAGCCACCCTACACCCCCCCTTGGGCAGAGAGGTGCTGATAACTTGGCCTGAGTGAATGACGGAATGAATGAATGAATGAAAGAACCCACATCTCCGCTGGCCTTGCTAAGAGGTGGTGGGGTATCCTCCCAGAAGGGATTTTAGAGCGAACCAAGGGGATATGGATGGTACCCAGGACGGCAGGTTAGGTAGCACCCAGCGTCAACTCAATTTGAATGAACTAAACCAGATTTACCACCTGGAGTGACTGCCGGCTTTTACACTGCGATTCAGGCCCTTTTCAGTTTTTGTTCAAGACTTCTGATTATATCAAGGAGAAGGACTCTGTTTGGGGCTAATGTGTCTTTAATGCCTCTAACATTTGTCATTGTCCATTTTTAATAGAGAGAAGGTCTCAAGCTCAGCATTCTAGAATTTACTTATAGCTCCTTGTTTTCTTTATAATATTTGCCGTTATTTTCTGGTTTTGGCAAGTGATACTACAGGCTTTCCAAGTATAATAATGATGTACAGCTTGCTTGATAAATGCATTTATCAAAGTTGTTTTTTTTTAATTTTATTTATTTTTGGTTGCGTTGGGTCTTCGTTGCTGCATGCGGGCTTTCTCTAGTTGCGGCGAGCAGGGGCTACTCTTCGTTGTGGTGCACAGGCTTCTCATTTGCAGTGGCTTCTCTTGTTGCGGAGCATGGGCTCTAGGCATACAGGCTTCAGTAGTTGTGGCACGCAGGCTCAGTACTTGTGGCTTGCGGGCTCTAGAGCACAGGCTTAGTAGTGGCACACGGGCTTAGTTGCTCCACGGCATGTGGGATCTTCCCGGACCAGGGATCGAACCTGTGTCCCCTGCATTGGCAGGCGGATTCTTAAGCATTGTGCCACCGGGGAAGTCCCTATCGAAGTTTTTAAAATGTGCGTTAACTTAAAGACAAATATGGTCATAACCCTGGTGGTACAAAACACCTAAAATTTGGGAAACATTGATCTAATCCAGTGCCTTTGTAGATGAGGACATGGCGGCCCAGATGGGGCAGGTCTTTGCCTGGACACCCAGGGGTAGGTGGCCAGGCTGGCCCAGAGAAGGAGGGCCTGGGCCTTTCACCGCTGCCTGGGCAGGGGCTTCCCCATCCTGTCCCATCCATCCTCGGCTCTCTGGCTGCCCAGGGCAGAGCGTGAGGAGGAGGAGGAAATGTTTTCCTTCTTCAATTGGAAAAAATAACAGTGGGGCCAGGGCTGCACAGGGAGGAGGGGGTCCTTGCCCTCCTGTCCCTCAGGCCTGGCCTCAGCGAATGCTGCCCCTGCAGGAAGTGCTCCTGACATGCTCACTGCTCCAAGCACTGCCTTGGTGACAGGAACAGAGGCCTCCGGGACCGCTCATCAGCCCCAGCGTGGGCCCCGACGGTGCCACGAGCCACCACTGCAGTTCCTTGGGAGCTTTGCCCATCTCATTCCCCCTGGGAACAAGCCTGAGAGGTGAGTTTTATCAGCCCCTTTTTATAGACGGGGACACTGAGGGTCAGGGAGGTGACACCACTTGCCCACAGCTGCACAGCTCACCAGGGCCTGGGCCACTGTGTCCCTCTCCACCTCTTGCCCCAGAGTTGAGAGGCCTGAGCTCCACGCGCAGCTCTGCCCCAACCACCTGGGTGAGCTTGGTGGCACCACCTCCCTTTGAGCCTCTGTTTCCTCACCTGGAAAAGGGGAGTATAATCCACCTCACGAGGCTGCTGTGAGGATGGAAAAGCATACACGTGTCAAAGGCCTGGCACGTCAGGAAGTATGGTGTCCACTGACTTTCCAGCTCTGAATCACAAGGGTCCTCTCCCCAGGGTCCTAAAATTGGTCATCTGTACCCCACTCAGGAGAGCCCCCAGACCCAGATAATTACGTCATCCTCATAGAAACTGCCAGTGAGACGCGTCATCGGTGCCAGTGACATGAAGGGCTCGGATGCAAAAAATTGCCTTAATTAACCCTCCACCAGGTCTCCCTCCCCTCTTCTCATAAACATGGATGCCAGACTCAGAGAGGCCTAGAGGCCTGCCTGAGGTCACACAGCAAACAGGTGGCCCGAAGTGACCCCTGCCCCATCTCTAGCCAGCCTTGCCCCTCCACACTGGGTCTCCTGTCATTGCCACCATGTCCTACAGGAGTGGCCCAAGAGGGGCCGGGTGACCCTCAAGTGGCAGCACTGACAGGACACAGGACCCCTCACACTGGTGTCTCAATCACAGAGCACTGGTGCTGCTGGGGTGGCTCTGCTGGTGTTTCCCCACTGCAGACTCTGGGGAAGACCGGGGGTTGCCCCCCTTCCGAGTTCTGGAGTATTCCCTCCCCTGCCCCACTGGATACCCCTGGGTGGCAGGGTGGGGAGGGGGGGTGGCCTTCTAGGTTTGGTATCAGGGCTCGGGAGGGGTGCCCGCCCTTGCCTGACGAGCCGAGCCCTTGCTCGTTTCTCTCTTTGTCTCCCCAGGGGCTGAAGGAAATGGTTCTCATTCCTGTGTGTGACAGACGCCCTCTCCCGACTCTGGGCACATCCTTGCCCTCTGTGGTGGGGATGCAGCAGGCCGGGGTGGGGACCCGGAGCCCCCGTGCACCCATCCCGGGCGCCTGGCCTGCCAAGCCCCCGCGTGGCCCCTTTGTGCTCTGTGAGTCGGATAATGGGCGGCATTCTCAGACGTCCAGTCATGGGTCTGGGCCCGTGAAAGGACCCCGGCAGCTCCACACTGAAGCCTCTGTCCAGCAGCGGGGGTGGGGGAGGGGGCAGGGCCGCCCCCGGGGGACCCCACTCACATTCCCAGGCTGCTGCCATCTCCAGGGGACAGCTGCCCGGGGCAGGCTGGGCGGCAGGGGCAGGTGATTCCTGAGCGGAAGGTAGGGACTCCATGAATGGAGCCACAGGGAAGCAGGGGAGGCCCAGAGCTGAAGAGGACAGGGAGTCACAGGGGCTGACCACCTACTATGTGCTAGACGTTTCTCAGCCAATCCTTGCAAAAGCCATCAAAAGTCCATGCTAGTGATCCCATTTGATGGATGAGTAAACTCAGGCTCAGAGAGGCAAAGCAATGGTCCTGAATTTGAACCCAGGTCTGTCTAACCACGCTCATTCCAGCGGATACTGAGTGAGCACCTACTGTATACCCCGGGACACAGCAGCGATGATGCCCTGAGGATACACAGAGGAGCATTCCGGCAACCAGACCCATGGGAGCAAGCAAGGCAGGCTTCCCAGGGGAAGGGGCACCTGAGCCCAGTTTAAGGAGCCCTCACAGGATTACTGAGTATCCAACATAAACTTCATCTTGCACACTGCAGGGACTGTGAGGTCCATTTATAGAGGAGGAGACTGAGGCTCAGAAAAGGGAAATGACTCGCTCGGGGCCACCCAGCTGCTCAAGGTGGAGCAGGAATTCTTAGGTCTGGCTGTTCCCTCTTCTCCAGGAGTAGGGTCCAGTCAAGGCTATGGAATTGTCATCCTGTGGTCCTGGGACCTGGGTTCAGATCCCAACCCTCTGCTTCCCATCTGCATGACCCAGGGTGAGTCCCTTCACCTCTCTGGGTCTCAGTTTCCACACCTGTGAAATGGGTCTCAGAGTTCTTATCCCTCCAGGCTGTGGGGATCAAATGAAATAATCCCTAGAGAGTGTGGAGCCACCAGCCATCCGGCCCATGGTAAATAATCAATGACATTTATTATTAAAGTCATTGATGGGGAGGAGATGTTGCTGCTCCCACCGTCCTTCCAGCTCTGGCTTCTGGAAAGCTCTGCCCCTGCCCTGCCCTAGCTGGACAGAGCTCAGAGCTGGCTTGGGTGTCAGGTGCCCACAGAGGCAGCTCTTCCCCCCTGCAGCCAGAGCCTCACCTCAAGAGGCTTTTGTCCTCTCCAGACTACACCCTCCTCTGCACCCAGGGCTGCTAGAGGATTTCCTCCTGAAACTCCAAGATTTTTATTATCAACCGTCAATAGCCCGATCTCTGTTTTGTAGAGTCCAGCCTCTGGCCTTGGGTGGTCTAGCCTCTGACCTTCAATGGTCCAGCCGCGAGCCTTGGATGGTCCAGCCCTTAACCTTGGGCAGGCCAGCCTGTGAGTATTACTCAGCCTGGCCAAAGTCCCCTCTGTTGAGGAACTTGGAACTGGTTCTTCAGGGACTTTTGGATGACGCCATCCCTCATCTTACTCAAGACCAGCCCCCACTAACCACAGCCCGGAGTCTCAGGATGAGCCACCATCTTCTGCCTGTATTTCCCCACACACCTCCCCCAACCCACATCAGGATCTGAGTCCCAAAAGCCTTGCAGTCCTCAGGGTCCTGGTGTGCATATTAAGTTTCACCATGACCCTGAAATTCCCTCCCTGCCCTGTCACCCTGGCTAAGTCCCAGGGTGTCTCCAAGACTCGGCTCTGGCCTCTCTTCTTCCAGGCAGCCTTCCCAGATCCCCCAGGCTGGATTAGTCCTCCTACTCTGGGCTCCCATGGCCCCCCTATGCTGCCACCATCAGAGCACCCACACCAGGTGACAATGTGTCTGTTGCTCTGGCTCCCCCACCAGGGGGCATCTCAGGAGCTGGATCTTGTTGGGGGTATACCTGTGTCCCCTGCATGACTAGGCAGAAGGTTGGACTCAAAGCAGGCTCACAAGGATCAATGAATGAATGAATGGGGGAGGAGATGAACAAATGTTCTCTCATCACTTCCTTGGCTGGTACCCATTCCATACAGCTCCAGGGCCCTCCTTCCCCCCGGGATCCTGCTGATGTCCCCACCTGCTCTCACCCACCTGCCAGGGAAGGTCGACACCTCCTGGCCAGGCCTGGCCTGGGGAGGGTTTGCGAGTCTAAAAATACAGGTTTTCCTACGAGGACATGACTTGGCTGGGTTGAAATTTATAGGGCAATTGCACCAGCTTCACCTCCATTCCCCCAGCTTAGGGCCACAGGCAGGGGAGGGGCACTTTGGGATCCCCGTGGGAGGCCATGGGGCCAGAGTGACCAGGTTTACATCCTGCCTCACCACTTCCCAGTGGGACCTGGGACAAAGGCCTTCTCTCTCCCAGCCCCTGTTTCCCCTTCTGCAACATGGGGGTGAGGCTGCGCCTCTCTGCCTCAGAGGAGCCTCATCACCCCTTTCACAGCCCCTGGCACATGGCAGAAGACCAGGCCTAAGGCAGGAAATAAAAGCAGCTGAAGTTTATTGAGGCTGCCCACGAGGTTCACATGGATTATCATGTTTATTCCTCACGACAACCACCTGGGAGGGAAGCCCTTTCATTATACCCGCTTTGCAGATAGGAAGTAAGGCACAGTGGAGTTAAGTGACTTGCCCACAGTCATGGACTGATGCTTCGCACCACCTGGACCCAGCCCAGGCCTCCACCGCATTGCACTCAAGGCAAAACCCAGAAGGCACCCAGACACCCAATCCCTTCCTCCCACCTGTGCAGACGTTACCCCCTAATCACCTCCCATCAGTCTGAGACTACTTCATTGGTCTGAAACCCCGCCTCCTGCCTGGATGCCTCCTCCTGCCTCTCCCAGAATCACTTCTCCATGAAGCAGCCTGAGGGAGATTTTCAAATTGCAAATCTGTAGAATCTGTTTTTCTACAACTTGAAACCCTTTGAAAAGGGGTAAAGCCCCACCCCTTTTTCCTCATCCATAACCTCTGTGGACTCCACACCCTCCCTGTAGAGGGCTTAAGGCACCTAGCTGCAGAGTTATTTGGTTAATGTCTGCAGACACCCGAGGGCAGGTCCTCATCTGTTTGTTCACTGCTGCTGCCCCATGGCCAGGCCCCCAGGGGTGCTCCTACATCCCTAAGCGAGCAATGAATGGGTCCTTGGGCTGCTTTGGCGTCCAATAGAACACAGACTTAGTGGTGGGTGCATAGGCTTGGGTAGGGGCGCGCTGTGGACACTTTGAGCAGCTGCCCGGGGAGGGAGCCCCCCAGCGCCAGCCTAGCATCCAGGGGAAGCTATTTTTAGCTCCGGGAAACAGGAAGTGAGTCAGGGCCTGAGAAGGCCAGCCGGACGCTCGGCACCTCGGGTGCGATTGATGAGCGCCTGGACGGAAGGGCCGGCTTTACCTAGGGAAGCAGGAAGGAGGCCTGGAGGAAGAGGATAGGAGGGGAGACCCTCTCCCCAGCAAAACAGGCGGCCCTGTGGGGCCCCAGCGGAAGCCGGTGAGCTCAGCACAGATGGCCACCAGCCCATTGTCCCGCCACACCTGGGGTCGGTCGGTGGGGCAGCAGCAGCCCCACGCCCAAACCCCCAACCCAAATGACATACATCCGGGGCCACCCAGGGTGGGTCTCTACTTATGTCATCTACTCCCCACATGAGCACAAGGTCTCGCTGGCACCATTTTATAGAAGGCCAAAGAGAGGCAGGGGCTTGCCAAGGCCACATCAGCAGCGAGGAGAGCACAGAACTTGAACTCAGCTCTGTGTTACCATGGAGATCTCTCAGAGGGTACAGTAGACTCAGGGGACACCAGCACTGACCCGGAGGCCACCACCAAGAATGTCTGGGGCAGGCATCTGAGGCCCTGGCTGGACTCTAGTCCCGGTTCAGTCTCTACCTGAAAAGAGGGCCAATCAAGTGCCCCCTCCCTGGCCCCAATTTCCCCGTCCTCACTCAAGAGGTTTGGCTGGCCAGACCAAAGTCAGGGGTCTGAGGCTGGGACGGTCCCCCTGAGCTGAGGCTCCTTGGGCAAGGGACCAGGGGACCCGCTTCCGCCCTGCATCACAGCCCGGGGCCCCAGATGGTTTCGGCCGGGTTTGGAGGTGGCACCACCCTGTGAAACTCCATCTGAGACAAGCAGCGGTGGTGGCCAGCTGCAGTCAGCCCTGTCAGAGGTGGGGGGACTCAGGAGAACTTTCACTTCCTCAACTAGACCCATGTCACCCCATCCCTGCCCCTCCATTCTCAGTTCTCCCTCCGTGCCATGGGCAGAGTTGGCCAACCCCTGCCCCTTCTGAACCAAGGGCTTCTACAGTCAGAGCTCTAACCCCAGGACCTGGGCTTGGACGAGTCATGCAGCTACCAGTGGGCACCCTGAGACCCCGCCACCGAGGGTGTGCACCCCGGGTTACAGGGTCGGGGAGAGGCAGAATCAGGCAGGATGAACCCTGATGCTTTGCTGGGTGGGAGCAGGGAATTTGAAGTTTTTCTTTCAAGTCTGAATGTTCTAAGTTTCATCAGAGAGTGTACATTATTTGTGGTAAAGGCAACACAGGACAAGAGCCATGGGTTGGGGGATGTGGGTTCTGGTGGATTTTTGCTAGGAATCAGCGGCCAAAAGCACAGCTGCACCTACAAAGGGAAGGGGGATGGGGCAAGGAGCCTGTGGCGGGGGCACTCAGACTGCTTCAGCCCAGCCCAGGCCCTGTCGCTGCCCCACAGCCCAGAGGGAGAGACTCAGCTCCACCGCAGTGGAGGGACTGAGGCTTAGGGCAGCTGGCCACCTGTTTGGGGTCACCCACCCAATAAGGGCTAACAGGGTTGCCCACCCCAGACCCTCCCCTCAGACACAACTTCTAGGGCTGGACTCACCTGGGTGGCCTGCAGGCCCCCTCTGAAAGGCAGCATTGGTGGCACCCCAGCTCTGCAGCTCCCCGGCAAGTCACCACCCTGCTCTGTGCCTCAGTTTCTCGGGCTGCCCTGGAGCATTAACTCGGGGTGGAACCAGGCAAACGCCGGGCGTGCACGCGTGTGTCTATTTGACGGACGGACGGAGTGGGGAGGGGCCTCAGCGCCACGAGCATGCGTAAGGGTGGGCGGGACCGTACGATCCTGCGTGGGTGCCCATTACCTGCGAGTTACGGCCACAGGCCAGCCCCGCCTCCTTTTATCATCCAGCCCAAAGCTGCAGGTGTTTTTCCCGGTCCCTCTCTCTTTACCCAACCTCAAGGCCTCCGGACCTCAAGGCCTGGGCATTGGTAGCAGGAGCCCTGACCCTCTGGACGCCCTCGTGCCCATCCAGCGCTGTCCCCGAGTGAAAGAGGAGGGGCCGAGAGTTTAAGTGAGCAGCCTCAAAAAGGCTCTTAAATGCTAGTCACAGCGTGATTTACTTCTGAGTCCCCACCTGACCGTAATTCACTTCAATTTGCAAGACCCGTGGCCCCCTCGCGGAGGATGCCGGGAGAAAGCAGGAGGGGGCGGGGGTTGCACTATTTTTAGCCCCAGTAGCTGAATGGGCCGCAGTGAGTTACGGGTCAGGGGCTCTGCTTTTGCCTCCATGCCCTGGACCCTCCCACACAGAGTTCCCACTGCTTGGGCACCAACCCCAGCTCCCACCCTTGTTAAGCTGATTAAAGCACCTGCAGGGCGCCTCCTGGGCCTTCTGCTGGGGCAGTTCAAGTTAATTTCGCCAGGTGGTGCTGTTATCCCTTTTACAGAGAGGGAAACTGAGGCTCAGGGAGAACTCACTGCCCAAAGTGACACAGCCAGGGTCGTCGGAGTCCAGTCCTTGTGCACTGTCCCATCCATACCCCCTCTATGCCTGTACCCCCTACACAGACCCCCCTGGCCTCACATCTGAGTCCGACTCTCCCTCTGCGTTTTCCCCGGTTGCCTTCTCCTTCCCAGATCAAGACCCCTGGGCGGACAGTGAGGACCACGGTGCAGGGGGTCCCCCTTTCTGTGCTCTACTCAGCTGGTGTCCCCTGAGGGCCATCTTTAGGCCCTGTGCTGAGCTGAGTCTCATGCAGAGGAGAGGGCTGTAAATCAATAGGACCAGCCCACAGTGGAAGATGGAGTGTAATGAGAGCAGGAAGGTGCTGACACCGGTTTAGCCCTGGTGGGGGAGGTCAGGGAGGGCTTCCTGGAGGAGATGATGCCTGAACTCAAGGAGGCACAGGGTTACCAACAGGGGCAGGGTCTGAGAGCGGACAGCCCGTGCAAAGTCCCAGAAGCGAGAAGGGACACATCACTCCTTTCCCTCCTGCTGGCCCTGCCTGGACCTTCCTTCCCTTTCACCTCCCCACCCAGATCCCCCCTTCCTGACTCCCCCGCCCACGCCCATCCCCTCCTGGTGGCTCCTCCAAAGACCGGAAGATTAGGTGGGAATCCAACCCCACAGCTCTCAGATGAGGAGAAACTGCTCCAAAGGCAAAAAAAAAAAAAAAAAAAAAAAAAACCCTCACACACATTATTTCCATTGTTTCCGCTCCCAGATCCTGCCTGAAAAACAAAAATAAAATCAAAATTAGACCCCAGCTGGGAGGCTTTCTCTGGCAGAGTGTTCAACTAGGGGGTTGAGTGGTGGACCAGCCCAGATCCCCCAGTGAAGTGGAGACAGGAGACCCCAGTGCCCCTTGGTGGGGGCACTGGGGCCTCCAGCAGCCCCTCAGGGGGTGAGCGCTGTGGAGGCCGATGCTCTTCCCTAACCAGTTCACTTAGTCCCCAAGCAGCCTCGCCTTCACACCCATAAAACTGAGGGGCTGGTTGGTCACACAGCAGAGCTGGGATTTGAATCTGGATATCTCTGACCCCAGAACCCACTAGCTTGCCCACAGTTCACAGGGTGCTAGGAGCAGTTAAAGAAGAGGAAGTGTTGGCAAGTCGCCTCCTGCACATCCAGCTGCCTGTGCTCCTACGTCCAGGGATGGGGAGCTCACTCCTCACAATTAACCATTTTCACATATTTGCATTGTCAGGACTGTCTGTCCACTCCTGCCCCACCCCTGGCCTGGTTCCTAATCTCTGACAGTGACACTGGGAGGCTCTGCAGTGACAGGAACTGGACTGGAGGTGTAACCCTGTGGGACACTTTTCAGAAAATGGGAACAAGGGGCTTCCCTGGAGGCACAGTGTTTAGGAATCTGCCTGCCAGTGCAAGGGACACAGGTTCGAGCCCTGGTCCAGGAAGATCCCACATGCTGTGGAGCAACTGGGCACGTGTGCCACAACTACTGAGCCTGTGCGCCACAACTACTGAAGCCTGCTGGCCTAGAGCCCAAGCTCCGCGACAAGAGAAGCCACTGCAGTGAGAAGCCCGCGCACCGCAACAAAGAGCAGCCCCTGCTCGACGCAGCTAGAGAAAGCCTGCGCACAGCAATGAAGACCCAACGCAGCCAAAAATAAATAAATTAAATAAATAAAATTTAAAAAAAGGGAACAAGAATGGGGAGGCCACAGGAGGGAGGTTAAAATCTGGCACAGCACCCTTCTAGCACTGTGGTCCCTTGGGGGAGTCCCTTGGAGCACCCTCCCCAGGCCTCTCACAGCCCTGTGGGCAGTGTCCCCCTCTTGGTGCCAGGCCCAGAGGGTGCTTCTTGCCTCCCTAGGGTCCTCTGAGATGGGTGTGATTAGGCCCCTGGTGCCTCCTTCCCACTTCCCTCCAGGGTTGACCTCAGTGGCCCCTGGCTGGGCTTTTCCCAGAGCTGAGGCCGGAAGCACAGGTCCCGAGTGTTTGTTCAGGCCAGGCTGGGGCTCCGGGCAGGCGAGGCGGAAATGGCCGCAAGATGTTTGTCCAAGTGGGGGTCAGGCTCCGCAGCCAGGAGTTGGGAGGAAACGCCAGAGGAGGAGAAGTCCCGAGTCAGCACGCCCAGGGCCTGGGCTTTGCCTCTAGGCCTTGGCTGCCTCTCCCGTGGGCACAGCGCTGCACACAGTAGGCACCCGGTGGATAAGGAATCAAGGGGGAAGGAAGCGGAAGCTGGCACCTCCCTCAGCCAGGGCCCAGGGCGCCATCCCCCTCCTGGCCTCCCCCCTCCCAAGTCCATCCTTTGGGAAACCTACAGGCCCCACTTCCCAAAGATAACAAGAGTCTGACCCCTGCTCCCCGCCCGCCCTACCACCCATGTCCAGCCACCGGCTTCTAGCCTGGACTGCGGCAGTAGCTTCCTCACTGGTTTCCTCCCCAGCAGTCTATCCTTCTCTTGGCCGTGGCGCCAGAGGGATCCTATTAACAGGCACATCAGATCTTGTCTATTCTTGCTCAACCCTTACCCAGGCCCCCACTTCCCTGAGAGCAAAAGCCAACTGTTATGGGCTGAATCGTGTCCCCCCAAATTCATATATTGAAGTCCCAACCCCAGTACCTCGGAATGTGACTGTATTTGGAGACAGGGCCTTTCAAGGGGTGATTAAGTTAAAATGAGGTCCTATGGGTGGGCCCCAGGCCAACAGAACTAGTGTCCCTTTTTTTTTTTTTTGCGGTACGCGGGCCTCTCACTGTTGTGGCCTCTCCCGTTGCTCAGCACAAGCTCCGGACGTGCAGGCCCAGCGGCCATGGCTCACGGGCCCAGCCGCTCCATGGCATGAGGGATCCTCCTGGACCGGGGCACAAACCCGTGTCCCCTGCATCGGCAGGTGGACTCTCAACCACTGCGCCACCAGGGGAGCCCACTAGTGTCCTTTTAAGAAGAGATTAGGACACAGACAAGTACACACACAGAGGAAAGACCATGTGAGGACACAGCGAGAAGGGGGCCATCTGTAGGCCAAGGAGAGAGACCTCAGGAGAAACCAAACCTGCGACACCTTGCTCTTGGACTTCTGGCCTCCAGAACTGTAAGAAAAGAAATTTCTGTTGTTGAGGTGTGGTACTTTGTTACAGCAGCCAAAGCCGACCAAGACACCATCTGACCCAGTCCCTCACCAACCTCGGCTCTTTCCATTGTACCCTTTGCTCTCTGTTGCTTCAGTCCACCTAGCATGTTCCCACCTCCTGGCCTTGGCCTTTGCTGTTCCCACTGCCTGTTATGCCCTTTCCCCAGGGCTGCCTTCTTATCACTCAAGTCCCTGCTCAAATGTCCCCCCTCCAAAGAGGCCCTCCCAGACCAACATGCTCGTTGGGGGCTGTCAGCCATCTCTCCTGCCAGACTGGGACCTTCACCAGGGCAGGGGTTGGTGCTCTGAGCCAGACAGTGCCCAGCACACAGCAGATGTGCAATAAAGATGTGTTGAAGGCAGGGAGGCAGGCCCCTCCTAGCACCACCTCCCCATCTTCCAAAACTCAGATCACAGGGGGCTTCAAAGGCAGAGCCAGGCCTCTAGATGCCCTGTGGGTTCAGGTGGTGGCCCCCAGAGGTCCAGCCATGAGAACTACTTGCCTGCCAGGTGCATGGGCTGCTGCCTGCCCTCTACATCCTCGGTTTCCAAACATTGCACCCGTGTTCACTCCCCTTTCCTCATTTGTCTTTCAGTGATTCTTCCGGAGGCTCTGCTATAGACTGAGTGCATCCCCCTCAAATTCCTCTGTTATATCCTAACCCACAATGTGACTGTATTAGGAGGTGGGACTTTTCGGGGGTGAGTAGGTCATGAAGGTGGAGCCCTCATGAATAGGATTCGTGCCCTTTATAAAAGAGATGACAGAGAACTCCCTTGTCCCTCCTGCCATGTGAAGGCACATGGAGAATGCAGCCATGTATTGAACTAAGAAGTCGACTCTCACCAGGCACCAAATCTGCTGTTACCTTGATCTTTGACTTCCCAACCTCCAGAACTGTGAGAAATAAATAACCGTTGTTTGTAAACCACTCATTCTAGGAATCCTGTTATAGCAGCCCAAGCAGACTAAGACAGGCTCTTTGTTTGGGATAGCTGAGCAGGTAGGACCCAAGTTGAAACCCAGTCCCATCCCTTTTGACCTGTGGACTCAGTGCCAGCTCCTTCCCCAGAGGGCTGGGCATCTGGGAAGGACCTGAGCATAAAAAGCTTCCTGCCAGCTCAGTCCTAGGGACCGATGGGGACAGGCATCTGTCCACCCAGAGTGTGCATATGGGCTGACTCTGGCCCCTCCCTGCGCCTAAATACTGCCTGGAAGTAGGGTGAGGAAAGGCTGGGAAACTGCTGGGACTTTCTGAAGGCTGGCGTGCTCTGGGTGTTTGTTCATTTGTTGAGTCAATAATCACTCTCTTGAGACATCTCCATATCCACTCAAATGGCTGAAATTTAAGACTGACAATAGCAAGTGTTGACAAGGATGCGGAGCAAAAGGAACTTGTACACACTGCTGGGGCATGTGTATGTGTGTGAAATGGTGCAGACATTGCAAAACAACTTAGTAGTTTCTTACAAAGTCAAACGTAGACTTAGGCAAAACATCAATCCCACTCCTAGGTATTGACATGAAATGAGAACACACTTGCACGCAAAAACCTGTACACAAATGTGTACAGCAGCTCTATAACTGCCCTAAGCCAGAAACAACAGTAAATTCCCACAACCGATAAATAGATTAACAAATAAGATGCAGCCCTACGGTGGAATCAAAAGGAATGAGCTATGGACACACAACACGGATGAATCTCAAAGCCAGATTCAAAAGTCTCCATACTGCAGGATTACAGTTATGGGACATTCTGGAGAAGGCCAAGCTGTACCGACAAACGAGGGATCAGTGGTTGCCACGGGCTGGGACTGGGGGCAGGGACTGACTGGGGAGGGGCACCAGGGAATTATCTGGGGAGCTGGAATATTCCGTCTTGTTCTGAGAGTTAGTTACAGGGCATAAACATGTGTAAAAATTCATTAAACTTCACATATTTGAGATCTGTCCATTTCCCTCGATGTAAATTATACCTCAATAGAAAACTAAAAACAAAAAACAGTTTTTTAACCACCACTCCCTTTGCCGGCCGCCTGTGGGGCTGGGTGGGCGCTGGCCCCTAGGGCGCCGCAGTCGGGGGCCCGCGGGGCTGGGGGGGCGCGGCGCCCCGGCTCCGACTCCGCACGGGGGCGCTGCCTAGTCCCGCCCGAGACGGGACGTGCGGCACCCAAAGCAGCGCCGGCCTCCGCGGTCCCGCGTCCCGCCAGCCCAGGCTGGGAAAGGTCGGAAGCTGCGCGTAGGGTGAGCGGGCCCATTGTCCGCTTGTCCGCTCCGGCCCTGCCCCGCATTGTCCCGGGGGTGGGAACCCTTCCCGGGCCTGGGCGGGGCTGGGGTCCCTGGGTCGCGGGGCGGAGCCTCCCCCGGCCCACGCCGCCCCTCCTCGTTTGCAAGGGGGAGGCCAGGGCTGGGGACTGAGCCCAGCGTCCCCCGCCGTGCCCCTTGCTCCGCACTGTGTAGAGCGACTGCGCTCCTGGCCAGCAGGAGCGTGCTCCGGCCAGCACGCTGTCCCCAGTGGCCAGGGTCACTTGAGCCATCACCCCTCATTTCCCCCTTGGGGCTTTGAGCCCCTCAGAAACCACAGACGCCTCTGGGTGGGGGTGGGGGACATTTCCTCGCCGATGGTCACGTGGGCACAATACTGGGGAATCGAGGAGGGGGACGAACATTCCTGCCCTTGCCAGAGCCCCCGCTTTGTGCCAGGCTCTGGGGACACACCGGGAAACCAGACAGGGTGCCGTCCGCAGGGGCCCCCATTCCAGTGGGGGCAGAGAGGCAGAGAGCAACAAGTAGACGACAAATAAGTGACTGCACAGTTGTACAAACAGGGAGACCAGTGAAGGAGGGCTCAGGTAGTTGGGTGGTCGCCGAAGGCTCTGGGCATGTGATATGCTGGCAGAAAGCACGGGAGGAAGAGGCGGCCCCAGGGGATGTCGGGGCAGAGGCACCGCGTGGACAAAGGCCCGGAGACGAGAATGTGCTGCGTGGGTGCGAGGCCGGCGGGTGGAGGCGCGTGGCGGGCGTGAGTGAAGTCATAGACCGGCCTCGTGGGAGCCCAGACTTCAGGCGAGAGGCCGCATCTGAGTCAAATCCAGGGAGGAGACGGTGGGGTTCGGGCCAGCAGCTTGCAGAGAACAAAGAAGTCAGGAAAACTTCGGTTTTAGCCATGATCGGCGACTTGCCCTCTCCGGGCCTCAGTTTCCCTAGTCGTAGAAAGCATCCGGGTTGGAAGCTCTGAAATTCCTACTCTCAATCCAAGATGAACGCGACCTCACCTTGGCTGCACAAGAAATGCGCCTGCAGAGGTTCACAGACGGGGACGGACTTATGAAAGGAAAATCAAACCGGCACAGCCAGACACGCCGTGGGCGGGAGGGGCTGATCCGCGGGGTGGCTGGGCAGAGGGACGTCGGGAGCCGCTGCCCGAGGCGGGTAGTTTAAAGGTTTCCGACACGGAGGGTGCACTCTCCGCAGTAGCCACCAGGAGGCGACAGAGACCGGGCTTGCGGCGCCAGAGTTTGTTTTGAAATCGTTTCAAAGTTAGAGAAAAATTGTGAGAATAATACAGAGAACTCTTGGACCCTTTCTTAACTCCGATTCATCAGGTTTTAGCATTCTGACCCCCTCTTTGCATATTCAAGTCCCCCTCCAAGCATCGGGAGAGTAAATTGCAGACGTGATGTCCCTTGAACCCTAAATCCTTCAGTGTGTATTTCCTAAGAACAAGGATATCCTATTACACAACCACAACAGAGTTTTCAAGATCAGGCGACTTAATCATGATGCAATACTGTTATTTACGCTACAAAATATTATTCAAATATTGCCGATTGTCCCAACGAGGTCTTTTATAGCATTCACCCACCCCCAGCCTCCATTCCAAATCTAGGATCCACTCCAGGATCACATTTAGTTGTTCATTTTTATTTTAAATGAAATTTATTCACTAGGCTTTCCCAGGCTGAAGTAATTGTTAAAGATGGATATAAAGAGTTCCAGCTTCACGCTTCTAAACCGCATGAACCTGGGTAGGTCCCACTCAGGTCTTCTCCACTGAAAGGTGCCAGGTTCTGAGCAAGGGGTGTGGGAGAGGCTGGAAGGGGCAAAGAATGCACTTACCTTCTGAGATGGAATCTTTCTTTCATTCTTCCTGGTCTGACCCACTTCCCCAGGTCCTTGGCCAAGGGGTCCATCACAGTCATCCACCACAGTCTTCAAATGGGGCACTGACTCTCTGAGAAAGCAGCTTCTTGCTTTGGGAAAGAAAGACAAATTCTCCTAACTGGCAAGGCCAGTTGGAAGTCCTGCTCTGGGACTGGAGAGGAAGAAGGGCTCTAAGCACTCCAAATACTGGGAGACAAATCCTTTGGCCAGTCGAGTAGTTTCTATTTTTTGCTTGCAACAAAATTGCAGGAGGGCCCAATCCTTTTGTCAGCCAATAGAGAGTAAACATAGCGTCTTTAACTTATATTATGAAAAATGGAAACATACACAAATAGTATAAGGAACTCTCATTTACCTATCACCAAGTTGCAACAAAAAATAATTCTTGATGATGGATTACTATTGATTTTTGGCATAAAACTCAAAGGGAGTTAAAATAATTGAGTAACATTGCTCCAATACTCCTTCCTTTCGTTTCTGTTCCTTATTTATGTGACAAGATTTCTGAGTGCTTATACCTGTAAAAATGAGAATGAGGAAGAAATGAAGCTGTAGAAATAAGCTTTATATTTATCCATGAGTACACACAATGGGGGAAATCCAATCAACTCATTAAAAAAATGAAATATATAGTAACATTTTGTTTTAATCAGTATCTATCAATATTTGTAATATTTATAGTTTTGATCAATCACATACTAATATTTGTAATCATACCTTTCCAGAATAACATTTTTAAAACACTTAGTGACTTATGGTCACAGAAAATTTAAAAATTTTAAAACCAGTTTACATCCATAGTTTTTGGTACAGAGAAGATGGTGTGATCAATAAGAGATTTTCAGGCATAAGAATATAGTACATTAGGCTAAAACTTTGTGGGGAGAGGAACTGAATACAATTTTCAGAGATAAAAAAGCGAGGTGAAACCTCATTAATAAAGAAGAGCTTGTTTGCATGCTGTTTACATGGGTGATGATGGGGACGCAATCACTATGCTCTTTAGCTTCACTGGATGAGTTACAGAGTGACGAAACAGTTCAACCTTACAGTGTCAATATTTAAAATATCCTGGAAAGTACATCCTTTGCACCCATTTAAGCTTTTTAAAAAATTTCAATAAATTTATTTATTTATTTTTGGGTGTATTGGGTCTTCATTATTGCACGCGGGCTTTCTCTAGTTGTGGTGAGCAGGGGCTACTCTTTGTTGTGGTGCACGGACTTCTCATTGCGGTGGCTTCTCTTGTTGAGGAGCATGGGCTCTAGGTGCATGGGCTTCAGTAGTTGTGGCTTATGGGCTCCGTAATTGTGGTGCAGGGGCTTAGTTGCTCCGCAGCATGTGGCATCTTCCCGGACCAGGGCTCGAACCCGTGTCTCCTGCATTGGCAGGTGGATTCTTTTTTTTTTTTTTTTTTTTTTTGCAGTACGCAGGCCTCTCACTGTTGGGGCCTCTCCCGTTGCGAAGCACAGGCTCCGGACGCGCAGGCTCAGCGGCCATGGCTCACGGGCCCAGCCGCTCTGCGGCATGTGGGATCTTCCTGGACCGGGGCACGAACCCGTGTCCCCTGCATCGGCGGGCGGACTCTCAACCACTGCGCCACCAGGGAAGCCCGGCAGGTGGATTCTTAACCACTGCGCCACCAGGGAAGTCCTCCCCCATTTAAGCCTTAATACTGTAGATGTCAACTGTAGAATGTGTGAGAGGGCACAGTGTTTCCAAATTGTTTCGGGGGGGCCACTAGCTAAACAGTTTGCAGTTCTCCAATGGGTGGATCCAGCAAGCTGGGTCTGAAGTGTGAGAGCCCACCACACGCCGGCTTCCCTCCAGACTCAAGTTCCTCTGTGTACTTGTCCCGTAGCTGGGAGATTTCTATCTCAATCACTGATTGTTTCACACTTGACACCACTGAGAGTCTGAGGTCCCCCAGGAGAGAAACTGGCCCCTCCCCTGCTCCCCTCACAGTCCAGCGGGGCTGACGGTCATGTAAACGCTCAACCACCACTCACTGTGTAGCTGTCAAAGAGCCCAACTCAAGCTGGCACTGGACTAGAGACACAGAGAAGGAAGCGAAGACGGCTTTCTGGTCTGTTTGGGGGATGTGGGGAGAAGGGCTGGTCAAGGAAGACTTCTGAGAAGGGGGGCTGTTGGAAGGAAGAAGAGAAATTCCCTAAGCAGACAGAGAGAGCGCAGGGCAGTGAGAACAGCATGTGTGAAGGTATGGCAGTGACCGTAAGCATGGGAACGGCAGCATTTTGTCAGGTGTGGCGAAGGGTGTACAAGGGAGCCTGGCTTCTGATAACAGCAAGCCTGGTTGACTTTCACGGAGCATTTACTGCCTGTCAGGTGCTGTTCTGGGTACCTGACAACAGTTAACTCACGACACCCTCCTAACAACCTCCTGAGGCTGGTGCCCTTGCTACCTCTGTTCCTCAGTGGAGCTAAGGAGGCGGGGACAGGTGGAAGGATTTAATGCCTGAGGTCACGGGTGGCTGACCTGGGCGGGGGCCTTCCCCAGAGGCGTGCTGCCCTCCTGCCTGCCCAGAGGGCCTTTGCAGGACGAACCGGGCCCTGTGAGCCCTGCCGTTCTGTCCACGGGCTGGGCTCCCAGGAGCCGCGGGGTGCGCCTGCAGCACCTGCGGGCCTTCAGCCTCCTCTCTCACTGCCCAGGGAGCCGAGGGCAGACGGGCAGGGCGGAGGGTCTGTTATGAGACCTCCGCCCCCTGTCTCCCCTCTCTCACCCACCCACGCCACTGAAAGTCAAGGCCTCCCTTTGCCTTCAGCTCCGCCATTTTCTACCCGGCTTCCCTCGGGCAAGACACCAACCTCGCTGGCCTCATCAGCAAAATACCATTCGTATGACACTGGGCCATATGAAATGGCTGTTTTTATAGCTCAAAAAACAGTTGACTATTGGAAATTTCACAGTTCCACCTACTAGCATCCAGTAGGACCAAACAAGACACCCATCCAACAACTAAGCATGGCTCCTGGGATGCACAAGCACTTGACATAAAGTCAGCAGTGTGTCCATGCAGGCGGGAGCCCTGGCAGAGCTCCTCACAGGTATGAATGATGCAGAAGTGAATAAGAAGCAGTTTGTGGCTTAAGGAGCTTAAGGAGACATGTGACTAGGCATATTACAGAAATATGGCCTGAATTAGATTGGGCCCCCAAAGCGTGACTAGTTAGAGGCACATGGGCATGTATTATACGACCGAACCATGGCGAGGTCTGTAGGGCCAGCACTGGCAGCTGGGCCAGGGCCCGGGGCGCTGGGGTGTGCCCTGCCTCACCTCTCTTTGCCTGCCTGGGGTCTCTCCCGGCCAACAGCTCTCACGAACTTCACACTTACCTGCTCCTATGACCCAAGAACTAGGTAGGACTGACCCTCTTTCTGGTCCCAAGCTCAACAGTACCAGGCTATAATACGGCCCCTCCCATGCAGACAGCTCGGCTGAAGTGTGGGGAGGTGTGGTCCTGGAAGGGAGGGTATTGGCAGACAGTCCCTTATGAGTCCACCATCATGTGTGTCTCCTGGCTCAAGCGACAAAACCTAACTCAAACTACCTTAGCAATAAAGGAAATTTACTGGCTCACAACACTGGGAGGTTCAAGAGATGAATCTGTCTTCGAGCATGGCTGCATCCAGGAGTCAAACTGGTTCATCAAGAACCTGTTTCTCTTGTCCATGTCTTGGCTTTGCCTCCCTCCCTCTTGACCTCATACTTGGGTAGGCTGTGCTCCTGGCAGCTCTGGGGACAAAGGGTCCTTGTAAGTAGCAAAAGGAGAAGAGTCCCTCTTTCCCAACTCAGCCAGCAAGAGCCTCAGGACCAACTGTGACTGGCCTGACTTGAATTACTTGTCCAGCTCTTGAGCCAGGATCATGGGATTAGTTCACTTGAATGATGGGGAGCGAGAATGGGGGAGGGTGTTTTGTGAAAAAGAGCTCAGTTACCACGGGAAGCGATGTAGTGTGGCAAAACCACACATAAACCAAAGAAGTCATAGTGAGGTAGGTGCTGTAACAGAGAGGCTGGCAAAGCCGGGGTCACCTGAATGTACGTGGGGAAGTCAGGGCAGGCCTCACAGGGGAGAGGCTGCCTACGTCCTCAAAAGGTTACACACAGAATGACCACGCGACCCAGCAAGTTCACTCGTAGGTGTACACCTCAAAAGAAAACAGGTACTCGGACAAGTACATGTACACCTATGTTCACAGCAGAATTATTCATAGTACCCGAAAGGTGGAAACAACCCAAATGGCCATCAACTGAGAAGGGATAAACAAAATGTGGTCTGCCCCTACAAAAGGATATTATTCAGCTTTGGAAAGGAATGAAGTAATGATCCATGCTACAACATGGATGAACATTGAAAACATTATGCTGAGTGAAAGAAGCCAGACAAAAGGTCACATTTTGGATGATTACATTTATATGAAACATCCAGAATAGGCAAATTCATAGAGACAGAGCCCAGAATGGTGGTTGGAGTGTGCGGAAAGGGGAAATGGGGAGCGCCCGCTTATCAGGTATGGGGTTTCCTTTTGGGGTGATGAAGCTGTTTACAAACTAGATAGAGGCAGTGGTTGTACAATATTGTAAATCTACCAAATGCCACTGAGTTGTTCACTTTTAAATGGTTAATTTTGTTATGTGAATTTCACCTTAATAAAAAAAAATTTGACCAGAAAAAAACCCCAAAAAGGACAAATAATGTATGCTACCTGGCATTTGTTCCAAATGGATCCAGTTTGAGGGGAGAGGGGAGAGGAGAGAGGAGGGCAGGTGTGGGTGAGGAAGGACTGACCACAAGTTGGTAACTATTGATTGGGGTTTATTACCCTATGCATTTACAGCCTATGTTTGAAAAATTCCTTAATAAAGAGTAAAATAAAAGAGTAAGAGGGCTTCCCTGGTGGCACAGTGGTTAAGAATCTGCCTGCCAATGCAGGGGAAACGGGTTCGAGCCCTGGCCCAGGAAGATCCCACATGCCGCGGAGCAACTAAGCCCGTGTGCCACAACTACTGAGCCTGTGCTCTAGAGCCCATGAGCCACAACTACTGAGCCCGCGTTTTACAACTACTGAAGCCTGCACACCTAGAGCCCGTGCTCTGCAACAAGAGAAGCCACCGTGATGAGAAGCCCGCACACTGCAACGAAGAGTAGCTCTTGCTCGCCGCAACTAGAGGAAGCCCACGCGCAGCAACGAAGACCCAATGCAGCCAAAAAAAAAAAAAAAAAAAAAAGAGTAAGACCTTGCCAGGCAGATAAATAGGGTGGGGGGGCTGTCACTGTGAGAAGAGGGAAGAGCACATGCAAAGCAGCAGAGAAGTGGAGCAGTACAAGGCAGGAAGGGAGGAGCGGGGGGACACCTGCGTGAGGACTTGGGCTGAGTCCAAGGTCACATGACGAGTAGGAGGCCAGGCTTCCTTCCTTCCCTCTCTCTCTCCTTCCTCACTCTCTCTCTTTTTTTTTTTTTTAAATAAAATCTTGGTTTTAAGCAGAAATAGTCTCAAAGCTGCTATATCAGCAGTCACAAAGTCCAAGCATATATCTTACTTATTGGTGGGGACTCATTCAGAATCCAGTTAACCTTACTTTGGATATAATTCTGATGAGTTGGGTTATATGGAATTCCAGCCCACAGTAGATGAAAAGCAGTTTTTAGTGGGGAAATGAAAGGCTTTTAGGTAAGGCAAGCACAGTGGCAATAATGAAATGTGACAGCCACAGCCTGGGTTGGGAAGATATGGATAGGAAAGCTTATGAAAAGAGATATTAGCATAAAAACACATAAAATGCAAATCAAGACCATGAGATACCATGTCACACTCACAGGATGGGTATAATTAAGAAGTCAGATGATGAAAGGGCTGGTGAGGATGTGCAGGCAGCTGGTAGGAATGTAAGATGCTTCAGCCACTTTGGAAACAGTCTGGTAGTTTCTCAGAAGGTTAAACATAGTTACTGTATGACCCAGCAATTCCACTCCCAGGTATATACCCAAGAGAAATGAGACAAAGGTCCATTCAAAAACTTATACATGAATGTTCACAGCAACACTATTCATAATAGCTAAAAACAGGGAAACAACCCAAATATCCAACAACTGATGAATGGATAAAAATGTGTATCCACACAATGCAATATTATTTAGCAGTAAAAAAGAATGAGGTACTGAAACATGCTACCACATAGATGAACGTTGATAACATCCTAAGTGAAAAAAGCCAGTCACAAAGGACCACGTATCGTGTGATTCCATTTACATAAAATGTCCAGAATCGGCAAACCTATAGATAGAATGTAGATTAGTGGTTTCTTAGGGCTGGGAGAATAGGAGAGTGACAGTTAATGGGTGGAGGGTTCCATTTTTAGGTGATGAAAAAGGTCTGGAATTAGTGATGCTGGATGCACAACGTCAATAAACAAAAACCACTGAATAGAACACTTTAAACGACTGAATTGAATGGTATCTCATTAAAGCTGGTACTTTCAAAAAAGAGTAAGTACAGTAGTCTGGGTTGTTTTAGCGTAGGGGCAAACAGCATAACATTCCAATTATCCAAGTCAGTGTCTCTGGGCTGGCAACCTGGTCATGACGATTAAATGAATTTCAACAGGAAGTGTTTCATTTATGTTCTGGAAGATACCTAATGAAAACACGTAAGAGAGGAAAAAAATGCTTCCAGTGCATAAAGAAGTGTGATTTAGGGTCTCTGAGTCCAAATCCTGACTTTGCCATCTACTAGTGAAACGACTTGCCCATAGGATAAAACCCAAACACCTAACTGAGTTTGTTTTCATCTGCAACATGGAAATTACACCATCTCCTCTTCAGAGCAACTGTAAGAATTAGCAGTAAAACAAGTGGCACTGTGCCTGGCACAGACTAGGGATTCAATATGTAGCCATTTTAAAATTCCACTTTTCAAAGAGCACCCACTATGCTCCAGGCACCATTCCAGGCACTGAGGACACAGCCATGAACACAACAATGTCCTTACCTGTGGTTAAGAAGTCACCAGTAAACTCTATTGTTAGCCCCTCAGCCCAGTGTATGTGCATCCATTAGCCAGCTTTTGTTCTCTATGGCTGGGATGCTCTCTTCTGTTGTTTCTATGGTCAGAGTATCCTTGACACACACTGATTACTTTTTGTTTTTCCAAACCAACTCAAGAGCCAGAGCTGGCTACAGACAGCCCAAACTCTGGCCACTGGGTCCTTCATCAGGTAAGAATGAGAGACACGATATAGTCTGAAGAGATTCAGATGAGTGAGAGAGCTCCCTGTCCTCAAGGAATTCTCAGTCTATTAATAACAATAATTGAGACCATTTGTGGAGCTGGGTGAGGCACCGCACAATTTCATTTAATCCTCATAACCGCTCTCTAAGGTATAGTGGTTATTATAATTTATTTTCATCATGGTTTGCTGTACATTTTAATAGAGTCTCAATAACTACTGAAATGAAGTCTTCTAAAAGAATATCCCTTTGGACAGTTTAAGCATTCATTAAGACAGAAGCCTGAATAAATTTGTAAGCACTCTTGTTGTAGAATTTAACGATTCCAATGCCAGAAGTGACATACATTTATATATATGAAGTGAACTCTGAGCTTCCTATACCCTCAGTATACCCTCACCTCCCAGATCAAATAAAAAGTTTAAGCTCCTTCCATTATAGGATCAAAAGGTAAAAGATCAAATGCCTTTTTATTTGACAGCATTTCTCAACCAGCCAAGTGACTTGGATGACATGAAAAGGAGGCTACTGGTTCCTTCCAGAAGGGCTATAATTGTCTTTAAACACAGGATGGGTCACTACACCACTCGACACCTTCTTGCAGAGGGTAAACCTTCAGCATGGCATTCAGAATTTTTCGCAACTATTTTTAACTTTGTCCCTGATTCACATGTTCTTCCAGGCACCCTCCCAGCCATCTGAGGCTCTGATCCATTGCTTGACCCACTCACCTCGGCCTTTGTCACCTCCGTGGTTTTGCCAGTGCTGTTCCTTCAACTTGGAAGGCCCTCCTCACTCATCTTCACTCACCATAAACCCTCCTCCATCCAGCTTTTCCCAACTGCCCGGTCAGAACTGCTCCCTCCTCTTCGCTCCCACACATGGCTTCCAGCTCTATTACAACACAGGTTCCTCTCCCCTTGACTGAGCACATCTCCACAGCCTGGTCTGGTACACAGAGTGGCTCTCAAATGCTGTAGGATGAATGAAGGGCTGAACTGAACAGGTGGTACCAGCTGCTGCAAGCCCACCGCCCCACGTCCTGTCTGCCACTGGGATGGCCATCTGACCACAACGCCTAGAAATCCAGGGCGGCAAGAAAGCCCAATGGGTGGTCCAAACTTGGTCCAGAGCTCCTTCTAAGGCAATCCTAAAGCAAAAGATGTTCTATTACAGTCTGGCATGAATAACACTGCCATCTCTTTTCCACCCCTCAAGGGACCTGTTATTTTCTTTTTAAAAAGTTTTGATTTTTTAAAGATACACAAATACATTTGTATTAAGAGATTCATACTTTATAGGAGTCAAGCATGAAAGTCCTATTTCACCACCATTCCTCCCACTCCCCTTCCCAGAAGTAATTACTGGGGACAGTTTAATGTGGTTTCATTTCTGTATACTTACATACATATATTTATGCAAACAAAACTATTTTGAACACAAATAGACAATATACTATTTCACCACTTTTTTTTTCCATTTAACGCACTGATTTACACATGAGGCCGAACATTTTCTACTGAATGCTTATTGGTGATTCATTTCTTTTTCTGTGAATCTTTTGCCTATTTTCTACTTAGTTGACGGTTTTCTCGGTTTGTATTAACTCTTTGTGGACACCCATCTTTTGTTACGTACATTGCACAGACCTATTTTCCATCACATTCATTTACCATTTCTTAACAGTATAACTTTGGGCAAGCCACTTAAGTTTCGTTTCCTCAGCTAGACAATGAGGATGACAAGGCCTGTGTAAGACCTTGGGGAGAATTAAGTGAGAATTGCATTACAAGTACCAACATTAAGCCCAGCATTCAGTAAGTACTCAATAAATGTTAGCTACTCTTCATTACCTAGATTTGGGGTCACAAGTTGGCTAGGAGTTTAGTTTACCTCACGGAGTTTTAAAACACTAGTTGCACACTTCAGGTGAGGCCATTTTCTAGTTGGCCACACACCCATCTCCTGCTTCCCCAGTCTGTTGTCTACACCACAGCTTCTCATATTTATGTTTCCAGCCTTCCACTCTCCAAAGTTTTTAATGGATGACAATAAATCAGGCTTTCAAATTATCAGCTGCGGTGAGGGCTGTTCTGGGTGCCCACTGTGCACTGTGAAACTCTAGGACGTGTCATTCACAGTGTAGTTTTCTTACGGCCCCTTGGGATTGGCTTACAACCTGCACATCTGTATGTGGCAGCCTGGTCCATATTTCAAGAAGTTTCGGGCATTCTCACAGCGAGTTTAAAAGTTTTCACAAGCAGCATCTCTTATTTTCACATCATCCACAAGGTAGGATGAAGATGGGTGTGATATCTCTAGTTTATAGATGGGGTAGGAGGCACAGAACTAGTAAGCTGGAAGTGTGGCCTAAACATCTCGACATTCAGATTGGGGGTGTGAAGGACCAAGTCATGAGGACCCTGTTTGGTACCCTGTCAAAGGCAAGATTAGGGACTTCCCTGGCGGTCCAGTGGTTGAGACTCTGCGCTTCCACTGCAGGGGCCGCGGGTTCAATCCCTGGTCAGGGAACTAAGATCTTGCATGCTGCAGCGTGGCCCAAAAAAAAAAAAAAAAAAAAAAAATTACAAAAAGGCAAGATTAGAGCTTCTCGATTTCCAGAGACCTCCCAGAGATCATCATAGAAACTACTACATCTATACCAAAACCATAGCTGGAGTTAGGCTAGAAGATAACCCCTTTCATGAATGTAGAACTTCAAACCTCAAATGTTTTATAAAGTAAGTTTTTACTCCCATCATAACATTGGTTTATTAACAAAGCCTTGTAACAATGGACAGGGATCATTATACCCATTGCGGGCATCAGATGCTGAATTTGGGGGGTACTGCCTCTCAAGAACTCCCTCCCAAGAACTCCCTCCAAAGCACTAAAAGGCAATCCTACCTACCAGCCTAAAGGAACTGTGGCAAAATGCCAGTCTGAAATGAAGTATATACAATCCAGGGAGACGGTGACAGCTACCCAGCTATCAGCTATCGGTTACAGTTTTAAGATACTGGCTAAACACACACACACACACACTCACTCACTCACATACTCACAAAGTTTCCAATGCACAAACTAGTGGAAAGTTTTCAGACTGACAAACTTGTCACCGGAACTGAATATGCAAAAATAAAGAGCAAAACAAACCCGAGTCCAACCACCTCGTTAATAGCTGAGGTCTTTATTTCAATTTGTATGTACAGTAAAAGTGCTGCTGAGAATCTGCAGCAACCAGACAAAACAAAAATGTAATTCTCTCTCAACAATTAGCAGCTTAAGATCTATCAACTACAGTGTTAATGTTCACACGTTCACAAGTGTCATTTCTGTACTTTTCAATTCGTGCAAGTGAGTTTTTATTCTTACACACTTTGATAAAACACACTTACAGTCTAGTAGTCAATCCTACTGAGGGCATCACCCAGCATACACGACACACAGACAGAAATGTTAACTCTTAGAGCCACGTTCAAAATCCCCAGCTTCACGTGGGGGTGGGAACCATAATTTTACCTGTGTCAGTTTTTTGATAATATTTGGTTTTGTTTTGGATGCACATTTTCCGAGGTTGAAAGGCAGCTCCTCACTGGAACTCACTTGGAATTCAGCATTTCATGTGACTGTACCTCAAAGGAATATGAAATCAGAAACAAAACCAAATACAGAGAAGACCACATGAAAATTATGCTCATTGTTACAACATGGCTAGCAAGGAAGGCTTGATCTGAGTTTTTCTTCGTATCAGATTTTTACCTCAATTGGGTTGGGGGGGCGGTACAGGGGAGAGAGAAAACCCCACCCAGTCAGGGAAGTATAAAATTTAACCTACTTTTGCTTCTTAAGGAGCCAGTGGAATAGAAAGCCTTCCTTGCTAGGATGCACTGAATATCTTTCCAAAGAACTGAAATTGGAGCAGACAGAAGTGCCGTTCAACTATCATAAAAAAAGGTAAATGTTAGTCACTCTACAACCTGAACAGAGTCACCCAGGCTACCATAGTCAGCCTCACACACCAGCACTAACCAGTAATCCAGGAATGCTTCATTTCAAATGGAATGCATGTAGTCTTTAAAAGAGAAGCATTAGAGTGATAAGTTTCCATCCACAGAACTGTTAAACCATTAGAGCGAGGTTATAGAAGAGCTTTGAATAGATAAGAGAACCCAAGAACAGCCACAATGCAAAGAAGCTCAAAGGCAACAGGTATAGGCAGCACAAAGTGGAAGGAAGGCAAGAAAATAGATGCACGGTTACAAACAGCATTAAATGCAGACAACTGTTGGGCCTGGTGGATAATCAAGGGACAAGAGATCTAGAAAGCCATTACCGTGCCTGACCTAGCCTGGAGGTCCTTCCGAGGACATTTTGAGAATGGAGGATGGACAGTCAGTGCGGGGCTGTTTGGCTGGGAGCTCAGGGGGCTTTCCAGAGGTGAAAACCTTCCTTTGACAGAAACTGTCCCAAGGCAAATGGGAACATTTTCAATCCATCTAGCCAGTGACTTCCAGTGCTCACAATACTTCGTAGCCTCTACACAGTTCAGGGGACTCAGAAGTTCTGTCTTAGAAAAACTGGAGGATTGTGGCTAGAGCATCTTTCCAATAACTTTGTGGGACTATCTTTCCTTCACTAAAGCAAAAAATTAGGAAAAACTGTGCTAGTTCGACAAGGTCATGGTGTCCTTTGGCACTTCTGCCTAAAGTCACTGCAATATCTTTAGGCAAAGTTAACACTGTAAATACATAGGCTTGTGAACAATTTGGTTTTGGCCTGAACATAAATTGGTTCCAATTATTTTTTAAAAGAAAAATCACCCCTGTGGTGCCTGCTCTGGGCACTGATTTTGAGAGGTCAACAGAGCTAACAGGTGTACTACAATCATTGGGGGATGGAGTGAAGATTGGGGTACCTGAGTTAAAATATGAAAATGATTATGGAAACAACATGCTGTTTCTGAGAAGGCCAGCCTGCCAAGCCACAGGAGGCTGGAGCTGTCATGTAAGCCATCCTCTCAGACAGGCAGTGTTAACCTAGTTCCAGAAGAATTTCCTGGTATAGGGGAGATGGGCAGATCATGCTTTGCTACTCTTTTCAGGGCAAAGTATGTGCCCCTTGCTCATCACCTGGTTGCACAGAACAGAGGCCAAGAGGGAACAGCATTTGTGGTTCAATACTATGAATACGAAAAGGTTGGCCAAGCTTTCTAGATAGGCTCTAAAAGCCCAAGTTCCACCAGGATGGTAGAACTGGTTACAGGATGGCAAAGAAGGCTCAGTCCATTTTTCTAAACTGTCTATAAAGGTCCACTGAGCATAGTTATGTTAATAAGTCAGTCTAGATGAAGAGGACGCTGACAACATTTTATACCCCAAACTTGAGTCCTTCTAACCTGACATTTCCTTTTCTGCTCTTTAGGGAGAAATCACCTTCAGTTGATTCTCTCAGGCAGACAGAATAAAGCTTTGAAATTAAAGATGCTGGGGCCAAAATGCAGACAAAAGATTCCACATCACTTTGGTTTCAGTAATTAGGGGGTGTTGAAAAATGAACTAAGAAAACACAAGGAATTATTTATGACTCTCATAGTACAGTCTCAATTTTTCCTACAGATAATCCCAGCCCAAAGTCACTGGGTAAACATGTTGTTGGGGCAAAACGAATCTCTACCCTATCACGCTGGCTTGTGGAAACAGCCTCCCCCCTCTCCCTGCGCACCCCTTTCCTCTCCAACCAAGCCAAGCCCATAAAGTGGTGGTGTGGGGTGGCAGGACACCAAAAAGCAGTAGCAGCAGCCAGAGGATGGAGTTTAAGTTGGGTCTCAAAACAAGGGTGTCAGAGGGTGGCATTTACAGCAAGTGTTCCTTTACTCAAATTGTTTCAAGACAAGAGGGAGCAGCACACTTAAATATCCACACATTTCTTCATTTAAAAACATCACTTCTTTATTTCAAAGGAAAAAATAAAAGACCCTCCCAACCCTTTCCAAAAAAACCCAATAATAATAATAACAATAATAAAAAATCCTATTAGAAACCATAAGGAAGCACTGAGAGTTTGAGTATTACATTCTTCAAGTATGCTGTTCAGATTTTTTGTTTTTTAAATTGGTGACTATACACATATTTAAAAAAACCTTAAAAGTGCGGCCATGGGATTTGCTTAAAGTTAAGTATTTAGAGGGCTACTTCAAAATACTGTAGTAGGACTGTGCAGTGATCCTTTGGGGCATGATGCTCTCACTTGTGTGTCCTAGCAAAGGTTAAGCGACCAGGTTCAAAAGTGATCATACTTCCAGGGTTACCATGAGTGGCCAACTTGGGTGAGAAAGCCAGGGAGATCCATGTGTTCTTCCACGGACAAGGAAAATCCACCCTGAATCCAGAAATTCAGACATGGAATGTGGTAGGACTTCACAGTAAAGTTAGTCTGGGAGGGGGAGAGGTGGTGAGCCCAGACAAGGCAGGGTGTTAGGTTTAACTGGTTTCCCTAATCAGGTTTTCGCATCTTTTTAGTGGATTTTAGTGCAGTCCTTCAAGCCACAATTTAGAATGCCCTTCAGTGTGCTCCAGATTGTTGGTTCATGTTAAAGGACTGTTTAAGATCTGCATCCCAAGGAAAATCATGCTACATAAAAATGATCCAAGATTTTTGCCCAAAAAACTTCTTGGATAAAATCTAAAAAATACTATTGCAATTGCGTCTTTTGAAGAAAAAAACATTATTCTAAATGTAAACAGATTCACTCAACTCTTTTGTTGTTGTAGAAAACTTCAGAGTAGGTAAGTTGCTGTCTAATTCTTCACCGCATGCACTCGCCAGAGGGTAGGGGAGCACTGCCTTCTTGTGCCGGCATCATCTGGAGGAGGAAAAGAACCGTTCCACGTAGCTGAAGAGGGCATCCCAGTGCTTCCAGAGAAAGGCAATGAAAACCACAAGGAATAAAGTGCTGAACGTCCTGTTGCGAGTCTTCATGAGGGGAACCACGCAGTTGGCTACCGTAGAGACAAAGACCAGAAGGACTGCCATGACCGCCAGGAGGATGTTGATGAGTTTGCCCAGAAGGTTCCGGGCAGTGGCATTCTCCAGCCCTTCCAGCTGTACCACCTGCTGCTGCTGCTGCTGCAACTCCATCTTGGAGATGCGGGTCTGGCACGCCTCCAGGGCCTCCTGTGGGCCAGACAGGGAAGAGTTAAGCTTTCTGCTCACAAGCACTCTGAATAGCTGACATGCCCCTTGGGCAAGCCAGATGCATCTTGAGCCACGCCAATGATTTAAAATATGCTAGAGTCTTGAATGTGAAAGGCCAAATGCATAACTCACAATTCAAGTAACTATTATTCACCTAAACTGCTTTCCATTGCATTCCTGTGGGACAGCTCACAGGAAGCAGTTGCCACAATTAGATTTGGTCTTGAATATTTTAATAACAAGATCTCAAATATATGATTTTGTTTCTCTTTTTTTCCATTTAAAAATTATTAAGTTGCACACACACATAATTGTTCAACATAAAAACATTTCAAATAGTACACAAAGACAGTCTCTCTTGGCATTTTCCTCAGTTCCAGTCCCTGCCCTTGACATAACTCTGTCAATTTGGTGTGTGTTCATCCTTTCACCCGTGTTTAAGTCTATACACATATGTCCCTAGGGATATGCATGGAATTATTTAAAAATTGTCTGCCTTAATGAAAATAGTATCATACCCTAGGACTGATCCACACAGCTTGCTTTTTTCACTTGACAGCGGGTCCTGGAGATCTCTCCATGTCAACGCGTAGAGGCCCACCTAGTTCTTTTTAACGGCTACCTAGCATTTATAGCTTGGATATGTCACAGTTTATTCAGCCAGTTCCCTACTGGAGAGACATAGGTTATTTCCAACTTTCCCACTGTAACAATGGAGAGGTGAACATCCTTTGGACATCCCTGTCCACACTACCTGGTGTTTTTCAAGTTAACTAACTCCCTGACGTCAGGGGAAAGGGCCCCCTGCTCTGTCTTCTTAAGAAGAGCTGATTGATCTCTGTGAAGAGCACAGACACGTGACCAAACACTCGACCAAACATTTCAAGTGACCTGCTCCTCTCAAGGCTGTAATCTTCACCCACGAGTTTATGTAAAATTCACCATAACACTCAGAGGACAGAACCGATTTCCTTAGCAATGGTCAGATACCCTCCAAAGCTCAGCAGTGCTGGGAGCCCTGGGTTTTTCTGATCTTGGTTTCAGTGGGCCCTGGTTTCCTGGGATTCGAGGTGAAGGCTAGGCAACTTCAGACTGAAGCTAAGCTGGAGAATGGACATACAACAGATACATTCCAGCCCAGAATGACCTTGGGGAAAAAAGCTAAAACATAAGCAGAATTCCGGGGCATGGAGAAGATGGCATCTGGGCAAATGATCTAGACATTCCCTTGATTCTTTGTAATAAAAGTTTCCCGGACCACTTCCCTTCTCTAAGACTAGTTTATTTCAAGATGCTTTCATATGAAACCACCAACTGTTTTCTTAGAGATATCTCCCAAATGGGATGAGTAAAAGTTAAATATTGTATTTTCCCATAGATTAAACTAGAGGAGTATTAGCCTTAAACATTATTGCCTCATGTGTTACTCTTGTAAACTGCCTGGCAATGCACCTGTAAAAGGTTTGGATTTGGCAGCTAGCACAAAAGCCCCCTTTACCATAGAAGAAGATAGGTAAGATGGCCCTGAGACATGTCACAGCAGCTCCTGAAGCAGCAACGAACAGATGTAACACATGTGCTTTTCCATATACTGAGACAATTGTGATCCTAAGAAACGTTTCCTAAGAACGCAAGCAAGCATACCACCTCCAAATGGCACAGACTTCTGAGAAATGCACCTCATCTGAAGAGCAGGTGTATTACAGTTGGTATAAGCTTCTCAATATTCTACCCTCTCCATCCTTCTTTCCCCCTAAACATTTTTTTATTGTGGTAAAATACACATAAAATTTACCACTTTAATCATCTTAAAGTGTTTAATTCAGAAGCATTTAGTAAATTCACAATGTTATGCAACCATCACTACTATTAAATGCCAGAACATTTTCATCATCCCCAAAATAAACCCCTACCTTTTACCTATCACTCCCTTCCCCCTTCCCTTAGTTTCTGGCAACCACTAATCTACTTTCTCTCTCCACAGATTTGCTTATTCTAGACATTTCTTATAAATGGAATCATACACTATGTGGCCTTTTGTGACTGGCTTCTTTCACTGAGCATAATGTTTCAAGGTGGATCCATATTGTAGCATGTATCAGTTTTTCATTCCTTTTTTTCTTTTTTTATTGTGGTAAAATATGTATAACATAAAATTTACCATCTTAACTATTTTTAAGTGTACAGTTCAGTGGTATTAAACATTTATAATGTTGTGCAACCATCACCACCATTTATCTCCATAGCTCTTTCATTTTATAAAATTGAAACTCTGGACCCATTAAACAATAACCCACCCCCCATCCCCCTAATCCCTTAGCCCCTGGAAACCAACATTCTACTTTCTGTTAGCCTTTTGCTTTTACACCTGATCCTTCATGCTAACCTGGATGTCCCGAGCCCGTTCATAGGACTGATATGCAATTTTCTCTTCCATGCTGGCCAATTCCTGCTTCAAGTTCAAGATTTCATTCTGGTGGAGCTCTGTTAGGTCATTTAGTTGTTCTTCTAATCGTTCACATCTAAGAAGGGGGAAAAGTTAAATTTTTTATGCATTCTGTATTTTTCTTGGTATTATTCACATCCAATCCCCAAAATCCATTCTGCAAAGGAAGAAAATAAAAGCACAAAGAAATTAAGTGAGTGGCTTGAGGTAACAGGGCATGCTAGTGGGTACAGCTCTTAGTGCCTGGAATGGACAGCTTGTCACAAGGCCATATCATAGCAGCAACATGGCTCTTCCACATCTCTCAACACACGGTATTTGTAGCAAGGCCAGCAGCCCTGATTAGCTTTGAGCATACCCATGATAAACGAGGCAGTTTTTATTCTGCTCTGAGCAGTATATGGGAGAGGCAAAAACTACAGCAACATTAAGCAGGTCTTATCAGAAGATAAACAGCACATAAATGGAAACTGACCTTCTGGCAATCACCAATAGCTTATTCCAACACCAGGCAGGTCACTCACCTGGATGTTCATTATTCAGAGCCCATCATCACTATAGCCAAGCACAGTGTCTGTGACAGTGTCAACAGATATTTACTGAGAGCCTGCTGTGTGCCCGGTATGTTCAAAGTGCTGCGAACACTGTGGTAATAAGCGAGACAGAACGCCTGCCCTCAGTTTATGTTCTGCAGTGGGGGTGGAAGGCAGGAAAACCAAGACGACCGCAGGCATGGATAAGTAAACCAGGAAAGATCAGTATGGGCATATGGCAGAGTACCCAGCGGCTGACGAAGCTGGAATGGTCAGGGAAGGCCTCTCCCCCATTCAATGCTCTAAACAATGAGAGCTGAAACCTGAGTGATGACATGAATAAGCCCCGTGAAGTTGTGAGGCGAAGAGTATCTTAAAGCAGAAGGAATTGCAAGTATAAAGTTCTCAAGATGGGAATTAGCTTGGCAGGTTTTAGGGACAGGAAGTAGGGACAGTGTGGCTGCAGGTGAGTAAAAAACTGTGAGAATGCAGGGAGATAAGGTTCCTCAGGAGGAGGGATCATTTTGTTCATCTGGCACCTCTAGCATTTAGGACTACATATGAAAAGATTTATTCTACATAAAGATGGGACCTGGGCAGGGCATCTAAGGACCAGTAGGGCTGGAACAGTTTTAAAGGACGAGATCAGAGATTCCGGGTGGAAAAAGAACACAGGTAAAGGACAGGAGGTGGAAATGTATAGGCTAACTGGAATAGTAGACCTAAGTTGGAGAAAAAAAAGGAAATCTGCCCGTAAAAGGTAGGTAGGGGAGTGGGGATTCTGGAATAGACAGTACAAGGGCCCAAAGCACACTGCTGGGGTGGGGGGAGTGCGGTGTGGTGACATGATGAACACGGTGTTTTAAGAAACTGGGTTGTCTGCTAGTGGTGAAGCTTGGGGCAGGTTGTGGGTGGAGTTCAAGGAACCAAAAAATGAGCTAAGTAGGTAGGAGAAAGGTTGACGACCACACATTAAGAAGCCTAGAAAGGGAAGAATAAACACAGGTCTAGCCTAGGGCTACTAGAATGGAAGCGTCTCAGTCAGACAGAGGGCTCATCCCAACAGGAGAATATATACAGTTGGGGTTCCACATCCTGCAGGTTCCACCAACCTCGGAATGAAAATATTTGGAAAAAAAAATTCCGCCAAGTTCCAAAATGCAAAACTTGAGTTTGCTGTGCGCCAGCAAATATTTACATAGCACTTCCATTGTATTAGGTATTATATGTACTCTAGAGGTGATTTAAAGTATGTGGGAGGATGTGCATAGGTTATATAAGGGACTTGAGCATCTGCAGATTTTGGTATCCGTGAGGGTGGAGTAGGGGGAATGTGTGTCCCGGAACCAATGCCCCGCAGATGCTACCGCTGAGTGCTGCTCAGGCAAGCACACACCTAACACTAGCATGTGAGTCTCAGCAGACTTCGTATTAAAAAAATAAAAATGTCAGAACGAACTCAAACATTTAAAACTACCCTCCCTTTTCCTCTTGTTTTTAACCACATGTATAGTACACAAACTTTTAAGGAATACATGGAAGTTCTCTGTTCAAGGTAATTTTTATGTGATGGCATCACCAACATTCCCCCTTCTAATAATTGTATAATGAATAATTGTATTCATTTATATCCTAAACTCCATTCCCTCTCTATGAAACAAGGATTAAAAAAAAGGTGCAACTGACCCTTTTTACTATGTTACTGAATCCTGTTTAGTTCTCCTGTGTCCTTGGTAAGAATCTTTGTGCTGCTTTCTTTCCCACTGAAACTGTCACTAAAGTGACTGAATAATTGATCAGAAAGGTTTCCACTTTTTGTCCGTAACTAGGGCGGATTCTCTGTGACTCTGCCTTTTCACTTATCTGTGACCCTGGGCATGCTCAGAAACAGATGCCACCTCTGGAGTTGATTTTCCACCAAATTTTAAGTTCAACAAATGCCACAAAATTATGTTAATATATTGTCTTTTTATGATTGTCCTATTAAGCTGTTTGTGGTGTTTGCAGTGTTTGATGATTTTGTTATTCTTTCTCCTCACCACAGAGGGGCTAGACACTTTTTAAAAGTGGTGTACCATTGTGTCAGTCCCTTGGGATTTAAGGGAAGGGCTGGGCATGGCAGCAAAGAACTGTCCTAAGCTAAGGATTGATGTGGGGTGGCAGGCAGGGGAGTCTGGTGGTGGTGGCAACCAGCCTGCATGCTGATGAAAGCAGACCCAGATGACATCTTTGGCATGCGTTCCATAGGCTACCACCTCAACCCCTTAGCCCACAAATTGTATAGTCTTTTAGGCCTTTCAGGAATGTTGGAGAATCTTATTTGATATTAAACATGGCTCACAAATACCATTAAAATTAAAAAGTAATAGCAGGAGCTACCATTTATTCAGTGCCTACTATGTAAATTAACTTCCACAACCCTAAGAAGGTAGTAGGTATTATCTTCACTTTACAGATGAGGAAGCTGTAGCTCAGAGAGGTAAAGAGACTTGCCCAAGGGCACACAGAAATTAAGCAGGGGAGCAAAGATTTGAATCCAGGTTGGTTTGACTTTAAAGCCAAAGTTCTTAACCTCTGTGCTATGATGCCACTTTGAAACAATTCAAGAAGCCCAGATAAAGTAATTCCCTTCATAAGTAAGAAATGTGAGTCAGGTCTAAAGCTGATCCAAATCACATAGCCACAAAGGGGCCTGGACAGTACTATACTGACGTGATGGTTCGAAGCTTTATGTCAAGGTGGAGTCAATGGGAGGAGGAGTGTAATAAAAAGATTATGGACCTAGAATAAGAAAGAAGATAATAACAAGTGTCGGTGAGGACGTGGAGATTTTTGAACCCTGGTATACTGCTGGTGCAACTGTTTTGGAAAACAAATCTGGCAGCTCCTCAAAGAGCTAAACATAGAGTTACCATATGCTTCAGAAATCCCACTCCAGGTATACACCAAAGAGAAATGAAGACTTATTTCCGCTCAAAATTTGTACACAAATGTTCACAGGACCATTACTTATAATGTCCCCAAAGTGGAAACAACTATCAACTGGTGAGTGGATATATAAAGTGTGGTCTATTCATACAATGCAGTATCATTTGGAAAGAAAAAGAAATGAAGTAATGACACATGCTACAATATGGATGAGCCTTGAAAATACTATGTTAAGTGAAGCATGCCAGTAAGAAAGACCTGAAAATTGTATGATTCCATGTATATGAAATATTCAAAATAGGCAAATCTATAGAGACAGAAAGATTAATGGTTGCCAGGGACTGGGGCAGGACTGAGAAGATTGGAGACTGATGAAAATGTCCTAAATAGATTATGGTGATGGTTGCATATATCTATGAATATACTAAAACTATTGATTTGCGTATCTCAATAAAGTTGTTAAGGAAGATTACGGATGCCTGTAGTTTACTTTGAAATGCATCAAAAAAAATACAACAAAGGATGGATAGACGGAAAGATATACAATAAGACAATATTGTAAAATGTAGAATCTAAGAGGTGGGTGTATGGATGTTCACTGCACAATTTTTTTCAAGTCTGCAGTGTGTTTGAAAATTTTATGATAAACATTGGGAAAAAATGATTGTAGGTGTTATAGCCAGGAGCACTTGGGTTTGATTCCTGGTTCTACCTCTCAAAGTTGCATAGCAAGTTCCTTCATCTATAAACTGAGGGTAATAATCTGTACCTTGTATATTCATTTGAGTACACAGGAGGTGTTAAAAAATGTCTCTCTCCTTTCCATCTTCACAGACTACTAAGAACACACTGGCCCTTTCTAAAATGTTTCTACTTCATAATGAAGAAGGCATCGCCTGAGTATGTGCTCCCTGAAAGGAATTCATGGGCAATTTGAAAACCTTTTAACTAACCAAATATTTCCTGTGGTGACTGACTCATGGCCTTAGTCTCATCTTAGGCTCATCGGCAGTCCACGTCACTGTGCTAACTACAAAATAAATCCAATATCTCACACCCTGTTTTACATGTCTCTAAGATGATCACTATTTCGCGTACCTCCCCCTTCCCCTTTAGAGTTGTTAAAATCAGTAGGTTACAAAGAGAAATACACCACAAACAGTTAAAGTATTGTTTGAAAGATAAAAAATAAGTTCCCTGACTATAAAGAATCTTAAATTCTAGGGATTAGAAAAAGCCTCCTTAAATCTCTTTCCATCAAGGAACTATTTCTACAACATCCCTAACAAGCAATCTCTCTGTGAACACCTCTAGTGGCAGGGTATCGTTTTTCTTAAGGCAGTTGTTTTCACTGCTAGATAGATACAGCTATCCATCTAAAACTGAACTAAAACCTAGCGACTCATAACTCTCATCTCAAGCCCCCTCTCTCATCTACATTACCTGTGATACCTGCATTCAGCAGCAGGGGATAGTTCCCTATGGATTTCCACAGAACAAATCCCTAAAGTCCTGACCACACACGCATCTGTCAGGTTTTTTTTTTTGGGGGTGTGGTATGCGGGCCTCTCACCATTGTGGCCTCTCCCGTTGCGGAGCACAGGCTCCGGCTGCACAGGCTCAGCGGCCATGGCTCACGGGCCCAGCTGCTCCGCGGCATGTGGGATCTTCTCGGACCGCGGCACAAACCCGTGTCCCCTGCATCGGCAGGCGGGCTCTCAACCACTGCGCCACCAGGGAAGCCCTGTCAGTATCATTTTTGAACTCAGTCTGCTGACTGGTTTCTTTCAACTCACTCTCTCTCTTGCCTCGTTATTTGTAAAGATAAGCCTGTCTTCTATTCCACTGTCTTCATCCTGGGTGAAGACACAGAAGGCAGGAGGTAAGGGCAAGGCCACTCAGAGCTTAGAGTCTGCTGCTGGAGAGTATCTCAGCCCCTAAGCCTGGTAACTGTCCTTGCTAGGGTGATATACATTTTGTTGTATATCATAAAAGGTCAGGTGAGAAGAAGAAAAAATAAGTCAGCCTATTTTGTAATTTTTGCCTAGGGCTCAGGAATTTCATACATAAACCTCTAATTGAAAAGCAAAATCGCATTTGCATTTGTGTTTTATTTATCCTAATGCTCTTGTGAGCATCCATCAATTTAAGGGGACAGGAAAAAAGTGAACAGAAACTTGCCAGGTTGCAAGTGACAGGCAGATTAGGGTATAAGAAATGTTTTTTCTCCCAAACTTTTAACACTTTAACATTCCTTTGAAATGCAACCCTTGAATCCTATATTCTCTTCCAGAATTTCAGATCCAAATTGATGTAGACATTAAGAATTTTCAATATATATAATTTTAAGTCCCCACTTAATTAGATTTACCAACACGCTTTATTGATTTCTTTCACCAATGGTGTGAGTTCATGTTTTTTCTTCTTGAAATATATCCTGTAGTATTTCTTTCAGCAAGGTTTTATAAGAGGTAATTTTTATCTACATGAGTCTGAAAGTGTCTTGATTTTATCCTCTCCTTGAGTAATAAATCAGGTGGACAGAGCAGCCTACATGTAGTTATTCTTCCCTAGCACTTGGCAGGTATCATTCTGTTGTTCTCTGGCAGTATAATGTCTCATTTATTTCATCTGTTTCACACTGGGTTTCTTTCATCAACTAGATTTCCTTGTGACATTTGCAGCTTTTGAGAGTATGTTATGGAGTTCCCTCCTGCATGTATCTCTTTCAGGTTCCTCTTTGGGCTGTTTCATGGCTTTGGGTTGTGACAAAACATGTTTTGGATACTTACACCTATGAACAGCTAAGATGATTTATTTATTTATTTATTTTTGCGGTACGCGGGCCTCTTACTGTTGTGGCCTCTCCCGTTTTGGAGCACAGGCTCCGGACGCGCAGGCTCAGCGGCCATGGCTCACGGGCCCAGCCGCTCCGCGGCATGTGGGATCTTCCCAGACCGGGGCACGAACCGCATCCCCTGCATCGGCAGGCGGACTCTCAACCACTGCGCCACCAGGGAAGCCCTAAGATGATTTATTAAATAACACCTGAGGCTGCCCCTCAGATTTTTTAACCCATTTGTGAAAGGAGAAATTCTATAATTATTTAACACTATGCACGAGTATGTAATACTATATATAAATAATGGAGTACTTGCAAAAGTCCTCAGCACTTGTTTCTAACTCTTGAAGCTTATAAACCAATGTTTGTCATATAATGGTCATTAACATGTCACAGGTTCTGGAAACCATTTTAGGACCGAATTTTGTTCACTCCACATTATATCTAAAGGCTCTCCACCTTCACTGCTTCTGCTTTGCACCTTCTTTTGACTTAGGGATGTTTTTATGCTGTGTTACGCAGTTTGAACCAGACGATGTATCAGCTCATCCAGGTTTTGGACTCAAATCCTGGCTCTGCGACACACTGGTGTGAGTGACCCTGTTCATCTGTTAAGAAGAAATCTATCTACTCCAAAGGGCAACTGTGTGGATTACATAGGAGGTAGATGCCTGGCAAAAAAGGGTACAACCCCTAGGTGAGGTGGTTCAAAGGCACCGCTTGTCGACTGTCATGTGATCCCAAGTACTACTATATGGCTCCACTGTTCACAGCTTCCTGCTTCTGATTTTTTCCTCTAATCCTTCATTTCTTCATCTATCTCCATATTCTCAATTTCATATAGTCTGGAATTTTCATTGTTTCCAGTATATTCATGTTGTTTTTTCTATGACATCACACAAATGGGTTTACTGGGCACACATTCTGTCCTTCTCAACTCTGGGCACAAGCCTCTTCTTACTTCCTCACCAGGAGGGCCAGCACAAGCATACAAATGGCTCCTGCCATTATCTGGCTCAAGTCTGCCAGATAATTCAACTAGTTCCATTCACTGGCCTGTTCCAAGCTGTCCTTTAAATTGATAAAAACCTCCTATCTACCTTCCTTTCATGGCATGTGTTTTGTATGTGTGTGAGGGAAAGTCTCTTAAATAAATTTTAGCTGATCTTTGCAAATCTTCAGAAAGAGTTGAGTAGAAAGTGCTAATCCTTACCATGGATTACCATACCCTTGTAGAAAATGAAGTCTTTCAGAAGTTGAACAATTTACTCACAGTTACATGGGAAGTAACAGCAAGATCTCCTCAAGCTGAGTCTTCCTAAATGGGAAAAACGTAACTATCGCTCCCAAAGATAGCACTTTATTAGCAAATAGTTAAATAGCAAAGTAGCATTTCGGTAAGTAAAATGAGCTCCATTTTCCCACAGATGAAACACAAACAAGTTAGGAGACTTGCTGAGGTGACACAAAGCTGCAGAACTCAGGGGTGAAGCAAAACCCACAAAGGGTCCAGATGAAACAGCCCCATTAATTCATCCACTAATGACTACCAGCATTTACTACCCTCTTCAAGTCATAAGAATTACCTGGAGAATGATGGCTTTCTGAAAGAACAGAAAAGTTGAAGCTGTTATTGTGTAGCTGTAACGCTATTACACTCACACAAACAGCTGTGTTTGGGTTACCATAGTAAGCACCTCCAATCTGCAGGAAACATCAGGGAGGAGACTGAGAAAGCCATAAAATTTGAGGCTTTTGCAAAACATGATGAACAAAGAGGTTGGCAAGATGCCCCTGGTGTCCTGCAATGCAGTCTTCTGGGTTGCCTCAGTACCCTGAAAAAACTGTACTGGCTTGTCATTATTAAAACACTTTCCCTAATTTTTTCACCTGGGTCACGGAAGTTTGTTCCTCAGCTCTTCTCACAACCTCACGACCTGCAAACTGAAAGCACAAACCTGACCATGCTTAGCAATTTCCAATCAAACATTTTTTCAGTGTTATCAGCCTGAGTGGCTTATGTAATCCACGTGTGAAATTATGGTCTGCAAACAGGCTAACACAAAGAGCCCAGTGAAAATGATGTGGTGTTATCTGGGGTGGAGGAGTGTGTGTGGTGGATGAACTTAGGGTTCAATCTAACCTACTTAATCATTGTAAGCATCAAAACATCAGCACCAAAAATAACAATAACAATGACAGCTACCCAGCCCACTACACCTTTTTATGTGAAGCGTCTGCCTCGGAGGAACTCAAATTCATGAAGACATTTCTCCATTAATCCTCACCTCCTTCCTCTCTGGGATGTACTTCAAATTATAATTAAGAAATGGGAGACTGAGAAAAATGCTGCAACCTTCCCCTGTTAGTGAGGTGCAGGGAGGGTCTGAACTGCTTGGTTCAAGCTACCTGATTTTTTTTTTTTTTTCCCGTACGCGGGCCTCTCACCGTTGTGGCCTCTCCCGTTGCGGAGCACAGGCTCCGGACGCGCAGGCTCAGCGGCCATGGCTCACGGGCCCAGCCGCACCGCGGCATGTGGGATCTTCCCGGACCCGGGCATGAACCCGTGTCCCCTGCATCGGCAGGCGGACTCTCAACCACTGCGCCACCAAAGGAAGCCCAACGCTACCTGTTTTTTAGATTTGTTTTATTGTTGTCTTTTAACATTCCCCCCATTAGTCAAACGCAAAATCTGAATAACAAAAGGAAGAAAATACTTCCCACCAACTTCCTACTCCTCCCGCTTTTAGTATTATAAACTCCTTTGCTCACTTTACTTTCTAGTATTTACTTCCTGTCTAAATTCTAAAATGGAGAAGCCAGATACCTAGGGAATTCATAGAAAGAACACCTCCATTCTCTCATTAAATATTAACACCAAACCAGCAAAGGGAAAAAAGGGAAAGTAAACTGTGTAACAGCCTTTCATATGTGATTTTTTAAAATCAAGAACTCCCTGTAATGGATTTTAACCCCTTCATAAGACACTAATTAAAACTCCCTGTACATGAAGGGGGGGTGTTCTTGATCCTACTAGTATATGATTTTGACTGGCACATGCTTTTCATGTCATTCCATCTGGAACAGAAAGTAGCATGAGATTAATAATCTCATTTTGAGACTTTTTACTTAAAGGTCCTTCCTCAATCATTACAACTCAAAGGGAACGTAGACAGCTAAATATGATTGAGCTTAACTATTAGTAAACAGAAAGCTTGAACACTGTGCGATCTTTTTTTAAAAAGCAGGTTATATTATATTTGGGCAGGTGAAATTCTTCCCCCAGAAGCTAAACCTGCTCTATCTACAAAGTATTAAAACATATCCAGATTTTGTTGTAGGTTTACAATTCGTAAGTGAATATGGGTCTTGGAAAGTGAAAATTCCAAATGGTCTTAGAAATTGATACAATTTCATCCACTGGATTAGTCAACACAGTAGTCACCTTCCTAGATCAAAGATAAGCCAGGGCTGTTTTGGGTCAAATGAGAAATTTTGGTGAGTGCACAGGTTGGGAATGCTTCACTTAATGCACCACTGTTTGGGTGTGGCTCAAAAGTTTGCAGCCACCTCTGAGAGTCAGTGGTGCTTCCCTAGTTGGGCAATAGGCCATCAGGACAGGATGGCTGAAGAATCCTGTAGAACAGGTATTGAGAGAAACAGGAAGAACTAGGTCCCAGGGCTGACTGACACCAATAGGCAACTATGAAAGCAGTCTGCTGTATTATTTCCCAAGTGCATACCGGAGACCTGAGGTAGTTTCTGCCAGTGTTTGACCAGAATGGACAGACAGCTGGGGCAGGAGATTATGACATGAAATGGGAGCTTGAATACACCCCTGGCTGAACTGGGGAAAGAAAGTGAATTTTCCCTCCTTACCTTTTGTTACCATATTTGTGTTGAAGCCCAAAAGAGTCTAGGAGGGGCTTCCCTGGTGGCGCAGTGGTTGAGAGTCCGCCTGCCGATGCAGGGGACGCGGGTTCGTGCCCCGGTCCGGGAAGATCCCACATGCCGCGGAGCGGCTGGGCCCGTGAGCCATGGCCGCTGAGCCTGCGCATCCGGAGCCTGTGCTCCGCAATGGGAGAGGCCACAGCAGTGAGAGGCCCCCATACCGCAAAAAAAAAAAAAAAAAAAAAGAGTCTAGGAAACACTGAACTAGCTAGCCTTCAGTTGAAAAGGAAAAAGCACAGCATCAGTCCCCAATTAACAATCAGTCCCCCAAAGTCAAAAAGCAGCAGATGCCTAAAGCATATAGGGAATAAATAAAGGCTATAGGGGCTTTCTGGGCAATTTGGAGACTTGGTAATGACAGCTTTCTAATATCCTGCCACTTCTCAGACCATATCAGGTGCTTCCACAAACATTATCTCATTTAATAATCTCAACAACCCTGTACAACAGATACCATTACCTTGTTTTTACAGCGGAAACTGAGACTCAGGTGAGTTACATAAGGTCACACTGCTAATTAGTATCAGAACTGGCAAGAAAATTCAGGCGTGTCCAACCTTAATTAATTAATGAAGTAATTAATTTATTTGCTCTCCTTCTCTTCCCCTGTTCCTCCTTCCTCCCTCCCATTCTCCCTCCATTACCTCTTCAGTGGCTAAACTGGGAAGAGCCTATCGGTATGAAAGATCTCTTCGATGGAAGGTCTTACCCTTCTTATGAAGCATCTCTTATGAGCACCTCTCAACTGGGCTTTTTTTCCTCTTACAAATGAAGAACTAATTTGATCCAATATTTTCAGTTTCCATTTCAAACTTATGGCCAAACCTAGTCTACATATCCTCTGGAGAGTCTCAGATCAACTTACAGTTGACAAACAGGTCTAACACACGGAATACAGGGCTAACATAGCTATATCTGACCATGTCTCTGTCTTATGCCCAGTGATAGTAAAAGTTCATACTTAAACAACAATTTCTTTAGTTAGAACTCCAATGGCCTGTGCCTAACTGGGTGAGCCTAGTTACTGACTGTTCTACTGCACGTGACGACTGCTCATGGTGACTGCCTCCTTCTGTATTTTTGCTCTTATAACCCAGTGCAATTTAAAATATCCCTGGGCTTAATACAAACAGTCTCAGAAGCCGATTTCCAAAGAACAGGAATCCCCTTAAAATAGAAGCTTTCAAATGGCATGACTGCTCATCAACACCAGGAGTGTTTTCAGCCTGCCTGACATGACACTGCTCTCTATACAGTCAGTAGCTGAGTAAAATTCCAGGCCAGATTCCCTAAGGGGAAAACTATAAAAGGAACCTGTAAAACTGCTGATGAATTGTCTTCCTAGTTCTCTCCTATTTTCAATGCATTTTGCCACAGCTGAACTTTTTCCTTCTGTAGCTCAATACAGGATACCCACTTTGGGAACAGACTAATCCTCCAGCTTTTAGCAGCAAGTTAAATACATGTTAAACCATTTTACTGTGTGACCTGGCAAAAGTCACTTTATCTTTCTGGGGCTCAGTGTACTCATCTGTAGAATGAGATTAAATTAGATATCTAAGGGCCCCTTCTATCTCTGAAGTACTAAAGTGAACCCAGTTGCCACTAACAAATCTGTAATAATGCTCTAATGGGATGAAGAGATTAGCTGGATAAAGAGAATCTGAAGTCAGCACAGATCCCATCACTAAAAACAAATGTCTAATTCTTGTCTCCTACCTTCTCAAATTCATGATCCCACTTATATCTAAGAGTCCAATACAAAGCTCAAAGACTAAGTACCTAGTTACTGACCCAAGGTTGAGGTGGAGTTCAGATCCAAGCTCTGCTACAATGACTTCCTGGGCTAAGTGCATGTGGGTGCTGAAGAAACACTCTTCCGTCATGGCGCAACCACGTGGGTGCTGAGAGGTTTCTGAATGCTTCTGATTATTCCAAAGTAGATGGTCTTGGGCAAAACTCTTTACCCTGGTGCTACTCACTGGGGTAGAGACCAATGGGAAGCACATTAAGTGACAGTGTTGCAAAGGGCCTCTGAAAAGGGGGAAATCAGGACGGGGGTGGAGGTTTACTTAAATAGGGGTCCCCTATTACTTACCTACACCTGAGAAAACTAGTGTAGATACTAGCTTGAGAAAACTTTCTAGAACTTGTGCATTCACAGAATTTTACAGAATATGTTAAAACAGGGACAACTTTTAGGAAAAATACACTGTGACCTGGAAAAGGCCTAATACCTCTTGCTAATAAAGTCAATGCTTCTTAGAGCTAGACTACAGATTAGTTTTTCAATCATACAGATGTCAGGTTTGAGTTTGGGAAAAAACTTGTCCTGGTATGAAAAGAACACAGGCTTTGGAGTCAGATAAAACTGGGTTTGATTCCTGGCTTTACCACTTACAGAGTAATCTTTGGCAAAACTTAAAAACCTCACTGGGCCTCAATTTCCTCATCTGTAAAATGGGTTAATACAATGCACCTGCAGGGACATTGTGAGGCTTAGCAAATATACATGAAGCATCTAGCACTACGCACATCATAGAAGTTTAGTGAGAGAAGCTGCCAGAGGTAGAGTCCTCCTCCTCCTCCTCATTTAATACTGTGCATGGCCTCCCTCCTGTCAACTCAGATATTAGTAAAATAAACTACAGCAGAGAAAATAAGCAGAAATGCATCTAGAGCAGCCATGTACGCATTAACTGGTTTCTTGGTCACAGAAGAGTCCCTTAAGTCCATCCCTCCCTACTTCCTTCCTAGACAAAAAGCCAAGCCTGTAACAGAGTAGAAATAGAAATTAGCAAAGAGACGCTGCTGCAGGCAGCTCATTAAGAGTGCGGAGAAGGGCTTCCCTGGTGGCGCAGTGGTTGAGAGTCCGCCTGCCAATGCAGGGGACACGGGTTCGTGCCCCGGTCCGGGAAGATCCCACATGCTGCGGAGCGGCTGGGCCCGTGAGCCATGGCTGCTGCGCCTGTGCATCCGGAGCCTGTGCTCCGCAACGGGAGAGGCCACAACAGTGAGAGGCCCGCGTACCACAAAAAAAAAAAAAAAAAAAAAGAGTGCGGAGAATATGTGGAAAGGTGAAGGAACAAACTAAAAAGGCAGACGACAGAAGTTTAAAAAGCAAGCTGCCTAGGACCATTTATTGCAGAGGCATGTAAGCTGACACCCTCACTGAGCTGAGAGTATAGCTCTAAGAACACTACTGTTTTAAGCTATTTCCAATCATGTTAGGTTCAGTGTAACTACTCTGTTAAAAGAAGGCAGAGAAATTCTGCAAAAATGTTTAAAATGTTAAAAGTTTTGGTGCTTAAAAGAATAAACTACAATCTGTGGGGAAAATCTCACTTATGTAGAACAGTTCAAAGACCAACAAAATTAGATAAATATATTTACCGTGTAAAGACATATGGAACGGAAGAGAAATCCCTTACTGCTCTAAACATGGAAATACTGGTGCGACGACATAGTTGAGTAAAACAGTTGTGACTTTTCCACTGCTTTTCTTGGGAAAAAAAAGATTCAAGATTCTGTTTTAAGGAAAGACCATTCTCAAGCTGCAGTGATTTGACAGTCAGATTACACATTATATTATGTATTCCTCTCTCCCCCTCTGTTTTTGAAAATTCACAAGTTTCCTTTATTCTCTCTTCATTCCATAAAACAAGTCATTCACTTACTACCAAGAACCCAAAATGCAATGAAAGAAATGCACTTCTCCTTAACGTCCTAAGTGGCTTGGACAGGATTCTTTTAATGAGGTAATAATGAGGAGCTAAAGCTCTGTCCTGTCTGTGAATTATTTTAAATGGATACAAAGGAGGTCTTGGGAGACTCGTTTTTCCTCCCTGATTTTCTCACGCTGGCGTACACCTGACTTAAAGACGTAACAAACTCTATATGAGTTTTAAGCTCTGGAAGAATTTAAAAACTGGAATGTTTTGCTATCCTTTCAAAATAAAGGGGTCAAAGCAACTGACCGTGGAACTCCCAGGTCTCCATGTTCAGAGGGGTGTATTTTAATAGCAGCAGTAGCAGCTGCTACCTAACATCAATCAAGCACTTACCGGGCCAGGCACTGTTATGTGCTTTACATAAATTATTTCATTTAAATGGCACAATAATCTTATGAAGGACTACTATTATTTCTATGTTAGAGATGAGGAAATCAAGACTTAGACAAGTTAAGAATCTTGCCCAGTTTTCAAGATTAGTAAGTGGCAGAGCTAGAATTTCAACCCAGGAGTTAGGTTTCATGTGGTACAAAGGACCAGGTGTTTTATTTTTAGAGTCCATCTGAGTATTTGTTAGATTGCTCGCTGCTTTAGAAATTGTCTTCTGAGTATATTAAAGAATACACAAAACAATGAAATAAGAATAGTCATATACTTGCTTTTAGAACTTCATTTCTCTCTCCCACACTTCTCTTTTCTTCTCCCTTAAGTCTTAAGTCAGAATCGAAGGACAGAAGAGTGAAGATAAGAGGTAGGACTGAGTGATTGATTAGCATTTTGTCCATCTGAAAAGAGCTTGCTGAGGTAACTCCTTTCAGAGCTAATTGATACACACAAACAATTTATTTCAGGCCCTGAAATTATCTCATAAAAGTAAACTTTAAAAAAATCACTTTTATTATATCTTTTTTTACAAGAGGTAAAGGGACCTTAAGAGACTGTCTGTTCAATCCTTGACATTATAGTAAAAGTACTGAGGATTCCCTGTAGATCGTAACTGGGACAAAACCACAATCCAGGCCTTTCAGGGCCTAACCTGTGGCTGTTAACAGGCTGTGTGGCTCCTGTAATATTGGCCCTTAATCTGTAACAGTGAGGTGGCCTGGCTCTGGCTGACAAAGTTTGGATCTGAATGAGTACTCCACGTGGATACTATTTCTATCTGCACGTGATGGAAGCAAGGGGAAGGGACACACATTTGGAGAACAGCTAAGAGTGGTCTAATATGAATACAGTTTGTAATGTGAAACACAAAAAAGAGACCAGCTTCTACCTTTAGCAGATTATGACTCAAAGCACTTAGTCCTTTGCGAATTCTCTAACTATTGTAGAATGATTTCATGTTTAAGTCCACTCTCATTCAAACATTTGCCAATTCATAAAAGTAACAGACAGGCTTATCTGGATTTATTTCCAGCCTAATCTTTCTATACCAATTGCCCAGATAAGTGTGTTTAAAGTCAAATATCTACAAGGTTCATTACATTTTGGCTGGGCTATATCTTTGATTTCTACAGAGTTCAGAGGGTTATAGATCTTTTGAATTCAATGTATTATAACTATAGGCTGCAATTGTTTGTGGTTCTGTGATTTTAAATAAGTAGGTGGAATGCCTTAGAAAGCTTGGGCTTCATTTGAAACTTGAAGACTAGAGGGCTACAGTAATCATTACCCCCTGACTGAAACACTCCACTGGTGTGTGATCTGGGGAGTCATTTAACTCTGCTTGCCTCTCTTTTGCTCTCTATGATAAGAACTCATGCAAACATCATGTAACGTATCTAAAGTGCTGTGAATACTCCAGAGAAAGACACTGTACCAAGACCTTTTAAAGCTACTCCCCAGTATTCAAAGGGAGGGGAACCTAAACATAATTTAGGATTTTAATTCCACGTAACTTACCTATATCGCTCCTCCTGTAAGGCCTGCATTATTAATGAATAGTCCCTCTGATAATGTTCCTTGAGGGTCTCAAAGGATTCCTCTAGTCTGGCCTGGGTTTCCCGGATCTCCTGGATCTCATGTAGTAGTGCATCAAATCCTGAGCTCTGCATGTCCAGGGTGTTTGTTTTGGAGCTGGATGCTCCTACAGCAATGCCTCCAGCGGTGCTGTTGGCTCCCACTGAGCCTGACGTGGCACTAGAACAATCTTCCTCACTACCATATTTGGGGCTGGACTGAAAGTTTGAAATTACTCCCAAAGCCTTTCCCCCATCATCCACTTGCCCTTCCTCTAAAGAGTCCTTCAGGTTAGGGATATTGTCTGCACTGCCAAACTTATTCCGAATTAGTGAAGCGATCTCTCTGGGCTTAGAGACCACGGCCCCTGCTGCTGAATGGGTTGCCTGGGAGAAGCTGGAGAGTCCACCTTTAACACTGTCCACTACACCTTCACTGAAGCCGGTCACCTTTGCTCCCACATCCTTCAGACCCTGGTGCATGTCCCTGAAGACGTCCTTTGGCTGCCGGGGGATCCCATTCTGCTCCACCTCTCGGAGCTTCCTGTGGCAGTGCTCAAGCTTCTTTTGTAGTTGGAGGATGGTCTGGGCAGATTTCTGGTTCTTCTTCTCAAAGACCTGCTTGATACGGGCAGCCTGCTGCTTGTCCGCACTGTTGGCAAGCTTCAGGTACTCGGCAACGTTGTCGTCCCGGGCTGTTTGTGCAATCTTGATTTGTTCTGTGAGCTTCAGGATCTTCTGCTGCAAGTGAGCAATAGCAGCCTTTGTGCGCTGAGGGTCTGGTGTTCCATCCACAGCGTCTGTGTGGAGGCTGCCATCAGTGCTGGAGGCCACCGCACTGGAAGTCTGGGCGAGGCTGCTTACTTCCAACCGCTCGATCTAGCGTAAAAGCAAGAGGCGGATGTTAGAAGGAGCCCAAAAGGAGTCGCTTTCCAGAATCAATGGGCCCAAATGTATTGAAAATTTACTTACTCAGCACAGATAGCTGACCTAGTTCCTCCTGTCCTGTACAAGCCCCATCTCCCTCTTGGATACTGTCCTCATACAAGTACCCTTTGCTTTAAGCAAAACATATATATGAAAAAAGACTTGCACAAGATGTAAAGTGGGGGTATTCTTCCTTTGCTAGAGGATTTATTACAGTATTTCTTTAAATAATAAACCTCTCCTACTGGGTTTAAAGCATGAATTAATTCACAAACATTCTACACACATATTTTTGTTTAGAAGCATATCTATGTACAACAAAGTACATCTATATTTCAATTTAGTTATATGAATATCATCTTAGTATTCAGACATCACTGTATTCCAATTCATGCTTCCAGATTACGGTCATCTGAAAATGTTGGCGAGAAAAGGTAATTTAAGTGGCTAGATATAAAAATCCAATTGTTATCACAGTGTCTTTTTATCAAATCATGTCAAGGTTGATGCAATCATTCCCTCTGTTCTATTAGGGGCACTTAATGGGTAGCTGCAGACAGGTGAAGGAGGGAATGGGAGGGTACTGCTGAAAGGGCAAGGATGAACGTGGTATGCTCTTGAGAGTTAAAATCCCAAATCACAAGTAAATGTGATAACTTAGGTAAGATAACATAGACAGTCAGGGACACAGACAGTAAGAGGTTAGTAATTAACAAGTCAATGACTAAGTTCAGACCTTTTGAAGCTCAAATTTTGTGAGTTCTATCTAGCAAAAGATTTTTATTAGGCAAGGGACTCCAAAACGCATACCATGACTATCCTCTGGTATGCATGAGTGATCATTCAAGGAAGTTGAAGAAAAAGACAAATTGTTCAGATTTGAAAACTTACACTATCATGCTTCAAAGCCATTAGCCAAAGCTAAGGGGAGGTCATGTTTCTCTAACTCAGGAGAAAAAAGTCCTTCAAGAAGGCGCCCCTGGGTGTGGCTTGTGGTGGTGAATTAGGGAAGGGTCCATGGAAAAAGGCTTTAGAAACTTACTCTCTGTTGAGTAGTAACCAAAATAAATAATAAAATAACAATCGCAGGGAAACAAAAATTCCCAGTAGGAGTGACAGTGTACAAGTTTACCATCCTGGAGACTAAGGGCACACTCTTTTCCTTGGTTCCCATCCCCATGTTCCTTGGTTCCCATCCCCAATCTGTCACCAGTAAACAATCTGCTAGGAAGAACTATATGTAGGTTACTCTCATATTTTAAAAAGTTGAATTAATATAATGACAATAATAAAACCAATCTGAAATATTCATGAAATGCTGATAATTAACTTGTCAGTCTAGAGGTGCATTCTCCTTTTTTCATCTTGGCTGTATCTCCTCAGTTTTACTGTCTGAGCAGGGACTATGCCGATCTCTAAAACACATTTAGTTCATTACTGGATTCAACATATTACTACTAATGTGAACAGAAACAATATTATTTTCCTTCTAGATGAACAAACGTGAAATACCGTAATTTAAATAAAAGCAAAAGAATAATTTAAAACAGAAATGAATAACAAAAATGACATTATGCTCCACTAATAAAAAGAATATGCAGAATAGTTAGGGACTAGCACAGTAACTGTTTTGTGTCACTTCTCCATCTGCCCTGTTCATCTTTAGGTTCATGCTAACAAGCAGTGAAAGGGCCAGAGGGAAGGCAGCAGAAGAGAGGATGAGCCAGAGTTCCAGATAAACCAAGTCGCCAAGACTTGCAAGAGAAGCTCCTGGAAACCCACTCTCTTCAGTTCCTTCAGTTCATTCTCTTAAGCTGTACAGAGTTCCCATTGTGTGATTTTCTTTCTGAATGGAATTTCAGATCCCATAACTATAGTATGTAATATGACCCTGATTGTGTACTTATGTTTAATAGCTCAAAATCTACCACGGTATAAAAGGAAAGCAATATGAAACGTCTCTAGATCTAAGACTACAAGCTTATGCATGGTCTAGTTTTCTTAGGTTCTTTCTTATTACTTGAATATCAACTTATATGCATTCTTGTTGTCTAAAGAAGTGTAGACATGGAAATCAAGTTTAACTCTTACTCTGGGAGGACAGAAATTGATCATACTGCTCAAAAGATGGCTTTGGGACTAGAATCAAGGTTTGTTGTTGTTTTTTAAATTATTATTTATTTATTTATTGAAAAATAGTTGATTTACAATGTTGTGTTAATTTCTGCTGTATAGCAAAATGATTCAGTTACACATATATAATACATTCTTTTTTTATTATATTCTTTTCCATTATGGTTTATCACAGAATACTGAATATAGTTCCCTGTGCCATACAGTAGGACCTTGTTGTTAGAATCAAGGTTTGATTACATCTCTAAAATTGAAAAAACCTGAATAAAGTTTCAATATAATTATTTACAAATCATCAGTTTAGATGTGTCTTTATTTCCCTGCACAGTAACTAAAGAAATAAACCAGACTGTCTTTACTCTGACCTCTGTCCTACCTGGCTGTTCGGAGGCCCACTATGTCCTTCCAGTGTGTGACTCCCACTTAGAATCATCAATATGGCTGCAAGAGCAGAGCTGACAGAATCCACTGTCCTCCGCCTTGAGAAAGAAAGCTAACCCACAGCTTCAGCAGGAGGGTAGTTTACACTTGAAACCATGAATCACTCGATTACTCAGTAACTCCTCCCAATCTTGGCAGGCACTCTTCTTAAAGAGGAAGGAGAGAGAGCAGGAAATCAGGAGAGGAGGGGAGGGGAGGGGAGAGAAAGAGGAGGAAAGAGAAAGATATATTGAACTACAGAATTATAGGACAGGGGTTGTGCATACTCTCTTGGTATCTTTTGAACTATGAACCAAGTCCTTGGTGGCCTGAACACTTAGCACTGGAAGGGCCTGACTTAGCCTTGAGTTGTGAACGGACCAAGTGAAAAGTTCTCTTTTCCAATAGTCTTTGCTAGCATACTAGGCTATCCACATAAAACAACATAAAATTAGATTCCTACTTCATTCCAGACAAACAACTATTGCAAATTTGAAATGTGTAATTGTAAATGTGAAAAGCAAATTTAAAACCTTTTAGAAGGCAGTACTGGAAAACAGGAAAGGGTTTTCTTATACAGGAAAAGGCATAGATCAGAAAAACAAGACTATAAAGTCTGGCTACATTTAGTGTAGCAGTGAAGCATGGATTCTGGCATAAACTGCTTGGGTTCGAAACTGGCTTTGCTACTTACTAGCCATGTGACATTGGGCAAGTTATTTAACCTCTGTCTATATCCATTTCATCAACTGTAAAATATGGATAATATTAATGCCCATTTTCCAAAGACTGTTGTGAGGATGAAGTGAGTCAATGAACATAAAAGCTCTCAAAACAGTACCAGGCACAGTGTAAGCTGTTAGTACTGGCTATTATTTTTGTACCATGTAAGTGGTTCTTTTTGAAAAATTCAAATATTAAAAGATTCCAGAATATACTTCCTTCCAAGATCTTTCACATTTCAGGCATAAACTAGGGGATATGAAGAGCTTGAACCAAAGGAATAATGTACTTCAACATTACATGAAGTAACAATAGTCATCTTTCTTGACAGTTGGTCTTGTGGCTCGGCAGCTGGTTGCCTAATCTTCCAGTTCTCACAGTAACCCTACAAAGTAGACACTGTTATCACTAATTTACAAGTGAACTGACTGTGAGGTGCCTCCTACTACCTTATCACTTGGCAATTTGACAACAGCAGCAGCAATATCACCTTCACAACAGGGTTTCCTATGACCATATCCCCTGAAGGGCTTTCAAATCTAATCATACCCACTAAATAGCAAGCAGCAGCCCACTTATTGCTGAGGTTAGAATTAATTTGTATAGGAAAAGCTAGGACCAAAAGTCAGTCAGTTAAACATATTTTGACTACTTATTATAAGTTAGGCAATATGCTACAAGTCTAGAGATATGGTCAGAAGCCACAATTAATATCTAACTATTGCTATAACAAGCAGACTATACTGCTTTGTTTGTACTTTGTCTCCTACTATTAAGAATTCATTGTTGAAATTATCTATTCACTGATCTGAATTAACTGACCAGAAAACAGCCCAAGAGAAAGTTTTCAACAGCTATACCTCAAAACACTGATTAATCAAGGACAGAACTGGAGCCATCTACGGCAGAGTTTTGATAAAGCTTTATAATGGCTTTCAATTTTTCATGTGCAAATATATTAAAGATCTGTCAACTTTCTCTAAGTGGATTAAAGTGTTAGAACACGGCAGGACCCAGCTCTTAGAACAGTCATATATAAAGGCAACACGGTGGAAAGGGCACTTTCAAGAGTAAAAGGACCTGGTTCAAACCTGACTCTGTCACCTCACAACTGTGTGTCTCTGGGCCATCTACTAGTTCTCTTTGAGCCTAAGTTTTCTCTTCCATACAATGGGGCTATCATTTTCTCATGAGATTATTTGAAAAGATGTTAAATGTGTGTTATGCCTGCCAAGCAAGGTAAGCATTCAAGAAGTTACCTTTTTCTATTCCTTACCTGGTTCATTACTCAAAATCCAAGATATGTGTATCTGTAGCTAAAAAAGATTCAGAAATCCCTGACTTGACATTGCTATCTTCAATAAAAGCCACAGTCCCATTCTGCTTACTTAGTATGATGAAGTCATCTTATCTATGCTTTATAGAGTATTGTCTCTCTCAGGCAATCTCATACTCTGCACATTAAATAATCCATATCTTTTCTGAGAAAATGAAGAAGGAATTTTACAATAAAAGAAGAAGGGGGTAGAGAGTGAGGAAGTCTTTGTAGTTAATCTGAAAACAAATACAAGCTTGACTATTTTGGTTTTTTTGAAAGTGTATCTTTTCCAAAGCCAATTTCACAGAATGGGTTGTGCCGTCGCCTGTGCAAGTTGATGCTGGGGCACCTGCAGACCACTGTTCTGCCAAATATTTTCTCAGAGATACAGTGGCCATGTTTCGAATCAAAATTGGAGTGTATGGTTCAATTCAAGTACACTTAGTGGGGGCAATAAGATAGAATATTTGATTTTGGGGAGACCACTCCCCAAATCCAATACAAATGGTAATCCCTAGAGATTCTTAATCTTGGCCCTAAGAACCACACAGGAATCTACCTTCTAATCGATAATAAACATGAAGAGGCTCTGGTTGGTCTTACAAGCTTTTCTTCTTCTGCCAGGCGGATGGTGTTGAGGATATAAAACACAAGAAAGAGCCCTGCCTTAGGTGTTACACAGCTCTGGATCTGAATTTTGCATCATCTCCTTCAGGCTTGCCTCTCCACCTCCCCCATGCCTCATCCCTAACGAAAAGAAAAGAAACCCCACAGTCTATCAGCACTTTGTGAAGAAAATATACCTTAATCATGACAGTGTTTTTTCCACCCATCTCCCCAGTCTCACTGTAGAAACAAACGCCCTTCCCTCCTCACAGTCAGTCAGCACAACTCTGTTGAGCAAATTTCTCCTATGCGATTCTGACCGACGTTGAGTTTGCCATGCTGTGAAATGGAGCGGAGATCTCAAGTGGGTGTATTAGAAAATAAAAATAGACTAAATTCCACTAGCCCACAGCAAGCAAGCCTTTTCTCTAAGCATTCCATATTCTGCTTTGGACCTAAAATCAAGATTCAGGTCATAGTCTAAAAAACAGGCCTTTTCAGTTGTCATAAAATTTTTTCTTAATTTGATAAATAATTCTTATACAGACCGAAGTGTTTCCTATAAGTTCTAGGAATCACCTTTGCACTTTTTTTACACAGAACTTTGGTACATGAAACAACCCCAGGTTCTATGGAGATGTGTCTGGATCACCACAAAGGGGAATAGTGAAGCCAGTGAGCAGGGCTTCTGGAACCCTGATTACCTCTTCTTTCATTTATTTTATATGGGTATCCTGGGAAATTTTTGCTTAGAAAAAGAAAAGGAAACAATGTTTTATCGCTTATTTTTAAAAAGTTTGACAGGGATGCAAGGATGGTTCAACATCTGCAAATTAATCAATGTGACAGACCACTCTAACAAAATGAAGGATAAAAATCATGTGATAATCTCAATAGATGCAGAAAAAGCATTTGACAAGATTCAACACTCATTTTTGATAAAGAATTCTCAATAAAATGGGTATAGGGCTTCCCTGGTGGCGCAGTGGTTGAGAGTCCGCCTGCCGATGCAGGGGACACGGGTTCGTGCCCCAGTCTGGGAAGATCCCACGTTCCGCGGAGCGGCTGGGCCGGTGAGCCATGGCTGCTGAGCCTGCGCGTCCGGAGCCTGTGCTCCGCAACGGGAGAGACCACAACAGTGAGAGGCCGGCGTACCCCCCCCCACACACACAATAAATAAATAAATAAATAAATGTTTAAAAAAAATAAATAAATAAAAATAAAATGGGTATAAAAGGAGCATATGTCAATGTAATAAAGATCATATATGACAAACCCACAGCTAACATCATACTCGATGATGAAAAATAGAAAGCTATCTCTCTAAGATCAGGAACAACACAAAGATGCCTACTCTCACTATTCTTATTCAGCATGACATTGGAAATCCTAGCCAGACAATTAGGCAAGAAAAAGAAATAGAAGGCATCCAAATTGGAAAGGAAAAAGTAAAACCATCACTATTTGCACATGATATGATTTTAAACACAGAAAATCCTAAAGATTCCAAAAAACTACTAGAAATAATAAACGAATACAGTAAATTTGCAGGGTACAAAATCAGTATTCAAAGATCTGCTGCATTTCTATGCACTAATAATGAACTAGCAGAAAGAGAAAATAAGAAAACAATCCTATTTTCAATCACAACAAAAAGAATAAAATACCTAGGAATAAATTTAACCAAGGAGGTTAAAGACCTGTACACTGAAAACTATAAGGCGTTGTTTAAAGAAACTGAAGAAAACACAAAGAAATGCAAAGATATTCCACACTCATGAACTGAAAGAATTAACATTGTTAAAATGTCCATACCACCTAAAGCAATCTACAGATTCAATGCAATCCCTACCCCAATCTCAATGACATTTTTCATAGAAATAGAACAAAAAATCCTAAAATTTGTACGGAACCACAAAACACCCTGAATAGCCAAAGCAATCCTGAGAAAACAGAACAAAGCTGGACATATCACACTCCCTGATTGCAAATTATAATACAAAGCATTCACAATAAAAACAACATGGTACTGGCAGAAAAACAAACATACACATCAATAGGACAGAATTGAAAGCCCAGAAATTAACCCACAATTAATTTATGACAAAGGAGCAAACAACATACACTGGAGAAAGGACAGTCTCTTCATTAAATGGTGTTGGAAAAACTGGACAGCCACATGCAAAAGAATGAAACTAGACCACTATCTTACACCATACACAAAAAATTAATTCAAAATGGTTTAAAGATTTGAAAGTAAGACCTGAAACCATAAAAATCCTAGAAGAAAACATAGGCCTTATAGTCTAACATGGGTCTTGCAATATCTTTCTGAGTATGTCTCCTCAGGGAAGGGAAACAAAAGCAAACATAAACAAATAGCCCTGCATCAAACTAAAAAGCTTCTGCACACCAAAGGAAATCATCAACAAAAGACAACCTACCAAATGGGAGAAAACATTTGTAAATGATATGACCGATAGGGGGTTAATATCTTTTTTTTTTTTTTTTGTGGTATGCGGGCCTCTCACTGTTGTGGCCTCTCCCGCTGCGGAGCACAGGCTCCGGATGCGCAGGCTCAGCAGCCATGGCTCACGGGCCCAGCCGCTCCGCGGCATATGGGATCCTCCCAGACCGGGGCACGAACCCGTATCCCCTGCATCGGCAGGCGGACTCTCAACCACTGCGCCACCAGGGAGGCCCGGGGGTTAATATCTTATAAAGAACTCATACAACTCTACAATAACAACAACAAAATACAAACAATCTGATTAAAAAATGGGCAGAGTGGGACTTCCCAGGTGGCACAGTGGTTAAGAATACATCTGCCAATGCAGGGGACACGGGTTCCATCCCTGCCTGGTTCAGTAAGATCCCACATGCCGCGGAGCATCTAAGCCCGTGTGCCACAATTACTGAGCCTGCACTCTAGAGCCCACGAGCCACAACTACTGAGCTTCATGCTGCAACTACTGAAGCCCACATGCCTAGAGCCCATGCTCCACCACAAGAGAAGCCACCGCAATGAGAAGCCTGTGCACCGCAACAAAGAGTAGCCCCCACTTGATGCAACTAGAGAAAGCCCGCACACAGCAGGGAAGACCCAACACAACCAAAAATAAATTAAAAAAAAAAAAGTTAAAAAAAAAAATGGGCAGGGCTTCTCTGGTGGTGCAGTGGTTGAGAGTCCTCCTGACGATGCAGGGGACACGGGTTCGCGCCCTGGTCCGGGAAGATCCCACATGCTGCGGAGCGGCTGGGCCCGTGAGCCATGGCCGCTGAGCCTGCACGTCCGGAGGCTGTGCTCCGCAACGGGAGAGGCCACAACAGTGAGAGGCCTGCATACCGCAAACAAAACAAAACAAAAACAAACATATAAAACCCATGTGTGGATAAGCCAATCTGTAAAACTGCCACCAATGAGTTCCCCTTTACAAGTTAATTCCCTGCAAATACTTTTATGACACAGTCTAATTAAGACAAAAGATTTCTAAGCCTCAGCTTAATCCTATTTATTTCAAGCAATTCTGATAAAACAAAATTCTAAAAAGCAATGAAAGAATTTGGAAAGCTCCATGGGTTTGTGATAATCTGGCTGTCTCTGAACTGGCTACTGTTAGGCTTGTTAGCTTGTGAAGAGTAAAGGCTCTAAGTAGGGGCTGTCCAAACTGTATATCCCCAATTCCATTTTATGGCTTAATTACTCTTCTTTCTCTTAAAATGGTCTTAAATATCATTTATTTGCTAACGGCTTCCAAATGCATACCGCAGCCCATACTTCCCTTAACTCTAGACTCATATATCCAACTACCTATGTCTAACAATCATTTCAAATTTACTATGTACAAAACTGAGTTCCCAACATCCCGCAAACCTGCTTCCCCTGCAGTCTTTCCCATCTCAGATAATGGCTACTTCACTGATCCATGGGATCAGATCCAAAGCCTTAGTGTCATCTTCGACTCCTCTTTCTTTCTCATACCTTACCCAGTTAACATTAATAAAGATAGATGCTAATACATATAGTATAGTACTTACTGTGTGCCAGGCACTGTTCTAAGTTCTTTTTCAGTTTAGTAAATTGTTCAATTCTCACAATGAAACTACAAGATGAGTATTATTATTATCTCTATTTTATAGCTAAGAAAACCAAAGCATAGAGAATTTAAGTTGTCCAAGATCACAAAGTAAAGAAGTGGCAAAGCCAGTGTTTGTACCCAGATAGTCTGGCTACAGAGTCTGCGTTGTTACCCCCTATGCACACTACATTGCCCCAGCAAAATGTTTTGGGCTCTACTTGCTAAAGAGATGCAGAATCTGACTACTTCTCACTATATCTCAACTGCTGCCACCCTGGTGTAAAACACTATCAGCTCTTGCCTGGACTACAGCAATGGTCTCCTACACTATTATTGCAATAATATTTTTATAATCAATTATATGAAGAGCAGCCAGAGTGGTCCTTTAAAATGTAAGTCAGATCACAATAGTCTTTTACATCTAAAACTTTCCAGTGGCTCCATAACTCAGTCAGAGTAAAAGCCAAAGTCCTTACAATGGCCTAAGTGGCTATGATCTGGCACCTGCCCCACATCTATAATCTCTCTGACTGCACCTCCTACTACTTACTCATCCCTTCACTCCACTGCCACAAGCTACAATGGCTTCCTTGCTACTCCTAGAATGTGCCAGGCATGCACCATTTCAGTGCTTTTTCACTTCGTGTTCCTTCTGCCTGGAACGCCCCTCCCCAGACACCTGCATGGCTTACTCTATCTACCTCTTTTAAGTTTCTGCTCCAATGTCACCTTAGTAGTGAGGTCTTCCCTGACACTGTATTTAAAATGACAACCTCTGCTTCCATTATGAACTCCCTATTCTAGCTCCCAGACTTCTTTTCTCTACATAGAACTTTTTACCTCATGACATATATTTTGATATCTATCAACAAAAACTAGAATGTAAAGTCCATGAAGGTAGTGATTTTTGTGTTTTGTCCACTTCTGTTTCTCTAACACCTAAAACTGTGCATAGCACTTAGTAGCTGCTTAAATGTTTCCCGAATGAATGAAATTATTTCCTATTCACTTATCTATTCAGAAACTATTTTGGGTACTGGCTATTTACAATTCTCTTTTATTACAACCTAAAGTGTTTTTGTTTACTGTAATACCAAGAGGTCTTAACAAGGTTATTTATAACTTTATCTGCATTATAATAGGATAGTATTAAATCAGAGACTGACTTCTAATGCTCCTTGAAATATCTTACCGTCATACATTAAGAATATTTGGCTCACTATGGAAAACCATGTGGAGGTTCCTCAAAAAAACTAAAAATAGAGTTGCCATATGATCCAGCAATCCCACTCCTGGGCATATATCCAGACAAAACTATAATTCAAAAAGACACATGCACCCCAGTGTTCATTGCAGCACTATTTACAATAGCCAAGACATGGAAACAACCTAAACGTCCATCAACATATGAATGGATAGGAAGATGTGGTACGTATATACAATGGAATACTACTCAGCCACAAAAAGAATGAAATAATGCCATTTGCAGCAACATGGATGGACCTAGAGATTATCATACTAAGTGAATTAAGTCAGAAAGAAAAAGATAGTGTATGATATCACTTATATGTGGAATCTAAAATATGACACAATTGAACCTAGCTACGAAACAGAAACAGACTCACGAATATAGAGAATAGACTTGTGGTTGCCAAGGGGCAGGGGGTTGGGGGAGGGATGGAGTGGGAGGTTGGGATTAGCAGATGTAAGTTATTATATATAGAATGGATAAACAACAAGGTCCTACTGTGTAGCACAGGGAGCTATATTCAACATCCTATGATAAACCATAATGGAAAAGAATAATAAAAAAAATGTCTATATATGTATAACTAAATCACTTTGCTGTACAGCAGACATTAACACAACACTGTGAGTCAACTATCTTCAATAAAAATTTTAAAAAAATATTTGGCTCAGACATCAGATATTTTTCAATTCGAAAGGCTTATGAATTAAATGCCCAACATTATTACTTTCCTATGTGAACTATTTGAACATTTCTAGGATTGTCTCACTAGGTTTATTCCTCAGATAGGTATCTTTTGAGGCTATGAAAGTTCAAGGTTCAATCTGCTTTATATGTAAACCTGATGATGATGGTGATAGTCTTAAATGTACTAGTAATTGAATGTTTACTATGTACCTGGTGTTGCTGTAAGTGCTTTGCTTATATTTACCTAGTTAACCCTCAAAACAACCTTAGGAAATACATGCTATTGTAGTCCCCAATTTTACAGCTGAGGAAACTGAATTAGGAGAAGTTAAGTAACAAGGTCACACAACGGTAAGCAGCAGGGCCAGGACTTAAATCCCATAGGATTTGGCTTCAGAGTCCTTGTCCTTAACTACTTCCCTATAATGCTTTTCATAACAGCCATGATTACCACCAGTTGGATCAACATAAAAAGGAGGCATTGATGATTTCTACAAAGTCAGACTCCAGGTGGGAATCCCATATTTAGGATTACAACTCCCTTCCTAAAGTCTATTAAATATATATATTATATATATGGAGCATGAAGTGAGGTACTACTGGAGCTATCCAGATAGTAGTAGTACGGCACTGTCCAAAAGCAGCTAACATAAAGGGAAGTATAGGCAAAAAGTAATTTAACATTTCCATGATCTTTAAAAACTGATGACTCTCAAGATATTAGATAGTTTACATAGCAGGTATTTAAACAAACTTTATATGTGTATCTGTTTTATTCTACTGTACAAAAAAGCAGCTATGTTCTCAAAATTAAGTACAAATTCTAAGAAAGGTAATAGCCTACAGTATCACTTGTCAAAGATTTTATATATTTTTTAATGAACAGAATTGATCTGAGAAGAGTTTATCAAGAGTGCAATAATGGGGGCTTCCCTGGTGGTGCAGTGGTTGAGAGCCCGCCTGCCGATGCTGGGGACACGGGTTCGTGCCCCTGTCTGGGAGGATCCCACATGCCACGGAGCGGCTGGGCCCGTGAGCCATGGCCGCTGGGCCTGCGCGTCCGGAGCCTGTGCTCTGCAATGGGAGAGGCCACAACAGTGAGAGGCCCGCGTACCGCAAAAAAAAAAAAAAAAAAAAAAAAAAAAAGAGTGCAATAATGATCTGTCCCTCTGTTTAAATAAATTTATCTTTAAATAATTTTTATTTAGTTGCAAGTAATCAAATCATGTTAGAACTACAGTCATTCTTTTGTGATATAATGTTTAGAGTTGCTTAGATTTTTCTCATTCAAGATCTGTAACGACAATGGATGCTATATAAACCAACGTTCTCAAATAGAATACAAGGGATACAATCTATTTCATATTTCCAAGTTATAATGGGATAACTATGACTAAAAGAAAGGTCTAAATTAAACACATCTATAAAAAAATAGAATAAATATGTGACTGGTATGAATTTCAGAGGGTAGTCCAATTGTCTCTCAGGTTTTTAAATGGAGGTATCTATAACTCCTAAAAGGGGTAAGAAATCACTGAAATTCAGGCCTCCAAAGAATGAAAATCCATACATACAAATATTAACTGAGATATTAAGAAGGAAATTCAACTTTTTAAAGATGTCTGAAAAGACAAATTGAATGCTTAAGCCTCTGTGAAAGAATTACTTAAATGGGAAGGAGCCAACCTTCATAACTTGTTTCTGCATTTCTACACTCTGCTCCCTGGGGGGAGGCTTGCTCAACTGTGGACAGTGCTATCCTATTAGGGAGCACTAGGAAATATGTGGGTCACGCCTCCTGCGACGCACAGTCTTACCCAGTCTTAAACGCCAATAAGTGACCTCACTGAAAAAAGTACTGCATGGATTCTAGAATTATTCCAGAGAATGGGGAAAGAGGAGACATAGAGAACAAGATCAGCTATGAATTCTAGTCCTTCCTGTCTTGGTCAATTCTTTCACGTGTGATAAGCAACAGCAAGCTTTCAGTTTTTCTGATAAATTACAAATAAAGTAAAAGTAAAAAAGTATATGATGAAAATGACTAGCTTAGGGATTTTGCATATGAAAGGAAGAACTTTTCTACTATGTAGGTAGAAAAGTTGTATGTAGGTATCTATAAGGTACAAATGTAGGACAGCCTAGAGAAAATCAGTAGATAGATGGACATCATGGTGCTATGAGACTAAGGAACCAGGGTGTAGAAAAGATCAAGGCTTCTACTATTTAATTAATTTTGCAATTATCCTTTGTTCTTCTTATCTAACATATTGAATAAAGGTGGAATCCCTGCTCTCAAGAAACACATAACCTAGTTGGTGAGACACAGAAATGAAACACAGGTCTGATTAAGTAAATGATATGGTAGATATGAAGGTAAAGTACTTCTTGAATACAGGAACGGAGAGGGAACAGGGAAGGCTTCTTGGAGGAGGTGAAAAACGAAATGAGCCTTGAAGGAAGAAGCTTTTGATAAAAATGAGAAGGGGTAAGGAAAGGCATTTCAGGTTGACCGCCAGTATGAGCAAAGGCCCAGAAGAAGGGAACGTAATAGTCTCTTCAAGACAACTGAATGGTTCATGAGACTGTAAAAGTATGGCACAGGAGAGGGCTATGGTGGGAAATAAGCTCCCAAGGTAGGTCTAAACTGTTTTGGACTTTTTTCCAAGGATATCACTAAAGGTTTCCCAATGGTAAAAGTAGTACAACCTCCTTTGGAATCTAGATGTACAGATCCAAAGGGCTACTTGACTATATCAAAATCTACATGACCAAAACCAAACACTGTGATCCTTCTCTAAACCTGGTTCTCTTACAGTAGTCTATATCTCAGGGAAAGCATTACTATCCATCAGGTTACACAAGCCAAAACCAAACCATGCCAAAGCCCAGGAATCATCCTTGACATCATCTGCCTTCTACCTATATCCAATCCAATACCAAGTCCTATCTATTTTACTTTCCAAATTCCTGTCAAATTATAATACTTCCCACCTATCTCTACTTATTTCTACCGTCAAACTCTTAGGACAAAATCTTGTCCTCTCAGGACTTCCCTGGCGGTGCAGTGGTTAAGAATCCGCCTGCCAATGCAGGGGACACATGTTCTAGCCCTGGTCAAGGAAGATCCCATATGCCGCGGAGCAACTAAGCCTGTGCGCCACAACTACTGAATCTGCGCTCTAAAGCCCGCAAGCCACAACTGCTAAGCCCACGCTCTAGAGCCCACGAGCCACAACTACTGAGCCCACATGCTGCTACTGAAGCCCGTGCGCCTAGAGCCCGTGCTCGGCAACAAGAGAAGCCTGCGCACGGCAACGACAAGTAGCCCCTGCTGGCTGCAACTAGAGAAAGCCCGTGAGCATCAACGAAGACCCAATGCAGCCAGAAATAAATAAATAAATACATAAATTTATTTTAAAAAAAAGATTAAATTGAGGAACAGAAGAACTGTTAAAAAAAAAATCTTGTCCTCTCTCTCCTGAATCACTCACCCTGACTGATCTAGCTGCATTCATTTAGGCCCTCAATTAAACTGAAGAATTAAAAGAAGAAGAAGAAAAAGGAAATCCTAAATCACCCAATGCTTAAATTATTTTAGTAGCTTTCCACACTCTTAAAATATTAAGAACAAGAATGTGAACTTGGTCTGTAAAGTACTATGTGACTGATTAGGCTCTGGACCTCTCTCTAGCTTCATCTTATAGCATGCTCCTCTCACTCTAGCCACACTGGCCTTTTTTAGACCCTGCTGCTGCTCATCCTGTTTCTTCTCACTGTGGATGAAGAATTGTTGCTCACCATCTGCCTCTACAAGGATGAAGTCACTAGCCACCGTAATCGCTGACCTTCAACACACCCTGAAAGGAGCCAGGGCAGAGATTAGGAATGAGGCACTCTGTGCTCCGGGAAAACTGGCAGAACAAGGGCTTCAGATCGTTAAGATATTTTTCAGATTTTATGATCCCAATTTCTTGTATCTTCTCATATTTGGAAAAGCACTTAAATCATTAATGGAGGCATCTGCTCCTTGTGACTAGTGGCAACTTTCTGCCAACATGTGTGCTTGACTGCATGAATCCCCCTTCACCAAAATCACATATATACTGAACTCCCCACCTAGCTCTTTGAAGTAGTTCCTCACAGCTATCTGAGAGGTTGTCTCCCAGGCTATAGTCCTCATTTTGCCCCAAATAAAACTTACTTCACAACTCTGACGTTGTGCATTTTTTTTTTCAGTCGACATCAGCGTAGGGTCTTTACACATGTAATACTGCCTACTGTCATTTCTTCAATTCTCAGCCAGGCGTTTTGCTAGGTGCTTGGGCATATATTGACAAAAAAATAAAGTCTCTGCCTTCATGACACTTAGGGCTGAGTGGGGAAAAGTGGTGGAAACAAAAAAAACCAGTAATCAAATAACATAAATTGTGAAAAGTGCTGCAAAGAAAAAGAACAGTGCTGTGAGAAAGGAATAATGTAAGGCAGAGAAACTTACTTTAGATTGGGAGGTCATAGAATAATTCTTTGAACAGGGGCATTTAAACTGAGTTCTCAAAGAGAGAAAAGGAAGTTTTTACTTTAACTGGCCCACAAATGAAAAGACGTATTAATACTGTAGGTTTCATGTGCCAAGAAAATATAGAATTTGGAATTTTATCATAATCAAGATGAAAATACACAGTTAACCCAACAATTCAACAGAAGAAAAAAGATCTATCACTGCTTCTTAGAACTCACTTGGTGAAAGGTTGAGACTGCGTTACCAAAAACTTAAGGAAGAAGCAGGAGGATGAGGAGAAAGGAAAAGGCCAGTAAACAAGGAGGGGGCCACCTGCCCAGTAACCTAATGGAGTATATGGATAGCTGTATTTACAAGGTTTATATAACCAGTGAGTCAGCAAAAAGGCAGGTGTCAATGGTTTTCTTCTGTGCCCCTCTAAGCAGCTAGAAAACTTGGCTCTCTCCACTGGTGAGAAGGTGGGGCACAAGGACAAGGTCTGAGGTAGGCTAATAAAACAGTCACCATACCATCCAGCAACACTTGCCTAAGAAAGCATGAGGAAAAGTAAACCTTCATGCTTAGAAAAACACAAGAAACAGGATCCAACTTAAGGCAGATTAGAGCAAGGTAGGATTTCACAGAACTAATGTGACTGTTTCTTTAACTTGCAATAAAATGCTTATGAAAGATCCCCAAATCAAGACCCCAGAATCTGCTGAAAGCAAGCTCTAGATTTTAAAGAGAAAATAACTTTACCTTTCTTGGGGTCCGTAAGTATTTCAGGGCTACTTTCTACAACCATCTTTTCTCTAATAAAGGCTAATATGTATTAATAATAACAGAAAAAGGCCTCATAATGATATAACTGGGCCTGGCAAAGAAAAATTGTACAAAATAGAACATAAAAGGGATTAAATCACAGTACAGGCAAAGAGATAAAGCACTAACAACCACGTGATAATGAACAGCAATGCTAATGAATCTAAGATAAACACCCACCAATGCACAGCTATGAAAATAGCAGACTCCTCAACCTGCCTTCCTCCACCTCCATACTTAAATTCTCAGCCTATTACTGTTCCAGCGGCAACAATTTTATAAGAGCAAGAAGACTTTATTTTTTCTTCTCCACTTCAGGCCACAGGGAAAGCTGGGGCGGGGGGGAAGGAGCGGGGGTAATTATGACTGTTCAAAGAAGGGAAGGGATATCTTATTGTTAGCGTTCTTTGCTCTGGAAATTCCTAGCTTCTGCCTCTTTATGGATATCGAGAAAACTTGATGACTATTTCTGAAGGTCACAAAACTGAATGACCAGAAATAATGGTTTCCTTTCTAGCTCCCTTGGCTATCCCTTACCACCAAATGTGAATCTCTAAAATGTTTTAGTTATTGCTAAGAGTCAATTCTATATAGCTGATACAGAAAAGTAAAAACAGAAAAACAAGAAAAGATGGGGGGCAAGGTGGTGGAGACCCAAAACACAAGCAACACATTTATCTTACCAAAACCCCCTGTCAGGCAGTCTGCTGATTTTGCTTGCCACAAAGCTCATCCTTCATTTGTGCACTGCCAGAGCAAGCTTGGATCGTGCAAACAATCACAACCTCTTTTGGCTATAAGCTCTTTCCATTTGTCCCAGCTTCCAAACTGCAGAGGAGCTGTGGCATAGTCTGTCAAGGCTGCACATACTTGGTTTCCGAGAATAACGCTGTAAATGAGGACAGCTACCACTGGGAATGCATTCCCCCGCCAACAGCCGGCCGAAATGAAGCTTCTAGTTGATCCCTGGGCTTCTCACCTTCACAGCCTCAGAGAAGTGTCTTTCACAGAACAGACAGGTACAGCCACACCACATCAACATCCCTGCATAGCCAATCCTCCGCAGTGCCTTCCTCAGCCTTCATGCAGTTCCGGTTCTGTCTCCTGCATCAACTCTTAGAGCTTTCTACAGAAATCTGGGAGCCAGGGAGGACTCTGCTGAATAAACAGAAAGCTTCTGCCAAACAAGCATCCGTGTGTGTGTGTGTGTGTGTGTGTGCGCGTGCGCGCGCCTGGATGTGGGTGCAGTTTGCTAGAGCTGCTAATGCAAATGAATAGTTGAATAGTTTCAGAATGGAGATCACAGACAGTAGCTGCCTCTCTTCTCGAGCTGTGAGCATCTTTTATAAGAGACAAAGGCACCAAACTGGCTGAATTTAAAGCTACAGGACATTAATTCACCATCCACATTTGTATTTTCATTTAAAACCAGATAAGGTTTAGAGAATAGCTTAAAGAAGGTTAAAAACATTCTAAATAGGATAACACTGTTTAGGTAGCTTGGTTCAATAAATACAAAGAGAAAACAATCTACCCATGTTTCAACAAAGGACTAAAAGATCGCCAGGACAAATTTCTATGCTTTTCTAATGTTTCTTCTCTTATTTTCATTTTAGGTTCACAAAGTCATTTAAATGAAAACTGAGCAAGAGAAAGACTTCAGAAAGACTTCTTGTGCAGAGCATGAGACCCTGAAGTCTTTTTCACTACGGACAAAGGGAGAAAAAGCTTCTGAATGAAAAGCATTAAGGTCTCTGAAGTTTAAGCAACAGATTAAAACACCACAGTCGTAAACCTGAGCTCAGCTCCTGTACCATCACATACTATTTATTCAATACCCACGATACTGCATGAAAGAACTGAATGTCTTGAAGAAGCTGTTTCTGCACTGAGAAAGTCACTTTGGGATTTATCCTTAAACAACCTATCAGATCTGAGCTTTATTTCTTCATTTATAAAAGTAGTTTTGGGAAATGCACATGGGAAGAATTTTAATGATTATAAAATATAGTGTAGTGTATACAATGTATAATAACTAGTAACATTTTTTGAAGTTAACATGCACAAAGGTTAACATGAAGACAATTTGATATAGTACAGTATAGTCCTTTCTATGAGCCTAAAGCTGCGATCATTTCTATACTTCTATTTAAGTATGGGGCTGGAAGCTCAAACCAGCACACAGTACTGAGAGGTCAAAGAAGGTTCTTCTATCAGCATTCACCAGCTTCCTTAGCATTTTTCATTTAAAATAGGAGAAAGTACTCTGAATGGAATCCAAAGTATCTTGAATGAATTTGAAGAAAATTCTGGGTTAAAACCATGGCTCCAGAAATTCCTCTTTTATCTCTAGAGGCACAGAACTCAGACCTTGACTCTCCAGAACAAATTAATAAAGAATTTTATGACTTAATACAAGTTGTGTCTTTGCTTAAAAATTAGGTTATAAGGTTTCAACAGAGTAAATATTTGTTTCTACAAAAACAATGACAAAAAACCAAAAAAAACCCCAATCCTGCACTGCTAGCATCAACATTAGCAGATGTTTGCTTAATTCTGTTTATTAGCATTTTAAATATACTTTCTTTTAAGACAATTATGTTCATTGTAGAAAACTTTGAAAACACGAGTGGGCATAAAAGAAAGCAAAATTATGTGTAATCTCATCACTTAGAAAAAACCAAACCTAACACTTCTGTCATGAGGCTCTTTTATTCTCTTTCCTTCCCACTGAGATCACTGAAGCAAGTGTTGAGACAAGGTGTCATAAGATCAAAACTGCCTTGACTGGATGAGCTGCCATATGTAGAGAGCAGCCCCGAAGAGTTTCCTGGGTGTGTAAGACCTTGTGTGTAAGAAATGTTCACTGTGTATTTATATGAGAGTCATGATCTTACCTTACAAAAAATTATTCTCAAACAGTTTTTGAGGTTCCACCAAGATGCTAATGAATTTACCCAAGTTGTCAGAGAAGTACCCTTCACTGGCTGCCTTAGCCTGGGTACAAGTCTTCTTGGCTCCCAAAGCAAATCTCAACTGGCAATAAAACATTAATTTTGCTACTTTCTGGTTCTTTTGATTTTTTTTCTCTTGTTGACTTTGTTTGTTTCTGCTTTATGATAAATTACTCCTCATTGACGGCATCACAGAATGAGAATTTGATTTTAATAATTTGACCATGTGGTGGTCTCTTCAGAAAAGTGATACACAATAGATCTATTTTCTGTTGGGTAATAAACCAAAAGAGAATTCAGTTTGTTAGACTTTTCTTTTTGCCCATTTGTCTATATTGAGCTCAACTCAATTAAAAATGCTGTATATATTATAAAGGGGAACAGCTCTTTGAGATCTGTACTGGTAAGGTTTTGTGCTTACTTTTGATTCACGGCTGAAGTTGTAGAACTGAAGCCATAGCTCTCTGTGTGCCTGTGTCTGTAATTCAGAAAGATCTTGACTTCTTGTTGTGTAAGTTTTCCTATTTTTAGAAGACATTAAAAATTAATTATAATAGCTCTTAAATTAAGGGGTTCTGTTCTCATTGGTTTTATAGAGCTAAATAAGCACTTATACATCAAATATTCTTAGAAGTCCAAGAAAATGAACTGAACATGTAATACTTCAAATATGTTAGACAAAGGAAAAAAATCCTTCTTACAGAAACTAATAGTTCTGAAACATTAAAAAAATCCAAATTCATATAATTAAGTTAAATATTTTGCAAATCAAGACTAGATTTGTAAACAAACAAAAAAAAACAAAGAAAAAAGATTAGTTTTGTCCAAGTATAATACTGCACACATTTTAATTTACTTGTGTTTATTTTAATTCAGATTAAAATTAATCTCAACTTCCTAAATTTACTTATACAGGTTTACTGATCAAATAAGTTAATATTATTCTTCTTATATAATGTCTGATATTTAGAAAAACGAAAATTTGTGTTCATCTAAACTGAATCATAATACTGAATAACTTTTTATATCAATAGCAATTATGTGTCAGCTTAAATACCTCCAAGATCTTATGGCAATTTAAAATCTTGGACTAATGTCAAATGAAGCTAATTAACAAATAATTCTTAGATGCTCAGATAAATTTCTAAGTAAACAGAATACTAAATGTTGATTATTAAGCATAGTTTTAAGTTGATATACATTTGCTTCTTATTTGTATATGCTATTAGAGTGGCTATATCTTTAGGTCATGTTACCAATCGGGTTCATTTTGCCACTTTAAGAAGGTGTAAGCGAAGTGTGGGGCTGTAGAAAATCTGTTATGTGTATTCAGGAGCCTTTCTAGTCTGCTAAAATCCTTGTGTATGACAGATATTTCTTATTATCCATTCCCTCCACCTAATCTTCTCTCTGAAATATGTTATAAATGATATAGGAGGTTCGAACTATGCTAGGAGCAACAGTACAAGGTATAAAGTCCTTTCGTTTTTGAAGGAAAAAGAGCATTTCTGTCCCAAAGTAAAGTGGCAGTTTGTTCCAGAATTTGAAAGAAAGACAAATCTTAGAAACTGAATTTGATTTGCCTTGGTTTATACTACTGGGATCTGAAAAGAAGATATGAAATATGTCCAAATTTTGCAAAATTCAATCAGTTTTGATGGGCTAGTTTCTTTGGCTTACTGTTTAATGCCTTCATCTACAATATGAAAGATTATTCTTTATCTTCTGTGTAATTTGCCTAGATAGCAGAATAACTTTCTGGCTTTATGATGGATTTACAAAGTTCTTAATGATTAAAAAAAAACAACAAACCAACCAGAAAGAACAAAGGTTTTTTACTTGTGAAAGAGCTAAGTTCTTTAAAATTGCATTTCCTTACATGTTTATTATAATGTTTTATTGTCATTTTGATTAAATAACCAAGTACCGTTTCTCATCCATGCTCCTATCTTAATCAAGGGCCCAAATCTCTTTCAACAATTCTTTTGATTTTGCCTTCCCAAGACTGGCTCCTAAATATAGAAAAATGAAACTTTCAGGTTAACTGTTACACCTAAAACTATCTTTGAGAGTCTCATGGAAAGGAATGTACAAGGTACTCTACAAACTATTGCTACTCCAAAGAACAGACCCTTAGGTACATGTTTCTGAGCTGACATCACTTAGATAACTTTCAGGATTTACCAGTGGACTAGACCAGGATTTCCATGATGCTTTTCAGTCCAGAAGCAGATGTTTCATGAAAGCAGACTGCTGACCCAAGTTCCATTTGAGCAAGAACTAACGATACAGGACGGAATGAACTGATGAAGGAAATTTTATTGTGGTTTTTTGTTTAGAATACTGTTGATGTTCTCTTAATGTTCTATTTTTTGTGGCTACATGAGGAAGCCCTTTTACTTTCTTCTTAAACTATTTCTAACTCACATTTTAGTAGACTCTGCTTTTGTGATCTAAAATAAAACATTAAGTGGTATCTGATTTTCACTGAATCAACAGCATTCAGAAACTTACTGAGTTTTCCTTACCTTTTTATGGCAATACAGTTATTTGTATAGGATCAACACTAGTATCTTATCTCCTTTTTATTAGGATATAATTGGATTTTGTAACCATACATACCTGGAATGTCATATTTGAGAAAGATTCGCATTTAATCATACATGAAAAACCACATTAAGGATAGCTGACTTTATATATGGAGCCAATGTCTAAAAAGAAGCCCTCCCAGGAAAACCGACCTGATGCCTGATTTACAGAGTCCCTGGCTTAGCGGTGGTAAGGAAGGTCACTTACTTCCTGGCAAGCCTCAGCAAATGCTGGGGACCTAAAGATGAGATTAACTCACTCAAATTTATCAGCTCTGTAGATGAAATCTAGTCAGAGAGTTTCTTAGGTGTGGTTTCCTAACCTTGGGATAGTAAGTAATAGAGGTGTTTAAAAGTCCAATCTAAGATTCTTTATGAAAACTTCCATACAGAAGTCAATCTTGTAGCCTTAGTAATTGCTCAAAACTGTATCACTGTGGATTTGCAAAGAAAACTCAAGGATGTCTGTATGATTAATTAGCACTCTTAATGCACCTATATAAATAATCATGTCAAACCTAAAGAGACCAACTATTTTGCGATCAAGAAAAATCTTTGGAAATTATTTATGATCATAAGAGGGATGGGAGATTGTCAGCAGAAACTGTGAAAGACTAAAATGGTAAAAAAATTTTATGTGCCCTTTCAAGGGAATATCTGGTGTTGTCTATTGGATATTTTGGAGTTATCTGATAGTATAAAGGTCTGCATCTTTGTCTCTGGCTACGTTATTCTGAAACTCTGTAGAGACGGAAATTACCTTGTGGACAGCGCTGGTGATGAAATACAAATCAATTTTTTCTGGTAGAGAATATAAATTTCCGTAAGTCTAATTCTCATTTTAATATCTTACTGGCTCCTAATAATTGGTTAATTAGTGAGTTAAATACAATCTTTCACATATGTTCATTTTGTATGAGTCATAATTTTACCTTTGAAAATAACCTTTAACATTTAGGTCCTTAGCTTTTATTAATATTTTGTAAAGCATCTAATTAAAAAGCAATTGTTTAATTCTGCCTATTTTAATAAGGCTCTTGCAAAAGAGCTAAGAACTATTTTTACATTTTTAAAGAGTTCTAAGAACAAAAAAACAAAGAAGAATATGTAATAGAGCACTTTTGTGGCCCTCAAAGCCTAAAATATTTACTATCTGGCCCTTTACAAAGAAAAAAAAAAAAGGTTGCTAACCCTTGCTTTAGATCAAAGTTATAATATCTCAGTTCGCATAGATATTTTAATAAGTGTGATCAACTTGACAAACTAGAAGACACCGAGGATTTAGCAGTAAAGTTAGGACCCAGACTGAGAAGGTAGGCTCCTTTACTAAATACCACCCAAAGATGTATCAGGGATATTTTAATGATAACACAAAAAGTTTCCTTTACAAACAACTAAAAACGTTTAAGTGTCACTTTATAAAGAAACTGTTTAATACTATTTTTTCATTGAGTAGTTTTCAGACTTCTCAATACTGATTAAAGTTTACTGAACATGCCTTTAGATGGAAACAAAGCTGAACACAAGTTTCACTAGAATCTAGTTTTTGAAATAACTTTACACATTGCTGTATAAATACAACAATCTGGACAATAACAAACAAAAATAATAACAAAAAACCCTACTAAATTCAGAATTATATCTGACAAGAAAATATTTTTTCCCTCAGTAATACAAACCTACAATAGTATCCTTATGGTGTTCAACACTGTTGACTATTGCGGGGGGGATGCTGAAAATTTCATAAGGAAATAGATTTTATCCTTCCAAAATTCCTGGGGAAAAGATGTCTTTTCAAGACCTCTTTGTTATGCAACATTTCAAATATATATAAAAGTAGAGAGGATAAAGAATTTTATGCACTCTTTATCCAGCTTCAATGATTAACTCATGGCGGGTACTTCCTCCCTCCCTTGCAATTATCTGGAAGCAAATCCCAGACAAAAGATACTCCTTATAAAAACCAAGACTAATTCCAGAGGCTTTTCTATATTATTAAAACCTACCTCAGCTGTCAGACCTCATGGATACTACTTTATTTTTTGGATAAAATGCCTAATGTTCTCCTTTTCTTTCACGCTTTACTATATTTTATTCATGAAGGATCCACTGGGGAAAAAAGTCCAAAGACCAAGGAAATTGTTCTGTTTCTACAGACTGACCTTTTTGATGTTGATGCCTGATGACTGGCTGGATAAATTTTTCCAAAAGCGGCAAAAGATGGGGAAAAGTAAAGTTGAATCAAGGAAGAAAATTGATAAATCTAATAAATCAATTACTATCTGTACTTGTAGAAAGCAGAGAACAGATCTGCAAGGAAGGCACTGAAGTTAAAATCTGTCACATCAGTTGGCTGTGCATTCCTCAAGGAGTCTCTTCTCTTGCCCTCCTCCAGCTGGCAACCAGTTCAGCTAAAAATTCCCTAACTGTATTAACCTCCCACTGGGATTCAATAAGAGGTAGCTTTTGACTTCAGCGGCTTTCTTTATGAAAAAGTAAACACCCATAACCAGCCAGTGGGTGGGGGAGCAGAAAAATGACAAAGCGAGGAACTGTAAAGGAGTTTAAAATCTTTTGAGATTAGTATAGTCATATGAACCTCTAAATAAGGCAAGTACTTTATTTTACTGCTTAGAACCAATTAGTTCAGAAAGGAGAGCAACAGAAGCTTTTGCTTAGTGCCAAAGCCAACACCAGAATTATGAGGTTTTAGGAAGGAAGAACAGAGGCACTGACCTTCTTTAGAAATTAGTTAAATTACCTGTCTTCCTATTCAAGACAATTAACTGAAGAAGTACAATAAGCAGTGAAGGTTGCTTATTTAGGCTCTGCCTACCTCAAAGGAATCATGTACCACCTAGGGGCTCAAAGGTGTTTGGGGAGCTATTTCACATCTGTAAAGTACCATAAAGCCCTGATGGGAATATCAGCCTCCAATCAAGGAAGGGCCAGGTAACCCCCAAGCATCACCTGCAAAGCAAGTACAGAATCATACAGCAATTTGTGTCATAAGATGAAATGGTATATTAAAATAGTATCTGTGATGTCATGAGACATAATATAGAATAGTGGTCTCCAACCTGAGGTATGTAAAAGGGTCAAGCTGTTTTCCAGATGTCCAAGGGCCCAATGGAAAGTGTACATTCACCCATAATGAAGTTGTATATGCAGATTAAAATGACAAATATTTAATTTTGTCTGGAATTTTAAGTACTCCAGGTGGTATCATTATACTGGTGCTGCTCAAAAATGCTGACTGGCTCTTAGTTCCTAATTACTTTTCTTTTTTTCAGGAAAAATAATATATGTTGTTTGTAAACAAACATTTTCAAAATAGCAGGCTTATGAGGAAGAAGAAATATAGCCTTTAGTGGGACCAGGTTGATTTCAGTTTTCTTTTCTAAGTGAGGTCATACCTTCAGTGTTTTTCAAAAAATGTTTTTCTTTATTGAGGTAATATATACAAAACACAAAATTTACCATTTCAACCATTTTTAAGTGTACAATTCAGTGACATTAGTACATTCACAATGTTGTGGAACCACTGCCGTTATCTATTTCCAGAAATTTTTCATCATCCAAAACTAAAACTCCATACTCAGTAAGCAGTAATTCCCCATTTCCTCTAATCCCAGATCATACCTTCAATGTTAAAAAAAAAAAAAAGGCATGACATGATACTATACATAGAAAAGCCTAAAGATGCCACCAGAAAACTACTAGAGCTAATCAATGAATTTGGTAAAGTTGCAGCATATAAAATTAATACACAGAAATCTCTTGCATTCCTATACACTAACAACGAAAGGGCAGAAAGAGAAATTAAGGAAACAATCCCATTTACCATTGCAACAAAAAGAATAAAATACCCAGGAATAAACCTACCTAAGGAGGCAAAAGACCTGTACATAGAAAACTATAAGATACTGATGAAAGAAATCAAAGATGACACAAACAGATGGAGAGATACACCATGTTCTTGGATTGGAAGAATCAATATTGTCAAAATGACTATACTACCCAAAGCAATCTACAGATTCAATGCAATCCCTATCAAATTACCAATGGCATTCTTCACAGAACTAGAACAGAAAATTTTACAATTTCTTTGGAAACACAAAAGACCCTGAATAGCCAAAGCGATCTTGAGAAAGAAAAACAGCGCTGCAGGAATCAGGCTCCCTGACTTTAGACTATACTATAAAGCTACAAGACAGTATGGCACTGGCACAAAAACAAATACAGATTAATGGAACAGGATAGAAAGCCCGTAGATAAATCCACACACCTATGGTCACCTAATCTACAACAAAGAAGGCAAAAATATACAATGGAGAAAAGACAGCCTCTTCAATAAGTGGTGCTGGGAAAACTGGACAGCTACATGTAAAAGAATGAAATTAGAACACTCCCTAACACCATACACAAAAATAAACTCAAAATGGATTAAAGACCTAAATGTAAGGCCAGACACTAGAAACATAGGCAGAACACTCTATGACATAAATCACAGCAAGATCCTTTTTGACCCACCTCCTAGAGAAAGGGAAATAAAAACAAAAATAAACAAATGGGACCTAATGAATCTTAAAAGCTTTTGCACAGCAAAGGAAACCATAAACAAGATGAAAAGACAACCCTCAGAATGGGAGAAAATATTTGCAAATTAAAGAACAGACAAAGGATTAATCTCCAAAATATACAAGCAGCTCATGCAGCTCAAAATCAAAAAAACAAACAACCCAATCCAAAAATGGGCAGAAGACCTAAATAGACATTTCTCCAAAGAAGATATACAGATGGCCAACAAACACATGAAAAGATGCTCAACATCACTAATTATTAGAGAAATGCAAATCAAAAATACAATGAGGCATCTCCTCACACCGGTCAGAATGGCCACCTTCAAAAAAATCTACAAACAATAAACTCTGGAGAGGGTGTGGAGAAAAGGGAACCCTCATACACTGCTGGTGGGAATGTAAATTGATACAGCCACTATGGAAAAGAATATGGAGGTTCCTTAAAAAACTAAACACAGAACTACCATATGACCCCACAATCCCATTGCTGGGCATATACCCAGAGAAAACCATAATTCAAAAAACCACATGCACCCCAATGCTCACAGCAGCACTATTTACAATAGGCAGGACATGGAAGCAACCTAAGTGTCTATCAACAGAGGAATGGATAAAGAAGATGTGGTACATATATACAATGGAATATTACTCAGCCATAAAAAGAATGAAATTGGGTCATTTGTAGAGACAATGGATGGCCTTAGAGAGTGTCATACAGAGTGAAGTAAGTCAGAAAGAGAAAAGCAAATATCGTATAATAACGCATATATGTGGAACCTAGAAAAATGGTATAGATGATCTTATTGGCAAAGCAGAAATAGAGACATAGATGTAGGGAACAAATGTACAGATACCAAGGAGGAAAGGGGTGGGGTGGGAGGAACTGGGAATGCACTGTGGTAACCTAAATGGGAAGGAAGTCCAAAAGGGAAGGGATATCTGTATGTATATGGCTGATTCATTTTGTTGCGCAGTGGAGACTAACACAACATTGTAAAGCAACCATATTCCAATAAAAGTTAATAAAAAAGGCAAAATAAAACAACTCAAATTTCAAAAGTATACGGTAAACCATTAGAATGTGTTCAAGCATATTCTCTGTCTGAGAAACTACCACTTGGAGGAAATACATAGGTAATGCTATATTGTTTTAGAAAATGTTACTCGCCACAGTAAGGAGCTGTTTTCTTGCTATGCTCCATGAATGTCAGATCTACATAAGCCATCTACTGAAAATCCTTACTTACTATCTATTTTATACCTTCCAATCACAGGTGAAGAACAGACCATTCTGGGCTCTCAGGAATAAAAAAACAAACGCATTTTTCACATTCTCAGAAAATATAAAAATTGCTAAAAGAGCAAGAAAATGGCTTTTGAGGGCTAGTTCAAGTCCATGTGAGAAGAACAAGGATTGACTCAATTTATTCTTTCCAAAATCTTACTAGCCATAGATGGCTTCGGCAGGGGAAGATATGAAGCTATTATATTTTTAAATAACCTGGCTTCATTGTTCTTTGTTGTTTAATTTCTCACTAAACTGCATACAGCCCTAGTGGTTTCAAATATTCTTTAAGAATAGCAAAATAGGGCTTCCCTGGTGGCGCAGTGGTTGAGAGTCTGTCTGCCATTGCAGGGGACATGGGTTCGAGCCCTGGTCCAGGAAGATCCCACATGCTATGGAGCGGCTGGGCCCGTGAGCCATGGCCGCTGAGCCTATGCGTCCGGAGCTTGTGTTCCGCAACGGGAGAGGCCACAACAGTGAGAGGCCCGCGTACCGCCCCCCCCCCCCCAAAAAAAAGAATAGCAAAATAAAAATACAACCAAGAAGGAGTAGGAAGCAAGTTGAAGACACGTACACTATTAACTGGCTACTTATGGGAATATAATGCCTTCCAAACTTCTTAAAGTTTGTTATAAAAAAACAATTTAAGGGCCAATTTCTCATTCCTTTGCCCTTTCTCTTGAGATACCATCACATTATAGTATTCTATTGTTTCATGTCATTAAGCTTAGACAACAGGCCTTATTATATTAATAAGATGCGGTTGGAAGGCTGCTGGTCTGTAGAAGAGATGGAGTTGAGTCCTTGCTTTGCCATCCATCAGTTTTGGGACTTGTGTGATTTATGGAGCTTAAAATGAATCAAGGTTTAGTACCTAAGAAATAGGACTAGAGCTTGCAAGGTTGAGGTCGAAAAACTAGAGAAAGCATAAATAGGATAACTGAAGACAACAGATGAATTGTCAAAGGAAAATGAAAAGACAATAAATACAATATTTAGCTATTTACACCAGAACATATACTTAATAAATACTATTAAATATTTATTAAATGGAGGAATAAATGAGTAAGTAAAACTCTGGGAAAAGTGAAAATTTAGGACAAAAGACAAAGATAAATTTTACTCTGTTGCAGATTAGATGATCTCAGAGTAAATATTCACCTGTCTCCTGTTTTTTCCCGAGACATTATGTCTTAACGCATTCTGCCATGTACTTTGGTAGTTTTTTATTATTTTTTGGGGGGGGGTACGCAGGCCTCTCACTGTTGTGGCCTCTCCCGTTGCGGAGCACAGGCTCCGGACGCGCAGGCTCAGCAGCCATGGCTCATGGGCCCAGCCGCTCCACGGCATGTGGGATCTTCCCGGACCAGGGCTCGAACCCGTGTCCCCTGCATCGGCAGGCAGGCTCTCAACCACTGCGCCACCAGGGAAGCCCTACTTTGGTAGTTTTAACCTGAGAAGTCAAAAGCTTGAACAGAGGTGAGAAACTAGAGGTGTTCTTAGCGAAACATGATAAGGATTGGAGTAAAGTAGTGGCAGAGGAAATGTGAAAGAAAGGCCTAGTGATTCTTCTGAAGAAGGAACCAATAGGATTTGTTGACTACATATTGGAGATGAAAGAGAAGAATGAATAAAGATGAGGCCCCTATACGGGAAAAGAATCTAAAAAAGAGTGGATATATGTATATGTATAACTGACTCACTTTGCTGTACACCTGAAACTAACACAACATTGTAAATCAACTATATTCCAATAAAAATTTTTTTAAAGTTAAATTAAAAAAAAAAGATGAGGCCCAAGTTTCCAGTCTAAGAGAGTGATGATGCAATAGGGAAGATGAAAAACAGATTAGTTTTAGGAAAGACAATTATGAATTCAAATTTAGATATTTTGAATTGCAATAATGAAAAGATAATCATTTAGAAATGGTTAGAAAGAAAGTGAAGCTGGGGCTTCCCTGGTGGTGCAGTGGTTGAGAATCCGCCTGCCAGTGCAGGAGATGCGGGTTCGAGCCCTGGTCTGGGAAGATCCCACATGGTGCGGAGCGGCTGGGCCCGTGAGCCACAACTACTGAGCCTGCGCATCCGGAGCCCCTGCTCTGCAACAAGAGAGGCCGCGACAGTGAGAGGCCCGCGCACCGCGATGAAGAGTGGCCCCCGCTCGCCGCAACTAGAGAAAGCCCTTGCACAGAAACGGGGACCCAACACAGCCAAAAATAAATAAATAAATAAATAGCGGTCCCTTAAAAAAAAAAAAAAAAGAAAGTGAAGCTGGAATTCTGATCCAAAGAAAAGGATCTCCTAGAGATACTTCTATTAACTAATGTCAACATTTAATGTAAGGTGACAAATACGAAGCCAAATATTTACATGTTCTTTGGCCCAAGTGTGCTTACATTAAATAGGAACAGCGTATAAGTGAACACGTCTTGCTGAGGTCAAAGCAACTAACTTCTAAATTCCAAACTCACATTAGGTTTATAGTAGTCAAAGTGGCTGAATGAGAATCTGTACTGTTCCTGAAAATATCACAAGCACAGGCTCACTAAGCTGAAATTAGGAAACAACTCCCTCCAATGAACTCACTTCAATGAACTGCAATCAATGTATATACAATAGATACATACACAGCAATAGTATACTTATGATTATAATCACAGAGGGGAAAAGGAAGAAAATAAGGAAGATAATGCACACCTTCTACTGGGGTCAATAAATATGTTCTAATATAAAAAGTATAGAGAATTAATGTCCCTTCAGATACTAATTTATTTATATTAAAAAAATTTTAAATTGATGTAGAGTTGATTTACAATGTTGTGTTAGCTTATGGTGTACAGCAAAGTGATTCAGTTATATATATTCTTTTTCATATTCTATTCTATTATGGTTTATTTCAGGATATTGAATACAGTTTCCTGTGCTATACAGTAGGACCTTGCTGTTTATCTATTTTATATATCGTAGTTTGTACCTGCTAATCCCTAACTCCTAATTTATCCCCACCCCCACCCCTTTTCCCCCTGGTAACCATGTTTCTTTTCTATGTCTGTGAGTCTGTTTCTGTTTTGTAAATAAGTTCATTTGTGTCACAGTTTAGATTCCACATATAAGTGATATCATATGGTATTTGTCTTTCTTTTTGTCTTACTTCACTTAGTATGATCATCTCTAGGCCCATCTACGTTGTTGCAAATGACATTATTTCCTTTTTTATTGCTGAGTAGTATTCACACTGTGTATCTATGCCACATCTTCTTTATCAATTCATCTGTCAGTGGACATTTAGGTTGCTTCCATGTCTTGGCTATTGTAAATAGTGCTGGTATGAACACTGGGGTGCACGTATCTTTCCAAATTAGAGTTTTTTCTGGATATGTGCCCAGGAGTGCAATCATATGACAACTCTATATTTTAAAAATTAATTAATTAATTAATTTATGGCTGCATTGGGTCTTTGTTGCTGCGTGTGGGCTTTCTCTAGTTGCAGTGAGTGGGGGCTGCTCTTTGTTGTGGTGCACGGGCTTCTCACTGCGGTAGCTTCTCTTGTTGCGGAGCACGGGCTCTAGGCACGCAGGCTTCAGTAGTTGTGGCGTGTGGGCTCAGTACTAGTGGCTTGTGGCATACGGGCTTAGTTGCTCCGCGGCACGTGGGATCTTCCCCGACTAGGGCTTGAACCCGTGTCCCCTGCATTGGCAGGCAGATTCTTAACCACTGCGCCACCAGGGAAGTCCAGCAACTCTCCTTTTAATTTTTTAAGGAACCTCCATACTGTTTTCCATAGTGGCTGCACCAGTTTACATTCCTGTCAACAGTGTAGGAGGGTTCCCTTTTCTGCACACCCTCTCCAGCATTTGTTATTTGTAGACTTTTAATGATGGCCATTCTGACTGGTATGAGGTGGTACCTCATTGTAGTTTTGATTTGCATTTCTCTAATAACTAGCGATGTTGAGCACTTTAGATACTAATTTAGACATCAATGTTTCCTCAGAAAAATATCTTAGATGTAAAAGAGGCAATGGCACCAAATAAGTGCCGTGACAAGAGCACCAGGGTGCTAACAGCATACTGCTACCCCTAATATCCATACTGCTGGGGTTCTTCCTTTCTAGTGAGAAAAGAAAAGAAGAGGGAAGGGCAGAGGGAGATGAAATATGCCTGGGGACTCTGCTTCCAACCAGGGTTACTCCTGACATTTTGGCCATTATGTCATCCATGGGCTCGATTCACTAAAGCCAGAATCACTCCCCTCTCCACATCTTTGCGACAACCAAAATACTCTCTCTTACATTTCCAAAAGCCAGGGTGGCCAGTGGGGTGGAGAGGTGGAGGTGGGGTAGGAGTTAGTAAGTTCCTGGATACCTGAACTTTACAATTCAAGAATTTTCATGAAATATGGTTCATTCATTAAATATCTGTAAGCCCTCAATCTTGAATTTACTTGTCAGAATCCAGTAATAAATGCCATCATGTTCACTGGCCTAATTTCCTTAGGCTCAACCTATTTGAAATACTTCCAAAAGAAAATCTAATATAACAATAAAATGATGTATTCACAGAAGACAGAGGAAACCCTGTTCTGAGGTTTCTGTATTCCGTTAGACTACATGTAGGTTTGCTATAGTATCTGATGGGTTAATTAACACAGGCTATCACTAAACTCTGTAATTTCACTATGGTAACAGTGAAATAAGGACTTACAGCCACAGGTCAACAACCTGGGGTCCCAGTGAAACTACTCATAAAGTAAGGCTCCCTAAAAGTTATGAGACCAATTTATTTATAATTACATAAAAGAAGGGGGATACATATGGTGGGGCCTACATTTGCTTCTGGTTCTCCAGGACCAGGCAGACAATGGAGGCTCAATAAATGTCTGTTGAATGAATCCATAAGAAATAAGAATATAAATGATATCACCTCAAATACATGCTTATGCTATTTAAATCTACAGATAGTTGTGGCTGGTTTCTGAATTGGAATCTTCTATTTTTTTGCATTCAGTGTTTTACAGAGCCACCTCTGATTGCTAGACAGTGTTTGCTTATGAATTAATTTTAGTCCTCTAAGGATTGAGTTAGTTTCTGATATTCTACAACCACATAAAAGGTAGAGTTACAGATTTTTTTTCTCCACAGAATTCCAAGCCAGAGTTGTAACAGACCGTAAAAGATAGTTTACCCCATGATTAAGTGAAAGCACCCACAATTAAAATGAGGAGACAAATTTCTCACATAAGACTAAGAAGCAATAAATATGGAAGATCTCTGTTTCTAAGCCATCATTTAGAAAATCAATATGGAACTGCCTCTAGTTTGTTCTTGACTTTGGCAGTCACTCAGGAAAAAAACATTTTCTATCTTCCTATGAATATTTTCTGACAAAAATACTTCTATCTCCTAATGATTTGATAAAAACTAATTTTCAAAACATTTTAAAGTTAAAATTAACTTTAAAGTTTAGATGATTGCTAAGGCTTCATAGGGTATTATAGAATTTGTAGACAATTAATCTAGGGAGCTGGAAAGGAAAAGTCCTAATTAAAATTCCTAATAACTTAGTGCTTTCTCTTGCACATTAAGGGGAAAACTTTAATAGACAAATTTGCCCATGATCAACTGATAACAAATGTTCTTTGTTCTTAGTGGCTCCTTGTAAACAAAACTGAGATGGGGATATTGTTAAGCATCTCTCTTATTCTTTTCAACTACTGGGAACTCTGTTTTCTCTCAGGGTGTTTTATGTTGTAAGTATATCAACAACAATGTTTCGGTTATAACATCCTAATATTAAGGTAATATTAATAATGCATCTTTTCTAGAATTTTAATTTCAAAGAATGACTAAGACAACCTGTTTTTTTTTTTTTTTTTCCTTTGGCTGCGCCGCACAGCTTGTGGGATCTTAGTTCCCTGACCAGGGACTGAACCCAGGCCCTGGCAGTGAAAGCACCAAGTCCTAACCACTGGACCGCCAGGGAATTCCCAAGACAATCTAATTAAAATGTATTGCAATGTAACAAGAGCTTTGTCTGATTTAGGTTAATTAAGATCTTACCCACTAGGTAAGATCCCACAGTATCTAAATTACTTTGAGTTAAGAGATCTGCTAGAGAACCTAGTCACAGCATCTAATTTAGTTCCTGTGTTTGCTTTCTCTTTAATTGAAAATGGTGTTAAGAACAGCTGACCTCTCCATAAATCACATAATGTGGTGACTTATGCTTTACGTCTGAGAATACCACTGGATTCCAACTTTACAGCTCAAAATTTAAATTATTCTTTTCAGCTGCTTGACATCTTCAACTCTAAGCATGGCAATGTCTTTAGCCAAGGATTAATGATGAGGTTGAAAAGGACAGGAAGCAAATTGCAACAATTCATCAGAGACTGTGTTCCAGGATGATATTTTAGAACTCTTTTCACTCATTCATTCACTTACTCAGTTATGAATAATCAGTTATAATTTCCCCCTCAAAAGATATGAAAAAATCTCTTAAATGTACTGCTGGGGCTTCCCTGGTGGCGCAGTGGTTTAGAATCTGTCTGCCAATGCAGGGGACACGGGTTCAATCCCTGTTCCGGGAAGATCCCACATGCCGCGGAGCAACTAAGCCTGTGTGCCACAACTACCGAGCCTGCACTCTAGAGCCCGCGAGCCACAACTACTGAAGCCCGCATGCCTAGAGCCTGTGCTCTACAACAAGAGAAGATACTGCAATGAGAAGCCTGCACACCGCAACAAAGAGTAGCCCCCGCTCACAGCAACTAGAGAAAGCCCATGCAGAGAAGCCAAGACCCAATGCAGCCAAAAATAAATAAATTAATTAAAAAATTTTTTTTAATGTACTGCTGAAATCTAGATATCCTATGTCTTCAGAATATCCCTAGTACTACAGTAATCCTATTAAAAAAGGAAATGAGTTTAATCTAGGGTAATTAAACTTAGAAAATCGAATGCCCTAGGAACTAGGGCTTCTTTTGTAAAGTACTTATTTATGTACTCCTAACCACTGGTCTTTAATAGTAACAATTTAATGCTAAGGAAGCTGAAAATTTGTCTATTTTTCAAAGAATTAATAGCAACCAGAAAATACCTTTGTACACCTAATTTTAACATTAATAAGAAAACTGAGTTCAGTTCCCTGACAGGGAGCCAAAAAAAAGAGAAAAAAAAAAAAACCTGAAGCATTACAGTTTTACCTTAAGACTCTCAGTGTTTTAGAAACTTTGGATCAAGTAAATGTTTAAAGTACATATATACACCATATGGTTACACCCATTTCACTGTACATTTTTTAATTAATTTTAAATTTCTATTTATTAATTGGTAGGCTACAGAGATTAATCTCATGTAAACTGAGGTATGCTATTCTCACTTAAGGCAGATTTTGTTTCAGCAAAATAATGTGCAAATTAAGGATTTACATATAGAATGATATTTATTACATTTAAAAATATTATACTGGACTTAAAAGCGGCTATTTAAAGGAATCTAGAATGACTGCTTTTGAAAGTAAATAATCACCCTACCCAAAGTTATAAGGCTTTGTCGAAATCCAGATTTTCCTATATACTAGTAGTTCTAGTTTAAGTCCAGTAAAATCCCTCATTGAACTTCTATGAGTACTTTGTAATCAAAGAAAAATAATCAGTTAAGAAATTGCTTTTTAAATCTAATGAACTAGAAAGAGAAAATATGCTAAGTTTGAGATCTGTGTCTCTGTCCATTTCTGAGTCATAGGAAAATGTGCTCCTTTATTTTTAAAATCAATCTATACATGTCTGTACCTGTAAATTCTGAATCTGCTAAAATCTAAAGATCTTGAGAGGTTATCTTGTGAAATAGTCTTATTTTACAGGTGAGGAATAAAAGCTCTTGCATGTTAATTGAATCCCCAAGTTCCTATCTAGTTGTGGTTGGGCTGGGACTATAAACCAGGTCTCTTGAGCCTCAGCCTCTGGCTGATATTATTCTCCTTTTTAGAGATAACTGAGGCTCTAGTGGCACTACAGTCTAGAACCCTTGCCTCCAAGGTGAAAATGTTCACTCTGATCGTCAAAACCACAACCACCTGGTCAGTGAGAACCAGTAAGAGTTCTGCCTTACTCTAATCCTGCTTTCATGCCCCCGAAGAAATAATTAGTTGAGTATAGTCTTTAGATCTTGCTCATTGTTTGAGGTATGAACAGCTGCCACCTGGATGTCCTGCACTTGGCTTTACTATTTCTCCCTACCCAGCTCCAAAACTCAGAGGTCATTTTTATATAATTAACTCAGTGGAGAGTAACAGTGAGTCAAATGATGCAAGCAATTTACCAGAGCTTGTACTGGGGAAACCTAAGATAAACAGACAAAAATTAGATTGTTTCATATAATAACCTATATTTGATAAATCATGTATGATAAAATGTATGCATGATAAATATAAATGTAATGATGCAGAATGTAAAAGCAGCATTAGTTTAGGAAGAAGTATGTAATAAAAGTTCCATCTTCCTCTACTGCTCTTGCAAATTTTGTGACCTAGTTGGCAGTTCTCTTCTTCAAAATGAAAACAGAGCTTTTAGAGATTAAAAGAATTATCTGAATAGAGAGAACAAACTACTGGTTACCAGTTAAGGAAAGAGGAGAGGGAAGGGGGAAGGGGCACCATGGAGAGAGGGGGTTGAGAGGTACAAACTACTATGTATAAAATAAATAAGCCACAAGTATATATTGTACAGCACAGGGACTATGCCAATATTTTATAATAACTACAAATGAAGTATAACTGTTAAAAATTGTGAATCACTATGTTATATACCTGAAACTTACATAATGCTATAAATCAACTACAGTCCAATATATATATATAAAAGAATTATCTGAAGATGCAGAATTATGGTAAACTTCCTCTAGACGACTCACTCCCCCATTTCATTCACATACTAATCCATGTAGTCTTTACTTCTTAAAGATTTGTTTTCTAATTATCAGCTTCCTACTGTAGCCCATTCTGTTCCTAATAGCTCTTTTGTGAGAATTATCTTGGAGTATTAGATCTTTCTGAACACCTCATCTCCAGTGATGGCCATTAACGGAATAAACGAAAAGCCTTTAACTCTAGGACACTTTAAAAAATTCCTGTGAACCCACTGGATAACTGTAAAATAGGATGATATAGGATCCAATTCCCTAATAAGGAAGAAGGCTTCACTTTGGCGCAGCAGGGGATGTCAAAGATATTTAATATTGTTGAACTTCAACTGGGCATCAAAACATATTCTTCTCATTTTAAAATTACAAACTCTCCCTCTCCCTCTCTCTCTATATATATCTATCGGTGAACTTCTCTGCGTATACTGATAATGTAAATACCTAGCAGTGTATCAGAGAGTGTATATGTTTTATACTTTGATAGAAATTACCAAGTTGTCCTCCAGAAAGACTATAGCAATTTACAATACTACCCATAGTGTAGGTGAATGACTGTGTCAGCTCTAGGTATCAAACTTTTGTATTTTAATTAATCTGATAAGTGAATATAAGATCTCATTTTAATTATCAATTGCATTCTTTTAATTACGGGTAAACGACCATCATTTGATATGTAATTTGACCATGCATATTCCTTTTTCTGTGAGCTCCTTGGGACCCTCATAAGAATCTCTTCCTTGGGGGTTTCCCTGGTGGCGCAGTGGTTGAGAGTCCGCCTGCCGATGCAGGGGACGCGGGTTCGTGCCCCGGTCCGGGAAGATCCCACATGCCGTGGAGCGGCTGGGCCCGTGAGCCGTGGCCGCTGAGCCTGCGCGTCCGGAGCCTGTGCTCCGCGACGGGAGAGGCCACAACAGTGAGACGCCCCCGTACCGCAAAAAAAATAAAAATAAAAAATAAAAAAATAAAATAAAATTCCTCTCTTCCCATTCTCAAAGCCATTCAACTGGATTTTATCTCATTCTATCAAAAAGCTTTTGTCAAGGTGACCAATCATTGTCACATTACTAAATCCAAAGACGAGTTCTTAGTCCTCATCTTACTTGACCTATCAGTGTGGCATGTGACACAGCTGATGTTTCCCCCCTCCTATGAAGACTTTCTATAGTTGGCTTCCAGTACACATACTCTCATTTCCCTCCTCCCTCACAGGCTCCTCTTCCACTTCTCAAACTGGAGTGCTCAGGGCTCAGAGCTTTTTCCTCTTCTCTTCTTTACACTCATTCTCTCTCGAGGACTTCACCTAGTCTCATGACTTTAAATATCATCTAATTGTGATACTTTCTTAAATTATATTTTCAGTCTCGACATCTCCTAAATTCCAGTCGCATACAGTCAACTGTCTATTCGATATTCCCACTTGGATATCTAATAGGCATCTCAAACTGAACTCTTCCTCTTTCCCACAAAACCTGCCCCACCAGTAGACTTTTTATCTCAAGGACAAGTCCATTCTTCCAGCTGTTCAAGCTAAAATCCTTGTAGTCATCAACTTCTCTCTTATAGCCAATCCATCAGAAAATCCTGTTGGTTCTACATTCAAAATACATCAAAACTCTAAATACTTCTCATTATCTTCACTTCTACTTTAGTCTGAGCCATGATCATATCTCGTCTGGATTACTACGATGGCCTCCTCACTGGTCTCCCTTGTTGCCATATAATCTATTCTCAATACAACAGCCAGAATGATCCTTTAAAAATCTAAGTCAAATCACGTCACTCCCCTGCTTAAATTTTTCTGTGTGTCCTCCTTATACTCAAAGAGAAAACTAGTCCTTAAAAATGGCTTTCAGGGGCATACCTCATTTGGCCCTCTGTGTGGCAGATTAATAGCACAAATTCATCCAATCTAGTATGCCCTTCCCTTTACAATTTGACTTTCCCATTCCTCCCATCAAGAGATGGAATCTATTTCTCCAACCCATGATAAGGTCCAAGGTTTGGCCATGGACTTGTTTTGGCCCAGTGAAACATTACCAAATGTCACACAAGCAGAGACTTGAAAAGTGTTTGTGCCTGGGGCTTGCTTTCTCTTGCTATACTGAGACCTTCAGCAGGCTTTACAGCTCAGTCAATGACAACTCCATCCTTATAGCTGTTCAGGCTAAAATCCTTGTACCACCAGGAGAGAGGCTCAGCTGTACCAACCGCCAAATATGTCTTGAACCACCTAACAACTACAGTGATTCCCCAGGCAAGACCAGCACAAGAACACCTAACTGAGCCCAGCCCAAATACCTGACTCGCAGAATTATGAGCAAATAAAATAGTTGTTTAAAGTCACTAAGTTTTGGGGTGCTTTGTTATACAGCAATAGATAACTGAGGCACTCGATTACATCTCTGACACCCCAATTACTACCACTCTACACTCCCTTATTCTTACTCTAGTCACAGCAACCTCTTTCCTATTCCTTGTATCCATCAGGAACACTCTTGTCTTTGTTCTGTACCCTCTGTTGGGAATGCTCATTGCTCAGACAGCTGTATTGGCTAACCTGCTTGCCTCTTTCAAGCCCTTCCTCAAATGTCTTCTTTAATGAGGCTTACACTTACTATCCAATTAAAAATGGCAGCCCAGGGACTTCCCTGGTGGTGCAGTGGTTAAGAATCTGCCTGCCAATGCAGGAGATGCAGGTTCGAGCCCTGGCCTGGGAAGATGCCACATGCCACGAAGCAATGAGCTCATGCGCCACAACTCCTGAGCCTGCACTCTAGAGCCCGCAAGCCACAACTACTGAGCCTGTGTGCCACACTACTGAAGCCCCTGCGCCTTAGAGCCCGTGCTCTACAACAAGAGAAGCCACTGCAACGAGAAGCATGTGCACCACAACGTAGAGTAGCCCCCGCCTGCTGCAACTAGAGAAAGCTCGTGTACAGAAACGAAGACCCAAAGCAGCCAAAAATAAATAAATAGATAAATTTATCCATAAAAAAAAAAAAAAAAAAGGCAGCCTGCCTCCAGCACTTCCAATCTCCCTTTCCTGGCTTTATTATTTTATAGCCCACACCTAACATACTCCTAGTTAACTTAATAGGCTTATTACTTATTTTCATCTTCCCCAACTAGAATGTAAGCTGCATGAGGGCAGACAATCCATCTCAACTCCCAAACTCTGACACACAGCAGAATCTCAATAATTGTTTGTTCAGTGAACAAATGATTAGTCTATACCACCCTCTCTTTCAGACAGGATATACTGGTGCTCTGGCATTTAATAATTTCTGGCGTGAATTAAAATAATCAATGACAAATGTTTTTAAGCATTAGGTCAGAGTTCTCGACCTGTTTTCCCTCTAACAGTCTTAAGGGATATAAAACATTCTCATGAGGAGAAGGAAGGCATTTTGAGCACTGGGAGGAGGGAAACACTGCAACATGAAACAGTCTCCTTCTGCTGCCTTACTGTACACTTCTCATCCACCATTCAAATCACTATTCTAGCTATTTCTTTTGAATGAAACTCAATTTAAAAGAAATCCCACAATTACAAAATAATGTGGGCAGAACTGTGCATTGTTCCTATGGAATCTGACTTTTATGTGGCATTCTGAGCCCTATGGAGGGATGAGATTTAGGTCAAGCAGCAGTTTGAGGGTTTAGATGGGAGGGGAGTTTTGTTTTATCTTTCAAAAGTTCACCATTTACTAAAGTGACAGCCCAATGTAAATAACAATTGTTTAAATGATAGCATCTATACAGAACCAAAGGATTACACATGCTATGTTCTAAACTGTCACTGTAATTTCTGTGCATTTGTACAGAAAACCGAGGCAACTTATACAGATGTGTGGTGCTGCAGGGTTATTAAGAAAGGAAAGAGGAAATTATTCATCTTTAAAACTGGTCAACATCTGGGAATATTATCTTATGTATTTAAAATATAAAAGTTCAATATATATACAATGCATTCTATAATATCCCACTTCCTGAAACTCTCCATTTATTTCCTAGAGTCTGATATGTTTTCCCCTCTAGAGTTTTCTTCCTTCAAAATGTTTATTCTGTAGCTTTCACAAAGTGTGTTGCAACCTCATGCAAGGAGGTTATGTGTAAACCCCTATCTAGAGCAGTTTGATGTATCCAGATAGCCATATTAAGAATTTCAGAAACTGGAGCAAGTACCTCATTTCTGAACATTTTAATCATTGTTTCAATAGGAGTATTTTAGTTCACCAGATTTGAGGAATAGTTTGGAGAAGTGAGACAGAGACATGGGTAGTGAAGCAAGGAAACATAATCATTCACTCAGGTACTAAGTATACACTTTTGGCAAGTTTCCTCTACTCATGGATTAATGCAATAAATGGAGAAAATAAAATCAATTATAAATATTTAGATTATGTTTTATGTTTCCCTCCTCTTTTTGGACTGTCAATAATGGTGAAAAAGGAGTTAACTTTTGTTTTACTATCAGTCTCCACACCCTATCCTTTTAGGGTTTACCTATGAATTCTTTCCTTTGGACCACTCCATTCAACCTGGGCTCGCATTCTTAATAAAACATAGATAAGTAAACTGACCTTTTATAACCTCAGAACAAACAGAGATGTGCCAGGGTGTAAATCCAAGAGACAGAACAAACAACAGAAAAAAAGGGTACAGAGCAGGGGTACAATCTGTTAATAAAGTTGGCATTTAAATTATCAACCATAAGGAATAAGAGTAATTTAATATCAAATTTCAGCGTGAAAAATCTGTTTGGATCTTAAATCCAATGGCTCACACCAAACAATATTAATAAACGTTAGCTTTAGAATCAGGTAAAACTACAAAGAATCTGCTTTGCTTTAGCATTTATCTCAGAAAATATCTATGCATCATTTATAAAGCCAACACCAAAAAACCATGGTAAAATCAAGCTATAGGCAAGGTTTTGTATGCATGACTATGGATGAAATGTGAAAACGGTGGTTGTGTTGCATAAAGCTGGATCACCCTCCCATCCAGCTGTATCTCAGGGACTTGCTCTGGTGATCTGAAGACATGAACTTAGCACCAAGCTACGTGCATACTGCTTTACAGTTCAGAAAACTGCCAAGTCTTCGGGGAAAATACACTGAAAACAAGTAGCTGAGTAATAAGAACCGTTTTTTTTTTTTTAATGTGAGAAATATTTCAAATGGTTTTAATCCAAATTCTCATTTGTTATGCATGCCTGGCATCTTCAAATTTAACCCAAGCTTTTCCCAAGCTGCCAAAGGCAAACGAAACTCTTTTGTTCACTGAAGAAAACACTTATTTTTGGATAACTATTTAGCCTGAGAGAGTGAGGATGACATTTACTCTGCACTGGAACAGCCCATCATACGGGAGAATGGGGACACTCTGGTATGATCTGAGCATGACCAAACAGCCAAAGAACACCCTGTGCATTCTGCCTAAACACCTATGGGTAAAATGAACAACTAGGAAACACATAATATGCTTCTCAGTTATTGCAGTCTCACACAAGTCAGACCCAAAATAGCAAATACCCGTGGCTGAGATCTACTGCTGAAAAATGCTAAGTTTCAGCAGCTCACAGCATTTCCTGTGTCTGTCTATTCAACCAGCCCCCACTTAAAGCTGTAGAATTATAAGATTAAGGAAGAGATTTTTTAAAAAGACAGATACACACACATATACAACATACAGTTTCCGAGGAGAGTGAGGGTTCCATGCTTGTGAGGGAGAAGGAGGAGGAATGTGTCGAATAATCCTCGGGTTTCTCCCAGATTTGAACATGCTGTACTGTGGCATGAGGTCAGCAGAGACTGACACCAGCCCTGTGAGGCTGAATTCTACCCTGACAAAGCAGTATCACTGTAATATGAAGCAAGAGGATCCAGGGCATGTTGGCCAGTGTACAGAGTGGCTGTTCTAGAAAGTAATGGCAATTCCAAAACAAGAGATCTATGCTGTCACATGAGATAATCTTCAGCCCAGTTAAGCAATAAGCACCCAAAATACATTGAATCCCAAACACAGGCAGCTCAAAGCATCAGGAAAAGACTTTTTTCCTCAAACCTATTTTGTGTCTGGAGGAAATGAACAGGAAGTGGGAAATTTGAAGAACTATTGGTTACTTTGTTTTGTAACACAAATAATATACCGATTCTATTCTAAGATGAGGCACAGTCTTTTGGCCACTGTGACCTAGCTGAAGAGCCCCAAAACTTCTCTGTGACTTTACAAGGAAGAAGGGAGAATATTCTGAAAAAATATTTCTGGTAATAGATACATGCTGGAACTTAAGGTATGGTTAAAAAACTTCATTTCTCACATATACCCAAAAAGCAGAGGTTGCTACGAACCTAATGCATATTATTGTTTCTTTTTAGGTCACCAAGAATGTATACAACTGTACTGTTAGAAATTCTTCCCTGAAATAAGGGGAACACACAAAAAAGGTCCTAAATAGAAAAAGGAACCAGAAGATGGAATTTCTGTCAAGCGAAAACATAGGGCAATGTATATAATCCTTTACATTTTGTGGTCTCCCTTACATTATGAAAGTTTTACTCTAGACCAAAAGTGACCCAATCCTTTTATCATTCTCAAAAAGATAAAACTATGGTGAAAAGAATGAATTATGAATTATGGATTAATGGTGGGGTTAGGTGTGACTACCAAGGCAGTCTTTCAGAGTGATGGAACACATGAACACACACATGCAAATGCAAAATTAGCACACAGCATCAGCTTTCTCTCAAATGTCTCTCAAGTTTTCTTCTGAATCCCAGTTCTGCCATTTCTGAGAAGCACAGCAGTATTAATGAAAACAACTCAGGCCTTCGTAATTTCTGAGGCTCTTACTTCCTCTTCAAGTGCTTCAGACTGCCTCACATAAAGCATGAGCCCAATGTATATTAGTTACCTTTCCTATTCATATTTGCATCACGGATCTATTCTCATAGACACCAATCACCATGGATTTCTATGCAGAAACTGAAAGTTTGCAAATCAGAATGAGAGTTCAAAGTTCTTTGCTTCCCCTGTGCCAGCTGATGACATCTCCAACAGATAAACTGCATCAAAGAGAAGCATGTCTACTGCTTGTTAATTTAGTAGCAGCAGCAGCAGCAGCAGGATGACAACTAAAGCTTGACTTTGTACTTGTTGTCAAGAAGAAAATGGCACAGGATAAATCAATGAATAAAAACTGTTCTGCTCTTGTATTCTTTTCCGGTCTTTCTGTACTCTTTTTCTGGTCTATTAGTCTTATATTTCCAAATAATATTTCTCAACTAAACCATGGGAAGGATAAGAAGTGTAAAAAGAGCTGAGAGATCAAAGTTATGAAGCACTCAAGACCTGCTTAGTTCCATATTTGGGAATTAATCATAGACACTTTATTGGTGGGGTGAGAAGGGTCTTCAAAGGGTATGAATACGAGAATTAATTCTAAGAAGTGACATCCTCTTGGTTCAAAGCAAAGTCTACCCATCTCCACAAACTATAGTACTATTTTGGCCTCTTGTACTCACCTCTGCTTTCCACTCAGACTTCGTTACCTCACCAGTGTTCTGTCTTCCCTCTGTCTCCTGAAGAAAAATGTCCAAGATTCCAGAAGACACATGAATAAACTATTATATGACTGTGCTTCATAGCATTTAGCTCTTCTGGGACTTACAAGTTAATCGAATGGGATATACCTATGACCTTATTATCAACACATGGTAGTGTTCCACCTCACCACTGAGATCACCAATCTCAGGACTAATCATCCCTTTGGAATTACATCTTAAGCTTTCATATATAATAAATTAAATCTCACTGGTGCTCTCCTATTCCTTCCCCCTCCTCTGCCCACCAGGATCTACTGTCTTTCAAGACAAAGTCAAGGTGGTATAAAGAAATCATGCAGAACTGGATTAGAATCATGACTCTACTGATTACTGACTGTGCAACTTTCATAACCACTGAACATCAGTTTCTTCATCAAAATAAGAATACAGCACACGCTTCAGAATTGTTTTGAGCACTGACACATACTATCAGATGCTACTACTACTACAGTGAATAAAACCAAATTTCAAGAATTATCTCTTCTATGTACATGGCTCTTTACGGAAGTTTTCAAAGTAATTAATTCAATATAATCTCCATTTTACAAAAAAGGAGGTTGAGGCTTGCACAAGGTCTGGAATATGGTAGGGCCTCTGTAAATATCACCTACTATTCTTTTTTTTAAAAAAAAATTTTTTTGTTGTTGTTGATGTGGACCCTTTTTAAAGTCTTTATTGAATTTGTTACTTCATTGCTTCTGTTTTATGTTTTGGGTTTTTTGGCCCTGAAGCACATGGGAACTTAGCTCCCTGACCAGGGATGGAACCCAACCCCCCTGCATTGGAAGGTGAAGTCTTAACCACTGTACCGCCAGGGAAGTCCCTATCAGCTACTATTCTAAAGGCTGACTTACTCAAGGTTACATAACTAGTGTAGGTTAGGGTTAGAATGGAGGAATTCTGACTCTTCACTAACATTCTTTTTTTTTTTTTTTTTTAATTGATTTTTGGCGGTGTTGGGTCTTCGTTGCTGCGTGGGCTTTCTCTAGTTGTGGCGAGCAGGGGCTACTTGTCGTTACGGTGTGCGGGCTTCTCATGTGGTGGCTTCTCTAGTTGCGGAGCATGGGCTCTAGGCACGCGGGCTTCAGTAGCAGCAGGTGGGCTCAGTAGTTGTGGCTCACAGGCCCTCGAGTGCAGGCTCAGTAGTTGTGGCGCACGGGCTTAGCTGCCCAGCGGCATGTGGGATCTTCCCGGACCAGGGCTCAAACCCATGTCCCCTGCATTGGCAGGCAGATTCTTAACCACTGCGCCACCAGGGAAGCCCTAAAGCACCTTTTAAAAATTGATTTTTGGGGCTTCCCTGGTGGCGCAGTGGTTGAGAGTCCGCCTGCCGATGCAGGGCACACGGGTTCGTGCCCCGGTCCGGGAAGATCCCACATGCCGCGGAGCGGCTGGGTCCGTGAGCCATGGCCGCTGAGCCTGCGCGTCCGGAGCCTGTGCTCCGCAACGGGAGAGGCCACAACAGTGAGAGGTCTGCATACTGCAAAACAAACAAACAAACAAAAACCCCACACTGATTTTCTGTTACTCATGGCACCCGTTTCTCTTTCCGTTTTTTCTGTGTGGCCATCGGGACTCTCTTTACAGTGCCAGTGGCAGGGAGGGGGGCAGGGAGGGCTTGCTTTGGCTTTGTGTCTGTGACATGAGTGGGACCAGGAGGATCCGAGCCTGGCAGCGAGGTCTGGGTGATGGGGGCGGTGGTGCAAGTTCAGAGCCCAGTCAAGGTGGGGTTGGGGTTGGTTTGCGCCGCTGTCTGTGATGACGAGTTCCTTGGCCAGCAGGACGCGGCTGTTCAGCTCCTCTCGGCCCTGGGAGGCGCCCACATTCTGCAACCACTAAGGCAGGAGCGCTGGGGTCCCGGGTCCCGGCTCCTGGCTCCTGCCACCTGCGAGTACAGGCGTCCTCTGCCTTCACTAACATTCTTTTCACTATTTTGCCATTCAGTTATTTGCATCCATTTCTGTGCTTCTGTGTTTACTTGGAGGAAATAAAATTATAAATAATATTTCTCATGCTCTAGCTCTGTCATTTATTTTTTCTACATTGGCTTTCTTTATCTTAGAAAGTTACAGCAGCTTTTGCATACTTAAAGTTCCCTCAAAGTTTCTCTGTACATTCATCTTAATAACTGAAGATTCCATGACTTATTTCAACAAAAGAAGTTAAGACCATCAGGTCATTTCTTGATAGACTTCTAACACTACAACTTAACTCTGTAATTCCAATACTGTAATTCCTCCTCAGCAGATGTCTCATCTATTACTTACGGTTTCCAACGGTCTGCCATGGGGAAAGGACTCTCTGATCTAAATATCTTTTTTTAAAATATTTATTTTACTTATTATTTTTTTGGCTGTGCCAGGTCTTAGTTGTGGCACGCGGGATCTTTGTTGCAGCATGCAGACTTCTTAGTTGTGGCATGCATGTGGGATCTAGTTGCCAGCCCAGGGATCGAAGTCCCCCCTGCATTGGGAGCGTGGAGTCTTATCCACTGGACCACCAGGGAAGTCCCTGGTCTAAATATCTTGACCTCACACTCTTCACATAATTTACCTAGAAGCCAGATCAGAATTCTTTCATTTCTGCCATTTACATCTCTCCTTTTAAAGCAAAGCTTAAGAATCATTTCCTTTGCCAAGACAACTCAATAGTCTTTTCAACAAATGATACTGGGACAAGTGGCTATCAACATGCAAAAGAATGAATTTGGACTCTTCCTCACACAATATACAAAAATTAACTCAAAATGAATCGAGGATCTAAATGTAAGACCTAAAACTATGAAACTCTTAGAAGAAAACATGGGTGTAAATCTTCATGACCTTGGATATAGTCAATGGTTTCTTACATATGACACCAAAAGCATATGCCACAAAAGAAAAAAAATAGATAAGACAGACCAAACTTCAAAGAACACCATTAAGAAATTGAAGACACAACCCACAGAATGGGAAAAAATTTTTGCAACTCATAAGCGTTATAAGGGACTTGTACATAGAATATATAAAGAACCATTACAACTAAATATTAGAGAGAAAACCCAATTTAGAAATGGGCAAAGGACCTGAATAGACATTTCTCAAAAGAAGACTGACAAATGGCCAATATGCACATGAAAAGATGCTCAACATCATTAGCCATTAGCGAAATGCAAATCAAAACCACAATGAGATGCCACTTCACACCTAACTAGGATGGCGATAATAAAAAAGACAGACAATAACTAGAATTGGTGAGAATGTAGAGAAAATGGAACCCTCATAGACTGCTGGTAGGAATGTAAAATGGTGCAGTCCCTTGGTAAACAGTCTGGCAGTTCCTCAAATGATTAAACAGAGTTATGAAATGATCCAACAATTCCACTTCTAGGTACATGCCCAAGAGAAATAAAGACAAATGTCCGTACAAAAACTTGTGCACAGATATTCACAACAGCATTATTCATTGTATCAAAAAAGTAGAAACAACTCAAATGTCCATCAACTGATGAATGAATATATAAAATGTGATATATCCATATAATTGAATATTATTTGGCAATAATAAGGAAATACTGATATACAACATACAGTATAATCTTATAAATTTATTTTTATTTATTATTTTTGGCTGTGTTGGTTCTTCGTTGCTGTGTGCGGGGCTTTCTCTAGCTGCAGCAAGCAGGTGCTACTCTTGCAGTGTGTGGGTGTTGCAATGTGCGAGCTTCTCATTGCGGTGGCTTCTCTTGTTGCGGAGCACAGGCTCTAGGTGCAGGGGCTTCAGTAGTTGTGGCTCGTGGGCTCTAGAATGCAGGCTCAGTCGTTGTGGCGCATGGGCTTAGTTGCTCCGCAGCAATGTGGGATCTTCCTGGACCAGGGCTTGAATCCGTGTCCCCTGCATTGCCAGGTGGACTCCCAACCACTGCGCCACCAGGGAAGCCCCACACAGTATAATCTTGAAAACAGTATGCTAAATTAAAGAAGCTAGTCACAAAGGACCATATATTTTGTGATTTGATTTGTATAAAATGTCCAGAACATGCAAATATATAGAGACAGAAACTAGATTAGTAGTTGCCTAGGGCTGGGGTGAATGGGAAGATTGGGCAGCGATGGCTAAGATGTATGGGGTTTCTTTTTTGGGTAATAAAAATGTTCTAAAATTAATTGTGGTGATGGTTGCAAAACTCTGAATAAGGTAAAAATCATAGAATTGTAGAGCTTCAATGGGTGAATTGTATAGTATGTGATTATACTTTTAAAAAACTGTTAAAACTTGTTGAAAAGCTGTTAAAACTTAAAAATCATTCCTTGATGAAATGCTTCTAACAGGACTTGTGTCCTCCTCAGCCACCCCAACTCTTAAGATCAGTACAGGTTTACTGCATAGATGTACTTGATTACAGACAGCATGGTATATATCAAAGAAAGAGTCCTAGCCAGGGAAAGAAGAAAACAGACTCAATCCCAGTTTTAGCACAAATAACCTGTGCAGACAAATCTAAATTAGCCCCAGTTTCCTCATCTCTGAAGTCTCTTATGATAAAATTCTTGGCTGAATCAACTCTCTTAGAAAGATTTTCTTGTAGTTTGCACAAATTTGAACTTAATGAGCAGTTGAGAACTCTAGGGAGGGTGGGATAAGGGATAAAAAAAGAATTAAACATTCCTATAAAAGGCTTCTGTAGAAAAGTGTCATTGTACTTCATGGTATCTATTATGGTGAATCTTTGGAACATGCAGCTACTCCTCTACTGTTATATAAAGTATTCAGAGTAGAAAATTTTATCATGAAATAAGAAAAACAAAGTTGTATTTACATTACACAAATGGCACTGTGAAGTATATGTGACTGACACCAGAATTAGAAATACTCATAAAGCTGTGGCGCTGTAATGCACCATTGATTCTTTTGGATAACGAAATGTCTTTTCATCCCAAACAACATGTTACTATTTTCATTACAACTACTACTTTCGGGACTTCCCTGGTGGTACAGTGGTTAAGAATCCACCTGCCAATGCAGGGAACACAGGTTCGATCCCTGGTCTGGGAAGATCCCACACGCTGGGGAACAGCTAAGCCTGTGCACCAAAACTACTGAGCCTGCGCTCTAGAGACTGCGAGCCGCAACTACTGAGCCCATGTGCCGCAACTACCAAAGCCCGTACGCTCTAGGGCCCACGTGCTGCAACTACTGAAGCCTGTACACCTAGAGCCTGTGCTCTGCAACAAGAGAAGCCAGCGCAGTGAGAAGCCTGCGTACCGCAACGAAGAGTAGCTCCCGCTCGCTGCAGCTAGAGAAAGCCCGTGAGCAGCAACGAAGACCCAACATAGCCAAAAACAAATAACTAAATAAATAAAAATTTTAAAGTATATATGTATGTATATATAAACATATATAATATATACAACTACTACTATCAATAACCACCAAAAGAATAGTGACCTTCTAAGTACTAGGCTCTTCATATACATTACTTCATTTAATCCCCAAAATACCCCACACTCTACTTATTCATTGGCCTCATTTTTAAAGATGAGGAAATTAAGGCTCAGAGAAGGTAAGCCACTTGGTTACCTTTGCTATTCAATCTATCTTCGATGTTCTCATAGAGGGGCCTACTTCAAATGACAAGCCAAATCCCAAGGGACAGGCTTCATTTTATTCTACCTATCCTAAAGGAAGGTAGCTACCTTGCTAGCTTCATTTTTGTTCCTATGTCTTTAGATTCACATTGTGACAGCAGCTCAAAAGAACCGGATGGTTTGTAAACAATGTATACATTACCATGGTATCCATCACCATTGGGCCTTGGCTCCTGAACCTCTCTCATCCTGGAATGCCCTTCTAACTCTCTCTATATCCGAGATCACCATGATCTTAAAGGCCCAAATGCCAATGCTCCCATGACGCTTTCTCTGAGTTCCCTTTGAGGAAATCCTTTTCCCAACTCTCATAGCATTTCACGAATTTATAATAAAATACCTACTCTGAGCCAGATATTGTGATAGGCACTGAGTTAGTTATATTTACTTTTTTATTATATGGTGCAGACCAAGGAAATTAATTGTATTATGTTTCGCTCAGTGTATAAAAACTGGTAAATAGGCTAAATGGTCTGCAAAATGCACTGCCCTAATAAAGAAAAAAATCTTGATCATAGCTTCAAAAACATGGATAGGGACTTCCCTGGTGGTGAAGTGGTTAAGAATCCGCCTGTCAACACAGGGGACATGGGTTTGATCCCTGGTCTGGGAAGATCCCACATGCCTCGGAGCAATTAAGCCCATGCACCACAACTACTGAAGCCCGCATGCCTAGAGCCTGTGCTCCGCAACAAGAGAAGCCACCACAATGAGAAGCCCGCGCACTGCAAACAAGAGTAGCCTCCGCTCACCCCAACTAGAGAAAAGAGCCCATGTGCAGCAACGAAGACCCAACACAGGCAATAAATAAATGAATGAATAAATAAATGAATAAATAAAAACATAGATAATGGAGGGTGAGAGAGGCATTTTTGAGTTCAGTTTCTAAACTCTAAGAAAAACTTAAAACTCACAACCTGGTTGCTATTTATTAACTTATTTTATTAACTTATTTAAAATTCAGGTTTTAAAAAATACTTTCACTGTTTCATAAAACCTAAATCAAAGCTTTTCTTGTACTTTGGTAGGTTTCGACTGCCAAGTTTCATGTGTTTTAAAAAACAATTACAGTCATAACAGCATCTATAATGAAGCTGTTCACAGTGAAAAGCCTCTTTAATTCTAGTGACACCAAAGAGTATGACTTTAAAAAAGCTTCTTTGAAATTATCCAAATCTCTAGAGTAAATATGACTAATGTTGTGTTCCAAGTACCTAATTAAATTAGGCGCAAAATGGATGCTAACATCGCTGATAAGATATTTAAACCTTGATTTCACCTTGTAACTTTAACACTGGTACCAAGTAGGTATCTAAAGGTGAGAGAGCTCTTGTAGCAACTTCAGGGAAAGAGGTAGAAGGTGGCAATGAGGCTGGTTTGTTGTAGAAGTTTTTAGAAAATCAAGTATTTTTAAGTTGAGACAACCCATTTATCTTCACCACTTTCTAAAAAAAATAAGAATAGCATATTATGTAATCTTAGTATACTACTATATTGAGAGTTTTACACATATTCAGTATAACCTCATAACAGCCCTAGGAGGAAGTTGTTACCACCACCATCTTCAACTCAAAGGTGAAGCTGAGAGGATAAGAAACTTGCTCACGGTAACAGAACTGATAAGTAAAGAAGAAGGGATTTGCACCTGGGTTTTTCCAGCCTATAAAGAAAGCCTATCTGTGCTTTCAACTTGTATGATAATTTTTGGTAATCATTTAGAACACAGCACGAATCTTCAAGACTTCCCCATTATCACACAATATAAAGAGAATAAAATTTCTTAGAAAACACACAGTTCACTGTCCTGTGTTAAATCAAATTAAACTAGATTTCAAGGTACCAGCTATTAGCGCTGGAGACACTCATCTCGTAGGAAAATTCTTCTATTCAGGAGTACAAAAACAAAAAAAAAAACAGAGAAAAAAAATTTCCCAACAGTTTTAAACATGCATTCACATTTCTTGAAACTCACTCTTCTCTTTGGCTTGTATGATGAGATTATAAAACATTTTTTTGTCATGTCCTGCACCAACTCCACACTTTCTCTTGTGAGCTCATAATCAGAGTAACACCAACAGCTTCTCAGCCACAGTGCCAAAGCCGAGCACTTCACTCTGTAGCTCGACCTCTTCCAAGAGCAGCTTCACATTTCTCGAACCCTAGTTGTTGCCACAAGAATCCTCCCCCTTCAAAGCAAATGCCCTGATGGGAAACCTTGTACATCTACAGTTGTGGTGTGTAGCCTCTAGGGCAGCGTTGCCAGATGTTCTGGATCCTAAGGGTATTGGTCTCTCTTTCTCCACTTCAGGAGCACAAAGCATGTCCTCGCTACCCAAAGAGACAGACATGGTTGAACCTCTCTTCTTTTTGTCTATTTTTTAAATCCCTGAAAGGGAGGAAAAGAAATTAAGTACTCTTAGAGAAGATTTAATGAATATACATGTAGCTTTAAAAACTGTTTTAATTTTCAATAATATGCAGACTGATGACTACTGTGTAATATCAAGTGTTAGGAAACTTGGTCCTAAAGTGATTCCACTAATAAACTCGATGATAAGGAGACAATCATAATTACACTCAACACTACTTGTGCATTTGTATAATAAATGTTTTTTCCATAAGGATATTGGAAGGCTAAGGAAATTCAATAAAGCATTCCCAGCATTCTTAAAAGAGAAAATGGACCACTGTAAGGAATATCTGACATACTTACATTCTCACTAGTTTTAAAATTAGATGAAATCACACCAGGTTTATTATTCTATATACTTAGTCCCCTCACCTTCTTTTTGAGAGAGCGGAACAGGGGCGAGTGTCAGCTGTTTTCAACACTGTGGCAACAGCATCTGTGCAACGCCCAGCACATCACCAGTACTCAGTTGGAGATAATAGTATGGAGGAGCAGAAAGAACACCTACTTACTTTCTTACTTTGTTTTGTAAACTTGGGCAAGCTTTTTGAATCTCAGTCTCAGTTTCCTCATCAGTAAAACAGGAATAATAGTTACTTTGTATAAATGCTGTGAGAATGAAATGAATTAATGTATGAGAGCTTTTTCTTCAAGGCACATAACAGGCATTCAATAAAATGCTAATCCCCCATATACTTGAAGCCTAATCTAAAATATAAATTTAACCCTGAACGCGTGCTCCGTTAATGCAGGCTGCAAAAGGATTCTTAAAAATGAATTTTTACAGGCTCCTCAGTTACCCACCCTCTCTGTTTTATTTTATAAATAGTTTATTTTCCCTACAGTTCAATTTTTTTTTATGGCACAATGATTTTTTTTAACATCTTTATTGGAGTATAATTGCTTTACAATGGTGTGTTAGTTTCTGCTGTATAACAAAGTGAATCAGCTATACATATACGTATATCCCCATATCTCCTCCCTCTTGTAATTTTTTAAATTATTTTATTTATTTTTGGCTGCATTGGGTCTTTGTTGCTGCGCACGGGCTTTCTCTAGTTGTGGTGAGTGGGGGCTACTCTTCGTTGCAGTGCGTGGGCTTCTCATTGCGGTGGCTTCTCTTGTCGCGGAGCACAGGCTCTAGGCGCGCGGGCTTCATTAGTTGTGGCACGTGGGCTCTCGAGCACAGGCTCAGTAGTTGTGGCACACAGGCTTAGTTGCTCCGTGGCATGTGGGATCTTCCAGGACCAGGGTTCAAACCTGTGTCCCCTGCATTGGCAAGCACATTCTTAACCACTGCACCACTGGGGAAGCCCCCAACCCAGTTCTTAAAAAATATTATTATTTTTTTTTTTGCAGTACACGGGCCTCTCACTGTTGTGGCCTCTCCCGTTGTGGAGCACAGGCTCCGGATGCGCAGGCTCAGCGGCCATGGCTCACGGGCCCAGCCGCTCCGCGGCATGTGGGATCTTCCCGGACTGGGGCACGAACCCGTGTCCCCTGCATTGGCAGGCGGACTCTCAACCACTGCGCCACCAGGGAAGCCCCTTAAAAAATATTTTTAAAGATGGTTTACAATAAGAAACAGGGACATCCCTGGTGGTCCAGTCCTCAAGACTCTGCGCTCCCAATACAGGGGGCCCAGGTTTGATGCCCCATCAGGGAACTAGATCCTGCATGCTGCAACCAAGAGCCTGCGTGCAGCAACCAAAAGATTCCGCACACTGCAACGAAGATCCCGCGTGCTGCAACTAAAGACCCAGAACAGCCAAATAAATAAATATTTTTTAAAAAAGAAGCAAAACAAGACAATTGAAACAAGGATAAGTAAATATGTACTACCATATAAGTAAGTAGAGAAATAATTCATAAACTTAGACTAATTATTACAGCATTTGCTAAAACTAGACCTAAAGTTTAAGTCGAAGTCTTCCTGGTAGACAAAAAAAGTAAAAGCAAAATATGATGAGCAACTTTTCTCTTCTCATACATAAAAACTAACACGGATTCTTTTAAAACTGGAATTTTTTCTTTTTTTTTTAAACTCTGTAATGTTTACCATCTCTGCTGTTTGCCATACCTAGCAGGGTAGCATCATTACTCAGCCTCCACTGCTGATCAGTTGAAAGCACAAAAACCTGGTGATTTTCTAGGCCTCAATATAAAGATTACAAAACATTCTCTCTTCAGGCTTTAAACATGACCAGCTATCATAGTAAATTAAATGTTGAACCAAAGTTTCCCTGCATCAAGGCTATGACAATTTCCCCAATGCCATTATATGGTTAAGTGCTTCCTTTCAGTTGGGTTGTGACAACAATGGTCAAACTTCTCACTTCCTTATGATAATAATAATTCATGAGATGCTAAAGGGAAAGTAGGCTGATACAGTTCCTGCAGGCAGAACTGTAATCAACAGGTGGAGGTGAAAACTGCAAATGGGGGCTTCCCTGGTGGCGCAGTGGTTAAGAATCTGCCTGCCACTGCAGGGGACACGGGTTCGAGCCCTGGTCTGGGAAGATCCCACATGCTGCGGAGCAACTGGGCCCGTGAGCCACAACTACTGAGCCTGCACGTCTGGAGCCTGTGCTCTGCAACGGGAGAGGCCACGACGGTGAGAGGCCCGTGCGCCGTGATGAAAAGTGGCCCCCGCTCACCACAACTGGAGAAAGCCCTCACACAGAAACGAAGACCCAACACAGCCAAAAATAAATAAATAAATAAATAAATTTATTTTTAAAAAATCACAGCAGAAATTTTAAAAAAACTGCAAATGGAATTACAAATCATTTAGCAATTCAAGCACAAAAGAAATCATTCTTTTCAGATATTCCAAAATATTTTTGGAATAAATAATTTTTAAATTATCTCTGGTTGGCTTGGTCCATTTTAGGTGAAAGGTGGATAAAAGTTGCAGCCTGCAACACTGTACTACTGATTCAATTCCAAAATTTCAAATACTCAGGAAACAAAACAAAAACCTGGGCCTCTACTTAAAAACAGAGGAATTTTATGACACGGAGCAAGAGTTTTAATGATCCAGCAATCCCACTCCTGAGCACATACCTGGACAAAACTATAATTCAAAAAGATACACGCACCCCTATGTTCACAGCAGCACTATTCACAATAGCCAAGTCATGGAAACTATCTAAATGTCCATTGACAGATGAATGGATGAAGAAGATGTGGTACATATATATATATAAAATGGAATACTATTCAGCCATAAAAAAGAATGAAATAATGTCATTTGCAGCAACATGGATGCAACTAGAGATTATCATACTAAGTGAAGTAAGTCAGACAAATACCATATGATATCACTCATATGTTGAATCTAAAATATGACACATATGAACCTATCCACAAAACAGAAACAGACTCAAAGACATAGAGAACAGACTTGTCGTTGCCAAGGGGGAGGGGGGGTGGGAGAGGGAAGGACTGTGAGTGTGGGATTAGCAGATGTAAACTATTATAGATGGATAAACAAGGGCCTACTGTACAGCACAGGGAACTATACTCAATATCCTGTGATAACCCATAATGGAAAAGAATATAAAAAAAAGAATGTCTATATGTGTATAACTGAGTCACTTTGTTGTACAGCAGAGATTGGCACAGCACTGTAAATCAGCTATACTTCAATAAAAAAAATAAATCAGGCACGAGTCTTATAATAAGTGATGAAATGGTTATGAGCCTGTTATGAAAAATAACTGCTTTAAAACTCTAAGAAATGGAGAGGAAAAAAAGAAGTAACGGGTAGAAAAGAATGCTTTTAATATTGGTATTTTTCAGCATAAGATCCAGTATTTATTGGCAAATAACTTTCTTATAAAAATAATTATCGGGGTGGGAACTGGGAGAGATCCTATGGTCTAAGTGTTTGTGTCCCCCCCAATTCATATGCTGAACCCTAAACCCCAAAGTGATGGTATTAGGAGGTGGGGGGGTCTTTGGGAGGTGATTAGGTCATGATGGTGTAACCTTCATGAGTGAAATTCGTGTCCTTACAAAAGCAGCACTAAAAAGAGGCCAGAGAAAGCTTCCTTGCCCCTTCCATCATTTAAGGTTATAGTAAGAAGATCCCCGAATATGAGGAAGCAAGCTCTCACCAGAAACTGAATCTGCTAGCACTTAATCTTGGACTTCCCAGACTCTAGAACTGTGAGCAATAAATTTCTATTGTTTATAAGCCACCCAGTCTATGTTTTTTTCTGGTATAGCAGCCTGAATGGACTAAGACAGAGGGCTTTATAATCATCATCGTAGTATGCAAGATTTTTAGAATTCTAGAAAAGGAAAAGTTTACCTGACTCTTAATAAGTGACGTGTAAAAGACTGGCAAGTTTGGATTAACTATGAGTAATGAATAAAACTGTAATTTCTCATAATTCAGTAATTATCAGCATAGGCTGTGGAGAGAGGCACCTTCTAGTTGACCCAGAATTCGAAGGAATATAGATATTACAGTATTAGAGCAATCTCTACCAGGATATGAGGTCATCAGGATTCTAGACGGTCCTGGGTTGCAGAGCTGAACTGTATTATTCGTGTATTTAGTCAGCATCCAACTAATTATCCTAATTCAACTATCTAAAAGTAAGAAGAAATTGTGACCTTCACTGTAAGAGTTTGGGAATCTCATTTCTATTCTGAAACTGAAACAAAAAAATAGAAATATCACCTATGTAGAAGATTTTGAGAGGCATTTTCCTGGACTCTGATTCAGGCATACTTGAAGCCAAATTTGTTTGGGCTAGTGTTCTCCTTAAAAGATATGCAGGAAGATTAAACCACTCCTTCCAGAAGTAAATATAAAGACTGAAAGCTAAAGATGGGTTGCTGACTACTCAAAATAAGGAACAAGCGGAAGGAGAGCAATGCAATAAATGCCCTCTTCTTCCTTTACTTCTGTGGAAACGGCAAAAGCAAATCAGAATAATTCTTCCATTTGACACAATCATTAATCCCTATGTGAGCTAAAACTGTTTGCTAGGTCTGAGACTAGACTGACAAACAGAAAAGGAGAAATCAAAACTCTGATGTCCTGGGATGCCAAGCCAGAGTGCTAAATTCATTCGTTCATAAATTCATACATACAGTCATTCATCCAAATGTTTTGAGCTTATGGCATTTGTAAGGCTTTGTGCTAGTATGCATGGAGAATACAAAGATGACTGTGTTGCTGAAAAGCTGTATGGAAACTAACACCTAATGTAAGAAAATGTAGGTTTTCAAGTATTTAGCACAATGCCTGGCACATAATAGGCAATAAACAAATGCTAGCCATTATTCTCAAAAAATCAAGTGGTTATTTAGATGATGTAACAATGTTCACTAAACAATTCGATAAATATTTTTTTAAAAAATCACTTTGAGATATAATTCACACATCATTATAGTTCACCCATTTAAAGTGTACAGGGCTTCCCTGGTGGCGCAGTGGTTGAGAGTCCGCCTGCCAATGTAGGGGACACGGGTTCGTGCCCCGGTCCGGGAAGATCCCACATGCCGCGGAGCGGCTGGGCCCGTGAGCCATGGCCGCTGAGCCTGCGCGTCCGGAGCCTGTGCTCCGCAACGGGAGAGCCCACAACAGTGAGAGGCCCGCGCACCGTAAGTAAGTAAGTAAAAGTAAGTAAGTAAGTAAATAAATAAATAAATAAAGTGTACAATTCAGGGCTTCCCTGGTGGCGCAGTGGTTGGGAGTCTGCCTGCCGATGGAGGGGACACGGGTTCGTGCCCCGGTCCGGGAAGATCCCACATGCCGCGGAGCGGCTAAGCCCGTGAGCCATGGCCGCTGAGCCTGCGCGTCCAGAGCCTGTGCTCCGCAACGGGAGAGGCCACAGCAGTGAGAGGCCCGCGTACCGCAAAAAAATAATAATAATAATAAAATAAAGTGTACAATTCAATGATTTTCTTTATATTCACAGAAATGTGCACCCATCACCACAATTAATCTTAGAACATCTTCCTCACCTCAAAAAGGAACCCCGTACCCCTTAGCCATCACCCTCCTATTCCCCCATCTCTCCTGGCCCTAAGTAACCACGAATCTACTTTCTGTCTCTATAGACTTGCCTATTCTGGATATTCCATATAAATGGAATCATACAATATGTAGTCTTTTGTAACTGGCTTTTTTTCCTAAACATATTTTTAAGGTTCATTGTCACTGTAGCACATATAAGTACTTCTTTTGGATATTTTCTTAAAGTGAAGCCTTCTTTTGAAAAGCAAATAATCACTCCCTAATTTTAAGAATAAATAAATATTTCAGTTCACTTGGGGTTTGTTATAATAGATGCCAAGACACAGCTCTTCCTTATAAGTTTGAAGATACTTCATTACAAAGTAAAATTTTAAAGTCCCCAAATCTAAACAACTTCTGAAAATCATTTTTTTTAATGCCCACATATTTAGACATAAGGACCTTAATGTGTCCATGAGTTTATTATAAAACAAAAAAAAAAGTTTAGTGAGAGGTGCCTAGTGAGAGATAAATGATTTAAGAAACTAGGTTTAGGTATTTTGTTTTGATTTATCATAAATCCTACTGAATACATGTTTCTTTCCCTCTCCTATTGTCCTCTGCCCTGAGAAACTTAAACCAGCCATTCTTTTTCTAACTCAAGAATAAGATTTGAGGACTAAATTGCAAAGGAAAATGGATCTGGTTTAAGGCTTTACACCACAGTCCCAAATGAAATTAATCTATCCCACAAGAGAAAATCAGGATAAAATATAACACGGCTATTTATTTAGTTCAAAGGATTTCTATTCTCACATTTAGAAGAGCCAGGCAGGCAGAATTTTTTCATCCACTAAATAAGGGGTTGGATTATGTACTCTTTAAGGTCTCTTCCATCTCTAAGAGACTATGATTTTCTCTTTAATCCTTTTGAAAACAGGCATAAGGACATAGCTGTACTATGACTTGCCTGAGGCTAAACAGAAGCTTGTCAGTATGGCTAGGGTGAGACTCCCGATTCATCCCTGCATTCACTGGGGATAAACAGAGAAGTCAGACTCATTTCTGACCTCACAGAGTTCACAGTCTAGTAGGGGAGGAAAGACAAGTGAATGGTAATGGATGTGACAGATTTTTAGATAGAGAACCAGGGGTAAGAGCTGGGAATTTTGTCCTTTCTTCTTTCAAGTACTTCACATCTCTGTGCCAAATATGATTCTTTTATAAAGCAGTCTAGATTAGACCTCATTCACTTATGTTCTTACACTAATCTCTGGAAATGATATAAAGTTTCACATATTTACTCTTGACCAGGGGTAAAAATAAACCAAGAATAATTAAACCACTTTTCTTCTTATGGCATATTAAGTTATACTGATTTAAAGAGGGGAACAAAACTGCAAAATTTATTTTGAAATGCTCTTTATTATTAATCAGAAACTCTGCCTGGATCAGAAGCAACAAAGAGTATTTTGCCTACCTTTTCCTTTAGCAATTAAAGGTCTTTCTATAAGGTGATAATTACCAAAGAATTATTTTAGCCAACATACTCTTTACTTTCTCATTTTATTATGTTTGTCATGAATTCAAATGGACCTATCCTGCACTACATTTTTGGTGCAAAATGGAACTTTCATTTCCCTTATATTATTAAAGGGAAACATTCTGTCCTTGGCAAGCAAACAATTTTGCCTGAGGTTGGTAACTATTTGGGGCTCTAAGGGATTATGTAATCATCTCAGGTCCAATTAAATGAAAGAGCAAAAAATTTTAAATTGTAGATGTATTTATTGAGGCATTAAGAACACAGGTTTGATACAATACTTTAAACACTATCAAAATACTCCTAAGTTACAGATTTTAATTCTAAAATCTGTCAACTTAGAGGTTATCTCTAGAGAGTGTGAAAAATTTCCCACACCTATAGGGAACCCACTCTGAATTTGAGCTCAGGGGTACTACACAGTAAAACTGAATTTGCAACTGCAATTTGTACACTTGAATAAAAAGATGGACTATAGGGCACCACTGGTGGCACAGTGGTTGAGAGTCCGCCTGCCAATGCAGGGGACATGGGTTCGTGCCCCAGTCTGGGAAGATCCCACATGCCACGGAGCAGCTGGGCCCGTGAGCCATGGCTGCTGAGCCTGCGCGTCCGGAGCCTGTGCTCCGCAATGGGAGAGGCCACTACAGTGAGAGGCCCGCGTACCGCAAAAAAAAAAAAAAAAAAAAAAAGAACTATAGTTAGGTTAAACCTAAAATTAAATTTCTGGTCTCCTAAGCACTCTAACAAAAATGAAGAGATGTGGATAACAGAAGTATCACTGACACTGCCCTTGGGAGATTAGATGAATCAATTAAGAGTGTTTGTGCTGTTAGTGTTCTGTCAGTGTGATACTACCAGAATACAATTCATCAAAATCTCTGGATCTCTGATGACTTGCTCTAATACTTAATTCTAATGGTCCCTGACTAGGATACTCTCAGAAATCAACACATCTGTAGTAAGAAATGTGAGAATGGTAGAGGAGGGGTATTATAGGAAGGAAGCATCTGATCTTGGCTTAAAGAATGGGTAAGATCTGGATAAGGTGATTGGGGTGGGCTACGAAGGGAAGGGGACGATAAAGTGATCCAGGCTGTAAGAAAAATCTGAGTGAAAAACAAGAGTGAACAAATATGGGAGCCTCTATAGGAAACAATGAACAATTCAATTTGGCTGACCATTAGGCTCACTGGCTAATGAGGTTAGGTTAATTGGTGCTATGTCATGAGAAGAGTTAAACAATAAGCTGAGGAATATGAATTTCACTCCAAGTACGGAGGGAGCAAATGAAGATTGTATGGCATGATTAAGACTATGAGAGACATAGTTTAGAAAGATTTATGTGGTACATAGGCAAAACAGATATGGGAAAGGCAAAGCTGGAGATGGGGTGGGGAACAGTTAAAAAGCTAGATTTCTCTGAATGTACCTTGCTTTGAAGACTTGACTTTGGAAGCATGTAAATGTTTTATGTGGTTATATTAAAATCGAATTAAATCAGAATGGGAAAAAACCCTCTAAATATAAAAAGTGAAATGAAAGAAGCCCAACAATATCAAGTTGGTAGGTTAACAACACAGAAAATAAAATTATTTCCAGTGATTTTAAAACGTATTTTTTTTACCTGTTAATCACATTAGTAAAAAAAAATATATATATATTATATATATATATACATTTTAAACATCTTTATTGGAGTATAATTGCTTTACAATGGTGTGTTAGTTTCTGCTTTATAACAAAGTGAATCAGTTATACATATACATATATCCCCATATCTCCTCCCTCTTGTGTCTCCCTCCCTCCCACCCTCCCTATCCCACCCCTCTAGGTGGTCACAAAGCACCGAGCTGATCTCCCTGTGCTATGCGGCTGCTTCCCACTAGCTATCTATTTTACATTTGGTAGTGTATATATGTCCATGCCACTCTCTCACTTTGTCACAGCCTTCCACCTCCCCGTATCCTCAAGTCCATTCTCTAGTAGGTCTGCGACTTTATTCCCATCTTGCCCCTAGGTTCTTCATGACCATTTTTTTTTTTTTAGATTCCATATATATGTGTTAGCATATAGTATTTGTTTTTCTCTTTCTGGCTTACTTCACTCTGTACGACAGACTCTAGGTCCATCCACCTCACTACAAATAACTCAATTTCGTTTCTTTTTATGGCTGAGTAATATTCCATTGTATATATGTGCCACATCTTCTTTATCCATTCATCTGTCGATGGACACTTAGGTTGCTTCCATGTCCTGGCTATTGTAATTAGAGCTGTAATGAACATTTTGGTATATGACTCTTTCTGAATTATGGTTTTCTCAGGGTATATGCCCAGTAGCGGGATTGCTGGGTCGTATGGTAGTTCTATTTTCAGTAAAACGTATTTTTTACTGTACTTTGTACCTTAAAGACCAAAAGAACTACAAAGAAATATTAAACTGTTTTCAGTTCTCATACTGGCACAACACAGAAGCAATGAGCATACTTAGTGCTCAGAATGGTCTCTAAATACTATTTCCTACTAAAAGGAACCAGGGCTCCTTGGAAGAACATAGCTTATTCTAGGTCTGGAGAAGAAAATTTCTTGGCTTTTGTGTTACATAAGGACTGCTGGGGTCATGTCATAAAGTCTATGGGCCACTTCCAAGAATAACATTATTCAGGGCACTGATCAGTTTATCATTTAGCCAGAGGTATCAGTTTATTTATAAACTAAATATATTGAATATTATTTCTATAAAAATGTCAGTAGGCTGAATAAATTATCATACCCCAAAATGCTATGAATGTTCTATTAATATACTACATTTCTTACCAAGATCTCCTTCAAGAAGTGTATATTAAGAATCTAGAAGTTGGAAGTAAAATGGTGATCATGGAAGATTTCACCCCTGTCCTCATGAAGCTTACAGTCTAGTGGAAAACAACGGCAATTCAGAATACTGAGATAGTGGCCTGGTGGGAGGTAGTACAGGGTGCTAAGAGAACACAAAAGAGGGGTGGGGCACTGGCTTACAGCTGGTGGGTCACAAAGTTTCTCTGGAGAAATGACATCTAAGCTGAGACCCAAAGGACATTCAGGAGTGTTTATGCATTTGCTTGTTTCTTGGGGATGGAAAGTGGAAAGTGAGTAGCGAGAGAATTAGGAAAAGGGAGATCACATTACTCCCTATTTTAACCCTTGAACGGATTCCTATTGAATTTTAGAATGAAATCAAACTCCTTACCATAGCCAAAAAATTCCTCCATGATATGTACCCTTTTTCATCTTTTATCAACTGCTCTCACTTATTAGGTCTTACCCACACTGGCCAAGTTCTCTGCTTTTAGAATCCTTGCACTAGGGAACTGCCTCACCTCCCTTTATTCCCCTTTCCTCCCTCAACACACAAGTCTTGTTCTTTGCCTTTAGCTCTCATCTCAAATATGGATATCATCTCCTCAAAAAGTCCTTCTCTAACCACTCTCTACCACATTGCCATGATTTACTGGACTACAATCTGTAATCCTGTTTGTTTACCTACTCCCTACAACATAAACTCCATGAAAATTGAAACCTTGTTTATCTTTTTCACTGCTCTACTTTGTATAGATGGTACAGAGTTGACCTTCAGTAAATGTTTGCTGAATTAACAAATGAATAAACAAATAAATGGAACTGAAGCTCAGTTCAGAAGGAAAATCTCAGCTGGAGCTACTAATTTGGGCATCTTCCACATGTGCATGACAAATGATACCAAGGAAGTAGGTATTTTCCATGGGAAGTATAGGGAGAAAATTAAAGAGGGCTTAAAACAGAGCCCAGAGGAACATCAACACTTAAGGGATGAGCAGAAGAGGGGTTGTACACAAAAAGGAACAAAAAGGAAGAACCAGAGATAAAGAAGGAAAACCAGAAAATATTCCCAAAGTGCTGAACGCTGTAGGAGAGCATTCTTTATTAGAAAGGCAGCTTGGCATTAAGGAAAAGTATGTATCATTGAAGTCAGACATATGTTCAACGAACATATTAAGTGCTTACCATGTGCCAGGAACTATGCTAGGAGTTGGGACATAAAATTAAACAAGAAAATAGATCAAATGCTATTTGACGACTATTCAAAGACTGGTACATGGTACAATCTTCTCTAAGCGTGCTATGAGAAAGTCCCAATCTGAATCTTAATGATCACAACTGCTTAGAAGATTAAATGAGATCTTGTTGGTAAAGTGTTGAGTACAATTTCTGCTACACAATAGGCACCCATTCGATCACAGCTACTACTATAAAACTATCTTCCCTTCACTGATAAAAAAAACGTACAAAAAATTACAGCACACTATAGCAATTTACAGTAATCTTCCTAGGGGAATAATTTGATTTAAAAATTCCTATCTATTCTGAGAACACTAAAATAAGCAAAGGGACAGGATTCTTTATAGGGAAACAACTGATAAGTACCAATTCAAGGTTTTTTCCAAGATTCCAGTTTGGTTTTAGCACAGGTACAGAGGTATTTAAGTGACTTAAAAGTAGGTCAACTGACTCACTTCAATACACAGCTATGTTAAGTTCCCCACCCTTCATACACAACTCAGAGAAAGACCATATACCTGCCTTTCCCCTCAAAACACAAGCTCCTTGGGCTTATCTTACTCCAAAACAAGACTTCTTGACTTTTCTAAAACTAGACAGATTAGAAGGAAAAGTATCATAGTTCAGTTATATCTCATTTTTTTTGCTTTTATTTTGTTAGATTATATTCTTTAGTTATCCCCTTTAGAGTCAAGAGGTTTGCTTGTTTTTAAATAAACAACAAAAGTCAACTGAACTGAAAGAACATAGATTCCTCAAAAACACTAAACAAGATAAAAATGCCAGAATATTTCTCACTTAAATTCCAACTGGGAACATGAGGCTGAAATACCATTGACCAACAGGAACCTTTATTCTGCATGCCATGCAATCCAACCCCCAACCAGAATGCCTCCTTCCTACCAGCACACACTATTTTCCATTGATTTCTCTCTACTTCAGTTGTTGTCTAAACTCTAGAGATCAAGGCTTCAGTGATATCTTCCAGGCAAAGGAAAATTATTTTCCTTGCTTCTCTTTTGTTCTTCTCTAACAGACTGCTACTTCTTTTGTCCAGACCATGTGGGCAGCAGGGCTAAAGAACTTCTGCCAGTCATACATGCTTAGCAAGCAAAAAGTAAACAAGACACATTCTTCTAAGCTGAAATGTTTTAAAAGCAAACTACAGCATTTAAGTTTCTGAATATTCCCAGGTAAACAGTCTATTTACTAGGGTATATTAATAGACTGAGGTGTGGAATAAAAAAAAATTCAAAATTTAAACACAGAGCAAAATTTTCATTTAATATTAAGGCCAAAAGAGCATGAAATTGGAAATTAAGACAGAGAAATCCTAATCATGATTGTATCACTATGCAACTGTGCTTTTGACTTTATTTGCTCATTGATGAAATAGGGTAAAGTTACTTTCCCCTTTTCTGCCTTCAAAACAGGCTGAATTTCACAATATCTGATCTCCCTGTAATACAGCATAATTGCCAGCAGTGTACTACTTTCTCAAGGTAATATGCTCCCTTTTAAAAAAGTTAATGAAAAAAAAAAAGTTAATGAAACAGCCTAACTCCATTCTAACAGGGCTTTGTTTTGGGTGGTGGTGGTGGTGGTGTGTGTGTGTTTTCTTCCGAGAATCTAGCGTCAAACAACTGTATCTTGATTTGCCAATTCGTCCGGAATTCAATGACTTTGAGCAGAAGCACAACATTCTCCATCATAATATACAGAGACTCTCTAGCAGCAGTAAATCAACTAAGAGTGGTCATGTGCCCTCAGAAATAAATTGGTAGCAGAAATTAAACACCAAGATGTAATTTCTAGCTTCAAACTCCCTTGTCAGTTTTTATTTCTAAGACATCATTGCAATATTAAAAGAATTCCTAAATTTTACCTTTTAATTTTATACATAAGGCTAAAGCCTAGGAAGTCTCTTAAGATCATTTTTTTCTAATAACAACCATAATATAAATCGATAATCTGGGTCCTTAACAATCTTCAATTGTTTCTCTTTCTCCAACTTATATTCTCATTGTCTGTAATCACCATTTCAGTAAAAGTTCTCTTTCTAATATGACATCATACTTTAAAGCTGTAAAAAAGTATCACTTGAGGTACCTTTTTGGAGTGGAGGGAATCAGGGAAACTTCTTCTCAAACACCCTAGCTTTACTGAGATATAACTGACATACTGAGGCACATTTAACTTACATAGTGGTTGGTTCTTTAATATCATGGGAAATATCCTCAAAGAGTGGTGGTTAGGTAATTAAAAATTATTTTTAAAAAAGTCCTTAAAGTATTCACGCTAAAAATTTGTCTCTCTGAATTCCTTTTAGATCTTAGTGGATCAAGTGGCCTGAAGAACAGGAAATATTATGAAGTCATATCTTTCCAAGTAAAATGCCAATCACACCAACAATCAACATCTTAAACCAAAACAGAATAATGAGTAACATGCAGTAAGGCATGACTCTTTTTCTGTATACACACAATCAGAAGGTTTGGTCATTAAATAGTTTCAGTAGATCTAAGGACTATTTATTTCTGGCTCCACTGATGATAATCTTGAGTCAATTACTTCATATTCCTAGGCAGCAGTAAGGGGAAGGTAAGACTACTTTGTCACTTTTATCCCCTGCCTCTCATGCCAGAATATTCAGTGATGTTTCTGTAACCAAAAACACTTTGGTTTGATTTTACTGTCTCTTCGAATTGCATTCCATTTCAATCTCTTTTTTTTTTTTTCACTGCCAGGCTTCTTAAAGAAGCTGCCCACACTTACTAATTCCATTTCTCTATCCCATATTCCACTTTCTTATCACTGTGCTAGCTTCCAACCTGCTCTACTGAAATTATATTCCTCAATAAGATCTTCCTGTTTTGCCAACACAATGGGAAAAGGAGTAAATTGAAGGGGTCAGCAGACAATTTAGGTTCAATACTTCCCTTTGACATTTACAAGCTGTGTATATTTAAAATTTCATTTCACATCACTTAGCATCACTTTCCTCATCTGTAAACTGAATGGACTGATTAGATGACAATCTCTAGGGTCTCTTCCTCTACGAAACCTATAGTTTTATGACTAAATTTAATCAGTCTTCATATTTTTCTCTTTGCCATATGACACTAATCACCACCTTCACTCCTCTATTATTTGCTCAAAGCTCTTCCACTCATGACTTCAGGTATTATCTCTAAGCTAATATCACCACCGTCGCTAAACCCAAATTCTCTGTTTCCAAATACACAGTCTCTCCACTTAGTCATTCTACCTTCACCAAAGACATAATATACCCAAACTTGTATTTACACCCAAACCAACAAACCATCCTTCAGCTTGCTCCAAATGTCCTATTTCCTTAATAATTCAATTCCTCATTATCCAAAGTCTTGGCTTAAAAGGCAAGTCTGAGTCTTCCTTCCTTCATCTCCTTTTATTAAATCCTGTTGTTCCTTCTTCCTAGATAGCAGATATTCTCCCTTTTAAAATTTCATCATTCATGCCTGGATTACTCTAAAAGCTTACTACTTGTTTTCTCCGTCCTACTCTGTTCACTCTCCAAACCATCCAATATTCTCTTGTACTGTCCAGTATGGTAGCCACTAACTGTGGGTGGCTTTTTAAATTAAAATTAAATAAAATTTAAAATTCAGTTTCTCATTCACACTAGCTACAGTTCAAGGGCTCAACAGCCACATGTGGCTAGTGACTATTACATTGGACAGCACAGATACAGATACATTCCCATCCTCACAGAAAGTTCTACTGGAAGGAGATGTAATCTTAGACAACACTTCTTAGCACCCTATTTACATCATGGGTTTTCTTCTATTTAAGAACATGGGCTGGATTGCTAACACAATCAGATCAGTCCGAAATCTTTATCTGGGCATCTAAACCTTCCAGGCTTGGCTTCATCAAACGTCTTTGTATATCTTCTTTGCCAACACATACTCTGTTGGCCAAACTGTTCTCATTGATCATGTAGGCGATAATGCTCTCATTATCACATTCATTCATTCTTTCATTCAGTAAATAAACAAACTACCTGTGAGACACTTACAGGTTCCAGGAATAACGCAGAAAAGAAAACAGTCAGTAATCTTCCGGCTGGCTCTTTGCTTTCTTTCCTCTCACTGGCTTTCTGCCCATCTATCTTTCAAAGCCCATCTCCTTCAAGCTCTCCTAGCTTACCTTCCCGTCTCTAAGTTCTCAGAGCACTAGTATATAGCCCACATTTGGACACAATTAAATAGAACTTAGTTTTGTCTTCTTTCATGCTTTATCTTCCCAACTAGAATTTAATCTACTTAAGGAATTTGGCACTTACTACCAAAACAGGAGATACTTCTGTGTTAATATGAATTTAACTAAAATCAAAGAGTTATAAGAAACATTGAAATCTTATTTTATATATCTACTAAGTAGGACAATAACATTTGTTCTATCTAGTTCGTAGAATCAAACTAAATAAGACTGAATAACTTTGATTTTTCTTGTTGGCAAGAAGAAATCCCTAGGGATTTATTATTTATAAAAAAGCTAAAAAATAAAGACTAGGCAAAAGATTCGTTTTGCTGTTCTTACATTCAAGGGAAATGATGAAATCACTTTTAGTAAGTTAAACACTAAGATTCCTGTTTGATAATAAAATACAATGATCCATGGAATATTATATTCTTAATTCAGGATGACTCTTTTCTTTCCTTCCATTTCTTCAAATAAATGATCCATTCATGTATTCAATAAATAGGAACTAGACATCTACTATATTCTAGGTGCTGAAAATACATTAATAAAATAGACAAAAACTCTCCAAGGAATTACATTCTTGAGGTGGGCGTGGGAGGGGGAAAGAGAGCAGACAAAATAAATTAGTAAATTATATAGTATATTAGAGTTATTATATACTAGAAGGTAATAAATGCTAGGAATAAAAAATAAAACAAGGAGATATTGTAATTTTATATTTTAGAGTGCTCAGAGAAGGTCTCACTGAGAAGATCTGAGAAGATGACATTTAAGGTAAGATTTGAAAGTCATGACCAAATGAGTGATGTAGCTACCTGGAGGAAGAAGAACCCAGGCAGACAGTAAAGTATACTGCAAAGGTACTGAGGGAGGAGAATGCTTGGTATGTTCCAGGAAGAGCTAGAGGGTCAGTATGGTGAGAGAGTTTAATGAAGAAACTGATTGTGTAGGGCCCTAAAGGCCATGTAAAAGTGACTGAGTGAGGAAAACACTGGAGGATTTTAATCATATGAATAATATCATCTGGCTTAAGTTTTATTAGTATCATTGTGTTTCTTGTGATAGGGATAAATTCTAGTGGGGCAAAAGTTGATGCTAGGACACTGGTTAGGAGGTTAATACAGTAATACAGGTGAAAGAGGGTGGCAGCAGAGAACAGATATTGGCAAATTTTAGATACATTTAAAAGTGGAGTCAAGAGGATTTAATGATATATTGGGAGTGAGAAAGAGGCACCAAAGCTGACTCAAAGATTTCAGGCCTGAAGGGTGGAGGTGCTGTTAACTGAGAAGGGGAAGTTCAAGAGAACCAGGGAGGGAAAAAGATACCAGAAGCTTAGTTTCAGACATATTAAGTCTAAAATGTCCAATAGACATCCTAATGGAGATGTCAAATAGGCAGCTGAATATACAGGTCTGGAATTCAAGGGGAAGATCAGGACTGGGAATATACATTTCAGAACTTTCAACATACAGATGGTATTTAACACTGTAAGACAGGATGAAATCACCAAGAAAGTAGTGAATTGGACTAAGTCCAGGCCATAGCTACATTAATTAAAAGATCAGCAAAGGAGATTGACTAGTGAGGACTAGTGAGGTGGGGGAAAAACCATGAGTGTGGTATCCTGAAAGCCAAGTGAAGAAAGTGTTTCACTAAGGATAGCGACCAACACGCCAAATGTTAAAATCAAGATGAGAACTAAGAACTGATGACTGAATTTAGCAACACAGAGGAGGCACTGGAGATCTTGGCAAAGCATATGTGGGGAAGTGACACGGGTGAAATTAACAACAATGCCAGAGTGAAGGTCTCTATTTCTAAGTCCTCAAAGCTATACAATTAGAGTGGTAATGACAGACATAGTCTCCCTCACTGCTTACTCCTCCTTTGTCTCTCACGGGGAACTACTTTTACTTGAGTAGAAGGACTTGGGAGAAAACGGAGAGGGGCACCTATTGGGAATGTGTGCCATCTTTTCTATGACTTTTCAGGTGGTTGCTGAGTACAATTTGATTATCATATGAGTTGTAACATGTTATTACAATATAATATTGTATAATAGTTGTAATACGTTATTTCCTTTTTTTCCTTTTATTTGAGGATAGACACAGGAAATACAGAGGGTAGTGGTAGAAAGAGTTTCCACTTATCAGCTAAAGCACAAGTATTCCTGACAACTTTAGATGATGAAAAGTTGGTAGACGATGAAAAGTTGTTTAAAAACTCAGCTAATTTAGAGACCAGAATGGGGAATTCCATTTAGCTTGTCCTATAAGATAAGCTATTTTATAACAGCCTTTTGCCCTTTCCCTTAAATTGAAAAACAGGCAAGGTGACTCTTGAAGCCACTATATATATTCAAACACAAATGTGTTTTGTGGTTAATACAACAGCTGGATTAGGTTTGTCAAATCTAGTGACAGCTCAAGTGTTGGGTCACTATTCTCTTCAGCAGAATGAAGTATGAGTCTTTTTTCTCAGTTTAGCCAGACTGAAAGATGTCAGGTCCCTAAAAGTCTCTACATTATAATGTCTAAATACCTAAATGTATTTGTTCATTGAATAACAGAGAAAGGAAATTTCATTAGGATTCTAGTTTCTAAGTAATGATGCTTTTATGCAGGAGTCTATATGACAAAATCTATAGAGGAACAATTTCCTAAATCTCAAAGTCTAGGAAAAATGCAGATATAAAACAGAAAACTTCCCAATAGTCAGTACAGCTCTAGCATTTCTTTTGTGATCATTTTTTTCATACGATGTAGCACTTAGTAAAGGTGGCTATCACCGCTTGACACAGAGCTTTATTTATTTATTTATTTATTTATTTTGTGGTACGTGGGCCTCTCACTGTTGTGGCCTCTCCCGTTGCGGAGCACAGGCTCCGGACATGCAGGCTCAGCGGCCATGGCTCACAGGCCTAGCTGCTCCGCGGCATGTGGGATCTTCCCAGACCGGGGCACGAACCCGTGTCCCCTGCATCGACAGGCGGACTCTCAACCACTGCGCCACCAGGGAAGCCCCAGAGCTTTATTTATAAAGGTGGGGAGGGAAAACCTCTATTTTCCAACATGCAACCAAAGAGAGAGAGAGAAAAAAAAAAAAAGACTGAAAGCCACATTAGTGGCCTTGACTATTTAGAAGTATTTGATAGTTGTAAAATGTGATTTGGAATATTACCTTATATTTAAGAGTTTTAAATACCATTTCAAACATATTCAATGTTTACTTGTGTCTATGAGGTAGCAAGAGTATCATTATGCTACTTTAAGATTCAGGAACTGAAATACAGAGCAATCAAGTGATTTGTCAAAAATCACACAGAACAGGAAACCTGTGGGTTTCTACTTCTGGGCTCTTTCCATCATATCAAAAAGATGAATTTTGGGCCTCCCTGGTGGCGCAGTGGTTGAGAGTCCGCCTGCCGATGCAGGGGATACGGGTTCGTGCCCCGGTCTGGGAGGATCCCATATGCCGCGGAGCGGCTGGGCCCGTGAGCCATGGCTGCTGAGCCTGCGCATCCGGAGCCTGTGCTCCGCAACGGGAGAGGCCACAACAGTGAGAGGCCCGCGTACCACAAAAAAAAAAAAAAAAAAAAAAAAAAAAAAAAAGATGAATTTTAAAATGTGGGTGCCTATAATTCAAGAACTAGAGTGAGGTTGTCAATTTACTGCCATTTCTGATTTTTAGACTTGTCTGTTATCTGGGAGGGAAGGTAATATTAGCAGAGATTCATCAAATATTTAGTTGGTGTCTACTAAGTGGCAAGTCCTATCAGACATGAGATTACTCTGCAGCAGAAGGGAGGCTGGATTAGAAGCAGCCTGAGGTGGTGATGGTGGTAGTAGTATGGGAAGAGATGGAAGAAAGTAGACTAGCCACTTTTTAATTATTCTTTATACTCAAATTCATTCATAAAACAAATACGTATTTAGCACTTACCATGTACCACACAGTATTCTATGTTCCTGTATATAGACATGAACAAAATAGATAAATATCATTATCATAAAGTTTACATGATTGGGGGCAGAATAAGAAAAATATATAGCACATATATCAGATGACAATAAATAAATTGGAGGGGTAAAAGAAAAGAAACTGAGAAGGGAAATAAGGAGAGCTGGGGAACAAGTGTGTGTGTAGGGAGTCATTTTGCTATTTTAAAGAAAACAGTCAGCCAAAGCCTTGCTGAAAAGGTGACCTCGGAGCTGAGACTTCAAGGATATACAAGCCAATATTTGGAGAAAAAGGATTACAGGCAGAAGGAAGGACAAGTGCAAAGGACCTGAGGCTGTGGTGCATTTGAAAAAACAGCAAGGAGCGGGTACAGCTTGAGCAGCTTGAGTAAAGGAAGAGTAGTAAGATGTGAGGGCGACGCTCATCTACATGCATGGCCTCCATTTACTGTGTTCCAAGTTCTCTCCAAGTTAGAATATACACAGAATTTCTACTATATGCTGTAAAATTTCTTGAAGTCCCAAAGGTTGGGTGTTATCTCAATACAGTGATCAATAACATCATTTCCTAAGACTCAGAACTAAAATAAACACTCACCACTAGGTAACTGAATAGCCTGGGTCAGATTTTCAATTTTGTCCAAGGAGAATTTGTTAATTGAGACCAACCTTTGTGGCTAGTTTCCTAAGTCTCAACACACAGACACACACAAAAACACTCTGCAACAAAAAGAGAATGGGCAATTATACTCAGGTGTTGTTTGTATCATTTCAATGTACATTTCATCAAATGATTCGAAGACGGAAAGAATGTTAGAGAAGTATGCTAAGACTTTGCAGTTAAAATTCCATACACTAAGTGGTAATATTAAACAACCCACATACATCATAAGAAGACAGCTTCCTAGTTTTACCCCTCTGTTCACTCCACAGAAGTTACGGCATTTAGGCTGGCAACCTCACTCATTACCTTGGTTAAATTTCCCCATGGAAAATATAAACTAATTCTTGGATTAGATTTTTAAAGGATGTTCACATTAGAACTCCCTAAAAATAACACATACTGAATATGACATACCTCTCCCTCTCAACAAAACCATATCTGGTGATCTTGCTCCCTTCCTGGAATATTTTCCTCTTGTCCTTCATCAACATCAGTGATTTGCAAAGGAAGGGGTTCTCCAGGACTATGCATCAGAGGGGTGAAGGATTTTGCAAGTCACCTTCCAAGTGACTACTACCTTAAGCCTAAGTCACATTTTTTTTTCAAAACCAAATGATAATTTTATTATAGATACAACTAAAATACCTGGAATATATAATTCATATCAAACTATAAAGTTCAATATAACTTCCAGGGATGTAAAAAAGACTAAGGAATCTTTCAAGTTTAGGTGATTAAAATTAATGAGAGGAAACGTTCATTTCTGCCTCTTACTGTTGTGGCCTCTCCCGTTGCGGAGCACAGGCTCCGGACGCGCAGGCTCAGCGGCCATGGCTCACAGGTCCAGCCGCTCCGCGGCGTGTGGAATCTTCCCAGACTGGGGCACAAACCCATGTCCCCTGCATCGGTAGGCGGACTCTCAACCACTGCACCACCAGGGAAGCCCATAAGTCGCATTTTTGAGGTATGTTGGGGCTAACGGGAAGGGAAAGTCGAGAACCACTAATCCAAATTCTTTAGGTCCAGCTAAAATCCCACTTCCTCTACAGGGCTTTTCAAGCCCACCTCAGGTTCAAAGGACGAGTTAATTTGTAAAAATACAAAGCTTATATTAGCTTTTTACCTTTCTCCCCCCTCCCCCAGTTATGATTAACTTTTCCTTAAGAGTAAGAAGAGTGTGTTTTGTCCAAGAAAAAGGACTTGGATTCCAATATACCATCATAAGAAGAAAATTCTGTTGTGTATAAGGTAAACTTCCATTATAAGGAATATCTGTTTCCACAGAGAAATTTTAAATTTTCTCCTGACAAAGAAGAGGTAGAAGAATTGTACACCATCTCAGCACTTGGTCTCTAATAAGTGTAAAACTAATTCTCTTGCTATTTTCAAATCTGAATTATCCAGAGCCGGCTAGAATCTAAACTCTAAGCCTATCCATTAGAGTCATGAATTTATTTACTTTAGCTAAGAACAACTGTATAACATTAGATTCCTCCTGGTATAAAACGACATATTTTCCTTGGTGTTTGCTATATAAAGTCATTTTTCTTAGGACTATAATCTGGCTCACAAACAGATCACGTAATTTTACATCTCTCAAGGATCCTCGATGACACTTTTCAGATGAGGAGAAAGCTTCAGAGAGGTCAAATTACTTGTCTAAAGTCACAAAGCCAGCCACAGTTTACTTAATTTCAATGATGAACACCTTTGGGATATATTTTATTGAATGAAAAGGAAAGCTATGAAATGTTTATTATACGTGTTACCTTTGGATTTTAGACACTGTTGGCTTTAACATGGATTCTTCTCAAACACTAAATTTCTAATAAAGGCACACAAAGTAATCTGCTTCTTACAAAACTTTTGATGGAAACAGGCTGAAATTTAATGGTAATTTCCTGTGCTACCACAAGGCAAATTCAATTTGCATTGTTTTCTTTTTTTTTAAAATAAATTTATTTATTTATTTATTTTTGGCTGCGTTGGGTCTTCATTGCTGTGCGCGGGCTTTCTCTAGTTGCAGCAAGCGGGGGCTATTCTTCGTTGCGGTGCGCGGGCTTCTCATTATGGTGGCTTCTCTTTGTTGCGGAGCACGGGCTCTAGAGCACAGGGTCAGTAGCTGTGGTGCACAGGCTTAGCTGCTCCGTGGCATGCGGGACCTTCCCGGACCAGGGATTGAACGCGTATCCCCTGCATTGGCAGGCGGATTCTTAACCACTGCACCACCAGGGAAGTCCCTGCATTGTTTCCTGTTTTTTTTTTTTTTTTTGCGGTACGTGGGCCTCTCACTGTTGTGGCCTCTCCCGTTGCGGAGCACAGGCTCCGGACGCGCAGGCTCAGCGGCCATGGCTCACGGGCCTAGCCGCTCTGCGGCATGTGGGATCTTCCCGGACCGGGGCATGAACCCGTGTTCCCTGCATCGGCAGGCGGACTCTCAACCACTGCGCCACCCGGGAAGTCCCCTGCATTGTCTTCTTATTCAACATGTTTTGCAGTAGGACTGTTACAGGTCCATGTATATAGCAGAGGTTAGTCGTAACTAACCCCAGGGCATCCAAAAGAGTAAATTCTTCTAATTTCCTCATGTAAGCCAAAATGATTAAGAACAAATCAGAATATTTTATTAAGTATTACATGCCACTTCTACATACAGATATAACAAGTAAAATGTCTTCTTGCCTTTATACACCATTCCCAAAATGTGCTTTCATTATAGTATGGTTAACTTACTCCAAAGAGGTCCATCTAAACACTTCTTAAAGCGTTGGTAACTCTATACTACAAACTTATGTGTTATATGCAAGAGTTATCTTCAATCTGTGAATAACATGTATGATTGGGAGAAAGTATCAACCCCAGAAGAATATCATCTTCCAACCATTAACGTTTAAGTAAACTATCGGCAATGGTTTTCACTGAAGAACAATGAGGCTGAAATTCAATTCTACACTTTGATCTTTTAACACATTTGACTTAGACTATTATTTAACAAAGTGTATGTACATAGTAAATAATTTTTAAAAGCAAGTCTCCCAGGCTTACCTGGTGGCACAGTGGTTAAGAATCCGCCTGCCAATGCAGGGGACACGGGTTCGTGCCCCGGTCTGGGAAGATCCCACATGCCGTGGAGCAACTAAGCCCGTGCGCCACAACTTCTGAGCCTGTGCTCTAGAGCCCGCGAGCCGCAACTACTGAAGCCCATGTGCCTAGAGCTCGTGCTCCACCACAAAGAGAAGCCACCGCAATGAGAAGCCTGCGCAACGCAATGAAGAGTAGCCTCCCACTCGCTGCAGCTAGAGGAAGCCCGGGTGCAGCAACGAAGACCCAATGCAGCCAAAAATAAATAAATAAAGTAAATAAATTTATTTAAAAAGATCTATGACACTAAAAATGAGGATATCAATTTATTTAAAAAAAAAAAAAAAAAAAAGCTAGTCTCCCTCCCACCCCCAACCCAAGTCTCCCAGGTCCAATCTTCTCAGAGGCAATCAACTGCTACCTATCCAAAGATAGCCTATGTGTATGAAAAAAAAAGGTGTGTGTGTATATGTGCATATTTCAAAGTGTAGTTTTAAAGTACAGTCACTTCTTTGCAACAATACTTACAGAATGACAGAATAATAAAAACACCATAATCTTAAATTCTTAAATTAATATAATGCTTCATAGTTTTCAAAGTGCTTTCAAGTATCAGCTCATTGATCTTCAAAACTAACAGCCCTTGGTAAACATATTCCAACTTCAAAGAATCTAATTGAGTCATTTAATATAGCCATCTCTTTCAGGAAAATGATACTCAAGTTAACACCAAATGAAAGCTGTGTACTTAAAAAACAAAAAAGCAACACACTCCAAGGAGATTTTACTGTCTTCTCTTGGTAGCATATTCCAGTGTCTCAAATCTACAGTCAATAACTTACTGTTATTGACTATTATTTTTAAATAATAAACTGGCATCAACACCATGAAAACATTTCAGAATTACAATACACATATTTTTAAATTAGTTTCTCTCTTTCAGCCTATTATTGCCAATATAATTGAATAGGAAAGGCATTCTCTATTCCTTATCTATTCCCACCACATCCACAATATATGGAACTGATTTTACTAGGGTCTCATTTCATGTAACAGAAGAGCAGCATCCATCAGTCTTCCTATTTTGGTTATGTAATGCATCAGAATGACCTTATAACGTTGATGACATTACTACCTGACTTAAGCCTCCTAAAAGTGGGTTAATGATTAACATGAAGATGTAACATTTAACTGACAGCAAAATATAAATATAAAACATTATATTTACAAGTATGAAACTAGTTGATGTCTGAAGTAACATAGAAAATTAAATTTTAAAAGCATGAAAAAGAAAAAAAAAAGCATGAAAAAGATGTTGTATACATTTCCATTATTTAAAAGCACCCATCTGGTACTGACTCCCTTGCCTATGTATTTGAGTTGTTTAATTACATAAAATACTACTTCACTGTACCCATATAGTATTTATCATTAAAAGGGTTTGAAATATTTTCTTTTTAATTGTGGTAAAAATACATAAAATCTACCATTTTCGCCATCAAAATACTTTTTTGTTTTTTGCGGTACGCGGGCCTCTCACTGTTGTGGCCTCTCCTGTTGTGGAGCACAGGCTCCGGACGCGCAGGCTCAGCGGCCATGGCTCACGGGCCTAGCCGCCCCGCGGCATGTGGGATCTTCTCGGACCGGGGCACGAACCCGTGTCCCCTGCATCGGCAGACGGACTCTCAACCACTGCGCCACCAGGGAAGCCCCATCAAAATACTTTTAAAAGACCCCAATTAATTTACTTAAAATGGAAATGAGATCCCTATTCCTTTTACTAATAAGAGTACATTCACTGAAAGATTAAGTCAATCATGTATATTATCACAGGTCATAAACCCAAAAGAAATCAGGTGGAAATTCAAAGGAGACTACGTTTGAAAATTTAATAGTTTTAAGAATTCAGATTATGATCAACACTTCTCTAAATCTTAAGTCTCTTAAGCTGGTACCAAACTGACACCAAATAATAGGACACTATCAAATGTAGGAAGGGCAAGAGTAACATTTTTAGACAAAAATATTTTCAAGTGCTCTACAAATCTGAATGAAATTATTTCAGTAAGTCAACAGGTGAATTGGGGGACAGAAGTCCCACAACTCCTATTTCTCGGTCATTAATCTCTTCACAGGCCAACCCAGAATACACTGGTATGGTTTTTATATTCTATGTTTTTCACCATATGAAAAATTTTAATATAGCCAAAGAAAGCTCTCCAACTGAGTAGGAAAGAAATGTGATATGAATGAAAAAAGAATCAAGTCATCATTGATTTGCTGTTATTTTAATTATCTTTGATACAGAAAGTAGATTCTGTGTGGCTATATCTGTCCTAAAGAAAGTAAGCCTCCTGTGAAAATGTGAAAATAAATGTGAACCCCAAACCGAGATAACTATTGAGCATCCATTCCTGGAAAATTAAAGTTCAAGCTATTATCTTAGAACAAACTGTATAGCCTTTATCTTTCATTTTAGAAAGGTCAGAAAATACATGTTCACATTTTCTTACATGTGAGTAAAGAAACAATGGAAGGCTAAATAAGAAACTGGTTACCTATGGAAGCAGGGATACAAAACCGTTGAAAAGACATGGAAGCAAGAGTTCACAGTTATGTAATTTTTTATTTTTGAACTACAGAAATGATTACTATTAAAAAATAAAAGAGGGGCTTCCCTGGTGGCGTAGTGGTTGAGAGCCCACCTGCCGATTCAGGGGACACGGGTTTGTGCCCCGGTCCGGGAAGATCTCACATGCCGCGGAGCGGCTAGGCCCGTGAGCCATGGCCACTGAGCCTGCGCGTCCGGAGCCTGTGCTCCGCAACGGGAGAGGCCACAACAGTGAGAGGCCCGCGAACCGCAAAAAAAAAAAAAAAAAAAAAAAAAAAAGAGTATAATACTCTTACTGAAACAATCAGTCTTAAAACTATTTTCTCAAAGCCGCCTCAGCTTTTATCATACCTTCTAAAAAACTGAAATTCCGGAATAGAAGAAAAAAACTGATTTTCTGTTACCCATTTAAAAGATTTGAGGGGGCTTGGCGGGGAGGGACAACAGAGCCAGAGTGAGTTAAAACAAGACTTTCTGAATTTTTAATTCATTGTATTTCATCCCTTAAACATTATTATAGAAACTCAAGAGTAAATTCTTCTCCTTAACAAAGACATTTTCTAAAAGGCAATACAGTTTATAAAGTTTCATGTAAGTACATGCAGTTAAGCTTCAACTACATTTAATATGGCTTTATTAAATCAACTATCTTACTCAGATTTATGTTTCTCTGGCCAAATAAACAACTTTGTGGAAAACACTTAGCAAGTTTTACTGATATATTCAAACCCTATCAAACATTAATTTCAGCCCTATTGAAAAGGGCTGCTCTAAAGAAGTTACCTAAGTTATTTACTACACTGTTTTCTATAAGCATGGAGAAATATCATAGTCCATGAGAGTAAACTGATTAATACACCAGAAATTTAGGGAGGCAGTTGGTGTGGGGAAGCAGAATGGGTTTAGAGTTAGACCTAAGTCTGCCTCTGGCTGATCTTGGGAAAATTAACTTCTCTGAACCTGTTTCTTTTTCTTTCTTTTTTTTTTTTTTTTTACGGTACGCGGGCCTCTCACTGTTGTGGCCTCTCCTGTTGCGGAGCACAGGCTCCTGACGCACAGGCTCAGCGGCCATGGCTCACGGGCCTAGCCGCTCCACGGCATGTGGGATCTTCCCGGACCGGGGCACAAACCCGTGTCCCTTGCATCGGCAGGTGGACTCTCAACCACTGCGCCACCAGGGAAGCCCCCCCGCCGCGCTTTTTTTTTAAAGTAATTTATTTATTTATTTTATTTTTGGCTGTGTTGGGTCTTCGTTGCAGCAAGTGGGGGCTACTCTTTGCTGCGGTGCATGGGCTTCTCATTGTGGTGGCTTCTCTTGTTGTGGAGCACAGGCTCTAGGTGTGTGGGCTTCAGTAGCTGTGGCATGCAGGCTCAGTAGCTGTGGCTTGCAGGTTCTAGAGCGCAGGCTCAGTAGTTGTGGCGCACGGGCTTAGCTGCTCCACGGCACGTGGGATGTTCCCCGATCAGAGCTCGAACCCGTGTCCCCTGCATTGGCAAGCAGATTCTTAACTATTGTGCCACCAGGGAAGCCCCTGAACTGTTTCTTTAATGACAAAATGAAGCTGATACCACCTAACTTTAAGGATCATTAGGAGAATTAAATGTAATGTGCAAAACTGGCAGGTTTCAGACTATTTCGGCTGGCTCATGAAGAGGACTTAGGGAAGAAAGAAAAAGCTTTCCTTAGCGACCATTTTGAAGTCACATGTGAGAAAACTATAAAGGAAGAAAATAATCTAAAATGGCAAGGAAAAGGAACTTTTCTGGGAGCCGGGTAACTGGGATCTGGTCAAAGAGAATAACTGAGCATCTAGCTTTTAAAATGAAGATTTTTACTTCATCTATTTTAATTTACTTCCTCCTTTTCACTTAGTTCAGATGTCAATATACACTAGCCTGAAGGAATCATTTGAATATTCTAGGGGAAATATCCAGTGTAAGTAAACATGACTATCAAACTTAAAAATAAAAAGCAGCTAAGGAATAAATAGAAGTCTGTTGGTGAAAAAAAAACCCATCTAAATTAGATACTGTGTTTTAAATCACTGCAAACATTTATGAATATTTTCTTTCAGAAAATTTCCAACAAAATTTAAAGATGATCACATGAATATTTCTTCTCATCAAAATAGGAAATTGCTTTATAAATATGAGATCATCTTAAGACAAGTCTACATTTGTGGGAGATTATCTCTTATTGGCAAAAACACTTGTTTGTAAAGCTGGAATCATATGAAATTGCCATTGTTCAACTGTTTTTGACCTGCAAAAAACCAATTTCACTTTAAGTGTTCCACGTGTGCCAGAAATACCATGCACTGGGGTACAACAGGGCCTCTGTTTTCAGGTAACGTGGATTTAGCCAAAAAGACAGAATAGAGGCACAGTGCATTCACTGTAGTTTAAAAAAATTTTTCTGACGTAACTATTCAGTGTCTCCTCCATATTTTAGTGCCATACAGACTGAAACAATTAAGAATATTATTTTTTCAATTCATTACTGAATTTTTTTCAATTCATTACTATGCTAAGGACTCTTGATAGAAAACAAATTTCCTTCGATTTGGTCCTGACCATCCAGTTTAGGACCCAGAAACCATGTTAAAATGGAGAGGGATGTTAGAAAAAGGAATTAAAAGAGGTCACCTCTTGGAGTCTTTTTACATAATCTGTACCTTTATTTCTTCATGTTATAGAGAAGATGTGCTCCTAATCCCCCTAAAAGTGTTTTTTTCCCCCCTATAAATCACGGTCATGCATACAGTACAGAGAGAAAAGAGTATTAAAAGTTCACAAAATAATTGGGAGAGAAATACCTAGAAAGCAGTTATTTTCTACTTAGAAACTTATCACCTAGCTCTCACTTGTTTCAAACATCCTTATGCAGAAGGGTCACTGCCCTGACAATCTACACAACTTCCGCTTTTTAGTTGTACTATATATTTGAAAATACGTGATCAGAGGTTCACGTGAAGGAGAAACAAAAATGCTCTCTTTACTGTTTAGGAGAAACGTGGAGGCTTCCCAGCCCCCTCACCCCCACCCACACACCTGGAATGAGGAGAAGGGAAGCAAGGAAAATTTATTCTAATACTCCTAAAAAGTCCCTGTTAGGCTTGGAGATCCAAGAAAAAAGATGAAATTTGACATGGGGATGAAGGCAAGAGCTTTGCTCATTTTTGCTTGAATGCACACATCCTACACTGGGGTCACCTGTGAGGAACTAAAGGTTTCCCCTTAAGACAATAAGGCATTTCAGGATTTAACAATTCTAACAACCAAGGAAGTGTAGAATGTCTACTGATTTACTATTTGTTTAAGCTTCTGTCTGCAGAGAATGAACTGTGACACAATTTAGCCACCAACTGCTACATTTTAAAAATAGAGCTTTAAAAAACAGAATGGGTTTTTGAAATAAGCTCAACTCTCAGCACACCTCTTTCCAAAGTAGTTTCTGCACTCACTTAAAAAGAGAGCTCAATGACTGCGTCAACAGAGGTCCACTGCCAAGGCTGATTCATAAAATCAGCAGCCCCTCTTCTAAGAGGGCTTTGCTTTCTCTCTTTCTTTTTTTAAATTTAAGTTTGATTTTCTTAGTTTAAAAGAAGTTTGCCCTCAAAGCTGCACACGTGAAACCTGTTTTTGAATCACAACTCTGTAAAAATTGATTCCTCAGCCTTCAGGTTACTGCTTTTCACACACTCCTTAATGAAGGAATAAGTGAGTTTCTTAATACAACCACTCATGTTAACATTTTCAAGCCGGTCATGCTTATTGAACTATTTTATGGTAGTTTTCCCCAGTTTAATATTAAACTCTGTGTGAAAGCACTGATTCCAAAGACCAATAAAGCTTTCTCATTTGGGTCAAAAGCTGCTACATGAATTGCTAATTAAACATGCACTTTTTACCCACTATTCTCTCCTTCACCACACCCTCTGGAAACTGTAACTGAGAAGCAGACTACAACTTCCTGCAAATTCACAGATGATAGCTCTAGTTTTAGGGGAACAGAATCCGGGGTTTCCAGTGCAGTCAGCCTTAAACCTTTGTGTCTGTCTGAGGAAAGAACAAAAGGCGGCGCTTCCTCCCTCTGTCCCTCCTTACCACCGGAGGAGGCAGGCTTGACAGAACAGTTCTAGAGAAAAAAGGAGACCACGCCAAAGCTGGTGAGAGTTTCCCCTAAACACACACACAAAGCTACCCAAGGTACCCACCTTGGATAGCTGCCTCCTGAGGCTAAAGCGCTGAACCATGGTCACCCTGAGTAATCTTCAGACAAAGCAATCCACGCAGGGAAGGGCTTTTTAAAAAACAGCTTCTTGTAAAAGTCGGTGGCAAAACATTTTGAAGACTATCACAGAAGTCCAAAGAATGTGCCTGGGAGTCTTAGCAAACTTGGAAGCCCTTCATTGTTCTACGGGAGATACGGCAAAGCCCACGTAGGAGGGAGAGGGCGGCAGACGCGGCGGGGAAGGCGGAATCCTGGAGCTGCTGCGCCCAGTGCCCGGCCCTGCTAGCACTTCCTGTGAGTCAGCCGAGAGGGGTCCAGGCAGAAGGACCACCCCTTCCCTTTCCACCAAATCATTAGCCTAGGATGCCGCCGTGGTGCCACCTGAGACTCCGGGGACGGACCTGATTGTCTGTGTGGGAGGAGGACCGGAGCGCTGGGGTCAGAAGGCATCTGCCTCCAGGAGAAACTGGCAACCGCGACGATTCCTCCCACCCGACCCCTCCCAGTGGAGGGGGTCCGCGGCAAAGACAACAACCCCTACTCAACCTCCGCCGCAGGTAATCTTGCTGGGCGAAACCGTGTGAAAGAAGCCCTACTCCGAGAAGGAAACTCCTCCCCGCCGGCTCGGCAGCCGTCCGGCTTTGTCTAAGTAATTGGCCAAGCCTTTCCTCTTACTCACAGGGAGGGGTCCGGCCAGCCTGGGGCAGGAATGTCAGGTGCAGAGACACCTATTCCGAGGGTGACTTCAACTTCTTTAGCAAGTTAAACAAATTGAAACTGTCTCCTGAGATGCTTTCCCTCTCTCATTAGAACAATGTAACTTTTAAAAATCTACACACAAAAGGAACAGCTCAGACTGAATTAATGCAGGTAAAAAAGGTATGAAAAAATGCCAATTGTGAGGGCAGTTCCAAAGATAAAAAAATATTTTGTTATCATTTACCAGTTCTTCCTATCTATTTGATTCTGCTTCCAGACAGCAAATTTAAGGATAAAGCTTCATTTTAATGAAACTGTCCACTCTATATGCTCCTCTCCAAATTTTTCATTACTTCTGAATGAATTTAATAACTGACCAAGGCAGAACTTTTTGGCATATATTAATTTTTTCCTGCTCCAGTGACTCTCAATTCTCTGTGAGCATGATGACGTGTTAGGCTACATACAGCCTTTTTGAAGTGAACCTACTATATGCAGTTGTTGTGTTGAGTACTTAACATCTTTCATACCATTGATTTCTCAAACCTGTGAAATATGTATTAATATCCAACTCAGACAAGTAAAGCAGGGATCTTCTCTCTAAAATCTCAATATTATGAGTAAACCATATAGTGTTACTAAATTTTTTCTTCAGGTGAGAAAAATGAAAAATGAATTCGAAAAGATAGATCTTGGGGCTTCCCTGGTGGCGCAGTGGTTAAGAATCCGCCTGCCAATGCAGGAGACATGGGTTCAAGCCCTGGTCCGCGAAGATCCTGCATGCCATGGAGCAACTAAGCCTGTGCGCCACAACCACTGAGCCTGCACTCGAGAGCCCACGAGCCAAAACTACTGAAGCCTGCGCGCCTAGAGCCCATGCTCTGCAACAAAGAGAAGCCACCACAATGAGAAGACCGCGCACCACAACGCAGAGTAACCCCTGCTTGCCACAACTGGAGAAAGCCTGCGTGCAGCAACGAAGACCCAATGCAGCCAAAATTAAATAAATCAATAAATAAAATTAAAAAAAAGATCTTTGAGCAATGGTTATTCTCAACTATGCCCATATCACACACTACTGTTTCCAATTATCACCAAATATGATGCACAATTTTAAAAAATTCACCTAAAATATGACACACATTTCACAGTACCTCAGGAAGAGGAGAAAAGATGTATCAAATTCAAACAAATAGCAGGATGCCAAGGCTCCAAAAAATTACTCTAACCAAAACGCATATATGAAATTTTTATTCCAAAAAACCTTAAATGGAAAAGAATTGCACATATTTAACTAAACTTTGTGATATTCCAAAGCTTACAAAAACTATTAGAACAGCTCTGAATGAAAGTGAAGACTCCTTCATATCTGGGTTCAGAGTATGCAATGTAACCTAACAGTTAAACTAACTGATTGAAATTTAATTCGAAGTGGAAAGTAGGCTGACAGAGAACTTGAATTCTGTGTTTTCTTCTTAATGGTAAGAGTACCAGTACCTCCGTTTTTCTCCTACAAAGAAAGAAACCAAGTATTCAGAAAACTCCTCCTGGGAATGCAGAAGAATTAATGAGATGCTTTCGGCTTGCATGATCTTAGTTCCCCAACCAGGGACTGAACCCACACCCGTGGCAGTGAAAGCGTGGAGTCCTAACCACTGGACTGCCAGGGAATTCCCAAGACATAGTGTCTTTAAACATAAACATGAGGTGTTTCTGATACAAGCAACCAGAATCCCAGCATTGCTGTAAGATTCTTTCTAACCCTACCCCTACCAAAAAAAAAAAAAAAAAAAAAGAAAAGAAAAGGGTTAAAGGAATTAGAAAAAAATGTCAAAAGTCTACAGACTCAACTACACATTAAATATCAATCATAACTGAACAGGGTATAAATCCTCAAAGTGCCAGATACACATAAGAAGACTTAAAAGGATGGTGTCTTCATTCTAGGAGGAACCTACTCAGTTTCTGCCTATTAAAATAAAGATAAAACTGGAATTGTTTAAATGCAATAAAACCTGTTAAAAGTAATTCAAACACATGAATCCAATTCATTCCTTGATAAAACAAAAAACTGAAAAGATCCTCAATAAATTGAGCTGTTAGGGGAAAGATTAGAATCTCTAAGTTTCATTTATTTTGAGGAGTCTGGCAGCTTTTTGGATGAGAATAGCAGACCAAGATCAAAGGTTACAAAATAATAACAGGAAACGTAAAAATGCATAACCGAGAGAAAAATCAACAGCCCTGTAATCATTCCCTAATACTCCAGGACCCAAATATACAATGCCATTTTCATTAGTCTGTGACTAAAAATCCACATCTTTTTCTTCTTTTCTTTTTTTAAAATAAATTTATTTATTTAATTGATTGATTTTTGGCTGCGCTGGGTCTTTGTTGGCTGCATGCGGGCTTTCTCTAGTTGCAGCGAACGGGGGCTACTCTTCATTGCGGTGCACAGGCCTCATTGCGCTGGCTTCTCTTGTTATGGAGCACAGGGCTCTGGGCACATGGGCTCCAATAGTTGTGGCACACGGGCTCTAGAGCGTAGGCTCAGCAGCTGTGGCGCACAGGCTTAGTTGTTCCGCGGCATGAGGGATCTCCCCGGACCAGGGCTCGAACCTGTGTCCCCTGCATTGGCAGGCAGATTCCCAATCACTGCGCCACCAGGGAAGCCCCACATCTTCTTACACTCTATGCAGAAGCAGGTAAGAACTGTCCATAGTGTTCTTAATACTTTTTGCATCATGTACTCTTTGTGAATCTGTTAAAACCTATGAACTCAGTCACTGGAGTGACATACAGGAAATGCATGAATGGACATACTCATGGACATAGTCAGTGTTTTTGATACCATTCCAAATGGTTCATGGATTCCACTAAAGCTTGTTGATAGATGCTATATTAAGAACTCTTGGAAAAGGGAACCCTCATACACTGTTTGTGGGAATGTAAATTGGTGCAACCACTGTGGAAAACAGTATGGAGGTTTCTCAAAACACTAAAATAAGTAATAATAATAAATAATAGCTACCATGTTAAAAAAAAAAAAAAAAAACCTAAAAAAAGAACTACCATATGACCCAGCAATTCCACTCCTGGGTATCTACCCAAAAAAACCCAAAAAACACTAATTGATAAAGATATATGCACCCCAATGTTCATAGCAGCATTATCTACAATTCCCAAGATACCGAAGCAACCTAAGTGTCCATCAACAGATGAATGGATAAAAAAGATGAGGCAAATATATATCTCTCATTCTTTTTTACGGCTGAGTAGTATTATATATAATGGGAAACTACTCAGCCATAAAAAAACAATGAAACCTTGCCATTTACAGCAACATGGATGGACCCAGCGGCTATTAATGCTAAGTGAAATAATTCAGAGAAAGACAAATACTGTATGATATCACTTATATTTAGAATCTAAAAAAATACAACAAACTAGTGAATATAACAAAAAAGAAGCAGACTCACAGATGTAGAGAACAAACTAGTGGTTACCAGTGGGGAGAGGGAAGGGGTAGATATTTTATAATAACTATAAATGGAGTATAACCTTTAAAATTTGTGAATCACTATATTATACACCTGTGACTTATGTACTATTTCTGTACATCAAGTATACTTCAATAGAAAAAAAAAAAGAACCCTCGTTCCTGTCATGACTGAAAAAGAGCTGATCATCATCAATCACTAAGCTATCTTGTTTTCTGCTTTCCCCCATAGGTAACAGTTCTTAGTAAAACTGGGAAACAGAAAGAAAAAAAAAAGCCTGTTCCTTACATTTTCCTTACTGTATGTCATAAGATAATCTACCTCCAAAGCCACAAATGGTCTTTATAAAATGGTCTTCTATTTTGTTTTAATTTTTCTTCATTACCATTATAGAAAAAAAAATTATTTTATTCTCCTTGTTTTATCCATCATATACAACTCCACACTGAGGATAATATTAAAACTTATTGAACTGTATGTTTTCCTGCACATGTATAAACATATTCATGTCTGTTTGTTTGACAAAACTAGGACTGTACTGTTACTACTGAAAAAAAAATTCAGAAACATCTTGGATGAAAACTTATGAAATTTAAATAATTATCCCATTGGGCTTCCCTGGTGGCGCAGTGGTTGGCAGTCCGCCTGCCGACGCAGGGGACACGGGTTCGTGCCCCGGTTTGGGAGGATCCCACATGCCGCGGACCGGCTGGGTCCGTGCGCCATGGCCGCTGAGCCTGCGCGTCCGGAGCCTGTGCTCCGCAACGGGAGAGGCCACAGCAGTGAGAGGCCCGCGTAGCACAAAAATAAATAAATAAATAAATAAATAAATAAATAAATAAATATCCCAATTTAGCTGGTTTCTATATTCAAAACACGTGCCCCTCCCTTTACACCAGCTTAATTCTTAAAATTCTCTGTAAACACATTTAAAAAATAAACTGATATTAAAGTTTTGTATTTACTATTGAAATTGAACATCATGTATTACAAGTTACACTTTTACAGAGAAGGAACTAAAATTCAAAGAGATTTTCAAACTTGCCCCAAATCACAAAATTGGTATTAGAATTGGGACTAGAACCCCAAATACCCAGATTTCACTACGCTGCTTTTCCCATTACATCATGCTTCCTCCTATTGGGTTAGCCCAAAAAGTTGGTTCGGTTTTTTCCGTAAATGTCTCTAGTAGCACTTAGTTGGCTCTAACTTCATTCGAAACAATTTTGTTAGATTGTATTGTGACAGCTGTCATATCAGCATGCATTAAAAAAAAAACATTAAAGTTGGTGAATTTTTGTGTAGCCATTTTAATACTGAAGATGGAAGAAAAAAAGCAACATTTTCGGCATATTATGCTTTATTATTTCAAGAAAGGTAAAACCTCAACTGAAACACACAAAAAAAGATTTGTGCAGTGTATGGAGAAGGTGCTGTGACTGATTGAACGTGTCAAGAGTGGTTTCTGAAGTTTCATGCTGGAGATTTTCTTGCTGGACAATACTCCATGGTCAGGTAGACCAGATGAAGTTGATAGCAATCAAATCGAGACATTAATTGAGATCAACATCATACCGCAGGGGAGATAGCCGACATACTCAAAATATCCAAATCAAGTGCTGAAAATCATTTGCACCAGCTTGATTATGTAAATCGATTCGACGTTTGGGTTCCCCATAAGTGAAAAAAACCTTCTTGATGGTATTTCCACATGTGATTCTCTACTGAAACGTAACGAAAACGTTTCATTTTTAAAACAAATTGCGACAGGCAATGAAAAGTGAATATTGTACAATAATGTGGGATGGAAGAGATTGTGGGGCAAGCGAAATGAACCACCACAAACTACACCAAAGGCCGGTCTTCATCCAAACAAGGTGATGTTGTGTACATGGTGGGATTGGAAGGGAGTCCTCTATTATGAGCTCCTTCTGGAAAACCAAATGATTAATTCCAGCAAGTACTGCTCCCAATTAGACCAACTGAAAGCAGCACTCAACGAAAAGCATCCGGAATTAGTCAACAGAAAACTCATAATCTTCCATCAGGGTAATGAAAGACTGCATGTTTCTTTGATGACCAGGCAAAAACTGTTATAGCTTGGCTGGGAAGTTCTGATTCATCTGTCACATTCACCAGACATTGCACCTTTGGATCTCCATTTATCTTGGTTTTTTACAGAATTCTCTTAATGGAAAAAATTTCAATTCCCTGAAAGACTGTAAAAGGCACCTGGAACAGTTCTTTGCTCAAAACGGTAAAAAGTTTTGGTAAGATGGAATTATGAAGTTGCCTGAAAAATGGCAGAAGGTAGTGGAACAAAATGGTAAATACGCTGTATGATAAAGTTCTTGTGCTATAATATAGGGACAGTGGTGGCACAAAGGAGGCAAAGATGAACTTTCTGTGGGACAAGAAAAATCTTAAAGTTGGAGTCTTTAAGGCTGGATAGAAATTCTGCAAATGGACAAAAAAGGGGAAGGGCATTCCAGGCAGTAGAAAAACACAAGTTAAAGACACAGAGGCACAAAACAAGTGATGGGCTTCCCTGGTGGTGCAGTGGTTGAGAGTCCGCCTGCCGATGCAGGGGACACGGGTTCGTGCCCCGGTCCGGGAAGATGCCACATGCCGCAGAGCGGCTGTGCCCGTGAGCCATGGCTGCTGAGCCTACGCGTCCGGAGCCTGTGCTCCGCAACAGGAGAGGCCACAACAGTGAGAGGTCCGCGTACCGCAAAAAAAAAAAAAAAAAAAGACACAGAGGTGCAAATCAAGTGATAAGTAAATTTTATAGTTTTTCCACACTAACAAGGCAACATGTTGTAAGCTTGAATATTTTTCAGAATATTTTTTCTTTGTGGAATGGGAATGTAGATTATAAAAAAATTCATTTATTCCGTCTTTCTAAATTGTACATGTTTGTTAACTATTTTGCAATAAACTGCCCAAATGGGTATATATATAGCCCATCATTAACGAATAATAATGTGATAGGTTCTTTCTTTACAGAAGTTATGATTGTTTCAGTTGTTGTCTGTCTTTAAAGCAAAGAGAGAAAAATCTATTTTCAAAAAGTTTAGTAAATAACATCTCCAGTTTCAGGATTCCCTATGGCAATTCAGGCCCCTTGAATGATATGATCGTCTGTCTTGCAGAAATAAATTTCTTTTGGGAATCCCACAATAGATAACAATAAGATACCTTATTTTATCTACCCAAGAACAGATTAAGTAACTTGTGAAGTTATTTACAAAAGTCCAAGCCACTGTCAATATAAATAACCCTGAAAGTAGTATAATTTATTAAGTAGTATGATGTTAAAAGATACTGATGATTAAAAAAATTTGAACACCTGGGCTTCCCTGGTGGTACAGTGGTTAAGAATCCGCCTGCCAATGCAGGCGACACGGGTTTGAGCCCTGGTCCGGTAAGATCCCACATGCCGCGGAGCAACTAAGCCTGTGCGCCACAACTACTGAGCCTGCGCTCTAGAGCCCGCAAGCCACAACTACTGAAGCCCACATGCCTAGAGTCCGTGCTCCGCAACAAGAGAAGCCACCGCAATGATAAGTCCATGCACCGCAATGAAGAGTAGCCCCCGCTCTCCGCACCTAGAGAAAAGCCAGCGTGAAGCAATGAAGACCTACCATAGCCAAAAATAAAATAAATTAAAAAAATTTTTTTTGAACACCTAATTGTATTCAATTCCATAACTCATTGTAATGGCTGATTTAAACAGCAGCCAACCATGTCAAATTAACATTTTTATTTTGATGAACTGGACATGGCTCTTTTAAATATGCTAAATTAAGGTTGCCTCCTTTTATTACATCAGCAATGTTTTAGGATTTGTGTCTATTTCTCCCCCCAAAAACCCATGCCGTGCATCACCTGCACTGAATGCATACAAGAGGGAGAAAAGTAAAGGGAGAAGAGAGGGAGGGAGGAAGAGTTTATAATGTGCCTAACTAAGTACCAAACAACCAACATGATTATTGTTTGCTATGTTGCAAAGAACACCCAGCAAGATTATGTATTTGAAATATTTAAACACTATAAAATCAAGTTCTTAAAATGGTTTACAAGGTGTTTCCTGTGCTGGTCCCTGCTTTCCCTCTCCAGACATCTCACATTACTTTCAACTTAACTCCAAATCTCAGCTTAGACTTCTGCTCCTTCAGGAAAACCTTCTCTATCAACCCTCAATGACCTCTTTCTCTACCTTACTAATTGATTCTTCCTTAATACACTGTAATTTCCTTGTCTGCATCCCCTTCATCAAAACATAAGCTCCTTAGGGGCAGGGACCCTGGCACCTACTAGGCCAAATATTTATTAAATATTTACTGAATGAACGGCTTAAAAATATAATGACTCTATAAAACTTTAAGTTTCTAAGACATTCTGGATTTCCCTCTCTCTCCCTCAACCATCTCCCTTACCCATAAACTCCCTGATTTTTCCACCTAATTCTACTCGTTCTTCTATTCCACTTTGTGAAAATTAATTTTATTAACTATTTGACAATAACTTATCTCCCACTTATGATTCTTTATAATTTAACATTTTCCAATAAAATGTTTCCTGTAAAAATTCAGAAAATACAGTAAAATATAAAGAAAACTTGTTAATAATCTCACCATACAGAAGTAACCACTAATTGTGTTTACATAAATTTTCATCTGGGCCTTTTCTTTATTTTTAATTGTACAAGTAATTTATAAATGCTTAATTGTTGTAACCACTGTTATCAGTTTAACCTTCCTTTAGTATGAATTTATGTATTATTTACTTATAAAAGTACACAGTATTATTTGTAGGTTTGTTTTTAGCTTGGTTTGTTTTTTAACCCAACTAATATCATACCATACATATTATTTGAAACTTCCTTTGCTGTGGTCTGAATGGTTGTGTCCACCCAAAATTCTTATGTTGAAATCCTAAAACCCAGTGTGATACTATTAGGAGGTAGGGCCTTTGAGAGGTGCTACAGTCGCCATGTGGAACTAGTGCTCGTATAAAAGACACCCCAGAGCTCCCTAGTCCCTTCCAACATGAGGATACAAAAAACTCTGAGACCCAGAAAAGGGCCCTCACCCAACCACACTGGCACCCAGATCTCAAATGTCTAGCCTCTGGAACTGTGAGAAATAAATTATTGTGTTTATAAACGTCTCAGTCTGTGGTACTTGGTTATAGCAACCCAAATAAGCTAAGATATCCGTTTTTAAAAACTCAATTTACTTAGAAAATTTTGTCAGTACATATGGATCTCCACTATTTAATTGCTACACAGCAGTCCACAGTATAGACAGAACAGTTTATTTATCCATTCTCTTTTTTAATTAATTAATGGCTGCATTGGGTCTTTGTTGCTGCGGGTAGGCTTTCTCTAGTTGTGGCGAGCAGGGCCTACTCTTCGTTGTGGTGCGAGGGCTTCTCATTGCAGTGGCTTCTCTTGTTGCAGAGCACGGGCTCTAGGCGCGCGGGCTCAGTAGTTGTGGCACACAGACTAAGTTGCTCTGCGGCATGTGAGATCTTCCTGGACCAGGGCTCAAACCCATGTCCCCTGTATTGGCAGGTGGATCCTTAACCACTGCGCCATCAGAGAAGCCCCATCCATTTTCTTATGACCATTTAGATTATTTCTACATTTCTGCTAGTACAAACATACTGCCTATACACGCCTGCTTTGGGATGTGTGATTTTTTTTTTCCTCCAGGACAGACACTAAGATAAGATCCTACCTACTGAAGGTCCATTTTTTTGGAAGCCATTCCTGTTCAGTTCACTGTCATTTCTGCTTCTGCATAGCTCACAGTGATAGTTCTTGTACTTTTATATCTGGTACGTAGATCCTGTACTGTTAGTTTTTTATGCATTAAGGTTGTCTTTCATCAAATTAAAAATGAGCACCTTGAAGGATTACATGTCATACTTTCTGTATCCCAGTTGCATAGTATCTTACACATAGTAGACATTCAATTAAATATTTTTCAAATGCCATGAAAACCATAAAAGAAAACATGGTCTTATCTGATAGGATTACCTTATTTCTTTATTCCAAAATAAAACATTACATAGGATATCACTGCTTTAGATTTCATCTTCTCCATTTACAGACATGAACCTCACAAAGGACAAATCTCCTTCCTCAAGTCCAAAATATTACATTTTTGATTCCCTTTTACCCACATGTCTTATAAAGAGAAACATTATCTGGCAGAATTTATATTTCAAAAAATGATACTAGAGAGAGAGTGATGTCAGCAAAATGGCAGACTAGGAAAATACAGGCCCTCCTTCCCCTACAGAGACACTGAGTTAACAACAACAGACAGACCAGAATAACCACTGCAAAAACTCTGGAGAACAGTTAAGAAGCTATAGCACCTGGGCTATTGTAAATCCAACACAAGATTCCAATGACAGGGGTAGGAAAATTTGTGATGTTTGGCATACCCATTCATGCCGCTTCCCCTGCAGAGCATAGTGCGGAGCAACCAGGAAGAAACCCCTCATGCCAGGCTCTTCCCTTGGGAACACAAACAAAACAGACAATACATCCAATTCTGGCTTGTCTGGGAACTGCCTGAGGGACTGGCTTCTGTCTTAGGTAACTCAGAGCCCTAAGAAAATAGGAACCAGTGTTGCAAGACACTGTAAACAAGATGCAAAAAGCACCTTACAGCTGCAGTTCTGCAGGCAAATCCCAGGGGGAGCTAAGATCAGAAAAGGCTTGAGAGGTCCTAGAAGGAATCCAGTATGCAAAGGCAGGGGTAGGTGACTGTTTTTTCAAATGCCCCAGCAAAAAACCACAAACATATAAAGAAACAGGGAGGTAGGGCCCAATTAAAGGAACAAAATTAAACTCCAGAAACCGACTCTAAAGAAACAATATATGAGCTGCCTGACAAAGAATTTTAAATAACTGTCATAACAGTCACTTCAATACATGGTATTGGAAAAACTGGACAGTCACATGTAAAAGAATAAAACGGGACCACTAGCACAAAAATTAACCCAAAATGGATTAAAGACTTGAATGTAAGACCTGAAACCATAAAACACCTAGAAGAAAACATAAGCAGTAAGCTCCTTGACGTCAGTCTTGGCAATGATTTTTTGGATTTGACACCAAAAGCAAAGGCAACAAAAGTAAAAATAAGCAAGTGGGAATACATCAAACTAATAAGCTTCTGCAAAGCAAAGGAGACCATCAACAAAATGAAAAGACAACCTACTGAATGGGAGAAAATATTTGTAAGTCATATATCTGAAAAGGGCTTAATATCCAAAATATATAAAGAACTCATACAACTCAACAACAAAAAATCAAACTGATGAATAAATGGGCAAAGGATATGAACTGACATTTCTCCAAAGATGACAAAAGATAGCCAACAAGCATATGAAAAGATGCTCAACATCACTAATCATCAGGGAAATGCAAATCAAAACCACAATGAGATATTGCCTCATACCTGTTAGGATGGCAACTAACAACAACAACAAAAAAAAACAGAAAACAAGCGTTCACAAGGACGTGGAGAAACGGGAACCCTTGCACACTGATGTAAAATACAAAACAGTGCAACTGCTGTGGAAAAGTGGTATGGCAGTTCCTCAAAAAATTAAAAATACAATTACTATATGATCTAGCAATCCCACTTCTGGGTATATATGCAAAAGAATTGAAAGCAGGGTCTCGAGACGGTATTTGTACACCCATGTTCATAGCAGCACTATTCACAATAGCCAAGAGGTGGAAGCAAACCAAATATCCAACAGATAAATGGATAAACAAAATGTGGTCTATACACACAAGGGAATATTATTCAGTTTTAAAAAGGAAGGAAATCCTGTAACATGCTACAAGATGGATGAACCTTGAGGACATTATGTTAAGTGAAATAAGCCAGTCAGAAAAAGACAAATACTGTATGATTTCACTTATATGAGGTACCTAGAGTAGTCAAATTCAAACACAAAGTAGAATTGTGGATACCAGTGACTGAGGGGAGGGAAGAAAGGAAGAGCTTTTAAATGGGTATAGATTTTCAGATTTGCAAGATGAAATGGTCTGGAGATCTATTTCACAACAAAGTGAATATATTTAACACTACTAAATTGTACAGTTAAATAGTAAATTTTGTTATGTGCTTTTACCACAAATTTTTTAAAGTTACACTAATTGTATTTCTGTCTATTTCCAAGTATGCTCTTTGATTCAACTCTTTTGTTTCCTTAAACCTCTCTCCTTTTCTTACATTTAGGCATGAAGATCAACAAACAGATGTCTTTTTCCAGAAAAATGGAATATTCTCTAAATAACAGGACATTCTCTCCAGATAAAAATGAAGACTTTTGACAATAATACATCACTGCAGGGCTTTAAAGACCTAATACCAAAAAAAAAAAAAAAAAGGCTTACTAACAAGAATCCAGCTTCTCCTTTCTGATTTGTTCCTTATAGTACCTTATTACTCATAATCGCACAATGTTAAAAAAGAATTCTTTGAAACATAATTTCTTTAGTCCTCATCTAAATTCTATTTTTCATGCATGGCATGTTTTAAAGGCCAATAATTACATTAAAAGTAACTACAACACTAAATGAAATAATTATAATTGTGAGGCTTTGTTCTCTCAGGTGGTACCCCACACAATCGTTTACAACGCCCAGAGCATGTGCTAAAATGAACATAACCACAGTCAGAGACAAAGCAACAACTCTTCCCTCACAGACTTAAGAAACATCTCTAGCAGTGAAAAATGACAACACTCGTGAAAAGAAAAGACCCAAACACCACACATGTATGGTCAGCAAACCAAGCAACAAGGTTGCTTAGGATTGTTATGTCTTTCTACTGAGGACCATTTTAGCATTATGAAAATGTCATTCTTTATCTTTAGCAATACTTCCTGCCTTAATGTCTAACCTATCTGATATTAACATAGCTTTAACAACAGCTTTCTTTTGGTTAGTGTGTGCATGGTCTTTTTTCTGTCTTTTTACTTCCATCTTGCTATTTGTTTTAAATTTGTTCCATGTGTTCTTTATTCCTTTATTCTTCTTTTCTATTCATCAAGTATTTTTAATATTCCATTTAATCTCTTCTATTAGTTTTTTATGCATTTTTGTGTTATCCTTTTAGTGGTAACCCTGTAAATTATAGGGTTACAGTCTACCTTAACTACCTTCCAAACAAACCAATCCTCCCCCCAGTCCTTTTTGCTATTGTTGTTGTATATTTTATCTCTACAATGTTTTAAACCTGACAGTCATATTATCATTTTAAAGTTCAACTTTTAACTAACTTAAGGAAATACACATAAAGGCTGTATACAGAATAAACAAAATTAAGTGATACTATTCCAGCTAAATTGATATTTGCTGAAATCCTCTACAGATTTGTATCCTGGCAGCCAGGTACTCAGGGAGTGTGTGTTAGTGTCCAAATTCACAGGCATTGTGTATCTAATTGGCACTCCATGGAATTTATAGCCTCCAGCCTCAGTAGTGTGGAGCTTCTAGAACACCACAGGAACCCTGATGCAACTCTTGGACATAACAGTTATACTGAATAGGGACCTCAACTCTTCCTCTTACTTAGCCTGACATTATCATTTTATCTCATCCTTTCCTCCTACTGGAATATTTCCAAAAATGCTATAGAACAAATTCCGACATTGGACAGAAAGGACTGTTAACTAAACTATTAAGATCTTTTAACTTTGTTATGTTAAATCACATAAAATTACCATTTTTATAGGCTACAACTGCTCAACTATTGGCAATTTCATATGGCTCAAAGTACTATTTAAGTATAAAATATAATAAAAACCACAGTTTGGTTAAACTTAATCTAGATTTCCTTCACCCAAATCAGGACTTGGAAAACTAAGTTTTAATATCCAAATTCAAATTTTAAAAAGATTATTCTGTCTATGACACTCTAGGTCAATGAAAAGAGAATGAAGTTCATGTTTAGCTGTCCAGTAAAAAGAATCTGAGACAGAAGATAACTACAAAATTGCTATAGGAATGCTATTTTTTTAGTGGCTACAGGAAGAAACAAATGGATCCTAGTCTTTTCTACTTTACAAGAGTGGTCCCCTATATTTCAAAAGGCTCTGTATGTGCTGAAAAATAAACTAACCTGGATCACAACCAGTAGAAATGAAATTTTTGCTGATTTCTACTTTGAGAACAAAGAAGACTTCAGAGGGCAAGTCTATATCAAAGTCCCTCACATTTCTGTTGTAATAAAAGCTTCCTTAGAGAGGAATCATGGATTAAACATGAAGAACTGAACATATTTATCTTGGCTTTCTACTAAAATTGAATAACAAAAGGCATATACCCAGAAAGGCACAGCAAACTTGAAAGGAGACAACAGTAAATAAGAGATGTCAATAAAACTCTCTGGGAGGTGAAAAAATGATGGTCCGGTAATAAATGACAGCTTTGGGGTTTTCTCCAGTCAGGTAAGTACTTGGCAGGGTAGTGGGTGGTGTGAGGAAACCAACAAGAAGCAAGCCTATTTATGCCAAAAGTATAGAAAGGTCAAGGCTTAGAAGTATCAGGGGCTACTCACAAACAAGGGCATCGGGTTGGGCCTGAAAACAGAAGGACTGGTTATAAGTATTTATAATGAACGCTTAGATCTAGACCAGCAGCTCATTCTCCTAACACACAGGAAGGTGATCTGTCCAGAGTTTTATTTTCTGGCGAAGACTGAAACAAGGGACGAGAAGGATTCTAGACTGAGAGCCTCTAGACACAGCTGAGGGCTGGAATGAGGTACCATTCTAAGGACAGAAGAATTAAACTGCTAAATGAGAATTTTAGTCCTCTTCCTCCTAGCGGAAGGCACTAAGCCACAAGGCAGCCAGGCTATTACCACCACCATCATTCATCCACCAGCAAATGCAAAAGTTTGAATAATCTCTCTTGAAAAGGTGACTGTAGAACTGAAGACAAGACCTACAGATACTGACAAGTGGAGAGGTCTGCAATAAAATGGGTCTCTGCCTAATTACTCTATAGTAAAAAACCATCAACCTACAAGCCTTTCACAAAGGAGAGCTTCCCACATTTTAATGCCTCCCTCAAATATGAAGACAAAGCCATGGCAAGAAAGATACTTGAGAAAAGCCTGTAACAAAAAAGACAGAGACTAAAACACCCAGGAAAAAAGAAAAAGGGAAAGAAACTCTGAAGAGACAGAGACTATATAGGAAGCAAAAAAAAAAAAAAAAAAAAAACTTCGACACAAAAGAAAACATAACCTATAAGAATAGGTTATTATAAAGAAGTTTTCATCGAAGAGAAAAAGCACTTCAAAAATTTAAAACATGATAGAAATAAAATATTTTAATGGAAGTACTGGAAAATAAGTTTCAAGGAAATTTCCCAGAAGTCAGGATAAAAAAGTCAGAAAATAAGGAAACAAAACAAAATAGGAGATCCAACCTCTGACTAAGAAAAAGATAAATGAGGGAGAAAATTAAATAAACAGTACAAATGAACTACAACTGTATGCAATAACATGGATCAACCTTAGAAAAATATTTCTGTGTAAAAAGCAAGTCACAGAAGACTACATAAGCTATAATATCATTTTATAAAGCCCCCAAACAAGTACAACTGAACAGTGTCACATACAATATGTAATTAAGTATTTTTTTTTAAAGTAAAGTGAGTGAAATAAAAAATTTTCAACAGTGGGAGAATCCCATACAGTTCCAAGAACATGGTGATGGTAATGTTCTAATGTTCCCATTCTTTTTTTTTTCTTTTTGTGGTACACGGGCCTCTCACTGTTGTGGCCTCTCCCGTTGTGGAGCACAGGCTCCGGACGCGCAGGCTCAGCGGCCATGGCTCACGGGCCCAGCCGCTCCGTGGTATGTGGGATCTTCCTGGACGGGGGCACGAACCTGTGTCCCCTGCATCAGCAGGCGGACTCTCAACCACTGCACCACCAGGGAAGCCCTAATGTTCCCATTCTTTACGTTACATGGTAGGTTCACAGGTCTTGTGTGTCATAGTACATACATTTATTTTTATATGAATAAAATATTACATAATAAAAATTTTAAACAAAATCAGCTTTTCTCCCATTAGGTAAATGCTTGGCAGGTTAGTGGGAGGTGTGGTGAAAACAAATTTGGGAGGTTTGATGGAACAGAAATTAATATTGTAAGATAGTTTTCTAAAACTACTGTTTCTAGATCCAGTCTTTGAGTTGTCCAGATTGAAAGGACCCACAGTATACAGACCAAAAAATGCCAGGATTCACACCAAGGCACATCACTGTAAAATTTCAGGAAAACAGAGATAAAGAGAAGACTTTTTAAAACTGCTACCCAGAGGACTGCGAATCAGTATGGCACCAGAAGCTAGTAATACTAGCAGCTAGAAGATAAAGACACAATGCTTTACAAAATTCTAAGGGGAAATTATTTCCAACCTAAAATTCCACACCCAGTCAATGAAGTATTAAATTAAGTATTAGAGTAAAATAAAGAAAATCTGAAATGAGCATAATTTCTGAAAAATGATCTCCTATGCATGCCTTTTCGTAAGGCTCCATGGAGAATGTGCTTCATAAAAAGGAATAAGTCAGTAAAGACAACAAAATGAAACCAAGGAAACAGGGATCTTTTATTAACAGAGGAAGGAATTCTGACAAAAGGTGTGTGGTCTTGGACAGCAATCAATTCAGACTATAGGCGAAGTGAGGGCTCCAGGAGGTATAACACCAAGAAAAAGATAAAACAGAAGAACATATGATGCTTTTGAAAGTATTGAGAGAAGATTTATAGTTCTTACAGAATCTGGAGATGACCCAATTACAGCTATAAGGAACAATAAAAATCGAAGCAATTAACTCCATAGACAACAAAAAATTGTATAAAAAGGGAAATGTAATCATATACTATAAGGTTAAGGTGTAAAAAATTTACATTGACACAATGTAAACAATATATTGAAATTTAACTAAAATCTTAGTAAGATGTGGGCAGGAGAGAGAAGCTAAATCATCATCTTCATCATAGGAAATCAACAGATGTTATCTAAAACAGAAAAAAATAGAGTTAAGCATATTCCAGAATAAAAGTTTAAATATGGTTGCCTGAGGAAAGTGGGAAATAGGATCAAGAGTTCCAGTTATTAGAACCTTGTACAGCATGGCTGTTTGATAAACATAAAAATTAAAATAAATTTTCCTTGGGTTAGATATGCTGAAGAAAATACTTGTTTGTGAGAGCTCTGAGAACCTGAAAGATGGCAGTATGAGTCTATGGATACTTCTTCACAAAAAACGTTAAGGGAATTTCCTAGTGATCCAGTGGTTAGGACTATGCTCTCTCACTCCAAGGGCCCAGGGTTCGATCCCTGGTCAGGGAACTGAAATCCCACAAGCCACATGGAGCAGCCAAAAAAAAAGTAAAATAGCAGATTCGCAAGCAAGTAAAATATTTTATACTTCTGTGTTGAAAAGCAGAAGTCTGTGACTTCTAAATTCTTGGTTTCAACAATTCTCTGAAGGACCAAAGACACAAACACATATTGAAATAAAATTAATTTTTTAAACATCATTTGTTCCTGTAGCTTATTGTTGGCCTAAAGTCACAATTCAGTCTTCCTTTATCAGAATGCTTTTCAGTGCTTCCAGCTGTGATTTTAAAAATGGTACTAGGACAATACTGAATTGTGAAGCCACAGACAGTGAATGACAAGAGATGCAAACTAACAGGAAGAAAAAAATCACAAGGGTACAAATCTTAAAGAAGCGAGATAAAAGACAGTCTCTATAGAAAAATATATAATTAAAACATTCAAATTAAACAAAAAAGAATGGCTTTTGTTATTTTTCACATTGAACATATGATATTGTGATTTATAATACATGTCTATTTTGGTCTTGTGTCCATGGTTCCTAGATCATGGCTCCCAAGACTCTTGGAATTCCTAAGGGGTAAAAGCAATGGGAGCGTCTTGTTATAATATTTGGTGTTTTGTCCTCAGTTCCTAAAATAGCTTCAGAGTATAAAGGTGAAATGGGTGTCTTATTATTCATAACAAGTCCCTTTCAACTACACCTGAATTTGTACTAATGAGGTGACTTTTATAAAGTCCCCAGGTAACCCATGGATGGCGGCTAGTTACCAGGGGACCCAAACCATGTGATTAGAGGGTTGGAACTTTCAGTCCACCCCATCCCACCCAACCCAACCCCTACCCCAGGGAAGGAAAGAGGGACTAGAGATTACACTCAGTCACCAGAGGCCAACGATTTAATCTATCATGCCCATGTAATGAAGCTTCCATAAATATCCCTGAACCATTGGATTTGGAGAGCTTCCAGGTTGGTGAACACACGGAGGTCCTGGGAGAGGGCAGGGAAGCTCTAAGTCTCATCCCACATACCTTTCCCTATGCATCTCTTCCATCTGGCTGTTCCTGAGTTGCATCCTTTTGTAATAAAGCTGTAGTGTAGTAAGTAAAATATTTTCTCAAGTTCTTTTATCCGTTCTAGTAAATTAATCAAACCCAAGGAGTGGGTCATGAGAAGGTTCTAGAGCCAGCTGGTCAGAAACACAGGTGACAACCTGGATTTGTGATTGGCGACTAAAGAGGAATGGGAGGCAGCCTTGTGGGACTTAGCCCTTGACCTGTGGGATCTGATGCTATCCTCAGATAGTGTCAGAATTGCATTAAATTGTAGGACACCCAGCTAGTGCTGCAGAGAATTGCTTGGTGTGTGGGGGGAAACCCTACACATTTGGTAACCAACAGTGAAGTGTTCCGTATGAGTAGTAAAGGAGAGACACATAGTAATGTTTTTTCCTTTATACAAACATCAATGTCTTTTTTTAAACCTCATTTTTAGGTAAATCCCACTAAAAGAGTAAAAAATAACTACCCAGTAAAGTTAGTCTGGATGTGACAAACTGTGTCTCATCTAAATGAGGAAACTGATTTATTTTATTCAATTGATTTTATTTAGTAAAACACTAGAGCCACAAATCCTCATCATGATGAAAACAAGATGTAAAAGTCGATGGACCTAGAGTCTGTCATACAGAGTGAAGTAAGTCAGACAGAGAAAAACAAAAACCATATGCTAATGCACAGATATGGAATTTAAAAAAAACGGTACTGATGAACCTAGAGGCAGGGCAGGAATAAAGATGCAGATGTAGAGAATGGACTTGAGGACACGGGGAGGGGGAAGGGTAAGCTGGGACGAAGTGAGAGAGTAGCATTGACATATATACACTACCAAATGTAAAATGGATGGCTAGTGGGAAGCTACTACATAGCACAGGGAGATCGGCTTGACGCTTTGTGACCACCTAGAGGGGTGGGATAGGGAGGGCGGGACGGAGGCTCAAGAGGGAGGGGATATGGGGATATATGTATACATATAGCTGATTCACTTTGTTGTACAGCAGAAACTAATACAACATTGTAAAGCAATTATACTCCAATGAAGATTAAAAAAAAAAGATGTAAAAAAGTCAAGCTTATCTTGATCTCTGTACCAACCTACAAACCTCTGTACCCTAATGCAACAGAAGATAATGAGATAGAACTGTAAGCAGACAACAAGGAATATATATCACAAACTAGTAGGTAGACCCAAGGCAGGTAATTTATACTGTGGCCTAAATTCTTCTCAGCTATAATCAGGTCATAAACCTTTATTCCCCTTCTTACAAAGCTAAACTTCTGATAATTAGAAAATAGACTGAATTCTATCTTTATGCAAAGAAACTTAAGCAAGGTCACCTTATACCCTAAGGCCCTCTGAGTAAACATTCCTAGGAAGAATATATTAATCTCACACATATTTATCTGCTTAAACTTAATTTGATTCTATGTTCAGTGTAACTCATCACAAATCATGTAAAGACAATGTATGATAACCAAGGAATATGGAAAATGGAAGAAACCTTATCAAAGAAACATTTCAAGTCATAACAATCGCACTTAACAGTAACAAAATGGGGTAGATTATTTTCTTCAGCTGTTTTGCATTCTTGCAGCAGACAACAGTTCCAAGGAGTAGAAAACTTGGACCCTGTTCTTTTGCTAGAAGAATGTACAGTTGTGACCTGAACCATCCACAATCATTGAAAACAAGTCTAAAGTTGTTGGAAAGCCTGTGGTGAGCTTAAGCCAGAAAGCAATGTTTGAGATATTCTAGTCCTAAGGTGGTTATTTAAATGTGTATTTGCATAACTGCTTAACAGGAGACTTTTACTAATAAACCAAGAGTAGGCTCCCTAAGATTGTATATGTTCTAATAAGTCTCTATTATGGTAAAGTCCTAGAAAACATTTTCCACAGAGCATCCATATGGGGGAGGTTATATACCAATCTTCAGTTCCTCTGAAGCACTAGTCCACTATAAACTTCTTATAAAGAAATGCTCAGAAATAAATAGATCAGAATTAGAGCTCTATTTCACTCTTACGGCCTTTCATTCATTTCGTGATTTTTACATTGCTAAGAGAAAAATGCTGCTGAGATGCAAATCTTCTCAATAAATACAGGATCAGCCATTATGAAAAAAAATCTCAAGTTTTGGTGATTCCAGTATCACTTTTAGATTCACTGGTGCAGAAGGGCTTTTGCCTCTGTGTTAACAATGAGAGAGAACAGGGTATTATATAAACCAGGAAAGAAGAAAACCACCATCACAACAGAAAAACTTCAGCAGGTACTCTATAGCACTGCAGTCACATTCACAATACTCAAATCAAGATATGTATAGTGAAGAAGTTGTAGGTTTATTGCTGACTTACCTTTGTTAGTTGGATTTCACAAACTAACCATCCCCTCACCAAAAACAAAAAAGGGAGTTTAGGGAGAAGCTAAGGTTTTTGTTTTTAAGGTGATAGAATTTTGAGGTTTAACAGATGAAGCTGTTCAAGTTCTACTGCAGAACACACTAACTTTAATGAAATAGTACTTATATATGTTACACGGAATTTAACAAATCGAAAACATATTTACTAAGCCATCTGTGATACTATACACTTTAAAATATTTGCTCATCTATTCTAAACTTGTTTTCATTTTTCTCTCTTTGATATAATGAAGCAGAGTAAATGATAAAGTCCATTGTTGGAATCCCTTGTTGCTTATATATTTACTCTCCCATTTAGTCAGGCTATAGGCTTGAAAGATACCTTAATACTTTTTCCTATGTAGAGATGGCTTGAGAATCAGAAACCTTCAAATTTCTAAAGCTGACAGCAGAAGAGCTAAGCAGAGGTTTGGATGAAGTGCAACAACTTCCTAGCATACTCCTGAGCCACTACTTCATTCACAGCCTAACTTCCCCGCAGTGTTTTAAATTTAAGTGCTCAACCTATGAATTCCTATCTATAGTCCCAGAATCTTAGAAGAAATATTAGAAGTCATTTCTTCCAACTCTCAATTGGAGTCGTGGATTTTTCCTACAACATGCATGATGTGTGGTTCTCCAGCCTTTGCCTCATCACCCCAAGGCAGCCTACCTCAAAACTGGACAGTTGTATTGTAAAATTTGTTCTTATATTGTACTAGTGTCATATTTCTAAGACAAGTACAAATGATTTTCATATTATCAAAAAATTCTTTAGAGGGAAATTATCCTGACTTTTAATTTTGGTCTAAATACAGGATACATGCACCACAGTGTGTATACAAGACAAGCAATGAGTCATGGAAAGAAAACATTATAACTTTCATTTATATTTTTTATTCATCCTTTTCATATCTATTTTTGTGTTATATGAGATACATAATATATAGGAACAATTATATAAAATATTAAAATACATAAAATATAAAAACATTAGAGATACACTAAAAGGTGTGGGTGAGCAAAATAATTTGGAGGCCACTACTCTAGACTGTTAATGAACTTTCCGTTATTTTTTTTAAAAATTAGGTCATAGGAGGCCTACCTATATGATTATGAATTTTCAATAGATATTAAATACTCATAAACAGTGTACCACCAACCATGTATAAATAAATGTTCAGCATCAGACCTTAAGGGCACCCAAATAATCTTTCAAGATATCAAAATAATAAAGTGACTTTCTTGGCAAAAGAGTGCAGAACTAGTGGCAAAGAAATGGACTATCCAACTCTCCATCAAGCTTACACCATGCGTGTGGCAATTGTGTACAGGTACACATACACTCATACATACGTACAAACATACACACACGCCCAGAGGGGGGATAAAGACCTGTGAGGATATCTTTCATTATCCCTCCAACCTAAATCTAAAAATTCAAACTAAGTTGACTGAATTTATCTACCTTTAAAGGCCTAAGCTGGATTCTCCAAAATCTTAATATTGGAAGTGATCCTCAGAACATACCAAGTCCATTTCAATTAACATTGAAAATACTGTTATCCTTGAAATTAGTTTTCAAGTACATTACTGTTTAGAGCACACTCTCAAAATGCTTTATTATAGCACACTATCAAAATGCTTTATTATTTGTTCATGTTGTCATAAGTAGTATTCTAAAAAGAAGGCAAGGGAATGATGAATGAGTCTTTGGAAAATCACTATATCCAGCACCTTTAGAAAGGCGAGCACATTTAAATTAAATTAGGTTTTCAGGGCTTCCCTGGTGGCGCAGTGGTTGAGAGTCCGCCTGCCGATGCAGGGGACACGGGCTCGTGCCCCGGTCCGGGAAGCTCCCACATGCCGCGGTGCAGCTGGGACCGTGAGCCATGGGCGCTGAGCCTGCGCGTCTGGAGCCTGTGCTCCGCAACGGGAGAGGCCACAACAGTGAGAGGCCCGCGTACCGCAAAAAAAAAAAAAAAAAGAAAAAAAAATTAGGTTTTCAAAGCACATTGTCTACTTTCTGTTATTTAAAACCAAAACAACCTTACTGACCAAAGTAAAAATCCTGAAGTTATTTACCAACCACAGGGTCTCTGCAAAAGTTCAGAATTTGTGCCAACATTTGTTAAAAATTAGCTCCAAAACCAGGTTGGTAATTAAAAATAAGACTTTGGGATTATTATTAGGGTTAACCAAGAAAATTATGTTTAAAATACACTGCAGCCAGTAAGAACCACTAGTACAATGCAGAAGAATTAGCAATTTCATTAAACAATACTCTCAGCAGTACCAGAAGGTACCAACAGAGGGCCTCTAGAAATAGTGGTAGTAAAGCTTTCTAAAAACATCTTTCCCAAGTAAGCCAGGGAATGAATTAATTCCCTGGTACTGATATTTGCTAAAAAGAAAGTTTAAGTTCAAATTAAATTGTCAACAACTGATTAAGACTCTAGCTCAGAAATTAAATCTGGGAATTTCTCTTAAACTAAAAAAATTCACCCCCAAACCAGGAAAGCAATATTCAAATGTCAAATACTGCTTTCCAGATTACAACTTTGCACTGTAGGATCAAATTTTTCTAACAGTTTAAACAGAAGTGCCAGCTCTTCAGAACATTATTTTTTTAAAAAACTATGTGACGTCTAAGAAGATCATAAAATCACAAATATGGTGGAAAAGCAACATTTGCTATCTTACTATCCACTATCCTGAATATAAGTAAATTGCTAACAAGAATTTCTTCCTCTTAGGGCCCTACAGACCCAGACCAATCCATATCATCACTTCTGATTTTCTGAGAGATACTTTATTACAATTTCAGAGGCTGAAATTTCTATTATTTTGAGCTGGGAATTTTTTTTTTTAAGACAAAACAAAAAGTTCACTAGAAAAGTCTTCTAACATTCTCAAAATTACTGAGCATCTATATTTTTAAAGCACTATCTACAAAATTTTCAACTGCTCTGAATTAAATTCTATGATTTTCCCCAGGTAAAAATCAAAGATGATATGAAAAATAAGTCAAACTGCAAAAAGGAAAAACAGCTTCAAAATAGAGTTGTCTATATTAAAAGAAGCATATAAGACCTTAGAATTAGAAAAGCAATAGCTAAGCTCTAGTCACCACTGTAACCATATCTGGACATTGTACTTTGTTCTGGAGACCATCATTTAAGAATTACTGAAGAACTAGAACAACCAAGAGTTGATGGACCAGTGTGACTAAATATTCAAAATTACAATGTGAAAGAACACCCTAGTGCTTGCTTCAGCAGCACATATACTAAAATTGGAACACAGAGTACAGTAACACGGCCCCTGAACAAGGATGACATTCAAATTCGTGAAGCGCTCCATATTTTTCATGGGGCTCTAGGGTCCTTAGTGAATTGTTTAAACCACAAATTTAAATCTGTGACTGCCAAGAATCTTCCTGATTTGGAGTTTCCTGGTGGAACCCAGGGAGATTCCAAATTCATTTGGCATCCCAGAATCTCATAGCTAGAAGGCCATTCTTTAGGTCAGTTTTCTCTTTGAGCTATCTGCTCCAGGCCTTACTGATGGCTACAAGATTTTTCTTGGCAAGACCCACAGCAGCAAAGGGTAGTGGTCAAAAGCATGACTTTTGGAGCTAGAAAGACTTGGTTCTGATATCCAATAAACTTCTTAACAGTTGTGTGAACTTGACAATCACTTCAACCTCAATTTTTTGTTTCCTCACTTATGATATAGAGATAACTTCACAGTACAGTGTTTGCGAGGATTCACTACTGCATTCTACACTTAGAATGCTTGGATAAATAAATATTTGTTGAATTAAAAAATAAAAAAGTCCGGAGCCTGTGCTCCGCAACGGGAGGGGCCACAGCAGTGAGAGGCCTGCGTACCGCAAAAAATAAATAAATAAATAAACAAACAGATAAATAAATAAATAAGGAACAAAGAATATCCCAAGGACTAGGGATTATTAGCCTCGAGAAGGGACTATTCAGAGACAACACACTGCGAAAGCAATTCATACCTGCAGAGGCAGTACACATTCTGATTGGCCCTAACTGGAGAAATACAAGGAACCAGATTTCGGTTTAACATGCTAGATTTGCCTAACAGAGGCATCCACAAGTAGAATGGGCTTCTTTGGGAGCCCAGACAACCACCTGGGGAGAATGTTACCAAGCTTAATGACTGCAGAAGTACCCCCCAATTTAAGATGTTGTGTTAATTCAAGGCTCAAAAAGAGAAGTAGAACTTTCTTAGGACAATGCTCCAGCACTCTTGCCTTACCCCTCCAGATGGCTATAGAAACTTGGCAGGGCAGGGGATGACAAGAAAAACACACAATTAAAAATAATCATTGCTACTAACTGCCATGTTACCTGCCACCAGTCAGATTACCTGGAGGCAAAGATAAATCAGTCAATTACTTCTCATTTCCTACTTTTTTTTTTTGCATTACGCGGGCCTCTCACTGTTGTGGCCTCTCCCGTTGCGGAGCACAGGCTCCGGACGCACAGGCTCAGTGGCCATGGCTCACAGGCCTAGCCAGGCTCCGGACGCGCAGGCTCAGCAGCCATGGCTCACGAGGCTAGCCGCTCCGCGGCATGTGGGATCTTCCCAGACAGGGGCACGAACCCGCGTCCCCTGCATCGGCAGGCGGACTCTCAACCACTGCGCCACCAGGGAAGCCCCTCACTTCCTACTTTTAAAACAGTGGAGGTTAATAAGACTGTGGTTACTTTTGGACTTGGAGCAATTTCACTATGGCCTTTTGACATAGATATGAAAATGAGAGACACTTCTTTCTTTTAGTTAAATTTCTACTTTATTCATTTCTAATATAAGAGTTGATTATCAGACTTCAAATCTTGTTTTAATTTAATCGTTAAGACGAACTGTTTAATTTTTTTCTTTAGGTGTTTCAGGAAAATTAGTCTACTTAGATGTATCTTCCAACTGGTTGGGAGGTTACCAATTTTTTGGCAGTCTAGAGCCTTCTAAGATTTTCTACACTCTTTGCCTTTATATTATACTCTTCACACTAAGTACATGATAACAAACCTACAATATTAAGGCACCTGTGCTTAGTAGAGTCGAGCAAAAGACTTAGACTCAGCCATGTACTAGCTCACTAGTCTTAGGCAAATTTAAAATTTTCCCTAAGCCCTACTTACCTCATTTGTAACAAAGGAGATCAGACCTACCTCAAAAAGCTGACATGCAACTTAAATTACATGTGGATGTGTAATTTAAATTACACCAGACACTCAAAAAGCTGAGTATGATCCCATACAATGATATTGAAACAAAGTCACTTCCATAACACATTCTTGCAAAGACTACTACCAACTACATGGAAAAGATTCTCAATTATCAAATGAGTCATTAAAACTCAGTATTCTTGGGCTTCCCTGGTGGCACAGTGGTTAAGAATCCTCCTGCCAATGCAGGGGACATGGGTTCGAGCCCTGGTCCGGAAAGATCTCACATGCCGCAGAGCAACTAAGCCCATGAGCCACAACTACTGAGCCCGTGTGCTGCAACTACTGAAGCCCATAGGCCTAAAGCCTGTGCTCCAGAACAAGAGAAGCCACCACAATGAGAAGCCCGTGCACTACAACACAGAGTAGCCCCCGCTCGCCACAACTAGAGAAAGCTCAGGTGCAGCAACGAAGACCCAATGCAGGAAAAAAAAAAAAAAAAAAACCCTCAGTATTCTCAGGGAAGGTTTCTTGGTATCTTAAGGCCATAAGAAAGATGATAAAGGATAGTTCTCACCTTCATCCCTTAACTATAATTCTGCAAATTATGTTATGGTTAATATGAGACTTTAAGTATGAACTCTCTTTTCCACCCCAGTCTCAACCTCACAATGCAGAAATAGCTCCATGGAGGCTATTTAACTGCCTATCCAACTAAATAGAAGAGGCCTTATTTTACATACTATATATAGCTAATACACTTTTCCTTATTATTTTATTTAGATATCTGAGAGTCCAGAATGTCATTGCTCATATTTTAATTATGAACAGTATTAAAATAACTCTAGGGAATCATTACAGTATTCTATTTCCATTGTTACTGTAAAAGATGACAAGTTATTTAAAAGTATTAACATAAGAAACCAAACAAGAGTATTGTTGAAATCAGCCTTTGTCACTGCTCTTAGATTTCCGCCCTCATTCAAAAAGCTTATCTAAGTTACCAATATTTGGAAAAAGGAAAAACTTTTTTGTCCCCTACTTGAAAGAACTGGTGTTCTTCGATTCTTTGACATAGTCAACAGGATAAAGAGGCGAAAATGCTGAACACAGAATCAGAAGGAACCCAGGGACCTGGTCCTGATATCACTCATAACTTAGCTGCGTTACCTCAGGCAGGTTTTAACATTTTTGGACCTGTAAAGTGAGGAGCTTGATTAGGATTAGCCCAAAAGCTGAACAGTCTCTGAGTCTTTGCTAATCACCTGGCAATAGCCAGTGATCTTTTGACTGAAAATCATTTGTGTTGCAAGGGACTCATTTTGTAACCGAAGGTTTCTAAATTCTTAGCTTCCTTGTTATTACAATATCGAAATCTGTGTCACGGCTCCTCACTCTAGTAAGATGTTACCGTGATAAAATAAAACGTAATTGTCAGTTCTTAATAAATATTTGACTTGATCTTGGGCTGAAGATATGAATATTTTTTATAATATATAAACCAATAAATCCTTGCTAATCCTTTTTACAAAGGGATTTGTCATAATATTAATTTTTGAAATCAAACATATTTTATATATTTTAAATGATTCTATTTAGGAAAAAAGATGTTTTCAAAGTCTAACTATACATAAAATGAGAGACACAAATTAATGCATAATAAATATACGCTGACCCTGAAGTATGAAAGCTCAAAAGTGAAATCCGGTCTGCTCCCACTGACTGACAAGATCACAGGACATAAGGAGGTAACATCAAAATAAGTCAATTTTTAACAAACACTTACTAAAGCCCAATATTATGCTAATTGGCCAAAGTTGCCTACCTTTCTTTAGATAAAATGCTGTACTATGATCGCGGAAGAAAAACCAATCTGTTCTAGTGATTATCTTCTATAATACACGATCCTGGTCTGTCCTTCTGCCTATTTATTTACCTGTAAGTCTTTGGAAGCTAACAGTCCCAAGACAAATCCTTGTATCAGTGTTCTGGATAAACAGAAGAGTAGTGGACTTTGAGTGCTAAAATTCTCCCCCACTCCTAAGATTCAAGGCTATTGGTAAAGTACTCAAATCCCTTGTGAATAAAAGGGGAAAGCAGAAGTTAAGTCACATACTACAATACATCCCTTTACAGGTCTAATTACTCTAAAGACTCTATATATTTTGCAATATAAAGGAAAAGGAGGTTAAATTTAACTTAAAGAGTGAACTTGACTTTGCATTATGTTGAGCGTTCTCACAAAAGCTGCTGCTTGGAACAGAAGGACTACAACTCAGATTTAAAAAACAAAACCAAACAAAACTTGAGGAGGCATCCCTATGATGACAACTGTGCATGATAAACTTAGCAAGGTCAAGAACATCCTATCTATACCTTCAATTCCACTCTTAGGACAACCATATTAAAAGTCAACATAGGGGCTTCCCTGGTGGCGCAGTGGTTGGGAGTCTGCCTGCCGATGCAGGGGACGCGGGTTCGTGCCCCAGTCCCGGAAGATCCCACATTCCACGGAGCGGCTGGGCCCGTGAGCCATGGCTGCTGAGCCTGCGCGTCCAGAGCCTGTGCTCCGCAACGGGAGAGGCCACAAGAGTGAGAGGCCCGTGCACAGCCAAAAAAAAAAAAAAAAAAAAAAAGTCAACGTAGGATCATTAAGGATAATAAAGATATCTTTTGGGTCACTACATAAATATACTATATTAAGAGAAACATACACATTCTAGACATCTAAGCTAGGGTCAATAAACCTAAAAGTTACTTCCTTTGGCACGCAAGTTTTGTTCTATAAAGTACCTTTACTGGAGAACAACTAAAAAAGCCAAAATACATCTTCATCTCTTATTCCTACTTTTGCATTCCCATATGATTCCCTTGATAGGGAATAAAATATTCCCTTAACAGCGTCAGCTCCCTAACTGACACTAAATACACAAAAAAGAGAGATCTGTATTGGTTTTCATTTAAAAACTACAATTTTCAACTGTTTTTTAGGAAAACAGACATTATTTTACTAGTTCTCCCAAGCATACCTTTGGGTTTTAAATTTTGTTTCTCTTTAATTATTTTAAATTCTAACATTGTCATTAAATTCTACCTACTCTACTATTGTCTATTCCATTTCCATAGTTATCAATTCAGTTCAGTATTTTAAAAGAGCACCTACCACTATATGATAGTCACTACTCAATCCAGCCCATATCCTAACGATTCCCTGTACTAGTTACTTCTCAAGGTATAATCCCATCATTATTAATGGCCTGTCAGGAGGAGTCATCCCCTCACTTCCACCTACTTCTCCTGGTCTAGGGGCACCACCTTGTGGTGAGCAACAGGAATTACCTTTCCCATCATCTCATTTCTTCCCCCGTGGGAGAACATTACACCTGGGCTTTCTGGTTTTGCTCGCAGCTCAATTAATTCAATCTTACAAATCTCCCTTTCATTTGAACAGAGCAGAATGTCATCCTGGTGCAATTTACCACAGAGGATAGAGTTCCTTATTTATAAACGCTGGATAATTCACAAACTCTAAGTCTACAAAATACTTGTTACTGAGTAAGAATGAGAAGGAATGGGTTTTTGAGAGGTAATTCAAAGATGAACTCCAGACAGCGGCAGATGCTGAGCTCTGTATGCATTTTCCAGCGTTGGCCTCAGCTGGGAAGTCCTTCCGGGCCTGCACAGGCCCGATCCCACCTTGTGGAGATACGGGCCGATGGGGAAAGACGTCTGAAGCTCCTGCTGCTCCTGAGGTGCCAGCCTGGAGGCAGTGTAAGCAGCTGGGGCGGTGCTGCGTGGGACCTCCGGTACAGGAGGAAGGTGACAGGTGGTGCCTTTCCCTTGAGCTCTGCCCGCAGCTATGTAGTCCCACTGAATGGAAAATCCACACGTAGGCCTGGAAACCATGATTCTATCGAAGGTGGTTCAGACTATTCAGTGTGAAATCATCCCAACATTTTGGGCTCTTAGCCACCAAAACGTAGGAATTACAACAGGAAGAGTAAACCTACCTCTCTCCTTCTACCTCACCTGCCTGCCTCAACCCTTTCTTCTTTTCTCTAATTTCCAGATTCAGCCAGGCATTACAAAAAAATTCCCTTTCTTGAGAGAAATGTGCTCTCATGCACCTCAGGAGATTTGTTTGTAGCCTATGGTTTTAAATAGCCCAATTATTTCCCAGTGGTAGAAAATCAATTTTATGGATCTTCAAACAGATGTAATAACCATCATGAATAATAAAATTAAATATTAAAGTGGCAAAAAAAATTCCCTTTCTCTCTGTCCAAACTGAAAGAAGCCCACAAAACTTCCCTAACTGCAGCCTAATAAAGGTATATTACTTTTTCTAACTTCATCTATAAACAGGAGAGTGATAGTGAGCTCTGAAGTGATACTAACCTTTAAATAGAGAACCAAGATCACTAACCTCAAAGTTTCCCTTCACACGGTCCTCATATTGGCTAGGCCCTAGGGTTCTATGCGGGGTATAAATAAAGATAACTAGCACATGGTCCTAGCTCTTGAGAGGCTCACAATTGGGGTTTCTTCTTCTTTTTCTTCCTTTTTTTTTTTCTTTTTTTTGTAAAGGTCTCACATATTTATTACTGAGCCAAACACTAGTGCAGAAACACTGACACAAAGAGAAAAATCATTTTCCCAGTAAAACACATCCAGCTGTTCTGATGGTAGTGATGTTTTCAGAGTGATATGGTAAGATGCAAGTGACCCTGACACAGCATAAATATGTGTGCCATCTCATGTGTGGGGCTCCTTACAAGACCCAGCTTGGTTCTTCTCCTATGTCTTCTCTTGGAGACATACCTGATTTTATTACCAGCTTTCATTCGAATTCTTTGGGGAATGGGACGATTCTGCTTTTGTTTCTTCGCCAGGAATCGCTTGACCCTGAAAGTTTGTGAGAAGACATGGCAAGGAGAAAATTCAACCACATATAGGATGGCGGAGAAGAAAGAGGAATTTCTTCTTCTTCTATTTTAAAGCACATCTCAGCTATTTTGAAACGTGAAATCTGCATGTATTGTGTTGTCTTACAATGGAGAAGATCTATACTGAGTGTGCTTCATACTCCTAAAACATCTCCAAGGAGCACATTCTCTATAAAGCCCCTGTCAACAACTTGACCCCATACTTAGCTCTCCCTTCTAGGAACTTCTACTGTCCTTAATTTCAGTAACAGCTGATTATATAGTGTTCTCTAACAAAGCTTTTAACTGATAAGAAAGGGTTAAAATATGCTATAGATATTAATAGCCTCAGACCTCTAGGTGGCCAAGTAGAGCCTACAGTGATTGGATCAACCACCTCAGCTGTAAACATGTCATCACTTTATCCTGCTTCTAATTTTCAAATTAGAACTTTAAATATTATTTAGTACAATGACCTCATCTTGAAAATGAAGGAAATGAAACCTAGAGAATTTAATTTGTTTAAGGTCACACTGATATAAAAAAAAACCCAGAAATAAGGCATTCTTAGAACCCAAAACTGTAGGATCCTGACTTCTGGGCTTGATTATACCACATCACACTGCTTCTTTAATTGCCACTTACATAAATCTTGCTGTCCCAACAAGACTGTGAGGTCTCTGAAAATAAGGTTGTAACATGATTTATATGTAGCTCTCATCTCTCTCAAAGTGCCAATCTCCAACTGAGGAGTACTTAAGGGATAATTATTGGTGGGATAAAAGTATCTGTTGTAAAGAAAGGTCCCATTTAATAAAAAAGATAATTTTAATTTACATATTTAGAAATGTGTTTGGATAGTATAAACATTTGTGTGTATTCATATATGTACATAAATAGAAAATGAGAAAGAGGACAAATACACTTTAGAAGAGTGACCTGAAACTACACCTTAGACTAGGCAACTTGACATGACTATTCTAAAAGCTACATCTAAGCACAGTAAGCTTGTTAAAAACAAGACAACAGGCCCCAAATGGAGTCACTTATGCTAATCCTCACATTGTCAAACTGACAACTAAATTACAGTTTTGTCTCTCCCAGAAATGGACTCAAACCAGCCAATCAGGAATTGCCTGATCAGCATTAGTTAGGTAACCCCTGCCATCCTCTACAGGGAAAGTAACCTAGCAATAACCAATATACTTTTTTGCCTAGTATAACTTCCTTGTTCCTGCTCCCTTCGGCCTATAAAAGTCTTTCATTTTGTACAGCTCTTCAGAGTTCCTTCTATTTCCTTAAGACTGAAGGCTGTCCAATTCATGAATCGTTGAATAAAGTCAGTAAGATCCTTAAATTTGCTCAGTTGAACTTTGTTTTTTAACAAGATGAAAAGTACTAACACTTAAACCATACAACATAAGTTTAAATAATGCATACAGCTCAAATTCTCATTAGTAAGAACTATTCTAAGTATTGCTCCTCACCCATCTGGCACATGTAGACAGGAGGCTATGACTTACGGCCTTGATGTGCATTATCATTTTTTTCCCCTTAACAATGCCCCCCAAAACCCAATTTCAGTAAAATTTCTTTATAGTATAGGCCTTTGGGACCTTCCCCTTTGCTCTTCCCTCTGCCTGGTCTGCTCTCTCCCTAGTTATCTCCTCACATCCTTCAGGTCTTTGCTCACGTGTCAGTGAGGTCTTCCCCGATCACTCTGCTTAAAATTTCCTGCCCTAGAATTCTTTATCTTCTTTCACAACTGTCATGTTGTGCATTTTACTTATATGTTTTGTTTACCTCCTCTTAAACTTCACCAGGCCGAGTATTTCTGTCTGTTTTATTCACTCATATATTCTTAGCACCTAAAACTGTGGTGGGCAAAGTATGGGCCAAGGCCCAGATACTGTTCACCACAGTCAAACCCAGGCATGCCCATTCATTTACATATTATGGGTGACTGTTTTCATGCTACGACATGGTTGAGTAGTTGCAAGACAGACCATATGGTCAAAAATATTTAAATGACTATTTACAGAAAAAGTCTGCAGATCCCTAACCTAAAACAATGCTAGGTCAAACACTCTATAAACAATATTGAACAAATGTATGAACAAACATACATAGGGGGAAAACATTTCTGATCCCACGGTATTTTATAAAAGATATAACAGAAGAGCATCTAAACGAAGATATCACCATGAAAGCCTTAGTATGCTTAACCAGGTTTGCACTTTCATCTATACAATTTTTCATATTCCACATCATAAATAAAGAAAAAAATGGGCAGGAGCACTAAAAGATGAGATAGTTAAGCGACTTGCCTAAAATCACTTGCTAGTAAATAGCAAATGAAGGACAGCAGCTTTTTTTTTTTTAACACTATTTTCCATTATAATCAAGCACATTTTAATCAATTATTTTACATTCTTCTATTTGAGAATAAGGTATAAAATCTGGCTTTATAATGTTACAAGTAACCTGAGTGTTTACAAGTTTGACTCATCATAAAACAACAATTACAATATACAAAAACTTGAGGGAACTGAACCAAATTAAACTACTCTGAATTAGCAGGCCTCCTTTCTCCTCTAACTCTACTGTCCATTTCTACCCTGATGTCACCACGTTATTCTTAAACATAACACTAGCCTAATACTGTGGCACATTTATATACAATTGACCCTTGAACAACATGGGTTTGAATTGCATAGGTCCACTTACATGTGGATTTTTTTCAATAAATATAGCACCTGTATTTTCATCTTACAGATCTTTAACTAGGTGTGGGGGGAAAGTTTGTGTTTGATTAGAGATCACAATAGTGAATTCAAAAGAATTAGGGTTTGAGTCCGGATTCTATCCAAACCAAACTGTTTCAGCTTCCTGTCCTTGGGTGAGTAATTTATCAACTCCTTTGGGGGTTTTTTGGGGTTTTTTGTTGTTTTGGTTTGGTTTTTTACGCAGTTCTACACTTTATAAATCGTTTTCCCCCCCTCAAATTATTTTCCCAATCAGGTTGCCACACAACACTGAGCAGAATTCCCGGTGCTACACAGTAGGTCCCCGTCGGTCAACATTCCAAACATAGCACTGTGAACATGTCAATCCCAAACTCCCCAACTATCCCTCCTCCCCACCCTTCCCTCCTTCCCAACCGTAAGTTCGCTCTATATCAATTCCTTTGTTTTTGATGCAGAGATGGCAATATGTGGATTTTCAACTGGATGGGGGACTGGCACCCTGAACTCCCACTTTGTTCAAGGGTCAACTGTACTACACTGAAATTTCAAAGCATTTACTTAAATAATCTCAATTTACACCATGAAATGTATACTTGACTTCTGAACCACTACGAATCTTACCATTGCTTCAAAACATGGCCTATCTCTAACCTACTGTCATGAAAACGTGTATTCAATTGCCAACTCCTTAAATTTTGATTTTTTCATTGGCCTCTGCTGAATAATTTAGTAGTTTTTCTAAAATGTTTTATGATGTTGCATAAAATCTACATCAAAGCTCATTATTCTTTTCTTCATAGAGAATCCCTTTCTTGACATACTGTTAATTAACTCCACTTGCCTTCCAGGGACATACTATTGGGACCTTCAAAATCTTTCAAACTGACCATTGTTATTCTCTTGCTTCGATCTCTCTGACTGCTCTATTTAAGGCAGCTAAGACCCTGCTTTCAGTATCATCCTTTCTTGCCTAGATTCTACAACAGACTCCTAACAGGTGCTCCGAGTATCCACCCTCGACCCCCTGCAGTCTATTCACACAGCAGCCAGAGTGATCCTTTTTAAAAAGTCTTTTTTTTTTAGATTTCATATATATGTGTTAGCATATGGTATTTGTTTTTCTCTTTCTGACTTACTTCACTCTGTAGGACAGACTCTAGGTCCATCCACCTCACTACAAATGACTCAATTTCATTTCTTTTTATGGCTGAGTAATATTCCATTGTATATATGTGCCACATCTTCTTTATCCATTCATCTGTCGATGGACACTTAGGTAGCTTCCGAGTCCTGGCTATTGTAAACAGTGCTGCAATGAACATTGTGGTACATGACTCTTTTTGAGTTATGGTTTTCTCAGGGTATATGCCCAGTAGTGGGATTGCTGGGTCATATGGTAGTTCTATTTTTAGGTTTTTTTTTTTTTTTTTGCGGTACACGGGCCTCTCACTGCTGTGGCCTCTCCCTTTGCAGAGCACAGGCTCCGAAAGCACAGGCCCAGCGGCCATGGCTCACAGGCCCAGCCGCTCCGCGGCATGTGGGATCCTCCCGGACCAGGGCACGAACCTGTGTCCCCTGCATCGGCAGGCGGACTCTCAACCACTGCGCCACCAGGGAAGCCTTATTTTTAGTTTTTTAAGGAACCTCCATACTGTTCTCCATAGTGGCTGTATCAATTTACATTCCCACCAACAGTGCAAGAGGGTTTTCTCCACACCCTCTCCAGCATTTACTGTTTGTAGATTTTTTGATGATGGCCATTCTGACTGGTGTGAAGTGATACCTCATTGTAGTTTTGATTTGTATTTCTCTAATGATTAGTGATGTTGAGCATTCTTTCATGTGTTTGTTGGCAGTCTGTTATGAAGAACCTAGGGGCAGGACAGGAATAAAGACACAGACGTAGAGAATGGACTTGAGGACACGGGGAGGGTGAAGGGTAAGCTGGGACGAAGTGAGAGAGTGGCATGGACTTATATATACTACCAAATGTAAAATAGGTAGCTAGTGGGAAGCAGCCGCATAGCACAGGGAGATCAGCTCAGTGCTTTGTGACCACCTAGAGGGGTGGGATAGGGAGGGTGGGAGGGAGACGCAAGAGGGAAGAGATATGGGGATATATGTATATGTATAGCTGATTCACTGTTATAAAGCAGAAACTAACACACCATTGTAAAGCAATTATACTCCAATAAAGATGTTAAAAAAAAAAAAAAAAGGTAAGATCATATCACCCTTATGCTCAAAACCCTCCAATGGCTCCCTGTCTCATTCAGAGTACAGCCAAAGTCTTTACAATGTCTATGAGGCCCTACCCGATCTGGCTACCTGTGACCTCTCTGACCCCATCTCTTACTACTGTCCCCTGCTCACTCAGCTTCTCCTCACTGGCCTCCTTGCTATTCCTTGGACATGTCAGGCAGGCTCCCATCCTGGAGTTACTTCATCTGCCTAAGTACTTATCCCCCAGAGGGCCAGCCTCATGACTTAACTCCTTCATCTCAAGTCTTCACTCAAATGTTACCTTCTCAGAGAGGCTTATCCTTATCATCCTACTTTATACTGCAACTCACCTCCCCTCTATACACACTCCTGATCTCTTATCTTGGTCTAATTTTGTTCTTTTTTTCCGTAATACTTATCATCTTCCAACATAACATACCATTCATTTATTGTATCTATTGTATGCTATCTCCTACAATACAAACTAAGCTCCATAAGGACAGAAATTTTTGCCTGTTTCATTTTTTGGTGTATTCTAACTACCTAGAACATTGCCTAGTGCATAGTATGTATTTGATAAGTACTGATGAATAACTGAATGAAAGCTTACTCCATTTCAGAAACTTATCCATGTACATTCTCAAACTCACTAATTAGACATCCTCTCTTGCTCCTTATCTCTATTTACTACTAATTCATCAAACAAATAATCCAAGGGCCAAAGTATTAGGCATGGGGAATTGAAATATGAATAAGACACACTCCTGCCCTTAGGTAATTCTTCTCTCCATTCCCATCATCACTTCTTTGATCCAAACTACTGTCATCTCTCACCTGGACACGACAGCCATCTGGCTCATCTACCTTCATTCCATCTGAACCCAGTCAATCCATTCTCCATGCTATAAGCATAGTGATATTTTCTAATCACAAAGTTGAAACTGCCCCCCCCTTGCTTAACACATTTTTGACTGGAGATGTATTACAGCCCCAGGTGTCAGTTTCTGCAAAAACCACCCGGTCAATAATGTGTTAAAATGCTTTGATGCTACTCATTCCTCTTAGGTAGAGAAAAACCCCTTAACACTCTCCGCAAACCTCTGTATGAACTGCTTCCTATCTCTCTCTCCAGCCTTAACCACTGAGTGCTTCCATGTACACACACACAGACATACACACCTGCCATCCTATCCCTCATACTCAGTAAACTTCCTTCTATCTTAGCACCTTTGCACCTGCAGTTCTCACTCCATCACCTAATTAGCCCAGCTTATCCTATAGATCTCTGTCACTTCCTCATGGAAGTATACCCTGACTTCCTTAACTAGGTCAAATGTTCCAATAACAGGCTCTAGTAGCACTTGTCACAGCTGAAAATTCAGATTTGTTTGAATGATTTTTTTTTAGTTTTGTTTTGTCTATTTGTTTGTTTGTTTTGACCACACTGTACAGCACGCAGGATCTTACTTCCCCGACCAGGGATTGAACCCGCCCCCCCACCCCCCGCAGTGGAAGCACGGAGTCTTAACCACTGGACCGCCAGGGAATTCGCCAAATGATATTTAATATGTGGACCCATCTGATAATAAACTCCATAAGAGTAAGGATCACATCTGTTTTTGTTCATCACAGTATCCACAGTGCCTAGAACATATCAATATGTTTTTTGAATGAATGACTGAATGAAAGCATAAGCCAAAGTATGGAAATAGGAAAAACTTTAGAGGAAGAATAAAAAGTGTGGGAAAGGAGTGCTAGTTGCTGTATGAGCTGGGAGTGGTATGAGGTAAAGAAGTCCACATGGGCTAAATCATGGAAGGTCTTGCACGTCATTTCAAGGAACATATCCCTCAGGAAATGATGGAGCCAGTGAAAGGTTTTTAAGCAGTGGAAATGACAATGATTTGTTTTGATTTTAGACAGTTCTCACAAGCTGTGCGCAGCATGGAGAAAGGCTTTGAAAGGGCAATGAGATGAATGAAGGCCTAAACTAGGACACTGATTTAGGAATGGAGAATGGGGGCAACCTTGGGGATCACGTGATTAAAGAGTAGGAAGGGTCCAGATAACCCAAAGCTTGCCAACCCGGGTAACTGGTGGCTCCAGAAATTCAGATTCAGTAATTCTCAAACTCATGGGCTGACTGCACTAGAATCATCTGACGCCTTGATTAAAAATATACGTTTCTATACTGAGCCTGCGCTCTAGAGCCTGCAAGCCACAACTACTGAGCCTGCATGTCACAACTGAGGCCCACAAGCCTAGAGCCCATGCTCTGCGACAAGAGAAGCCACTGCAATGAGAAGCCCACGCACTGCAACGAAGAATAGCACTCCCTCATCGCAACTAGAGAAAGCCCGCACGTAGTAATGAAGACCCAACACAGCAAAAAATAAATAAATTTATTTATTTTTTTTAAAAATGCACATTTCTAGGCTCCATACCAGATCTTCTAAATCAGAAATTCTGGGAATGGGGCACAGAAATCTTATTTTCAATGAGTGTCCAAAGTGATTTTTACTGTATTCAATCAAGTTTTGAAACAACTGAGACAAAAAACACACTAGAAGGCAAAAAGATTTATGAGAGATGATGATGATGAACTTAAATTTGTAAATGATGAGTTTGAACTGTCTATGCAGACAACCAACAGATAAATAACCAATTCCAAAGATCATATAGGATTGGTCAGGTTGGAGACCAAAATTTTGTGGAAGCATTTAAGTTCACAAAGGAGTAAAAAGAGTGGTACAGGCTATGGTTAAAACTTAGAAGGACACAATACTTAAGATGTAGACAGAGAAGAGGATTTGCTCATTAGTTAGTAATACCCTAAAATGCTATTTCTTTTTCTTTTTTCTTTTTTTTTTTTTTTTGTGGTATGCAGGCCTCTCACTGTTGTGGCCTCTCCCGCTGTGGAGCACAGGCCCTGGACGCGCAGGCCCAGCGGCCATGGCCCACGGACCCAGCCGCTCCGTGGCATGTGGGATCCTCCCAGACCGGGGCACGAACCCATGTCCCCTGCACCGGCAGGCGGACCCCCAACCACTGCGCCACCAGGGAAGCCCTAAAATGCTATTTCTGCATGAGGTATTTGTGTGTAAAATGTTGTCCTTTTAAGTGCTCGGAGGGATACAAAGCTAAGACCTGGCGCCTGTCTTGCAAGTCCTTGTGGACACTAGGCATTCTCTCAACGTATCATCCAAAATGTCACAGGCCTTATTGTTCAAGTCCATAATATACCTTGAAAGACTGTAAGTTTACTAAGAAAACACTAGTTAGTTTTATTCCAAAACGTCTTTAACGTAGAGGATATCCTTACTCCCTATTACCCACAACAAAATCCTGTTGCCCTTCCTTCAAAGCTTTCCCAGATTCCTCTGACCAATGCCCAATACATAAAAATGGAGAGAGAGTTCGGTATGATAAAAGAGTTTTCGAATCAGACAGTGTCTAGCACACAGCAGTTACTAAAACATGTCTAATCAAAATATAAATGGCCTAGACTTATTATTTTAGTTCTGAAACACTCTAGAGTTGGAAATATGCTAGCTGTGAAATCATGGCATACTTAACTGTTCTATGCCTCTGTTATTTCATCAACAAAAAAGGGAAAATACAAAAGAAAGGGCTGTTTTAGAATTAATGAGAAAATTACATAACTTGTGTAAACACACTGTCTGCCACATAATAAGCACAAGACGAATGGTAGCTTATCATTATGATCACTACCACTAGGTACTACTAAATATCTCTTGATTAATAGTTCATATAGTTTTATATAAAGGAAATTATATTGAAAATTTAAATATATTCATTTCTCCATCTCCAGCTGAATATCTAAAAATGGTTAACACAAATTATGGCATTACAACAAAATGTTATAATATTATGCAGTCAGTAAAAATCTATATAGAATATTTATAAGTATCTAAAAATGCTCATGATAGAACTTTAATAAAAAATAATAGAAAAACAAAAAACCCTGTGCATTTAATAAGATTCTGGTTTTATCTTAATATGTTAATCTTAATAAAACTAAATAAAAATAAATTTAAATTTTCTTCTATATGTTTTTCATATGTAAGGAATATATTGAGAAAAAACACCAAAATATTGGCAATAGTTTTTTTTCTTCTTCTACTTTTCTGTATTTTCAAAATTTTCTACACTGGGCATATTTCGAATTCAAAAAAATTAACTTTTTAACTTTCAAATCGCAAAGCACTTATAGATAAAACTGCTTACGACTATATCAATCTGCCTTTGTGAATTTAAAGATGATCCTTTAAATAATGTAATTTGACCAAGTATATACAAGTACTGTAGTGGACTGAATTTGTCAATAAGATTTTGTGAGAAAAAGATTGACGTTAGTAAACCTGAAAAGAAAGGGAGTACAGAACCTTTGTATTCAACATGTCATGACTGTTCCAACCGGGTCCCATTTCCAACATTAGGTCAAAGCCATGGTATATTAGGAACAAATAAATACTTGCCAAATCTGATTTTTTTTTTTTAAGTAATCGAGCTTAAAGGCCAAGAATCTAATTTAAAAACTAGACTGGGGGCTTCCCTGGTGGCACAGTGGTTGAGAATCTGCCTGCCAATGCAGGGGACACAGGTTTGAGCCCTGGTCTGGGAAGATCCCACATGCCACGGAGCAACTAGGCCCGTGAGCCACAACTACTGAGCCCGCGCGTCTGGAGCCTGTGCTCCGCAACAAGAGAGGCCATGATAGTGAGAGGCCCGCGCACTGCGATGAAGAGTGGCCCCCACTTGCCGCAACTGGAGAAAGCCCTCACACAAAAACGAAGACCCAACACAGCCAAAAATAAATAAATAAATAAATAAATAATTAAAAAAAAACAAAAACAACTAGACTGGTTATGTGGCAGATGGCTAAGGCAAAAGCAGGTAGCTTTCAAACACAGTGGATACACTTGAAAATCAACTCAACATTTGTCTTCCGGTTGTGTGTGCACATGGTTACATGCACGTGCAAATCTATAAGAATGATATTAACTCCATGGGACAGAAATATCAGTGTACTTAAATGTTTATAACCAGTACTGAAACATTTTCATACTCAGAACTTTGAGTCGAGAGAAAAAAACAGATATAAAAATAGACAGCCAGTATTTAGAATTTGAAACGATCAATCTCACATACTAAGATACAGCAGAGTAGAAGCTCTCCAGACTAATCTCTACTTAACCAACTTGTCACTTTATTCTTAAACTCTCTGTTTTCTTCAAAAGACATGTGGACTTTATGCCCTCATGAGAATCAATGTTCATGGCTAGTACTTCCGTACATATCTTGCTCCCATATCAGTTTCTTATACTCATTATAATTAGTTTAACTAAATACTAAATAAACCAATCAGATATGAGTAGAAAAAGGGCTGTTGTTTCTATGAAAACTAAGTAAAGCACTTTAAGACTCAACACAGGTAAGCTGCTTTTAAAAAAATGAATTTAAGGTGGGCAAGACATTTCAAGAGATTATTAAAACCTAGGATTCGGACCCCAACTGCTTCACAAGTGTCATTAAGTTATCACTCCACTTTATAAAAATTAAATCTAGAAATTACAGTCCATATAATAAGTACAAGAAAGGAACAGAAGTCCAATAGTAGATTTACATTTTTAAAATGTTATGCTCTTTGACATCAGTCTTAGCAGTATTTTTTTTGGATCTGTCTCCTCTGGCAAGGGCAATGAAAGCAAAAATAAACAAATGGTACTACATCAAACTCAAAAGCTTTTGCACAGTGAAGGAAATCATCAACAAAACGAAAAGACAATCTACTGAATGGAAAAATATATTTGCAAATGATATATCCAATAAGGGGTTAATACCCAAAATATATAAAGAACTCACACAACTCAATATCAAAGAAACAAACAATTCAATTAAAAAAATGGGCAGAGGACCTGAACAGACATTTTTCCAAGGAAGACATACGGATGGGTCAAGAGATACATGAAAAGATGCTCAACATCACTAATCATCAGGGAAATGCAAATCAAAACCACAATGAGGGCTTCCCTGGTGGCGAAGTGGTTGAGAGTCCGCCTGGTGATGCAGGGGACACGGGTCTGTGCCCCGGTCCGGGAAGATCCCACATGCGCGGAGCAGCTGGGCCCGTGAGCCATGGCCGCTGAGCCTGCGCGTCCGGAGCCTGTGCTCCGCAACAGGAGAGGCCACAACAGTGAGAGGCCCGCATACCGCAAAAAAAAAAAACCCCAAAAAAACCCCACAATGAGATATCACCTCACACTTCTCAGAATGGCTATCATCAAAAGGACAACAAATAACAAGTGTTGGCGAGGATGTGGAGAAAGGGGAACCTTCATGCACTATTGGTGGAAATGGAAATTGGTGCAACCACTGTGGAAAACAGTATGGGGGTTCCTCAAAAAAATTAAAAATTGAACTACCATACAATCCAGCAATTCCACTTCTAGGTTATTTATTCAAAGAAAATGAAAACACTAATTTGAAAAGATATATGCACCCCTACGCTCACTGCAGCATTATTTACAATAGGCAAGATATGGAAGCAATCTAACTGTCCACTGATAGATAAATGGATAAAGAAGATATATACACAATGGTGTATTACTCAGCCATAAAAAAGAATGAAACCCTGCCATTTGCAGCAACATGGATGGACCTAGAGGCTATTATGCTAAGTGAAATAAGTCAGAGAAAGACAAATACCATGTGAGTTCACTTATATGTGGAACCTAAAAAACAAGACAGAGAGTCGCAAAGATAGAGAAAACAAACTGGTGGCTGCCAGAGGAGAGAAGGGCAGGGAGGTGGGTAAAATGGGTGAAGAGGATGTAATGTACAGCCTAGGAAATATAGTTAATAACACTGTAATAACTTTGTATGGTGTCAGATGGTTACTTAACTTCTTGTGGTGATCAATTCATAACGTATGTGAATGTCAAATCACAATGCTGTACATCTGAAACGAATATAATGTTGTATGTCAACTATAGTTCAATTTAAAAAGGAAAATAAAATGTAAGACAACCTTAGTTTTAAGTTAAAATAAAATATTCAAATATACTTCAATAAAAATTTTAAAATAAGGGAATTCCCTGGTAGTCCAGTGGTTAGGACTTGGTGCTTTCATTGACGGGGACTGGGTTCGATCCCTTGTCAGGGAGCTAAGATCCCACGAGCCATGCAGTGCAGCCAAAAAAAAATTAAATTAAATTAAAAGATAAAAATAAAATAAAATATTCAAAGTACGTATCTTTTTAAATAATTTTTTTGATAATAAAAACTTTTACTGACTGTCTGTAAGGCCTATATCCAAAAGTTCATAGCAGTTTAATTCATTATAGCCAGAAAATGGAAATGATCCAAATGTCCATCAGCTGGTGAATGGATAAACAAATAGATACACAATGGAATACTATTCAGCAATAAAAATGATGCAAGAACATAGCTGAAACTCCAAAGCATTATGCCAAGTGAAAGAAGCCAAACACAAAAGACTATGCACTGTATGATCCCATTTATATTAAATTCTAGAAAAGGCAAAACAATAGTAATAGAAAGCAAATCAGTGGTTGCCAGGGGCCAAGGGTTGGTTAGAGAACAGAGGACTTACAGCAAAGAAGCATAAGAAATCATTCTGGGGTGATGGAGATGTTCTATACCATGATTACTGTTACATGACTATTCATTTCTAAAAACTAATCAAACTGCACACTTAAAATTACTGGGTTTTATTGAAGTATATGTCAGTAACGCTGACAAACATTAAAAAAAAATTTTTATGAAAAAAGATTCTCCCTTGGCTTTGTTTCTATGAAGTTTTCAAAACAATATAAATGCATACAATATGCTTTACTTATGCTTTTTCATTATAACATAAAAGTCTGTAATCCTAGAATCACTACCAATAAATTTCTTAATGTTCTCTGGTACAGATCAAGACAAATTATACAATTACATTGTTAGTTTGTATTGCCAAGTAGATTGCATAATTGACGATCAAATGTCCTTTTTACTTGAATTATAGCATAAATATATGCTACTTTTCCTCATTTATACTTTTAATTTTAATGAAGTAAATCATTATTCTGATGATTCTGTTATTCTGGTGGATTTGTTTTTCTGACACGTTTAACTTCTTAAAGTGATTTACTGTCCACTATCTGTTTCTTTTTAGTGTCTTTTTTATTTTATTTATTTATTAAATTTATTTTATTTATTTATTTTTGGCTGCGTTGGGTCTTCGTTGCTGCGTGCGGGCTTTCTCTAGCTGCGGAGAGTGGGGGCTACTCTTCATTGTGGTGCACGGGCTTCTCATTGCGGTGGCTTCTCTTGCTGAGGAGCACGGCTCTAAGCATGTGGGCTTCAGTAGTTGCGGCATGCGAGCTCAGTCTTTGTGGCTCGCGGGCTTCTCATTGTGGTGGCTTCTTTTGTTGAGGAGCACGGGCTCCAGGTGCGTGGGCTTCAGTAGTTGTGGCACACGGGCTGAGTAGTTGTGGCTCACAGGCTCTAGAGCGCAGGCTCAGTAGTTATGGCACACGGGCTTAGTTGCTCCGCAGCATGTGGGATCTTCCCGGATCAGGGCTTGAAACTGTGTCCCCTGCACTGGCAGGAGGATTCTTAACCACTGTACCACCAGGGAAGCCCCTACTGTCTTCTTTAGATAGGAGAGGTTTAAAGGTCCTAGACTCAATATTTAGATTTCTAGGTTAAATATGCTGTAAAATAAACTTACTGGTGCCAGAAGGAGACACAGAATGAAAGTGACTTACTATCATAAAAGTCTTAAGGGATGCATAAAAGTAAAGCCAAAAGATAGCAAGTTGGTGACACTAAGGGACAGACCTCACCCACAAATGTGCTCTGTTTTGGCTTGCACAGTATGTTAAAAATCAAGAGATTATTCATTTAACTTTCCAGTTTCTCTTGAAAATTCAGAAGCCTTGGCAATACTAGGCTCACAGTCCTAAATTACAACAATCAGCTAAAGCTAAGAAGACACTGTCCCTTTAGACCGGGCACATACTCTTTCTTCAGTCCGTCCAAGCCTCTAACACTTGAGTTCACTCATTGTCACTACATACCTGGCTACATGTATCTGAGTTTTCAAACCCTAGTTTGAAACAGTTTGAGGTTAGTGCCTCAACTAACCATAACTGAGAGATGAAGTTAGAGTTATATGAATGGAGTTCCCCCTAAATTTGTTATGCTTAGTTCTCCTTCCAGGCAGACCCAAAAAAACTGTTCATTACGAGTAAATGATAAGAATCCCTCCCACCAGGAAACTTACAGAAGCCTCTTAGATAGCCTCATCCACCAGAGGGCAGACAGCAGAAGCAAGAACTACAATCCCGCAGCCTGTGGAACAAAAACCACATTCACAGAAAGATAGACAAGATGAAAAGGCAGAGGGCTATGTACCAAATGAAGGAACAAGATAAAACCCCAGGAAAACAACTAAATGAAGTGGAGATACGCAACCTTCCAGAAAAAGAATTCAGAATAATGATAGTGAACATGATCCAGGACCTCGGAAAAAGAATGGAGGCAAAGATCGAGAAGATACAAGAAATGTTTAACAAAGACCTAGAAGAATTAAAGAACAAAGAAACAGAGATGAATAATACAATAACTGAAATGAAAATTATACTAGAAGGAATCAAAAGCAGGATAACTGAGGCAGAAGAATGGATAAGTGATCTGGAAGACAGAATAGTGGAATTCATTGCTGTGGAACAGAATAAAGAAAGAAGAATGAAAAGAAATGAAGACAGTCTAAGAGACCTCTGGGACAACATTAAACACAACAACATTCGCATTATAGGGGTCCCAGAAGGAGAAGAGAGAGAGAAAGGACCAGAGAAAATATTTGAAGAGATTATAGTCGAAAACTTCCCTAACATGGGAAGGAAACAGCCACCCAAGGCCAGGAAGCGCAGCGAGTCCCATACAGGATAAACCCAAGGAGAAACTCGCTGAGACACAGAGTAATCAAATTGGCAAAAATTAAAGACAAAGAAAAATTACTGAAAGCAGCAAGGGAAAAACGACAAATAACATACACAGGAACTCCCATATGCTTAACAGCTGATTTCTCAGCAGAAACTCTACATGCCAGAAGGGAGTGGCATGATATACTTAAAGTGATGAAAGGGAAGAACCTACAACCAAGATTACTCTACCCAGCAAGGATCTCATTCAGATTCGATGGAGAAATCAAAAGCTTTACAGACAAGCAAAAGCTAAGAGAATTCAGCACCACCAAACCAGCTCTATAACAAATGCTAAAGGAACTTCTCTAAGTGGGAAACACAAGAGAAGAAAAGGACCTACAAAAACAAACCCAAAACAATTAAGAAAATGGTCATAGGAACATACATATCAATAATTACCTTAAACGTGAATGGATTAAATGCTCCAACCAAAAGATACAGGCTTGCTGAATGGATACAAAAACAAGACCCATATATATGCTGTCTACAAGAGACCCACTTAGACCTAGGGACACATACAGACTGAAAGTGAGGGGATGGAAAAAGATAGTCCATGCAAATGGAAATCAAAAGAAAGCTGGAGTAGCAACACTCATATCAGATCAAATAGACTTTAAAATAAAGAATGTTGGGCTTCCTGGTGACACAGTGGTTGAGAGTCCACCTGCTGACGCAGGGGACACGGGTTCGTGCCCCGGTCCGGAAGGATCCCACATGCCGCGGAGCGGCTGGGCCTGTGAGCCATGGCCGCTGAGCCTGCGCGTCCGGAGCCTGTGCTACGCAGCGGGAGAGGCCACAACAGTGAGAGGCCCGCGTACCGCAAAAAAAAAAATGTTACAAGGAAGGACACTACATAATGATCAGGGGATCAATCCAAGAAGAAGATATAACAGTTATAAATATATATACACCCAACATAGGAGCACCTCAATACATAAGGCAGCTGCTAACAGCTATAAAGAGGAAATCAACAGTAACACAATAACAGTGGGGGACTTTAACACCTCACTTACACCAATGGACAGATCATCCAAAATGAAAATAAATAAGGAAACAGAAGCTTTAAATGACACAACAGACCAGATAGATTTAATTGATGTTTATAGGACATTCCATCCAAAAACAGCAGATTACACTTTCTTCTCAAGTGCGCACGGAACATTCTCCAGGATCGATCACATCTTGGGTCACAAATCAAGCCTCAGTAAATTTAAGAAAACTGAAATCATATCAAGCATCTTTTCTGACCACAACACTATGAGATTAGAAATGAATTACAGGGGAAAAAACGTAAAAAACACAAACACATGGAGGCTAAACAATACATTACTAAATTACCAAGAGATCACTGAAGAAATCAAAGAGGAAATCAAAAAATACCTAGAGACAAATGACAATGAAGACACTACGATCCAAAACCTATGTGATGCAGCAAAAGCAGTTCTAAGAGGGAAGTTTACAGCTATACAAGCCTACCTCAAGAAACAAGAAAAACCTCAAATAAACAATCTAACCTTACACCTAAAGGAACTAGAGAAAGGAAGGAACTAGAGAAAGAAGAACAAACAAAACCCAAAGTTAGCAGAAGGAAAGAAATCATAAAGATCAGAGCAGAAATAAATGAAACAGAAACAAAGAAAACAATAGCAAAGATCAATAAAACTAAAAGCTGGTTCTTTGCGAAGATAAACAAAATTGATAAACCATTAGTCAGACTCATCAAGAAAAAGAGGGAGAGGACTCAAATCAATAAAACTAGAAAGGAAAAAGGAGAAGTTACAACACACAGCAGACATACAAAGCATCCTAAGAGACTACTACAAGCAACTCTATGCCAATAAAATGGACAACCTGGAAGAAATGGACAAATTCTTAGAAAGGCAAAACATTCCAAGACTGAACCAGGAAGAAATAGAAAACATGAACAGACCAATCACAAGTAATGAAATTGAAACTGCTTAAATATCTTCCAACAAACAAAAGTCCAGGACCAGATGGCTTCACAGGGGAATTCTATCAAACATTTAGAGAAGAGCTAACACCCATCCTTCTCAAACTCTTCCAAAAAATTGCAGAGGAAGGAACATTCCCAAACTCATTCTATGAGGCCACCACCACCCTGATACCAAAACCAGACAAAGATACTACAAAAAAAGAAAATTACAGACCAATATCACTGATGAATACAGATGCAAAAATCCTCAACAAAATACTAGCAAACAGAATCCAACAACACATTAAAAGGATCATACACCATGATCAAGTGGGATTTATCCCAGGGATGCAAGGATTCTTCAATATAAGCAAATCAATCAATGTGATACACCATAATAACAAACTGAAAAAGAAAAACCATATGATCATCTCAATAGATGCAGAAAAAGCTTTTGACAATATTCAACACCCATTTATGATGAAAACTCTCCAGAAAGTGGGCACAGAGGGAACCTACCTCAACATAATAAAGGCCATACACGACAAAGCCACAGCAAATATCATTCTCATTGGTGAAAAACTGAAAGCATTTCCTCTAAGATCAGGAACAAGACAAGGATGTCCATTCTCACCACTATTATTCAACATAGTTTTGGAAGTCCTAGCCATGGCAATCACAGAAGAAAAAGAAATAAAAGAAATACAAATTGGAAAAGAAGAAGTAAAACTGACACTGTTTTTCAAATGACATGATACTATACATAGAGAATCCAAAAAATGCCACCAGAAAACTACTAGGGCTAATCAATGAATTTGGTAAAGTTGCAGGATACAAAATTAATGCACAGAAATCTCTTGCATTCCTATACACTAATGATGAAAAATCTGAAAGAGAAATTAAGGAAACACTCCCATTTACCATTGCAACAAAAAGAATAAAATACCTAGGAATAAACCTACCTAGGGAGACAAAAGACCTCTATGCAGAAAACTATAAGACACTGATGAAAGAAATTAAAGATGATACCAACAGATGGAGAGATATACCATGTTCTGGGATTGGAAGAATCAATATTGTGAAAATGACTATACTACCCAAAGCAATCTACAGATTCAATGCAATCCCTATCAAATTACCAATGGCATTTTTTACGGAACTAGAACAAAAAATCTTATAATTTGTATGGAGACACAAAAGACCCCGAATAGCCAAAGATGTCTTGAGGGAAAAAACCAGAGTGGGAGGAATCAGACTCCCTGACTTAAGACTATACTACAAAGCTACAGTAATCAAGACAATATGGTACTGACACAAAAACAGAAACATAGATCAATGGAACAAGATAGAAAGCCCAGAGATAAACCCACACACCTATGGTAAACTAATCTATGACAAAGGAGGCAAGGATATAAAATGGAGAAAAGACAGTCTCTTCAATCAGTGGTGCAGGGAAAACTGGACAGCTACATGTAAACAAATGAAATTAGAACACTCCCTAACACCATACACAAAAATAAACTCAAAATGGATTAGAGACCTAAATGTAAGACTGGCCACTATAAAACTCTTAGAGGAAAACATAGGAAGAACACTCTTTGACATAAATCACAGCAAAATCTTTTTTGATCCACCTCCTAGAGTAATGGAAATAAAAACAAAAATAAACAAATGGGACCTAATGAAACTTCAAAGCTTTTGCACAGCAAAGGAAACCATACCCAAAACAAAAAGACAACCCTCGGAATGGGAGAAAATATTTGCAAACAAATCAACAGACAAAGGACTAATCTGCAAAATATATAAACAGCTCATGCAGCTCAATATTAAAAAAACAAACAACCCAATCCAAAAGTGGGCAAAAGACCTCAACAGACATTTCTCCAAAGAAGACATACAGATGGCCAAGAAGCACATGAAAAGCTGCTCAACATCACTAATCATTAGAGAAATGCAAATCAAAACTACAATGAGGTATCACTTCACACCAGTTAGAATGGGCATCATCAGAAAATCTACAAACAACAAATGCTGGAGAGGATGTGGAGAAAAGGGAACCCTCTTGCACTGTTGGTGGGAATATAAATTGATACAGCCACTATGGAGAACAGTATGGAGGTTCCTTAAAAAACTAAAAATAGAATTACCATATGATCCAGCAATCCCACTACTGGGCATATACCCAGAGAAAACCATAATTCAAAAAGACACATGCGCCCCAATGTTCACTGCAGCACTATTTACAATAGCCAGGTCATGGAAGCAACCTAAATGCCCATCGACAGACGAATGGATAAAGAAGATGTGGTACATATATACAATGGAATATTACTCAAGCATAAAAAGGAATGAAATTGGTTCATTTGTTGAGACATGGATGGATCTAGAGACTGTCATACAGAGTAAAGTAAGTCAAAAAGAGAAAAACAAAGATCATATATTAACGCATGTAGGTGGAACCTAGAAAAATGGTACAGATGAACCAGTTTGCAGGGCAGAAGTTGAGACACAGATGTAGAGAACAAACGTATGGACACCAAGCAGGGAAAGCTGCGGGGTGGGGGTGGGGTGGGGGGGGTGGGGATGGTCGTGTGATGAACTGGGCGATTGGGATTGACATGTATACACTGATGTGTATAAAATTGATGACTAATAAGAACCTGCTGTATAAAAAAATAAATAAAATTCAAAAATTAAAAAAAAAGAGTAAATGGTAAGAATGCATACGTTCTACTGTAGAAAGCAAAATGTATACTGAATGCTGATAACGTGGTACAGTGTGTAATGAAATTATAAGCAATTTAGTATATTTCCATGCTAAGCACAAACCCAGATTCCAGAACTCTATTCATTATCTTCACTAATGTAAGAAAGCCAGTTCATGTGCAAAACTAAAGCAACAAGAAAAAACAAAGCATCTTTATTTCTCTACCATAAAACTGAGCCTTTTAATATAATACTTGAAGAGCACATGAAGTATACTGAAGGTTTTAACAAAAGGATAAAATAAACTATAGCAATATGTTAGGAAGCAAATAGGAATATAATTATAAGCATTCATTATTAGCTATAACGATTATTATTCATCTCACTTATTTAATGAAAAGGGAAACCATCTTTTGCCACAACTTTGAGGTACTTGATGAGATAGATACCTCTTTTTTTTTCTTTTTTTTTGCAGTACGCGGGCCTCTCACTGTTGTGGCCTCTCCCGTTGCGGAGCACAGGCTCCGGACGCGCAGGCTCAGCGGCCATGGCTCACGGGCCCAGCCGCTCCGCGGCACGTGGGATCTTCCCGGACCGGGGCACGAACCCATGTCCCCTGCATCGGCAGGCGGACTCTCAACCACTGCGCCACCAGGGAAGCCCAGATACCTCTTTTTAGTCACCAAAGCAAAGTCTGCAGAGTCCTAGATACAAAGAACAATAAGTTAACAGGTAATCTAACAGACTTACCCGTTCTGCAGATGCCTCATCCCCTGGCAGACACGCAGCAGCAGCAGCAGCAGCAGCACAAGCTATTTCCATCACAGTGGAGCTGGTAGGAGCATCAGTAGTGGATGAAGATCTGGGTCGGCCGGACTGCATAAGAGTTGCCATCTCCTGGCCAGACTTCCTGTTGATTTGGGGACTTCCCTTTGGGGCCTCTGGCTTGCCCCGCCTACTATGCAAGCTCGTCCCTCTCTTCATCTTGGGTGGCACTCGGATCTGCTGCAGGACACGATTCAAAGCTGTGGGGTGGGTGGGGACACCATCAATCTCAGCACACGCGTTCTGGCTTTCCAGATCCATTTCGGGTTCTGGATCTGCCTGAATTTGTTGCACATCATGTGGAGACACTGATGACCTCCTGCGCTGGTGCTGGAAGAGATGCTTCAAGCCTTGGCCAATCACATTAATGTTCTCCAAAGCATTGTGTGTCATTTTAGACAACTTTTGTTCTGATTCTGTCTGCTTTCTGGCCTCTGCATCTTGGGATTTGCCTCCAGGATCAGGGTCCTCAAATAACTGTTCACTGCCTGAAGGCTCCATCAGTAGACTTAATACGATTATTTGCAAACTCAAAAATTTTTAAACACACCAAGACTGCCAAATTAGGTAGGCATTGCTTCAACAGTAACTACACATGCAGCTTTGAGACGAAGGCTTCATGCCTATCTAATGTTAAAAAAGAAAAAAAAAAAAAAAAAAGAACCTCATATTATAAATCCATGCAGAAACTCCAGGGTTAAAACAAAGAAAAACATGCCACTAGCCAAACAACTAGGCATTATCATTAAGCAATCTTTAATCAGAAGATTAAAAGATAGTTTTCCAGATAGTTGGTAATGATTATTTTCTAGAATAGGAGAAAAAGCTCAGAAACAAGTACATAGGAAATGAAAAGAGCAACGTTTAAAAAAATCCCTACAAGTTTCAATATGAAGAAGAACTGAATAATAGAGGAGTCATCTTGGAATGGAAACCATAATATGTGAGAGAATAGCCATTACTTGGGGAATAAGAGAGAACAGAGCACAGAGCATTCAATATATACAGTCTTGCTGAGGCAATTTAAATTATTCCTCTCATTCAAAACCACAGTTAGTTATCTGTACGCTGAAGCTCAGTAGAGTGAATTCAAAGAATAATAGTGAGAAGTGAATATCCCAACCTAACTGTATGTGGATTTTAATGGAAAAGAGGAATTTCTGGTTAACTTTCATACTCATCAAGGTCACTGGTAACTAGAAGTGATAGGTTTGCTCTTTTGAGAAGAAAATGTAAATTAAAATCTTATAAGTTGAATTCTCTGCTGAAGCCCAAATGACCTTTTGGCACCATATGAGTGAATGATCCAAAGAGGATCTGTCTTCAGAGAGACTAAAGCTTTGCTCGGTACAAGCTATCAAGATAAGATACTCAAAGAAATGCCTTTCTTTGAACAGTGTCAACTCTGACAGAGGCTTCCCATACACAGTCAGTCCTCCATATCCACAGGTTCTACATCTGCAGATTTAGCCAACCTCAGATGGAAAATATTGGGGGTGGGGGAGTTGCAGAATGTTCCAAAAAGCAGAACCTGAATTTGCCATGTGCCCAGCAACTATTTACATAGCATTTACATTGCATCTATAACTATTTTCATAGCATTTACATAGTATTAGGTATCATAAATACTCTAAAGATGATTTAAAGTATATAGGAGGATGTGCATAGTTATATGCAAATACTATGCCATTTTATATAAAGGACTTGAGCATCTGAGGATATCTGTATTTGCAGGGGTCCTGGAACCAATCCTCCAAGGATACCAAGGGACAACTGTATTCACAAAAATTCAAAAACAAAGAAGTGACACAGTAACTGGGTATGACTGAAAGTAGAGAAAAAGAAAGGTCAAAAAGCAACCACATACCAATATTAAATGCAGGAAATTAAAAGGAAGCTGAAACTAAGAGATGCAAGGTCAGCACAATTGCCATGGTTATAGAAATCACATGCCAAAAAAAGGGGGGGGATGGTAAGGATGAGATTTTTAATAGAAAGTGTGTGTTTTTTTTAATTGAGTTTCTGCAAATATATAAAACAAAATTGTATTAATGTACAGAACCAGCTAGGGAGGGCAAAATATGGTGTAGGAAGGTCTTTATTTCCATATTTTACCTCAGACTTTCATTCAAACAGCTTTAGAACTCCCTACACTATACCAAGTACTTTGAACAGTCTAAGTCACTACTAGTGAAGCACCTAAGGCAGTCATGTTCTGGGGATATGCAGACCCCTGGCCACCAAGTAGCAATCTAAAAGGCATAAATTAGCTGGATTTAAGAGTTCACTGTGACCTCCAGGCTACTAGAGTTCAAAGGGACAGGAATGCAAACCCACTAGACCTTTCTTCCTGGTAACTACTCTCAGAAGACCTTCTCATCATGTATATGGACACTGTCATTGTGGCTCTGCTGACCATATTCTTTCATGCCTATTTTCCCATCTGCTAACCTCTTCATGACTCAGGAGAGTAAACTGTGTTGACAGGGTTAAAGATGTTTGTCTCTCACCAGTACCTTCCTACTGTCTAAATACCACAAAATTCTTTGCTCCCAAACTAAGCAAATGAGTAGGAGCCATGAGAATGGGAAATTTCACTGCCTTTCACTCAAATTCTTTGTGGCCACACCAAAATCCTGCCACACCACTGGGGCCTCCTACCCTTTTCCTGACTGTGTATTGCTTTACTTTTCCTTTTCCCTTTTCAAGAGCCAAGAAAGAGGCCCTTAATCCTTACTAGATTAACAACTGTCTTGGCTTGTACTGGAGTTTTCTGGGGCTCCTTGTGGGGAAAAATGTTGCCAATAGTGTATGTATTTAATTATCCTCATCTTCTCTCAAGAGTTTGCAGCACAGACTAATAGTTATTGAATTATTTTCACTCTGCAAAGCATTAAGCTTCTCAGAGAAAAAGGGCTATGTAACCAAGATAATGCAGTAACAGTGTATATCAAGTAATCTCTTCTTGCACTGTGAAAGCAGCAGGCTGATAATGAGGAAGTAATTTACTTTTTTTCTTATTTATATTGCATTAGCTAAATAATACAACTGATTTTTTTGGGGTTGATTTTGAAAGTAAATATGTAAAATAAGTTTCTCCCATGAGAATAAAAGATACCATGAAGAGAGGAATGGTGTCAAGGTTAGCTGGAAAACCAAATGACCCACTTGTCTCATATATAAACATATCAGGAATTTATTACTCAGCAAATCAGTTTCATTAGGCAGTATTATAAACTAATCAGGTGGTCACCTGCTTCTTTTAAAAAAATGGAGAATCTGGTACATTTTAAATGTCAGTAACTTCATTTGAGATTTCACTAGCATGTCTACATTATTTATTTTCAAATAATTCGAAATGATCAATTACAAGGAAATGCCAGCATTCCTAGGAAAACCTAGAAATAAAGTGTTAATTTCCAAGCCAAAGCTTGCACAGGATATCGACATAGCTGTAAAGATTACCTAGTAGAAGAGTAATAAATTCTGGGATTTCTAAAGGCAAAACATATATTAATGATACTAACAGAAGCTTACCTAACATGGAACACTAAAGAAACCTATTGAGCTTTAAACATCAAGTTGTTAGATAAGAATTTTGAAAAACAACCTGTTGCACTGACTATAAAATGTAATCTGGTACTTGTACCTATTATCTGCATTATTGCTGTGATATCAACACAAACAAGAAATATCTCTTGTCCAAAAAAAAAAAAAGAAAAGGAAAAGAAAGAAAGAAAGAAAGATTTCTTGTCAAATACTGTGAAACTTGGCAAAACTTTCTGTAGGCCAAGAAAAAATCTTTAAGGCCACCTTTCAATTTGTGACAAATATTAAGGAAGGTCAAATGCTATGCCCAAAATACCGAAGACAGTAATGCTATAATAATTAATTATATAAAACTTGTGACAGTAAGAAAAGCAAGCACTAAAGGAATTCAATAATGTGAAAGTTTTTTAGAACTCCCCTATTTTCTTCTGTAAGACAGTAGCAAAATTCAAATCAATAATAACTGTTGCTCAGTTTATAAAATTTCCCAAATAACCACATTGAGGTCTCTGGTTTAACACAAACAAGTACAACAGTAAAGCTAAGTGTGCTTTCGTAAGAAGGAAATGTTAGCTTCTCTTTTATTCATTCAGCTTCTCTGAAAAGTTAAGTTCTTTTAGTAAGCCAGAAGAAATGGGTAAAGAGCAAAGGGAACAAAAGGACAGGGGAGAAAGGGGGCAGGGGGAAGGGGTGAAAAGTGGGGAAAAAAGAGGAAGAAAACTGGTAGCCACCAACAAACCAGATATTTCAGATAACTTTGTTAAATTTTCAGAATTTTTAAGAATTTTTCTACAACGGTTTTGCAAAAAAATTCCAAATTATATATGAATTATCTTTCTTTTTTTCCTTTAAGTTTTTCTTCCCAACTTTTTAGTTTTTGTGATAGATATGGTGACCAAAGCTTTCTGGTTTGGCTATGAACCAACTTATTTCACTGATGATAAAGAGTTGGATACTTGCCTTTATCACTCTTCCTCAAGCACTTCTAAGGTGTTCTGGAATCCTTTTAGGAAAAGCTGAAAGCAAACATTAAGAATTACAAAGTGAGAAACTTACAAAAGGGAAACATCTAAAACAAAGAAAAAAACTAAGTATACACATAACAAAATGTTAACATTTATCTCTCACTAGTGGGAGTAGGGTAATTTTTTCTAGTGTTTTTTAGTATTTTCTAATTTTGCAAAGGTATAATAAAAAACTGTAATCAAGGAAAAATACCTTGGGAAAAAAAGAAACTTGTCAATACTTAAAAAAGAAAGTGGCATGTTTTATAAATAGCAATGAATATTTTTACACTATGATATTGAATTAGGAATGGATATTCCATTAATTCTGATCTTAAAGTAACATGAAATGCAAAACAAGTATATACATGAAAATCAGCATAATTTTATAAGCAAATATTTTTCAAGTAGCTTCCAATTGTCTATCTGCAATTTTATATTTAAAAGCAAGTCTTAAAAGCTATATCTATCCTGAACAATTGAGGCTCAAGATGCACCAAAATTGAAAATTTCCTGGAAAACAAGTTTCTGACAGCCATTACCAGAGAAGTAATTTACTTAGGCACATATTTGGGGGGCATCTGCTTTGTGCTCAGCATTATACAGACCAAATAACTATCCTATCTTACCCTCAAGGAACTCACAATCTAGGATGGAAAGTAAGATTTACATACTTGCAACTTCAGGAAAACAGCACAAAACAACATAATTAAGTGCTAAATTGTGGGAGGAAAACTGTGATTACCATCAGAAGCAGAAGATCAGTTAGATTAGATTTGTTCAGAAAAGCTTCAAGAAGGAGAAAGAAGCTTTAATGAAGGATGAGAAAAATGGATGAATAAGCAGGAAGATATAGGCCAAGATTCCCAGCCTAGAGAGCAGTAAACACAGCACAGATCAGTAAATACAGTATACGTTTGGGGGCTAGTGAAGAGGCCAGATGCCTGTACTGGTGGATACCCATTTCTGAGTCATCTGGAGAACTAAGTGGCTGGTGGGCAGATGTGAATGGAGGACTTTCCATCTTTAAACTTTTTCTACCTTTTGAATTTTGTACTTTATGACTATTATTATGTTGAGAAAAAATAAACTTACATATTTGAAAAAAAGAAAGTAAATACATGTTTTAATCTCTAGGGTAAACATTTAAAAATAGTAGAAGAGTATATAACTACTAGGCTAATAGAAAGGAAAAGTAGAATTAAAATACCCAAATAAATGTAAAAAGGCGGGAAAGCAAGATCACAGATAAGTAGAACATATAAAAAGCAAAATATAAGATGTCAAATGTAAACCCAAATATTCCAGTAATTACATTAAATGTAAGTGGACCAAAAGAAAAAAATCATCATACTAAATAAAAAACAGGGAATTCCCAGGTGGTCCAGTGGTTAGGACTCGGCGTTTTCACTGCAGTGGTCCGGGTTCAATTCCTGGTCTAGGAACTAAGATCCCACAAGCTGTGCAGCATGGCCAAAAAAAAAAAAAAAATTTCAATCTTATGGTGTCTAAAAGAATCACACCAAAAATATAGAGAACAATTAAAATAAAACGTATGGAAAAGGTCACACAAACATAAACTAAACAAAAGCTGCTCTAGCTTTATTAATAGTACTCAAAGTAGATTATAATGCAAAAAGCATTAACAGAGGAGTAATTCATAGGATTAAATGTAGAATTCATCAGGAAGACATAATTTAAAATTTGTATGCATGCAATAACATAGCCTCCAAATACATAAAGCACAACTTAGCAGAACTACAAGGAGAAGTGAAATATATCTGTAATCATAACGGGGAAATTTTTAACATCTCTCTCAGTAATTGATAGAATAAATGACCTAAATAGGAGGAAATAAAGAGATAAATATAGATTTGAATAGCATGGTTAACAAACTGGAACTAAACAGATATTTATATAACACAGCACCCAGTAACTGCAGAATACAAAGAGATCACTTACAAAAATTGATCCATATGCTGAGCACTAAGGCAAGTTTCACAAGTTATTCTCTGACCACAATGTGGATTCCTAAGGTTTAGAAAGAGTAGATGAAACCACATTCTCCCCACCACCCACACTGTCTCCTGACCCAACCTGTCGGCAATACAGATGGGATGGAGCAATACAGAGGCTGGACAAGCACCTAAAACCCTAAAAGAAACCTTTCTCTCTAACCAAAGGAAATATAGCCCCAAGAGCATGAAAGAATCCCACTGCAGTCAGGAAGATTAAACCACAAATTATGACAAATTGCTGAAGACTGAATGTGGGCTAGCATGAGAGTGTAAAGTCTCTGGGGGCTGCAATCATAGGAGAGTTTCCACCGTATTACAGGCTTTTCCTCCAGAAACCCCAAAAGGCTCTCTAATGCGGGGGGTGTGGGGGATCTGAGAGAATGCAAAGAAAGTTCCTCATCCCTGCCCCCACCCCTGTGGAACTTGGCAGCCAATGCCAATCAGCCCAGATCTATTTCCCCTATCTCCCTATGGAATGAAAGATTTAATCTGCAAGAAAAAAAAAAAAATCACCAAGGCCTGTACCCTGAGAACACTGGTAGAATCTCACTATAGCTGGAAGAAAAGGAGACTACACCCCATCTTCACTATTTCTCTAAAGTAACAATCTTAATACAGGGGGAAAGGGCTTTAAAAACTTTAACTTAGGGACTTCCCTCACGGTGCAGTGGTTAAGACTCCACACTTCCACCGCAGGGGGCATGAGATGGATCCCTGGTTGCGGAACTAAGATCCTGTGGTATGGCCAAAAAAATAAAATAAAATAAAATACAGGGGCAGAGAAGGCTGCTTTAAATAGAAAATTCAAATAAAGAATAAACCATTATTGGTTAAAATCTATTTTAAAAAAAACTTTGCCTTTAAAAAAAGGGGGTGGTGGTGTTAGAAAACCTAACCCAGACGCAGCAGTTGGGGAAAAACAAAGAAGGGGAACAACTCCACTCCTAGAAGTAGAAAGTTTTATGAAGGCCACAGCTCCGAGATCCAGGTTCTAGTGCCTGCCAAAATCTGAGGTTTAACAAACCACCAGAGAACTCCCCCCACCCTCCACTACCAGGCTAATAAGCTTTGAGTAAAAATAACAATGGAATATAGCTGCAAAAGACGAACTCACTGTGTGAAACAGCACAAAGGGAAAACCCAAAGCCAAGCAGGGAGATAAGAGACACTAGGGAAATCTGAAGTCTCCGGTTTCCATGGCAACAACAAATGTCAACTCTGGTAACCATAGCAATAATAATGTTTAAACATAGCTCAACCCCTAACAGATTAATTCAAATTCCACCCTAAAGGACTAGCAGAAGGAAACTTGCAGTGTTCTCCAAGCATATCAGATATTTACCTCAGTTCTTCCTGTTCTATACAAAATGGTCACGTTTCAACAAGAAAATATGAAGCATGCCAAAGGCAGTAGTAAAAACACAGTTTGAGGAAACAAAGCAATTATCAGAACTAGATTCAGACATGATATAGATTTTAGAATTATCAGGGAATTTAAAACATGATTAATATGGTGAAGACTAATGGAAAAGGTAGACAACATGCAAGATCAGATAGGTAATTTCACAGAGACATGGAAATCATAAGAAAAAATCAAGTGGAAAAAACATGGTAATAAATAACAAATGCTTCTGACAAGCTTATTAGTAGATTTGAAACAGCTAAAAAAAGAATTAGTGAACTTGAAGATCGGCTAATAGAAATTGCTCAAACTGAAATGTAAAGAAGAACAAGAATAGGAAAATAAAACAGAAAAAAACATCCAAGAACTGTGGGAAAATATCAAACAGTGTAACACTCAGAATGCCTGGAGAAGAAAGAACAGAGCAGAAGAAATATTTGAATGGCTAAGAACTTACCAAAATTAGTAACAAGACACCAAACTACAGACTTAAAAAGGTCCAAAAACATCAAACAGGATATATAACAAAAAAATAAAAACAAAAAAACGTAAGCATATCATATTCAAATCGCTGAAAGGCAAAGAGAAAATCCTGAAGGCAGCCAGAGAGGGGAAAACATATTATATACAGAAGAACAGGATAAGGATTATAATAAGCTTCTTGTCAGAAACTGTGCAAGCAAGATGATAGTGGAGTAGCAACTTTAAAATGTAGGAAAAAACTGCCGAACCAGTATTCTATATCCAGTGAAAATATCCTTCATAAATGAAGAGGAAATAAGGACTTTCCCAATGTAAGCTGGTGCAGCCACTATGGAAAACAGTATGGAGGTTCCCTAAAAAACTAACAACAGAGTTGCCATACAATCCAGCAATCCCACTCTTGGGCATATATCTGGAGAAAACTCTAATTTAAAAGATACATGCACCCCAATATTCATAGCAGCACTAGTTACAATAGCCAAGACATGGAAGCAACCTAAATGTCCATCAACAGATGAATGGATGAAGAAGATGTGGTATTATGTATACAATGGACTACTACTCAGCCATAAAAAAGAATGAAATAAACTTAATTACAAGACAGAAACAGACTCACAGACAGAGAAAACAAACTTACACTTGCCAAAGTGGAAAGGGGGTAGGGATAAACTGGGACTTTGGGCTTAACAGATACATACTACTATATATAAAACAGATAAACAAGGCCTACTGTATAGCACAGGGAGCTATGTTCAATATCTTGTAATAACCTAAAATGGAAAAGAATCTGAAAAAGAAGAGATATATGTGTGTGTGTGTTTGTATATGTGTATAACTGAATCACTTTGCTGTACACCTGAAACTAACACAACACTGTAAATCAACTATACTTCAATTTTTAAAAAATCCTGATTTCAAATTTCTTACATCATCAAGCAGTCACAATATGTCATTCAAAAGAAAAAGGAAAAACCACTCATAATAAACATATAACATATGTTACATTTCAATATGCCTTCAGAATGTCAAATTTTGCTCAACTGACACAGAGCCAGTCGTAAATCTCTCTAGAGTAAATGGATGAACACAAAGTTTAGAAATGAAACTTAGTCATGTTTTTCAGATTTTAAAAAAGTCTCTTAACTTATGCTCTTTCTCCTTCACTGTAGGTCATCTGAGATGGTTTCAATGGTAACACATACTTTATGCTTTGCTACACTGCAAATTTATTCAACAGTTCTATTCCTGAAGTCATTATTTCTTCTCATGCTTCTATTTTATAAGGGACAACATTTTTCCAGCTACCTCCTAAGGGGATTTGTGATTTAGCAACATCTTTTCCCAACCCAGTCATTCACACTCAAAACAAATCTTTCTCCTGAGACAGAAATGAGAAAGATATAATCAAGGAAATTCAATAGACATTTACTACTTTGAAAAATGTAATCTCTTCAGTCACAAATATAGTTTCATCACACTTCCTTGAGTTTATTCAGTAAATATGGCCAAAGCAAGAGGACCTTACAGTGACTACAAAGAACAGGTAGTTACAGTGCCTTAGCTTAAACTGTTCTATGAATGGATGAACACGCAAACATGAGAATACAAAATACTAAGAAATACTAAGACACAGTGTTTCATTAAAGTGAGAAATATGGTCAAAGTGAGACTGTCCAGTGAGTAGTTGATAACTTCTAGACAGCAAATGCACTGGCAGACTCTATCTGATGTATTTTGGAACTATGGAGTCTATTTAAGGCTTGGATCTTCCAGTGGGGAAGGCTTGGATCTTCCAGTGGGGAAGGTTTGGACAATAAGTTGCATTTAATTTCAATTTCAACTCTTAGCACTGTAGCAGCTACACAGCTTCCTCCAGCAACATGGACGTGAGCTAAGCAAGGTTCCTACAACAGCTTGGACACAGCTTGTCGGAGCTAGGGTGGGCAAAAAAAAGACCCTGTCTTCCAAGTATCACAGATCTATGCCCTGATCACTGATTATTGCTTCTGATCACAAAGATGCAAAGAGACAGGTGCCCATTTTTGTTGCACCTTACCTCCCTACCCCCCCACCCCCCTGTAGTTGCAAGGCCCTCCCTCTCCAGCTAAGTGACTTCCAAGGGATTTATTTAAAGGACTGGTATCCTGTCCTCCCAATCCTTCTCCCCCACCTCCTTTCCCCTCTATCGGGAGCAAGACCCTGAAGACTAGGACATTTGAAAGCAACTGCATACACATTCTTCTCAAGTTCACATGGGACATCTTCCAGGACACACCATATATTAGCTCACAAATTCCTAGAAACACAAAATCTACCAAGACTAAATCAAGAAGAAATAAAAAGGGACTTCCCTGGTGGTGCAGTGGCTAAGAATCCGCCTACCAATGCAGGGGACACGGGTTCGAGCCCTGGTCCAGGAAGATCCCACATGCCGTAGAGCAACTAAGCCCGTGCACCACAACTACTGAGCCCGCGCTCTAGAGCCCACGAGCCACAACTACTGAAGCCCGCGTGCCTAGAGCCCGTGCTCCGCAACAAGAGAAACCACCGCAATGAGAAGCCCACACACCACAACGAAGAGTAGCCCCCGCTCGCCACAACTACAGAAAGCCCGCGCACGTGCAGCAACAAAGACCCAACACAGCCATAAATAAATAAATAAATAAATAAATAAATTTTTTAAAAAGAGGAAATAGGAAAATAGACCTATAAAGAGTAAGGAGATTGAATCAGTAATCAAAAATATCCTGACAAATAAAAGCCCTGACTTGATTTGTTTCACTGGTCAATTCTACCAAACATTTAAAGAAGAACTAATACCAATCTTTCTTAAACTTTTCCAAAAAATTGAAGAGGAGGGAATACTTCCTAATCATCCTATGAAGCCAGCATTACTGATAACAAAACCAGACAAAACCACCTCAAGAAGAGAAAACAACAGGGTTATTATCATAACCCTTATGATAATATTGAGACATTTTTTGCCTTTTTCACTTTCACCCTCTCATGAGGATAACAAGACGTTCTCATGGCTCTTAGGGCTAATGGGATATAAGAATCTAGCTGTCTTGTATGAAGTTAGACATTAAAGAGATTGGCAAAAATGTAAAATAATCCTACTCTTATTAAATATTATTTTAGAAAAATGACGTGTTATTTACATTAACATGTAATGGATTTATTATTTTTAAATTAATTATTCTTTAAAATCTGTTTTGTTTGTTTGTTTTGTTTTGTTTTTTGCGGTACGCGGGCCTCTCACTGTTGTGGCCTCTCCCATTGCGGAGCACAGGCTCTGGACGTGCAGGCTCAGCGGCCATGGCTCACGGGCTTAACCGCTCCACGACATGTGGGACCCTCCGGACCGGGGCACGAACCCGTGTCCCCTGCATCGGCAGGTGGACTCTCAACCACTGCGCCACCAGGGAAGCCCTAAAATCTGTTTTGATTGCTAATACAGTAAATATCAATAAACATAACCCAAATAAACAAAAGCTTTTTGGGGTCCTCAATAATCTAAGTATAAAGGAGGCCTAACACCAGTTTAATACTGGTCTAACTCACGAAAGTTAAAGAAAGACTGAGGAACCGTCCCAAATTAAAGGAGACTATATGGACTCTGCCTCTGCCCTGGATCTTGGACCGGGAAACAAAAGAAAAGATAATTGGCAAAATTTGAACAGGATTTATAGGTTAGATAACAGTATTGTATTGATGTTCACTTCCTGATTTTGGTAATTGTACTGTGATCAATAAAATGTGAACTTTGGGGACTCTGGGTGAAGAATTCTGGGGATTCTTTGTCTAGTTTTGCAACTCTTTATAGATTTGAAATTATTTCAAAATGAAAATTAAAATTCTTTTAATTTTAATTTAAATTGATTTAAAAGATCACTCACACTAAGTATCAGAGAGGATGTGGAGCAACTGCAGCTAGTGCTAATACTAAATGGTATAACCTCTTTGGAAAACGTATGGCAGTATGGCAGACAGAACGGCCCCCCAAAGATGTTTCTATCCTGTGAATATGTTGCCTTACCTGACAAGAGAGACTGTGCAGACGTGATGGAATCAAAGATTTTGACACTGGGAGGTTATCCTGCATTATCCAGGTGGGCTCAATGTAATCACATAGGTCCTTATAAGTGAAAGAGGGAGGCAAGAGAGTCAGAGTCAGAGGTGATGGGACACAGAAAGAGAGGTCGGTATGATTATATTTTGAAGATGAAAGGGGGTCATGAACCAAGGAGTATAAACAGCCTCTAGAAGCCAGAAAGAGGCAAGAAAATAGGATTCTCCCCTAGAACCTCCAGAAAAAATACAGCCTTGCCAACATCTTGATTTTAGCCTAGTGAGATCCATTTCAGACTTCTGGCCCCCAGGAATGTAAGACAATAAACATGTGTTGTTTTAAGACATTAAGTTTGTGGTAATTTGTTACAGTAATAGGAAGCTAACAGCACTTTCTTAAAAAATTTAACAAACACCCTCCATATGACCTATCCATTCCATTCCAGATTTTTACCCAAGAGAAATGAAAACATACATCCAAAGACTTGTACATAGACGTTTACAGCAGATTTATTTATAATAGCCCCCAAACTAGATGGATAACAATCCATACGATAGAACACTGCTCAGCAATAAAAACTAAAAAAAAAAAAAGATCAATACATGCAATAACATCAATGAACTTCAAAAGCATTACGCTGAGTAAAAGAAGCCAAGCAAAAATATAAGCTTTATGATTTCATTTATATAAAAAATTATATACAATATACATATATACATATGTATGCATATAAAATTAACCTACAGGGGTTGCCTGTGGATGGAATTGGAGGGAAAGATGGATTACAAGGGACAAGGGGGAACTTTGGGGGGTGATGAAAATATTTATCTTGATTATGGTGATGGTTTCAAAAGTGTATACTTATGTCAAAACTCACTAAGTTAAAAACTTTATGTGCAACTTATTGCATGTTAATTATACTTCATTAAAATTAAAAAATTTTAATAAAATGATAAACAAACATCAGTTTTGAACACCTACATACTCAACACTTGAGCCAAGAACTGTGAAACAATCAGGAAACAAATGCAAGGAGTATGAAATAGTAGATAAGAATCTTAGGCCTTAGAACCAATCAGTCCTATATTTGATTGTCAGTTTCAATAATTGGTAGCAAAGGGAGTCTTGGCTTTCTAAGCCTCAGTCTTATTTTCTATAATAACATCTAACTCATATGGTTGTTGTAAGAATTAAAAGAAATAATATATGAAAATCATCTCTGCCAAATTTGGAAGTACCCAATTAATGGTAGCTATAAGAATACTATCCTTTTCTTCCCCCCCAGACTCTGGTGAGCTGCACGCTTCTTTATAGGTGAGGCCAATCTAATTCTTGACTTACATATTAATTCTTACGTTTATTTAAATAAAAGAATTATAAGAAGCAGTGTGCACAAACAATAAGAGAACTTAGAGCAAGGGAAAAGAAAAAAAGTAGTGCATTACAGTGAAATAAATTAACGGATGGTCCTAACAAAAGCCCTGAGTTATCAAGAACAGATTCATTAGGGACTTCTCTGGCAGTCCAGTGGTTAAGATTCTGCGCCACCAATGCAGGGGGCCCAGGTTCGATCCTGGTTGGGGAACTAAGATCCTACATGCCATGGGGTGCAGCCAAAAAATTAAAAAAAAAAAAAAAAAAAAAAAAGAACAGATTCATCATACACAGAAAAATGTCTTTAAGAGGGTGAAAAGGGCTTCCCTGGTGGTGCAGTGGTTGAGAGTCCGCCTGCCGATGCAGGGGACACGGGTTCGTGCCCCGGTCTGGGAGAATCCTGCATGCCGCGGAGCGGCTGGGCCCGTGAGCCGTGGCTGTTGGGCCTGCGCGTCCAGAGCCTGTGCTCCGCAGCGGGAGAGGCCACAACAGTAAGAGGCCCACATACCGCAAAAAAAAGAGGGTGAACATTTTTTTCTTACAAGGCCAAAAAGGAACACACATTTCAGAAAAATTACTATTGTAAAATGGTTAATTTCTTTGAAAGCTACATTTCTTCAACAGAGGTAAACTTTACCAATCTGGAAACATTTATAACTCTTTATCTCCTTTCAATATTAAACAAATGAAATATTACTATATATGACAAAACATTTTCTGTAGCTCTAAATAATTTACTTTGTATGATTCTCAACAATCCTAAAGATATAAATTCCTCAAAGCTGAAACAAAATGGTCTACTGAAATCAGACTTTCATACAAAACCTTTCAGTATTTCTTAAATGAAGTAAAATTTTAAAACATGCAGTACATGCTATTATGGCTCACTTGCCTACTAACTGTGGGTCCTTGAGCAAATTACTTAATTTGATCTCTAAAGTATGGATAAAAATATTTCCCATCTCATGGGGTTACTGTAAAGAGTAAATGAGACAACGCATGCATGGAAAGTACTTTATATAGTGCCTGGCAAGAAGTAAGCAAATACTCAGTAAGTGTTAGCTATTTTTTTTTTTAACTACTATTAAACACATACCTCCAACCTAGCCTTACACCTAAAGCAACTAGAGAAAGAAGAACACACAAAACCCAAAGTTAAAGTTCTCAGAGCTCCTGGTACGAGCCTCTTTCCTTGGATGGATTCTTGGCTTTTCTCCCAGCATGGCCCCCAAACACCAGTTTTCACTTCCAGCCCAAGCAAAGAAACCGAAGAAACCGAGACTGACTCCTGCCTCCAGGCCAGAGGAAACATCTGCTTCTCCGAACTTGCCGAAGGAAGAAAAAGAATAGCAAGAAGCAATTGAACATACTGATGAAGTACAAAATGAAAACAGACAGACTTAACGAACAAGCCAGTGAGGAGATTTTGAAAGTACAACAGAAATATAACAAACTCCGCCAACCATTTCTTCAGAAGAGGTCAGAATTGATCGCCAAAACCCCACATTTTTGGGTAACAACATTTGTTAACCACCCACAAGTGTCTGCACTGCTTGGGGAGGAGGATGAAGAGGCGCTGCATTATTTGACAAGAGTTGAAGTGACAGAATTTGGAGATATTAAATCAGGTTACAGAATAGATTCTTATTTTGATGAAAACCCTTACTTTGAAAATAAAGTTCTCTCCAAAGAATTTCATCGGAATGAGAGTGGTGATCTGTCTTCAAAGTCCACTGAAATCAAATGGAAATCCAGAAAGGATGTGACAAAACGTTCAAGTCAAACGCAGAATAAGGCCAGCAGGATGAGACAGCATAAGGAACCAGAAAGCTTCTTCACCTGGTTTACTGATCATTCTGATGCAGGTGCAGATGAGTTAGGAGAGGTCATCAAAGATGATATTTGGCCAAATCCATTAAAGTTACTACTTGGTTCCGGACATGGATGATGAGGAAAGGGAAGGAGAAGAAGGTGACGATGATGATGAAGAGGAAGACGGATTGGAAGATATTGATGAAGAAGGGGATGAGGATGAAGGAAGATGAAGGAGAAGATGACTAATGGAACACTGATGGAGTCCAACCTTCCTTTTTTAATTTTCTCCAGTCCCTGGGAGAAGTTGCAGTCTTTTTTTTCTCCTCCTCCTCTTGTGCTCAGTCGCCCTGTTTCTGAGGTCTCTTTTCTCCTTTATAGCATGGCTCACAACTTATTTTGGGGGGAAATACCTTAAGCAGAATTCAGTGGGAAAAGAATCTCTACCCCTTTCTGTTCCAAATTCATTTTTTATCCCTTCTTGTCTCAACAAAAACTTTATGGAATCAACACCACCATGCTCTATGGGAAAAAAGAAAAACCTTCTGCTCTCTTAGCTCTGCTGGAAGCTGGAGGGTGCTAGGCCCCTGTGTAGTAGTGCATAGAATTCTAGCTTTTTTCCTCCTTTCTCTGTATATTGGGCTCAGAGATTGCACTGTGTCTCTGTGAATATGGACAGTTAGCATTTACCAACATGTATCTGTCTACTTTCTCTTGTTTAAAAGAAGAAAAAAAAACTTTAAAAAATGGGGTTATAGAAGGTCAGCAAAGAATGGGTTTGAGATGTTTGGGTGGGTTAAGTGGGCATTTTGACAACATGGCTTCTCCTCTGGCATGTTTAATTGTGTTGTTTAACGGACATCCCTGCAGTTTAAGATGACACTTTTAAAATAAAATTCTCTCCTAATGATGACTTGAGCCCTGCCACTCAATGGGAGAATCAGCAGAACCTGTAGGATCTTATTTGCAATTGACATTCTCTATTGTAATTTTGTTCCTGTTTATTTAAAAATTTTTCTTTTTGTTTCACTGGAAAGATGATTGCTCAGTTTTAAACATTCAAAGTGTACAAGTTGCTTTGTTACAATAAAACTAAATGTGTACACACACACACACACACAAACCCCTAAGTTAGTAGAAGGAAAGAAATCATGAAGATCAGAGCAGAAATAAATGAAATAGAGATGAAGAAAACAATAGCAAAGATCAGTGAAACTAAAAGCTGGTTCTCTGAAAAGATAAAACAACATTGATAAACCTTTAGCCAGACTCATCCAGAAAAAAAGGGAGAGGACTCAAGTCAATAAAATTAGAAATGAAAAAGGAGAAGCTACAATGGACACCACAGAAATACAAAGGATCATAAGAGACTACTACAAGCAACTATACACCAATAAAATGGACAACTGAGAAGAAATGGACAAATTCTTAGAAAGGCACAACCTTCCAAGACTGAACCAGGAAGAAGTAGAAAATATAAACAGACCAATTACAAGTACTGAAATTGAAACTGTGATTAAACTCTTCCAACAAACAAAAGTCTGGGACCAGATGGCTTCACAGGCATATGCTATCAAACATTTAGAGAAGAGTTAACACCTACCCTTCTGAAACTCTTTCAAAAAATCGCAGAGGAAGGAACACTCCCAAGCTCATTCTACGAGGCCACCATCACCCTGATACCAAAACCAGACAAAGATATCACAAAAAAAGGAAATTACAGGCCAATATCACTGATAAACATAGACACAAAAATCCTCAACAGAATACTAGCAAACCGAATCCAACAACACATTAAAAGGATCATACACCATGATCAAGTGGGATTTATCCCAGGGATGCAAGGATTTTTCAATATCTGGAAATCAATCAGTGGGATACACCACCTCGACAAATTGAAGAATAAAAACCATATGATCATCTGAATAGATGCAGAAAAAGCTTTTGACAAAATCAACACCCATTTATGATAAAAATCTCCAGAAAGTGGGCACAGAGGGAACCTACCTCAACATAATAAAGGCCATATATGACAAACCCACAGCAAATGTCCTTCTCAACAGTGAAAAACTGAAAGCACTTCCTCTAAGATCAGGAACAAGACAAGGATGTCCACTCTCGCCACTTTTACTCAACATAGTTTTGGAAGTCCTAACCACAGTAATCAGAGAAGAAAAAAAAAAATAATAAAAGGAATCCAAATTGGAAAAGAAGTAAAACTGTCACTATTTGCAGATGACATGATACTGTACATAGAAAATTCTATAGATGCTACCAGAAAACTACTACAGTGCAACAATGAATTTGGTAAAGCTGCAGGATACAAAATTAATACACAAATCTCTTGCATTCCTATACACTAACAACGAAAGATCACAAAGAGAAATCAAGGAAACAATCCCATTTACCATAGCATCAAAAAGAATAAAATACCCAGGAATAAACCTACCTAAGGAGACAAAAGACCTGTACGCAGAAAACTGTAAGACACTGATGAAAGAAATCAAAGATGACACAAAGAGATGGAGAGATATACCATGTTCTTAGATTGGAATAATCAATACTGTCAAAGTGACTAAACTACCCAAAGCAATCTACAGATTCAATGCAACCCCTATTAAATTACCAATGGCATTTTTCACAGAATTAGAACAAAAAATTTTACAATTTGTATGGAAACACAAAAGACCACAAATAGCCAAAGCAATCCTTTTTTTTAAATTTTAACATCTTTATTGGAATATAATTGCTTTACACTGTTGTGTTAGTTTCTGCTGTATAACAAAGTGAACCAGCTATATGTATACATATATCTCCATATCCCCTCCCTCTTACATCTCCCTTCCACCCTCCCTATCCCACCCCTCTAGGTGGTCACAAAGCCCCAAGCTGATCTCCCTGTGCTATGTGGCTGCTTCCCACTAGCTATCTATTTTACATTTGGTAGTGTATATATGTCAATGTCACTCTCTCACTTCGTCCCAGCTTACCCTTCCTCCTCTGTGTCCTCAAGTCCATTCTCTATGTCTGCGTCCCCAAGCAATCTTGAGAAAGAAAAATGAAGCTGGAGGAATCAGGCTCCCTGACTTCAGACTATACCACAAAGCTACAGAAATCAAAACAGTGTGGTACTGGCACAAAAACAGAAATATAGATCAATGAAACATGGTAGAAAGTCCAGAGATAAACCCATGCACCTATGGTCACCTAATCTATGACAAAGGAGGCAAAAATATACAATGGAGAAAAGACAGTCTCTTAATAAGTGGCACTGGGAAAACTGGACAGCTACATGTAAACAAATGAAATTAGAACACTCCCTAACACCATACACAAAAATAAACTCAAAATGGATTAAAGACCTAAATGTAAGACTGGATACTATAAAACTCTTAGAGGAAAACACTCTTTGACATAAATTACAGCAATATCTTTTTGGATCCACCTCCTAGAGGAATGATAATTAAAACAAAAGTAGACAAACGGGACCTGATTAAACTTAAAAGCTTCTGCACAGCAAAGGAAACCATAAACAAAATGAAAAGACAACCCACAGAATGGGAGAAAATATTTTCAAACGAAGCGATCAACAAGGGATCAATCTCCAAAATATACAAACGGCTCATGCAGCTCAATATCAACAACAAAAAAACCCAATCAAAAAATGGGCAAAAGATCTAAATAAATATTTCTCCAGGGCTTCCCTGGTGGCACAGTGGTTAAGAATCCACCTGCCAATGCAGGGGACATGAGTTTGAGCCCTGGTCTGGGAAGATCCCATATGCCGTGGAGCAGCTAAGCCTGTGCACCACAACTACTGACCTGCGCTCTAGAGCCCGTAAGCCACAACGACTGAAGCCCGTGTGCCTAGAGCCCGTGCTCCACAACAAGAGAAGCCACCTCAGCGAGAAGCCCGCACACCACAACAACGAGTAGCCCCCGCTCGCCACAAGTAGAGGAAGCCAACGCGCAGCAACAAAGACCCAACGCAGCCAAAAATAAATAAATTAAAAAACAAAAAATTTCTCCAAAGAAGATGCTCAGATGGCTAAAAAGCACATGAAAAGATGCTCAACATCACTAATTATTAGGGAAACACAAGTCAAAACTACAATGAGGTATCACTTCACACTGGTCAGAATGGCCATCATCAAAAAATCTACCAACAGTAAATGCTGGAGAGGGCGTGGAGAAAAGGGAACCCTCCTACACTGCTGTGGGAATGTAAACTGGTACAGCCACCATGGAGAACAGTATGGAGGTTCCTTAAAAAACTAAAAATAGAGCTACCATATGATCCAGCAATCCCACTACTGGGCATATATCTGGAGAAAACCATAATTCGAAAAGATACATGCACCCCAATGTTCACTGCAGCACTATTTACAATAGCAAAGACAAGGAAGCAACCTAAATGCCCATCAACAGAGGAATGGATAAAGAAGACATGGTATAGATACACAATGGAATATTACTCAGGCATAAAAAAAAGAATGAAATAATGCCATTTGCAGCAACATGGATGGACCTAGAGATTGCCATACTGAGTGAACTCAGAGAGAGATAAATATCATATGATATCACTTATATGTGGAATCTAAAAAAAAGGGTACAAATGAACTTATCTGCAAAACAGAAATAGAGTTACAGATGTAGAAAACAAACTTATAGTTACCAAGGGGTAAGGGGGAGAGGGATAAATTGGGAGACTGGAATTGAGATATACGTACTACTATATGTAAAACAGATAACTAATAAGGACCTACTGTGTAGCACACGGAACTCTACTCAGTACTCTGTAATAACCTATATGGCAAAAGAATCTGAAAAAGAAAAAAAAATGTATATATATATATAACTGAATCACCTTGCTGTACACTTGAAACTAATACAACATTGTAAACCAACTATAAAAAATTCAATAAAAATTATTTTTTTAAAAAATGTACCTCATCGTGATCATAAAGTAAATTTAATAGTAAGATTTAAGAAGGATTACATTTAATGCAAAATTGTAAATTCTTTTCTAATTAACACTCAGATTAGGTATCTCATCTGAAAACTGTTAGTACTTTACTGAAATGTCTGCATTTCTTTTGTAAATATAACTGCATAACCTGTAACGAAATCTAAATCCTGATAGTCAAAAATGTAGAAGGATACAATTACCTCATCAATTCATGTTCTTCTACTTAACACTGTTCAAACATAGAATGTCCTGTTCTTCTGTCTATCCTTTTCCCACAATTCAACTAAACAAATGTTTGAATGCCTTAAAAATGCAAGACGTAATATCCTAGCTGGATCAACAGAAATTAGAAAAGAATCCTACATTTTTTTCCACTATGCTTTCCTGAAACCAGAAGATAAAGCTTATTTTATATCCAACTCACTCATGTTTAACAATATCTACTTAGGCCAGAGCTAAGATATATTTAATTTCACATTTTGTCTTCCTATCACACAAAGTCTCTTCCATGAACTAACTTGCATCCAAAAAACTGGCAGTTGCTGCTGAGATGAGGCAAAGGTTTAATCACTGGACGGCACTCACAGAAAATTAAACCAGTGAACCCAAGACCTGTTCAACAGTGGGGTTTCTCGGGTGGGTTTTTTTTCCTCCCTCAGCAATCGATACAACAACTTTCCAAACTGTACTCATAATGCATTCATTCCCAAGATCACTACTCAGAAGCACATAAATAAACCATATAAATAAACCATGGCACAGCCAGAACCAACCAAACCTGTTTTGACAGATCCAGGCCAACCAACTGCAAAGCTTCTGAATATGCACCCCCACAGGCCTATGCAACACCAGCCTTTGGCTCCGGAATACGTTCCTTTCCTTCCTGTAGGCCTAGTTCTGGCTTTTGAGGAAAGAAAAATAAAGCTGTCAGCTGAGTGGATCAAACTTCCAGCAGGGTAAACAGAAAAAGCTTGTCATTTAAATCCCTTCGAACAAGTATCTGCTCAACAGAAATGAAGGCAACTTAGTTATAAAAGACAACAACGAGGGGACTTTCCTAATGGCGCAGTGGCTAAGAATCTGCCTGTCAATGCAGGCTACATAGGTTCGAGCCCTTGTCTGGGAAGATCCCACGTGCCGCGGAGCAAATAAGCCCGTGCATCACAACTACTGTGCCCGCGCACCTAGAGCCCGTGCTCCACAACAAGAGAAGCCACCACAATGAGAAGCCCACGCAACGCAATGAAGAGCAGCCCCCGCTCGCCCAACTAGAGAAAGCCTGTGCTCAACAACAAAGACCCAACGTAGCCAAAAATAAATAAAATAAAATAAATTTTAAAAAAAGACAATGAAAATTCAATATATTTTAGTTTTTTTAATGATCAAAAGAATAAGAAAATACTCAAATATGCTACTTTCATCAAATTATAAACAAGCTAGCGTAAGTAGAGAACAAAATAACTCAAAGCTAAATAATACCATGCAGATAGCTATTTTTAATTTTCTATGTTGATTCCATTAGGTAACATGCTTCTGAGCAATCAGGTCATGGCTTATGGAAGGGGAAGGGGTTGTTGGGTAGGGAGAGTACAGTATTATTAATTAAGTGCAAATATCAATTAATAACGCAGCCTTAATTATTTGCCAACATGAGAAACATGAGCAGGAGAACACTATTTCTGGAAAGCATTAAAATTGCTGACCTAGTCATTCATTCAGGAAACATTATCCAATGCCTACTCTTTGGTTAAAACTGCAGTACAGGCTTCCCTGGTGGCGCAGTGGTTGAGAGTCCGCCTCCTGATGCAGGGGACACGGGTTCGTGCCCCGGTCTGGGAAGATCCCACATGCCGCAGAGCGGCTGGGCCCGTGAGCCATGGCCGCTGGGCCTGCGCGTCCGGAGCCTGTGCTCCACAATGGTAGAGGCCACAATGGTGAGAGGCCCGTGTACCGCAAAAAAAAAAAACAAAAAAAACCTGCAGTACACATCAATACGTGTAAAAAACCTACAGGATGGGGAAAGCACTGATAAGCACACCAGTATGGAAAAGCAATTCTCACATATGTATTTATTTGCATCTTAAGAACAAAACTATCGAGCTAAACACAATAAGAGGGTATATCTAAATTTAACCAATGAGTTCTCTCCTGCACTAAGACACCTCCTTCTGTTTGTACTTTTTCACCACCTTCATCCAATTCCCCCTCCCCCCACCTCTGGTAACCACAAATCTCATCTTTTTTTCTATAAGTTTGTTTGTTTGTTGAAGTATAGTTGACCTACACTATGTAAGTTCCTGGTGTACAACATAGTGATTCGATACTTCTATACATTACAAAATGATCACCATGTCTCCTAAATATTCCTGAATTAATTCTTTTCTATCCTCTCCACCAACACCACTCTTGTCTAAGTAAGTCACCACTATCTCTCACCTGAACTAGACTAAGTTCCTAACCAGTATCTCTGCCTCCACTCTGGTGCACCTCAATCCATTCTCTGCCTTGAGGTAAAAAATGCTCACATCAAAAAGCAAGTCTGGGGAGTTCCCTAGTTGCCTAGTCATTAGGATTCCAGGCTTTCACTGTGGTGGCTCCAGGTTCAATCCCTGGTCGGGGAACTGAGATCCCGCAAGCCGTGTGGCACAGCCAAAAAGAAAAAAAAAAAAAAAAAAGTCCAACTTGGTCCTTTCTTGCTTAAAACCCTCTAACGGTTCCTTGTTCCTCTTAGAATAAAGGCAAAAACTTAACAAAACCTTTAATAAAAACCTGCAAGAGCAGGGCTATCTCTCCACCTCAAACCATTTCATTCTCCCTCTAGCTGTCACTTCTCAGGCCACACTAGTCTCATTTCACCATTTTCCCTTCTACCACAGGGCCTTTGCACCTGCTGTTCCTTCTGCCTGGACAACCATCCTTCCTCTCTTTGCCAAGTCAATACCTACTCTTCCATCAAATCATAGCAGAAGTACCATTTCTTGAGGATGCATTTTCTAACCTGGTCAAATTTCACTAATATCACTTATACCACTGCTGCAGTTATAATTTTACATTTAATTTAATATTAATATTTATTTCCTCCACCAGCCCACAGGTTCCATGGGGGATGGTATCACATCAGGGTTTCCTCCACATTATATCCCCAATGCCTGGTTAGTTCAATAAAAATATGTTGCATGAATGATCAAATGCATGAACCATGCTCAAGAACCATCAAACATGGTCCACATTGCCTACGTCAAAGTTCAGGTGCCTGAAATCACAAAACGTTCAATACTATGTCAAGCTCCCATCATCATGATCTTTACTACATCTAGTTTCCCTTTAGCAGAGATAATGAAGTTTATTCATCACAGGCCTTCTTCTGCTGGCTTCTTATTTACGTGAGGACACCATCAAAAAATCAAACTCCATTGAATACTCTAAAATAAAGCAATCTAAATCTAAGTTTGATTACAATTTTCAAAACAAAATTATTATTTTTTTAACATCTCGCTGTCAAGTCCCAAAGCAAAGATAAATCCCCGGTTTGTCTTGGAATCTGAACCTCTTACTCAACTTATCTCAAAACAAATTACTGAAAATAAAAGTCTACCAAAAAACATTTAAACAAGTTTACCCATATATCTATGGTCAATTAATCTATGACAAAGGAGGCAAGAATATACAAGGGAGAAGAGACAGTTTCTTCAATAAGTGGTGGGAAAACTGGCCACATGTAAAAGAAAGAAATTAGAACATTAACACCATACACAAAAATAAACTCAAAATGGACCAAAGACCTAAATGTAAGACCGGATACTATAAAACTCTTAGAGGAAAACATAGGCAGAACACTCTTTGACATAAATCTCGGAAATATCTTTTTGGATTCACCTCCTAGAGTAATGAAAATTAAAAACAAAAATAAACAAGTGGGACCTAATTAAACTTAAAAGCTTTTGCACAGCAAAGGAAACCATACCCCAAACAAAAAGACAACCCTCGGAATGGGAGAAAATATTTGCAAAAGATGAGACTGACAACAGATTAATCTCCAAAATATACAACAGCTCATGCAGCTCAATATCAAAAAAATAACAGCCCAATCAAAAAATGGGCAGAAGATCTAAATAGACATTTCTCCAAAGAAGACATACAGATGGCTAAAAAGCACACGGAAAGATGCTCAATATCACTAATTATTGGGGAAACACAAATCAAAACTACAGTGAGGGGCTTCCCTGGTGGCGCAGTGGTTGAGAGTCCGCCTGCTGATGCAGGGGACACGGGTTCGTGTCCCGGTCCGGGAAAATCCCACAGGTCGCAGAGCGGCTGGGCCTGTGAGCCATGGCCGCTGAGCCTGCGCGTCCGGAGCCTGTGCTCCGCAACGGGAGAGGCCACAACAGTGAGAGGCCCGCGTACCGCAAAAAAAAACACACAAGAAACAAAAAAAACCAAAAACCTACAATGAGGTATCACCTCACACTGGTCAGAGTGGCCATCATCAAAAAATCTACAAACAGTAAATGCTGGAGAGGGTCTGGAGAAAAGGGAACCCTCCTACACTGTTGTGGGAAACTGGTACAGACACCATGGAGAACAGTATTGGAGGTTCCTTAAAAAACTAAAAATAGAGCTACCATATGATCCAGCAATCCCACTACTGGGCATATATCTGGAGAGAACCATAATTCGAAAAGATACATGCACCCCAATGTTCATTGCAGCACTAATTACAAGAGCCAAGACATGGAAGCAACCTAAATGTCCATCAACAGAGGAATGGATAAAGAGGATGTGGTACAGGGACTTCCCTAGTGGTGCAGTGGTTAAGAATCCACCTGCCAGTGCAGGGGACACGGGTTCGATCCCTGATCCGGGAAGACCCCACATGCCGCGTAGCAACTAAGCCTGTGCGCCACAGTAACTGAGCCTGTGCTCTAGAGCCCACGAGACACAACTACTGAAGCCTGCGCACGTAGAGCCCGTGCTCTGCAACAAGAGAAGCCACGGCAAGGAGAAGCCTGCGCATCGCAACAAAGCAGTCCCCACTCGCCACAACTAGAGAAAGCCCAAGCGCAGCAACGAAGACCCAACGCAGCCAAAAATAAATAATAAATAAAATTTATTTTAAAAGAGATGTATATATATACAATGGAATATTACTCAGCCATAAAAAGAATGAAATTATGCCATGTGCAGCAACGTGGATGGACCTAGAGATGATCATACTAAGTGAAGTCAGACAGAGAAAGACGAATATCAAATGATATCACTTATATGTGGAATCTAATAAAAATGATACAAATGAACTTATTTACAAAACAGAAACAGATTCACGGACTTAGAAAACAAACTTATGGTTACTAAAGGGAAAAGGAAGGGGGGGAGGGATAAATTAGGAGTTGGGATTAACATATACACGTTATCATATACAAAACAATCAACGAGGACCTACTGTATAGCACAGGGAACTCTACTCAATACTCTGAATAACCTATATAAGAAAAGAATCGGGAAAAGAATAGATGTGTGTGTGTGTGTGTGTGTGTGTGTGTGTGTGTGTGTGTGTGTAACTGAATCTCCTTGCTGTACACCTGAAACACAACACTGTAAACCACTATACTATGATATAAAATAAAAATTTTTTAAAAATAAAATTTTTAAAAAGAAGTTTAAATCTCTAGACATAAAAAAAAAAAACCTCAATAGGAAAAGGAAAAAACATTGGGGCAATGTTTGGATGAAAAACCCTCTTCCACAATACAAAACAAGAAGAAAGACAACTTCCCCATGAATTCTGGCAAAGTCAATACTCGGCCTTATTCACAAAATTCTTGGATAGCTTCCTTGGCCTAAAAACCCCATGCTATTTCAGTGACTGAGTAAAGCCTGTGTATAGATATGGTTGCTTAGGGGAATTGCCTGTTTTGACGGTAAGCAAACAGTTCTCAATGGTGTTTCAATAATTCAAAGTCATTAAAAACAGTGGATAAAATAATTCATGACAAAATATTAGATGTAAAAAATAAGGTTAGGCCTTGTTCACAGGGTTACACAATGGCACAGGTAGAAGGAAGACTGGAACTCACAGACACTGAACAACTTTTTCATTCATCTGCCCAAACAACTTTCCTTTTCCCACTTACTTACAACTTTCCAAATAAATTGACTTTCAGACAACCCAAAAATTTTCAGGAAAATGTCTACACAGAAAAGAAAATGCTGGTAAATAACACTGCCCCTTTATCACTGTAAAACTACTCCCTCTGGGAACTTCCCTGGCAGTTCAGTGGTTGCGACTCCCCCTTCCACTGCAGGGGTGGTGGGTTCAATCCCTGGTCAGGGAACTAAGATCCCACATGCCTCACAGCCAAAACCCCAAAACATAAAACAGAAGCAATACTGTAACAAATTCAACGAAGACTTTAAAAATGGTCCACGTCAAAAAAAAAAAAAAAAAAAATCTTAAAAAAAAAACTACTCCCTCTGAAGCCTGGATTAAAATTTTATTAGAAAAGCATTTTTACACAATTATACCTTATCTATTTCTAAAAGGCTAAAGACCTTATGATCTACAGATCAGACTTCATTACAGGTTTCAAGATTCAAATTACTGATGAAACATAAAAGATTTGCCTTCACTGGCTTCTTTTTTTTTTTTTTTTTTTTTTTGCGGTACACAGGCCTCTCACTGTTGTGGCCTCTCCCGTTGCAGAGCACAGGCTCCGGATGCGCAGGCTCAGCGGCCATGGCTCACGGGCCTAGCCGCTCCGCGGCATGTGGGATCTTCCCGGACCAGGGCATGAACCCGTGTCCCCTGCATCCGCAGGCAGACTCTCAACCACTGCACCACCAGGGAAGCCCCCTCACTGGCTTCTTAATATGAATAATAAAGCACTCAAAGTGTTCAAAAAGAGGGTACTGACTGGAAAGGGGCATAAAGGAATTCTAGGGGGAGGAAAATGTTCTACGCCTTGATCTGACTGGTAGTTATAATTATACACATACAGCAGCACACATATGTAAAAATTCATTAAGCTATATATACATCTTAGATTTATGCATTTACTAGAAATTGTACATCAAGTTTTTTTAAATGAAATTTTTTAAAAGATTCCAAAGAATTACCTCATTATCCCAAAGCACATAATGTAAGAAGAGTCAGATTTCGTCTTCTATTAGTAAAAGGAATCAAGCATGGAGAAGTAAAGCAATTTGCTTTGTTAACTCAAAATGAAGAAGGAAAACAAGTCTCCCAACTCTTTTCTATCACTGATCTAACCTATGTGTGTCACAGACAATGAGACTGAATCTCGAGATCCTTCTACTGAGAGTAAAAAAAAAGTCAGAGAAAGAAAGAGGACATAATCAATCCTACTTCACCAAGTTACCCAGAATAAGGCTAGAAAACTGAGGAACCAAATCGACATCCGCTCCATCCCCAAACGACATATTATTATTCACAAACAAGATAATTATTTTTATCTAGAACTGGCTGTGAAATAATGCAAAGAATGCAAAAGAAGTTCTCAGCTTCATACTTCCTCTAAACACTATCACAGTGCTACCTCTTGCTTCTTTCTGTAGTTTTTCTAAGGGTCTGAGGCACTATACTCTCTGGCCTTTACTTTTGGCCATTTACATGTCTTGAGTGAGACAGTAAGAAGTGTATACAGGTTAGGCTTCAATGGACCAAGGTAAAGTATGGCTCTTATTTCATAGTCACAGAGTTTTAGAGTTGGGCTAGATCTGAGCAGCCAGTTATTCACTTAATGAATAAAGAAAGTAAATCTTAAAATGGTTAAGGGACTTGCCTAATATCTCAGAGCTAATAAGTGGCAGAGTCAAAATTGAATCCCGGGTGTTTCAGTACTGAGCGGCGGGTGAGCCAGAAGGGCCTGAGGGCCAGGTGGAGAGCAGAGACCGGCTTCTCAGTTCATGTGAAGAAAGCAAAATTGAAGGCTGTGTAATTGAACCTGAGGGTCCCTCTTGCGTATTCCTGCCTGTTTCAGTTTCCAGCGGCCCTGGTTAAAATCTACAAAAAGCCAACCTAGGGCCACAGGATGGGATCAGTGACATTCCAGGATGTGGCCGTGGACTTCACCCTGGAGGAGTGGCATTTGCTGGGATGTGCTCAGAGGAGGCTGTATTGGAATGTGATGCTGGAGAACTTTAGAAACCTCATCTCAGTGGAAGTTATCAGCTTACTTGATGATGAGCTAGAGGGACAGGAAGGAGAAGGAAGCAAAGACAATTTTTTGAACCAAGGTATGTTCACCTTCAAGAAAACACTGACCAATGAGATAGTCCAAAATTGTAATCTGAGTATAAATTTTATTTCTTCAAGACAAAAACAACACAAGTGTGAATCAAATGGAAAGTGTTTGCAACCTAACTTATACTTTCTTAGTTATAATAAAAGTTATATCAGAGAAAACTCTTATGAACACAAGGAATGTGGAAAAGCCTTCAAAAACAAGTTGTGTCTTATTAGACATGAAAAAAAGCACAGAAGGAAAAAAACCTTTGGGTGCAGCGAATGTGGGAAAGCCTTCCAAAAGAAGTCTCGTCTCATTAGACATGAAAAAAAAAAAAACCTTTGAACGCAGTGACTTTGGGAAGCCTTTAACAGTAAGGGACACCTTGCAGCTCATCAAAAAATTCATAGAGGAGAGAGACCCTTTGTGTGCAGTGATTGGGGGAAAGCTTTTACGCATAAAGCACAACTCGTGGTCCATCAGAGACTCCACACTGGAGAGAAGGCTTATGAATGTGGTCAGTGTGGGAAATCATTCACCTGGAACTCCTCCTTTACTCAGCATGTGAAATCGCACACACCCAAGAACTCATTTGAATGTAGGGAGTGTGGGAAAAGCTTCAAGTACAGTTCATCTCTTTATAAACACTCCAGAATCCATACAGGTGAGAAACCATACCGATGCAGAGAATGTGGCAAAGCCTTTGCACACTCATCAGTATTGATCATGCATCAGAGAATTCATACAGGTGAGAAACCCCATGGGTGCACTGAATGTGGCAAAGCCTTCATCAAGAGATCACATCTCCTTAAACATTACTCAACTCACAGCAGAGCAACAAAATAAATGCAACACATGGGGGAAATCTTTTAACTGGAAGACACATCTCATTCTCCATCAAAGAAGTCATAAAAACAAGGGAGCTTTGTAAATGTGGGAAAACTTAAAATTAGCCTTTTACTGAAGCAGCAAAGAATTCATCATGAGAAAAACCCTATCAGTTGAATAAATGTGGAAAAGCATGTTCTGAAATTCATGTTCTATAAGTGATATTACTAATTTTACTGAAAAGATTACAGAAAAATTTGAGCTACAGACAACTTTACAGTAAAACTGAGGAGGTTGTGAAAAAACTGAATAATTAAGGCATCAGACTGACTATAATTGCATGTGTACACTGCCCCTAATTTATGATTTTTTTTTTTTTTTTTTGGTACGCGGGCCTCTCACTGCCGTGGCCCCTCCCGTTGCGGAGCACAGGCTCCGGACATGCAGGCTCAGCGGCTATGGCTCACGGGCCCAGCCGTTCCGCGGCATGTGGGATCTTCCCGGACTGGGGCACGAACCCGTGTCCCCTGCATCGGCAGGCGGACTCTCAACCACTGCGCCACCAGGGAAGCCCTAATTTATGAGTTTTACACAATTTATACAAATGTCTGCATTGCTTAAGAAATGTGTATAACTGTGGGTTTGAAATACATGCTATGCACATTATACAAAATTATATCTGTTATAACGATGGTTGCACAACATTGTGAACGTACTTAATGCCAATGAATTGTACACTTAAAAATGATTTAGATAGTACATTTTATGTTCTGTATATTTTACTACAATAAAAAATGTATATAAAAAAAAAGTTGAATCCCGCCTTCTATTCACCACACCACACCTATATCGCTGCTCAAACAGAACCTGGATACCACCTTATCTAAAGGAATAATTATACTCTGGGGAAAAAATGGTTCATATTATCCAAAGTCTCATACTCATCTGTCCCACAGCACTATTATTTTAATTTATAATCAGAATTATAACTGTCAACCAGGTTACAGTCAGTACCTTCTTTTCTCAGCAGTAAAATCCCTGGTAATTAATTGGTAAACTGAATTAATACCAAAACGTTACTTGGTAAATGAATAACCAAAGCAAACAGAGATAAATGGTTTTAAAGAATACATGCGGCAAGTTCTTTTCATGGCAAACCACCTTACTTCACCTAAGACATTCATACGGTCATTCATCCATTCAGCAAACAATGAGATGTCCACTAGGTGTCAGGCACTGTTCTGGGCTCAAGGAATACAAAGAGACAGATACGGGGGACTTTGGTTTAAGTAGATAGACAAACAACGGAATGCAGTAAGGGCCATGATGGGACAACCAGGGTGCTGTGGAAGCCCAGAGGAGCAACATCTACTCTAATCTAGAAGGTCAGGGAAGTCAGACCAGCTTCTTACTCTCTCAAGCAAGCAGGCATCTCATCATTCTTGAAATATACCATTTTGGGAATTGCCTGGCCGTCCACTGGTTAGGATTCTGCCCTTTCACTGCCAAGGGCCTGGGGTTCAATCCCTGGTCAGGGAACTAAGATCCCCCAAGCTGTGCAGTGCGGCCAAAAAAGAAATATACCATCTTGAACACTGGTCTCTTATTGACACAAAAATCTCCAAAACCTATGTCTGAGGCAAAAGAAAAACAGCATTATAATATTATCCTATTTGTGTAAAATTACTTCATATTCATACATCTATATGTGTATATATACTTTCAAAGACACATGTATGGAAGAATATTTACAAAACTTTTAATGGTAATCATCCATGTGAGATGGAATTTCAGATTGTTTCAACTTCTTTACACTTTTCTGCCTTAATTTTTAAGAATACTGTAATTTTTTTTATTTTCCTGTAAACAAGGTGAGTGGGGAGAGGGCAAGCACACAAAAGAAAACTGAATCAACTATTAGTACTTATGTCAACCTGTCTGCCCTATTCGGAGTATTATTTGTCACATGGGGGACACTAATGCAGAACACTTGAGATCTTTTATTCACACTTCTAAGAAGGGCTACTTCTGGGAAAGTTTCTGGAGAAACAAGAAAGTTAGATGTTAGAAACCTAATGGGTGGTAATCACTACGTTAAGGTGTTCAGACTTCATTCTGTGGATGAGAGAAAAACACTGAGGGGTTTTTGAACAAAGTAACAATCAACTCTGTTTTTTAACAAGATATCTTTGGTAGCATTTATAATACATACAGACAAGAAAGGGAGTAAACGCAAAGAGATGCGTTAGAAAGTTTTGGCTACATTTTTTTTTCTAATCTGGAGAAATGATACCAAATTTTTATCAGTGGTATCTCTGGTAGATGAAAACATAGGGAGTCTCCCCCTTGTGGTGTTTATACATTTCAATAACTCTTGCATTTCTTAAAATAAGAATGTATTATACTTATAATCAGAAAAAATAAGAATGGCTATCACAGAAACTCAAAGAGGGTACAGAGGAAATGATGAAAGCTTGGACTATAAGCTCTATAAGGGCAGGAAATTGATCTGTCTTATTTATCACTATATTCCTAGTACCTTGCACACTGCCTAGCACATATGAGGTGCTCAATAAATGTGTCAGAATAAACAAAAGAATGAATGAGTGAACAAATGAATATCCTGAAGGCTCAATGAAGAAGACACATTTCAGAAGTAAAATATATGTTTGTTGATCAACATAAAGGCCAGCAACAGGAAGAAATCAAAGATAACCCTAAGTTTTTTGGACTACTTGGCTAAGAGAATGATGAGCCATTTATCAAGATAAGTAAATCTACAGGAGGTATAGGTATAGAGAAAAGCAAAGAGATCGTGGCAAAATGCCAATGAATTTGGAAGACATTAAGTTTCAAGAACCAGTGGGGAATCTACCCTGAAGATACAGATTTGGAAGTCACTCCTAGAAGTTTATATCAGAGATCAGAGCTACCACACACCATAGTTTATGGACCCTCATGCTCTTTGTCAATGGCAGAGTAGGACATGCAGATCAAAATGGAATACACCACTCTTCTGGGTGCCCTGATGCCCTAACCTGATCTTTTTGCCTCACCGATTTTTAAACGTAGATTATGAATAAATATACTTTATAGAGTCTTCATCTCTCATTTGCTTCCTAATAGGATACAAAGGCCCACAGCTATATTTCATATTTTCACTATTTGCTACAGACAGAATTCTGGGTTCACAGATACAGGGAACATAAGAAATTCAATACACATGGCATTATTTACCATAAACATACAAAATTTATATACTAGTTTTATTCAACATTATTCACTGGCAAACTGTCATAATATAATCATTTTCCACATACTACTGACTTTTTAAAGTTTCAGTTTGAAACTTGAAGTACTTTTGAAAAAACAAGTGTTTTGAGAGAACATCCTTTATCAATAGACAATGTTTTTACAGATGTTTATTCACAGGATAGGGCAAGAAAAGTTTTTTTTGATACTTTTTTCCACCTTATTCCAGGATTACAACATGATACTTCCAACTATCCTCACCTATGTGAGTCTCTTCCCCCTCCAATTCATTCTACCTATGAATTGAAAACAAAATCAAAACCTTCTCATTTCCTTTGTTTCAACGCTACCTCTCAAAATCCATTCTTCATATCTTAAACTGACCTTACTCTAAGCTCAAAAGGTCAACAAGTAGGTTAGGCTGTACTCGAAATGCAGAAACACACAACATAAGGCTAATCTGAATTGGAAACGAAGAAGTAAAACTATCATTGTTTGCAGAAGACATGTTATTACACAAAGAAAGTCCTAAAGACACTACTAAAAAACTACTAGAGCTCATCAATTAATTCAGGAAAGTTGAAGGATACAAAATTAACATACAGAAATCTGCTGCATTTCTATGCACTAACAACAAACTATCAGAAAAGAAATGAAGGAAATAATCCCATTTACAATCGCATCAAAATGAATAAAATACCTAGGAATAAGGAGGTAAAGACCTGTGCTCAGGAAACTTAAGACACTGATAAAAGAAAATGAGGACAACACAAACATGTGTAAATATATACAGTGTTCATGGATTTGAAAAATAATGCATAATATGCATAATAATTTGATTTACATACATCATGAAGTGATTATTACAATAAGTTTAATAAAAATCCATCATCTTATATAGGTACAAAATTAAAGAACTAGAAGAAAAAAGATTTTTTTTCTTGTGATGAGAACCCTTAGGATTTATTCTCTTCACAACTTTCATATATAACACAGAGCAGTGTTAATTATATTTATCATGTTGTACATTACACCCCTGGCATTTTGTAACTGGAAGTTTGTACCTTTTGAGCCTTTATCCAATCCCCCCTTGCCCCACCCCATCCCCCCACCTCTAGTAACAACAAATCTGATCTCTTTTTTATGAGCTTGTCTGTTTTTGTTTTTTTTTTTTAATTTATTTTTGGTCTGCACCGGGTCTTAGTTGTGGCCTGTGGAATCTTTTAGTTGCCGCATGTGGACTTCTTCCTTACAGCATGCATGCAGGATCTACTTCTCCGACCAGGGATGGAACCCAGGCCTGCTGCATTGGGAGCGTGCAGTGTTACCCAGGGGACCACCAGGGAAGTCCCTGTTTGTCTTTTTTTGAAGTATAATTGACCCTTAACACTATGTTAGTTCCTGTTACACAACATAGTGATTCAATATTTCTATACATTTATGATCACCATAATAAATCTAGTTACAATACATCACCATAAAAAGATATTAACACAGTTATTAACTATACTCCCCACGCTGTACATTTCACACCCATGACTCATTTGTTTTGCAACTGGAACTCTGTACCTCTTAATTTCCCTCACCTATTTCTTTCTTCCCTCTCCCTTCTAGTTTACTTTTTAAATGGCCAAGTCTGTCATCTCATTTTAGGACCACAAGAAAGAAAAGCCTAATTACCAAAACACAGTAAAAGAAAAAGTTGTTTCTGCAAAGTAAAAGAGAAAAAGGCAATTCTTATTTCAGAATACTTGAAAGAGCACTGGAAATTCTCTAGGTACAGAAAGAAATTAAGCAGAAGAGGGTAGATAGCAGAAGCAAGAAGAACGACAATCCTGCAGCCTGTGGAACAAAAATCACATTCACAGAAAGACAGACAAGATGAAAAGGCAGAGGGTTATGTACCAGATGAAGGAACAGGATAAATCCCAGAAAAACAAATAAATGAAGTGGAGATAGGCAACCTTCCAGAAAAAGAATTCAGAATAATGATAGTGAAGATGATCCAGGACCTCAGAAAAAGAATGGAGGCAAAGATCGAGAAGATGCAAGAAATGTTTAACAAAGACCTAGAAGAATTAAAGAACAAACAAATGAACAATACAATAACTGAAATGGAAAATACACTAGATGGAATCAATAGCAGAATAACTGAGGCACAAGAATGGAGAGGTGACCTGGAAGACAGAATGGTGGAATTCACTGCTGTGGAACAGAATAAAGAAAAAAGAATGAAAAGAAATGAAGACAGCCTAAGAGACCTCTGGGACAACATTAAACACAACAACATTCGCATTATAGGGGTCCCAGAAGGAGAAGAGAGAGAAAGGACCAGAGAAAATATTTGAAGAGATTATAGTCGAAAACTTCCCTAACATGGGAAAGGATATAGCCACCCAAGGCCAGGAAGCACAGAGTCCCATACAGCATAAACCCAAGGAGAAACATGCCGAGACACACAGTAATCAAACTGGCAAAAATTAATGACAAAGAAAAATTATTAAAAACAGCAAGGGAAAAATGACAAATATCATACAAGGGAACCCCCATATGCTTAACAGCTGATTTCTCAGCAGAAACTCTACCATGCCAGAAGGGAGTGGCATGATATACTTAAAGTGATGAAAGGGAAGAACCTACAACCAAGATTACTCTACCCAGCAAAGATCTCATTCAGATTTGATGGAGAAATCAAAAGCTTTACAGACAAGCAAAAGCTAAGAGAATTCAGCACCACCAAACCAGCTCTACAACAAATGCTAAAGGAACTTCTCTAAGTGGGAAACACAAGAGAAGAAAAGGACCTACAAAAACAAACCCAAAACAATTAAGAAAATGGTCATAGGAACATACATATCGATAATTACCCTAAACGTGAATGGATTAAATGCTCCAACCAAAAGACACAGACTTGCTGAATGGATACAAAAACAAGACCCGGGGCTTCGCTGGTGGCGCAGTGGTTGAGAGTCCGCCTGCCAATGCAGGGGACACGGGTTCGTGCCCCGGTCCGGGAGGATCCCACATGCCGCGGAGCGGCTGGGCCCGTAAGCCATGGCTGCTGAGCCTGCACGTCCAGAACTTGTGCTCCACAACGGGAGAGGCCACAACAGTGAGAGGCCCACGTACCACAAAAAAAAAAAAAAAAAAAGAAAAACACAAGACCCATTTATATGCTGTCTATAAGAGACCCACTTCAGATCTAGGGACACATTCAGACTGAAAGTGAGGGGATGGAAAAAGATATTCTATGCAAATGGAAATGAAAAGAAAGCTGGAGTAGCAGTACTCATATCAGATAAGATAGACTTTAAAATAAAGAATGTTACAAGAGACAAGAAAGGACACTACATAATGATCAGGGGATCAATCCAAGAAGAAGATATAACAATTATAAATATATACGCACCCAACAAAGGAGCACCTCAATACATAAGGCAACTGCTAACAGCTATAAAATAGGAAATCGACAGTAACACAGTAATAAGTGGGGGACGTTAACACCTCACTTACACCCATGGACAGATCATCCAAAATGAAAATAAATAAGGAAACAGAAGCTTTAAATGACACGATAGACCAGATAGATTTAATTGATATTTATAGGACATTCCATCCAAAAACAGCAGATTACACTTTCTTCTCAAGTGCGCATGGAACATTCTCCAGGATCGATCACATCTTGGGTCACAAGTCAAGCCTCAGTAAATTTAAGAAAATTGAAATCATATCAAGCATCTTTCTGACCACAACGCTATGAGCTTAGAAATGAAGTACAGGGAAAAAAACGTAAAAAACACAAACACATGGTGGGTAAACAATACGTTACTAAATAATCAAGAGATCACTGAAGAAATCAAAGAGGAAATCAAAAAATACCTAGAGACAAATGACAATGAAAACCTATGGGATGCAGCAAAAGCAGTTCTAAGAGGGAAGTTTATAGCTATACAAGCCTACCTCAAGAAACAAGAAAAATCTCAAATAAACAATCTAACCTTACACCTAAAGGAACCAGAGAAAGGAAGGAACTAGAGAAAGAAGAACAAACAAAACCCAAAGTTAGCAGAAGGAAAGAAATCATAAAGATCAGAGCAGAAATAAATGAAACAGAAACAAAGAAAACAATAGCAAAGATCAATAAAACTAAAAGCTGGTTCTTTGCGAAGATAAACAAAATTGATAAACCATTAGTCAGACTCATCAAGAAAAAGAGGGAGAGGACTCAAATCAATAAAATTAGAAATGAAAAAGGAGAAGTTACAACAGACACTGCAGAAATACAAAGCATTCTAAGAGACTATTACAAGCAACTCTATGTCAATAAAATGGACAACCTGGAAGAAATGGACAAATTCTTAGAAAGGCAAAACATTCCAAGACTGAACCAGGAAGAAATAGAAAACATGAACAGACCAATCACAAGTAATGAAATTGAAACTGTGATTAAAAATCTTCCAACAGAGGGCTTCCCTGGTGGCGCAGTGGTTGAGAGTCCGCCTGCCGATGCAGGGGACACGGGTTCGTGCCCCGGTCTGGGAGGATCCCACATGCCGCGGAGCGGCTGGGCCCGTGAGCCACGGCCGCTGGGCCTGCGCGTCCGGAGCCTGTGCTCCGCAATGGGAGAGGCCACAACAGTGAGAGGCCCACGTACAGCAAAAAAAAAAAAAAAAAAATCTTCCAACAAACAAAAGTCAGGACCAGATGGCTTCACAGTATCAAACATTTAGAGAAGAGCTAAGACCCATTCTTCTCAAACTCTTCCAAAAAATTGCAGAGGAAGGAACACTCCCAAACTCATTCTATGAGGCCACCACCACCCTGATACCAAAACCAGACAAAGATACTACAAAAAAAGAAAATTACAGACCAATATCACTGATGAATACAGATGCAAAAATCCTCAACAAAATACTAGCAAACAGAATCCAACAACACATTAAAAGGATCATACACCATGATCAAGTGGCATTTATCCCAGAGATGCAAGGATTCTTCAATATATGCAAATCAATTAATGTGATACACCAGAATAACAAACTGAAAAAGAAAAACCATATGATCATCTCAATAGATGCAGAAAAAGCTTTTGACAAAATTCAACACCCATTTATGATAAAAACTCTCCAGAAAGTGGGCACAGAGGGAACCTACTTCAACATAATAAAAGCAATATATGACAAACCCAGAGCAAACATCATTCTCAATGGTGAAAAACTGAAAACATTTCCTCTAAGATCAGGAACAAGACGAGGATGTCCACTCTCACCACTATTATTCAACATAGTTTTGGAAGTCCTAGCCACGGCAATCAGAGAAGAAAAAGAAATAAAAGGAATACAAATTGGAAAAGAAGAAGTAAAACTGTCACTGTTTGCAAATGACATGATACTATACATAGATAATCCTAAAGATGCCCCTGAAAACTACTAGAGCTAATCAATGAATTTGGTAAAGTTGCAGGATACAAAATTAACGCACAGAAATCTCTTGCATTCCTATACACCAATGATGAAAAATCTGAAAGAGAAATTAAGGAAACACTCCCATTTACCATTGCAACAAAAAGAATAGAATACCTAGGAATAAACCTACCTAGGGAGACAAAAGACCTCTATGCAGAAACTATAAGACACGGATGAAAGAAATTAAAGATGATACCAACAGATGGAGAGATATACCAAGTTCTTGGATTGGAAGAATCAATATTGTGAAAATGACTCTACTACCCAAAGCAATCTACAGATTCAATGCAATCCCTATCAAATTACCAATGGCATTTTTTACGGAACTAGAACAAAAAATCTTATAATTTGTATGGAGACACAAAAGACCCTGTATAGCCAAAGCTGTCTTGAGGGAAATAAACGGAGCTGGAGGAATCAGACTCTCTGACTTAAGACTATGCTACAAAGCTACAGTAATCAAGACAATATGGTACTGACACAAAAACAGAAACATAGATCAATGGAACAAGATAGAAAGCCCAGAGATAAACCCACACACCTATGGTAAACTAATCTATGACAAAGGAGGCAAGGATATAAAATGGAGAAAAGACAGTCTCTTCAATCAGTGGTGCTGGGAAAACTGGATAGCTACAGGTAAAAGAATGAAATTAGAACACACCCTAACACCATACACAAAAATAAACTCAAAATGGATTAAAGACCTAAATGTAAGACCGGACACTATTAAACTCTTAGAGGAAAACATAGGAAGAACACTCTTTGACATAAATCACAGCAAGATCTTTTTTGATCCACCTCCTAGAGTAATGGAAATAAAAACAAAAATAAACAAATGGGACCTAATGAAACTTCAAAGCTTTTGCACAGCAAAGGAAACTATAAACAAGACGAAAAGAAAACCGTCAGAATGGGAGAAAATATTTGCAAATGAATCAACGGACAAAGGATTAATCTCCAAAATATATAAACAGCTCATGCAACTCAATATTAAAAAAACAAACAACCCAATCCAAAAATGGGCAGAAGACCTAAACAGACATTTCTCCAAAGTAGACATACAGATGGCCAAGAAGCACATGAAAAGCTGCTCAACATCACTAATTATTAGAGAAATGCAAATCAAAACTACAATGAGGTATCACTTCACACCAGTTAGAATGGGCATCATCAGAAAATCTACAAACAACACATGCTGGAGAGGATGTGGAGAAAAGGGAACCCTCTTGCACTGTTGGTGGGAATATAAATTGATACAGCCACTATGGAGAACAGTATGGAGGTTCCTTAAAAAACTAAAAATAGAAGTACCATATGATCCAGCAATCGCATTCTTGGGCATATACCCAGAGAAAACCATAATTCAAAAAGACACATGCACCCCAATGTTCACTGCAGCACTATTTATAATAGCCAGGTCATGGAAGCAACCTAAATGCCCACCGACAGACGAATGGATAAAGAAGATGTGGTACAGATATACAATGGAATATTACTCAGCCATAAAAAGGAACGAAACTGGGTCATTTGTTGAGATGTGGATGGATCTAGAGACTGTCATACTGAGTATGTCAGAAAGAGAAAAACAAATATTGTACATTAACGCATATATGTGGAACCTAGAAAAATGGTACAGGTGAACCGGTTTGCAGGGCAGAAATTGAGACACAGATGTAGAGAACAGACGTATGGACACCAAGTGGGAAAAGCGGCATGGGGGTGGGGGTGGGGGTGTGATGAATTGGGCGATTGGGATTGACATGTATACACTGATGTGTATAAAACTCATGACTAATAAGAACCTGCTGCTTAAAAAAAAAAAGAAATTAAGCAAACTCTCAATAAAATCAGATTAGAAATGTGACAATCATAATACTACACTTCTTCAGTACACTTATATTCATTGTCCAAAACATGACATATTTAAACATGGGAAAAATTTATGCAGTTCTTTAAAAAGTTTGGTCAACTGGCCAGATTTTTCTAAACCTATCTTAAGAAGACAACTTAAAAAATAAAAAAATAATTAAAAACCTTAAATAGTATTCATCTGAACCCTAACTATACTGCACACGGTACCATTTAGGGTTCTATATGACTGGAAAAATGATCAGTCATTTTACAAAGCTCCCACTCCATCCTCTTTGGATAGGTGCTAAAAAAATCTAGTTATCGATAAATACCTAGTCCCAATGGAGTATGAGTAGAAAATCTAAGGTAACTCTACTAAAGAAAGAACATGTGGCCAAGCAAATATGTGAAGCCACAGAGGGTGTGTAATTTCACAACACTTCCCAGTTCAGCCTATCTGGTAATTCTGTGTTTGCTTGTTTTCAAGAAACTAACTTCAAGGCCATACTGAAACTAAATTTTTAAAAATAAGGTTAAGAATAAACTGAGTCACAGAATCAGAGCTAGAAGGGGTTCTAATTATTTTAAAGATAAAAAATGATATTCTACTTAGTTTACACAGGTAGTTGGTAGCAAAGGTAGAACTGAGGCTTCTAACTCCTGGAAGAGCAACAGGTGTATACTGAGTGCCTAATACTTGTGGCGAACTCTGCTAGGCACTGTGTTAGACCACTACCCACTACTGTATATCAAGATACCTCCTGGAGACGTTCAAAAACATTTGAGGGTTACATTTTCTCTAAGTAAATTTCTGTATAAGGACAAGGCCAAGCATATTAAAATAAGCAGACAGAGGGGAAAAAAAACCTTTAAAGTAGGAACAAATTTGGAACTCAAACAATTTACCCTTCCTTCCTGGCTACGAAAATTCACATGCTGTTTACCACTAAAAAGATTAAAACAGTCAAAAGACATCTCTACCCAAATTTCATGACCCAATAGTCTAAGAAAAATGAGCCTTATTCCTGTCAGAAAAATGATCTGTTTTTATCACACTAAAGAATTAGCTCTGTCACAGGATTAGAGTACAGCCATCTGAGGACAAAAGTCTAGGCAGAAAAAGAACTGATACTGGAATTTGATAAAGACCCCTCCGGAAAATGACATTTAGCTGTTTCAATGGCACCTTTCATCTAAGGATCTCAAAACAAATGTTATTTATATTACCAGGAATCAAAACGGTGGCTCCATGGCCCAATAAAGAAACATATCAATGACCTAGAGGTAATTCAATACTGATGTTCTGAAACTCAGCCTTCTACTCTAAAAACAAAATCTAGTCTTATGTAATCGTACTACGGTATGATAAGAAATACATATTTGGTCTTTGTCTCCAGTTCCTGACACAGAGCTCCTAAAACTCTTGGAATTTCCTGAGTTACAGCAGTGTCTTTTGTTATTCAAAACAAGTCTCTTTCAACCATACCTGAGTTTATGCTAACAAGACGACTCTTGGTGGGAACCCTAGATAGCTTCCAGATGGAAGCTGGTTGCCAGAGGAATTATCCCTGTGATTACAGGTTTGGAACTTTCAGACCCTGACGCCAATCTGGGGGAGGGAGAGAGACTGGACACTGAGTTAGCCACCAATGCCAATGATTTAATCAATCATTCCCAGGTGATGGAAACTCCACAAGACCCCCTAAACAATGGGGTTCAGGGAGCTTGTGGATGGGTGAACACATCAAGGAACCGGGAGGGTGATGCACCTTCAGAGCGCATGGAAGCTCCCCATACCGGCCCTATACATCTCTTAAATTTGGCTGTTTCTGAGTTGTATCCTTTATAATAAACCTGTAAATGTAAGTAAAGTGGTTTTTCTGAGTTTTGTGAGTCATCCCAGCAAATTATTGAACCTGAGGAGGGGGTCATGGGAAACCTAGAATTTGCAGCAAAGTCAGAAAGGAGTACAGGTGGCCCAGGGCTTACAACTAGTGTCTACATTGGGGGCAGTCTTATGGAACTGAGCCTTTTAACTTATGGATCTGACACTAACTCCAGGTAGACAGTGTCAGAATTGAATTGAATAGTTGGACACTCAGTTGGTGTCACAGAATTGGACAACTGGTTGTGGTATGGAAAAACCCACACAAAAGTAGTTAATTCCTAGTCTATATTTGTAAAGCTTGAAGATACAACTGGATTTGTTGATATAATCTCCCAGCTTACCTTGCTACACACACATGAACAGAAAACCCACAAATTTAAGCAATGTTGTCAGAATAGTTGCTACTAATAATAATTAGCAGTAATTTTATGCCATCTATGTGCTTTGTACCAGGCATTAAACTTAGGAAAAATTATTTCCAGTGTATGCAATTCTGAAAGGTAGACATGGCCCCCAACAGCAGATGAGAAAATTAAATCTCATCGTTACATTTCACACTGTACACAGCAAGTGGCAGAGATGGGGACGAAATCTAGTTTTAACACACACATCCCTGCCTTCTTCTACACTATAGCAGCCTTTACTTTTTATTATGCAGAGTAAAATTATAAACTCTCTAACAATCCTTGAGGATAACATGTCCCAAATTATGCCCTTGAAAGACTAGTCTTAAGAGATGCTCTGTTGAAAAAATAATTATAAAGTAAAAATGAAATTCCATGTACAGATCTAGTATTCTACTTTACACACTTTTTAAAAAACTGCCTTTTTAAACTGTACTCTCTTGCTGGTTGGCAAACATTTCTTTTTTTTTTTCTTCCCCTTATTAGGGAACTAAGTCAGTAAGACTTTTTATTACTTTCTCATCATTACCAATATTAGCACTAAGGAGAGAGACCATTTGAAATTAGAAAATCTTAAGAGCTCTGAGGGATGAGAAAAACCATGCAGTCCAAACTCTTGCAGAAACTCCTCTCATATTATCTCCAGAAGACAAGCATCCAGGCTACATTTGAATATGTCTAATGACAGAGACCTCATAATTTAGCTATTCCATTGTTGGACAGATCTTATGTTTGAAAGGTCTTCCCCACAGCAGAATGAAATTCACCTCCACTGATGTTGCTTCTACCTGATGTCTGTCCTCTGGAGCAATACAGATGAGAAGTCTGCTCCCTCTTGCTTAAAACTCTACAAATAGGGCTTCCCTGGTGGCGCAGTGGTTGAGAGTCCGCCTGCACATGCAGGGGATACGGGTTCGTGCCCCGGTCCGGGAAGATCCCACATGCCGCGGAGCAGCTGGGCCCGTGAGCCATGGCCTCTGAGCCTGCACGTCCGAGCCTGTGCTCCGCAACGGGAGAGGCCACAACAGTGAGAGGCCCGCGTACCGCAAAAAAAAAAAAAAAAAAACTCTACAAATATATCTAGATAGTTAAGTTTCCAAGTGTTATCGTCTATAGCAAAATAGCTCCTGACTCTTCCACTGTTCTTCACTAGATAAAGGTAGCTAGAGCTCTCAGTAGTATTCTGGTCACTTTAATCTGGACAATTTAGATTATCATTGTCCCACTGAAGTGTAGAATCCATAAGTGGACACAATACTCAAGACATAATCTGACAGTACAAGAACAAAGGGACTATTACTTCTTTTAATCTAACACTACATCTATAAATGTTCATCAATGTTAGCCTCTTTTCACAGCTACATCATACAACTACTTTATAGATTATGGTGGCTTTCAAATGAAAAACAAACTATTTGGGGCCAGATCATTTCTGTTAAAGAGTAGGACCTTCCGTTTCTATCACACCTATCTTGCCACTTTCATACTTCATCCTGCTTAGATCACCTTGATTTTCTTTGATGCAACATATTAGATAACCCTCAGAGTTTCAGCATCATTTACAAAATTTTTGGTAAGCATGCATGTTATACCACTATATTCAAATCCAAATCCATATAGGCTGGCAAAAGCAGAACTTACAATCCTGTGTAATCACTGTGCTTTGTAACAAAATAAATAAGCAAATTAAGTTTAAAAGACAAACCAGGAAAAGATATTTGCAATACATAATAATAGGCTGATTTCATTACAAAAAATGGCTCCTAAAAATTCATAAGGGAAAAAAAATCAATTAATCAGTTTTTAAGTAGTGATATATTTTATGAGAAAAAAGCTCTACACACAAAAATGGAACTGTTGGAATAGTAGGGCTCCATCTGAGTTTTTAAAAGGTGAGATATAAATAAATACATATACATACATGCATGTAAAATATCTCTGGAAGGATATACAAAAAACTAGTAAAAAAATAAATGGTCGCTTCTAAGGAGAAGAACTAGGGGTTGGCCATCAGAGATTAAACGGACATTTTTTTTCATTCCTAAATTGTTGCAACATTTGAGTATTCCTATTCAAAAAAATGTTTGAAATAAAAAAATTAAAATTGCTTTTAGACTTACATTATGCAAGAAAAAAAAAGAATTTAAAAAGTGGGTCAGGGGCTTCCCTGGTGGCACAGTGTTTGAGAATCTGCCTGCTAATGCAAGGAACATGGGTTTGATCCCTGGTCCAGGAAGATCCCACATGCCGCGGAGCAACTAAGCCTGTGCACCACAACTACTGAGCCTGCGCACCTAGAGCCCGTGCTCCACAATGAAAGAAGCCACTGCAATGAGAAGCCCGCGCACCGCAACGAAAAGCAGCCCCCGCTCGCCGCCAACCAGAGAAAGCCCGTGTGCAGCAGTGAAGACCCAACACAGCCAAAAATAAATAAATAAATTAATTAATTAATTAATTAAGTTATTAAAAAAAAAAAGCTAAAGTCTTAGAAGGACCAGCAGCAACTGGAAGCTTAGAAATGGGCCCCACCTCAGACCTAAAAAATCAGAATTTGAAGTTTAACAAGAACACCCTAGGTAATTTATGTGCACATTAAAGTTTGAAAAGCACTTCCATAAGGCACCATAAGATAAGAACCTACCCTCCCCAACCCTTGCCATTCCTCATGCAAGCTTGTGTCTCAAGACCTTTACACTTGCCATTTGCTATGCCTGGAATGCTCTTCTCATATTTCTGCATTTCTCTCTCACCTCTATCAAGACTTTACTCAAATGTGACCTTCTCTGTAAGGTTGTCTGTGACCACTAAATCCCTCCCCCCAATAAGCCCTATTCCTCTTTTCCACTTTTACTTTTCTCATCAGAACTTGTCATCATAGGTTAAAAAACTACATTTTTACTTATTTATTTTGTTTATTCTATCTCCCCATACAACATATAAAATAAGCTCTATAAAGACAGAGATTTTTGTCAGTTTTCTTCCCCAGTACCTAGAACACAGTAAGCACTCAATAAATATTTTTAAGGCATAAAATAAACAATTGAGGTCTCTCTTCAAAACATTACCCAAAAGATCTTGTAAAATGGTTCCTTACCATACAAACCAACATTTTCTCAGCATTACATTACACAGATCCACTTTTTATAATATAATGAGCACCTACTATATAATTAGGCACTATAAACACTAATGTCCAACCATGATTAAATATGGAGATTTAAAAATCTGATTCATGACTGGGCTGTACCATCAAAAAGTTTGCAGAAATAAAAACTGAGTCTTTGAATGAAAATAAAACATATATGCCTACAGCTCTCTCAATGCAACAACAATCCTTTATATTGATAAAACAGTCTTCCACACAAATTTTTTCATCTGATCCTCAACAATCCCATAAGGTTTGTGTAAAGCAAGCACCAATAACACATTTTAGAGATGAGAAAACAAACACTCTTTAACTCTCAAAGTATGGCCATAATAATGTCAAAACTGGGACTGAAGTCTCTCAATATTTAGTTCAAAACTCTACAATATCACACCTCCTCTTGCAAATGATACTGAACCAGACTATAAAATCATATAGCCATATATTATGCTGAAGACAGTGAGCTTTCCCAAACCACCCAGTGCCTATGCAGAATGGGAGCAAACAAACTCATCAAAGTCACAACCTCAAGTTGAGGAATAAGGATTCGGACTGCTTCTTCCTGTTACTTTATAAGGTTAACCCAGAGTCCAATGACATTCACCAAGAATGTAAGAAATTAGGGGCTTCCCTGGTGGTGCAGTGGTTGAGAGTCCACCTGCCGATGCAGGGGACACAGGTTCGTGCCCCAGCCCAGGAAGATCCCACATGCCGCGGAGCGGCTGGGCCCATGAGCCATGGCTGCTGAGCCTACGCGTCCGGAGCCTGTGCTCCGCAATGGGAGAGGCCACAACGGTGAGAGGCCCACGTACCGCAAAAAAAAAAAAAAAAAAAAAAAGAATATAAGAAATGAGCTTGTTATATTGCACATCAAGAAAGTTATTCCTGGGACTTCCCTGGTGGTCCAGTGTTTAAGACTCTGTACTTCCACTGCAGGGGGCACAGGTTCAATCCCAGGGAAATAAGATCCCACATGCCTCACGGGGCAGCCAAATAAAAATAAAGTTATTACTGAGCTATGATGACTGCTAGAAAAAAGGAAGAATAGGAGAAAGTAAGATGGAATAAATGAATGAATGAGAACTGAGTTCTACAGAGGAAAGAGTCAGCGTTATAATATGATGTCATACTGCTCTGAGTGCCTAAGTGATGCAATTTTGCAACAGAAGAAAAAAGACATTCCGCCTCAAAATCCCAGCACAATGGCTTTCTTTTCTTTGCATAGATGAGGATCAACAGTTGTAATCCAAAATGTTTCCCAAAATTTTATTTTTAAAAAAGACAGAGAAGTAGAAGATCCATATAAAAAGAAATTTAATCTGGGAAGATGGAGACTGTCTTCTAAATCTTATGTTCAAGAGCAGCTGTTCACCAACTGTCAGCATCTTAGTAAAGTGCTAACTGTCGAGTAAAGAGAGTAATACCTGCTGGAACAGAGGAGCTAGAAGAGGAAAAAATACTAGTGAATGCAAACATCTGGCTAGCAACAATTACCAGTTGTTAGTCTGCAAAATTTTTCAGGTTGATATAGTGAACATCAGAAGATGACATGGAGGTAACACAGGTGACCTAGCCCAGTCAGACTGGGGTTATCAATGACATCAGCAATCCAGCTCTCTGATTAATAATAAATAAGCAATAAAGAAAATATAAAAATCTATTTCATGTTTTTTATTGCAAGATGATGGTCATATCATACAAGCAAACATAGGCAAATAATACTGCCAAAAACACCAAAGCACTCTAGTGCCTTATAAAACAAATACTGTAGAACTACCAATGCAGATGTCTAAGTCAGCAAAAAATACAGAATAATCATGCAAAAAATACATATTTAGGTCTCACAGAAAAGCAAAGTTAATGTGGAAACTGTGGGACATCAAAGTTAATTTGACACACAGGGTGATTTTGTGTACCCGTTAGGTATCTTACAGAATTTGTTATATTTTGGCAGCAAATTAAGGTGGTATTTCCTAATACCTGCCATATCACCACATTTCTATCAAACTACAAATTATAGAATATATAGAAGGCGGAAATGAAATACAACTGACCCTTGAACAACACGGATTTCAACTGCACAGGTCTACTTATACATGGATTTTTTTTTACAGTAAATATTACAGTACTACACAGTTCATGGCTGGTCAAATCCGAGGATGCACAGGAACCTTAGATACAGAGGGCCAACTATAAATTATATGTGGATTACTCCTGCACTGCTCAAGGGTCAACTGTACATTGAACGGCATTAACAGCAGATAGGAACAATGCATTAGAAAAGATTAGTGAATGTAAAGACATAACAACAGCAACTATCCAAAATGAAACCTGGAACACAAGACAGAAAAAGAGCAGAGCATCAGTGAGCTATGGGACAAACTCAAGGAGCCTAATAATATACGTATAATTAGAATCTTGGGTGTGTATGGGAGTGGAGGAAGTTTGAAAAAATAATATACAAAAATTTGCCAAATTTGATGAAGACCATATACACACAGAGCCAAGAAGCTCAATAAACACCACGCACAAGAAACACGAAGAAAATGAAAACTCCAACAAGGAATAACCAAAGTCAAAATGCTTAAAATCAGAGATATGGGGGGGAAAATCTTAAAAGCAGCTAGAGGAATACAGAATGGGAGAAAACATTTGAAAATCATATATCTAATAAGTAATTAATATCCAGAATATAGAAAGAATGTCTACAAATCAATGATCATAAAAAAAATCCAATTCAAAATGGGCAAAGGACTTGAAAAGACATTTATCCAAAATATATGAATGGCCAATTAGCACATGAACGATGCTCAACATAACTTATCAAGAAAACACAAATCAGGGCTTCCCTGGTGGCGCAGTGGTTGAGAGTCTGCCTGCTGATGCAGGGGACACAGGTTCGTGCCCCGGTCTGGGAAGATCCCACATGCCACGGAGTGGCTAGGCCCGTGAGCCATGGCCGCTAGGCCTGCACGTCTGGAGCCTGTGCTCCGCAACGGAAGAGGCCACAACGGTGAGAGGCCCGCGTACCACACACACACACAAAAAAAAAAAACACAAATCAAAACCACAATGAGATACCACCTCATACTCATTAGGATGGCTACTATCCCAAAACAAACCAAACAAACAAAAACAGAAAATAACAAAGTTGGCAAGGATGTGGAGAAACTGGAACCCTTATGCACTGTTGGTGGGAATGTAAAACATTCCACCTTTTCACAGCCGCTATGGAAAACAGTATGGCAATTCTTCAAAATTTAAACACAGCATTACCATATGATCCAGCAATTCCACTTCTGGGTATAAACTCAAGAGAATTAAAAGCAAAATCTGAAATAGATATTTGTACATCTATGTTCACAGCAGCATGAAGCACAATAGCTAAAACATAAAAACAAGCCAAGTGAAAACAAAACAAAGAACCACCCAAGTGAAAACAAAACAAACAAAACAACCCAAGTGAAAACAACAGATGAATGGATAAGCTAAATGTGGTGTATACCTACAATGGAATATTATTTGGTCTTAAAAAAGGAAGGAAATTCCAACATATGCTACAACATGCATGAACTTTGACAACATTATGCTAAATGAAACAAGCCAGTCACAAAAAGACAAATACTATATGATTCCACTTATATGAAGTACTTAGAGTACTCAAAATCATAAAGACAGAAAGTAGACTGGCAGCTGCCAGGGGCTGGAGGGAGGGGGGAATGGGGAGTTACTGTTTAATAGGTATAGCATTTCAGTTCTGCAAGATGAAAAGGGTTCTGGAAATAGATGGCTGTAATGTTCACAAAATGATATAAATGTACTTAATACCACTGAACAGTACTTAAGATGATTAAGATGGTAAATTTTTTTTTTTTTTTTTTTTTTTTTTTTTTTTTTGCGCTATGCGGGCCTCTCACTGTTGTGGCCTCTCCCGTTGCGGAGCACAGGCTCCGGATGCACAGGCTCAGCGGCCATGGTTCACGGGCCCAGCCGCTCCGCGGCATGTGGGATCTTCCCGGACTGGGGCACAAACCCGTGTCCCCTGCATCGGCAGGCGGACTCTCAACCACTGCACCACCAGGGAAGCCCAAGATGGTAAATTTTATGTTATGGTAATTTTACGTTATACCAGAATTTTTAAAAATTGAAAGAAAAATGAAAGGTAGCCAGAAGAAAACAATCACATATTACGTACACAGGGATAAAGACAAGAATGACAGCCAACTTCTTATTGGAAAGAATGCAGGCCAGAAGACAGTGAAGCAACATCTCTAAAGTACTGAAACAAAACAAACAAACAAACAAACAAACAAAAAGACTGCCAGCCTAGAATTCTATATACAGCAAAAACAGCCTCTATAAATCAAGGCAAATTAAAGACTTCTTCAGACATACAAAAATCCATGAAAGGATTCACTGCCAGCAAATCTGTGCCCCAAGAAATGTTAAAAGAAGTCCTTCTTTCAGAAGGAAAATGTACCAGGTAGAAATCTATAACTACAAAGAAAAATGAAGAGCACTGGAAGTGGTAAATAGAATACACATACAGTACTTGACAAAGGCTTTAATTACAGTGAGATAGCAGATTCACCTACATTATTAAAATAAAGGGTTAGGGTTAACAGTAACAAGATACACATATCATAATACACCTATCTTCCAAAATGCCTGTCTTCCAAAATAAAGTACCTTGATTAACCGAACTCATTTCCCATCACACATTTCTGTAAATTCCAGAGTCAATATTATCTTTTTTATAAAAAGAAGCCCCAAGGTACAAGTTATTTGTCCAGTAATAGTGAGTCTTTTAGAGAAGTGAAATTAAAATATTCTTGGTTCCAGTCCAGTGTTCTATTACACAAACCCTTTTAAAGGGCCTGCCTACAGAGAGTTCCCTGGAATAAAGTATAATGGCAGTTAATACATAATTTATCTATTTTCCATCATCTCCAGGGAACCCCAAAGTCACTTAGAAGCTACAAAGACAGCAAAAAATGTTCCTTGCTTTCAAGAAGTCTGAAAAACAATGTTAGCTTTCAATAAATTTGTCTGGTTACCCCAAATTGGCAAAAGAAGAAAACATTTGCCAAGTCTTCTTGAGGAAAATGAATTTATCAAAGCAAAGGTGTCAAAGCAATAATAGCAAAACAAAGCTTCAGGGTTGGGTGCTGAAATAGGAAAAAGAAAACACTAATATTTAATGCCACTCTATTATAGTCCAAACCTCAGAGGGAATGTGGTTAGTAAGAATAAAACCTCTGTAAAATCACTGATGCCAAACAGACTACAGAATGGGAATCTTGCCTACTATCCCTCTGAATACAAAATGTTAAACACAATTCATACACTCAGATTCCTTGAGACCACAGTCAGATCTTATAATCCAACTTCACAGTGAGTGAATCTCACTCTCAGAAAGACTAAATGGTACACAACATAATTCAGGATATTCCTCTAACAGAATTCTAGGGGAAAGCTACTGCTGTTACCCTATCTGGACCAACATTCTTTACTCTGTAAAGACAAAAGGAAAATTATGTGATTTCATAATGAATATCATGCCAAGAGAAAGTAGCATTCTTTCAGCACCTTACTCCAAGTAAGCCATCAGGTAACTATCCTCTTAATATAAAAATAAAATTTATCAAAAGAAATATTATTAGTTATAAACCCAAGAGAATTTAAAACATATGTTCAAACAAAAACTTATACACAAATGTTCATAACAGCATTATTCATAATTGCCAAAAAGTGAAAACAATGCAAATGTCCATCACTGATGAATGAATCAACAAAATGTGATCTATCCATACAATGAATTATTATTCAGCCATAAGAAAGACATTAAGTACTGAAACATGCTACAACATAGATGGACCTTAAAAACATTAAGTAAAAGAGGGCTTCTCTGTTGGCGCAGTGGTTAAGAATCCGCCTGCCAAGGCAGGGGACATGGGTTCGATCCCCGGTCCGGGAAGATCCCACATGCTGCGGAGCAACTAAGCCCGTGCACCACAACTACTGAGCCTGCACTCTAGAGCCCGCGCTCCGCAGCAAGAAAAGCCACCTCCATGAGGAGCCCGCGCACAGGAACGAAGACCCAACACAGCCAATAAATAATAAAAATAAATTTTTAAAAAATTAAGTAAAAGAAGCCAGAAACAAAAGGCTATATGTTATATGATTTCATTTAAATGAAATGTACAGAACAGACAAACCAATAGGGACAAAAATCAGACTAGTGATTGCCAGAGGATGAGGAAAGGAACTGCTTAACGGATACGAGGTTTCATCTTGGGATGATGAAAATATTCTGGATCTAGACAGTGGTGGTGGTGGTGGCTGCACAACATTGTGAATGTACTAAAAGCCTCTGAACCACACATTTTAAATGGTGAAAATGATGAATTTTATGTTACGTGAATTTTACCTCAATAGAAAAAAAGAAGTATGTTTCTAAGTGTTAGTTATCTAGTACCTGTATCTCTCACTACTTAACAAAATGCTGTGTTCAAAAAATCTTTCAAAAACACTTTTTAAAAATTTAATGTACTGACATTCTAGAAAAGAATAGAGACAGTACACACATCAGTGGTTGTCAGGGGCTGGTGAGGAGGGAGTTAAATAGGTGAGGCACAAGTGTTTTAGAGCACTGAAACTACTCTATATGACACTGTAATGGTGAATATAAGATATTAAAAGTTTGTCAAAACCCACAGAACTTTAAAGCACAAAGAATAAACCTTAATGTGTGCAAATTCTGAAACAATCATTTGAGAGATAAAGAGATCTCAGCATGGAATGCAGAATGCAATAAAACAATCTAAATCTATTACACATATGAAACAACCTCATTTGGGGGTGGAGGAATAAGGTGCTGACCCCTAAGTAATGCTGGAAATAAGTGGAGTCTATCAGTCTAAATGCAAAAGGAACTATCCATAAGCACTGTGCTCTAGTTGATAAAGTGTTTTCCCACAGGGGGACAGATTACCAATTCTCAAACCACTTCACATGAATACTGGAACTGAAGAATTAAGTAAATGGATGTCAGAGGGTGGGAGCCAGGTTTCTCACTGGTGGAGTGGAAGAGGTTACAATGATCCATGTGGTAAGGAATTAGCGTTGGAAATATAAGTATGAATTCATGTTTAGCTTAAAAGACAAATGGCTACATACAGAAATATTTATAGACGTGTATATACACAGCTTAACATATACACCCATCTCCTTGCTCTGTCACTCAGAGTGCCTAGAAGCAACAACACTCTGGTAGCAACCAGCACATCTAGCACCCAAATTTTGGTTTCAAATACCATTTTCCAACACAAGGAACTAGAGCTCCTTAGAAAAATGACTGTACGACTGAGGCATGACATATAAAAGATGAGCCTGAAGCATTTTATGTTGCCAAAAAGAAAGTACTCACACACAAAGGGGAGGGATACAGGAGCCAACTGAAAGGGCTCCCAGTGGCCAAAGCCGGACAATTTGAGCAATGATATTTATGTAGATACTCTACCTTTAAGGAGGTAGAGCGTAACTCATCACTCACCAAGTGTGGGCTACGCATAGTGACTTTCTTCCAGGGTACAGTATAGAAAGGGAGGCACGAAAGGGTAGCTTTACAGTGGAGAAAACAAACACTAGCACAAGTTAAGTGATCAAGGTTAACAGTAACACTGATAAGTCATATGTACTCTTGATATGTGATGAGAATGGCACTTTACCTCTGTGGTCTTCCTTCCAAAATCATATTACATCAGTCTAACCATTAGAAAAACATCAGACGAATGTCCAATTGAAAGACATTCTACAAAGATACCTGATCAGTTACCTTCAAAATTGCCAAGGTCATTAAAAACAAGGAAAGTCTGATATATTGCCTCAACCAAGAGAAGCTAAGGAGACATGACTATTAAATGTAATGTGGCATCCTGAATGGGATCCTGGAACACAAAAAAGGACATTAAAGAAAAAACTGTGGAACTCTGAATAAAGTATAGACTTAGTAATAATGCATCAATATTTATTAATTGTGACATATGTAGCACACTAATGTAAGATGTTAATAATTGGGTGTGGGAAACTGGGTGTGGGATAGACAGGAACTCTCTGTACTATCTTTACAATAATTCACTAAATCTAACACTGCTCTAAATAAAACATTTATTTTTAAAGTTTATTTTTATAAAGTTGTAAACATTTATACATGGTCTTGGCCCTCAAGAAGCTTGTTGTCTCATTGTGAGGTAAGATACATGCTCATGAAAGAAGTATAAAATACAACAATAAGAAAACATTAAATTGAGAAATACAGATAAAAGTATTTAGGAATATAGAGAAGGTCTAGAAGTATACGGGAAAACTTCATCAAGGGGGTAAAACTTAAGTTTGTACCTTAAAATGTACTTCAGGGTACCAAAGTATAAAAGAACGATGATAAATTGGTTACACTTACAAGAAACAGAAGGGTGAAGAAACAAGGAAAAACTAAAAGAAATCAAAGTATTTAGCCCTGAAAAGTGAAGACTTAAATAAGAGGCATAGAGCGGTGTTCAAATACTTTAAGGGTCATGTAGCAGAACTAACAGAGTTACATCATATGCCCATTTAACTTACTAGCTGACCTCTGGTAAAATGTGACCAACACTCAAGGACAAAGAGAGTGACAGCTGCTCTACAGAGCCACAACAGGAAATGCCAATTTGGAAAGACAGGAAGCAGGTGGCCAAGTTCTTCTCTACAACTTTCAAAGGACAGTGTGCATGTGAGCCCAATGAAGCAGAAACTTAGATTCAAATCCTGCAAACATTTATTGACCACTTACCACGTGCCAGGTGCTTCCATATATATTATCTCATTTAATATTCATAACATATCGATAAACATTTATTAATGTTTTGTATGTATACATTAAGAGCCTTGATGTACAAATACAATAAAATTAATCCTGCAAGAGAGCAGGAACACATTAAAATTCTCCACCATCCCCCACTCTCTGAGAAGCATTTGATGGCTCTTACAAGGCAAAATTGTTTTGAAGGCCTACATATCTACATAATTTTCTCCCTCTTGCTCCTTCCTTCAGTCAAGCTTAGTGGCTCTCAGTCTGTAAAATGCTTAAGAACTAAATAATTATATATGCAAAAACATGCACACTATGCTTTTTAAACAATTTAAGGGATTTTCAAGTACAGTTTTCATCTTATGTAATTTTTGTCTCAAGCACTGACTCTAGAGCCAAATCCTGTGGATGAGGTGCAGCCCCACCTCAGGCTTATTCCATGGGCACTGTAAGGCAGCATCAGGGAAAGGAGGTGGAGAGGTTGACTCTTACTGCAACATGAAGGAGAACATTCTAACAACAATCAGAGCTACCTAAAAATGGCACGGGCTACCTCAAAGTAATGAATTTTCTGTCATCAAAGGTGTTCAAACAGAGGCTGAAAAATCACTGAGAACATTTGAGAAGAGAGCAATTGGGTAAGAAGCTAAAATCTCTTCCAAATCTTAGATTCTATAATGGGAAGACTTTTAAAACCTGACAGGCAGGCAATCTAGCTGAGAACAACAAAATGAAGAAAGACACCAAGGCAAGAATGACATGGTATGTGGAAAAGCCCAATGCTGGGGAAACACAGAAGCTCATTTCCATCAGCAGATGTCTGTATTTGCTATTTCATCTGCCAGGAAAGCTCTTCCATCTCTTAGGCCACAGCTCAAACATCTTCTCCTCACTGAGGCCTCCCCACCACCCCCACCAGTCACTCACTTGTCACATCAGCTTGTTTTATTTTCTTCATGGTTCACATTAGGAGTCAGCAAACTTTTTCTTTAAAGGGCCAGACCACAGGCCAAATCCAGCTTGCCCCATGTTTTTGTATGGCCTATGAGCTAAGAATGGTTTTTACATTTTTAAATGGTTGAAAAAAAATCCAAAAGCAGAATTCAAACATTTTGTGACACGGGAAAACTGTATGAAATTAAAATGTCAACGTCCAAAGTTTAATGAGAACACAGACACACTCGTTTATGTACTGTACTGCCTGTGGCTGCTTTTGCACTAAAACAAGGCAGTTGAGTAGCTGCCACAGAGACTGTATGGCCCATAAAGCCTAAAATAGTTAGTTTCTGGTCTTTTACAGAAAAAGTTTGCTAATCACTGATTTGTAGCATTACCTGAAATTATCTCTATTTGCTTATTTGCTAGCCTCATTCTCACACACACAAAATAAAGCTCCATGAGGGCAGGGACTCTGCCACTCAGTACTCACCTAGAAAAAATCCTGGAACAAAATAAGGGCTCAACAAATACTTGAGCGATAAATTAATGAGTGATCCATAAATGCCACTCCGAGGAGTTCAAACTTAAGCCTTCAGCCATTATAGGTTTTGTACATATATGACAGGCAAAAGAAAAGGGGAAATATTCCAGTACAGGGGAGCAAAGAGTTTAAAGTAATGGTGGTCATCAATTAGTCCAGGTCATTTGGTTTCTTCATCAAATTGTGCAGGTTTTTTGTGTTCATAAAAGATTCTCTCAACTACTGTCAGGTGTCACAACACTGTCAGCTGATTGTGCTTCTGTTTATCATAAGATGCAAATACTCTGAGAAATCTCATTTCCTACACCTGGTACACAGCAGCCACACCATGCCAAATCTTTACAAGTACTCATAATTTTAATAGATCTAGATCATGTGCTAATGAATTTTTAATATCTGAATCCTTCCTATGCTGATCATCAATCTGTTCTGTAAGCAGCTGAAAACTCTTCAGAAATTAAAAGGTTACCGCCCACAGACCAGAAGCAGCTTTATAATCTTTCTATACTAGCCAGCGAGTGGGTGTGTGATTTCAAAAAAAATACAAGCCAACTCTGTCGGTAGAGGACAAGGTACTGTTGCATTAAAATCCCACCCATAAGCATCATTTGTTACACGACACTAGTAAAACTACCACCTACTCATAATCCGAGTCTCACTCTTCTAATACAAGTGGAGAAAAAAATGTATCTACCTCCTGGAGGAATCTTGTCATTAACACATTAACATTTTCATAAGGTTCTCTCCTTCCAGGCTTTGCAACAATTTCTATACACAGGTACTTCAAAGACAAGGATTTGGTTTAGTCAATAACTTCCAAATGTAAGATACTGGTCAGACGACATAAACAAATCAAAGTTTTGCTTTATTCTAAAGCAGCTACCTGCTTTTTAATTTAGGAATTCAGACCTTTGATAGAGATGCTTATGGTACAGGTACCTCTGATAAGTATGTCAGACTTAACAGCAACCATTTTGGATTAAGACAAGTGTGTGTTCATCTTCCTTTCCTCTATGACAAGTCAGGATGAAAAGGCAGTCTGCAAAAGCACTGGCTAAGATCTACCAAGACTAATGTGTAAGGTGTCACCAAAGAAGAGGGGGGAAATCAGCCAACAGGTTAAGTGGGCTGCTTCAAGAAACTACTGCAGATTCACCTGGGGGATGTTCACCATCAATGTTAGGGATGAACCAAACCAACCCCTGGGCAAACACTACACACACCTTTGCTTAAGCTGAAAAAGCTGGGGTCTGCAAGCTATAAATGGATCTCTGGCCCTTTAGAGAAGGTGCAACTCACTGAGCCCCTCTTCCCTTCCTAAAAGGGTTAATAAAAGACACCTGGGACCAAGCCCAGCCAGCCCAGACTAGCATCCCACCGCGCACCACCAATTCTCCCCGTTCCCAGAACTGCCGACTCCCTCCTCCCCTCAAACAACAAGTTCAAAATCAAAACAAAAGGTGCAAAACTGCTTTCAGGTGGCAACGGCTAAGCCCCAGTGGCCAACTTCTAGGGACGCCAGGGCGAGCGAGGGCTCGTAGGATCCCCGACCCCCCTAGAGCCAGCTCCCAGACAGTCCTTCGGGCCTCGGCCCACCTCCTCACACGCCCCTCCCTCCCCGCGGCCCTGGATGAGGTGCTGGGAAGGGGGCGAGGCGAAGGGGAGGGGAGAGAAACCCCAGGGTCAAAATGACAGCGGAGCGGGCCGGGAGAGGAAAGAGGCCCGGAGGGATGCTGGGGGTCGAGCCCTAGGCCCAGGGCTTCAGCCCCTAACGGTGGCGACCAAGGGTCCGACCCGCGCCAGGCCGCGAGCGGGAGGCCCGGGCCGCGTCGGCGGCGCCGCCCGGCCACGCTCCCCTCACGACTCTCCCCTCCCGGGCCACAGGGGCCGTGAGGGGCCGTGAGGGGCCGCGGCCGCCGCCAGCGTCGGAGGCGGGGGCACTCACTCACCGGCAGGGAGGGGAGGAGCAGCCGGCGTCTCCGCCAGCGCCGTCGCTCGCGCTCAAGCACCGGCTCCTGCCGCTGCGGCCGCCGAGCCCGGTCCATCCCCCCCCAACCGCCCCCCTCCCGGCCCTCCCCCCGCGCCGCCTCAGCCGCCTCAACCGCCGCCTCCGCTGCCGCCGCAGTCTCCACAGCCACCTCAGCCCCAGCACGGGAGCGCGAACCGGCGCGAGGAGGCGAGAGCGCGCGCGCCCGCAGCCGCCGCCGCCACCCACAACCTCCGCCCCCGGCACGCGGCGCACGCGCGAGGCGGCGGGTGCGCGCACGCTGCAGGGGGACGGCCCCGAAAGACGTGGCCCCGCCCACCCACGCGGTCGCGGGGTCCTGGGCTGTTCCGCTGCAGGTTAGTTTTTCACAGCCAAATCTCTGGGAGCCGAGTTCCTCTGTCCTGGCTCCGCTTTCTGAGAGAGAAGGGCCAGGGCAGCTCAGGTGTGAGCGGATTTCTGACCGCCGCTCCCGGTCCCTCACCTGTTCTGCTTATCTCCAATCGTAAGGCCTTCTTTCCTCCTCGGATCCAGCAGGTGTTCGGCCGCTGCTGGCAGGGACTTATTACTATTTCACGTCCGCTTTTACCACTCAAGGGAACACAAGCAGCCATCAGCCTATCCCTTTATTACTGCATTTTCCTAATTCATTTATTCGTTCATCGCTTATGTATTGAGGCTCCTTCCGTGTGCTAGGCCCTGTATGAGTTACTGGAAGTACAACGTGGGGATAGAGTCATGAACTTAGAACCCGTGGAGAAGGAAAACGTTAAAGGGAGAATCACAAAAAATTAAAATTTGCTAATAGTAAAATCTCTTCTGAGAGGTGCATGGTGCTAAGAGAGCCTGTATTAGGGGGAGGAAGGAAGGAGATTGATTCAGGCAAGGATTTTCCGGCTGGAATCTGAAGGCTGACTTGGAAGGACTTAATTATGTCCAAGGGATGAGAGCTTGGCGTGGCCGGAATGGGGCACTGAACGTGGAGTGGAGTGTGAGTCGGGGCAGGGGACCAGTTAGGAGGCTGCCTTAACAGTCAAAGCAAGGTAGACTGATGGTAGAGAAGAGTCCTTTTTAGGGAGTATAATGGACAGGACTTGATAGATTGATGAAGATTGAGGCCAAGGAGGTGGCAAGGTTGACTGTTAGATTTGAGGTTGGTGGGGATGCATCTGTAGATCTCAGGAGCTCTTGAAGGAGGCCGTTGAGGAAAGTAACTCAGAATGGATGATAAACGTAAAAGCTAAAACTATTAAGTAAATTTCTAGAAAAAAACATAGAGAAAAAAGTCTTTGTGATTTTGACATAGGCAAAGATTTCTTAGGACACAAAAAACGTGAACCGTAAAAGAAATGATGCATAAGTTGAACTTAATCAAAATTTTAAACTTTTGTTCTTTGAAAGATACCATAAAGAAAATGAAAAGGCAAGCCATAGATGGCAGGGGGGATTTGGAGTACAATATATTTGACAAAAAACTTGAATCCAGAATATATAAAGAACTCTTTTTTTTTTTTTTTTTTTTTTTTTTTTTTGCGGTACGTGGGCCTCTCACTGCTGTGGCCTCTCCCGTTGTGGAGCACAGGCTCCAGACACGCAGGCTCAGCGGCCATGACTCACGGGCCCAGCTGCTCCGCGGCATGTGGGATCCTCCCGGACCGGGGCACGAACCCATGTCCCCAGCATCGGCAGGTGGACTCTCAACCACTGCACCACCAGGGAAGCCCTAAGGAACTCTTATAAATGAATAATAAGACAACCCAAAAAACAATGGGCAAAAGATTTTAATAAACACTTCACTGAAGAAGATATAAAAATGGCCAATAAGGGACTTCCCTGGTGGTCCAGTGGGTAAGACTCCGAGCTCCCAATGCAGGGGACCTGGGTTTGATCCTGGTCGGGGGACTAGAACCCACATGCATGCCGCAAGTAAGAGTCCACGTGCCGCAACTAAGAAGCCCACGTGCCGCAATGAAGATCCCGCATGCTGCAACTAAGACCCTGCACAGCCTAAATAAATAAATATCTTCTTTAAGTGGCCAATAAGCAATAAAAAGATGTTCAGTATCTTTTGTCATCCAGGGATTTGCAAACTAAAACCACAAGGAGATGCCTCTACACCCCCATTACAGTAGCTAGAATTAAAAAGACTGATGACCCAGCAACCACATTCCTACACATATCCTTAACTATACTTAAGCTCCCAATAAAGATAATAACAAAGTCATACTTCCACCTAACATGACACAACTAAACTGCATACAACCAAAACACATAAAACACTTTCTGCAAAAGAGGATGCAGCGCTTCCCTGGTGGTGCAGTGGTTAAAAGTCCTCCTGCCAATGCAGGGTTTGAGCCCTGGTCCGGGAAGATCCCACATGCCACGGAACAACTAAGCCCGTGTGCCACAGCTACTGAGCCTGTGCTCTAGAGCCCACGAGCCACAACTACTGAGCTCTTGTGCCACAACTACTGAAGCCTGCGCAGCTAGAGCCCGTGCTCTGCAGCAAGAGATGCCACCACAATGAGAAGCCCGCACAACGCAATGAAGAGTAGCACCCGCTCTTGCTGCAACTAGAGAAAGCCTGCACGCAGCAACGAAGACCCAACACAGCCAAAAGTAAATAAATAAAATAAATTAAAAAAAAAAAGAGGATGCAAACTTCTTGGGTGATATTCCCTTTCTGCTTTTGACATCCTGTAACTTAATACTGTGCTATAAAGTTAACTCTATTATTAATACATCTCTGTTGTGCAGCAGCAATCAAATCTTTGCCTGTTGATTGAGAAGCATGCGATTCCCAAAAAGACCAGATGACAACCTCAACTTCCAATTTAACAGAAACATTTTTGTGTCTCCTGATGGAAACATTTTCCCTTTGGAACTAAGACCTCTAGACTAGCAGAGCTTCTGGCCATTTCCCCTTCCAGGCAAAATGAGCAACCAGGTGCACTGCTTGAGGTTTTGCCAAAAGGTAGGCTATTCCTTCACTGTTATTCTTCAAGGGTATCCCAGAAAGGGGCTGCAGCGCTGCAGCAGTTTGTTTTCACTGAGCCTGCATATTGTACGGGACCTGTGTAAACCAGGCTGTAAACCACGACTGAATTTTCTCTTCCCCAGTCTGCTGGTCATAGAGGATGCCCCATGAGACTGTAGGTGTGGGCTGAGAGAGAGAAGACAGTGCAGCAGGAGCAGTGACCGTGGGCATGTGGGCCACTTCTTCACACAACTTAACTTGTGCCTTATGTGTGCTCATTCAAGCCCAGTCTCATACATGCCTCTTCACTGAAAATGGAGCGCTGCTGGGCATGCACAACTTTATAGCTTGTGGATCAGACAACACCCAGCTCATTCGTGATGGGCAGCTCCAGTCACATGGTAAACTTGCTGGCTCATGGTTAAGAGTTCAGTCTCTGTTAAGGCTCTGTAGCAAGCCAAAGGCTGTTTCTCAAAAAGAGAGTAGTGGGACCTCCCTGGTGGCACGGTGGTTATTGCATAAATAGTATACCCTAATGAAGTTGTTGTTAAAAAAGAATTCATTTGATGGGATTTATAGCAGGTTAGAAACAGAAGAACAGAGGATTAGTGAACTAAAAGACATGCAACAGAAAGTATTCACATTAAAGCACAGGAAGGGACCTCCCTGGTGGCGTAGTGGTTAAAAATCCTCCTGCCAATGCAGGGGACACGGGTTCAGTCCCTGGTCCAGGAAGGTCCCACATGCCACAGAGCAACTAAGCCTGTGAGCCACAACTACTGAGTCTGAGCTCTAGAGCCCGTGAGTCACAACTACTGAGCCTGTGTGCCACAGCTACTGAAGCCCGCATGTTTAGAGCCCAGGCTCCACAGCAAGAGAAGCCACAGCAATGAGAGGCCCGCACACTGCAACGAAGAGTAGCCCCAGCTCGATGCAACTAGAGAAAGCCCACATGCAGCAACAAAGACCCAATGCAGCCATAAATAAATAAATAAATATATAAATTTCTAAAGTTTATACAGAGAGACAAAGACCCAGAATAGTCAACACAATATTGAAGAAGAGCTTAGAGAACTGACACTATCTGACTTTAAGCCTCACTATAAAGCTACAGTAATTAAGACAGAGTGGTATTGGTGAAAGAGTAGACAAATAGATGAATGGAACAGAATACAGCACCCAGAAATAGATCCATATAAATATAATCAACTTTTCTTTGACAAAGGAGCAAATTCAATGCAATGGAGAAAAGCAATCTTTTCAACAAATGGTTCTGGGACAACTGGACATTCATATGCAAAAAATGAATCTAAATACAGACTTTATACCCTTCACAGAAATGAACTCAAAATGTATCATAGGCCTAAGTATAAAACACAAAACTTGAAACTCCTAGAAGATAGCATAGGAGAAAATCTAGACAACCCTGGGTATGGTGATAACTTTTTAGATACAACACAAAAGCATGACCTATATGTCTTAGTCCATTCAGCCTGCTATAACAATGTACCACAGACTGGTTAGCTTGTAAACAGCAGAAATTTATTTCTCCCAGATCTGGAAGCTGGAAGTCCAAGGTTGTAGTGTTGGCATTGTTAGGTGAGAACCCTCTTCTGGGTTTCAGACATCTTGTATCCTCACATGGTAGAAGGGGCTGAGAAATCTCCCTGGAGCCTCTTTTATGAGGTACTAATCCCATTCCTGAGGGATTTAAAAACCTCTTACAGGCCCCACCTCCTAATATCATCATCTTTAGGGGTTAGGATTTCAACATATAAATTTTGAGGGGACACAAACCTTCAGACCATAGCACCATGAAAGAAATAATTGATAAATGGAACTTCATTAAAATTAAAAACTTCTGATCTGTGAAAGACACAGTCAGGAAAGTGAGAAAACAAGCCACAGACTGGGAGAAAATATTTGCAAAAGACATACCCAAAATATACAAAGAACTCTTACAACTCAACAATAAGAAAATGAACAACTGATTAAAAAATGAGCCAAAGATCCAAACAGACACCTCATCAAAGAAAATATACAGGTGGCAAATAAGCATATGAAAAGATGTTTCACATCATCTGTCATTAGGGAAATGCAAATTAAAACAATGAGATACCACTACACACCTATTAGAATGGCCAGAATCTGGAACACTGACAGCACTAAATATTCTTGAGGATGTGAAGCAGCAAAAGCTCCCTTTTTATCACTGGTGGGCATGCAAAATGATACAGCCACTTTGAAAGAAGTTTGGCGGTTTCTTACAAATCTAAACATACTCTTACCGTACAATCCAATAATTGTGCTCCTTGGTATTTACCCAAAAGAGTTGAAAATGTATGTTCATGAAACAAACTGCATACAGATATTTATAGCAGCTTTACTCTTAACTGCCAAACCTTGGAAGAGACTAAGATGTCCTTCAGTAAGTGAATGGGTAAATAAACTGCAGTACATCAAGACAATGGAATATTTTTCAGTGTTAGAAAGGAATGAACCGTCAAGCCTTGAAAAGACATGGAGGAACCTTAAATGCTTATTACTAAGTGAAAGAAGCCAACCTGAAAAGGCTGTACATTGTATGATTCCAACCATATGACGTTCTGAAAAAGGCAAAACCATGGAGACAGTAAAAGGATCAGTGGTTGCTGGGGGGGAGGGGGAGGAGGAGCTGAATCTGCAGGGCACAGAGGATCTTTAGGGTAGTGAAAATACTTTATATTACACTATAATGGTGGATACACGTCATTATACATTTGTCAAAACGCGTAGATTGTACAACCCCAAGAGTGAACCCTAACATGAACTATGGACTTTGGGTGATAATGATGTGTCAATACAGGTTTATCGGTTGTAACAAATGTACCACTCTGGTGGGGGATGTTGATACGGTGGAGGTTGGGGGTGGGCAGGGAATATGTGGGAAATCTCTGTAACTTCTGCTTAATTTTGCTGTGAACCTAAAACTGTGTCAAAAAATAAAATCTATTTTAAAAAATACATTAGCACAGTGACACATAGTAAGTATTCAAAAGGTGCTAGCTATTATGATTATTCCCATTATTTCATATGTCCTACCCAGCACTGACATGTAATGATTCTATGACAGTAAATGGGCGACCACAGTAAGAAACAAAACTGTAAAAATATGCCCGGTTCCTATTTTAAATCCCCAAGTGTAAACTGACAGAGAAGGGGACACTGGAAAACAGAGATAGTGAGCACTTATTGAGTACCTACTAGGTGCCAAACAGCTTTATTTATTTACTCATATCACCCTCACAACATCTGCTGATGTAGCTTCTGAGAGGCAGTAGAATCCCTCTGCAGTTGGGCTGCATGATTTTGAACACTGACCCTGCCACTTACAAGCTGTGTGACCTTGGGCCTCAGTTTTCTCTCTCTTTTTTTTTTTTTTTTTTTCTTTTTTTTTTTTTTTTTTGACCATGTCACATGGCTTGCAATATCTTAGTTCCCTGACCATGGATAGAACCCCGCCAGGGCCCCGGCAGTGAAAGTGTCAAGTCCTAACCACTGGACCACCAGGGAATTCCCAGTTTTCTCATTTGTTTAAAATAAAAATAAATGGTTTTCATACCAATCTTATAGGGATGTTGCATGGATTAAATAAAGCACATAAGACAGGGACTAGCACATAGCAAGCATTTTGTGTTGCTGATAGCATTTTAGAGATGCAGAAACTGAAGCACAGAGAGGTTAGGTCACTTGCTCAGGGTCACACAGCTGGGAAGTGGCAGAACTGGAATTTAAACTCAGGTGTTCCCTGATGATAGACAACAAGTGTAGAGGCAATTACAAAGGTACTATCAGTGCTGTGATAGGAGTTACCTTATAATTTGTGGCAGCCCCAAGAAGGCCTTTAGGCAGGTCTGGGACAGGTCTGGAAAGCTTCCAGGAGGAGATGGTGCCTGAGTTGTGACTTAAAGGATGGGCTGAGGTTTGCCAAGTGACCAGGTGAGGAGGTGGAGGATAGCAGGGATTATGTGCAAAAGTCTGGGATGAGACAGGCTGGGGGAGCTGCAAGGTGTTTAGGGCGGATGGATTGAGGGGTGTAACTTGGGTGTGACAGCAGCTGAAGCTAACCACAGACCATGGGGGCCAGAAAAAACCTTCACACCCTTGAAACCTCTCTATTTTAGTAGCAGAACCCTTTTTCAGATGAAACCTTATGATTCCTAGGACAGAAAATAGGTGAAAGAAGAAGAGCTTCAGGTGAAGTGGGGATGTTTCCCAGGGACACCCCCACCCCAGCTTTCCTGCCAACTTCCCTCACATCTTTTCAGAATCCCACAGGGCCTCACCCCTCACTCCTACACCTGAAGGAACTGAGGCCCAGAAGCAGGTGACAAGTGAGGGCCCACCTCTCCTGGGAGACTGGAGCCAGGACTTTGAACTCGCAGTGCAGCCAGCCCGGGGACTTTTCTTCTCAGGATCCTTAGAAGCTTTTGTGGGAGATAACAGCTTTGAATAAAGTTGGGAAAAGGCAGGGGGGTGGGGGTTGGGAGGCAGTGCAGGCAGCTCAGAAAGCCAAAAAGCCTCCCCTTTTGGGGACTCATCGTTTCCAACTCTCCAAAGAGGGAAGGCTGGCCAAGATGACCTTGGAGACACTGTCCACCCCTGGATCCTGAGGCCATCGGCTGGGCCTCAGCCCCTCTTAAGGAGACCCCCACCCCTGAGCCCCAGATCTCAGGCTCTGTCCCTGCAAATCCCACTCCCCAGTGTCAGAGTGGGGAGCGGGTGCCCCAGAGATGCCAGTGAGTGAAGCCCACACGGAACGCTGAGCAGAGGCCGGGCAGCCTGGCGGCCAGAGGTTGATGTGATCCAACCTGGCGGCTCACAGTATTTTTAGGCCTCTGTGCCCCTGTCACTGGGCTGGAAGCATATTAGAGAAAAACAAAAATGGAATGACCTCTGCCTGACCTGACAATGCCACCGAAGGGAAGGAAAGAGTTTGAGAAAAAGCTAAACAGCCTTTTTTTTTTTTCTCTCCCTCTACTCTCAGCAGTACGAGCAAGGCTGGGACACAAGAGGGGTTTCAGGGGTATGGGGAGAGCCCCTCACTCCTGCAGATACCTCACTGGAGACCAGGAATGTCCTCCCGCCTGCCCTCAAAACCCATGCACCTGCCTTCACTCCCCTTTGCTTAGGGCCTTGGGTGGGTCTCCAGTGAGACTTACAGGAGCCTCTGTAACCTGCCCACACTCCCCGATCTCGCCCTCACTCAACACCATGTATTTACTTCACAAACACATACATCCCAGGCTTTACACTCTGCGCTTCCCACTACCCACTCACTTAATCCTCACACAACCTCACTTTGACAGACGAGCAAATTGAAATCAGAGGGAGATGGACTAACCTCCGGAGTCTGAACTCACAGCCGGGCAGTCTGGCTGCAGAGAACCCTGTGATCATCCACGCTGCAACACTTCTCCAAAGTCTGATTCGCTCCAGGCTGCAGGACACCAGGCGCCCCACCTCTGAAGTAGCCCCGAGAACCCTCCAGCCCCCCACCATGACCCCTAGGGTCACCCACTCGCAGTGGGAGCCTGTGGTCCCAGAGTCATCATTAACAGATGAATTGCTTGTTCACCCCGTCCATCAGCTGCCTCTGACCTGCTGCTCTGGGCTGCTGGGCAGGTTGTTCTGGGACCTTCCCACACTGCTCCTTTCCAAATTCCTCTGAGGAACCTGAGTCCAGCCTGGAGTCCTTACACAAGCTTGCTGAAAGCCCGAGGGAGTGAAAGGAAAGCTGAAACCCAGTCAGTAGATATCTGCCCTGGCCAGCTCCTGCCCTGGAGAGCCCTGCCCTGGGGGCCCCTACTGGCTGCTTCTCTCCTCAGCCCTTTGCCTCTGATTTTAGTGAGCAGCCACACCACCAGAATCCCTTGTTCTCTTCCCAGAGTCTAGGAATCCTCACTTCCCAGGCCAGGCCCCAGCCAGAGCAGTAAACCAAGAAAAAAAACCCCACAGTCTCTTCAAAGTTGCCGCCTCCTTGCTCTGGCAGAACTCTGGGGCCAAAGTTCCTTCCTTCTAGAAGAGGGCTCTCACTTTACCTTAGATAATAGAAGGGCCCTTGGAAGTGCTTTTCCAACTAAAAGAGCGATCTTTGCCCAAAGGGTAACTCTAGTGCCACCAAAGAAATGGGCCCCTATTAAGAACAGCTTTGGGCCTCCCTGGTGGCGCAGTGGTTGAGAGTCCGCCTGCCGATGCAGGGGATACGGGTTCGTGCCCCGGTCTGGGAGGATCCCATATACCGCGGAGCGGCTGGGCCCGTGAGCCATGGCTGCTGAGCCTGTGCATCCGGAGCCTGTGCTCCGCAACGGGAGAGGCCACAACAGTGAGAGGCCCGCGTACCACAAAAAAAAAAAAAAAAAAAAAAAAAAAAGAACAGCTTTTTCCCTCAACTCCCTGACAAAATACAGGTAACAGCTGTAACGACTGAGCAACCTACTCATGAGGTAGAATCACAAATATTTATTTTGCTTCCCATTACCTTTTTAAAAGGCATTCAGTGGAGGAAGCTCTCCCCCGTCCCTGAGTGAAATTTGGACAATCCCGGAGTTTTTCCTGATCATTCCCAGGTGTGATGGTTCATTTTATGTGTCAATTTGGCTGAGCCACTGGTTGCTCAGATATTTGGTCAAATGCTATTCTGGGTGCTTCTGTGAGACACCCAGATGAGATTAACATTTGGATGAGATTAGCATTAAAATCAGTGGACTCTGAGGAAACAGATTGCTCTCCAGAATGTGAGTGGGCCTCACACAATCAGTTGAAGACATAAATAGAACAAAAAGACAAGCCTTCCCTGAGCAAAAGAGAATCCCCCCCAAAAAGAGAGAGAGAGAGAGAGAGAGAGAGAGAGAGAGAGAGAGAGAAAATTCTCCAGCAGACAGCCTTGGACTCTAATTCCTTATAATAAATTTCTCTCTCTCTCTCTCCGTAGATAGATAGATAGATTGAGTGATTGATAGATAGGCAGAGAGAGAGAGAGAGAGAGGGACTTTGTTTCCCTGGAGAGCCCCGACAAATACACCAGATTAAGCAAGCAAACAAACAAAACTCTATATTCATTTTAGGTTTGTAAACACAGTCTTAGTCCAGAAGTTAGAATGTCCAGTATGGGGAATAGCCAAAGCTTCCAACTTTTTGAAAAGTTACAGATGGCCCCTCCCCCTACTAGCGTGTGGATGGATCCTTCTTTCTCTTTTCCCACCTTAAAGCCTCCTCTATCTTGCTCAGATGGTTTCTAACCCCTGCCGTGGGACAGGGGTGGAGAGGCAAGGAAGAAGGAAGGGAGGAGATGTTGGGGAGTGGAAAAGTCTTTACCTGCCAGATGCTGCTACACAGGATGGTTTTGTCCTGACCTGTGTGTAAAGCTGATCCCTCTCAGGGGGTGCTTTCGTAGATTCTAGAGACCCTTGAGAACATTTCATTTTACCTTTTTGATTTGAGCAACACATTTACCTCCTGCTGGTGACTCTCAGCTCCTGTTTTTATTCTTCCCTCCCCACAACCTGGCCGTAAACAACATGGAATCTCTGTTAACATGACATCATTCCTTAGATGTCCTCTGGGGCATGATCAGCTCAGCTCTCCTGAGGGGCCCACATCTCATCTAGGGGAAATCCTCACATTTGCTCATTCTTCTGACAACCTGGAAGGCAAGGCTTCCCTCTCAGCCTCTTCTCTGAAGCTCCTTTTCTCCGGCCCTTTAGAGTTCTCTCCCCCTGGGTGGGGCAGGGCTGAGGGAGAGGAAAGTCAAAGTCCTATCCTCTTGAAAGAAGTTCTCCTCACAAATTTATTTAACCTCCAATAACTACATCATTAGATCCTCAAAGCTGGGAAGACCCTTTCAGGTCTTATAATGGGTTCTTGCTAATTTCCTCTGAACATTTACTTCTTGGTCTGGAATGTCTTATCTATTTTATCTTGGTGACTGAGTAGGAAGTTGCAATTTAACATCCTGTTACACACACAATTACATGTGCAAAGAGATAGAGAACAGTTTATACTACTGACTTTTTGCTGGGAGAACTCCATGTGTGTCTGGACAGGGGCAGAGAGTTCGCTTGAGGGTGGAAGTTGAGGGCTCTGCACTCTCTCATTCTGGTACCCCCCCTTCCCATCCTACCCTTTTACAACTTCCCTGCCCTACCAGCCCACCCCCACCCCTAGCTCCCAGGTCAAGAAGGTGAGAGAAAATGCTTTGCATGATGAAGAAAGAATTTGAAGAGCAAAAGTAGGGGAGGGGAAACAGAAACAAGGGGGAAAGTGCAGTGCAGAAAATGTGAAAGATGGCCTGATACCTAGAACTCTCTCCCGAATGCCAAAGCCTGACAAAATTCTTCTAAAACTTACAAGCAGAATTTAGCCCCTCCCCTGTGAACAGATGCCGAACCATTCCTTCTCATCCCTTCTGTGGGGCCTGCAAAGGCAGGGACGACTGGGTCTGCCTTGGCCGCCACTAGATCCCCCAGAGGAGATCAATAAAGGTCAGATAATTGACTAGGGAGCCAGGGCCGAAACTGAACTTTGGGATGGGCTGAGATTGCCGACCTGTGTGCCCAGAACGCCTATAGATTTCTGTTCCCTCCCCTTCTTTGTTCTCCTATGGTCACACAAATTATATCTTCATGTATTATAAACTCATCAACACAGTCTTATAATTATTGCTTTATGCAACTGTTTCTTAAGTTAGACAAAAGAAAAAAAGAGCTTACAAACCAAAAAAATACATTTATGCTATCTTCTATATTTACCTATGTAGTTGCCTTTACTGGTGCTCTTTATTTCTTCAGGTGGATTTGAGTTACTCTCGGGTGCCCTTTGATTTCAGCCTGAAGGGCTGCTTTACGTAAGCATTAAGCAATAACTTTCTATTAGCCCCTCCTCCCTGCATCTAGGAACCTCTAATCTACTTTCCACTCTGTGAATATGACCACTCTGGGTACCTCATATAATTGGAACCCTATAATATTTGTCCTTTTGTAGCTGGCTCATTCACTTAGTATGATTTCAAGGTTCATCTGTGTAGTAACATGTGTCAGTACTTCAGACCTTTTTATGGCTAAGTAACATTCCATGGTATGTATATATCACATTTTGCTTATTGATGGACATTTGGGTTGTTTCCATCTTTTGGCTATTGTGAATAATGCTGCAATGAACATTGGCATACAAGTATCTGCTTCATTTTTTTCAAAAAATTACTTAATTAATTAATTTATTTTTGGCTGCATTGGGTCTTCAGTGCTGCACGCAGGCTTTCTCTATTTGCGGCGAGCGGGAGTACTCTTCGTTGTGGTACGTGGGCTTCTCATTGCCGTGGCTTCTCTTGTTGCAGAGCACGGGCTCTAGGTGCATAGGCTTCAGTAGTTGTGGCACGTGGGCTCAATAGTTGTGGCTTGCAGGCTCTAGAGCTCAGGCTCAGTAGTTGTGACACACAGGCTTACTTGCTCCACAACATGTGGGATCTTCCCGGGCCAGGGCTCAAACCTGTGTCCCCTGCATTGGCAGGTGGATTCTTAACCACTGTGCCACCAGGGAAGCCTTATCCGATTCATTTTTTTTTTTTTTTTTTTTTTTTTTGCGGTACGCGGGCCTCTCACTGTTGTGGCCTCTCCCGTTGCGGAGCACAGGCTCCGGACACGCAGGCTCAGTGGCCATGGCTCACGGGCCCAGCCGCTCCGCGGCATGTGGGATCTTCCCGGACCGGGGCATGAACCCGTGTCCCCTGCATCGGCAGGCGGACTCTCAACCACTGCGCCACCAGGGAAGCCCCGATTCATTTTTGAAGGACAGTTTTGATAGGGATAGCGTAGGGTAATCAAATAGTCCAGAAATCCCACTGGGGGATTGTAGGTAGAGAGGGAACTTTAGGGGGCTTTGGGAGACCACAGTAAGTTAATGATCACTCAGGAAAGCAATGGGAGGGGACTTCCCTGGTGGCCTAGTGTTTAAGACTCTGCACTGCCAGTGCAGGGGCTGTGGGTTCGATCCCTGGTCAGGGAACTAAGATCACGCGTGTCGTGCAGCCAATAGATAAAAAATTTTTTAAAAAGGCAATAGGAAAATCCTGAAACAATGTGGGCTTGCTTGACTCATGAAGCAGAGCAAGTTACTTAGCATCAAAGCCAGACAGGCTTGCCTAACAATAAAACCAAGCTAACTTGCTTAGCAACAAAGCCATGCAATGAAGGCACGAGTCATGCCTCAAGATAATAAAACAATAGTGGAAAAATAAGGCCTACATCCTGCCCAGTGATATCAACAAGTTAATGACCCCTAGGAAATTCTCTCTGCACACACAAAAAACAATAATTTAGGGAAATGTGACACTTGAAAGTGAAAGACCCTCATTACACTGAGACCTGAAATAATTTTTCCATGGCACCATGACAGTCCCAGATGAGCCATATAGGATCAAAAACTCCCCTGCCTGACACGTAGGAAGAGTTAATGATGGAAGACTTGAAGAACAAGGAAGAAGGTGGTCTTCTCCCACTCCCCTCTTTTCGTTTGATTTTAAAACTGTAACCCACTAAGTACTCGGGGCAATGCAAAGCTTGTTTGCCTGCCTGCTTGTAAGCCTCACAAACATCCTATTCTAATAAATCACTTCTTTTCTGTCACTGTGACTCTTACTGAATTCTTTCTGAGCTGAGACATAAAGAACCAGAGCTCCTCAGAGCCCTGTGAAATGCCACCTAGTGGTTTCAGCTTTGCTAGGTATAGAATTCTTTGTTGACAGTCTTTTTCTTTCAGCACTTTGAGCATGTCATCCCATTGCCTTCTATTCTCTATAGTTTGTGAATGAAAAATTATCTGTTAAGCTTATTAAGGACCACTTGTATGCGATGAGTAGCTCTTCTCTCTTGCTGCTTTCAAGATGTTCTCTTTGTCTTTGTCTTTCACCGTTTTGATTATGGTGTATCTACATGTGGATCTGTCTGAGTTTATCCTACTTTGGGTTTATCTCTTTGAGTCTGTTGAGTTTCTGTGTTGTGTAGATTACTGTTTTTTCATCAAATTTGGGCATTTGACATTATGTTTTCAAATATTCTTTCTTCCCCTTTCTCACTCCCTTTTCCTCTCCTGGGATTCCCATTAAATGTATTTTGGTGTCCTTGATGGAATGTGTCCTTGATGGTCTCTAAGGCTCTGCTGCCTTTTCCTCATTCTTTTTTCTTTCTGTTCCTCATTCTAGATAATTGCAGTTGATCTATCTTCACATTAACTGATTATTTCTTCTGCCAAGCTCAAATCTACTGTTGAGCCCCTCTAGTGATTTTCCATTTCAGTAATTATACGTTTCAATTTCAGAATCTCTACTTGGTTCTTTTTACCTGTCTTATTTTACCATTTCTAACTCTTTTTTTTTTTTTTTTTTTTGCGGTACACGGGCCTCTCACTGTTGTGGCCCCTCCTGTTGTGGCGCACAGGCTCCGGACGTGCAGGCTCAGCGGCCATGGCTCACGGGCCCAGCCGCTCCGCAGCATGTGGGATCTTCCCAGACGGGGCACGAACCTGTGTCCCCTGCATTGGCAGGCGGACTCTCAACCACTGCACCACCAGGGAAGCCCCCATTTCTAACTCTTTATTTATATTCTCTGCTTGGTGAAACATTATTCTCATGCTTTCCGTCACTTCTTTTGACATGGTTTCCTTTAGTTCTTTGAATATATTTAAAATAGCTGATTTAAAGTCTTTGTCCACACTACCATATATAAAATAGATAACTAATAAGGACCTACTGTATAGCACAGGGAAATCTACTCAATATTCTGGAATGGCCTATATGAGAAAAGAATCTAAAAAAAGAATGGATTGATGTATATGTATAACTGATTCACTTTGGTGTACACCTGAAACTAGCACAACATTGTAAAACAACTGTACTCCAATAAAAATTAACAAAAAAATAATAGTCTTTGTCTAGTAAGTCCACAGTCCAGCCTTCCTCAAAGACAGTTTCAACTGACTTCTTTTTTCCCTGTGTATGGGTCCTACTTTCCTGTTTCTTTGTGTGTGTTGTAATTTTGCTGAAATGTTTACATTTTAAATAAGTGTGGCAGTTCTAGAAATCAGATTTTGCCCCCTCCCCAGGGTTTGTTGTTGTTGCTATTCATTGTTGCTGTTGCTGCTGCTGTTTGTTTGTTTGGTGACTTTCCTGAACAAATTCTGTAAAATCTGTATTCTTCGCCATGCGTGGCCACTAAAATCTCTTCCCGGTTAGCTTAGTGGTCAGCTAATGATTGAACAGAGATTTCTTTAAGTTCTTTGAGCCAATAAGTCTCCCAGCCTTGGATGAGGGGCTCTGTGTGTGTTGAGACATGCTTTTAATGTTCCATCAGACAGTTTTGCAACCTTCACTTTCTGCTTCAGCAGAGCCTCAAGGTCAGCCAGAGGTGAGGGATTAGGGCCATCTCAGGTATTTCCTGGACAGGTGACCAGCCCAGCCCATGTGCGTCGCCTTCTAGATCCCCAACAATCTATTGGAGCTTTTCAAAGCCCTCTATGGATATCCCATTCCCCAGCTTTTCTTTAAAATTTTTTTGTTCAGCTTCTTGTTTGTTCCATCTGTTATCAGTGCCTCAGGCAGCTTCAATGTTAAATTATTGCTGCTGATCTTTTTTCTCTTTTGTGAAAAAAGTCCCCCAGGGAAAAGGCTGTTCACACTGACAGAGATAAGTCAGGTCAAATAAAGACAAACTCTGGGAGTGGGGATTACCAATTAACTTCCAGCAGGTCAAATAATGACAATGCTCTGGAGACAGGGCATTTTAGGGAGCACCAAGGTTTTCTTCCCCCTCCAGATGCTGCTAAGTTGCTGGTTTTCCTGGTTATTATGATCGTAAAGCTATTGGTTTTCAAGGCTACTGCAGAGCTGGGAGAGGAGAATGGAATAGGATAATAGCCACGAAGCTCACTGTTCTTACTGAGAGTCAGTTTGTTTTTCTTAAAGTAAATGTTCCTGGGATTGTTGTAAGCCTTTGGTTAATTTCCAGAGTACTGAAAAAGTTAATTTTGACTATTTTTGCCAGCATTCTCATTGTTCTTATGGAGGACTGGATTTTCAGAGGTCCTTACTCCACTATTCTGGAAGGGCTCTTCCCTCTCACAAAGACTTTTAAATTAAAAAATGTTAAATGTGCATCCCAAATTAAAGAGCCTGCAGATTGAGACGGTCTGTGCGCCATCAGATTTGTGGTCTCTGGCCCCTAAAAGAAACCCTCTAATGTTTATTTATTTGTACAAAGTTGTAACACTTGGGGTGGGGGGAGCAGCAAATGATTTCATAGCATGTGGTCCCAAGACTCCCTCTGTCCCTTCCCACCTATCAGACCACACGCCTGGCTGTTGGTTGGGATCCATGACCACTGTGGCTATTCCCAGTGGGCCTGGGCCCTGCTCCATCACTTTTCAACCCGGGACTTTTCTCAGGTCCCCTGAGGTGGGCAGTGAGGGGGCTGATCGCTGAGGGGAACACTGTCCAGAGGAGATGTAGTGGGTACAGAGTCTGGCAGAGTCCAGGACCTGTTCTTGGGCAGTTTCTCATCATTTGATCAGCACACTAACTCCATGACACAGGTGGCACAGAAAGGACCACAAAGGAGATGTCTTTTGGATGCTACTGACTGGTTAGACAATTGGGCACATCTCCCTTATATGAGTGAGTATGTGACCTTGTAAATGTTTGTGTATATGTAGCTATGTGAATGTGTGAGTGTACGTGAGTGTGTGTGTATAAATATGTGAGTTTGAGTATGAACATGTGTGAATGCTCGAGTGTGTATAAGTATGACTGCGTGTAAGTAAACATGTCGGCAAGTGTGTGTGAATGTGCATATGAGTGTGTGCAGTGATGACTGTGTGGAATATATGTATATTAGGGAATGCAGCGTGGGTGTGTGAAAGTGTGAGTGTAAGTGTTGTGAATACGAATGTGTGCGAGGTATAGAACATTTGAGTATATGTGTAAGTGTATGAGTGTGTGTTAATTAAATGTGTGAATCAATGTGTAGATATATCAGCATGTGTGAATGTTTGAGTGTGGGTGTGTGTAAGTGTATGTGTGTGAATGAGTATGAGTATATATGAGTGGAAATGTGTGTAAATGCTTGAGTGTGCATGTGTGGGAGCAGATTTAAGTATGTTTGAGTGCAAAATTGTGTGACTATATTCTTGAGTGTGCATTTAAAAGTATGAGTGTATAAGTGTGAGTGTATATGTTTGAGGGTATGTAAATATGTGGGTGAGTGAATGGACATGTGGATATAAAAGTCTGAGTGTGTAAGGTATGAGCACATGTGTAAGTATATGTGTGTGAGCACATGAGTCTGACCAGATGAATCGTATGGGGGTGTGGACATGTGGATGTAAATGTTTGGGTGAACAAGTGTGTGCATGTATGAGTGTGTGTGTGTGTGTGTGTGTGTGTGTGATGAGTGTATGTGCAGAGGGTACCTGCAGGTCTGGAGAAGCAAGTGAGTGGTCAACTACAGCTTGGGGATAAAGCCAAGCTTCTCCCCTGGGATGTGCAGGGCAGCTGTCCCCAGGCAGTGTCTTAGGTCACACTGGGGGGAAGTTCACCTGCCCAGTGCCAGCCCCTGTATTGGACCCTAAGGCTCCTGACCTCCTGCTCCCTCCTCATTCACACTCCTGAGGGGCAGCAGGGCTGCCAGGCACTGGTCTCCTGGCTGTGGCCTCGTCTGCCCGCTCCGAGGTGAAGAAGTCTGAAGTTTACAAGTCACTTTTGCCTCCAGGTTTGCTATCTGGGTAATGTAGGTAAAGCACATCTTATTGGCACTGTTACACTTTTCCCATCAGCCTCATTGCAAAGGCTCTGAGGCAGGAAAGGCAGATGTGATCTGGAGGTTGTTTTTAAATTTATTTATTTATTTTATTTTATTTTTGGCTGCGTTGGGTCTTTGTTGCTGTGCGCGGGCTTTCTCTAGTTGCGGCGAGAGGGGGCTACTCTACGTTGTGCTGCACAGGCTTCTCATCGCGGTGGCTTCTCTTGTTGTGGAGCACGGGCTCTAGGCACGCTGGCTTCGGTAGTTGTGGCACGCAGGCTCTAGAGTGCAGGCTCAGTAGTTGTGGCACACGGGCTTAGTTGCTCCGCAGCAAGTAGCATCTTCCCCAACCAGGGCTTCAAACCCATGTCCCCTGCATTGGCAGGCGGATTCTTAACGACTGCGCCACCAGGGAAGCCCTGGAGGTTGCTTTTAAAAGCCTGCTCCTATTTGAGGAATAATAGGGTAGCTCCATTTTTTGGAACCAGACACTATACTGAGGGCTTTGCGTATATTACCTTATCCAATCTTCCCAAATACCCATTAGAAAGCCCCATTCAGATTCAGACAGACCTGTGATCCTGGTAGTAGTCAGCTGTGTGACCTTGACAACCAAGAGTCCCTTCTCAATCTGGAAAGGGTTGCTGGGGTCTGTCTGGAGGGGCGCAGCCTGTTCTCACCTGCCAGTCCTCCCCCTGAAACTTCACCTCCTCACCTAGTTCCCTCCATCCATTTTCTCCATCACATAATCCTGTTTGTTTCCTAGATCACACAATCTACAATTATCTTAGTCTTTTATTTGTCTGTTGTTTCCACCTCCAAACTCCTCTGAGGCAGGTACTAAATCTGTCCTGGTCACAGCTGAATCCACAGCACTTAACACAGCTTGTGGCACATAGTAGGTGCTCAATGAATAACCTCACTGACTGGCAAGGAATTAACTCATGTATATGCCATGGAGGTAAACACCTCTTGAAACCAGTTATCCACTGGAACCTCCCATTCGCAGAGCTCAGGTGTGGCATCTCCATAGTTTTCGAATTGGCTGATCCTAAGATTCTAGAATTGTACTTTTACACATTTCAATTATTTGAAAACTCCAGTTCTTGGTCCGGGGTCCACAGGCCACTGTCTGGCTATTTCTGGCACTGCAGTGCCACCTACTGGCAACAGATGGATCTGCAGTCTCTGGAACAGTCCCTACCCTGCAGGCTTCAAACTAGGAATGGAATTGTGAGGGGGCGGGAGGACTCAAACTGATGAGAAACTGATAAACTGAAGCAATGACCATGGAGGATTCTGAAAAGCAACTTGGTGGTAAAATATAGGAAACTTCTCTTCTCCCTCTGCCCACTTTCTTGAAACATTAAATTCCTCTTAAGACCAATCCTCAGGTTCCAGGGACCTCAGAATCCAACAAAACTCCTCCCCATCCCTTCAAGTCGGCATCCCCAAAGCCCACCTCACTAATTGCTCTGGCCAAACCACTGGAGACATCCTGGGAGAGTCCTCGACTCCTCCCTTTCTCCCATGCCCACGTGCAGTCCATCAGCAAACCCCGTCAGCTCCATCTTCAAAAAATATCTAGAAGCTGACCACTTCACACTACCTTCCCTGATCTTACTCCAGTCTGAGCTGACATCATCTCTCTACTGGAAATGACTCCTCCATAGACGTTTCTCCAAAGAAGATACACAAATGACCACCAAGCACGTAAGAAGATGCTCAACAACGTAAGTCGTTAGGGAGATGCAAATCAAAGTGAGATACCACTTCACACCCACTAGGAGGGCCATTATAAAAACCAAAAACACAAGCATTGGTGAGGATGTAGAGAAATTGGAACCCTCATACACTGCTGGTGGGAATGCAAAATGGTGCAGGCACTGTGGAAAACAGTCTGGCAGTTCCTCAAAAAATTAAATATAAAAGGTTAGTTCTTCCTCTCACCACAGTTGGTTGGAGTTTGGATTTTTCTCGCTCTTTCTGGGCTCTATAGTCCTTTCCAGGCTACTTCGTAGCAATTTGAAGATCTTGAGCATCACCTTCTGGGGAACCCAAAGATCCAGGAGGAGTCAAGCTGTGACTAGACTTCCCATAGACTCATCACAGAAGCTGAACCCAATCTGGATCCTGGCGTCTTCTCAGATGCCCAGTGAAGAAGATTCCTGGGAAGATTCCTCACAACGTATCTCAGGAGTATTAATAAAGAAGCTTAGTAACTTTACTCTCAACCCTAGTACCACATTCCCTTCTTTTCTACTGGAATGTCCACCCCAGCAGGGCGGACAGGACAGAAAAAAGAACTTATGAGGGTTTGGTGGAGACAGTCTACAGGAGGAGGAGTGGGGTAAGGACAATAAGTGCTTGGAGAGAAAGTGCGGAAAGGATGATACAAATCCAATCATTAAATACCACCACCTCAACCAGCTTCCTCCACTTCAGAGAACTGTGGGAGAAGGAAGTGGATGTAAGTAAAAATTTTATGTGGGTGGGTATCTGGTTTGCTTTTTTGGAGACGAGGAAAGGGGAATTGGCTTGGACTTCCTGAATCTCCAGGAACTCTGGAGAAATCAGTTCATGTTTGCAATTAAAAAAAAAAAAGTCTATTTTTTTTAAAGAGGAGTTTTAGGTTCACAACAAAATTGAGGAGAAAGTAAGTAGAGTTCCCATGTACCCCCTGACCCGACACATTCACAGCCTCCCCACTATCAACATCCCCCACCAGACTGGTACATGGTTACAGCTGATGAACCTACATCGGCACATCATCACCTAAAGCCTATAGTTAACATTAAGGTTCACTCCTGGTGTTATGTTTGTACTTTCTTTTTTTAAATTTATTATTTATTTATTTGTGGCTGCATTGGGTCTTTGTCTCTGCTCACGGGCTTTCTCTAGTTGCAGCGAGCAGGGGCTTCTCATTGCAGTGGCTTCTCTTGTTGCGGTGCACGGGCTTCAGTAGTTGTGGCACGCGGACTCAGTCGTTGCAGCTCGCGGGCTCTAGAGCACAGGCTCAGTAGTTGTGGCGCATGGGCTTAGTTGCTCCACGGCATGTGGGATCTTCCTGGACCAGGGCTTGAACCCGTGTCCCCTGCATTGGCAGGTGGGTTCTTAACCACTGCGCCACCAGGGAAGCCCTATGTTTGTACTTTGTCATGTGCTGTCACAAACATGATGCTCGTGACAATGCCATGTAGTAAGGGAGCAAATACCTGAGCACAGAATGTCCCGTAGCTGAATGAGTCACATTTAAGGCATTCAGAGAACTGACACTAGGAACATTTCTGTGGACTGACAATCAGCAGCTGTTACCATTACAAAATGACCCAAAATTTGGCATTCTTTGGTACCCATACATTTCAATCTTGCCTCTTCTTTTTCACCAAAATGTTTTGGTTTTGACCTTTTTTTTTTTTTTCTGGTGTTCTGTGTTCCAAAGGTTATTCTTTTTTTTTTTAATTTTATTTATTTAATTTATTTATTTTGGGCTGTGTTGGGTCTTTGCTGCGCGTGGGCTTTCTCTAGTTGCGGCGAGCGGGGGGCTACTCTTCGTTGCAGTGTGCGGGCTTCTCATTGCGGTGGCTTCTCTTGTTGCGCAGCACGGGCTCTAGGTGCGCGGGCTTCAGTAGTTGTGGCACGTGGGCTCAGTAGTTGTGGCTCATCTGTTCTAGAGCGCAGGCTCAGTAGTTGTGGCGGACAGGCTTAGTTGCTCCGTGGCATGTCGGATCTTCCCGGACCAGGGCTCGAACCCGTGTCTCCTGTGTTGGCAGGCGGATTCTTAACCACTGCGCCCCCAGGGAAGCCCCCAGGGAAGCCCCCAGGGAAGCCCCCAGGGAAGCCCCCAAAGGCTATTCTAATAACCAACATTAGATGTGAGGATTGTTATATCTCTTTGGGGTAAAATTAATCCATTTCATTATTTTAATTATTAACCCAATTTCTTCCTGACAATCAAGAATGGAAAGATTCAGATGTAGCTGTCATTCGTGCCTTTATCATAGAGATATCTCTGAGAATTCTGGTATGGAGAATAATGATGACACGGACTCTATTTGGCCAAAATCCTTATTCTTGTACTGGTTTTTTTTTGCTGGCAATTTTAGGATCATTAGGGAGCAGCCTGGGCAAGCTACTCTATGCTAGAACAGACTGTATACCAATATTTTGATAACCTACAATATAACTCTGTGATTTTTTTTTCCTGCATCTTTTTTTTATGTTGATACCGGTAACTTATAAGGAATCTATGTAGTTTGCATTTGAATGGCTTCAAAATACTGTACTTCCACTTTTTGATTTGACCCCAAGAAGCACAATAGATCTCAACTATTGCCTGTTTTAGAAGACTGAAGTCAGTAAGATGAAACCAAACACCAAGAATTTGAAGCAAATTCTTAATTTGTGTGGAGGGAATGTAAAAAAAACATTGGGTGGTTTGGCTAGAACGTAATTAGGGCAGGGTGCATTAACTAGATTCTCTGCTTTCAAAAATTTGAATTGTAATAAAAAAATTTTGATGTGCTATTTCACTTTTCAGTAGCAAATAAATGTGTGTACAGAGGATCTTATTAAAATTTGAGGCATATTAGAGTACTTTTTAAAATTCTTGATCTTATTATTTTATATTTGTTTTTGATAGCCATGTATTCAGTGAACGGTAATTCTTATCTTCATAACATTTCTAGTATATAATTATCTGGCACTCTAATATTTTGTGATATTGTCCTACTGGTATGGAACTTTATGCATTTGGGTTAGGAAACAAGGGCACAGGTATTTGCACATATCAACTTCCTGGAAGAGATGTCAAAAATGGAGGTATATATACACAATGGAATGTTATTCAGCCATACAAAAGAAAGAAATAATGCTATTTTCAGCAACATGGATGGACATAGAGATTATCATACTAAGTGAAGTCAGACAGAGAAAGACAAATACCATATGATATCACTTACAGGTAGAATCTAAAAATTGATACAAATGAACTCATTTACAAAACAGAAACAGACTCACAGACTTAGAAAACAAACCTACAGTTACAACAGTGGAAATGTGGGGTACAGAATAAGGGAAGATGCAATCCAATGGTGTTTTACTTCAGTTATTTTCTCTCATAACCCATCATGTACACAGACCTGAATTTCTCTGTGGAATACAAAAGATATATGAACTTTATCTTCTATCCTCCAAAATAATTAAATATAGAATTACTATATGATCCAGAAATTTCACTTCTGGGTATACACGTAAAAGAATTGAAAGCAGGGAATCAAAAACAGATACTTAGATCAGTATTCATAGCAGCATTATTCACAATAGTCAAAGATAGAAACAATCCAAATGTCCATCAGCAGATGACTGGATACACAAATGTGATATATACACACAATGAAATATTATTCGGCCTTAAAAAGGAATGAAGTACTGACACGTGCTACAACATGGATGGACCTTGAAAATATTATACTGAGTGAAATAAGCCAGGTACAAAAAGACAAAGATTGTACGATTCCACTAATATGAAATATCTAGGATAGGCAAATTCATAGAGACAGAAAGCAGATTAGAGGTTACCAGGGACTTGAGGGTGGAGAGAGGTATGGGGAGCTATTGGTTAATGAGTACAGAGTTTTTGTTTGGGATGGTGAAAAGTTCTGGAAATACATCGTGGTGATGACTCCACAACATTGTGAATGTACGTAATGCCACTGACCATATATTTAAAAATGATTAAAATGGATCATCAAAAAGACAAGAGGTAACAAATGCTGGTGAGGATGTGCAAAAATGGAAACCTTGGTGCACTGTTGGTGAGAATGGAAATTGGTGCAGCCACTGTAGAAAACAGTATGGAGGTTCCTCAAAAAATTAAAAATAGTACAACCATATGATCTAGCAATCCCACTTCTGGGTATATATCCAAAGCAAATGAAATCACTATCTGGAAGAGATATCTGCACCCCCATGTTCATTGCAGCATTATTCACAACAGTCAAGACATGGAAACAACCTAAGTGTCCATTGATGAATGTAAAGAAGTTGTGACATAGGGAATTCCCTGGCAGTCCAGTGGTTAAGACTCAGTGCTTCCACTGCCGGGGGCCTGGGTTCAATCCCTGGTTGGGGAACTAAGATCCCACAAGCTGTGCAGCTTGGCCAAAAAAAAAAAGTTGTGATATATGTGTATCCATGAATATTATTCAGCCATAAAAAAAGGAGGAAATCCTGCCATTTACAACAGCATGGATGGACCTTGAGGGCATTATGGTAAGGGAAGTAACTCAGAGAAAGACAAATACCACAGGATCTCGATTGTATGTGAAATCTAAAAACAAAACCCCAAACTCATAGAAACAAAGAACAGGTGGGTAGTTGCCAAAGGCAGGGATTGGGGGGTGGGTGAAATGGGTGATGATTGTCAAAAGGTATAAACTTCCAGTAATAAGAGAAATAAGTCCTGAGGATGTGATGCACAGCATGGTGACCATATAGTTAACACTTCTGTATCATGTACTTGCAAGTGGCTAAGAGAGCAAATCCTAAACGTTCTCTGTACAGGGAAAAATAATTTTTTGTAACTATGTGAGGTGATAAATGTTAACTAAACTTGCTGTGGTGAGCATTTTGCTATATACAGCTATGTCAAGTCATTATACTGTACACCTTAAACTTTCACAGTGTCAATTATATCTCAGTAAAACCAGAAAAAAATGGTTAAAATGGTCAATTTTATATTATGTATATTTTACTATGATTTAAAAAAAGTGGGGGACAAGGGGAAAAGAGACTCCCCTCTGGTCTCCCTCCTCCCCCTCCCTTCAGCCTCTCCCCGAGTAGGAGCCAGAAGGCTCCTGTGAAACCCTGTTGGGTCACCTCCAGCCTCCACTCAGAACCTCCCATGTCCCCCCCTTCCTCAGAGTAAAAGCCAAAGTCCCCACTGTGGCCTGAAGGTCCCATGTGATCTGGTCCAAGGTCACCTCCTTATCCCCTCCCCACACTGGCCTCCTCACCACTCCCCTATCTAGTGAGGCACACTCTCCCCCAGGGCCTTTGCATTGTTCTGACCTTTATCGCTGTAAAAGAGTTAGGCCACTTCTGGAACTTCACACAGATGGGTCATGCGATAAGTAGTCCTTTATGTCTGGCTCCTTTGCTCAGTGTAATGGTTCTGAGATTCAGCTGTTGTATGAATCAGCGATTTGCTCCTCTGATTGGATGGACGGTCACTTGTAGATGGATGGTGGGCTGTTTCCAGGTTTGGTAATTATGAAGAGTCCGCCACAAACCTTGCTGTCCAAGCCCCCGGTGGCCCTGAGTCCTCGTGTCTGGGGACATCTACCTGGAGCAGAATGCCTGGTCAAGTGCAGGCTTACCTTCCATGTCAAATGGCAGAGGAAAAGTGGCTGGACTTTGCATTTACCCTCCCTCTAGTAGCCCAGGAGGGTTCCAGGTGCTTCCCATTCTCACCAACAAGCGGCATAGTCAGCCTTTTTGACTTTACATTGTCTGCACAATCAAGGCTTGTTGTGGTTGGAGATTCTGCTCACCTGTCCAGCCTTGGTCCCCGTCCTGCTCTTAGACCTGTCCCTGTGCTTTAGAGGCTCCACACCGGAACCTTCTCCAGGGGCTCCTCCCTCCACAGGGCAGGGAGTTCATACCCTGCCCCCTTCTAGGCCACACCGCAGGGCTTCAGGGCCTGGGAATCTCTGTCCTAAGGTCCTGGAGCCCATTTCCAGGGCCTGTGCTTCCCCAGGAGGAGCGGGTGGTGCAGCTGCAGCAGGATCTGCTCTGGAGGAAATGGAAGCTGAAGAAGCTCAAGAGGGCCAAGCAGATGTTACAGAACCAAACTTGGGTCTGTTCGCCGTCACGCAGTAAAGCCAATCTACTGACACTGGGTTGTGGCGAAGGAAAGCTCAGCACGTATGGCAGGGTGACAAGCAAAGAACCCAGGCAGCTAATGCTCAAAAGGCCCAAACTCCCTGAAGGCTATCAGGGAAAGGTTTTTAAAGACAGGGTGAGGGAGGGGTGTGTGGAATTATCTCATTGACATTCTTCTGGTTGGTTAATGATGAGGTAATTGGAAGTCAACATCATCAACCTTCTGGTTCCACCTGGTCTGGGGTGCTTGTGGGCAGCAGTTAACTTCTTCCACCTGATGGGGGTTTTAGTATCTGCAAAACAGCTCAAAGGATATGGCTCAGCATGTTACCTATAGCCCTTGAGGAGGAGCTAAAGGTCCTCAACTTTGTTTTATGGTTAAACTATTATTATTTTTTCTTGCTTGACTGTTTTCCTTTCTTTCTTCATTCTCTCATTTCTCTCATTAAATTTACTCTTTGGAACTTGGAGAAGGCCTAGGAAGCAAAAGTTTTTCCACAGACAAGAGGCAGTCAGAGGACATGGGGTGGGAGGATGTGCTCCAAGAAGATCCCATAGGGTCCTGCTTGGTTATACAGAGGGCGAGCATTGGGCTGGGCCCTAAGATGACACTTATTGGCCTTGTGACCGAGCAGCACCATTCCCCTCTCTGGAACTCAATAGCTTTGTCTGTAAAATGTGAGAGTTAGCTCCGGAGGTCAAAACCTGGCTGTTGTTTTCCTGACAAATCTGCCCCCAGACATGCTTTGCTTGACCCGCATAGTAATTTATGAACTTTGAATTAGTTGTCAACCTGTAGAAATAGGGACATTTCATCTGAAAGCAAGATGTGGGCCTCTTTTGAGAAATGAGTCCTTCCCTCATGGCTGTGGTGGACTGGGTGAAGTGGAGGCTACCCTCTTTAGAGGTCTCCTGTCAGCCTCGGGGGCTCAGCCTATGTAACTCCAAAGGCCTGTCTGAAAAATCTACACTTCTATGAAGAGGATCCTGAGGTGGGGTGGGGATGAGGTGTTAGGGTTGCCAGATTTAGCAAATAAAAATATAGGACATCCGGTGTGGCAGCCCCAGGCTACATGGGCTTTTGCCCCTCCTGGGAGCCTGACTGCAAGAAATGCTGCAAGGTTAAGGTGCAATTCTGACTCTTACCACCAGGGGGAAGCAGAGGTGCAAAGTTGACCTGAGTCTTCCAGGCTCAGGAGTTTTCCTCTGCTGCGGGGTTAGGGGCGGGGGTGGGGGTGCCGGAAGCTGAAAGGAGAAGGAGGAGGGAGGAGCCGGGGCCTGTGCCTGACCCAGTGTCCAGCAACAAGGGGAGGCCAGAGGGGGAGAAGTAGTAGCGGGTGTGATCAGTGGAAAAGGAGATTGGAGCCAGGCCTGAAAGACAGTCAAGGTTTGGATAGTAGAGAAGGGCTCTCTAGCAGGGAGGCATGGCTTGAGCAAAGGCATGGAGGGAGGAATAAGTTTGCACAGGGAGTGTAGCCTTGCTGGAGACAGTATGACAGCGTCAGAAATTCTGAAGTACTTCAAGCATTGTTTTAGTCATGATTTATGGACACAAATGATAGAAACCCACGTCAAATTGACTTAAGAAAAAAAGAAAAAAGTATGCTCTCAGGTAACTAAAAAGTCCAGGAGAAGGAAGACTTCAGGTCTGGCTGCCTCCAGGAACTGAATCTAATGATGTCATTGTGCATTTGCCCCATCTCTTGGTTCTGCCTCTCCCTGTGGTGGTTCCATTCTCAGGCAGCCTGCCTTCTCCGAGTGGCAGGATGGCTACCAGCAGCTCCAGGCAGGCCCCCTAGAACATTCTAGCAACCACAAAGCAAGGAGAAAACTTGATTCACAATTCCACCAGATGTCCTGGGGCTTACTCTGATTGGCCTGGACTCTGTCATATGCCCACCCAGAAACTAGTTGCTACAACTCTGATTGACATGGTCTGAGTCAGAGGCCACCTCTGGCATGAGGGGTGGATCCTTCTACCTCTAGGAATTACACCGAGGAAGGGGATCGTCTCCAGAGGAAAAGCAAGAGGGTTTTTTCAGAAGATGCGACAATGGGTCCTGGGTACCAGGTTCTCATCTGAGAGATGGTAAATCAGAAATTGTGGGGCAAGGAGGGGTGGGGCATGAGATTCATTTATGTTGTCTGTTTATTTGGGGTTTTTTTGCTTATTAAAAGCATGGTTGTTTCAAAGCCATGTCTACAGCTTCCTTCTTGGCCCAGACCTCCAGTGTGCCTTACCTAGAGAGCTGCAGCCTGAACTCACTCATGTCATAACTAGTTAGTGGAATCCACCATGTGCCAGGCACTGTGCCAGAAGCTGAGGGCAGAGCAATGAACAAAAGAGGTAAAGTCCATGCCTTGCTTTCCTGGAGTTTATAATGTGGTGGGAGAAATGGATAAAAACAGAGAGACAACTAAATACATAATATGTCCACTGCTGATTAAATGCTGTGAAGAAAAATAAAGCAGAGTAACGGAAGGTCGATTGGTGTGTGTGTGTGTGCATGTGTGTGCATGTGTATGTGTGTGTGATATTTCATACAGGATGGTCAGGGGAGGAATATTTAAGCAGAAACCTGAAGGTAATGAGGAGTGAGCCAAGCAGAGATCTGGTGATGAGCATTCCAGGCAGAGAGAACAGCAAGTGCAAAGCCCCTAAGGCAGGAATGAGCTTGGTGTTTTCAAGAAACAATAGGGACTTCCCTGGCAGTCCAGTGGTTAAGACTCCTTGCTTCCACTGCAGGGGCATGGGTTCCATCACTGGTCAGGGAACTAAGATCCCACATGCCGCCTGGTGTGGCCCCCCCCCAAATGAAACAACAAAAGTCCTCAGGGCTCTAAGTGATGGGGAGAGCGGTAGGAGGGGAGGTCAGAGGAGTGGAGGAGACAGAGGCAGGAGGTGCAGGGCCTTGTGGGCCATGGTAAGAACTTGGGTTTTTACTCTCCCTAAAGCAAGGAGCCATGGAAGGTTTCTGAGAAGCAGAGGGACATGAGCTGACTTTAATTTTTAAAAGAACCACCTGGGGACTTCCCTGGTGGCGCAGTGGTTAAGAATCCACCTGCCAATGCAGGGGACACCGTTCGAGCCCTGGTCCGGGAAGATCCCACCAGCCGCAGAACAGCTAAGCCCGTGCGCCACAATTACTGAGCCTGTGCTCTAGAGCCCGCGAGCCACAACTATGGAAGCCCGTGCGCCTAGGGCCCGTGCACCGCTACAAAGAGTAGCCCCCGCTCACCGCAACTAGAGGAAGCCTGCATGCAACAATGAAGACCCAATACAGCCAAATAAATAAATTAATTAAAAAAAAAAAAGAACCACCGGGTAGGAGATAGTTCACAGGGGACCAGGGTGGAAGCAGGGAGACCGGTGGAGAGGCTGTTGCAGTTGCTGGGGTGAGAGGAGATGATGGCTGGACCAGGGTGAGGAGGGGAATAGGGTGGGATTCTGAGTATATTTTGAAGGATGAGCCAATAGGATCTGCTGCTAGATTGGTTGTGGGATGAGAGAGAAAGAGAAGAGTCAAGAGTGACCCCGAAGTTTTTGCCCGAGCAACTGTTAGGAGAGGGTTGCCTTTTCAGAGACAGAAAGCCCGCAGGAGAGCAGTCAGCACGTGTTAGAGAACCCACTGTTTGCGGCCGAACCAGCGGTGTCCTGGAGCCTGGCGAGAGAGACAGACAGTAACCTCTCACAAGCACATAAAGGAAGATGCCAGCTGGTAGGAATGGCCACACAGATCAGAACAGGGTCATGGAGTCTGCATGCTATTCGGAGAGCAACCAGAGACCACTGGACGTCTTTCAGCAAGAGTGACAGGGTCTGCTTGACACTTTAGGAGACCACTCTGGCCGCCTTGGAGAGAACAGAGGGCCTCACCTTTGTTCACTTAGAAAATAGGGGTTGTAGACCGTGTACGTTAGGGAAAGGTGAGGATTAAGATAATTCATATTCTTAGAACAGTGCCTGACACATGGTAAGTGCTTTGGAAATGTTAGCTTATTATTACCTCTGGGGCCACGGTGGGTGTAGCAGAGTCTCTGAGAATCAGCAGGGCTCAGTCTCAGCCAAAAGACTGGCCCCTGCTCATGCTCCTGGCTGATTCAAAAAAAACCTCAGAAGACTTAATTCACCACAAACAAAATTGCAGAATGAGCCTTTTAAGGCCATCCAATTCAGTCCTCTATGACCATTTTGCAGGTGGGGAAACTGAGGAGCAGCAAGACACTTACCCAAGTAATAAATGGGAGGCAACGTTAAGAGAAATATTTGGGAACAGACGGATTTGGGCTTGAAGCCCAGCTGAGTGACCTTGGGTCAGTACATCTGTCTCTCTGGGCCTTCGGTTTCTTTCTTTTTTTTTGGCCATGCTGCTTGGCATGCAGGATCTTAGTTCCGCAACCAGAGATCAAACCTGTGCCCCCCTGCAGTGGAAGTGCAGAGTCTTAACCACTGGGCCTCAGGTTTCTTGCCTATAAAATGAGTCATCGCTGCACCTATGGTTGAACATTAAATGAGGTTCTCTAAATGCTTATTAAATGTCAGCTCCTGTGTCACATCGACATTATCATGAAACATGGGCACTTATGTGGTCATTCTGGAGGGAGGGGGCCTTCCTAGCCCAGGCCTCCAGGACCCTGGCCCGGAGGGGTTTCAACCCCAGTCCTTCCTCCTAGTTCTGGCCCCGCACGCTATCTCCCATCTCAGCAGAGGCCCCCGCTGGCCTGGGCTGTGGTCCCACCAGGAAATCCATCCTGGTTGTCTGTCACTCACCTCCCCAGCACCATGGAGCTGCTTAATTGCATAGATGGTGGTGCTGTCTCCAAGGCCTCATTCGTCAGAGCCATGTGGTCACAGCCGTGCTTGGCTGAGAGGTACATTCATTATGCAGACAGCTTTTATCGGGACTTCCAGACGGACGGGCTGAGGAGTGCGGCGAGCAGGCAAGCTCCATCCCCGGGCGCAGCAGGCCTCTCATGCAGGCTGCTGATTGACACTCACGTGGGCCCACTCTGTGCCAGGCACCATCCTAAATGCTTTACGAATATCAACTCACAACAGCCCTACGAGGCAGGTATGATGGTTATCATCCTTGTCCCCATTTTATAGTTGGGGCAACCGAGGCCCAGAGAAGTGCAGTGATATGTCCAAGTTCGCTCAGATAATAAGTGGAGCCAGTGGCTCCAGGGTGGCCTCTCAGTGACACGGGTGTTGATAAGTGTGACATCACTGGCAGCTTCCAGGTACTGGGAGTTAGCAGGAGCCAGGGGTGGTGCTAAGCACCTTTTCGGACCTGCTTGAGATAAGGATGAACAGCCCTTTTTATAAATGGCTGCGGAGGGTGGAGGAACTTGCCCAAGGCCACACAGCTGGTACAGGAAACAGCTGCTTTGTCTTGTTAAATGAGGCAGTTCTGGCTCCAAGCCTCAGCTTTAACCACCCCCTCTTGTGTGTGGCTCTGGGGAGGTCGCTGGCCCTCTCTGGGCCTCAGTGCACTTTTAATGCGTCAATGAGTCTTTACCAAGTTCTCTAGACTGGGGTTGAGGCAGATACAGAAGAGGGAGGGGATGCAAGTCTCTGCCCTGAGGGTGTCAGGTACCTGCTTCCAGCCCCAAGGGGCATGTAACCAGCGTTTCTCTGGGTGGGCACAGACAGCTTATTAGTAAGGTGGTGTCAGCCCCAGAAATTCTGATTCAGGGGGCCTAGGGTGGGACCTGGGAACCTGCACTTAAAGAAACTCCCACAGGCTGCATGGAAGCAGATTCTGCACTCTCTGCTCTTAATCAAAAAGGCTTATGAAGAGAAGGCGTTCTCTATCCTAAGCCTCAAGAAGGTTACTTGAGTCATTTAACCAATTAATATAAAATTAAACAAGTTTTAAAAATCAGAAGAGTCATAAGTATACATGTTAAAACATTCAAACAGCACAGGAGGGTGAAGGAAGAGCTTCAGCTCCTCTCCCTCCACTCTGCACCCCCAGAGCTGCCCGAAGAAAACAGCTCTCCGGGCCTCCCACTGTTGTGGCCTCTCCCGTTGCGGAGCACAGGCTCTGGACGCGCAGGCTCAGCGGCCATGGCTCACGGGCCCAACCGGGCCCAACCGGGCCCAACCGCTCCGTGGCATGTGGGATCATCCCAGATCGGGGCACGAACCCATGTCCCCTGCATCGGCAGGCGGACTCTCAACCACTGCGCCACCAGGGAAACCCCCCTCCAGACACAATTGATCACCTTTTCAGGGTGAAACACTGAGCTGGGCATTGGGGACAGCAGGGGACCAGACAGACACAGTCCCTGCAGAGCCAATGACAATGACCTTGGCAGTTGAAGTTTATTGAATGCTTGCTTACAGGGGCCAGGCCCGACCCTGATTCTTATAACGGTGCTATGATTATTCTCCTTTTATAAAAGAGGAGAATGGAGCATTTTGTCCAAATCATGACATCCCAGACTTTGTCTGAGTTCAACCTGTATCAGAGGGACTTGGATCGGTCATGTTGAAATGCAGATTCCTGGGCTTGCACTCACCTGCTTCCTGGAGCAGGGCCGGGAGCCTGCATTTTACGCACACACCCTGGGAGTCTCTGACCCCTGTTTGATTTTGAGAACCACTGCCCCAGCTCATCCTGGGAGGCGGCAGGATGAAGAGACCACGGAGGTGGTGGGACTCTGAAGAGGAGGGAAGCAGCCCCTGAGAGGGTGCACCCAGGGTGACGGTGCCGAGTGGAGTGCGTTCACCTGCTGCGTATCTCTCAAGCTGAGCCTCGTCCACGTCTAACCACCCCCCGCACCAAGGCCGCCAGCCCCCAGAAATCTCTCCCCCTGCTTCCCAAGATGTGCAATTATCCCAGCCTCCAACCCCCAGACGATCCCAGCTGCTTTTTTTATATCTTATTAGTCAAGTGGAACATTAATTAAATGTGAGAATAACAGACCCAGAGATGAAAAAAAAATTGTAAAGCCCAAGAAAGAAAAGAAATCCATTCACAGGGCTCTGTGGTAGCTGGAACCCTTAACTTTGTGACAATGAGGAAAGCTGTCACCCTGATGTTCGCACTCTGCCAGGTGACTCAAGGCAGCACCTTTAGGTGTGTGTGGGGAGGTGGTAGGCATGGAGACGGTGAGTCCAGGGAGCCTGCAGAAACCAGGGCCACCCAGGCCACCATGAGGCTCTGTGAGGGAGGGGCACAAGGCAGGCCACCACACTGGGAGAAACCAGACCTCATGGGAAAAGAAGTCCAACTTCCTACCTTGACTCCATCCTCACCCTCCTGCTAGCTTCCCCTGGTAAGCTCCTATTCATTCTTCAAGATCCAGACCAAAAGTCCCTGCCTCTGGGAAGCAGAGTTAATCCTTGCATTTCCGGGGCTGTGGCAGCACTCGGAGCAGCTCTGTCACAGTTCAGGTTCCTATTCCCATGTCTGTCTCCCTTGGGGTCCACAGAACAAGGCCTGGCCCTTAGCAGGTGTTGATGACCATGTGTTTTGGTAAGACAGGGGCTGGAGCTGGTCAGTTCTGGTTCCAGACTCCTCCTTTCAAATTAAGTGTTGTCCCAACATCCAGCCAGTACAGAACAAGTAGACTAGAGTTTTGTGGACTTCTTTAAGTGACATTCAAGGTCCTTTGTGACCTCAGCCTCACGTCCCTCTTCAGCAGGTCTTCCCAAGCAGGTTCCTGGGCCGCCTGCGTCCGAATCACCTGGGGCCCCACCCTGGACCTATCGAGTCAGAATCGCATGGAGTTTGAGGAGCCCCAGTCTGCAGGAAGCACTGGGCAGTGGGACGAGATGGTGATGGGCAAGGTCGCTGGAAGCCAAGTAGACTCGCCTCTTGCCAGCCCTCACCCCCACCCCTTTGACAGTTCTCCTTTGCCAAGCTGTACAGTTATCTAAATTAAACACATTGCTCCTAATGAAACAATAAGAGTTATTACACACTCCGCTACCTCCTGGCAAAGCCTCTAATTAACTCAGCCACCCGAAGAAGGCACCGAGAATGGGAGTGTGGTCCACCCGCACCCTGCCAGAGGGAAGGGGGTTGGAAGCTAGAAGGCAGCTCAGCAAAGCCTGCCTGCCTGCTTTGTTCACCGAGGTGAACCCGCCTGGAGCACCCGCCCTGAGGGGACTGGGGTGTGGGGAGTTCAAAGTGGACCCATGGAAACAGTGGACTCCTCTCCAGCCTGCCTTCCTTCCTGGCTTTGTGCACAAACACCACCATGGCTGAGCAGCTGGGGGCTTCCCAAGCAGCCCCAGCCTGAGGTTTGAGCCCCCCCTGGGCTGAGTGACAAGATGCCCTGCGTGCTCTGCTACATGCACCCTCACACTCTCACACCTTTGCCCGTCTCTGTCCCTTGGCAGCCTCTCCTCTCATTCTCCCAGCTGATAAAATCCAGCGTCCTCTCTAAGATTTGCTGTAACCATTCCCACACCCCCAGCAGGAGGAGCTTGCCCTCCCCGTGCTCCCATGGTAACTTACAGGGATCCTATGAGCAGAAGCTAACACTTACGGAGCACTTACTGTATGCCGGGCCTCTGATCCCTGTCTGGACTGTCACTGCAACAGGCCTTCAGGCCCCACTCTTTCCAGCCTGGGGAGGGAGTGGAAGAAACGGGGAGAGGGGTTTGGGTTCCGAGGTGACCTCGTGAGGTCCCTGGGTGCTCCTGTGTGGTGTGAGAAGCAGCAAAGCGATGTCCATATTCCAAGAGACATGGTGTAGCCCGAGAGGCCCAGGCAAGGGGATCTTGCAGTGAGGACTCAGGGGTCTCAGACCATGTAGACGGGGACAAGGCTGGTGCAAGGGAGAGAGTGTGTGGAGGATTCTTCAAGACAGCCATAGGCTGGCCCATCCCCCAGGCTCATGTTGTAAGATGTCGACTCCTTTCACGGAGAGGGGGACCTGGCTTCCCTCCCCTTGAGTGTGGTGTGTGACTATAGCACAAGCATGCTTTGTGACTTCCAAGTCCATCAATAAAAGGTGGCACAACTTCGGCCCGGTTCTTTTGGGTCACTTACTCTTGGCACCCAACCATCCTGCCGTGAGGGAGCCCAAGGGGCTTGGAAAAGCCACGTGTAGGTTTTCTGGGCCACAGACCCAGGTGAGGTCTCAACCAACAGCCAGCATCAACTGCTAACTGAGGGAAACTTCAAGATACCTCCAGCCTCAGCCACTGTCTGACTGTAAGAGCACAAGAGACCCTGAGCAGGAACCAGCCAGCTGAGCCCAGTCTGTCCCCAGAACTGTCCAGAGAATAACAGACTATTCTGTTATTCTGTCAGTTATTGTTTTAAGCCACTAACTTTTGGGATGATTCCTTGTGCAACGATAGAAAACCAGCTCAGGGACTTACCTGGTGGTCCAGTGGTTAAGACTCTGCGCTCACAATGCAAGGGGCTCGGGTTTGATATCTGGTCAGGGAACTAGATTCTGCATGCAGCAACTAAAAAGATCCCACATGCCACAACAGAGATGTGGTGCAGCCAAATAAATAAATATTTTTTAAAAAAAGAGAGAGAATACCAGCACAGATGGGGACTCCTGGGATTGAGTAGTAGGGGTGGGAGATTTTGAAACTACTAAGATTAAGTTTCCACTTCTTAACAGAAAGAGAGCTTGCGATGGAAATGAAGTGCCAATCTGGAGAGTCAAAAGTTGTGCATATTTAGCTTTTAGACTTTTAGACACAGAAGTCATATCCTTCATGCCAGCTGTGTGACCTTGGGGAAGTCACTTTCCCTCTCTGAGCTTCAAGTTTATGAAGGACATGATGTGCTTGGCACTCACCTGGCTCTCCATGTGTGCTCATCCCTGCTCTCACCTCCACGGGAGATTGGGTGTCCTGTACATCTCCCTTGCCACCCTCCATCTCCACTCTCAGGCCATGCTGCTCCTGGGGACACACACACTCCCCCTCCTGCTTCCCTTGGTGCTGGAGTGAGCTGTGAGCCAGGCGATCGATAGCCAGACCTGCCTGGATGAGTTCTCTGCTCGTTAGAAGGGCCTGCCACCTCTGCCTCCCTCCTTTCCATCTCAGCAGGTACCTGATTCAGGGCAGAAATAAAACAACTAGAAATCTGCTTCTCACCCATCCCCCCCACCCCATCTGCCCAGAGCCAGAGACCTGGCTGCTTATCCTGGCCCCCTGTGCCAGGGCAGGGCTTGGATGGAGACATAGACCTTCTAGGGGATTTTGAGGCTTCTGGCCAGTTACCTCTCCCACTGGTCATTTAGCCTAAACATTTACCATTAGTCCAGATAGCAAGACCTGTTTATTGAGCATCAGCTGTGCATGCATATTTATTTATTTATTTGTTTGTTTGTTTGTTTGTTTATATCTCGATCAATCCCAACTGAACCTCTGTGGTAGGCACTATGATGAGGTCAATTTAATGGAGGAGAAACCGAGGAGCAGATTAGTCAATTTTCCTGTGGTGCAGTTGGCTAGAATCAGGCCAGTCTGACTCCCAAGGCTCCCTACACTCAAGGGCTATCAAAATAGCCTCCAAATTCAAGCACCATCTTGTCCAGAGATCAAAGGGAGAAATCCTGTGGTTCTGATGAAGAGATAGGCAGACAGACCTATTTGTTTATTTGAGGGCGTATTCAGTACCAGGCTCTGTTTCAGGGGAAGGGATAGAACAATAAACAAAAGGAAATCCCTGCCCTCACAGGATTTGCAATCTAGTAGCCCAGGGAGGTGACGTCACTAGTCTGAGGTCACACAGCCTGCAAGTAGCCATATCTGTGGGCTAACCAGAGCAGGGGGGAGGAGGTCATGGGGAGAAGTCCCATCTGATGACCCAGGGTCAGGCCAGCCAAAGCACAGAGAGCAGGAACTACTTTGGCAACAGACCAGCCACAGTTCCAATCCCACTACTGCCACAACCTCACCTTGCAACCTGGGCAAGTCACTTCACCTCCCTGAGCCTCTGTTTCCGCCCAGGTGAATGGGGATGGTGAGGCCCATGGTGAGATATTTGGGAAGGTGAAATGAGAGCTGGCAAGTGCTTGGGACTGGCTCATCCTCTTCCCCTTCCAGTGAGGATTTCAGGCCTCTTCTAATTCCTCTGTATGGGTCACCTTGGCCTTGGTCGACCCTCATGAACTTGGAAGAGATCTGAGCATACTATGGCCTAATCAGCCACCGCTGCTTCCTGTACTTTCAGCGGTTCATTCATGGGGTCCTGGGGCAGAAAGTGGCATGGCCTTGGTGTGGGTAGGCAGATTAATGGTAAAAAGTTACAACACACAAAGCACAAATTATAAAAGAAAATATTAAAAAGATAACTCCATCAGTGTGTGGAGAATAGATTAGAGGAGGGTGTATCTGTCAGCTGTTGCCACAATAACGTTGCATAACAAACCACCTCCAAACTCAATGGCTTAAAACAATGATCGTGTATTCTCACAGGTCTGCAGTTGGGCGGCACTGCTCCACATGCCTCTCATCCCCCAGGAGCAGTGGAGTTGAGGGATGTTCTCATGTTGATGGCAGAGGCACAAGAGGGCAGATCCCAGGCTTGGAACTGACCCACTTCTGCTCTATTCCTTTGGCCAAAGCAAGTCAATGGCCAAGGCCAAAGTTAAGGGGCAGGGAAATCCATTCCATCCATGATGAAGCCTTGGCAAAGGTGTGGCTGGAGGAAGGGGAGAAGAATTGGGACCAATTCTCAGCATACTGCAGGAGGAAGTGGGAAGTAGAGTAGCCAGTTGAGAAGCCTCTGCAGACATCCAGCTGAGCAATAATGATGACACAGACCAGAGTGGTAGCAGTGGAGGTGATGAGAAGTATCTCTTGGGTGAATGAATGCTCGTATACCTTGCTATGGTCTGAATGTTTGTGTCCCCACTAAATTCATATGGTGAAATCTAATGGCCAGTGTGATGGTATTAGAACGTGGGGCCTTTGATTAGGTCATGAGAGTGAAATCCTCGTGAATGGGATTAGTGCTTTCATAAAAGAGACCACACAGAGCTTCCGTGTCCCCTTGCACCATGTGAGGACACAATGAGAAGTCTGCAGTCTGGAAGAGGGCCCTCACCCGACCATGCTGCTACCATGATCTTAGACTTCCAGCCTCCAGAACCGTGTGAAATAAATTTCTGTTGTTTATAAACCACCCAGTCTGTGGTGTTTTACTATAGCAGCCCGAACAGACTGAGACACGCCTTGACCATTAATTTCACTCCTGAGAATTAAGCTAAAGACATAATCTAAAACATGAAGATATTTGTGGCAGCATTGCTTAGAATAATGAAGCGCTGGAAACTATTTAAATGTGCATGAAATGTGGATGAAATGTGACCCCTGATCTCTAGGGCCTTAGAGAGTATAGCAGAAAGAGACTGGGCTTTGGATTCAGATAGACCTGGGTTCAAATCCCAGCTCTATCACTGTTGAGATATGTGACCCTGGGCAAGTCACTTCACCTGTCTGAGCCTCAGGTATGAAGGAAGGAAAGGAAAATGTAGCTTTGTAGAACAGGAAAGAGAGAGGTCACTGGTGTCAGGAAAGGCCTCCTGGACTAGGAGGGCTCAAGTGCGGGGGAGGGGGTATGGTTTGCAGAGGCAGAGGGAGAAGGCAGGGACTCTCAATGGAAAAGATGACACGGCTAAAGGCTTGGTGGCAGAAACGACGTGGCACATCGTGGGGAAGTGGGAACACTGCAGGATTGGAGCTGAGGCTCCAAGAGAAGTGGTCGAGATGGGGTGGGGTGCGGTTAAGGGGCACGACCGCAAGAGACTCTGAATTCTGGGCCTGGAGACAGAGGATTGGGGGGTGGGGTTGACTGAGTTGTAAGTATGACCCCACTTTGGGCTTGACCCTTGCTTAATGGGCTGTAATCCAACAAGTGCCTCTCCTGGGATAGTCCTTGTTGGACCACTAGACACCCTTTTGTTTAAAATACGGTTTGCTATTGATCTTACAGAAAAAACCGGAACAAACTTTTTGGCCAACCCAATACGTAGTCCGTTATGTTGTTAATGGACCACCCTTCCTTTTAGTTTTAGGGAACCAGCAGACGTTGGGTGCCCTGCCCATTAAACCCCTTACTTTGGCTCTTGATATCACTGTCCCGGTTAGTCCTCACAGTGTGTTTCTCTGAATGTACAACTTTGTGTGTCCATGTGTATCCTTGATGTGTGTTCCTGTGTGTGGGTCTCATGTCTCTCTGTGTCCTTGTGTGTGTCCCTGTGTGTGTCTGTATGTCTTTGGTGTCCTTGTTTATGTCCCTCAGTGTGTACTTGTGGGTGTCTGGACCTCTTGGTGTCTGTGATTCTGCATGCCTATGTGTGTCCCTATTGAGTGTTCCTGTGTGTCTGTCTTCATGTCTCTGTGTCCTTGTGTGTGTCTGAGTCTCTGTATTAGTCTGCACATGTGTACATCTGTGCGTTCTGAACGTGTGACATTTTCTCCACCACCTTACCCATGCCCCACCTCCTTGTCCACTCTATCCCATCTTAGGAGCTGGCAACCCTGACCTCTGTCCACCATGGACCTCTGTCCATCTGGTGGCTGTGACCTGTCCAGTCTCAGCACTCAGTCTTCCATCCCAACCCCAGTGGAAGTGTCAGACTTTGTAAAGGGTGCTTGAAACCCAGGCCCCCATCATCCTAACAGCTGATTTGTGACTCTCTGGTCACGGACTGAAAAATGACTGGCAATAATTGCGAGAGGAGGGCGTCTCTTTCTTCTAGACTCCAGCTAGAATTTATTAAATGTTCTTCTTACAACTTCTTTTCATTTCCCTACCAGTTGGACTCAAGTGGCTCATCAATCACGGGACGTCTTTGGTGTGAAGTGCATCCTCAGTGTTCCCACTCGACATCCGGCCCTGCCCATTTCTGCAGAGCAGGGAGCACCGTGTCCCGTCCCCATTCTCAGGCTGCATCCCTGAAAAGACCAAGCTTATCCTTCATCAGAATGTGCTCATCACTGCATTCCTCTCTCCACATTGAGGAACATTGACTGTGATTGCAATTAGAAGAGGGGGGCTTGAGAGCACGTTTATGGGGAGGGGTCTCCAAGTTTCTTATCAGCAGGGCATTCCGAAACCCCTTGACTGGATCTCTCTATTTGACCATCTGGTTCCACTCTCCCAACTACTCCCCCGCTTCCGCTCCGTGCTTGGGAAGTCAGCCTTCAACAATGGCTTCCTCGGCCCCTGGTTTACTTTTGGGTTCAGCCAATGGTGAGTCCCAGAGAAGATCAGAGGTTGGGAGAAGAAAGAGGCCGTGGTGCCTAATCCCCTGGCTTCTCTCTGTGGGGTCCCCGAACTGACGGCTACAACTCCTGCCAAGACCCTCTCCATCCAGCCCCTTCCTTCTCTGGGCTCTGGTGACTGCTGCCTACTCTCCCCTTTTAGGCTCAGAGGTGCTATCAGGTGTCCTCCACCTTCCTTGGGTGCAACACTATCCCTCGTACACTTTGCCCATATTTTTATAAATATTTCTTTTATTGAATTATCCTCAAACTATACAACTAGAAGATGCCATCTATTTCTTGGCTTAACTCTGACCAATACACTTTTTCTACCCAGACCATAAGCAGGTACACTTTTGTTGTTTTAAATTAAAAAAAATTAACTATATTTTTTTCTGATAATAGAAGTGCCCATTGGGGAAAAGTCAGAAAATAAAAAACTATCATTTTCCAGATACCTGCTCTGTTTCAGGCAAACATGGTGTCAGGAACATTCCACATTTCCTCACATCACCTCCATGAGGTATGTTTTACTACCCTTGTTGTACAGATGAGGACCCTGAGGCTTGGAGAGCTGATGCTACTTGCCCCAGTCACATAGCAAGGTAGTAGTGGGCTGAGGAATGGAAGCCAGGTCTATGATATTCCAGCGTGCTTTCTGTAGTTCTGCTCCCCTCCTCAGAAGCCCTTGTTTATCTGAGCATCATTCAAAGTGTCCTGAATAGCTCTCTGGCCCCAAAACCAATAAAGGAAAACTATTTGCTGCAGCCAGCTGAGTCCTCAGAATAGCCCTGGAGATGAGGGCAGTCTCGGTCTTTGGTATGTCCAGACCCAGGATGTTTTTTATGGATGGCTCTGGCTCACCTCTCCACCCCAGCTGTGGGCTAGTGTTATGAGAAGCCCTTCCTTGTGATTTCTGCCCCCAGAACCCATGTCCTAGATCTGCACCCACAAATTACTCCTGGATAAGTGTTGATAGAGGCATCAGAAGTGCTGAGGGCTCGGTGGGTCTGCAGGGAGGGGGCAAGTCTCCTGCACTTGGCCAGCTCCACTTCCCCACCTGCACAAGGTGACCTCTCCTGGTGCCTTACCGTCTTTTCTCAAGCTTTTCTAATATTACCCATTCTTCAGCACCCCAACCAGCCCCATCTCACACTTCAAATTTGACTGAACATCTCCAGTCCATAGGGGCATCTTCCCATGAGACACATCATCGGTGCTACGTGTCTTGGCACATAATTGTTCTCTAGTTGTTTATACTGTTTTTGTCTTATCTCCCAATTGCCCTAGGAGCTCCATAAGGCAGGAAACCAGTTTGCTTCTATCTCACTCACTTACTCATTCACAGATTTACTCACTTATTTATTCACTCCTTGACTCACCCATTCATTCATTCACTCAATCACCTAAAACTTTATTATCCTTAAAATTTTCTGGTGTCCCTTAGGCGACATACGAATGAGACCACTGGAAATGACCCATCTTTTGAAAGTCCCGGTCAGACGTTGTCCACAGGGCCAAGCTGAGTCCCACGACCCTGACCTTGGGAGCACAGAGTCTTTTTTTTTTTTTTTTTTTAGTATTTATTTCCTTATTTATTTTGGCTGCACCGGGTCTTAGTTGTGGCATGCGGACTCAGTTGCAGCATGCATGCGGGATCTAGTTCCCCTACCAAGGATTGAACCTGGGCCCCCCATGCTGGGAGCACGGAGTCTTACACACTGGACCACCAGGAAAGTCCCACATCATTCAGTTTTTATGAGGATTTAACGTAATAATGCATGGGAAAAATAATTTGTATAAGGACTAGCATGTAGTAATCAATTAGTTGGCTGAAATCTTTTTATTATTATGAGTGCTCAAGCATTATTTTCATCTTCATTTTACAGAAGGAAAACTGAGCCCAAGAGATGTTAAGTAGTGTACCTAAAACCCCCTCCCCTCCAGTGGATCAGTGGCTGAGCTGGTACTTGAATGCAGGCCTCCAGAGTCTGAGGCAAAGTCTAAGACGGGGAATTTGCTCCAGTGCAACATGGTCCCTCTTTCCTGTCCTGGGATCCCTTTACTTTTTTTTTTTGCAGTAGGCGGGCCTCTCACTGTTGTGGCCTTTCCCCTTGCGGAGCACAGGCTCCAGACGCGCAGGCTCAACGGCCATGGCTCCCGGGCCCAGCCGCTCTGCGGCATGTGGGATCTTCCCGGACCGAGGCACAAACCCGTGTCCCCTGCATTGGCAGGCGGACTCTTAACCACTGTGCCACCAGGGAAGCCCCCCTTTACTTTCTGAGTTTCATCTGTTGTCATTAGGTTGCAAGTGACAGAAAGGACAGCACAGACTGACCAAAACAGAAAAAGAACTTATCAGCTCTTCCAGTGATATGTTCAAACAGTGTCATGAGACACCAATTTACTTCCCAGTTCTTGGTTCAACTACCTTTGTGGTGGCAACATTCACAAGCAGAATCTTTCCATCAGGTGGTAAGCATGGCCCCCAGCAGTTCTGGGCTTACGTCCCACAACCCCAGCCTGAAAAGAACACCTCTTACTTTTAGTTTCAGTAAAAGTCTCAAGTTTGAGTCTCATTGGTCCAGCTTGGCCATACTCCTGTCCTTGAACCTGGGGCGATTCACACCCTGATTGGCCAGGCCTTGGTCACGTGGGTCTCGAGGTGGTGCTAGCCCTACCCAAACCAACAGGCCCAAGGGCAGAGGAGGGTGGTTCTCCTCTGCAAACCTGGGGTCCTATCATAAGAAAAAAGGGGACCGGAGCTGACCAGATGAATATAATAGCCGCCTATACAAATGAAATAAGAAAACTTTCTTTCAAGTTTGTGAGAATTATTTATGATCATGCTGAGAACATTTCTGGCACACCTTTGGGCCCCTGCATGGGATTTTTTGTTTTCTTGCTGTCCTCGACCTCCATTTGACCCAGCTGTATCCCCTTACCCTTCCCAATCCTCAGCATTCCTCTTCCCTCTTTCTAGCTCTCTTTCCTGAAATCACAGCAGAATCTCAAGAGATCCTAGTACAGAGGAGGAGGCCTTATCAGTCAGGATTGCAAACAGCAGACCCCACCTCTAGCTAAAGGGGGATTTATTTCTCAGCAGGAAGAACAAAGGCTTGAAGCAAAAAGGAGGGTCTTGGAGGGTCCAGGCAGCAGAGACTTTCCAAACATCCTCTCCCAACACTGTCGCTGCTACTGACATGAATACCTCCCACCCCCCAACAACTCTGCCATCTCTCCACCCAAGAGTCTAAGTCCCAGGAGAGAGTGGGTTCCACAGGCCGAGCTTGGGCCACATGACTACCCCTTGCACTGAGACGGGGTGGTTTGGCTTGTATCCCATCAAAGTCACACTGGATGGGGATAAGGTAACTCCCCAGGAGGAAAGATGGCTCCTTCTGCTCACTGGAAGTCAAAGGATGGATACAGGAGGCCAAAGCTCAATGGTGTCCACTCCAGACTCACAAGTGAGTTCTCATGGGGCAATGAAAAGGAACACTTGACTCTTAGAAGGGACAGTGGGCATCTCCTTGGGCCAGAGTAACTGGAAGTCTCCGTCAGCACCTGCTGGGGTCCTCTCCCTCCGTCTGTTGTCACCCTGACTCATGGCCTAGTGTTAGTAGTAGATTAATACCTGCTCCCCCACTTGCAATATTCAGGGTTCAGACTCCATGTATTTTGAGGACAAGCTCTAATTAGCCAGGAACATTGGGATAGAGCCTGCTTGTGGCTGACAGCAAGATAAACATACCTAAATGGCCAAGGTGATTTGCAGTTGGTTTTCATTTTTCTCCTGTAATAAGAGAAGTGATGGCAGGGGTGGGGGCTTGTTATCTCTGGCAGGCCTGATGGATGATGAGCTGTCTCATCCACCAGTGATTGTGGCTCACAGACAGCATGCGGTTTATCACCCATCCCCACCCCAACCCGCCCAAAGTGCTTCCGTGTCCTCATCGGAATCAGCAGCCTGAGAGGATCCAAAGATAAGCTTCACAATATTTCAAAAGTCAGAGTCTCATTCTTTATTATGGGCCTTGAGACATCAAATAATACTCCCTTTAATGTGGTGAGAAGAAGAGGTAAATAAAACATCAAAGAAAATTTTGTAAAAGGAAGAAAAATTCTCCATATTCGTCATCATCCTAACTCTAGCTATTTTCTTTTGTGTGTGTGTGTGTGGTACGCGGGCCTCTCACTGTTGTGGCCTCTCCCGTTGCGGAGCACAGGCTCCGGACGCGCAGGCTCAGCGGCCATGGCTCACGGGCCCAGCCGCTCTGCGGCCTGTGGGATCTTCCCGGACCAGGGCATGAACCCATGTCCCCTGCATCAGCAGGCGGACTCTCAACCACTGCACCACCAGGGAAGCCCTCTAGCTATTTTCATCTGGGTAGACTCCCCTCCCGTGGGATAAAGTGGAAAATCTTTGGAATAACGTAAACCTGAGTTCAAATCCATGTTCCTCTATTTCCTGGCTGTGTAACTTTGAACAAGTCACTTCACCTCTCCGAGCCTTGGTTTCTTTAAACAGGCAGAATACCTTTGACCTCATAGGACTGCATGCATTAAATGAGAAAAAATGTGTGCAGGGCACCCAGGAGTTCGTTCCTACACACAATCTCTTTCTGCTGTCCCCCTCCATATTCATCTCCTCCTCAGCACCCACTGTGTGCTAAGCTCTCTGGGAGATGAACACACTCTGTCCTCAAGGAAAATCCTTCTGTTACATTAACACATGTTAACTTACCAGACTAGCTAGCAAAGAACAGAGAATGAAAGAGTAAACAGGTCAGTGCTGAAGGAGGCAACGAGGGTGGCTTATTCACAGGAAGAACGTTGGATCTAGAGCCTTGTGCCTTCACTGGATGGACTCACCAGGGACCAGCTGGACCCTAGGATGATCACTAGACCCTGTCCCAGACTAAGCCACAGATAGGTGTGCAACGCATGTGCACACTGACCGGTACACCTGGGCACAAACACACATGCATACATGCACACCATACAGACAAGGGCTGCACATATATACATATACATGCTCAAGGTGCACGTGTGATGCAGAGACATGTGCATAAACACATATGTCTATGTGCTCCATGTCACCTAAATGCATCAGATAACACTCTCCAGAACCGCCCACGTGCATCCAGCTCCATGCCAGCTCTGTCGCTGGTGGCATCTCAGCAACCACTGGGCCCTCCCTGAGCACAGGCTCCATTCAGCAAGCTCCAGCTGGGCAGAAAATTGCTCTTTGGAAACAATCTGGACCACACAGATCTGCAATTGGCCTCTCGGCATGAACGTAAGACCTCATAGGGGCACAGGGCCTGGGTTGGTGGGGCTCAAGTCTTCAGCTTGTCAGTCTAGACTGTGAGTGAAGACTCCTGGACTGGACCTGAGCCCAGACAGGACAGACTCTGCCTGGCATCTCACAGCGAGTGGGAAACCTCAACAGTCCCTGGACATTATCCATATCTGGACCATGCTGTTCTGGCGAGGGGAGGGTTGGGGATAAGATGTCTCTGCCCAGGAAGGGAAGAAAAGCAGGTCCTCGAACAGCGTGGGCTCACCTGTTTCCAGTTCTGCTTGTTCCATCCTCCTGCCCAGCCACCTCCAGGAAGCTTTCCCTGATTGCTCTTGCCCTCGGGTCACCTCCAAAACCGCTCCCCACCATGTTTGTTCCTCCTTCTGTCTTGACCCTCTCGTGCGTGTCCAGAGATGATGGAGGGGGTCTGCCTTTGTGCCACCTCAGCTCGAAAGACAGGGCCAGGCAGCTTGTGCTCACTCTCTCTGGGCTGAACGCATTCATTCATGCAGTCAGTCACCCAATAACTCTTTACTAAGTGCCAGCTCTGTGCCAGAAACTGAAAACAGCAGGGAACAAGAAGCTGTCCTCATGAAGCAAGATTCTGGTATGGGAGCCAGACAATACACAAGGGGCAAGGAAATAAATACCCGGTGGCCCTTAAAGGCAAGGAAGAGAAAGTGAGGTGGGCACCTGTTTCAGCCAGGGTAGCCAGAGAAAGCCTTCTGGCAGGTCTTTCATCCAAAGTAACTCCAAGCCTTGTCCAACATGCCATCCCTGACCCTATGGGCTGGATCTATGGCCCCACCCCAGGGCTTCTGAGCACTTGGTACCCTGCAATGCAATCTATGTGGACACATCCTCCTCCCCTCCCAGGCTGCTAATATCTTCAGAACAGTGTTCCTTTCTGGATCCTCTCAGTGACCCTAACACTCAACACATGACCTGCTCAGGAAATGTTTATTAAATGAGCAAATAAATGGATGAATGGATGAATTGATGAATAGGCATTTGCAGTAGGCGCTAAAGATTAAGTAAGTGGCCCACAGGTGGCAAGGGGTAACATGGAGGTGTGAAACTGCACAGCGTATCTGTAAAATGGGTTCCATTGCTTGATGTGGTGGGTGGTGTCTGGATGTGGAATAAAAGGAGAGCTGGCAGGGGAGGAGCTTAGATTGTGCCCAAATTATAAAGGGTCTTGAATGCCAGGCTAAGAATTTAACCCTACAAACAGAGAGAACCATGTAAAGTTTACCCTTCCCTGCATTGTCTACGTGGAGGTGGCACTCAATAAATGTGTATGGAATTGAAGGGTTCTGGACAGAATGGACTGAGGTAGCTCTTCTTTGCCGGCAGCTGGGCAGTGACCAAGGGTGGCTTAAGTGGAATAAAAATAGCAGCTGCCAGAAATCCTCCTGGCACTGAAATACAACTCTTTTCCCATCATGGTGTCTGAAATCCCTCCATAGAGAGTCATTTATTAGGGGCTTAATGTTTTGGGGGAGCTGGGATCCCCAAAGTTTCCAGAAAAGATGATACTCATATTTTATGTTTTTTATTCAATAAAGTGTTTATTGAACATCTACTATATATATCAGGTTCTCTTCTCAGTGCTAGGGATAGAGCAGTGAACAAAATAGACAAGTATTTTTAAGAAGTCATTTATGGGGCTTCCCTGGTGGCACAGTGGTTGGGAATCTGCCTGCCAATGCAGGAGACACGGGTTTGAGCCCTGGTCTGGGAAGATCCCACATGCCGCGGAGCAACTGGGCCCGTGAGCCACAACTACTGAGCCTGCGCCTCTGGAGTCTGTGCTCCGCAACAAGAGAGGCCACGACAGTGAGAGGCCCGCACACCGTGATGAAGAGTGGCCCCTGCTTGCCGCAACTAGAGAAAGTCCTCGCACAGAAACGAAGACCCAACACAGCCAAAAATAAATAAATAAATAAATTTAAAAAATAAAAAGTCATTTATGGATTTTATGATGCATTCCTTAGAAGGTTCTGCTGTATGGTTCTCGTTGTAGAATGCTGGCCTGGTCTTTCTCAACATCGTTTTTGTTGAGCTCAGAGTAGACGATACTCTTTTAATGGCAATTTGCTGTCAACAAAAACAGAACAAGATCCTGGGGGTGGGGTAGGGCGTGAGGTGGAAGGCTGAACCCACTCTGCCAGCCAGAGTTGGGTCATTTCCAGCTCCTTTAGAGAAAACCCTGACCCAGGCAGCGTGAAGGAAAGACACTGGGTAGAACACTGGTCTTGAGGTTGTTGCTAATTCACTGAGGGACTCAGGTATGCCTTTCCCCTCTCTGAGTTTTGGTTTTGTCATCTGTGCAATGGGGACACAGAAGACCTGTGTTGTCTTTTTATGTGGTTTTTTTGGTTTGTTTTTTGGGGTTCTTTTGGCCTCGCTGCATGGCTTGTGGGATATTAGTTCCCCGACCAGGGAATGAACCCAGACCCTCAGCAATGAAAGCGGCAAGTCCTAACCACTGGACCACGAGGGAATTCCCTACCTGCGTTTTAAGAAATAATACAAAGAGATCATAGGTACCCTTTCCCCAGCTTCCCCTAATGGTTAAAATTGTAAAATTATAGTACTATATTCCAGCCACTGATACAATCCACTGAACTTTTTCAGATTTCCCATTTTACTTGTACTCATGTGTGTGCATGTGTACAGACAGTTCTATGCAATTTTATCCTGTGTAGGTTTTTGTATCCACCACGTGGTAGCTTTTTAATTACAGAAAATGGTATCTTTCATATATTCAGTTCTTTCCTTTGTATTCTGCTTTTGCTGTCAAAATAATAAAGGTCCTCTCTTCCCCAAGATCATAAAAATTATCTCAAGGATTCCAGGAAGAAGAGTCCATTTAGTGTCTGTCTTTTCTCCATATAAATTCACTCCAGAAACCTCCCTAATCAGATTCCATTGGAGATTTTTGACCCAGTTGATCAATGAATTTGTTGATGATGAATCCACTGCAAACTTTTCAGTTCTTAATTCAATCATGGATTTATTTCTTTATTCAACAAGTATTTCCAGTATATACCCAGGTGTCCAGCACAGTTCCAGCCCAGGCACACAGCGGGTGTGGGGTGGGGAGAGGGTTGTACACAATAAGAGAAAGGGAGGAAGAGGTCCTTTTAAAGCAGCGACCCAGCCGGACAACAAGTTAGGGTCCTCCTTTCTCTCTCATGGAGCTAAGACTCCAGTCATTACATTGCATATACTTTTCTAACTTGGTTTTTTCTTCATCTGATGACAAAAATGTGCTTGATTTCAAGACCCTGCCTTCCCTGAGTTCCTCTGTCCTCCTCTCTCAAAATCCCTCTGCTCCCTGTTCAGAGATGTCCCACAGATGTTGCAGGGTCTTTATCAACCCTAAGCTGAAGAAGGTCTGAAGCAGCCTCACCCAGCCTACCTTTTCATTTTTTTCATTTTTTAATGAACTTTTAACTTTGAGTGAGGCTGCTTTAAACCCTCCCAGGGACTCAATAGCCCTCCTTCAGGAAGACGTATGTGTGTGTGTTGGGGTGGGTGGCGGTGGTAGCTGTAGGCACTGGGAGTCAGAAATAGCATATAAACTCACCATTATATTACCCCATTATTCATTTTCACAAGCATAGCCATATTAATTTGATAAGTAGCTACAGTTTTGAAATCAAGCACGTTTTTATCATCAGATGAAAAAATAAAGCAAGCTAGAAAAATATATGCAATATATCGACTGGACTCTTAGTTCCATGAGAGAGAGAGGAGGTCCCTAACTTGTTGTCCTGGTGGCTCCCTGTTTTAAAATGTAATTTTTATCATTATTCAGGTATGGTAAGGCCAATAGATCAGGAGACGACTGTCATTGAATTACTCACAGTTCCTAAGAGGGGGGCAGACCACACCATGCAGGGCCGCAAGGGGAAGCACCAGGGTCCATCAGGAGGCAGAGGGACCAGGGAGTGGGGGAAAAGTGGGCAAGAGCCTTTACTGTGGTGTCTCGGGATGGAACAGGTGAAGTGGGGTAAACAGGTTTAGGATTGGCTAGTTTGAATAATACTAGTGAGCTCTGGGGCATCAGGGCTGTCCCTACTGGTCTGGCACCTGACCCTGGGGGATTAGGGCTCTGGATTGGTTAGTTTGTATGTGAAAGGTGTTCTCATGGGGGTTCTTTACTATCTCTAGGAATTGGCTACCCAGGGAGGGGCAGACCCTCCAGAGTCAGCAAGACCCCAGAGGTCAAAACATCAGAAACACATCATTAATACAGTGCCCAAGGTCTTGAACAGTAGGTCCTAGTACCTACTAAGGGCTCAGTGGATGTTTGCTGAAAGAAGGAAGAGAGGGAAGGAGGAAGGGAGGGAGAAAGTTGGTTTGCTGAGGACACCGCAGATGCCTGTACTATCCTCTCTGGTTCCTTGGGCTATGTGGGAACTCCTTCCCCACGCCCCAGCCATCCAGGAACTCTCTTCCTAACAAGCATCTCAGATACCTGATTATAGAAATGCTTCGAATGGGCTCACCAGGGGGCAATGTTCCAGCCACTTCACCCTCCGAGAGGCAGCTTTTCTATCCATCCACGCATCACTCCTTTCCAGTCTCAGACTCACACGAGATTTTGTTGTTTTGTTTTTTGGTGCTGTTTATTGGTTTGTGGATAGGTAATTCTATACTTAGAAAAAATCCAAACACCACTAAGGGCTGCCAGTGAAAGCAAGCCCCCAACTGCCCTCCCCTTCTCCGGCTCCCCAGCTTGCTGGCACTGTACTCTTGCATCCCTCTGGAGGGAGTCTCTGCATAAGAGCATCACGGTCCATCTCCTGCACCATCACACAGGCCATCTCCTATACAAATTGTTCTTTTTTTCACTTAACTTCCCTGGTGGCGCAGTGGTTAAGAATCCGCCTGCCAATGCAGGGCACAGGTTCGAGCCCTGGTCTGGGAGGATCCCACTTGCCACGGAGCAACTAAGCCCGTGTGCCACAACTACTGAGCCTGAGCTCTAGAGCCCGAGACCCACAACTACTGAGCCCACATGCTGCAACTACGGAAGCCCATGTGCCTAGAGCCCATGCTCCGCAACAAGAGAAGACACCCAATGAGAAGCCTGCGCAGCGCAACAAAGAGTAGCCCCCGCTCGCCACAACTAGAGAAAAGCCCGCATGCAGCAACAAAGACACAACGCAGCCAAAAATGTAAATAAATAAATTAAAAATATATATATATATATAATATATATATATATATATATAAATATATATATATATATATATATATATATATATATATATATATCCTGGAGCTTATTCGACATCCACACATGTGACACTGCCTCGTTCTTTTATTTATTTATTTATTTATTTATTTATTTTTGCGGTATGTGGGCCTCTCACTGTTGTGGCCTCTCCCGTTGCGGAACACAGGCTCCGGACGCACAGGCTCAACGGCCATGGCTCACGGACCTAGCCGCTCCGCGGCATGTGGGATCTTCCCAGGCCGGGGCACGAACCCGTGTCCCCTGCATCGGCAGGCGGACTCTCAACCACTGCGCCACCAGGGAAGCCCCCTCGTTCTTTTAAAAGCAGCATAGTACCCCATAGTTCTGGATGGGCCCTAGTTGACTTAAGCAAACCTCTCCTGATTGACAGACAACCAGGCTGTTTGCAGTTCTGGCTTCTATAAATCATGCTGCACTGAATACCCTGTGTATACAACCCATGCACAGGTGTGGGTATCTGTAGGATGAATTCTGGGAAATGGAATTGTCTTGTGGAAGGTACGTATGTGTTAAATTTTCAGGTTGCCAACCAAAGAGATGGTATCGATTTACACCTCCACCACTGTATATGAAAGATAACAAGTCTATGTGTCTGTCTGATTTAATGCTTAGCTAGGATGGCAATTCTTCAAATCCTGGAGTCTGGCTGTGAGATCAAGCCTGGGGACATGAAGTGTGCCTGGGAGTTGGGAAGGTGATCAGGCCATCTCACCAGACCTCAGTTTCCTCATCTAAAAACAAGGAGCAGACTATAGCTGGTGATCTGAAAGTTCCCTTCCACCTTTAGCCTTCAAAGTCTTTCTGCCTCTCCAGGCCTCTGTGTCCAGATCTGTAAATTGGGACTAATAGTCCCTACCTCATTTATCTTGAGAGATAAGGATGATGTAAGGGTGATGTAAGGATGCAGTGAGATGGTGGAGGTACCTGGAAAGTTGGGTGATCTGCCAAGGAAAGGAGTAACAATGAAACACTTTGGGTTTCCTTGTCAAACCACCGGCGTGGCCTGAGACGTACAACAGGTACTGAAAGTTTTAGGCTGAAGACGTATCGTATGGGGAGAGAGAATAATGTTGAGACTGTCCAGAGGTAGGAGATGCCTTCACTGATGTTGTTCGCTCTGCTTGAAATGTGGTTCCCTCTAAGTATGCCTGGCACACTTCTGTCTCTCCAGGAGGGACCAAGGAGCCTGGCACACTGTGGGTGCCCATTAAATGTTTCAGTACGGAGGCTGTGCCTAGTACTAGATGTGGCAACGGTCTCCTCCAACGCATCATCCGACTTTGGGGACTGATTGGTGGACAAGCTCCTCGGCATCTATGCTTTTCTCTTCCCTGTATCCTCTCCCCTCTTTTGCCTGGGTGAGGTAGATCCAAAAAAACTTCTCACCACGGAGTCACCAACTCCAATGTCCCTCCTCCGTGACTAGAGCCACACATTGGAAGTAGAAAGTGGCGGAGAGTGTAGTGACCAGGGTCGGCCAGGCTCAGCTCCAGCTGCCTGTTGTCAGGAGGAAATGCAAGACCACATTTTTCCAAGGGATTTTCAAGAGAAGCCATAAATCCATATTTTTCCTGAGTTCTCCTGGTTTTAAAATGTTGGTTATCCAGATTTTTGTTTTCAAAAACACTGTGGAACTCAAACAAAACCAGCTATGAGCTAGTGGTAGCCCATAGGCCATCAGTTTTGGAACTCTGAAAACTGTCTCCCTCCCCCACTGTACGGATGAGGAAATTTGGCCAGAGAGGGGGAGGCATTTTCCAGAGGTGGCAGAGTCAAGATCAAAGCCCAGGTCCACTTGTCCACTTTCTTCATTTCTCAGTCTCTCCCTTACTCTCCCTCCCTTCGCCGCCTTCTGTCTTGACTGTCTCTGTGTCTTTCGGTCTCTCTGGTGTGTGACTGCTCTGTATCTCTCTCTGTATGCATCTCTCGGTCTCTGTCTCTCTCTATCTCCGATTTTCTCCTGTGTGCATCTTTGTAATTGTGTGATTCTCTCAGCAACTCTCTCTCTGTTCCCTACACGAGTGTTCTCGAAGACCTTCGAAGCTGGGTGCAGAAACCACCCGGCACCAGCCCCCTATTCTGCCGCTTGTGCCTCCTCACTCCCCCTCCCACCCCCCGCCGCCCCCGCAGTCCCCGACCCATATTTCCGGCGGAGCTGGCTGGCAGGCGGGCAGGCGGGCAGGCGGGCGGGCGGGCGGGGTACCCACGGGGCCGGCTGCCGTCAGCGTCCCTTCCCGGCGGCCGCGACCCCTCCCCGCTGACCTCACCCGCGCCGCCGCCTCGCGCAGATATAAGCAGCGGCCCCGCAGGGAAGCTGGCAGCCGGCGTCCCGGGTCCTGCGAGCGCTCCCCGACTCCTGACCTGCCCACTCCAGACCCCAAAACTCCGGATCGGAGCCCAGGATCCCGGACCAGTCCGCGGAGCTCGCGCCGGGCAGGTAACTACCTCCGTCCCTTCTCCCCCGCAGGCCGCGTCTGTAGCCCTGGAAAGGGGGCCCTCCGCCCGCCTTCGGGTGCGCCCCGCGGAAAGCGGCGGCTTTCGAGTCCGGAGCGCGCCCAGGAGGGGCGCTGCGCTCGTACCCCCGGATCTTCCACGGCTCAGGCCGGGGCCCGACGGAGGCACGGCACGGGCACAGTGGTGGCGGTCCCTCCCGGGTGGGCACGCACGTCCCGGCTTCTGCAGCGCTCGCGCAGCGCGTCGCCCCTGCCGGGGGGCCAGCTGGGGCAGCGCTGGGCAGGACATCGGCGGGAGATCTTGGGAGTTAGAATTCGAATCCGGACGTTAGAAACAGAATTTTCGCGGTGGAATCGAATCTCAGCTTTAGAATCTCACTCTCAGCGCTAAAATAGGATTTTAGAGGTGGAATTAACGTTGAAATTAGGGTTTTAGCGTTAGAATTAGATTCGTAGCCTAGCCATAGAATCTTAGCATTAGAAATAGAGTCAGCGTTGCAATCAGAACGTGGTAGAAGGAGTGTTGGAATGAGAGCGTTGCGCTGGGAAACTTGGGGAGAATTTTAGCCTGCAATGCTGCAATTAGCATCCTGGCCGTCGGGCCCGCGCTGCAGTCTTGGTGGTTACACTCCTGGAGAGTCAGCCCCAGCGCTGGCTTCCCCAGCTCCGCGTAGCCTTGAGAAGTGGCGGTGGCGATGGGGCTCCCAAGGCTTCCAGGCTCGCGCAGGCAGAACTGGACTCGGGCAGGCTCTCCAAGCATCCCTACGGGTGAGGACGCCCAGGACCCGAGGCAGACCCTCCGGCTGTCCCCGCCCCCCCGTAAGGTGGCAGGTGGTCCTGCTCCGGAAGGTGTTTGAACGGTTGGTTCCCCCTGGCCTCGGGGTTCCGCTAGGACGGGAAAACGGGCGATAGAATGGGCTGGGAGGGGAGCGCGGCGCACCTATGCTCTCTCCCTGTCCTCCCTACCCCAGGCGCCGCGATGTCCGGCCCTTGGTTTCTGCTTGCCGTGGTTTTGACCCTGACCCTGACCGGTGTCCCCGGCGGCCGCTCACAGCCGGAGGTGGCCCAGCAGGAGGCGGCTATGGCGGCCGAGCAACTGGGCCTGGACGACCTCCTGCGGCAGGCGGAGCCCCTCCTCCTCCTCCGGGAAGACCTCCAGCGACTCCGAGAGGACCAGGAAGATAGCGAATCAGGTGAGGGGCAGGATTGTGTGGGGCTGCGGGTTGAGAGGAGGACGCCCGAGAGGTTTAGGGGAAACTCGGCCGCAAAGGGGAGGGAGCGACTTGGTCATTCAGCCTCTTGCCTTTCAGAAGCTCAGAAACTCCCACTGGCCACACCCTGGGCAGGTGGTGAGTTGACCCTTTCCTGGGACCAGATTCCTTTTCCATCGCAGTATCGGGAATATTTCAGAGGGCAGACCTTCAGTAGGAAAGATTCTGTGCCAGGGAGAGAGAGTCTTTTTGTGTGTGACAGTGTTAATTACTACCTACTAGGCACGCATATGCCTGGCACTGTTCTAAGCACTTCAAACACCTTATCACACGATAGGACCTTCCTAAGCATCAGATAGGTACTGTCATTACCCTCCCACACCCCATTTTACACAGAAGCAAACTGAGGCTCAAATAAGTTAAGTGAGTTGCTTACGGTCACACAGCTAGGGAGTGGCAGAGCTGAGACTGGAACCAGAGGCCATGCCCTTGACCATCTGTGTGAGTGTCTATGTGTCTGGGAGACCTGAGAGGCGGGTGCAAGGCCATGAATCTGGGTGAATGCTGTGGGGATCTGCCTTGACTGGGAGGAAGGCTGAAGTGGGCCTCTAGGGGTCAGGGGGTCCCTCACTGGCCTCTTTCCTTCCCCAGAGTCCCAGATCTTTCAACCGCATTGGCTCTCCAAGCGTCAGCATCCAGGCAAAAGGGGGGAGGAGTCAGAAGAGGGAGTTGAAGAGGAAGAGGAAGAAGGAGGGGCCGTGGGACCCCACAAACGGCAGCACACTGGCCGGCAGGAGGATGTGGCTGCATGGCCAGAGGATATAAGCCAGCAGAAGCGGCAGCACCCTGGCCGGCGCTCCTCCTGGCTTGGGTCCACTTTCACCAAGAGGCAGCACCCAGGCAGACGGCTGGTGGATCCCCAGGCCCAAAGCAGCTGGGAAGAGGAGGAGGAGGAGGGAGAGCTGATGCCTGAGAAACGCCAACATCCAGGAAAGAGGACCCTGGGAAGCCCATGCGGGCCCCGGGGGTCCTGTGGTCAAGCCAGCCTTCTGCTGGGCCTCCTGGATGACCTGAGCAGGGGCCAGGGGGCTGAAGAGAAGCGGCAGCACCCTGGGCGGCGAGCGGCCTAGGCCAGGGAGCCCCTGGAGGAGTGAGCCCCATTTCCTGTAAAATCAACTTGGGGTCTAAGAATGCCTTGAGCCCTGTATGCCCTACCCCTTTGTGACCCCCTTTTTCCCTCCTCCTTAGATGCCTGACCATACACACCTGAGCCCCTGGTATACATACACATCAAACCCCTGGCCTCACCCGCCTACTTCAGGGATGTGAGAAAGCCAGCCTATGAGTTAAAACCTCCTATTACTCCACTCTGCGCCACTGGCAAGGGGGCAGATCCCAGAGTCCCTCTCACCCCCGCCCCTGCAGGCCTGCTCCCCTCCCTAGCCCTGGCTAAGATGACCCTGCTGTGTCTTCTAAGGGATCCCCGGAGTGGGGCAGGGTGCCTCTGGTGTGAACAGGCAGTGAGGGTGGGTGGGATTGAAACCATGATGTCCAAATCCAGCTTCCATCCCTTGCCCATGTGTCAGGGTTTGCCGTGTGTAAACTTCACTCCCAGTATCCGGGTCTCCTCCTCTTCTTGGGCATCCTTTTGTGGGTGGGAAGAGCCCTGACCCACAGCTGTGTTCTGCTTGGGGGAAGCATTGTAGGTGCTGCTGTGCTGTGTGGTGGCTGTGGGAATAAACATGTGCAGGAATTTGTAAACATCACCTTGGAAGTCACGGCTTATATGTAACCCTCTAGGCGCCTTTCCCCTATCAATGATAATAAAACTTGCATCTGGATAATCTTGGTTCGTTGCAGTTCTGTTTCAGCTGGTGTGGGATTTCTCTTTTCAGCATTGAGAGGGGACAGGCTGAGAGTTCCCCAGCTCTGCTGACAAGGGAATCAGGGACCTTGGCAGGGTGAAAGGTCGTCTTCACTGTCCCCATCTCAGAACAAGCTTGGGAGGTGGACTGGAGCTCTGGAGCCCATTTGACACCGGGGGAGACTGAGGCCTGGACGTGAGGAAGGGCTTGCCAGACGACACACAGCTAGCTGAGGTAGAGCCATGGGTGTGAGAGGCAGCTCAGGCCCCTGCCTTGAGTTTGCCTGATTGTTAGAGGGCTGGTGTGGCTCAGGTTTGTAATCGTCATTGTTCTGTGGCAGGAACCAACAGCCTGTGTCATCTGGCAGGCACAATGAGGACAAAGGAACAGGCTGTGGTTGGCAACTCTAACCAGGGACCTTCTGGGGCCAGGCAGGGAGGCAGGCAGGGTGTAGGATAAGAGGGAGTGGTGGAGACTTGGGCTAACATGAAGAGGCCATCTGAAGACACTTGAATCCAAAAACTTTGACATCATGTGAATCAAATAATAATAATAATAGTAACATAGAGCCAACACTTATTATGTGTCAGGCAGTTCTTATGCACTTTACATATATTAATTCTTCTGCCCCTCACAATAATCCTAGGCATTACTATGATTGTGCCAAATTTCCTAACAAGGAAACCAAGGTACAGAAAGGTTAAGCGACTTGTCTGAGGCTGAGTTTGGCTCACTCATTTCCACTTCGCTACCTCTGACTCAAACTCTGAAATTTCCTCAGGCCTTAGACTCTGCATTGGACACCCGCTTTTTGGTGGGCAGATGGGCTATTTGGCTTTTCTGCAAATAGCTTTTGGTCACCCTCTTGGGGAGGGAGGGGAGGGGTTGGAAGAGTGTCTGAGACGCTGCTCCTCTCCTCAGGGAACCACAGTTCAGGTGAGTTGGGGTTGGAGGGAGACTCAGGGCTTATAAAATACACGCACACCCACCATCTCCATTAATCTTCTCAGAAGCCTGCTGAAAAATTGAGCATTTGATGGATATTTCTATTTTCTGATGAGGGACCCGGCACAGAGGTTAGGTGCCCCGAGGTGCCTGAAGGGTAGAGCTGGCCTTTCCTCTAGGCCGTCTGGCTTTCTTCACTGGCACCATCAAGGCAATCAGGGCCCTAGCAGGAAACCCTCTGCTCACAGACTCCCCCTGAAGACAGACGCTCCAATACAGGTAACAGGGGCCACTGATAGAGCACTTCCTGAATGCTCAGTGCTTACAGACACTTTCTCATCCAATCCCATGGCCACCCCAAAAGGCTGTCATGTCCTTCTGAAGTAGAGTTTCAGTTGAGTGTGGAGAAGTGAAGTGCTTGCCCAAGAATACACCCTACCCTCTCCTCCTTCCAAACTTGCTTGGTGTGGCTGCTGTTGTTACCTCCTCAGATATGGGACAATTTGAAGAGTGAGAAGCCCACTCCCCCAGCCATTTAACATTTCCCCTCTGCCCCTGAGAGTGATCAGACCAGTGCAGCATGATGGAAAGGGTCTGGGCATTGGCTTCAGTCCTGGACAAATCATTAAACCAATTTGAGCCTCAGTCTTCCCATCTGTAAAATGGGCACAGTAATCCCTACACCTTTCTGAGTTGTTCAAAGGAGTAAATGAGATGGAGCAATAGGTGTCCAGCTCCAAGCATAGTGCCTAGCACCAAGTAAACCCTTATAAATGGTATCTTTAGCTCTAATGCTCCAAGACCAGAAGGGACTCAAAACTGAGCCTTGCAGACACACTTGTTCCTTCCTTTGTTCATTCTTCAATCACATACACAAAAAAGAAAAAAAGTAAAAACCCAGACACGGGAGCTTTATTGCGAGTTCTTGTCAGGCACTGGGGCTTTATCCTTAAGAAAGTCTGCATGCTGCTCCCCAAATACCTCTGTCCTTCCCCCTCTCACACACATGCCTTTTGCTTGGCCTAGGATGCTGTGGCAGAGATGCTGCACGTGCTTCCTTACATTTCCCAGCCTCCCTTGCAGTTGGCATGGAGTCATATGACTAGTCCTGGCCAATGGGCTGTGAGCTGGAGTGTCAATCTGGGGCTGTGGCAGTTAGAGCCCCTTAACCCTTTTATTCCTGCCAAGGAAGCCTGGGAGGCTACCGGTTGAGAGAGCAGAGCATGTGAGGGAGGGATGCTGAGCCCTGGTGTCACCAGATGGAAGTTAGATCAGACTTCTCACATGGAAGAAACAAACTTGTGTTGTATTAAGTCACTGAGATGTCAGGGTTTCTTTGTTACCACAGCAAAACTTAGCCAATTCTGACTAACACAGATGCCTCCCACCTTGTTCTCTCTTCACTGAAATCCTTCCCATCTTTCCCTTCTCATATGTGTCTACTTTTATCAAAGCTGCCTAAATAAGGGCCTGGCATGAAGTCGGTGCTCAATATATATTTGTTGAATGGATGTTGAAAGCTTCAGGTCACTTCCATTTTAGTTTGCTAGAGTGACTCCCAGCCCTTAAGGGGCTCCCCATCCAGTGGGGAGACAGACGACCACTTCGTAGTTAGCAAAGCATGCAAGGTAGACACAGATGGCAGAACAAATTGGTCTGGCTGGGCAAAGCAGGCTTCCTGGAGGAGGAAACATCCAAGCTGAGTCAAAGGATAAATAAGAGATACGATATTTCAGGGAGAAGGAAAAGCATGAACAAAGGCTCCGTGGGAAGAAATCAGTGTTCTTAGAGTTGTTAACACTGGAAATCTGGGGTGTTTTGGCCCATTCCTTTCCTCCTTCACCCTATCTTCTAGCCCTGATTGCCATCCCTTAGAAGTGTGAGAAAGCAGTGCAGTTTGGGGTGGAATCAGGGAAGCCTTCCAGGGGGAAGGGGCACTTGAGGTGAGCTCTGAAGGATGAAAGAAAAAGGAACATTTTCCTAAGCACTTACTCTGGGGCCAGACATCAGGAAAAGCACTTTTATCCCACTGCCCAGCACATAGTAGGTAATTTGTAAATATCTGTTGAATGAATTAATCACTCATCATAGTCAACTCCAGTTCAGAGAAAAGGAAACTAAGAGAGAAGTAAGGTGACTTTTCTCAGCTCATAAGTCTGAAACTTGGGGGTCGTCTCTATGCCTCTCCTCCCCTAGCATCCAATTTTTACCGTGTCCTATAAATTTTACCTCCTGGATATATCTCAGGTCCACCCATTTTCTCCCAGTTCCTCTGCCACCACCCGGATCCTGGCCACCATCATTTGCTGGCCTCTGGCTTCCACCCTTGTCCCCCAAGCCCATTTTCCACGTAGCAGCCAGAGGGAAGCGGATCTGTCCATGGCAACCACCCTGCTTGAGACCTGTCAGCAGCTTCCATCTCACCTAGAATAAAATCCAAACTCCTTACCATGGCCTGCCCATTCTGTTTCCTGAACACACATCAGGGCCTTTGTCCATGTTGTTCCCTCTGTCTGGAGTCTCCTTTTCTCCTACTCCTCACATTCCCCGGGTCACCTCCTAGGGTGCTTCCTGAACTGTGGAGGTTGGAAAGCAAAAACTGCATTTCCAAGGTTCCCTTGCAGCTAGAGTTTTGGAAGCACAGTAAGGTCTTGTGTGAGATTGGGAAGGCCACTTTGACGATTCCTGCTGGAAAGCAAGGTGATAATGGTTTGTTTCTGCAGCAGCTTCCTGCTGTCTAAACTCCAGCTCTTAAGTATCTAGAGACAGTTGTTGATAGTGGCTTCCTGGTCAGCTTCATAGCTATGGTAGTATGTTATTTTCTCTTTTAAACAACTTTTTTGGGGGTATATTTTACATATCATAAGATTTATTCATTGCAGGAATACAATTCAATGATTTTTAGTAAATTTACCTAGTGGTACAACCATCAGCATAAATCAGTTTTAAAACATTTTCAGACTCCCAATAAAATCCCTGTGTCCATTTACAATTAATCTCTCTCCCCACTCTCAGCCCCAGGCAACTACTAATATACCTTCTCTCTATCAATTTCCCTTTTCTGGATATTTTATACGAACAGAATCTATAATACATGGTCTCTTATGCCTGGCTTTTGCCAATTGGTGTAATGTTTTTGAAGTTCATCCATGATGTAACGTGTTTTGTTACTTTGTTCTTTTTGATTGCTGAATAGTATTCCAAGTAGTGGGTTCTTTTTAAAAGAAATATTTAATTATTTACTTGGCTGTGTCAGGTCTTAGCTGCGGCACGCGGGGATCTTCGTTGCAGCGCACTGGCTCTCTAGTTGCGGCTCACGGGCTTAGTTGCCCCACAGCATGTGGGATTCCCGACAAGGGATCGAACCTGCGTCCCCTGCACTGGAAGGTGGATTCTTAACCACTGGACCATGATGGAAGTCCCCAAGTAGTGGTTTCTTAACTTGATGATTCCAGTGGCAGCCTCCTCATTTCCCAGTTTCCTGACTAGAAAACTGGGAAACAGCTTCCCTGGCAGGGCACTTCTGTGGTATTTTTCTGCAGAACTGCTCCCCAAGCTCTGACAATTTCGTAAGCACTTTATTCCAAGAGTGATATTCAAGATATTCAACAACTGGTACAAGACAGGCATCAGCCAATCAGAGTGCATGTCCAATCAGAATGGACGGATTCTGACAAACCTGTGAGGCCACAGCAGTGCAACTAGCTGAACGCCAGCTCTGTTATGTTAAATTAACTTTTCCACTTAACTTCCCTAGAGCGAGCGATATCTATTTGCTCTGCTGACTCCTGATGATTCACACTAGGTAACTCCTCCTCCTCAGCTGTCATTTCAGACAGCACTTTGTTGGGATGTGGCACTGCGTCTCGCTTCTTCCTTGCAGCTGTCACAGTTTGTAATTATATCTGTCTTAGGCTGGTTCCCCCAGTACCAGAGCCCAAGATGAGGACTTGAGTGCCAGTGGTTTACTTGGAGGGGGATCCCAGGAAGCAATGGTCTCGGAGTGGGGGAGGGATACGGGAAAGGGAAGGAAGTGAATGTAGATGCATTAGTGAGCAGGGTTTCCTTGAGAAACTGTAGAAGAGGCCTCAGTCTCCCACTTGACAGGATGAGGAAGCTGGAGATTTTCTTCTGATTCCCATTGATCAGGGATTGAGGGCTGCTCCTAGGAATGTTAACTCCCTGGCACTTCCAGCTTGCCCCAAGCACTGACCACTAGAGGCCCTTAGGTGAAGAATCTTAGGATGCTCTTGTGTGTACCACAAAGGTGAGCGCTGAGGGGATGGAGTCAGGGACCAGCAGCGTCTGCCAGTCTTCTTGGGCGGTTTTTTCATAAATGCCTCCTCCTTCACCAAACTCTGTGCTCCACGAAGCAGGGACCACTCCTGTACCCCCAGCACCGAGGACAGTGCCGGCCCAGGGCACGTGCTCAGCAAACATTTGTCGAGTGTGTGAATGAAGGTGGAGATGGGATTTGAGATCAGGCCTGCCTGAGCGGGAGCTGGAGAGGCAAACCCAAATGTTGCAGGGTGCTACGCAGTCACTACAAACCTGTGAGCCTGACCTCAAGGATGGCCCGGGAGCTGAGAGCTTGTGTTGTGACCCAGTGTAACATCTGCCCAATTACTCCGCCTTTTAAAATGCCTTAAAGGACATCTAGCAGCCCTCTGCAGGTGCCGGTTTTTACCTCTACACTGTGCCACCAAGAGCCTCCTTTGTGCAGGGACTTTCCACTCACGATTTACACCCCTACTTTACGGGTGAGAGATGCCTGGTTTGGAGAGGTGAGGCAACTCGCCCAAGGCCACACATCTCACGTGGGTGGTCCCACCAGGCTCACCCCAGTTCTGTAGACTCCAAGGCCAGTGGTCTTTTTTCTACCCCTGCTGTCCCCTCGCTCAGGCAGCTTTAAAAGCCGGGGAACATTCTTTCAAGGAGCCGCCTCTCACAAATTCAGTGACGCCTCCTGTCCTGCTTTGCTGTGAACCATCCCGATGTCACGACTTCCTCTGATATGTTCTTTAATTAATTCTCTCTGTGAACCTTATTTTGATTAATTAGATGCAGTCAGAGGACTGGTTTGCTGAGAGACTCAGTTCCTGCTCAGGCCTCTTGGGTGGTGGAACATGTGGGGCTTCTTACCTGAAGGATGTTGGCAATTAGAGCCCATTTCAATCGCCCGGGTATGAGCTAACTGCCTTGGAGAACATCAATTAGCTCAGGGGCTAAACTGTGCTGAGAGTTATGGGTTACCAAGGGGACCTGTGGTCAATGCCAGGATTTAAGTGGCTCTAGTCTTTGGGGATCATCTTTCCTGAATCGCGGCCATGTTCTGGGCCTGGTGATTATCGGCAGGCTGATTAGACCCTGTCCATTGTGGGGAGTGACTTCCTAATCGCCAGCTGCCGAGGGGGAGAGCTTTCCGGCACCGACGCAGGTACACCCTGTTTGACGTGCCACAGGCTGACAGGCCCGTGTCGGGGGTGGTGGCCGCTTTAGGCCTATGGCCAGAGAGGTGGCACAGGGCACATGTCAGGCTCAGTCCGGTGCCCCCTTGGAGGAGTGTGGCGTCTCAGGGCAACCCTGGAGGACATGGAACCCCAGGCCATCCTTGGGAGGTTGAACATTATCTCTGAGGAGATGCCCAACCTAGGAAGAAAAGGGAGCCCCTGCTAGTGCCAGGCTCTGAGCTAATAATCATAACGGTCAGTGTTTATTGAGCGCTTACTATGTGTCAGGCACTGCTCTAACCACTCCACAGGAAGCAGGGCATTCAACCCTCTCAAGGAGAAAACAGAGGCACAGAGAGGCTAGGCCACTTGCCCCACATCTGAGATTTACACCCAGTCAGTCTGCTTCCAAGCTGAACAGCGATGGATAGAATGCGGGCTCTCATGCGACACTGCTCTGATGACCCCTCAGGTCCTAAAACCCTTTCAGGGGAACCACGAGGTTTTCACTTTCCTAACTACATATCTGTGTGAGGCTTTCATATGTTTCAACCAAAATTTAATCTGTTGAGTAAATGCAGAAGCAGATAAGAGAATCCAATTGTCTTCTATTAAGTCAGACAATTAAAAAATTTGTAAAAATGTAAACCAATGCCACTTTTCTCACAAAACTATATTTTCCATGAAAACATTTTAGTTATGTTAACACATCATGGATTTACCAGTTATTTTAAAACAAACAAATGTTTAAAAATTCTCATTTTAATTGCTAATATGGGAAATATCAATAGATATAATCAAAATTCTCTGGGGGGGGGTGTCAATAATTTTTAACTGCATGAAGGGCTGCTGAGAGCAATGAGATTGAGACACACTGATACACACATACTATCTTAAGAAGAGCTGGGGGCTTCCCTGGTGGCGCAGTGGTTGAGAGTCCGCCTGCCGATGAAGGGGACATGGGTTCATGCCCCGCTCCGGGAAGATCCCACATGCCGTGGAGCGGCTGGGCCCGTGAGCCATGGCCGCTGAGCCTGCGCGTCCAGAGCCTGTGCTCCGCAACGGGAGAGGCCACAACGGTGAGAGGCCCACGTACCGCAAAAAAAAAAAAAGAAGAACTGGACTTAGCACTCTTGTGTGTGAGACACTGTTCTAAGGGCTTTATGTATTTTGACCTACTTAGTCTTCACACCCGGGAGGTAACTATTACAATTATCCACATGGGGAAACTGAGGCACAGAGCGGTTAAATCTCTTGCCCCAAGGCCACAACCAAGACAGGGTAGAGCCCAGCTGCCAACCTAGGTCTCCAGGCTCCAGGTCTGAGCTCTTGGCCATGGCTCTGCATCCTACCTCTGGGCAGCATTGCTCACCCTGGCAGGGGGCGTCAGCATGGAGCTCAGGGCTTACTGCTATTAATGGTGTCATTCTAAGTTCCCCATGATAAGGACATTTCTGCACAAAGAGATACAGCGCTTTGCCTGGATCACACAGCCAAGGGGGCAGGGGGGTGCTCCTGACTCCCCAGGTCTGAGCCAGCCCCAGGCCCCACCTCCTCACTGCCCCAACAGTGACCGGCTCAGGGATGGGCCACACCAGGCCGATGAGAGCAGGCTTCAGGGCTTCTGTGGGAACTTTGGTCCAGAGGCTCTCTTTCCCCTCCCAGCTTGCTAAACTGGTAGGCTGTTAGCCTGGGGCTGCAGGAGGCCACCTGGCCAGGGCAAAGCAAGAAACTGGCTGAGAATCTTCACCACTCAGAAAACAGTCAAGCACTGGAGAGACAGACAGATGTCTGGTGACTTTGAGACCCGGATCCAGCCATACCTTACATCCTTGGCCTTTTCGCTTACATGAGCCAATAAATTCCGTTTTTTCTCAAGTCATTTGTGTTTCAAATATAACACAACAAGTTTAACATAATCTATAAATGTCACCCTCTTTGAGCACAGTTTTAAAGACAGCCTGGATGCAGCTCTTCAGAGGTTGGATGTCTGTGCTTCCCTCGAACCCAGTAATTCCTGGCGATTCTATATTTTAAAGATCTCGGGAGATTTCTGGCTGAAGATGGACAGTTGACACACAATTAGCTCCTCTCCTTCCTGAATGAATAATCAAGAATGTTCTAAACCAGCGGTCCCCAATCTTTTTGGCACCAGGCACCGGTTTCGTGGAAGACAATTTTTCCATGGACGGCGGGTGGGGGGCCTGGGGTGGGGTGATTCAGGCGGTAGTACGATGGGAGCGATGGGAAAGCAGCACACGAAGCTTCACTTGCTCACTCGCCCGCCGCTCACCTACTGTTGTGCAGCTCCGTTCCTAACAGGCTGAGGAGTCTGCGGGCCGGGGGCGGTGGTGGGGGACCCCTGATCTAATATTTCAGGAAAATGTGCAAGCTAAACAAGAGACTAAGAGAAACAGAAAAAAATGACCCCAGAGGAAACAGATAATTCTGAAAACAGAAAAGGAGAAATAAGACAAAATACAGCATCCAGGGAATTCCCTGGTGGTCCGGTGGTTAGGACTTGGCGCTTTCACCGCCGTGGCCCAGGTTCAATCCCTGGTTGGGGAACTAAGATCCCGCAAGCCAAGTGGCACGGCCAAAAAAATAAATAAATAAAATAAAATACAGCATCCATAAAACGAGTACAAGATGATACAGAAATGGATCAGTCAGGGAATGAGAAAAAACTCGGAAATTAAAAATATGATTGCTAAACATCCTAGAAATGCATCTTTTTCTTCAATCCCACTACCCCTGCCCTAAACCTAGGGCTGTTCTTCTCCTCCCTTACCTGGTCTGTTGCTGTCTCTATTTCTTCATCTCTTCTGACTGCTGAATATCCTTCTTTTTGGCCAGCAGGGTGATCTTTTAAAAACATGGACTTCATTATATTTCCCTGCTTAAAAACTCTGATGAGTCTTCATTTCCTTCATAATAGAAGTCATTCATGGGACTTCCCTGTGGCGCTGTGGCTAAGACCCCAAATGCAGGGGGCCTGGGTTCGATTACTGGTCAGGGAACTAGATTCCACATGCATGCCGCAACTAAGAGTTTGCATGCCACAACTAAGGAGCCCACGTGCTGTAATTAAGGAGCCTGCCTGCTGCAAATAAGACCCGATGCAGCCAAATAAATAAATAAATAAAAAAAATTTTTTTTAAAGTCATTTATGTCCAGAACGAGTGGCAGACACTCTTAATTGCCTTCTCAACAGACATTTCCCCCATTTCTTCCTGGTCTTGTTCAGGTGTCAAGCAGCCACATGTCTCCAAAGAGGTGACTCTTCATTGGTCTAAGCCAATCATGAAAATTCCATTCTCTTGCCAGTGATCTGTTTAGGGGTGTTTGTGTCACTTAGTGAAATATGAGACGTCAGTGGGGAAAAAATGGGGTCCTTGGAAAAAGGTTTGTTGCTGATGAAACAGATGCACCATGGGAAAAAATAAGCCCTCTTCTTCTGCTTAATGTCATAATGTTCTCAAGTGATATCTGGAACTCTGGCAGCCATTTCATGACCATGAGGGCAAAGCCTGAGATAGAAGTCAACCCACCGGGAATGGCAGAGAGGAAAGATGGGTATATCTGAGTCCCTGACAATGTCATTGAGTCACGTAGAATCAACCAACCCTGGAGGCACCACATCTCCGAACATCTTGTTACGTGGGATAATAAAACTGACTCATTGTTTAAACCACTTCTACTTGGGGCTTCTCTTACTTGTGGCCCAAAGCATCCTAACTGCTATAGAACCTGACATTTTAGCTTCATCATCTGCCACGTCCCAGCTCTCGTGCTCCCCCACCCTTTGCTGTCGCTTGTCTTAGCTGTGCCCTGTCCCCAAACATGCCACACTCTTTCCTGCCTCTAAATCTTTGCCCCCATCATTCTGTCTGCTGGGAATGCCCTTGCCTACTCATCCTTTAGTATCCAGCGACTCAATGACACTACTGCCTCTGGGATGTTCCTAACACCCCTGGTTGGGTTGGATGACCCTCCTCTATGCTTCCAGCTCCCACTTCACACCACTGACCACCAGGGAGCATGTCTATTCCACATTGAAGTGAGAGATCTTTGAGGGGGGGTGAAGAATTGTGTCCCTAGGACTTAGGAAAGATGCTTCTCGTTTCCTCTGCGGTAGGAGGAAATTGCCTCCAAATTTATGCTCGTGTTTATGTGTTTATGTGGTAGAATGAGCTGGTTAAAAGCCAGGCTTTGGAATCCAGCAGACCTGGTTCTGAGTCCGACCTCAACCACTAACCAGCTGTGTGGCTTCCGATGGCTAACAACCTCTCTGTGTCTCAGTCCCCCACCGCCAAGTGGAGACGGCAAAACCTAGGGAGTTGTGAAGATTTAATGAGATGAGGCATGTAAATCATTTAATTTAGGGCCTGACACATAGTAAATTATTCACAAATGCCAGCTCTTGGTATTACCACTTTATTAGTTTGTATTTGTTTTGGTTGGGGGAAGAGTTTTGAGCTTTCATATAATTCTCAAAGGGGTCTGCAATCCAGGAAGGTCAAGAACCGTTGGTTTGGGAATAAAAGGAGCATGGGTCTGCCTGCTGGGGTGGGGATATTATGATAAATGTGCACGTCTCGCCTTTGTAAAGTCCGCCGGGATTGCGCCGTGTGATTGCCTCCGTGGGGTCAGGATGCCCGAGCTAGCCAGGATGAGTCCCCCGCCTTTATCATCCCTCCCCCAAGGCCTCAGTCCCTGTGACCTCAGAGCTCTCCAAATGCCTCATTAGTGCCTGCTGAGAGCAGAGCCAACAAGGGGGGCTGCCGTGGCCTCTGCGGAGCACGCCCCTCGTTAGAGCAGAAGGAAGCAGCAGCTCTGACAGCAGGGTGGGCAGGGCCTGCAGTCCCTTTGTGTCTGGGCCTGATGACTCAGGGAACATCGCATTTCTGAGGACATTATTGTCAGCACAAAGCAGTGGCTTCGGCCCTCTGGACCAGCACTGCTTTTCCCCCACCACGATTCTCCAGCCCACTTTCTAAGCTGCCACAGCTGCAGCACGGAAGCCGCCTTTATAATAAACTAGTTCTTTACTAATTGGTCCTCCTAGTGGCCAAGAGAGGGTGAATCAGAACATGAGGCTGCAGTGAGTGGGGCAGAGACAGGATTCAGACCCCGTGTCTCTGCTCCAAACCCTTGAAGCGGGGGACAGACTTGATGTCAGGCAAACGTCGTGGCTCCTGGTTCTGCCACTTTCCAGCCATGGTGTTAGGCAAATCATTTCTCCTCTCTCTACCCCAGTGTCCTCATCTGTAAGAAGGGGATGAATAATCATACCTGAACCCCTGCTCCCCTACCCTGCAGACAACTCAGTTCACAAGTCAGCTCTGTTCACGTTTCTCTCCTGCTGACATCCCTTAGCAATGCTAACCCCGGCCCTCAGGACACAGGCCAGTTCCTCGGCCTGCCGTTCAAGGCTCTTTGTAAGCCGGACCCTGCCCATTGCTCCTGTCTCAGCACCCACCACCCACCTCATCCAATCACACTGTACAGACCAAATGATTTCTTCCTGCCTCTCTTTTTGAAGTTGGAAAATCCCAACTTCAGACTCAACTCAGGCACCTCCTCCTCCGGGAAGCCTTCTGTGACCTCCTCCCATGTTGCATCACGCAACTCTTCTGGGATCCCACCTGCCAGAGTTAGATAGACCTGGCCCCAGGATCCTGGGGTCCATCTAGAACAGCGCATCTCAAAGTGTGGACCAGCATCATCTGGAAACTTGTGAGAAATGTGATTTCTCAGGCCCCACGCCAGACCTTCTGAATCAAAACTGGGAGCGGGGCCCAGCAATCTATGTTGTAAAAAGCCCTCCAGGGAATTCTGACGCTCAGGTTTGAGAACCACCAGTCTAATCCAGGCCTCTGCAACCTGTTATATTTCGGTGTTTGAAGTGCCTCATGACATGGTCCCGACTCCAGCACCTGCTGCAAGAAGGAGAGGCCCAGGCCGAGCGGTCATCTCCCCAGGGTGCCACCAGCTCATGGAATTGTTACGGACGAGAATTTTCCCCATCACGTCCCCTTCCTCCACTTCCTGAACACCGTCAACCAATTTCAAATTGTAACTTTCTTTTATTGGCAAAGAAGAAATTTCAGCACCTGTCTCATTTATTTCTCATCAGCTTCTCTTCCACCCTAATCCTGCCAGGCTGGGACCTGCTGAGCTTGAGAATCAAACCACCGGTCAGCTGCCTCTTCAGGAAAATGTTGTCAATTTCACGTGGATCCTCTCAGACACACCAAATGTTGTCTGGAAAAATACTTCTTTTCTCCTCTTCTCTTGCCCAACACCCCACCAGTGTGGTTCAGAAAGCTGGGAAGGTCTCAGCAGACCAGATGTTTTCTGCACCAGGTTCTTCTTCCAACAGAAGAGTCATTTCCCTCAATCTAATCCCCTTCCTCCACTTCAGGAATCTGCTAACCTCAAGTTCTTCTTGGTGTCTAACCCAACTCTTTCTTTTTTTTTTTAAATTATTTTATTTTTTTTTATTTTTGGCTGCGTTGGGTCTTCGTTGAGCACACAGGCTTTCTCTAGTTGTGGCGAGCGGGGGCTACTCTTCGTTGCAGTGTGCGGGCTTCTCATTGCAGTGGGTTCTCTTGTTGCGGAGCACGGGCTCTAGGGACACAGGCTTCAGTAGTTGTGGCACACGGACTTAGGTGCTCTGTGGCATGTGGGATCTTCCCAGACCAGGGCTCGAACCCGTGTCCCCTGCATTGGCAGGCAGATTCTTAACCACTGCACCACCAGGGAAGCCCTAACCCAACTCTTCCTTGCTGTCACTGGCTCCAAACCAGCCTGTGATATATAAAGAACAAGTAGTTTTATCTCTGTGTTACAGCTCTGGAAACTAGCAAAGGGCCAGGCACACAGTGAGCACTCAATAAATGTTTTATTTGTTTATAAGATGAGTGAAGGCGGAGATTAATAATAAAATTTGACGATTGAAAATGAACATCTGAGACTTCCCTAGCGGTCCAGTGGTGAAAACTCTGGGCTTCCACTGCAGGGGGCACGGGTTCGATCCCTGGCCGCGGAACGAAGATCCTGCATGCCGCACAGCGCCGCCAAAAACATAAATACATACATATATACATACACACATACGAACGTACCAAAAAAAAAAAAAGCAAATGAACATTTACTCTGCACATTATGTTAAGTGTCTCAGATCTATTCACTCTGCCAACAACTTTACGATGTAGATATTATTTTATTCTCATTTTACGTATGAAGAAACTGAGGCTCAGAGAGATTAAACAACGTGTGTAAGGTCACACAGCAATTTTGTGACAAAACCTGTATTTGAACCCAGGTGAACTAACTGTACAATTTGGGGCTCACTTCCTGGATAGACCCTTGAGTGTTTCTTTTGCATGGGGGCAGCTGTCGAAGGAAGCATCCTGCCTCTGGAGATTTAGGATGAGGAGGGCAAGGCCCGAGGCAGAGACAAATGAGCCCCGTAGTTGTCCTTTTATTATTTTTTATATAAATTTATTTATTTTATTTTTATTTATTTTTGGCTGTGTTGTGTCATTGCTGCTGCGCGTGGGCTTTCTCTAGTTGCGGCGAGCGGGGGCTACTCTTCGTTGCGGTGCACGGGTTTCTCATTGTGGTAGCTTCTCTTGTTGTGGAGCACGGGTTCTAGGCGCGCGGGCTTCAGTAGTTGCAGCATGCGGGCTCAGTAGTTGTGGTGCACGGGCTTAGTTGCTCCGCGGCATGTGGGATCTTCCCGGACCAGGTCTAGAACCCATGTCTCCTGCATTGGCAGGTGGATTCTTAACCACTGCTCCACCAGGGAAGCCCCCCGTAGTTGTCCTTTGATGACAGGCTTCTGAAGCTGGAAGGCGGAAGAGGAGGAGGAGAAAGCTGCCCAGGAGCTGAGAGCAGTGGGGGAGATGCTGGCATCTAGGCAGCTAGTGCCAACAAGTCTGAGAAAAAGGCCCCTTTCCTCGCACAAGGCTGGGGATCCTGTTAGAGCAAAGCTTCACAACCAATGACAAGGGCTTCCCTGGTGGTGCAGTGGTTGAGAATCTGCCTGCTAATGCAGGGGACACGGGTTCGAGCCCTGGTCCGGGAAGATCTCACATGCTGCGGAGCGGCTGGGCCCGTGTGCCACAACTACTGAGCCTGCGCGTCTGGAGCCTGTGCTCCGCAACCAGAGAGGCAGTGACAGTGAGAGGCCCACGCACCGCGATGAAGAGTGGCCCCTGCTTGCCACAACTAGAGAAAGCCCTCGCACAGAAACGAAGACCCAACACAGTCAAAAATTAATTAATTAATTAATTAATTAATTTAAAAAAAACAAACAAACAGTGACAAGCAGCAAAGACAGAGCTTGCCCCCTCCGATGCCTCCCCACCACCCTGGCAAAACAAGTGGCTGTTGAGTTAAGGTGCCTCTTTCTTTCTTTCCCCCAAACCTACCATCATTTTTAATTTTTAAAATTTACTCAAGTAACAAATGTCGACATAAAAAAAAACAAACTACACAATGTAAAAGCTGTGAGTCGAGTTTGTTCAGTGCCTCTCCGAGGACTACAGCCCAGGAGACAGACTCTCAGGCTGAGGAACTGTCCTGAAGAGGTAAGTGGGGAGGCCAGTATATAAGTGATTTTGGTGAAGTGGGTACAGGCAACCGAGCACACATCTCAGTACCAGGACCAGATAGCTTAGTTAATGGTTTTAGTGCTTTCTCAAAGTGTGGGAAGATGCAAGAGTTTAGGTTCATAAAATTTTCTCCTGAAAATATCCAGCTATCTGAAGGCCTGTTCTGCCAGTTTTCCCAGAGCACAGAGAGCCTCATTCCTGATCTCCACCCTGAACTCCTTTCAGGGTGTGTTGAAGGTCAGGGACTGTAGTGGCTAGTGACCTAATCCTTGTAGAGCTGGATGGCAAGCAACATTCTCCAGTTGGCATAAATTAATACATTATTTTTTAATTGTTTTTTTTTAGTTTCTGCTTTATAACAAAGTGAATCAGTCATACATATACATCTGTTCCCACATCCCTTCCCTCATGCATCTCCCTCCCTCCCACCCTCCCCATCCCACCCCTCCAGGCGGTCACAAAGCACCGAGCTGATCTCCCTGTGCTCTGCGGCTGCTTCCCACTATCTATCTACCTTACGTTTGGTCGTGTATATATGTCCATGCCTCTCTTTTGCTTTGTCACAGCTTACCCTTCCCCCTCCCCATATCCTCAAGTCCATTCTCAAGTAGGTCTGTGTCTTTATTCCCGTTTAATACATTATTGTTTAAAAATTCAGGTACATACAGATCTGCAGAGCAAAAATTAGAGTCTCATTTTATAACTCCCCACCTCCCTGCATCCCTCTGAAGAGGTGATCACAGTTCACAGTTTGGAGGTAGCTGGCCCAGGGCATTGCTGCCAGGAAGTGGAGGAGCCTAGGGAGGTAATGAGGAGGGTGTGTGACCCTGTGGCCACTGCTTCATGGTAATCCTCCCAGACTGCTCACAGGTGCCACCATTTCACGGGTAATATCTCCAGACGGACTACAAGCCTGGAGGGATCTGGAGTATCTGGAAGTCACTGCAGAGCACACCGAGGGGTGGCCTTTCAGGTAGGGAGGTGGGGGAAGGTTTTTTTGGTTTTGTTTGTTTGTTTTTTTGCGGTACGCGGGCCTCTCACTGTTGTGGCCTCTCCCGGAGCACAGGCTCCGGACGCGCAGGCTCAGCGGCCATGGCTCACGGGCCCAGCCGCTCCGCGGCATGTGGGATCTTCCCGGACCGGGGCATGAATCTGTATCCCCTGCATTGGCAGGCGGACTCTCAACCACTGTGCCACCAGGGAAGACCCGGGGGAAGGTTTTTAAACATAGATTTTGTTATTATTCAGGTGTGGTGAGGCCCACGGGCCAGGAGACCACAGCCATTAAAAAGAGAGTTTGGGAATTCCCCGTGGTCCAGTGCTTAGGATAGGATACGGTGATTTCACTGCCGAGGGCTTGGGTTCAATCCCTGGTTGGGGAAATAAGAAAAAAAAGAAAGGAAGAAGGAAAGAAAGAAAGAAAAAGAAAGAGAGAGAGAGAGAGAGAGAGAGAGGAAGGAAGGGAAAAAGGAAGGGAGAAAGGAAGAAAGAAGACAGTTTGTTTCCCACAGCTCCTGAGTGGAGGGGACTCACCACTCCATTGCAGGTGGGGACCCAGTAGGAAGCACCAGGCTTGCTGGAAGGCAGAAGGAGGGAAAATGTGGGCAAGAGCCTTTACTGTGGTTTCTGTAGGAAGGAACGGGCGAGGCAGCGTAAGTGGGTTTGAATAATTCCAGTGGGCTCTGGGGAGGAGGGGCTATCCCTAGCTGTCTGGTGCCTGGCCCTGGGGTGCTTAGGGCACGGGGGCTGGGGGGCGGTAGTGGTTCAGGGTATAAGAGCTCCAGAAAGGAGGTGATGGGGGTGTCATCTCTGGATGGGTTAGTTTGCATCTAAAGGTCACTCTCCCAGGTAATCCTTTACTATCTCTAGGAATTGGCTACCCTGGGAGGGACAGCCTCTCCAAAGCCGGCAAGGCCCCAGAGATCAAAGAAAGCATCAGAAATCAGAGAAGGTAAAAGGCACAGGAGGAGCCAGAAACTCTGGGCCTGAGGCTGGTAGGCCAAGGGGGAGGGGCCGCACTTCCAGGGCCTGTGACCAATCCGCCATCTGGGACAGGACGTGCCCCAGAGGGATGTGCTCATTGCCGGCTGTGACTTCCCTCCCGGGGGCAAAAATGCCGAACGTGCTGGGCATATAGTAAACCCTCGGTAAGTGTCAGTTGAAAGGATGCTCCATATGTATACATATAGCTGGTTCATTTCGTTATACAACAGAAACTAATGCAACATTGTAAAGCAATTATACTTCAATAAAGATGCTAATTAGGGCTTCCCTGGTAGCTCAGTGGTTAAGAATCTACCTGCCAATGCAGGGGACATGGGTTCGAGCCCTGGTCCAGGAAGATCCCACATGCCGCAGAGCAACTAAGTCTGTGTGCCACAACTACTGAGCCTGTGCTCTAGAGCACGCGAGCCACAACTCCTGAGCCCACGTGCCACAACTATGGAAGTCCGTGCGCCTAGAGCCCATGCTCCGCAACAAGAGAACCCACTGCAATGAGAAGCCCACACACCGCAAAGAAGAGTAGCCCCTGCTCGCCACAACTAGAGAAAAGCCCGTGCGCAGCAACGAAGACCCAATGCAGCCAAAAATAAATAAATAAAATTTTAAAAATAAATAAAATAAAGAAGTTAATTTAAAAATAAAATAAATAAACTGCTGAAAAAAAAAGAAGAAAGGATACCCATTGAGTCTCTGGAAAGAAACACAAATCCTAGCCTTAGTAGCCCCTGCATTTGCATATTTGCACACATCACATGCGCGCTCACACACACACACGCACTCTCACACCTTGTCTCCTCTTATTTTGCATAAATGTATCATCCCTCTATTCCTCGTCCTCAGCTGCTTTTAGCACCACATGACTGTGCCATTAGAGATATCCCCTGTTCTTTTTAATCACTGCAATGGTTGACGTATGGAGGCACCGTCGTTCATTTTCGCACTCCCCTATTGCTGGATATCTAGGTTACTTTCAGTGCTTCCTGATGACAAACCATGCCGTGATGAGCAGCCTTGTGCAGACGTGAGAGTTTCTGTGGGATAGAACACCTAGAAGGGAAATCTCTAGGACAAAAGTCATGGACAGATACGATTTTGGTAAATTCTGCCAATTGTTCTACAAAAGGCTGTACACAATTTACACTCCCACAAGAGTGCAGGAGATTTGAGAGTACTCATTTCCCTTCACTATTTCCAACACTGGATATTATCAGTCTCTAATATTATTTATTTATTTATTTTTATTTTTGGCTGCATTGGGTCTTTTTTTTTTTTTTTTTTTTTTTTTTTGCGGTATGTGGGCTTCTCACTGTTGTGGCCCCTCCCATTGCGGAGCACAGGCTCCGGACGCACAGGCCCAGCGGCCATGGCTCACGGGCCCAGCCGCTCCGCGGCACGCGGGATCCTCCCAGACCGGGGCACGAACCCGCCTCCCCTGCATCGGCAGGCGGACGCCCAACCACTGCGCCACCAGGGAAGCCCCCTGCATTGGGTCTTTGTTGCTGCACGCGGGCTATCTCTAGTTGCGTCAAGAGGGGGCTGCTCTTCGTTGTGGTGCGTGGGCTTCTCATTGCAGTGGCTTCTCTTGTTGCGGAGCATGGGGTCTAGGTGCACGGGCTTCAGTAGTTGTGTCATGTGGCCTCAGTAGTTGTGGCACACAGGCTTAGTTGCTCTGCAGCATGTGGGATCCTCCCGGACCAGGGATTGAACCCATGTCTCCTGCGTTGGCGGGTGGATTCTTAACCACTGCGCCACCGGGGAAGTTCCTAATATTTTAAAAAATTAACCTATTTCTAGTATGCATTCTACTTGATTCCCAAAGTGGTTCAAGGCAGCTTTTACTCAAAGATATGTGGAGGAAGCATTCTAGAATCGGGCTCAAGTTGTGAGGGCTCTAGAATCAGACCACTTAGGTTCAAATCCCAGTCACAACACTTGAAGGCTGTGTGACCTTGGCAAGTTTCTTAACTTCTCTGTGTGTTGGCTTCTTTGTGATAGGATGAGAAAAAGAGATTGTGGTAGATGGTAGCCATAAAAATGCGCCCCTGAGGTTTCCAAGGATGGGGTGTGTCACTGACTGCCTCAGCTGCCTGCACTGAAGGAAGGACACAAGACACTGCCTCGGAGACCAGGTTCTCATGGGCTGCTTCCAGCAAGTGACTGAGAGAAGCAGGCCCTTCCCAAGGGACAGGACACCCCAAGGGCCTGGTGGCCACACCTTTTACTTCCTCTTTTGACTCGCTTGCCTCTCTTTGCTAAGGACCCTTGTGATTACATTTAGGGCCCACCTGGATAATCCAGAATCATCTCCCCACCTTGAGATCCTCCACTCAATCCTATCTGCAAATTCCTTTGGACACATAAGGTAACAGTCACAGGTTCTGGGCATTTTGGGGGGCCATTATCAGCCAACTGCATTACCCACCTGCCCTCTTTTCCTCTCCTTCCCAAGGGAGTGAGACCTGCGTTGTGGTCGGATGCCTCTCCCAGTTGCCTCCAGGGAAAGTACAGGACGCCCAGTTAAAAGTCGGGTAAACAATGAATAATTTGTTTTAACTCAGCTTCTTGAGCCATTTTATTTTATTTGTTTGTTTTGGCCACACCATGTGGCATGGGGGATCTTAGCTCCCCGACCGGGGATCAAACCCGTGCCCCCTCCAGTGGAAGCCCAGAGTCCTAACCACTGGACTGCCAGAGAAGTCCCTATATTTTTAATAGACATATGCATGGGACATATTGCATAGAACGTACTTCTACTATAAAGTTGTTCATTGTTTCTCTGACATTCAAATTTAAGTAGGTGTCCTGTACTTTTTGTTTGCTCAACCTGGTGACCTTACTCTGGCTCTTTCCCCACATTCCTTCGCAGGGACGGTCGTGCCCTGGCTGAGGCCTGAGGATGCCTACATGTCCCATCTAGAGTGCAGTGGGTGTCTGGGGACTAGAACACCAGGCGTCCCCACCCTGATTCTGTGTCTCTCCTGCCTGGACAGGGCTGGACATTCTCAGCCAAAGTCAGGGCTCTGGCACTGGCGTCTCCATTTTGGACACTTCTTTCTGTTAACCTATTCTGTATCTTTTAAATAATGATTTATTGGGGCTTCCCTGGTGATCCGGTGGTTAAGACTTCGGGCTTCCATTGCAGGGCGGGGTACAGGTTCGGTCCCTGGTCGTGGAACTAAGTTCTGGCATGCCATGTGGTGTGGATCCCCTACAAAAAGATTTATTTTTAAAAGTGAAAAAAAAAAAGTCCAGAAATTCCAGAAGTAGGTACTTTTACTAGTTTCTTGTGTGTTCCTCTGGAGATACTTTAAGCATTTTCAACATCCCTGTGCTGTCCTGGACTTGGGAGTTATCCCCTCCCCTCCTCTCCCTCTCCGTGCAAGCCTGGAAGGCAGCCTCTGTTCCGTGATCCCACATGCCCTGGGTGTCCTCTCTCTGCTCCCTTCCTGGTATGGTGAGTGTGCCCCTGGCTCTGAAGAAAATGATTTGGGGTGGTATATGGCTCAAAGTTTCAATAGTTTAGCTTTTATTTAAATGTGTATTAAAGAAAACAGACTAGTACTTCCAACTCATAATTTCACATCTGCCTAAAATGTGGTTAAAATTTTAAATAAATAAATAAAATTTATTTACCTTGTCTTCAAGGTAAATAACAGGCGATTTGTAAAAGGGGTGAAATTGTACAGGAGGCACAGGGACAGCTCAGAAGCTTGGAAATGCTGCTGCCTATAACAGGTGACTCAAGAAAGTGAGACGGATGCTTCGTGCCTAGAATGAGCCCACCCAGCGGCTGGGAGAGGGAGGCAGAGGTCCTGAGCTGTGATTCTCAGTCTTGGTTGAACATTGGAATCACATGCGAAGTGTTAAAAACCCCAGAGTCCAGGATGCGTTCCAGATCAACCTGAGGGTTCCGGACAAGAATCAGAATTCTTTAAGTCCCACCAGGGACAGGTGAGTGGTTCCCAGAGCTCTCCTCAGTTGGATGCCTCTGTCTGCGAGGGGAACAGAGGCTGCAGGGGTGCCTGGGGCTGAGCAGAGGCAGGAGGGGCGGGGAGGAGGCCGCTGCAGTCATCCAGGCCAGAGATGGTGGTGTGGCAGCGAGGTGGGGAGAACTGGGCATATTCTAGATCCGCTTCAGCGCAAAAGTCCACGGGACTGGCTGATGGATTCCTAGTGGAGTGTGAGAGAAGAGGGGTCAAGACGACTGCAAGGCTTTTGGCTGGAGCACCTGGCTGAACGGAGGTGCCATTTACTCCCATTGACAGGCTGTAGAAAGAATAGATTTGGGGGTGGGGTCCCCGAGAGAAAAGAACCCATGAGCTCCGGTGAAGGCACAGGGATGGTCCAGAACACGCTGTGCGACGTGCCGTCTGAGCTCCATGCTGTCGTCAGCTGCTCAGTCAAGCCCCTGCAAGAGAAAGGGGCCTCACGTTCAGCGGTGCACGGGCTTGGTCGCGGAGCAAGAGGGGGGCTGACTCTCCCGCACCAGGCCACTAGGGCGCTCACCCTCCTCTGCTGGGCAGCAGTGGGTAGCCTCGGAAGGCCTAAGATGGGGACCAGCCCACGCTGGCAACCTGGGCCGTCTGCACGGCTCGACGTGGCCGTATGGCGCCCCCTGGTGGCTGTCTCGGCTCCTCGCAGCCCTCTGCTCACCCTGTACGCATAGCCTACAAAGAGCATGCACTGTGAAAACGTCTCCAACCCAGCGCCCCAGCGCCCCTCCCCAGAGGCAACTACTGCCAGAATTTGCTTCCTTCCAGAGACTCAGCATGCATCCTTTTTTTCCCTTTTTTTTTTGAATTTTATTTATTTTTTTACAGCAGGTTCTTATTAGTTATCTATTTTATACATATTAGTGTATATATGTCAATCCCAATCTCCCAATTCATCCCACCACCACCACCTGCCCTACCACTTTCCCCCCTTGGTGTCCACACGTTTGTTCTCTACATCTGTGTCTCTATTTCTCAGCATGCATCCTTTACGCTGACACTTATCAAGGGTTTACTGTGTGCCAAGCACACGTGGCATTTCTGTCCTCTACCTCTCTTCCCAGGACAGAAGCCAAAAGGCAAATCCTGTCCCTCTCCTGCTCCAAACCCTCCTCTTTCCCCCACCTCACTCAGAGTAAAGGCAGAAGTCGCCATAATAACCATGACCTGCCCTCTCGCCTGGAGCTCTAGGACCCAAGTCCTATCACTGTCTCCCTCGTTCCGTCTGTTCCAGCCACATTGGCCTCTAGTTTTTTAAATTATGGTAAACATATATACATTATATTTATCATTTTAACCCTTTTTTTTTTTTTTTTTTTTTTGCGGTACACGGGCCTCTCACTGTTGTGGCCTCTCCTGTTGCGGAGCACAGGCTCCGGACGCGCAGGCCCAGTGGCCATGGCTCACGGGCCCAGCGGCTCCGCAGCATGCGGGATGCTCCCAGACCGGGGCACGAACCCGCGTCCCCTGCATCGGCAGGCGGACTCCCAACCACTGCGCCACCAGGGAAGCCCAACCCTTTTTAAGTGTACAATTCAGTGGCATTAAATATACTTACAATTTAGTGTAACTAGCACCACTAACTACTCCCAGAACTTTTTCATCACCCCCCAAAAACTCTGCACCCATGAAACTCCCCCTCCTTCCCTGTCCCCAGCCCCTGGTCACCTCTATTCAACTTTCTGTCTCCATGAACTTGCTTAATCTAGGGGCTTCATATAAATGGAATCATACAGAATTTGTCCTTCTGTGTCTGGCTTACTTCACTAAGCACAAAGAATATGGTCCATCCCTGTTATAACATATGTCAAAAATTCATCCCTTTTTATGACTAAATAATATTCCATTGTATGACTAGACCACCTCTTGTTTATCCATTCATCCACTGATGGACACTTGGGTTCTTCCCACCTTTTGGGTACTGTGTACAATGCTGCTATGAGCACGGGTGTTGGCCTCATCATTCTTTTTTCAACCTGCCAGGCGCACCCTGCCTTGAGGACTTTGCACTGGCTATTCCTTCTGCATGGAATGTTTTTCCCCAAGAGATCCATGTGGCTCATTCCTCACTGCCTTCAGTTCTTTCTTCTTCAAACTGTGCCTTCTCAGTGAGGTCTACTCTAAGCACCCTACTAAACACTGTGACTTGGCCTGCCCCATCCCCCCTTTACTCTATTTGTTTCTTTTTTCTATAGCACTCATCACTTTCCAACATACTACATAATGTACTTATTTAGTATATTTATTATTTAGTGTCTGTGTCTGTCCACTAGAATGTCAGCTTCAGGAGGGCAAGAATCACTGTCAGTTTGGTGTATCTCAAGCAACATGTGGACAGGTACTCAATAAATAGTTTATTGAATAAACTTAAAATCTCAATCCTAAGTCAATTCTGAGTTACACATTTCAAACTGGAGGCACAGGTCTAATGTGTTAGATGCTCTACATGCCATACTCTCTTAAATACCTCAAATACTTAAAATACCACATATTATATACAGATTACTTCAATTCTGGGCTGAAATTGGGATTAATTTCTCAACTGCCTGAGCATATATATCTCCAGAGATTTAGGTCAGAGGAATGAGATCTGAAACTGCAGACAACAAGTGTCATTTTTTCCCCAACCTGAGGACCATGTTGACCTTTAATCTCGCCTCTGTCCCTGGGACTGTAGTGCGGGTTGTGTACAGCACAGTCGAGGGGTTGAGTGGGAACAGAAATCCAGGCCTCGCCCCACTCGCCAAGCACAGGGTTTGAGTCCTGGCACAGGGCTACATCTGCTGGAGGGAGGGGGACATCTTTCTCATTCGCCAAAGGTCCCTCTGGGTGGGTGGTGGCTCTGCTTTGTCAAAGGAGATGCCGGTCCATGACCTGCAAATTGGGTGGCCTTGCAGTTCACGTGCCCCCAAGTCAATTCCATATTTCCTACTTTTCAGGTCTGCAGAGGCTGCCACTCCCCACCCCCTCATGGGATTCAATGAATGTGGTTACTATTTAATTCTGTTCTGAGTTCCCATCTGGCAGGGCCATGAGTCTCAAAAATATTGCCACGAACCAGATTGGATCCTCACACCTCCTATGGCACAGCTTGATACAACTGCCAAGGCATTTGAATGACACCCCCCTTCTCTTTATTTAACAAACATTTACTTAGTCCTTCCTGTGTATCAGGCATTGTTCCAGCACTTTCCAAATATCAACCAATTTAATCCTCCAACCTAGGAGGGAGGTACAATCATGATCCCATTTTACTGATGACAAAACGAAAGCTCAGAGAACCTAAGTGACCCACCTGGGATCAGATTACAGGGCTGGGATTCAAATCTAGGTCCACTGGCTCTGGCATCTGACAACTACGATGCTTCACTACCCCTTCAGTTTTTTCTTGTCATTCTTTTCTCCCTCTTTCCCTGCTTGCGTCTCTCTCTTTCTTCCCTTTCCTTCCCTCTGCTTCCTTCCTTCCTTCCTGACCCAGAGCAGCCGTCATCTGCTTCCCCTGGACACCACCCAGACTGGCACAATCTCTGCCGATTCTCCAGACCAGACCCTGCCCTCCTGTGGCCCTGCCAGATCTTCTGTCACGGCTCTCATTTCCCTGTGCCAGTGGACGGGGTGTGCCAGCCCTCAACCCACCCGCTCCCAACCGCAGTGACAGGTGGCAGAGGCCTGGGAACTGGGGCCTGGGCCAGCCTGGAGGGAAGCCAAGTCTTTGGGGAGTTGCATGACGTGCCACACACCCGGCCCTGACGTACAATGCCCACGTCATGAGCTCCCTTTCCTGCTCAGCGATTTCACTGTGATGCCAAAACATTGTGCTGCCCTGGATGGACTTAGACACTAAGGGGCCACGCGGTCAGTGCTTTTTTGAGCAAATGAAATGGTGAATGTGACACTGGCTTTTGTGAAAGTTAGAATGACAGGCAAGATCATGATGGTTTAATAAAAGATTCATCGCCTGACCCCAGACATAGTCCTGCCTGGGAGCATGGCTTGTGCTGGGAATGCTCTGACCCAGGCATGAAATAAGGTGTTTTCATTCCTCAGTCCTGGCTACCAGGACCCAAGGCAGAGGCCAGTAACAAAGGCAGATCTGGGTCTGTTGCTTTGCTTCTGACAGGTTGGCAAGTCTCTTCCTTGTCTGTGCCAGTACACAAGGGGAAGTCCCTGTCCACACCTCCCAACCCTGTAAAGTGAAAAAAATGGGGTCATCAGGTTGAAAAATTAAAAGAGCTTTGGAATCCATTTTATCTGTACAGATGGGAAAACTGAGGCAAAGTAAGGAGATGGGACTTGATCAAAATCACAAAGTAAGAGGCAGCCCGGGCTCTGGACACCTATTTAACTGCCCTTCCACTGGTGATTACCCTCCAAAAGCTCAGTGTTCTCCATGCTGGGAGCCTCATGTCCTTAAACAGAAGGCTATGGAGGCCAAGTGCTACTTGCAGAATCAGTGCTCCTGTCCAGAGTTGGAGTCACTGTTAAGACCACTCCCCATACTCCCCCCACTCCACATAACCTCACTCAGTCTTCACAATCCTATGAGGTGGAAACTATTTTATCCCCATTTTACGGACTGTGATACTAGGAGTCACAGCAGTCAAGTAACACTGCTGGAACATGAATCGAGGTCAGCTTCTGACCCCAAAGCTCAGGATCTTCCGATTATGCTCTCTAGCTCTTCTTCAGGAGTCCAGGCTGGTGCTGAAGGCTGGCACTTAGGCAGAGTACAAGGCAAATAGCTACCAAAAGCTGGGATGAGGTTTTGCCCCTGTATACCCTGGGGTACCCAGGACAGTGCAGAGCATGGACTGGTGCTGACTGAGAAAACTCTCATTTTTTTCAGGTATACTTCACATATACCATTATATCAGTTTCAGGTGTACAACATAATAATTCGATATTTTCATACACTGCAAAATGATCACCACTCTAAGTCTAATTAACATCTGTCACCATATATACTTACGAAAAATTTTTTGTTGTGCTGAGAACTGTTAGGATCTACCCTCTAAGCAACTATCAAATATGCAATACGGGAATGTTAACTTAGTCATCATGCTGCAGACTACAACCACAGGACTTATTTATTTTATAAGTGGAAGTCTGTACATGTTGACACCCTTCCCTCATATCTACCCCCTACCCAGGGAACACCAATCTGTACTCTATATCTAGAGCTTGGTTTTGTGTGTGCCTACGTTTACATTCCACTTATAAGTGACATCAAGTGCTATTTATGTTCCTCTGTCTGACTTCCTTCACGTACCATGCCCATCTCCATGTCCATCCATGTTGCTGGAAAAAGCATTATTTCATTATTTTTCATGGTTAAGTAATATATCATTGTATATATGTACCACATCTTCTTTATAAATCCATCTGTCGACGGACATTTTGGATGCTTCCATGTCTTGGCTATTGTAAATACTGTTGCAGTGAACATCGATGTGCATGTGTCTTTTTGAATTTTGGTGTTTTCTCCGTATATAGGCCCAGGAGTGCAATTGCTTGATCATATGGTAACTCTATTATTAGTTTCTGAGGGAACCTTCATACTGTTCTCCATCGTGGCTGTTATCAGTTTACATTACCAAAAACAGTGAAGGAGACTTCCCTTTACTCCGAGCCCTCTCGCGGATGTACTGTTTGCAGATGTATTAATCATGGCCATATTCACTGGGCCAAAGTGACACCTCTTTGTAGTTTTGATTTCCATTTCTCTAATAATAAGTGATGCTCAGCATGTTCTCATTTGATTTTTTTAAAAAGTGTGCATAAAATTTACTTCTTGAAATTGGATTCCAAAAATTTGGCCCTGATTTGAATTCTTCTTCGATTACCTACCCCCAGTATATTTCTTTTTTTTCTTAATTAACTAATTGATTGCTTAATTTTTGGCTGCGTTGGGTCTTCGTTGCAGTGCGCAGGCTTCTTGAGGTGGTGGTTTCTCCTGTTGCGGAGAATGAGCTCTACGCGTGCCAGCTCTGTAGTTGTGGCTTGCACGCTTAATTGCTCCGCAGCGTGTGGGATCTTCCTGGACCTTGGCTTGAACCCATGTCTCCAGCATTGGCAGGCGGATTCTCAACCACTACGCCACCAGAGAAGTCGCCCCCCAGGACATTTCTTGAGGGCACATGTCATTTATGGCCCCTCAGGCCTTGTGACTCTGCAGTGCCCATAAGCACCGGTTTTCCAGGTGTTGTTATGGGAGATGCCCACAAGGGGGCGGAACTTCTTCAAGTTCAACTGTGGTTACTCGGGTAACCAGAGCCATAGAGAAAGTCGTGTTCCTGGGTTAGGTAAGGGTGGAATGTGCCAGAAGAAACAGCTAAGGGCTGGTGCCTCATTGCTCCGTCGCTTTAACCTTCAGCCCCAGGCAAATCCCAACACCTACGCACAGGACAATGCTGAGGATGCTGTGGTACGGGGTGGGGTGGGGGATTCTGAGGAAGGAGGCTGCTGGTGGGAACCCACCACCAGGAGACTTGGAGACCAGGTGACTTCTCAAAACTCTTCCTGCCGAAAAACTCCACCGGGCTTTGGGTGCACTTGACTTGGTAGAGTTGTACGACGACCCGCCTGGATCTGGAGATGATGGTCCAATCCCCAGAGAACCTGGCACTGCAGGTGCAAGCGGGGCTCATTTGCTGGCCCATCCTCCTTAGGTCATTCAGCTCCTCCACAGTCCAGCCTTGAGACACAAGTCTGCTCAGGTTCCAGGGATGTGATACCAGTCCAGGTCACTGAGGCCTGTGGGGAATATCGTTGGGATTGCTTTTCTTTTTAAGTTTAATTTTATTTTATATAGGGACAAAGTGGATTTACAGTGCTGTGTTTGTGTTGTCTGTACAGCAACATGGTTTGGTTATGTGTATACAGATATCCATTTTTTTCCAATTCTTTTCCCATATAGGTTATAACTGATTGGTGACTAGAGTTCCCTGTGCTAAGCAGTAGGTCCTTGGTAATTGTCGAGTTTACACATACTATTGTGTATTGTTAATCTCAATAATCTAATTTCTCATTCCCTCCCCCCCGCCTCCCTTTCCCCTCAGGTAACCATAAGTTGTTTTCTAAGTTTGTGAGTCTGTTTCTCTTTGGTAAATGTATTCATTTTTATCGCTTGTTAGATCCCACCTCTAATTGGTCTCCTATGCTATTTGTCCTTCTCTGTCTGACGTCCTCCGCTAAGTATGATCATCTCCAGTGCATCCATGTTGCTCTAATTGACATGATTTCATCCTTTTATATGGCTGACTGGTATCCCATTGTATATACGTACCACATCTTCGTTAGCCACTCATGTGTGGAAGGACATTTTGGTTGCTTCCAAGTCTTGACTATTGTATGTCGTGCTGCGAGCAATGTTGGTGTGCATGTGCCTTTTCGCATGATGAGTTTCTCCAGATATAGGCCCAGGAGTGGAATTGCCGGATCACTTGTTCTCTGTAGTATTACGTTTTTTTCTTCAAAAACCTCCATACTGCTGTGCATAGCACCTGTTAGCAATTTACGTTTCCACCAACAGCAGAGGAGGGTTCCGTTTCTTCCACGGCCTCTCCCACACTTATTGTTTGTAGACTTTTTGGTGATGGCCGTTCTGACCACTGCGAGGTGACAGCTCGTTGTAGGTTTGAATTGCGTTTCTTTAAGAATTAGCGATGCTGTGCATCGTTGCAGGTGGTTTTGTTTTAAACGGTGCGAGTACAGTTTCCCTGTCGATATTGGCTGCGTGAAGGTCGACCCTGTCTTCCATTCTTTTTCGATTACCTCCCCAGGATGTTTCCTGAGGGAAGGTGTCCTTTACATCCCAGCCAGTTTTGTGAAGAAGCAGAGGCTTTAAAGTTGTTGTTATGGGAAACGGCCACAAGGCGGCAGCATTTCCTCGTCCCCATCTCTGGTTACTAAGGCTACAGGAGCCTTAGCATAAGTCCTGTTCCTGGGTTGTGAATTCGAGTGGAAGGTGCCAGAAGAATCACCCACGGGCTTGTTTTCCATTGCTTTTTCCCCCTTGCCCTCCCCTCAAATTCAGACTATTCCCTACCCGCCGTGCTGAGGGTGCTGTCACATGTAGACGGAGGACGACTCTAAGGAAGGAGGATGCACGTGGGAACCCCACCAGCGGGACACGTGCAGACCAGGTGACGTTTCGAAGTTCTTCCAGCCCACAAGGCCCACCATTCTTTGGGTGCACTAGGCTTGGCTGAGGTGTAGGAGGGCCCGCCAGGATCTGGAGATTGTGGTCCATGCAGAGAGGACCCGTCACTACAGTCCAAGGGGGCTGCTTTGCTACCACATCCTCTCCAGGTCCCTCAACCCCAGGACAGTTCAGCCTTGGGACCCAGGTCAGCTCAAGCTTTAGAGATGTGAGCCCAGCCCCAGTCACAGAGGCCTGAGGGGTAGAGAGCGGGCCTTTCTTTCTTTTTCTGTGTTTAGTTTTTGTTTTCTGTCGATGTATCTTTGCTTTACAATTATTTCGTGTTGTTTTTAGGTGTCCAGCAACCTGATACAGTTATACATATACACACATGTATACTTTTGTGGATCTTATTCTCGTATAGAGTATATCAGAGTGTTGAGTAGATTTCCCTCTGCTGTACAGTAGGTCCTGGTTGGTTATATGTTTTATACATATTGTAGGATATATGTGAATCACAACGTCCTAACTGATTCCTCCCCCCATACCTGTCCCTTGGTAACCAGCAGTTTGCGCTTCGTTTCAGGTGGTTTTGTTTTAAATGGTGTGAGCACAGTTTCCCTCTCAAATTCGCTGAGTGAAGGTCGGCTCTGTCTTGAATTCTTTTTTTTTTTTTTTTTTTTTTGCGGTACGCGGGCCTCTCACTGCTGTGGCCTCTCACATTGAGGAGCACAGGCTCCGGACGCGCAGGCTCAGCGGCCATGGCTCACGGGCCCAGCTGCTCCGCGGCATGTGGGATCTTCCCAGACCGGGGCACCAACCCGTGTCCCCTGCATCGGCATGTGGACTCTCAACCACTGCGCCACCAGGGAAGCCCTTGAATTCTTTTTCCATTACCTCTCCGAGGATCTCTTTTTAGAGCAGGTGTCATTTACAGCCCCCGCAGGCCTTTTGAATATGAAGTGTCCTTGAGTACCCGTTTTCAAGTTGTTGTTATGGTGGACGTCCACAAGGGGGCAGCACTTCTTCAGGCCCACCTGGTTACTCGGGCAACCAGAGCCATAGAGAAAGTCTTGTTTCCGGGTTGTAGATTAGGGTGGAATATGCCAGAAGAAACAGCTAAGGGCTGGTGCCTCATTGCTGCTTCCCTCTTAACCTTCAACCCTCAGGCAAATCCCAACCCTTGCCACACGGCAGTGCTGAGGATGCTGTCCTTCGTAGGTGGGGGGATTCCGAGGAAGGAGGCTGCTGGTGGGAACCCACAATCAGAAGACTTCGAGACCAGGTGGCTTTTCAGAGCTCTTCCAGCGGGAAGGTCCGCCGGCGTTTGGGTGCACTCGGCTTGGCTGAGCTGCAGCTCGGTCCACCTGGGTCTGTAGGTCGTGGTCCCATCCCCAGGGAAGCTGGCACTGCAGGTGCAAAGGGGGTTCCTTTGCTGGCACATCCTACCCAGGTCCCTCAGCTCCGCCACAGTCCAGACTTGGGACACAAGGCCGTTCGGGCTCCAGGAATTTGATAGTAGCAGAAGTCACGGAGCCCTGTGGAGAATATCGTTCGGATTTCTTTTCTTTTTAAGTTTAATTTTATTTTATATTGGAACAGAGTGGATTTACAGTGTTGTGCTTGTGTTGGCTGTACAGCAACCTGATTCAGTTATACGTATACAGATATCTATTCTTTTTCCGATTCTTTTCCCATATACGTTATAACTGGTTGGTGACTAGAGTTCCCTGTGCTAAGCAGTAGGTCCTTGGTAATTATCGAGTTTACATATATTCGTGTATATATATTCATCCTTCCCTTTCTCGCTCCCTTCCCCGCCCACCTTTCCCGTCTGGTAAGCAGAAGTTGTTTTTTAAGTTTGCGAGTCTGTTTCTCGTTTGTTAATGTGTTCATTTGTGTCGATTGCTAGATTGAACCTCTAAGTGTTGTCATATGCTATTTGTCCTTAACTGTCTGACGTCCTCCACTTCGTGTGATCATCTCCAATCCATGCATGTTGCTGCAGAAGGCATTATTTCATTGCTATTGTGGCGGAGTCATATTCTGTCCTGTATATGTACCCCATCCTCTTTATTCGTCAGTCTGCTTTTGGACCTTTGGTTGCCTCCACGTCTTGGCTCCCGTAAATACTGCCGCAGTGAACAGGGGGTTGATGTGTCTTTTTGAATTTTGGTGTTTCTCCACATAGAGGCCCAAGAGTGGGGTTGCCCGGTGATGTGGTAGCTTTAAGTTTTTTAACAAACCTCCATACTGTTCTCCCCCGTGCCTGGTACCAATTTACCTTCCCAAAACCAGCGCAGGAGTGTTCCCTTTTCTCCATGCCCTGTCTCGCCTTTCTTGTTTGTAGACTTTTTGATGATGGCCCTTCTGATGGGTGTGAGGTGATACCTCGTTTTGATTTTGATCTTACTTTCTGTAATCATTGGCAACGTGGACCTCTTTCCATGTGGTTACAAAACCAAACGAAACTAAACAAAAAGGTGTCTGTTAAATTTCCCTCTTGAAATGGCTTCTGGCAAGTCCTCCGTATCTTGAAATATTTTTCGATTACCTACCCTAGGATGTTCCTTGAGGGTTGCTGTCATTTACAGCCCCTGCAAGCCCTTTGTATATTTAGTGCCGGTAAGCACAGGTTTTGTTTTGTTTTTTTTTAACATCTTTATTGGAGTATAATTGCTTTACAATGGTGTGTTAGTTTCTGCTGTATCACAAAGTGAATCAGCTATACGTATACCTGTATCCCCATACCCCCTCCCTCTTGCGTCTCCCTTCGACCCTCCACAACCCACCCCTCTAGGTTTTCACAGAGCATAGATCTGATCTCCCTGAAGTACCGGTTTTTAAGTTGTTGTTCAAGGAGTTGTACACTAGGCGGCAGCACTTCTTCAGGCCCAAGTCTGGTTACTGGGCAGTCAGCGCCATAGAGAAAGTCCTGTTTCTGGGTTAGCTATTACAGTGGAATGTGCCAGAAGAAAGAGCTAAGGGCTGGCGTCTCATTGCTGCTTCCCCCTTACCCTTCAGCCCCAGGAAAATCCAACCCCGCCCACACGGCAATGCTGAGGATACTGTCGTATGTAGGTGGGGGGGATTCCGAGGAAGGAGGCTGCCGCTGGGAACCCAGCACCAGGAGGCTTGGAGACCTGGTGACTTATCAAAGCTCTTACAGCCGTAAGGTCCACCGGGCTTTGGCTGCACTCGGCTTGGTTGAGCTGTACGACGGCCCGCCTGGATCTGGAGATGGTGGTCCCATCCCCAGGGAACCTGGCTCTGCAGGTGCAAGCGGGGCTCATTTGCTGGCCCATCCTCCCCAGGTCCCTCAGCTCCGCCACAGTCCAGCCTTGGGACACAAGGCTGCTCAGGCTGCAGGGATGTGACACCAGCGCAAGTCACCGAGGCCTGTGAGGAATATCGTTGGGGTTTCTTGTGTGTGTGTGTGTGTGTGTTCCCCACACATTGTTCTTTATCCATTCATCCGTTGGTGGACACTTAGGTTGTTTACATATCTTGGGTACTGTAAGGGATGCTGCAGTAGATAAGAGGATGTAGATACCTCTTTGAATTAGCATTTTCCTGTTCTGCAGATAAACACTCGGAAGCGGATTTAGTGAGTCCTATGTTAGCTCTATTTTTAATTTTTTTGAGGAACCTCCGTGTTTTCCGTAGTGGGTGCAGAAATTTACATTCCCAGCGATAGTCTACATGTGTTCCATTCCCATCCTCCCCAATACATTTCTCTTGTTAACGGCCACTATAACAGTTGTAAAGTGATATCTCATTACAGTCTTGTTTGTATTGGAAAACTTCACAGATTTTCCTGAGCACACTGTACCTGTTTTGGATGTATACTTCCTGTCATTATAAGCCCACTCTCATGCTGTTACATTCCAGACTCCCCACATCTTCCAAGCCTCTCAAATAATTCCTTTACTCTCTAGCGCTCAGGAAGTTTAATTGATTCTAATTAATTTAGAAGTGCATTTGGCGGTGAGGGAGGAGGCATTCAAAACCGTTCGCTGCCTCATTCACTGCGCACCTCGGTCAAGGAGCAAAAAAGCATAGGCTTCAGTTTTCCCATACTTAACAGTGGTGTAGAGAGCAAGGGGCGTGGTTCAACCTCGCTGGCGGAACTACCAGAGACGTCAAAACGTCGCAAAATTACCCAGCCTCGCCTGGCCGGTTTTTCCTGCGCCTGCGCAGAATCCGCCGCTGGCCTGCGCTTGGGGATTCCCTTCTGTCCCCTCGAAGACTTGGCGCTCCTCCGTGGTCCGTTTGCCTTTCTTTCGTTTTAGGCGTCGACGCAGGCGCGACTGTCGAGCGCCGAGCAGTCGATGGAGATGGTGGCCTCGACCGCTTGAGGGGTCGTGGAGGCCCCGAGCTCGTGTCGGAGAACTAGACAGGCCTTCGCGGCTGTGGGACCGGGAAAGGTACACAGGGCTGGGCGTGCCTGCAGGGTTCTTGTCAGAAACCGGGCGGGCGGGCGGGCGGGCCGTGCGGGCGTGGGATCCGTGTGTGGTGGGTGTGACGTGCGTGGTGGGCGCTGGGACTCTCGGGCCGCGCGTCTCGCTCGTGTGCCCGGGGTGCTTTTACTTTGTGGTTGCTTGGGGTTGTGTGAGCTCTGTAGCGTTACGCGGCTGGGGCGGCGGGGGTCTGTCTCCCAGGAGCGTTTTTTGGGTCTTTTGTGGAGGTTTAGACGTTTGGGTTCGGGGTTTGTGTGGTGCCTATGTGAAGTTGTCGTGTGTGCTTTGTGGGGATGAGCCTTTTCACCCACCGCACTGTGGGTGCGGTGATGCGGCGCGTGCACGTCACGTTGAGTTACGTGGAGAGTGGTCGGGCGGCCGGGGGATGTGTGGTGGCTGCGGCGTGTGGCCGGCAGCACTCACGCTGGACGTGGAGTTGCAGGAGATGTGGGTTTTATTTGGATTTTGGACGTGATTTAGGGTGTGAGGGTCTCTCATATATTGTGGATGTGGGGCCTGGCTTGGTGGTTTGTGTTGGGTATTTGGTTATATGATTGTAGGGTTCGTCCGTTCATTCATTTATTCACCCTTGGAGCGTTGTTGAGATTCTCGGTGGTTTGTGCCGAGCACTGACCCGGGGGTTGTGGTGTTGGGAACGAGGACGTGGCTTCTGCTCTCAAACAGCTTACAGGCTGTTGGATTAAGTCGCTTTGTGTACCTGTGATTACAGATTGAGATAAATGCTATGAGGAGAGGTGCAGGGCTGCCCGATGGGAGAATGCGTCAAGCAAGGCATTCTCGAGGAAGTGAGGGTGTCTCGAGATGCGGGGAGTGTGTGTTGGTAGCGTGAGTGCGTGGGAAGGAAGGGGGCTCGGGTGAACGTGAACCACTGGCTGGGAGGGGCCGGGAGCTGCTTTTTCAGCGACCGTCTGGAAAAGGGGCTGAGATCTGAATGTATATAGCCATTGGGCTTTTTAGCTAGAGGAAGAAAACAGGGACCTCGTGTTTCATTTGTTTATTTCCTGGGTCACTGCCACTCTTCAGCTTTGAGGGCTAGGCAGTTCCTTCTCCGTGGCCCTGTTAGCAGGTCCATCCACAGCTCAAAGCTGACGGTCGTACATTCCCCCTCACTTTGTACTGTGGTTTATGGCCTCAGGTTCTTGGGGAGAAACTTTTCTGCTTTTGTGGATTGGTTTTGTCTGCGTTTCCCTGTAGCTGTGCATCTTTCTGAGATGACATTGGAAGTGACTTTGCCGTGTGCCGGATGAAACTGAAAATGTAACTTATTAAGCCCTGAATTGTATAAGCATCAGCTTCTTTTATTTTTGAAGCAGTGAGAGCGTTAGGCTTGCTGGTTTATAAAGTCTAGTAAGTTTATTGGAGAAAAAGTACCCTACAAACGTAAGACACAGAATAGATTTTTCTTTTTGATCACTAGGTTTCTAATGCTCCTCCTTAGACTGAAGCTGGAATTTTGTTTGATTTGGTTTGGTTTGATTTTTAGGGCAGGCGCTATCCCTTTTATATCAGTGCCTTTTTGACAGAGGTGCAAGAGCTCCATATATGTAGTTGAATAAATGGTCAAGGTAAAGAGAGTCAAATAAAAATTTGTGCTTGTTGATAACTATTTCAGACATTTCCCCAGCGGCTAAAGTGGAATACAGATTATGAAGCTGGATCATTGGAATGAATGTTAGTGAATTGCCTTGGTATTGTGTTTACTGTTGAAGTTGTATTTTCCTTTCTTATCTTCAAGAATCTGTGCTTGCCCTTTCACTGAGTTGCCATTGTCCAGTGATGTTCTCATATCTTAGAAAGTTTTGTGTTTTAGTCTTAAGGATTCGAGAAAGCAGTTTGTGTTCTCAAATTTGCACTGAAAAATGTTAAGTACCCTTCCTGAACTGTGAAAAGAACAAGGACAGTTCTCAATTGCTGCTAATTTGCCTGAACTGGTTTCCCCCCACTTCTTTCCTTTCTTAGGACTCCTACTCCAGAGAGGATACCTCATCCAGCGCCATGATGCCACTTCCCCATCACCTGTGTGCTGCTTGGTTAAGCTAACGCTGCGGATCCCTTGTCTCTTGTGGAGGAATCAAGCTGACTCTTGGCATGAGGACCCTGCCTGGCGGGGGTTGAGAGTGACACTGCCATGGCTTCTCTGGATGACCCAGGGGAAGTGAGGGAGGGCTTCCTCTGCCCTTTGTGCTTGAAGGACCTGCAGTCTTTCTATCAGCTGCAGTCACATTACGAGGAAGAGCACTCCGGGGAAGACCGCGATGTCAAAGGGCAAATTAAAAGTAAGGGGCAGGGATTTTCTGCTTACCTCATTCTGTCACTGGGAGCTTTAACTCGTGGGATGGTTTTCATCAGCTACCAGGTTGCCACCGTAATAGGATAAACAATACGAAATTAATAATAATAATAGAGAACATATTTCTAGTGCTTTCCATGTGCCAGGCATTATTCACAATCTTCCAGTGTATTAACTTCATTTAATTCTCACAGTAACTATGTGACTGTGAGCCCCGTCTTACTGATGAGGAGATTAGATACAGAGATAACTTGCCTGAAGCTGCAAAGTGCGGTAGAGCCCGGCTTTGAACCTACTAAGTGTAATTACTGTCCTCTGCTGTCTCTTGCTAGGATGTTTGAATGACCTAACTGCCAGCCTCAGAGGGTTTGGGGTGGAATTCCTTTCCTTTGCTCTGTAAGTGGAGGCACATTGTACACCCATTTACCTGTCACAAATTCAGGCCTTCCTGCCATCCTTACTTCTTCAACTAGACCTTGTCCTCTGCAGCACAGGAAAAGGAAGATTATGGTTGAAATATAAGGAGTTAAACCCAAAAAGCTAAAACTTGGTTTTTGAGCTTCCGAGGACCCTCAGGTCCTGGAGGGTTGCAGAAAGAATTTTTCAAAGTAATTTTTGCTATACAGATTATTCATTTCCCGGACTTTAGATTCTAACCCCTAAGCATGATGCTGGTGCTCTGGAATTCACTTTCCTAGTGATTCAGTTAATAGCTGGCCACATTTCTGAAGGCAATGAGATTAAAAAGGTCTATTGCTCTATTCACAATTCTTTGTTGGGTGGGAGAGAAAGGAATGATCCATGTATTCCTAAGCGGACTCTGGCCTCCACACGTGTGAGTCACATGCCCCTTGTAATCAAAGTCTCACTCCATGTCTCACTTTTCAGTTCAGAAAAAAAGAGTTGTTGAAAGTATTAACATTTATAACTTCTGTCAAAAATATGACAAAGTCAGGGCTTCCCTGGTGGCTCAGTGGTTGAGAGTCTGCCTGCCGATGCAGGGGACACGGGTTTGTGCCCCAGTCCGGGAAGATCCCACATGCCGCAGAGCGGCTGGGCCTGTGAGCCATGGCCGCTGAGCCTGCGAGTCCAGAGCCTGTGCTCCGCAACGGGAGAGGCCACAACAGTGAGAGGCCTGCGTACTGCAAAAAAAAAAAAAAAAAAAAGATGATGTTAGCTAAGGGGCTGGGCTGCAAGCACTAAAGCCTGCTTTTATTAGGAAGGGCATTTCTAATTCTCTGTTTAGTGTCCGTTACAATGGAAGGCTGCAAGAAGGACCTTCTTTGGTTGGCTCAAGCTTTGGTTCTAACTCTAGCATAATCTCTTAAAACTAGCCTCACCATCCCTGACAAGGGCAGGTTATGGGCTACTTTCTCTCCTAACTCACAGTATCTCACATCAGAGGGAAACTATTTATGTATATAGCCCATTGTCTTCCTGATGCCTTCACTAGGCTTACTTTATAGCTACCTTCTGCTATAAAAAAGCCATCCAAACCTTTCAGGAAGGTTTCAGTGTCTAGTCCATTTTGTGTCTAGGACATTTGCCTTATCTGAGATGCATTTTTTTTTTTTTTTTTTTTGCGGTACACGGGCCTCTCACTGTTGTGACCTTTCCCGTTGTGGAGCACAGGCTCTGGACGCGCAGGCTCAGCAGCCATGGCTCACGGGCCTAGCCGCTCCACGGCATGTGGGATCCTCCCGGACCGGGGCACGAACCCGCATCCCTGCATCGGCAGGCGGACTCTCAACCACTGCGCCACCAGGGAAGCCCAGAGATGCATTTTTTTTTTAACAAAGCCTTTTCAGGACACAAGGGCTGTCAGTTGAATTTAACTTTCCTCATTCTCTCTGATCCTCTTAATCAGCCTCTTTTTTAGGAAGCTTGAAATCTGGGAGGCACTCTGGTGTTCATTAAGATTCTGATTCCATTTGTCTTGCTGGAATTTGGGAGGCAAGACCCAAGGCTAGGGAATGACTTACCGGGGGATAGACTATACTATCCATAATGTCCTTGGGACTCCCCTGGTGGCGCAGTGTTTAAGAATCCACCTGCCAATGCAGGGGACATGGGTTCGAGCCCTGGTCCAGGAAGATCCCACATGCGGCGGAGCAACTAAGCCCGAGCGCCACAATTACTGAGCCTGAGCTCTAGAGCCTGCGTGCCACAACTACTGAGCCTGCGTGCCACAACTACTGAGACTGCATTCCTAGAGTCGGTGCTCCACAACAAGAGAAGCCACCACAATGAGAAGCCCGTGCACCGCAATGAAGAGTAGCCCTAGCTCGCCGCAACTAGAGAAAGCCTGAGCGCAGCAACGAAGACCCAATGCAGCCAAATAATAAATAAATAAATAAAAACATAATGTGCTCATATTCCTGCTATTTAGCTCTCTCTCTTTACCTTTAGAGCTCTTGACTTGGCGTTTTTGTCCTCATAGAAGCACATAGTTCCTGTTGTGTACTTCCTTGTCCCCGAGCTGTTACAGTCCTTGAAACTGTTTGTTTTTTTTTTTTGTACGGTACGCCGGCCTCTCACTGTTGTGGCCCCTCCCGTTGCGGAGCACAGGCTCTGGACGCGCAGGCTCAGCAGCCATGGCTCACCGGCCCAGCCGATCTGCGGCATGTGGGATCCTCCCGGACCGGGGCACGAACCCATGTCCCCTGCACCGGCAGGTGGACTCTCAACCACTGCGCCACCAGGGAAGCCCGAAATTCTTTAATTTTGTCTGAAGTGTCTCTTTTATCTTTTATGGCCCTAGGATTTTAGACTAGAGTTAATCATAATAATACTGCTGAAATCACAGTCTGCAGCTTTCTTATGGGACCCCAGACCCAAGAGTTCCCTTCCATACTACATATCTAAAGTACAGATCTTTGAATTCAAGAATCTCTACTTCAGAACCGATTTACTGGTAGGGTTTGCTGATGTTCCTCAGCCTGCAGTTGAGTCTCTCCTTAACTTTATAATTGATTTAAGCAGCAAGATCCCTGTAATGTATATGGGCTGGAGGATGGAATTGGACCAGTAAATGGGATTGTGACAGTGATTCTAGAAGTTTTCCTCCTTCCCTCATATTACTTATGTCCTCAGAAAATGAAAGAACCCTGATACAGGAGAAGCCGTGAAATGCATTGGGACCCTGTTGATAGGTGAAATCTAAGTGCTCTTCCTATAGGACCTTGACTCTCTACTGGGTTATCTTCGTGGATTCATATGGTGTTTGTTCCATTTTTCAAGGTCTTGTCCAGAAGGCTAGGAAAGCAAAGAACAGGCTGTTGAAACGAGAAGGAGATGACCGAGCTGAATCAGGGACCCAAGGATATGAGTCTTTCAGCTATGGAGGGGTTGATCCTTACATGTGGGAACCCCAGGAGCTTGGTAAGAAATTCTTTTCATTCGTTCATTCATTCATTCATTCAGCAAATGTTTATTGAACATCTGTATGTTTTAAGAGTTGGCTGAAGAGACACCAGTAAATCAGAATGGTTGTCAGCTTCTCCTGGACCTTGTGTTCTAGTGGGGGGAGAAAAGGGACAAGAATGAGCTGGGCCTCTGCTTTGTGTTAGGCACTGCATTAAATGCTTTACTTGTGGACTCTCATTTAATCCTTACTGAACTCCATGGGGACCTCCCAGGGTCAGACAGCTAGGAAACTGCTGAACTGGGGTAGGAATCCAGGTCTCTGACATCAGCCCAGGTGCAGTCCATTGACTGGGCTGTCTCTTCTTGTGTAGACATTGATTACCTGCCTACTGAGAAGCACTGGTTCATGCACCTTAATTTTCTGAAGCATGTAATTGTGGTATCATCTACTTACTTTCAAAATTACCATCTTTTCGGGATGATGAAAATGTTCTAAAATTTATTTTGGTGATGGTTGCACAACCCTGTCAATATACTAAAAACCACTGAATTTGTATGCTTTAAATGGTGAATTGTATGTATTTGAATGACAACTCAGTAAAGCTTTTACCAAAAAGATCATGCCACATGGAGCTGAACTAGCTAATCTTACATGTCCTTTAACTGTTGAATGATAGTGATCATTAATATAGTATTTTCTCTCCATGCGATGGGTAAATAATGATTCTTTCGTAGTAGTTTATTATACTTTGTTTTGTTTTGGGGCTGCTCTGCATGGCACGTGGGAGCTTAGTTCCCCAACCAGGGATTGAACCTGCGCCCCCTGCATTGGAAGTGCGGAGTCTTAACCATTGGACTGCCAGGGAAGTCCCATAGTACTTTATTATACTTTGATACTCATTATCTCGTTCACCTTGAACAAAAGCCTTGTGAGGTGGAAAGGGAAGTGATGCTCATTCCATTTATAGATGAGAAAACAGGCTCTAAGAAGGGAAGTGATACTTACCCTGGGGTCATCTACCAAATAGTGCTGCTGCAGGATGTGTCTTTTATTTTATTTTTTAAATAAATTTATTTATTTTATTTACTTTTATTTTTGGCTGCGTTGGGTCTTCGTTGCCGTGCACAGGCTTTCTCTAGTTGCGGCGAGCGGGGCTACTCTTCCTGTGGTGCGCGGGCTTCTCATTGCGGTGGCTTCTCTTGTTGCGGAGCACGGGTTCTAGGCACGCGGGCTTCAGGAGATGTGGCACGTGGGCTCAGTAGTTGTGGCTCGCGGGCTCTAGAGTGCAGCCTCAGTAGTTGTGGGGTACGGGCTTAGTTGCTCTGCAGAATGTGGGATCTTCCCAGACCAGGGATCAAACCCATGTCCCCTGCCTTGGCAGGCCGATTCTTAACCACTGCACCACCAGGGAATCCCAGAATGTGTCTTTTTGGAAGAGGAAAGTCCTAGAATTGCACTATCCAATATGATAGCTACTAACTGTATGTGGCTATTTAAATTTAAATAAATTAAAGTTAAATAAAATTAAAAGTCAGTTCCACAACCACACATTAGCCACATTTTAAGTTATCAGTCTCCATGTGTGGCTAGGGGCTACCATGTTGGAGAGTGGAAAAATTTTATTTTCATTATGGCAGGAGAAAAATGGCTTAAAAATAAGACTATACGCATATATTAGTTATATATGAAAGACAATTAGAAACATGAAGGAGACTTTTCAAGCATATGAATTATTAGCTTTTTGATAGCTTATTTCATGATTGCCAGTGTTAAATTATCAAGGTGATTTACTGATTAACTTGCCTGTTTCAGCAACTGAAGGAAGTCACAAATTACAAAAGGTCAAGTGAATGGCAAATTTTAAAAGTTAATGTGTATTGTCACTCCTAAAAATTCGAAACTAAAATTTAATTAGGTGTTAAAGTTGATTAGGGAAGAAGAAAAGCGTGGATGCTTAAGAGTGTAGCATAAAGATCTAGATATGGTAAAGCAGTGGTCCCCAACCTTTTTGGCACCAGGGACCGGTTTCGAGGAAGACAGTTTTTCCATGGACGGGGGTGGAGGGTGGATGGTTCAGGCGGTAATGTGAGCGATGGGGAGCTGCAGGTGAAGCTTTGCTCGCTCGTCTTCCACTCACCTCCTGCCGTGTGGCATGGGTTGGGGACCCCTGTGGTAAAGTACCTAAATGAATAGGCCATCATTGGGTGGAAGAAATGAACTGAGTGCTGGGAGGGTTGGGGGGGCAGGGCCGGCTTTCAGAAGAGGTGAGATTGAGCAGGTTATATTTCAGATGCACTGAGACAACAGGCTACTTGGTTCCATTTGTGTGAGGAGGTTTGTCCTGGGTCTTGGCTGCTGGACTGAGAAGTTACCAGTTTAACTAGCCCCCTCCAAGGGCATCTATTAGCGTTTACATTTGGGAGGCTATTTTGAGAAGGACTGTTTTTATTCTGATGAAAAACCATATTGTACCAGCTTTGAAAAGTACAGAAAAGTTTGAGATGTTTAAAAATCGCCCATAATGTTACTGCCTTTTTATTTAACAAAAATTCATGTGCCAGGCAGTATTCTAAGGATTTTATAAATTTTAACTTCTTTAGTCCTGATAACAGCCCTGTGGAGTAGGTACTACTGTTTTCCCCATTTTATGGCTGAGTACTCCAAGTTACAGAGAGGTTAAGGAACTTGTGCAAGGTCACATAGTGTGTGGCAGAATTGAAACTTGAGCACAGGCTGGCTCCAGAGTTCAACCTCTGTCCTTAAGGTCTTTCCTATCATACTTTGTGGCCCCAAGGTGACCACAGTTAACATTTTAGCAAATTTCCTTCCATTTGCTTTTCTAGTTTTTTAATTTTTAGTAAGACTCTAATGGACTTCCCTGGCGGTCCAGTGGTTAAGACTCCGCGCTCCCAACATAGGGGGCCCAGGTTCAATCCCTCGTTGGGGAACTAAGATCCCACATGCTGCATGGTGCGGCCGATAGATAGATAGATAAAAAAATAGATAAATATAATAAAATCCTAGAATGTTTGAAATTCAAGGTAGAGAGGCTCCCTCAGGGAAACGACAAGTCGTTTATGTCACCACCTCCCCTCCTAGGTGCTGTGAGAAGCCATCTTTCCGACTTCAAAAAACACCGAGCTGCCAGAATTGACCACTATGTCGTTGAAGTCAATAAATTAATAATCAGGTTAGAGAAGGTAAATCTTTTGTTTTAAAACACTTTTTTTTTGCAAGTATAAATCTTCTGGGGGGAGAATTACATTTCTGTAGCATATGTCTTGTGTATTGTGTATGTCTGATGCTGGCAAGGAAGCGCCCCACCTAGAGCTGTGCTGAGGACGTGGTGGATGGTTCTAGCCTGGGCTGGCTTTACTGAAGGTAGTGGCCCAGGTTGATGACTGGCCACATATCCGGCTTCCCTTTTTCTTCCTATGAAGCCCACTTGGCTGCTGGACAGCCTTTCTGCCTTTAGATCCTTTCCTCGTTTGGGTGTCTCAGGGACAATCACGCAGTGAGGCATAGTGTGTGATACCATGTGATGGCAAACAGAGAGGCTAGTAACCAGGCGTGTGAGGAGTACCCTGCCAGGGCCAGTGTGCAGTGTGGGAACCTCTCGTCCTGTGGTTGGTTTAAGAGTCTGTCTTCAATACCACGATCGCTCTGTTTACTTTAACCCTGGAAATGCTTGTTTTGTATAAGCTGGGTTGTGTGGTGGGCATGGCAGCAACCACACGGGTTCAATTCTTTATGGGTACTTCGTAGGGCAGAAATATGTGACCACTTTCATTGTCCAGGAGGACTGTGGTGAATCGGGGGGTTCCCATTGCTTTCAGTAGCCACCCCACCGTGCCCTTGCCTACCCATGGTTATTGCTTAAGCGGGTAACTGACTATAAAGAGATTGGAATGGGTCATGCGCAGGGAGGTACCTTCTGGATGCAAAGCTAATACTCTATCCCCCACAAAATTGTTTTTGTGACATTTTGGGGTTGGAGACGACAGATAAGACTTGAGCAATGCTGGTGTGCTCATTCCCACTGGATGCTTCTGCCTGTAGAAAGTGTATACACCATCAGATTAATTCTTTCTGGCACTTTTTTCTCCTTGTCAGCTCACTGCATTTGACAGAACAAATACTGAGTCTGCGAAGATCCGAGGTAACTCTACAACTTTGCTCACATTCCTTCTATTCTTTATCTTTCTTCTTGACCAGATCTCCTTTTTAAAATGGCCTACATTTATGATTGTTTGGTTTTTGTTTTGTTCTTCCCAAAGCAATAGAAAAGTCCGTGGTGCCTTGGGTCAACGACCAGGATGTCCCCTTCTGTCCAGACTGTGGGAATAAGTTCAGCATCCGCAACCGCCGCCACCACTGCCGCCTCTGTGGGTCTATTATGTGCAAGAAGTGTATGGAGCTCATCAGCCTTCCCTTGGCAAGTAGGTGATGGGGAGGCGGGCCCTGGACCCTGATCTCCTTTTGAGACTAACTTGTTTACTAATTACCACTGGGTGATTTGGGGGACATTTTAAAAAAATTAATGGCCCATGGGATCTTCATTCATTTACTTGTTTATTCCTTGAAGCCCATTACAGCCTAGGCCCTGTGTTAGGGACCAGTGATTCAATGGTCTGTAACAGAGGTTGGCAAACTTTTCCCATAAAAGATCAGGTAGTAAATATTTCAGGCTTTGTGGGCCACATACGGTTTCTGTCACATTTCTTCTTCTGTTTTTTTTTTTTTTTTGCGTTATGTGGGCCTCTCACTGTTGTGGCCTCTCCCGTTGCGGAGCACAGGCTCCGGACGCACAGGCCCAGCGGCCATGGCTCACGGGCCCAGCCGCTCCGCGGCATGTGGGATCTTCCCAGACCGGGGCACGAACCCGTGTCCCCTGCATCGGCAGGCGGACTCTCAACCACTGCGCCACCAGGGAAGCCCTTCTTCTGTTTTAAACAACCTTTTTGAAGTGTAAAAACCATATGTAGCTTGAGGGCCATACAAAAACAGGCTGGACTTGGCTTGCAGGTTGTTGTTTGCCCACGTCTGGTCTATAAGCATCATCGATTCCTTCAGGGAGTCCAGCATCCAGCAGGGGAGACACACTGACAAACAAGTGCTTTATAAAGAGACAAGTATGATGAGAGAAGTTGTGTCAGGCACGTGGGAGAGTTGACGGTATCTTTTTTTTTTAAATTAATTAATTAATTAATTTATTTATTTTTGGCTGTGTTGGGTCTTCATTGCTGCCAGCGGGCTTTCTCCAATTGCGGCGAGCGGGGGCTACTCTTCGTTGTGGTGCGCAGGCTTTTTTCATTGTGGTGGCTTCTCTTGTTAGGGAGCATGGGCTCTAGGTGCATGGGCTTCAGTAGTTGTGGCTCGCGGGCTCAGTAGTTGTGGCTCGCGGGCTCTAGAGTGCAAGCTCAGTAGTGGTGGCGCATGGGCTTAGTTGCTCCGTGGCATGTGGGATCTTCCCGGACCAGGGCTCGAACCCATATCCCCTGCATTGGCAGGTGGATTCTTAACCACTGCGCCACCGGGGAAGTCCCGAGTTGATGGAATCTTTGTCAGCTCTGCTTGAAGTGGCAGGTGAGGCTTTGCGAGGAGACTGTAGGAGGTGGTCTTAAAATGAACAGCGGGCTAGTCCTTTCCTTTGAGCAAAGAGTCACAGACGGCTCACTGTCATATAGAACAGGCTGTAATGTCGTAATATGAGAGCCACTGAGTGCTGCTGAGGCCGCTGCAGAGGCTGAAGAAGAGTGAGAGTGTGGGTGCTCAGGGTCAGGAGGTGACGTTTGAGAGCAGCCCTGAAACACAGCTGGGCCTGCAGAGCGGTGGGGCAGGCAGGCATCCTGGGGAGAGTGAAGAGCTGGTGCGCAGGCGTGGGGTGTGGCAAGGCCCGGGGAGGGTTAGTAGATGAGCAGGTACAGTAGTTGGGGGTGTGAAACACTGCTTGAGAATGTGGGAATGAGGCTGTAAAGGTTAGGTGGAACCCAGTGGTCCCAATGGTCCAGAGCTTTGAACCTCAGCTGGTTAAAGGTTGCTAAAGCTGATCTCATGGGGTTTTGGCTAATTCTGGGACTTTCGGGGGGATTTTGCAACCCTGGAGAGTTCTGCTGACTCTGCACGTACCGTCGGCTGCAGGATGTCTGGATAACATGGGACAGAAGCAGATGCTTCCTCTGTCGAGCTCTGATGTCCAGCGGGCTCGCATTACCTAGATACTTGCCCTTTCTCCCTGAGGCGACTCCCTGTCTTACCTGATACTTTATAAGCTATGTTTTGGGGACACTCTTCACCCTCCTTCTTTTGAGCTAATTAACTGACATTTACTGGGCAGCTGCTATGAAGTGGCCCTGTTGGGAAAAATATAGGGGTGCAGCTATGAATAAGACAGTTTCTACCCTCAGGATCACAGATTCCTAGGGCAGCTCTGGGGTGTACATAGAGCTATCACTACAGGGAAAAGTGGGAAGTGCTCCACGAGGGGCGACGTAGTAGAAACTGATAGAAAGGCAGATTGTTTTTGCCTCAAGGAATTGGGGGGAGCTTCCGGGAGGATGTGCCATTTGAGCTGAGCTCTGGAAGGGGTAGGAGTCGGGCGTCTGGGCGTGGGGGAAGGCTGTGGAGGGTAGCCCAGGGAGAGCCTGGTTTGTGTCTCAGGCACGGGGCAGATGGAGCCGGGCAGTGGGTGGTAAGGCCAGGTTAGGGGTGGGCTTCAGAGCCTCAGAGACAGACTGTCCGAGGCTGCCTGGCTCTTTGGTGGCTGCACTGGGCGTCCATCCCACCTCAGAGCCGAAGCCCGGGAAGGCAGAGGTGTGGGTGCTTCTCGCCTGTGGGCAGAGCCTGCTCTCGTGCCGCCCCCACCGTTGGATTCTACTGCTGTCGTGGCTGGTGGGGTGATTGGAGGCTGCGGGCTCACTGCTGCCTGTCCTGTGTTGTGCTTTACAGACAAGCTCACCAGTGCCAGCAAGGACTCCCTGAGCACTCATACCAGCCCCAGCCAGTCACCCAACAGTGTCCACGGCTCCCGCCGGGCCAGTATCAGCAGCGTGAGCAGCGTGAGCTCTGTCCTGGACGAGAAGGATGACGACCGGATCCGCTGCTGTACACACTGCAAGGACACACTACTCAAGAGAGAGCAGCAGATCGATGAGAAGGAGCACACCCCTGACATCGTGAAGCTCTACGAGGTGATTCGTGTGTGCCCTTGAGTCTGATTCGAGAGATCTGGCTGTTGGTTATATACATGCCTGCAGATTTTGGAGAACGCTTTGGGAAGTCATTCCCTTGAATCATTTTTAGTTTCTGCCAAAGGGCACTAGCTAGGGCCCTGGGTGAGTCGCAGAGTCACTGGTTATGTTGCAACAAACTTGTTCCCTCGCCCTTCCATGCCCACTTGACAGCGGTGGGTGTGTGTGTGGGGGGGTTAGGGGCTTCTGTGGCCCAGGGGCAGGAGGAGGAAGGGTGGTTGCCATGCAGTGTGGACAAGTTCTGTGGGTGGGCAGGAGCTGGAGCTGGTGGTGAAGAGTGGGCTGGAAGAGTCCTGCCACACTCACTTGGGAGTTTGAGAAACTGCCCAGAGGCTTAGAGCTTCCTCCTTTAAGTCCATTCAAATGCCTCAGCTCTCATTACCACCAGCAACCCTGGAATGCCTTCAGTAGATGCTGCTTTAAAGGAGCAGAGTGTGGTGCCAGAAGCTGGGATTTAGAGTCAGACTGGGTGTGAGCTTGGCTCAGCCTCCTAATGGCCAGGTGAGGCCTTCAAGATGAGAAGGATGAGCCAGGTGGGGGTTGGGCGGGCAGGGAGGTGGTAGGAAACGGGGAGGAGGAAACCAGCCCGGGCATCGGAAGCAGTTTGTGCAAAACTGAGCAGAGAAGGGGTGTGTTCTTCTTTTTTTTTTTTTAATAGATTTTATTTATTTATTTATTTATTTATGGCTGCGTTGGGCTTCATTGCTGCGCGTGGGCTTTCTCTAGTTGCGGCTAGCAGGGGTTACTCTTCATTGTGGTGCGTGGGTTTCTCATTGTGGTGGCTTATCTTGTTGCGGAGCACAGGCTCTAGGCGCACGGTCTTCAGTAGTTGTGGCACGTGGGCTTCAGTAGTTGTGGCTCGCAGGCTCTAGAGCTCAGGCTCAGTAGTTGTGGAGCACGGGCTTAGTTGCTCCGCGGCATGTGGGATCTTCCTGGGCCAGGGCCATGTCCCCTGCATTGTCAGGCGGATTCTTAACCACTGCACCACCAGGGAAGCCCCAAGGAGGGATGTTTTTTTGTCTGATGATCACTGAATGGTCACTGGCAGCAGTTCTGCAGGTCACAGTGGCTGTATTTCTGAAACCACCTTGAAAATACTCAGACTACTAGAAATGGTGTTAATTAAACCCTTGCTGAGTTGCAGATGTAGCCATTGTCCATCCTTTATGCGGAGCTCATGATCTGATAACTCATTTTTGTAAATAGCTGCCGTGCTTTTGGCTTCCTTCTTTTTTGAAATGAGCCCTGGCAGTGCCTTGTGCTGGTATCTGGGGTCACCTGGCAGATAAAGGACCTAGCAACTAATTTCTTTTCTCTACCTTGGTAAACTCAGATGACTTGTGTCCTGGAAGGCCTTGCTCCTCTCAGAAACATCCAGTCAAAAGTTCACCCTCGGGTTTCCCTGGTGGCACAGTGGTTAAGAATCCGCCTGCCAGTGCAGGGGACACGGGTTCGAGCCCTGGTCTGGGAAGATCCCACATGCTGCAGAGCAACTAAGCTCGTGCTCCACAATTACTGAGCCTGTGCTCTAGAGCCTGCGAGCCACAACTACTGAGCCCGCATGCCACAACTATTGAAGCCTGTGCACCTAGAGCCCGTGCTCTGCAACAAGAGAAGCCACCACGATGAGAAGCCCGTGCACCACAACGAAGAGTAGCCGCCATTCGCCACAACTAGAGAAAGCCCGCGCACAGCAACAAAGACCCAACGCAGCCAAAAATAAATAAATAAATTTGTTAAAAAAAAAAAAACATTCACCCTCGCTTTCTTTCCATCCTGCAAGGTTTTCTTGTAGAGTAGGTCTAAATCAGGAAATTGATAACAACAAACAAAACAAAACAACTAAAAACCACTCTCTGCACTTTTTTCATTTTATAAAACTGCACATTTTAAATACATCTCTGTTGATTTAGCATAACCTCTGGGTAGGCTTTTCTGTACCTTGAGAGCACAACTCACCTCTTCTTTTTTGTTCTTAGAAATTACGACTTTGCATGGAGAAAGTTGACCAAAAAGCTCCTGAATACATCAGGATGGCAGCATCATTAAAGTAAGCTATTCCTCTCTGTTTTACTAATTTAGTGGTGACTGTTTTCTGGCATTTTAGGTCAATTCTTTAGTAGGTGAAAATGAAATTCCTAACTCTGCCCAGGCTTTTCTTCTGCCACCGACTGCAGAGAATCTTCGTCATATCTGTATTTCTTTGGGGTGCATGTTGCAGTCCTGTGTAGTCATGTTCAGTCACGTGACCCCAGCTTTTCTGATTGAGCGGGTTTAGGAAGGGCCTTGGACGATAAGCACCACTGCCAAGTGCAGCATCCGGAGGTGAGCAGGGGCACTGTGCCTCATGCTTGTGCCTGGGTAGATGCCACTTCAGGGTGACACTGAGGTGTCAGGGCTGAGAGCAGACATTTCCTTTAGGTCAGGGTTTGGCAGACTTTGGCCCTCGGGCCACATCTAGTGTGCCGTCTCTTCTTTTAAAATTAAGATTTAATTCACACACCATAAAATTCATCCTTTTAAAGTGTACAGTTCAGTGGTTTTCGTACAAGCATCACATCACATTTAGTACAACATTCACAAAATTGTACACCCATCAGCACTGTCTTAATTCTGAAACACTTTCATCACCCTAGTAAGAAACCCCATACCCGTTAGCAGTCCCTGCTCCTTCTCCCTTTCTCTGGCAACCACTAGTCTGCTTTCTGTCTATGGATTTGCCTAGTTTGGATATTTCATGTAAATAGAATCATAGTTATATGATCTATTGTGTTTGACTTTTTTCACATAATGTAAAGTTTTCAAGATTCATCCCTGTTGTAGCATGTGTCAGTGCATCATTTCTTTTGTATGAAGGCACTGTATGGGTAGACCACATTTTGTTTATCCATTAGTCCCTTGGTGAACATTTGGGTTTTTCCACTTTTGGCTCTTGGGAATAATGCTTCTATCAATATTCATGTATAGGTGTTTTGTGGACGTATATTTTATTTCTCTTGGATATATACCTAGGAGTAGAGTTCTTGGGTCATACGGTAACTCTGTGTTTAACTTTTTGAGGAATTGCCTGACAGTTTTCCTAAATGACTGCACCATTTTACATTCCCATCAGCAGTGTATGAGACTTTCAATTTCTCCACATTCTTGCCCACACTTATTATTGTCTCTTGTTTTTTATAAATAAAATGTTATTGGGACACAGCCATGCCCATTTGTTTGATTACTGTAGCTGATTTTGCACTACAGCAGCAGAGTTGAATAGTTACAACAGAGACTCTATGGGCCTCCGTAGCCAGGGGGGAGCTACCATTGCTGAGCGTGTTTCCAGGTGTCTAACTCTTACGCCTCCAAAGACCAGTTCTGAAGTGCTTTAAGTAAGTGCCTTTCAGTCTGTCACTCATTCACTCAGTGGATATTTATCAAGCACGAGTTACGTGCCAAGTGCTGTTCTGGGTGCTGGGGCTGCAGCAATGGACAGTGAAGACAGCTTCATTATCATGGGAGTGCAGACCATAACCAAGTGAACAAGTAACGCACATGATAATAATGCCAGGCATGATAGGTGCTCTGAGGAGAATACAGTTGGTTGATGTGACTGAGACCAGGGCAGTGATTTCAGATTTGGGCCAACCCTGTTATTTTCCACATGACTTGGCATTATCAAGACAAAGTGCAAGTCTTCTTAGTTCTGATCTGATGTTCTTTTTGCAAACTGTGCAGTTAGAGATGATGAAACAACTTTATTGAATCTGCAAATTACAGCACACACCAAGATTTTTCCAGCTAGGGCTGCCTTATAGATGGAAAACAGGTAAACACAGCAGTTCTTTCTGCTTATTTAACTTAAATTGCTGCTGCCTCAGGAAGAGAGTTGGGTGGCCATTGCTGAGGCTGGATTAATAGCTTGGAGATCATTTGAAATGTTTCTCTTCACAGTAAACATTGTTTAAGCTTGTCCCATGTGCTAGTTACTAGGGGTATAAAAATGAAAAGCCATAATCACTGCACTTGGAGTTCAGCAGTCTGGTGGGAATGGCAGACTCGTAAAGGAATAATTCTAAGACCACATAATAACTGTTGCTGTTCCTCTGAGACTGGGGTTAAGCCACCTCTGGCCTTCCCTGATGTCCCCTCCTCCACCCTGGGCAGAGTTACTCCCTCTCACGTCCTTTCTTGAGTTGGAGTCCAAGTGTTTTTCTCACACAGGGAGCAATTGTTTGTGAGACCCAGGAGCATGGGGCAACTGACAGTGCCACGTGGGCCATGGCTTGGATTCCTTGGTCAGCTTTCCTATCATTCCTCCGCTCCCTGGGTAGTCTTTGAGTGAGAAAAGAAAGTGCCTTCTCCTCTTCTGTGGTCTAACCAACTCATTTAGTAAACCACTTCACCCGTCTTACTAGATGCACTGAAATTTTTCAGGGAAAGTAGGCTGAAGTAGATTCAGTCACATTTATTTTGGCAATGAGCTTAGGAGCTGGTCCTCAAAGACCTCGGCACTAGTGTGTCCCTATGTTGTCTGCAAATTAAAAGCAGTTTCTAGTTGGTTAGCACTTATATTTTGAAAAGGAATGAGCACTGCAATATATACAAGAGTCTGAAATGCCACTTGGAGAGAATTAACTGTCTACTCCTCTGTGAGTCCTTTTACACCACACTGTCCGTTCAGTGCGATGACACTTAGATCAAACATCTCTGTGATTTCTCCCTAGTGCTGGAGAGACAACCTACAGTCTGGAACATGCCAATGACCTTCGAGTGGAAGTGCAGAAAGTGTATGAGCTAATAGACGCTTTAAGGTAAGGTCTGTTAGGTGATGTCTTACGTGCTGCCTTGAGTGGAGGAGGTGCTGTGTTAATGAGTGGTGGGCGGCCAGCATACCTGAGCTTACCCAGTCCTGGTGATAGTGGGAGTGTGTGAGGAGGAGGCTGAGGGAGTTGCCAGCTCTGGCACTCAGGGCATCTCAGTAACTTTTGGTTAAGGATTTCTACTGTTCATTATTATTAAAGGAATAGGGGCTGATTGACACCAGCTGTGTGCCAGTCACTGACTACTTCCACACAGAGTAGCTCCTTTATTATACCACAGTTACCCTGTGAGGTAGAGATTAACATCCCCATTTTATAGGGGAAGCTATAAAGAAGTGCTGGAGCTAGAAGAAGTGCTGGAGCCCAGATGGAAACCCAGATTCTTTTCTTCAAGTTGACTGCTGCCTTGTTTTTTTTTTTTTGGCCGTGCTGTGCAGCTTGTGAGATCTTAGTTCCCTGACCAGGGATCGAACCCAGGCCCATGGCAATGAAAGCGCCGAGTCTTAACCACTGGACCACCAGGGGAGTCCCAGTCGCTGCTTTTTAACTGTGGATTGGCTGTTGGGGTTACATCAGCCCTTTGCAGTGTAGGAAGTACTGTGACTCAGAACAGAGATACGGAACCCTTGTCCATCCGTACGTGCAGGACTAGCTACATGGTTTTAGGGTCTGCTACAAAATGAAAATTCAGGTCCCTTGTCCAAAATTAAGGATTGTAAGACAGTGATAGCAGAATATGAAACCAAGCACAGGGCCCTTCTGCTGTGCTGGTCACTCACCCACAACGCTGGCCCTGCACCAGTGGTCAGTGCCTCGATGGCTGAGTGTTTGTCGTTCACGCTGTGCTTGTTTGGGGCCTTGGGTACAGCCAAAGGGTAAGAAATGGGCTTTGCCTGTAAGGACATTTCAGTGGAGTCTCTAACCCATTTCTCTACACATGTTGCTGGCATGCAAGCCTGGTGACTCGGGACTTTTCACCCATGTTTCTGAGGCTGGCAGTGCCTGTTACAGTGATGTGTTTGTTCCAATTCAGTAAGAAGATCTTAACCTTAGACTTGAAGCAGGACCCTCCACCACATCCAAACACTTTACGGCTGCAGAGGATGATCAGATACTCAGCTACGCTTTTTGTGCAGGTAAAGCCATCCTGGGTGGCAGAAACACCACACTCGCCTCCCGTGCTCTTCTACCACTCTGAAGGCAGACTGGGCCAATGGCTTGTTTATTTTCTGTGTGTACATTTATTACTTTTTAAGGTTATAAATGTGTCAGCCATATCTAGAGAAAAATCTGGATGTCAAAGAAAAGTAAATATTCCTTTTAGTCCTATGTCCTTAACACCATCCTGCCTCATTCTGATATATTTTCTTTTTTATTCCATTTGCACTGGTTATATAAAGTAGTTATATATGCTACTTATAGTTATATAAGTAGCATATTTGCAAGTTTAGGCCTTCTTATTGCTGAATTTTATATCATAAGCACTTTTTTTTTTGGCGGTGCCACACGACATGCAGAATTTCTAGTTCCCCAACCAGGGATCGAACCCATGCCCTCCGCAGCAGAAACACCAAGTCTTAATGACTGGAGTGCCAGGGAAGTCCCATAAGAACTTTTTTATGCAGTCCTCAAACAGCTCTTGTTTGAATGACTACAGAATAGTGCTCTGTGTACACCATCCTTTAACTATTCCCCTTTCACTGGGCATTTGATAGATTCCCATTTTTTGCTGTTGAGGATTGCCTGATGGACATACTTGCACATAGCATTTCCTCCTTGGGATAAACTCCAACGGCACTCTTCCTGGGCCATTGGTTTGGAGGAAACAGGTGATTATTCAAGGGCGCACTGGACCTAGGTGGTTGGATCTAAGTTGTTTCTACCTCAGAAAGCCCTTGTGAGAGTCACGGTCAATCCCCTGTGGGGCTCCTGACAGAGATCTAAGCGTCCTGTTGGGTTAGTTTCCCAACATCCTAATGCAGAGAATGAGGCCCTTCCTGCTTTTGATTAGTGGCTGTATTCCACAGTCGTTTGATAAGTGCCTGCTGAGTCCCAGGCAGTGTTCTAGGTTCTGGGTATCCTGCCATGAGTAAAGACAGACATTCCTGTTCTCATAAAGCTTGTATTCTAGAGAGGGGAATAGATAAGAAACAACTAAAAAGTGTAGCTGAAGAGGGTGGAGAGCGCTGTGGAGAAACGTAAAGAGCGTGGGGTTGGGGCTTGGATGGAGGCTTATGGATGTAGACAGGGAGGGCAGGAAAAGACCCCACTGAGAGGGCAAATAACTGGGATGTCTGGTGTTGATCATTTCATCAGGAAAAGGCTGGCCCATTTGGAAGTTGTCTCTGGTCCAATTTCAGCATTAGGTCCTTCCCTGCTCTGCTCATTAACGTGATTGTCCGAGAGTGGGGTAGCTTAGCTTAAGTGGGCTCTCACTAGAGGGCTTCAGGTTCACTTTTTTCCTAAAACGGTTTAAGTGTAAAATTGCCTGTGACCCCTCTGCAGGAAAAGTTGCTTGGTTTGATGTCACTGCCAACCAAAGAACAGTTTGAGGAACTGAAAAAGAAAAGGAAGCAGGAAGTGGAGAGGAAGAAGATCCTGGAGAGACGGGTGAGTGAAGCTCAGGGATGCTGGCGTCCTGGCTTCTTCCCTGCGGCTCCCTTGAGCGCAGAGGCCTCCTCAGGCTCCCAGGAGGTCCTGTGAGGTTGTCGTTAAGTCAGAACCTCTCACTCTCTCTAGTTTGCATTCTCCTTTTGTTCTGTTTCTGGCCTCTCTCATCTTCAGAGGTCAGAATAATTATTTTTCTCTCCAGGTCCTATTTTTCTTTCAGAGGTTCTACTGATTTTCTCCTATCCAGAATACCATAGAGACTGGCAATCCTCCCCCTGGTACAAGCTGCAGAGGACCCAGACACCAGGGAGTTCTTTGTAGAACACTTTGGAATATGCAATATTAAACAGAATAATATGTGTATTTAAGATTGTGTGAGGTTCTAGTGTAGATGAGTGGTAATAGACCTCAGAGATTTAAGACAAGTGCATGGCCAGTGAATCTAAGATTGAGAAAAGCTTATCCCTTAACTTACTGTTATTTGTTATTTTAGTTTTGAAAATCAGGGTTTGTCCCTCCTTCCCTTCTGATAAAAAAGCCTGATTTGATTTTAGTAGTTGGATATCGTAGTCCTGAGGTGGAGAATTGGAGTCTCACTGACACAGGGATAGCGGGACCGCAGAGGGTGGCTGGCGGTGTGGCTCTTGGCCTGGTGACCGTGTTTCTTCTCTTTGGCTTTGGTGTCTCCCCAGGCTGCCCTGGAATCCCAGCGAAGGCTTGAGGAAAGGCGCAGTGACCTGGTGTCTCATGCGACCAACGGGGAGGTGGTGTCCCTTCGCGGAGGCCCTGCCCCGTTGAGAAAGGCTGAGGGCTGGCTCCCGCTCTCAGGAGGTCAGGGGCAGGTCGAAGACTCGGACCCACTCCTCCAGCAGATCCACAACATCACATCCTTTATCAGGCAGGCTAAGGCCGCGGGCCGGATGGATGAAGTGCGTACACTGCAGGAGAACCTGCGCCAACTGCAGGACGAGTATGACCAGCAGCAGACAGAGAAGGCCATTGAGCTGTCCCGGAGGCAGGCTGAGGAGGAGGACCTGCAGCGGGAACAGCTGCAGATGCTGAGGGAACGGGAGCGGGAACGAGAACGGGAGCAGTTCCAGGTGGCATCTCTGCACACGCGGACTCGGTCCCTGGACTTCCGAGAAATCAGGCCTTTTCAGCTGGAGCCAGGCAGAGAGCCTCGCAACCACCTTGCTCATGCCTTGGATCTGGGCTGTTCCCCAGCTCAGAGCAGTGCGGCACCCAAGACCCCTTCACCCAGCTCGGCTCTCGAGCCCATCAGAGTGTGGTCTGGGGCCCCAGCCCTTGGCCAGGAATTCTTCCCCCAGAGCACCACGTCGCAGCACAATGAGGTGCCCTCCCTAAATCCCTTTGATGAGGAAGACCTCTCCAGCCCTGCAGCAGAGGGCACGGCCAGCCCTCCTGCTGCAGAGCCTTTGCTCGGCCCTCCAGCCCATGTCCTCAAGGAGTACAATCCTTTTGAGGAAGAGGAGGAAGAGGAGGCAGTGGCAGGGAATCCCTTCACTAGCCCAGACAGCCCAGCCCCCAGCCCCTTTGACGAGGAAGATGGGCATCCCCCTCAGAGACCCTCAGGCCCTCCTGTTCCTGGCAGCCCCTTCGAGGAGGCCCCCTGTACTAACCCGTTCGAGGTGGACAGTGAGAGCGGGCAGGAGGGCGAGGAGCCCATAGAGGAGGAGCTGCTCCTCCAGCAGATCGACAACATCAAGGCGTACATCTTCGATGCCAAGCAGTGCGGCCGCCTGGACGAGGTGGAGGTGCTGACGGAGAACCTGAGGGAGCTGAAGCACACCCTGGCCAAACAGAAGGGGGGCGCCGACTGAGCGTGGTGGGCAGGGCGCCTCTGGGGCCTGGCAGGAGCCGGGGGAGCAGGAGGGAGGGCTGCTGGGGTTGCTGGAGAAGGAGGAAGGGCGGGATTTAAGCTGCACATAGGTCGGGGGGGGGAGGAATCTGCTGTTTCGTGCTGTGCACTTGGAGCTTTTTCCATGATAGTTGAATAAAATGGGAACTAGAACAGGAAGAATCAGCATGCATTTGCTGTTTTTCCTGTTTTTTTTTTTTTATATATATAATTGGGTTTTCCCTTTAGAAGGGAATTTAAAACTTCACTGCAGAGATATAACTAAGCGCAGTTCTGTTGGGCCCTGGGCAGAAATGGCTACTTTGTACCTCTTGCATCCATTTGCTCCTGCCCAGTGTTTGGTCATTATGCAGTATTATAGGGCAGCCTTATATAGGGCCCTTCCTTTAGCCGAGACAGACAAGATAAGAGTCCTGTAAATTGTACTCGGCTCTGGAGGCAGTCTGTCCCCATTAGGGTATTATGCTCCTTTTACCTGGGACTTCCACTGCCCTACTGGGCACATTCTGCCTGTGCAATGGAAGGGGGAGGTCTTGCTATGAAGGCAGTAGTTTAGACCCAGGAAAGCCCAGCACCTCTTCTTAAGAGTGGGTAATGGTGGTGAGGTTTCACCAGGGTCTGTTTCCCTCTTTGACTTCTTGTTTGTCTCTTTCAGGAAGTTAAACTCCCAGTGCAGGGGTACCACTGTGAGTCTGATAATGAGCTTTTTACAAAACAGGAGTGGGTAACTTTTTGGTTGATGGAGGTTGGTATAATTTCGGAGAAGAGAGTCTATCCAAGTGTGGCTCTGTGGAACTGAATGACCGCTGGGACAGTTGTCTGTCCCCAGAGGAAGCTTCCTCTAGAGCTTTGGCAAAATAACTCTGAGCTGGGCTTTTTCAGACTTTTTCATAGTTTAGGATTGGTGACCAGGAAGCTCTTGTGGAACACTGTCAGAAGAGTTAAAGCTCCCCTGAGTCAGAAGGTCAATTAAAATAACTTCCAAGGCTACTTGGTGAGCCTTCTTCCCTTTTGGTTCATCTTGTGCTGACCGTGGACACTGGTGAGATATTTTTTTACCAATGTTTAGTATTAAGAAACTGAAATGGGGAATTCCCTGATGGTTCAGTGGTTAGGACTTGGCGCTTTCATTGCTGAGGGCACGGGTTCAATCCCTGATCAGGGAACTAAGATCCTGCACAGTGCGCCACGTGGCTGGGAAAAAAAAAAAGAAACAAATGTTTGAAAGAGGCACAACCCAGGATCATTTTGGTAGAATCGCAGTACTTGAACTCTTCACCAATTAAGGGCAAAAAGGGAAATTGTTAAGTTAGCTCTGGTGCTTAGGTTTACAGGAACATAACCCTTAACTGACATCTGACATCGTGATACCCAAGTGTGCTCAGCTCTGGGTAGAGTTCCTGCAATTATGCTTGCTAACTACTGAACAATAACTGACCACTAGTCACTTTATACCCCTTAACTAACTCTGGGTCATACTCTCAATGGTTAATGGTGTGAGAGTTGAAATTCACTTTGTTACATTCTGGGAAGACCTCTCTTGATCTTGGGAAGGTCTGAAATACATTGTGGTGTAAAGGTAATCTGTTTTTGTATTGACACTATTCACATTTCTTTAGCACCTGCTGGATCTTTGGGCTGAATGAGGAGGTCCTGTACGGGGGATGTGGGAATGGGGAGTGGGCGGGTGGAGGGTGTGTGGAGGACCCCTTGAGTTTGGATTCTCTTCACAAAGGAATGTGAGTGGGTTTGAGGTCAGCCAGTTACCAACCTTGCTGATTGTCATGGTTTTGGGAAGTTGGCCGTCAGGCATGTAAAATGTTGCCCAGTACAGGCATTTTTTCTTCCTCAAGGTCATTGCCCTTCATGCTGTTACTCTGGAGGGATTTATGGATGGCTGCATGCTCCTCCCTGCTCAGTCTGTCTTTTCTCTTTGACTGAAGAGAAGGAAGCTCTCTGCACCGAAAAGCAGGTAGTTCCAAAAGCTAAATGCTGCTCTCCCTCATGATTACTTTTCTAATGAGAACATCTCTTTTAGTTAGCTGGTGGTTTCAATTCAGACTAGTTTACCAAACATACCCTTTCTCTGAAATCAATTGCAGGTGGCAATAAGTAACTAAGAGCATTGAGAGCCACTAATATAAGAAACATGTTTTTAAGCTAAAAAAAAGAAAAAATTTTTAACTGAATGTACTAAATCAAACTAAAACCTTCTGATGTGATTGAATTCTCCCACAGCTGTATTTTTCCATTTAATTCTTCCATGGCTATATTCTCCTATAATCACAGACATGACCGGTGTTAAAATTCTCTATCCCTCGGAATTCACACGGGCACAAAGTTGGATTTACAGGGATGGGTTAACGTCAGGGAAGAGATGGCCTATGAATTGCAACCACAACTTCAGGTTTTTACCTCGTGTGAATAGTTCCCCCGTCCTGCAGTCCTTCTTCGCAAACAGCTCCATCTCATCGGAAAATGGGCAAGTCCTTGATACGGCGTTGGCAGATGTCCCTAGACACAGATCATGTATGCAAGAGACTGTGGGGATTCAGGCATCAAATGAAGCTGGCTTTTCCCTTTGATGCCTTGTCTGTCTTTTCCCTTGTCTAACACACTAAGGACGCTTACTCGTTACGCTTGCTGCTCCATGTGTCTCTTCTGTTCACATACTAAAATGGACCTGAATCAATCAAGAGCCCCGTGGTAGGTTGGACGTTGGCATAGGTGATGGGACTCAAGGTGAGAAGCTGGTCTCTTTATCAGGTCACAGACGGTGGTAGTAGATTGTGCTGGTCATCTGACAGTGACAGACAGTTTGAAGGTCATTGATTTGCATGCACTACTCTGAGGCCTTGTATTGGAACCTTTTTAAAAAAAATAAAATAGCATGTTAGTGGTTGGGGGTGTGTGTGAGTATGTGCACACATGTTGCGAGTGAGAATTACCAGATAACATCTCTCCCCTCCTTTCTTAATAACTTCTGAGTATCAGAAGACAGCCCAGCTCCTGTGTTACCTGTGTGGTTAAGGCCTCCGGACAAAATCAAGGTCACTGGGCTCTTAACAGGGGTTAAGTATGGGTTCAAGGTCTGTCCTTGTCTTTAGTTATTCCTGCAGTGTTGATTAAATGAACTATCTTAGACAGGTGTCGTGCAAAACCCTTTGAGGTGGTTAATCAGGTGTTCAGCTGACAGATGAAGAAACTGGTTGAGAGAGATGAGCCTGGCTGGGGTCAAAAAGCCGGTCAGTGGTGGAAGGAGGATTTAAAGCCCAGTCTGCCTCACTCGCTTGCCCTAAGTAGCAAGGAGGGTTCCACGTGGGTCAGGTACAGTGGGAGCGCTCAAGCAAGGTTTGTGGCCCAAAGGTAGCGGAAGTGGGCGACGGGGAAAGAGATTGGAAGCTGCTGAGTGGATCTCTGATATTGCCATCACTTGGACCTTTGAGACCTCCCAGGACTAAACCAGGAGGAGGTAATAGTTAGCGCTCACTGTGGGTCAGACAGAATGCCAAGTATTATGTATGCGTACCTCATTTAATCCTCCCAACAGGTCCAGTTTACAGATGAAAAAATGAGTGTGGTGAGGTTAAGCCTGCTTGGGGTTACACCGCTGGGATTCCAGCCCAGGTCTTTCTGCCTCCAAAACCCAAGCTGCCCTGGCCTGCTTCGTGTATGGACACTCAGGTTTCTCACATGGGGTAGGATATTTCATCCATAGGAAGCACCTCCTCTGAACTTTAAGGTCAAAAGCTCTTCTGACTAAAACTCTTCAGTAGCCTAGCATGGTTTTAAAAAATACTTCAGAAAGGACTCCTGGCTTTAGCTCAGGCATACAAAGAGTTTGGCAGTTGTCACTCCTGTCCTTACCACAAGGAAAAGCTGGGCAAACTGAAAGTCAGTGACTCTTTGGATGCATCAGAGAACTGAGTTTGCAGGGCGTACTGCCACCTAGAAATTTGGAGAGGTGAATGCAGAATCGCAGCCAAGATCTGCTTACCTGAAGCAGAAGCCACTGGAGCCAGAGCTGCTAGGAATACTTGCTGAATTGCTGGAGGCTGAGTGTGGACTAGCATGGGAGTGAGAAACCCTTGGGGGTCAGCCTAAGGACACCCCACACTCTCAGGGGTTTTACGTCCAGGAACCCCACCTGGTTTTCATAGCTAATTGCTTTGGCAGGGAAAGGGGGAAGAGTTACCTTTGTAAAATAAACTCAGAGCATTCTCCATAACAAAGGCCTGTTGGGGGGCTGGGAGGTTTACCAGAGTCTAAGCCCACCTGGGGAAGGGCATTTCACACCAGCCCCCTCTAGCCTTCCTGTCTTATCCAAGTGTGGGGAGAGTAAAATTGAAAACTCAGTTTTTCTAAACATTCTACTCACACACTCTTCTGACATTAAATACGGTGGGGTTTTTCCACACAGACCAATTCTCCAGCACCAGCTGGGTTTCCGACAATTCAATTCTGACACTGTCTACCTGGAGTTACCATCAGATCCCACACGTTAAGGGCTCAGTCCACCAAGACTGCCCCTCCACTTCAGATGCCAATCACAAGTGCGGGCCTCGGGTACTTCTGACCTTCTGTGAATCAGGGGTTTCTACAGCTCCTCCTCGGTTTCGATAATTTGCTATAATGGCTCACAGAACTCAGGGAAACAGTTCACTTACTAGATTATTGGTTTATTGTAAAAGAAGACAACTTAGGAACAGCCAGATGGAAGAGATGCATAGGTCAGGGTATAGGAAGGGGTGTGGAGCTCCCATGCCCCCCTCCGGGCACATCACTCTCCAGCACCATGGTGTGTTCACCAACTTGGAAGCTCTCCAACTCCCTAAATTAGGGTTTTTATAATGAAGGCTTTATTACATAGGCATGATTGATTGAATCTTTTGGCCATTAGCGATTAACTCAACCCTTAGCCCCTGTTACCTTCCTGGAGGTCAGAGGTTGAAAGGGGCTTGTTATGAATAACAAAAGCCACTCCTTTCACCTTCATCTTTCCAGAGCTATTTCAGGAACAGGGACAAAAATTAGATATGACAAAAGAAACTCCTATCACTCTTATCATTAAGGAAATTACAAGAGTTTTAGGAGCTCTGGCCAGGAGCTGGGAACAAAGACCAAACATATTTCTTATTCTGTATCACAGAGGGGGATTAAGAAACAGGAAGGTCACAGCCCAAGGACACAGACCCACTAAAATACTGAAATTTCACCATAAAATTACAGAATGCTTCCTTACTACCACACCAACAGGACTCCAGTATAAGAGTGCATTACAGCTAAAAGAGCTACAAAACACAGACTCTAGGGAAGCCCCAAAGTCAAGAGAGACAAAAATAGACACTAGGGGAATTCGAAGCCTCTGGGGCCTATAGCTACAGCAAACAAACACAGCTCTACTTCTAGCCAGAATAACATAACCCCTCGTAGTGGAGGCTTATTTACCTCAGTTCCTATTACCTAATACAGCCAATAATGTCTCACTTTCAACAAAAAATTTTAAGTGTGCTAAAAAAGGTAAGGGAAAACCCCACAGTTTGATAAGACAGAGCACATACCAGAACCAGATTCAGATATTACACAGATGTTGGTGTTATCAGATAGGAAACTTAAATGATTAATATGTTAAAGAGTCTAGTGGTAAAAGTAAATGATATGCAAGAACAGATGGGTAATGTCAGCAGAGATAAGGAAACTCTAAGAAAGATTGAAAGGAAATGCTAGAAATAAAAAAGACTAACAAACAGTGCCTCTGATGAGCTCATCAGTTGACACAGCCAAGGAAAGAATCAGTGAGTCTAGAGATAGGTCAATAGAAACTTCCCTACTGCAAAGCAAAGGGAAAAAAGAATGAAAAACAACAAAAACGCCGAATAGAACACCCAAGAACTATGGGACAATTTCAGAAGAGGTAAAATATGCATAATTGGAATACCAGAGGAGAAAAAAAAATGAGAGAATAAAGAAAAATATTTTAAGTAATAATGGTCAAGAACTTTCCAAAATTAATGACAGTCACTACACCACGGGTCGAGGAAGCTCAGAGAACATCAAGCAGGATAAATACCAAAAATATACACCTATATATCTTATTCATATCATATTCATATATCTTATTGAATACCTTATTCAAACTCTATAAATCAAAGACAAAGAGAAAATCTTGAAAGAAACCAGAAGAAAAAGCCATCTTACCTATAGTGGAAAAAAGAGAGCTGACTACTCATCAGAAACCATGCAAGAGGAGAGTGGAGTGAAATAAAGTGTTGAAAGATGCCTCCCAACCCCCAACCTAGAATTCTATATCTGGCAAAATTATCCTTCAAAAGTGAAGGAGAACGTTCTCAGATCAGTAGGAAATGCATCTCATCCACCTTTTGCTTTTCAAGAAATTGAGGTCCAGAGCTCTCAAGTGGCTAAACTAGAAAGGAGTGAGTAGATCCCAAAATCTCCTTTTTTCTTTTTTTTTTCCTTTTTCAAGTCAGGTTTTTAATTTTTTTTAAGTCAATGTTAGAAATTACGCAGTTCTAACCCTTCACTTTAAAACTGGAGAAGTTGAGAGAGCAAAACTGACATATTTGAGGTTGAACAGAAAGTTACTAGCCGACTTGGTGTTCAAACTCAGCTCTCCTGAATTATTTCCTACTGTAAGTTTGTTTTCTGAATGATTGAGTTTGAGCCTATATAAAATATTTTCCCTTGGAGGAGGGGAGAAAGACTTGATTCACAAATCGTGAAAACCTTAACGTTCCAACAGGAGCTTTAACGCGTAGGCGTACGTGCCGGCTCCCACCGCCCCCGCCTAAGGAAAACTCTGCCAGGCAGTACTACAAGTCCCAGGCCGCTCCGCGGCGGGCGCGCTGCCCGCCGGGAGGCATCTCCTGTGAGTCTGCGCGGGAAGTGGAAACCGGCGCGGAGGAGAAGCGGCGCGAGGGCCGCCCGGGCGGCGTCAGTTTGGCTGGTCTCCGCGCTGCTGGGCTCGCGGCCGGCGGTCCGGCCCCTCCGCCGCAGCCGCCATGTCCATGAAGGGCCGCTTCCCTATACGCCGCACCCTGCAGTACCTGGGCCAGGGGGACGTAGTGTTCAAGGACTCGGTGAAGGTCATGACGGTGAACTACAATACGCACGGGGAGCTGGGCGAGGGCGCCAGGTCAGTCCGAGCCGCCGGGTCCCACCAATAACTTGTGAGTCGTTGAGACCTGGCGCTGCGCTGGCGCCAGGGCCCCCATTGCACGGACGGGCAGCTGCCCCGGGTTCCACAGCGGAAGAGGACCTCAGGGCCGCGTCGCGCCGGGTGGGGGCCGCGCTGACGGGGAGGCCGAAGCCTCCTCAGCCACCCGTGCGCCGCGGGCGGCGCGCGGTCCGGGTGGAGCCCAGCCCGGGGCGACCGACCCGCTGGGGTCCGGGCTCTTCCACCTGCTGGCTTTGGGAGAGTTGCTTTTCCTCAGTGTTGCGACCGGGGTGATACCTATGTCCCAGGGCCGATATGGGGGTGCAGTGGGAGGGGTAACAGCAGCTGGCATTTATTGAGTCCTCGTACGTGCAGCGCGTTTCTGAATGCTCCTCGTGCACTAGCTCGTTTGGTTTCTACAGAAACCTCACTGTTCTCTTCACTCCGGGGATGAAGGAACGCAGGAGGTTAAGGAACTGGCTTGTCCAGGGTACCATAGTCAGCTGGTGAGGGGGCGGTTCTGAAAGGGGGCTTCGTTCTCGAAGGACCCATGACCCTTAGAGTGAAGGGACTGTCTGTGAGCTGCGCAGCGGCCCCCACCCCAACTCCTTAATGCTTTTCAGCCCGCAGGAGAGTCGGGACTCATTGAATGGAACTTGCAAGTGAAAGGTTTGAACGGAACCTGAGGCAGCAGCAGTGATTTGGGCTTTTCAGGTGTTAGGCCTAAATTTACTGAGTGCCTGCTGATGCTGGGCCCCGAGCTGTTGCTGGGAATTCAAGTCCTGTCTTTCAGAAACTTTGGGATTGGGTGTGTGGGATGGATCAGAGTGAGACTGGAAGGCAACTCCCTGTGGAGGGTGGTCCCCCCATGGCGGGGCCTTCAGTGCAGGACTGTTCAGGAGAGCCAGCAGCTACCCCCTAGCCGTTTGCTTTCCACAGGTCAACGCAAGCACTTGAACCTACTTGCGTGGGGTCAGCTGGTATGAGGGCTTCCTAGAAGACTCAGTCTTAGGGCTGAATGGGCACCCAGATACTCCTGCATAACCAACTTTGCATCCATCCATCCATCCATCCATCCATCCATCCATCCATCCATCCATCCATCTGCACCAGGAGTCACAGGGCAGAGACCAGGCAGGTACAAAGGAGGGAGACAGTGTGGACGGGCCTGCAGTAAACTGGAAACGTGCCTTGCCTCACGGGGCCATTCACTGCTTGGCTACATCTTAGCTATTTGGGCTCCATGGAAAATTTCTGATTTGTCAAGGAGCCAGAAATTCAGATTTTTATGTAAATCTCTGGTTTTTAAATGGTCGGCCAATCAAAATAGGCCTGTACATACTCGCATGCTCAAGTATTTTATTTTATTTTATTTATTTATTTTTTTTTGATGGTTGCAAGGCAAGTTTTATTATGCTACGGTTGCAGATTATATAGACTAGAAATGGAAGGTTGCCAGATGGTGGTTTACATTATCTATAGACTGTCTCGGCTCAAGGTTAACTTCCCTGGGAGAAAACCCATAAGCCCAGAATCATCCAAAATAACCTGCATGTGCAGGGGGGAGACAGCTTTGCTTGTCTCATTTTACATTCTTTCTGATTTCTGGGCCCTGGTGATTTATCTCCCATGGAATGGAACAAGGAGGGGAACAAGTAGGGACAGTCCCTTCGAGCAGCGGCAGCATGCCTGGCATGTCCGTAGCCTGATCTCAAGGCTGACTGTTTCCCTCAGTTCCCCCTTTTTTATTTATTTATTTATTTATTTTTTTTTATTTTTTGCTTTATCACAAATTTAATCAGTTATATGTATACATATGTTCCCATATCCCCTCCCTTTTGCGTCTCCCTCCCACCCTCCCTATCCCACCCCTCCAGGCGGTCACAAAGCACCGAGCTGATCGCCCTGTGCTATGCGGCTGCTTCCCACTAGCTATCTACCTTACGTTTGGTAGTGTATATATGTCCATGCCGCTCTTTCACTTTGTCACAGCTTACCCTTCCCCCTCCCCATATCCTCAAGTCCATTCTCTAGTAGGTCTGTGTCTTTATTCCTGTCTTACCCCTATGTTCTTCATGACCTTTTTTTTTCTTAAATTCCATATATATGTGTCAGCATACAGTATTTGTCTTTCTCTTTCTGACTTACTTCACTCTGTATGACAGACTCTAGGTCCATCCACCTCATTACAAATAGTTCAATTTCATTTCTTTTTATGGCTGAGTAATATTCCATTGTATGTATGTGCCACATCTTCTTTACCCATTCATCCAATGATGGACACTTAGGTTGTTTCCATCTCCGGGCTATTGTAAATAGGGCTGCTATGAACATTTTGGTACATGTCTCTTTTTGAATTATGGTTTTCTCAGGGTATATGCCCAGTAGTGGGATTGCAGGGTCATATGGTAGTTCTATTTGTAGTTTTTTAAGGAACCTCCATACCGTTCTCCATAGTGGCTGTACCAATTCACATTCCCACCAGCAGTGCAAGAGTGTTCCCTTTTTTCCACACCCTCTCCAGCATTTATTGTTTCTAGATTTTTTGATGATGGCCATTCTGACTGGTGTGAGATGATATCTCATTGTAGTTTTGATTTGCATTTCTCTAATTAGTAAAGATGTTGAGCATCCTTTCATGTGTTTGTTGGCAGTCTGTATATCTTCTGTGGAGAAATGTCTATTTAGGTCTTCTGCCCATTTTTGGATTGGGTTGTTTGTTTTTTTGTTATTGAGCTGCATGAGCTGCTTATAAATTTTGGAGATTAATCCTTTGTCAGTTGCTTCATTTGCAAATATTTTCTCCCATTCTGAGGGTTGTCTTTTGGTCTTGTTTATGGTTTCCTTTGCTGTGCAAAAGCTTTTAAGTTTCATTAGGTCCCATGTGTTTATTTTTGTCTTTATTTCCATTTCTCTAGGAGGTGGGTCAAAAAGGATCTTGCTGTGATTTATGTCATAGAGTGTTCTGCCTATGTTGTCCTCTAAGAGTTTGATAGTGTCTGGCCTTACATTTAGGTCTTTAATCCATTTTGAGCTTATTTTTGTGTATGGTGTTAGGGAGTGATCGAATCTCATACTTTTACATGTCCCTGTCCAGTTTTCCCAACACCACTTATTGAAGAGACTGTCCTTTCTCCACTGTACATTCCTGCCTCCTTTATCAAAGATAAGGTGACCATATGTCCGTGGGTTTATCTCTGGGCTTTCTATCCTGTTCCATTGATCTATCTTTCTGTTTCTGTGCCAGTACCATACTGTCTTGATTACTGCAGCTTTGTAGTATAGTCTGAAGTCAGGGAGCCTGATTCCTCCAGCTCCATTTTTCGTTCTCAAGATTGCTTTGGCTATTCGGGGTCTTTTGTGTTTCCATACAAATTGTGAAATTTTTTGTTCTAGTTCTGTGAAAAATGCCAGTGGTATTTTGATAGGGATTGCATTGAATCTGTAGATTGCTTTGGGTAGTAGAGTCATTTTCACAATGTTGATTCTTCCAATCCAAGAACATGGTACATCTCTCCATCTATTTGTATCATCTTTAATTTCTTTCATCAGTGTCTTATAATTTTCTGCATACAGGTCTTTTGTCTCCTTAGGTAGGTTTATTCCTAGATATTTTATTCTTTTTGTTGCAATGGTAAATGGGAGTGTTTCCTTGATTTCACTTTCAGATTTTTCATCATTAGTATATAGGAATGCCAGAGATTTCTGTGCATTAATTTTGTATCCTGCAACTTTACCAAATTCATTGATTAGCTCTAGTAGTTTTCTGGTAGCATCTTTAGGATTCTCTATGTATAGTATCATGTCATCTGCAAACAGTGACAGCTTTACTTCTTCTTTTCCAATTTGGATTCCTTTTATTTGCTTTTCTTCTCTGATTGCTGTGGCTAAAACTTCCAAAACTATGTTGAATAAGAGTGGTGAGAGTGGGCAACCTTGTCTTGTTCCTGATCTTAGTGGAAATGGTTTCAGTTTTTCACCATTGAGGACGATGCTGGCTGTGGGTTTGTCATATATGGCCTTTATTATGTTGAGGAAAGTTCCCTCTATGCCTACTTTCTGCAGGGTTTTTATCATGAATGGGTGTTGAATTTTGTCGAAAGCTTTCTCTGCATCTATTGAGATGATCATATGGTTTTTCTCCTTCAATTTGTTAATATGGTGTATCACGTTGATTGATTTGCGTATATTGAAGAATCCTTGCATTCCTGGGATAAACCCCACTTGATCATGGTGTATGATCCTTTTAATGTGCTGTTGGATTCTGTTTGCTAGTATTTTGTTGAGGATTTTTGCATCTATGTTCATCAGTGATATTGGCCTGTAGTTTTCTTTCTTTGTGACATCCTTGTCTGGTTTTGGTATCAAGGTGATGGTGGCCTCGTAGAATGAGTTTGGGAGTGTTCCTCCCTCTGCTATATTTTGGAAGAGTTTGAGAAGGATAGGCGTTAGCTCTTCTCTAAATGCTTGATAGAATTCGCCTGTGAAGCCATCTGGTCCTGGGCTTTTGTTTGTTGGAAGATTTTTTATCACAGTTTCAATTTCAGTGCTTGTGATTGGTCTGTTCATATGTTCTATTTCTTCCTGATTCAGTCTTGGCAGGTTGTGCATTTCTAAGAATTTGTCCATTTCTTCCAGGTTGTCCATTTTATTGGCATAGAGTTGCTTATAGTAATCTCTCACGATCTTTTGTATTTCTGCAGTGTCAGTTGTTACTTCTCCTTTTTCATTTCTAATTCTATTGATTTGAGTCTTCTCCCTTTTTTTCTTGATGAGTCTGGCTAATGGTTTATCAATTTTGTTTATCTTCTCAAAGAACCAGCTTTTAGTTTTATTGATCTTTGCTATTGTTTCCTTCATTTCTTTTTCATTTATTTCTGATCTGATTTTTATGATTTCTTTCCTTCTGCTAACTTTGGGATGTTTTTGTTCTTCTTTCTCTAATTGCTTTAGGTGCAAGGTTAGGTTGTTTAGTCGAGATATTTCCTGTTTCTTAAGGTGGGATTGTATTGCTATAAACTTCCCTCTTAGAACTGCTTTTGCTGCATCCCATAGGTTTTGGGTCGTCGTGTCTCCATTGTCATTTGTTTCTAGGTATTTTTTTATTTCCTCTTTGATTTCTTCAGTGATCACTTCGTTATTAAGTAATGTATTGTTTAGCCTCCATGTGTTTGTATTTTTTATAGCTCTTTTCCTGTAATTGATATCTAGTCTCATAGCATTGTGGTCGGAAAAGATACTTGATACAATTTCAATTTTCTTAAATTTACCAAGGCTTGATTTGTGACCCAAGATATGATCTATCCTGGAGAATGTTCCATGAGCACTTGAGAAAAATGTGTATTCTGTTGTTTTTGGATGGAATGTCCTATAAATATCAATTAAGTCCATCTTGTTTAATGTATCATTTAAAGCTTGTGTTTCCTTATTTATTTTCATTTTGGATGATCTGTCCATTGGTGAAAGTGGGGTGTTAAAGTCCCCTACTATGATTGTGTTACTGTCGATTTCTCCTTTTATGGCTGTTAGTGTTTGCCTTATGTATTGAGGTGCTCCTATGTTGGGTGCATAAATATTTACAATTGTTATATCTTCTTCTTGGATCGATCCCTTGATCATTATGTAGTGTCCTTCTTTGTCTCTTCTAGTAGTCTTTATTTTAAAGTCTATTTTGTCTGATATGAGAATTGCTACTCCAGCTTTCTTTTGGTTTCCATTTGCATGGAATATCTTTTTCCATCCCCTTACTTTCAGTCTGTATGTGTCTCTAGGTCTGAAGTGGGTCTCTTGTAGACAGCATATATATGGGTCTTGTTTTTGTATCCATTCAGCCAATCTGTGTCTTTTGGTGGGAGCGTTTAGTCCATTTACATTTAAGGTAATTATCGATATGTATGTTCCTATTCCCATTTTCTTAATTGTTTTGGGTTCGTTATTGTAGGTCTTTTCCTTCTGTTGTGTTTCTTGCCTAGAGAAGTTCCTTTAGCATTTGTTGTAAAGCTGGTTTGGTGGTGCTGAACTCTCTCAGCTTTTGCTTGTCTGTAAACGTTTTAATTTCTCCATCAAATCTGAATGAGATCCTTGCTGGGTAGAGTAATCTTGGTTGCAGGTTTCTCTCCTTCATCACTTTAATTATGTCCTGCCACTCCCTTCTGGCTTGTAGAGTTTCTGCTGAGAGATCAGCTGTTATCCTGATGGGGATTCCCTTGTGTGTTATTTGTTGTTTTTGCCTTGCTGCTTTTAATATGATTTCTTTGTGTTTAAGTTTTGACAGTTTGATTAATATGTGTCTTGGCGTATTTCTTCTTGGATTTATTCTGTATGGGACTCTCTGTGCCTCCTGGACTTGATTAACTATTTCCTTTCCCATATTAGGGAAGTTTTCAACTATAATCTCTTCAAATATTTTCTCAGTCCCTTTCTTTTTCTCTTCTTCTTCTGGAACCCCTATAATTCGAATGTTGGTGCGTTTAATGTTGTCCCAGAGGTCTCTGATATTGTCCTCTGTTCTTTTCATTCTTTTCTCTTTATTTTGCTCTGCATTAGTTATTTCCACTATTTTATCTTCCACCTCACTTATCCGTTCTTCTGCCTCAGTTATTCTGCTATTGATCCCATCTAGAGTATTTTTCATTTCATTTATTGTGTTTTTAATCGATGCTTGATTCATCTTTAGTTCTACTAGGTCCTTGTTAACTGTTTCTTGCATTTTGTCTATTCTATTTCCAAGATTTTGGATCATCTTTACTATCATTATTCTGAATTCTTTTTCAGATAGACTGCCTATTACCTCTTCATTTGTTAGGTCTGGTGGGTTTTTATCTTGCTCCTTCTCCTGCTGTGTGTTTTTCTGTCTTCTCATTTTGCTTATGTTACTGTGTTTGGGGTCTCCTTTTTGCCGGCTGCAGGTTCGTAGTTCCTGTTGTTTTTGGTGTCTGTCCCCAGTGGCTAAGGTTGGTTTAGTGGGTTGTGTAGGTTTCCTGGTCGAGGGGACTAGTGCCTGTGTTCTGGTGGATGAGGCTGGATCTTGTCTTTCTGGTGGGCAGGTCCACGTCTGGTGGTGTGTTTTGGGGTGTCTGCAGACTTTTTATGATTTTAGGCCACCTCTCTGCTAATGGGTGGCGTTGTGTTCCTGTCTTGCTAGTTGTTTGGCATAGGGTGTCCAGCACTGTAGCTTGCTGGTCGTTGAGTGAAGCTGGGTGCTGGTGTTGAGATGGAGATCTCTGGAAGATTTTCGCCGTTTGATATTATGTGGAGCTGGGAGGTCTCTTGTGGACCAGTGTCCTGAAGTTGGCTCTCCCACCTCAGAGGCACAGTACTGACTCCTGGCTCCTCAATTTGGGATGATTTGTTGTCTATTCATGTATTCCACAGATGCAGGGTACATCAAGTTGATTGTGGAGCTTTAATCCGCTGCTTCTGAGGCTGCTGGGAGAGGTTTCCCTTTCTCTTCTTTGTTCTCACAGCTCCCGGGTCTCAGCTTTGGATTTGGCCCCGCCTCTGCGTGTAGGTCGCCGGAGGGCGTCTGTTCTTCGCTCAGACAGGAAAGGGTTAAAGGAGCAGCCTCTTCGGGAACTCTGGCTCACTCAGGCCGGGCGGGAGGGAGGGGCACGGAGTGCGGGGCGAGCCTGCAGCGGCAGAGGTCGGCGTGACGTTGCACCAGCCCGAGGCGCGCCGTGCGTTCTCCCAGGGAAGCCGCCCCTGGATCCCGGGACCCCGGCAGTGGCGGGCTGCTCAGGCTCCCGGAAGGGCGGTGTGGACAGTGACCTGCGCTCGCACACGGGCTTCTTGGCGGCGGCAGCAGCAGCCCCAGCGTCCCACGCCCGTCACTGGGCTCCGCGCTTTCAGTCGCGACTCGCGCCCGTCTGTGGAGCCCCTTTAAGCAGCGCTCTTAATCCTCAAGTATTTTAATACTCTCTGGGTAAATAGGCGCCAAACAGCCATTCTGTGTTTCATTGTTCCTAGTGATAAGGGCTTGGCTGTCCCCCTGGTGCCCTTTGGGTGTGAGCCTGTCAGACTTGCTCTTTGTAGCCCCACCGGCCTTTCTTTGCTTGTTCATGTGCCCTCAGCACTTCATCTGGCCCTGCATCCCAAGTGCCAGTGGCCAGTACAGCACCGGGCTAGCAAGTCTTAGGGTATCTGCTGGGTGTGTGGGGAGCTGCCTTATTCAGAGTCTGAGAGCTAAGTTCCTCCTCACCTCTGCCAGGTGTTTTTGCCTTTAAGATGCAATGGGAGAAGTAACAGCTGCTGGAATTTATGAGTTCTTTGTCCAGGCTTGCGCCTCAGGATCCAGGTGAATTTGATAATGATGGAGCCCAATGCTCACAGCCCTGATTCTTTGACTTACTGGTCATGTGACCCAGGGCACTTTACTTTTCTGGCCATTTTTTAAAAATTAATTAATTTATTTATTTTTGGCTGCGTTGGGTCTTCGTTGCTGTACGCGGGCTTTCTCTAGTTGTGAAGCCCTGCATGTGTCTTTTTGAATTATGGTTTTCTCTTGGTATATGCCCAGTAGTGGGATTGCTGGGTCATATGGTAATTATTTTTAGTTTTTTAAGGAACCTCCATACTGTTCTCCATAGTGGCTGTATCAATTTACATTCTCACCAACAGTCCAAGAGGGTTCCCTTTTCCCCACACCAGCATTTATTGTTTGTAGATTTTCTGATGATGCCCATTCTAACCCGTGTGAGGTGATACTCATTGTAGGTGATACCTCATTGTTTTTTAAAAATTTATTTATCTATTTATTTATTTTTGGCTACGTTGGGTCTTCGTTGCGGCGCGCAGGCTCAGTAGTTGTGGTACACGGCTTAGTTGCTCTGCGGCATGTGGGATCTTCCTGGGCTCGATTTGTGTCCCCTGCTTTGGCAAGCGGATTCTTAACCACTGTGCCGCCAGGGAAGCCCCTCATTGTAGTTTTGATTTGCATTTCCCTAATAATTAGTGATGTTGAGTATCTTTTCACGTGCTTCTTGGCCATCTGTATGTCTTCTTTGGAGAAATGTCTACGTAGGTCTTCTGCCCATTCTTTGATTGTTTTTTTTTTTATATTGAGCTGCATGAGCTGTTTGTCTGTTTTGGAGATTAATCCTTTGTTCATTGCTTCGTTTGCAAGTATTTTCTCCCATTCTGAGAGTTGTCTTTTCGTCTTGTTTATGGTTTCCTTTGCTGTGCAAAAGCTTTTTTTTTTTTTTTTTTTTTGCGGTACGCGGGCCTCTCACTGTTGTGGCCTCTCCCGCTGCGGAGCACAGGCTCCGGACGCGCAGGCTCAGCGGCCATGGCTCACGGGCCCAGCTGCTCCGCGGCATGTGGGATCTTCCCGGACCGGGGCACGAACCCGCGTCCCCTGCATCGGCAGGCAGACTCTCAACCACTGCGCCACCAGGGAAGCCCTGTGCAAAAGCTTTGAAGTTTCATTAGGTCCCATTTGTTTATTTTTGTTTTTATTTCCATTTCTCTAGGAGGAGGGGCAAAACAAGATCTCGCTGTGATTTATGTCCAAGAGTGTTCGTCCAATGTTTTCCTCTAAGAGTTTTATAGTGCCTGGTCTTACATTTAGGTCTTTAACCCATTTGGAGTTTATTTTTGTGTATGGTGTTAGGGAGTGTTCTAATTTCATTCTTTTTTATATATATAAATTTATTGATTTTTAATTTTTAAATTTTTGGCTGCGTTGGGTTTTAGTTGCCACACATGGGCTTTCTCTGGTTGTGGTGAGCGGGGGCTACTCTCTGTTGCGGTGCACAGGCTTCTCGTTGCAGTGGCTTCTCTTGTTGTGGAGCACGGGCTCTAGGCACACGGGCTTCCGTAGTTGTGGCACGCGGGCTCAGTAGTTGTGGTACTTGAGCTCTAGAGCACAGGCTCAGTAGTTGTGGCTCACGGGCTCTAGAGCACAGGCTCAGTAGTTGTGGCGCACGGGCTTAGTTGCTTCGCGGCATGTGGGATCTTCCCCAAGCAGGGCTCGAACCCGTGTCCCCTGCATTGGCAGGCGGACTCTCAACCACTGCGCCACCAGGGAAACCCTATCTGTGTTTTAAACCTTCTGAGTTTAGAGGTTTCTCCACTCCTAGATTGTAAAAGTATTCCCCATGTTTGTTTTCATGGTTTCCTTTATTTTTAAATTGTGGTATAATTTACATAAAGTGCTCACCTGTAGATACACAGCTTCTCATGTGAGTACACTGTGCAGCTGTCACACCAGTCAAGACTGAGGACATTTCATGGTTTCATTTTTATATTTATACTTCTGTTTTGGTGAGTTTTAGGCTAATATGCAACGTGAGATAGGGATATAGATTTCTTTTCCCTAAAATGACAAACCAAGAGTCCCAACACCCACATTGAGACAACACGTTAGTGGATTCCTGAGACCTGCTTTTCCTACCTCCACCTTTTCGGGGGCGGTCAGGGTCCTCTTAGAATCTGATGAGAGTTCTGGACTTTCTCTTTAGAAGAATACACAGGTGCATACAATTTTCGGTTAAAAACTCTCATGGGTTTAATTTCTTCTGTTTTGCAGGAAATTTGTGTTTTTCAACATACCTCAGATCCAGTACAAGAACCCCTGGGTACAGATCATGATGTTTAAGAACATGACGCCAACACCCTTTCTGCGGTTCTATTTAGGTGAGTGCAGGACCCTCTGCCGTGGCCCAGGCCTGACTTTCCTCCCATGTTCCTCCTGTGTGGCAGTCAGCGGGGGCTGAGATGGGAGCACTTGTAAACCTACGTTGGTCCTGTCACCTTGGCTCCTATACCTGGCACACAGTGACTGCGCAGATCTGGTCTGTCCCTCTCCAGCCGCATCTCCTGTTGCTGCCACATCTCCTACATACGCCTCATGTCACGTGGGCTAGTCTTCCCAGATTCCCTTGCCGCACTGTGCTTTGTTGCCTTTGCTCATGTCGGTTCCTTTGCTGGAAATCCCCTTTCTACTTTTCTTTGCTTAATTAAAAAATAAATCCTTTGGGACTCAGCTTGGGCACCATTTCACTCAGGAAACCTTACCTGCACCTTAGATTGGCCTCTCCCTTCTCTCAGGGCACGTCTCTCAGTGCTGGCCACATTCTCTTGAACAGTGTATGTGTCTGCGTGTGTCCTCTATGGACCATATGCATTTACGTGATGCTCTCCTGTCCCTGTGAGGAGCAAACATGAAGATTTATTCAGTTAAATTGGGCTCAGTGCCTGGAAGTCAGAAGACCATATGTTCTAGCCCAACTCTCTACTCAGTCATTCTGATCCTGAGAGAGTAATGTTCCCACTTACATATTTCTGGGGGAAGGCCAAACATCTTCCTTACACGGCTACGAGAATCAAATGAAGTATAGACTGGGAAATTCGTCAGGAAAGAAAATGATGATGTTCTTTCATTCATTCAGCAAATATGTATCAAGTTCCTGTTAGGACCCAGGCACTGTTCTAGGTGCTTGGGGTGTCAGGGAGCCATACGAAGAAAGATCTCTAGCCTTGTAGAGATGATATTCCAGCAGGAGGAGATAGAATGAACAAGAAACTCAATAACATGGTTTGTTAGAAGATGAGTGCTATGCAGAAAAGAAAATTAGAGCAAGGTGGAGGCAAGGAGAATGGTGGTGGTTGGCAATTTCGTGTATATATTTCGTGTTGGCGTTTTAAAAAATTAACTTTATTGAGGTATAATTTACCCATAATAAAATGGACAGGTCTTACGTGCATGGAGTGATGAGTTCTGATAGATGTGACGGGCCTGTGTCACTGTTTCCCAGTGAAGACCCAAAAAGTCTCCCAGTACTGCTTTCCACTTACCAGTTCCCACTCCCAAGGGGAGCAACCACTGTTAGCAGTTCTTTTCTTTTTTTGGCCGCACTGTACAGCTTGTGGGATCTTAGTTCCCCGACCAGGGATTGAACCCGGGCCCTCAGCAGTGAGCACAGAGTCCTAACCACTGGGGCCGCCAGGGAATTCCCTCTGTTAGCAGTTCTTTCACCATGGACTGGTTAGTTTTGTTTCAGAACCTAATATAGAATCTCACAGTATATGTTCTTTTGTGTCTGGTTTTCACTTGTCTTTTCGAGATTCATCCACGTTATCTGTATCAGTAGCTTATTCATTTTTATTGCTGCGTAGTGCTCCATTATCAGAACATACCACAGTTTATCCATTCACTTGTTGATGAACATTCGGGTTTTCTATAGATGCCAAGACAGAGTTACAAGTATGAGGTTTATTGGAGATGGGGGGCAGGCAGGGAGAGTCTTCAGATGGCAAAGCACGTCTGACATCTCTGGAAGGAGGTCTGGCCAGGAGACGCCTCAGATGAGAAAGTCGGGGCCGGTCAGTAGGAAGCTCTGGCTGCGTGTTGGGCAGAAGCGGCAGGTCCTGGACGGGGACCTGGGAGAGCCGGGTGCGCTTGGCTCTGCTTCTGCAGTGGGTCCCAGAGACTCCTCCAAGGAGGGTCTTGCTCGAGGGGGGGTGTTAGCGGCTGCCTGCCGAGGGTGGTTTTGGGAAGGTGCATGTCTCTGTGGACCTAGGTGTTCAGTTCTCCTGGGCACAGGCTCAGGATGGGCTTGCTGGGTCACAGCATAGGCACGTGACCTTCTTAGAAACCACCCAGACAGGCCTCCAAAATGGTTATGCCATTTGTCCCTGCAGTCCGCAGGGTGAGGGGTCCTGCTGGCCCCCCGTCGTCACCCAAACTGGTCCTGTTGCTCATCTGCATTTCCTGTGGCTGCTGTAAGATCACCACGAGGTTGGTAGCTTAAAGCAATACAGATTTCTCATCTTAGTTTTGTAGGTTTGAAGTCCAACATGGGCTAAAATCAAGGTGTTCACAGAGCCTTCCTTCCTGGAGGCACTAGGGTGAATCCGTTTCCATGCCTTTTCCAGCTTCTAGAGGCCCCCACGTTCTCAATTTATTTATTTTTAAATTCTTTCTTTCTGTCTTATTTTTGGCTGTGTTGGGTCTAAGTTGCTGTGCGTGGGCTTTCTGTAGTTCCGGTGAGTGGGGGCTGCTGTTCTTTGTGGTGCGCGGGCTTCTCATTGCGGTGGCTTTTCTTGTTGCGGAGCACGGGCTCTAGGCGTGCGGGCTTCAGTAGTTGTGGCTCACAGGCTGTAGAGCGTGCTCAGTAGTTGTGGTGTGTGGGCTTAGTTGCTCTGCGGCATGTGGGATCTTCCCGGACCAGGGCTTGAACCCATGTCCCCTGTACTGGCAGGCGGATCCTTAACCACTGCGCCACGAGGGAGGCCCGAGACCCCCACACGCTTTGGTTCGTGGTCCCTTCATCCTCGAAGCCAGCTGCGTTCGTGCCTGGCCCTCTCCAACAGTCACACGTTCCTCTGACCACAGCCCAGGAGGGTCTCCAACTTTAAGGACCTTGTGATTAATGGGGCTGCCAGATTATCCAGGAGAATCTCCCCATTTCTGGGTCCTTAGGTTTAATTTCATCTGCAGAGGCCCCTTGGCCATGTCAGGTGTTATATTCACAATTCTGGGGGACTAGGGGGTACCTTTGGGGGCCATTCTTCTCATCACATAAGTCTTTTCAGCCATTCCAGTGCCTGTATATCTCCTTGACATTTTAATTTGCATTTCCCTATATCTTTCCATGTGCTTATTGGCCATTCATTTATTTCTTTTGTAAAGAGTCTGTTTGGATCTTTTGTCCATTAAAAAAAAAAGTGGGGGCTCTTTTCTTGTTGAGTTGTTTATATATTCTGGATTCAGTTCCTTTGTCAGATGTATTGTGAATATTTTCTGTCTATGGCTGCCTTTTCATTTTCTTAATGGTGCCTTTTGAAGAGCAGAAGTTTTAATTTTGATGAATTCTAGCTTATCAGTTGTTTTCTTTTTTTTTTTTTTTTTTTTTTGCGGTACGCGGGCCTCTCACTGCTGTGGCCTCTCCCATTGCGGAGCACAGGCTCCGGACACGCAGGCTCAGCGGCCGTGGCTCACGGGCCCAGCCGCTCCGCGGCATGTGGGATCTTCCCGGACCGGGGCACGATCCCGTATCCCCTGCATCGGCAGGTGGACTCTCGACCACTGCGCCACCAGGGAAGCCCTCAGTTGTTTACTTTTATGTTTAGTACTTTTTGTGTCCTGTCCAAGAAATCTCTGCCTACCCCAAAGTCACAAAGATTTTTCTCCTGTGTTTCAAAACTGGGAGAGTCCTAGATTTACATTTAGGTCTATGGTCTCGTTATTTGTGTATTAAGTGAGATAAGGATTGAGGTTCATTTTAGGTGTTTTAGATTTGGGATATTCAGCTGTTATAGCACCATTTGTTGAAAGACAATCCTTTCCTTTATTTAGTTTCCTTGGCACCTTTGTCAGAAAAATTGACCATGAATGGATAAACAAAATCTGTATATTCATTCAGTGGAATATTATTTAACCATAAAAAGGAATGAAGTACTGGCACATGCTACAACACGGATGAACCTTGAAAACATGCCAACGGAAAGAAGGCAGGTGCAAAAGGCCACACAGTGTGTGATTCCATTTGTGTGAGGTGTCCAGAACAGACAAAGCCATAGGGATAGGAAGTGGTTGTCAGGGGCTGGGGCTGGGGTGGTGTGGGGAATAGGAAGTGACTGCTTAATGGGTACAGGGTTTCTGTTTGGGGTCATGAGAAAGTGCTGGAACCTAGATAGTGGTGATGTATGCACAACATTGTGAGGGCATTAAAAACCACCAAATTTTACACTTTAAGCTGGTTAAAATGGGAGAATTCCCTGGAAGTCCAGTGGTTAGGACTCCGTGCTTTCACTGCCAAGGGAGCGGTTTTAATCCCTGGTCAGGGAACTAAGATCCTGCAAGCCGAATGGCACAGCAAAAAAAAAAAAAAGAAGAAGAAGTATAATTGATGTACAGTAATATTATATGTTACAGGTGTACAATATAGTGATTCACAATTTTTAAAGGTTATACTCCATTTATAGTTGTTATAAAATATTGGCTATATTCCCCATGTTGTACAGTATATCTTTGTAGCTTATTTTATATATAATAGTTTGTACCTCTTACTCACCTACCCGTATGTTTCCCCTCCCTCCTTCCCTCTCCCCACTGGTAACCACTAGTTTGTTCTGTGAGTCTGTTTCTTTTTTGTTATATTCACCAGTCTGTTGTATTTTTTAGATTCCACAAATAAGTGCTATCATACAGTATTTGTCTCTGTCTAACTTAATTTCACTTAGCATCATGCCCTCCAAGCCCATCTATGTTGCTGCAGATGGCAAAATTTCATTCTTTTTTATGGCTAAGTAATATCCCATTGTGTGTGTGTGTATAGTACATCTTTATCCATTCATCTGTTGATGGGCATTTAGGATGCTTCCATATCTTGGCAATTATAAATAATGCTGCTATAAATATTGGGATGCATGTATCTTTTTGAATTAGTGTGTTTTTTTTCAGGTATATACTCAGGAGTGGAATTGCTGGGTCATGTGGTGGTTCTATTTTTAGTTTTTTTGAGAAACCTCCATACTGTTTTCCATAGTAGCTGCACCGATTTACATTCCCACCAACAGTGTACAAGGGTCCCCTTTTCTCCACATCCTCACCAACCTTTGTTATTTGTGGTCTTTTTGATGAATGCCATTCTGACAGGTGTGAGGTGATATGTCATTGTGGTTTTGAGTTGCATTTCCCTGATGATTAGGTATCTTGAGCATCTTTTAATGTGCCTGTTGGCCATCTGCATTTCCTTTTGGAAAAATGTCTATGCAGTTCTCCTGCCCATTTTTTAATCAGGTTAAGTATTTATTTATTTACTTGGCTGTGCCAGGTGTTTGTTGCCACATGTGGGATCTTTTAGTTGCGGCATGCGAACTCTTAGTTGCAGCATGGGGGATCTAGTTCCCTGACTAGGGATCGAACCTGGGCCCCCTGCATTGGGAGCACAGAGTCTTAATCACTGGACCACCAGGGAAGTCCCTCATTTTGTTTTATGTTTTCCTTTGCTGTACAGACGCTTTTAAATTTAATTAGGTCCCATTTGTTTATTTTTGCTTTTATTTCCTTTGTTTTAGGAGACAGATCCCCAAAAAATATTGCTACGATTTATTTCAAAGAGTGTTCTATGTTTTTTCTAGGAATTTTATGGTAGCTAGTGTTTATATTTAGGTCTTTAATCCATATTAAGTTTATTTTTGTAGATGGTGTTAGAAAATGTTTTAATTTCATTCTTTTACATGTAGGTGTCCAGTTTTCTCAGCACCACTTATTGAAGAGAGTGTCTTTTCTCCATTGTATGTTCTTGCCTTTTTTCTGGTAGATTAATTGACCATAAATGTGTGGGTTTATTTCTAGGCTCCCTATTCTGTTCCACTGGTCTATGTGTCTGTTTTTTTGTGCCAGTACCTTGCAGTTTTTGAATACTGTAGCATTCTGGTGTAGTCTGAAGCCAGAGAGCATGATTCCTCCAGCTCTGTTCTTCTTTCTTAAGATTGTTTTGGCTATTCGATTTTATTTCTGAACTCTTCATCCTCTTTAACTGATCTATATGTCTGTCCTTATGCTAATAGCACACTGTCTTGGTTTTTGTAATTCATAATATGTCTTAAGATCGGGAAGTGTAAATCCAACTTTGTTCCCCACCCCCCCTTTTTTTTCCAAGATTAATTTGGCCCTTGTAGGTTCTTTGCATTTCCATATTGACTTTAAAATCTGCTTGCCAGTTTCTAGAAAAAGAGCTTGCTGGGATTTTGTTCAGAATTATATTATAGATCACTGAGGATAATGGACATTAAAAAAAATAAATTTATTTATTTTTGGCTGCATTGGGTCTTTGTTGCGGTGCGAGGGCTTCTCATTGCAGTGGCTTCTCTTGTTGCAGAGCATGGGATCTAGGCGCGCGGGCTCAGTATTTGTGGTGCACGAGCTGTAGGCGCGCAGGCTCAGTAGTTGTGGTGCACAGGCTTAGTTGCTCCGTGGCATGTGGGATCTTCCTGGACCAGGGCTCGAACCCATGTCCGCTGCATTGGCAGGCGGATTCTTAATCACTGCGCTGCCAGGGAAGTCCCTGGACATTTTAATAATATTGAGTATGTTTTGTGACTATTGTAAATGGTATTTTTAAATTTTTCATTTTTCAGTTCTTTGGTCAGCACCAAACAACTTTGTAGAAGTACAGCTGATTTTGTACATGGGCCTTGTGTCTTGCAATCTTGGTAATTCATATTTCTAGAAGTTTTTATTTTCTAAATTCCTTAGGATTTTCTACATACACAATCGTTACATCTGCAAATAAAATTCTTCCTTTCCAATCATTTAATTTCTTTTTTGTGTGTCTTAATTCACTAGCTGATGTGGCTGTAAGATTTTCCATTTTTACCAGGAATTTAGGAAAGTTCCAGTTACTCTGCATCCTCACTAACACTTGGTATTGTGTTTAAAAAATTTTTAGCCACCTTAATATCTCACTGGTTTTATTTTGTATTTTCCTAATGACTGATGATATTGAGTATCTTTTCATGTGCTTATTATTATCCATTTTTGTTGTTGTTAAATGTTTATTCAGATATTTTGCCCATTTTTTCTTTGGATTGTCTTTTTGACATTGAATTGTGAGAGTTCTTTAGTCAGGATACAAGTCCTTTATCAGATATATGCTCTTCTTCCTCACTGAGTTGTCTTGTCATCTTTGCTGAAAATAAGTTGACCATAAATTTAGACTCAGTTCAGTTCCATTTCTATAGGCTGTTCTTTTGCTCAGTACCACACTGACTTGATTACTGTAGCCTGTGGTAAAATTGAAATTGGGAAGTGAATGTTCTCCCTTTTTCTTGTTTGTCAAGGTTGTTTTGGCTGTTTTGGGTCCTCTGCATGAATTTTAGGCTCAATTTCTCAGTTTCTACAAAAACACCTGCTAGGATTTTTGGTGGGGATTGACTGAATCCATAGACTGATGGGGTAGGATTGCCATCTTAACAATACTAAATCTTTCTATCGATGAACATGGAGTTTCTATTTAAAATAGTATGTATGCTTTTCTACATACCTAAAGTTTATGTATGCTCACATCTAAAGAAATACGGAAAAAGGGCAGCATAATTGGTTACATAAACACTTACTTGACTGTTAAAATGTTTCTCCTCTAAAAGCAAACCCCAAATCACCACCATTTGAGGCCAGGCAGTGCCTTGCTGTGTTCTCAGCTTTCTTCCCCCCCCTTCCTCCTGTTTCCAGATTCTGGGGAGCAAGTCCTTGTGGACGTGGAGACCAAGAGCAATAAGGAGATCATGGAGCACATCAAAAAGATTCTGGGGAAGAATGAGTGAGTTGTTGGGCTTGATCTGGAGGGGTGCAAACGTCTTGGCCCAGAGATGTGGGAGGGAGGAGATGGGCGCGCTGGGAGGGGTGTTGAGAGGGCGGACTCTGGCAGGAGCCTCGGATGTTGACCAGAGAGTGGGCCGGAGTCTGTGCGCCCGAACCTCTGAGCTGCACCTCCCTGCACCGTGAAGATAAAGATGGTCCTTTCCTCCTGGGTCCACGGGGAGCCGAGAGGCATCTGAAACGCGCGCCCTTATGGCTGTGACCATGTCCCTCTTGGGGAATTTCAGCTTGGAGTTAGTGGGTGACCAACCCCAGGGCCTGCTGTGACACATTCCTTTTCTTCCCGTGAATGGAGGCAGGGAAGATGGGAAAGTCTGTCTTGAGAAAGTGCACGAAGGCACTTCCAGGCCCCTTGGTCCTGATTGCGTGTCCTCAGAGCTGGGGTCACCCCTTGCTACCCTTCACCGGGCTGCAGGCCTTCCTGTGCACCCCCCAGCCCCGGAGGCCCGGGGGGAGTGGGGAGCAGCGTAGGAGGTCTCCCTGGCAGATGCTGGGGCTCACTGGGCTGAGAAGTCTCCCACTTCCCAGCGGCTTGGAGCCGTGTCACCCACGCCTTGTTGCTGTCTGTGTTCTTTGGCAGGGAAACCCTCGAGAGAGAGGCGCAGGAGAAAAAACAGCTTTCTCACCCAGCCCACTTCGGTCCCCGAAAGTACTGCCTGCGGGAGTGCATCTGTGAGGTGGAGGGGCAGGTGCCCTGCCCGGGCCTGGTGCCATTGCCCAGGGAAATGACAGGGAAGTACAAAGCCGCTCTGAAAGCCAGTGCCCAAGACTGAGGCCCCAGGAAAGCCCCTGGTCCTGTTCCCCGAGAGACTGAAAATCTCTTTGCAATAAAAGGGTGTCCTTTACACACTTGTGTAAAAGTGCATGGGGGGAGGGGAGGAGTTGGGCTGCAGCCAAGCTGCCCAGGGAACACCCTGTGCCATCAGGGCAATAAGTGCTTCAGAATCACTGAGCAGTGTGGCATGAATCCGGTCTGATAGGCCTTTGTAGGGACAGGGCTTTGGGGTCGGGAAGGTGTAAGGCCGCAGCCTGGTGACATCTCGTCTCAGTCCTGCAGCCCTTTCCTGGTCTCTAGTGGCTTCGACTCTTCTTCCAGGCCTTGCTCTGGAGAATAATGAAGAACTGCTGCGTGGGGGTCTGGCCGGAGCTGTCTGGCTGGTGGTATAGACGTCCTCTCCAGTCAGTCTCTTTGGGATTTTTCAGAAATCCCAGGGCAAGCCTGTGTGCAGCGCTCGCTTTTTAAACTAAAGCCAACTGACCACTGGGGCAAGGCTGTGCCAGAGGCCAAGAGGTCCCAGTGGAGGGCCAGACCTGGCTCCCTGGCAAGGAGAGGGCGCCCCCTGGTGGAGGGCGCTACCCTCTGGCTTGGTCAGCCTTCACTTACTGAGGTTTGGAAGAGGGTGTGAGGTGTCACTGGGGGTCTGCTTGGGAGTTCTTTCCTCACAGGACACTGATGTTGCTGTCACTTCAGTTGTGTTGGTTTCAGTCCTCAGGAGACACCAGGGCCCTCTAGGGTCACCTTAAGATTAGGTTTACTTGGTCAAGAGCGAAGGACTTGGACTGAAGCCGAAAGCTCCCTGTGAGATGGGAAGAAAGGTAGTCCTTATCCCAGTGTGCAACTGGGATGTTTTATATAAATGCTGCAGAGTACCTCATGAAATTGGGGGAAGTTTGGCTCCTTTCACATATGGTGCTCAGGTTATGGTTTACTGTGATTTTGTACCAGACCTGTGTTCAGGGTGATGGTGTAAACGTCGGGGTTGGGGGGAGGTGGGCGTGTGGGTCTGATGTGTAATGGGTAGCTGTCCTGAATGACCACGGGCTTACGAGGGTTGTTTAACTGAAATTCAACACTTTGGTGCTCTCTCCCCTGTCACCATTTCCGAGGGTGGCTAGAAAAACCTGTCCCCCATTCTAATCCCTCCCTGGGTGCTGGTCTCAGTTCCTGCCATGTTTCTGATACTGCTCCCAGCTGGTGGCAGCCATGGCCTTCACAGTGGCTGACTGGCCTTTTCAGAAAGAGTAAGGACTTACAGAAATGGCCCTCCCCTCCATGGTCCACAGGGGCACCCCCAGGGTTGCTAAATAGGAGGATCGCCCTGGACTAAGCTAGTTTTTGACGCCTCTTTAGAGAGAGAATAAATGTCCAGTGCCTGACACGATGGCGCTGCTGTTACTGTTTGCGTGGACTATTTTATAGGTAGCAGGTAACATGCGTGGAGATAAACACCACTGGGGGGCATTATTCCTTTGCCATCTATTTCCTACTTCACTAGTGGTAAAAAAGATGGGTTTAAATTTACAAAAATGGGAAGAAATTAGTAGAGAAGATTGCTATGAGGATCTTTTTTTGAATTTTATTTATTTTTTTATACAGCAGGTTCTTATTAGTTACCGTTTTATATATATTAGTGTATATGTCAATCCCAGTCCTCTCATATGAGGATCTTGTAATTGACATTTTCTAATTTTATCTGCATAAGCAGTGTTCACCAGATGGTTTTTGGCCTTGTTCTCCTGAAGTGACCAATTTTCTTCTCATTTTGAGTTCTACCTGGCAAAGCCACTTAAAGCTATTTGGCTGCCTGTGGGTTCTGCCATGAATCTGACTTTGGACCTTAGAATCCTCATCTGTAAAATGAGAGGTCAGATGACAGAATGAGCAAGTTCTAAAGTTCTGAAACTTTAAGAAGACATTTTTACCCTGGATAGCAAATATCCTTACAGGAAGCATCTGCCGGTTCGAGGCCTGGCTCTGTGCCCGTCTGTCTGTCTGGTGCCAGCGATCTGTGTGTCCGGCGGCCCAAGCTGTGCTCTGCTCCGCTCCAGGGAAGTCTGCGTGGCTTCTGGACCCCACACCAAGGAGTGGCTCCACTGGAGGGACGCAGAGGGGATGGTCCCGCCGACAGTTTCGTTAAAGGTATTTACAATCCAGTGGACCATCAAGGGCTAAGTCACTTCTGGGCAAGGCTAAGGTGGGGTGCGAGCTGTAGGGGTCTGACGACCAGGGTGCCTCCTTGCCACCTACCTGGGGTTCAGGCAGAGCATTCTGGGTGCCTCTGGGGGTCAGGCGTTACCAATGTTACTATTACGAGGAGAAATGAGGAGCAGGATGCACATTATTAGTTTTTAATTCACTTTAATAGTATAAACCTCTTTTAGGTAGTAGTATTAAGCCACAACAATAATGCCACATTAAAACAGCATTTAATAAAATGCATAAAGCTAATTCATGCACTGCAATACTCTATATACAAACACAACAATGCAAATCCTTCAAGACTGAAGACATTGAGTAGATATAAAATTCAGTTTAAAAAGAACATGCTGTTTTTTAAATGCCATCGCATAAAAAAAGCTGATTTCAAGCTATACAGCTTTCACCAGATTTTAAACCTGGAATTAGAATGTGATGGCGCATAAACAATATATTCTATATTGTGAAGGGCAGAGGTTACAGAAACGGTCCCAAAAATCTAACACCCCAATTTTCCTTTAACACACTTCTTTTAAAAGGGCTGATAGTTGCAGCTACATTTTAACAGACAGCTCCAAACTACAGGTAAAAACTATGGTTTGTACTATGAAAAATGTGCAGTTTTCAGTCATAAAACTAGTTGAACACTGGTTTACAAGATAATTGGGAGAACGGAGAGAGTGTAGAAAAATACTCCAGCACTTGAGTTGTGTGTGGCAGCAGCATTTGAATCCATGAGTGCTCTGGTTGTTAAAATGGTAATTGACTACACTTTCCTAAAGAAAAGCCATTTTTAATGTAAAGACTACCATTTCTAATTGTTACCCAAGTGTTAAGCTTTATCACAGTCTGTCAATCGATAAATATTGCTGAGCCTTTTTTCCCAGCATTTCAGAATTATTATTGGCTTCTTAACTGAAAGTATAGCTGGGCATTAAAAATATCTCAGACATTCCTCACCCCCAAGATACTTTTTTTAAACTCACAGTTTAATTATTCTTAGATTACAGTTAAGGTAAATAGCCCCAAAGGAAAACTTTTAAAGATTCATTTAGAGACTGTCAGGCTTCCACTTGAGTTTTAACTGGAGAGCCATGTTCAATAGTGTGATTGTCACGACAGGCAAGGACATGGGAAAGGTCGAACAATCACTGTGGGATGAGGCCAGTGAAGTAGCAGGAGCTTTCGTCACATCAAAGCTATGGGAAGCTGAAGGCTAAACGACCCACCATCTCACAAAAGGCACCAAGTACTGTGGTCTCAATGAAGTATTTTCAAACATTTCAGTAAGCTTATTTTTTTAAAAAAAGTAACCTGTGGATTATGTGAGTTTTTGCAGTTATCCAGTGAATTCTTTCAGCAGGCCAGCTTTCAACCTTCCCACCATTCAGGTCTCTGCTTAGTAGGTGCATGAGCAACTACTGCTGGGCTGGGCCCTGGCTCCTGAGTGCTGTATCTCAGTTTAAAGCCTGATTAATGGGAAAATTCCTCAGAATAGACCTGGACAAGGAAAATTTGGCATTTGTAGCTTTAAGGGTATACATCTGTATAAAAATGCAATTTTTATCTGAAATTAAAAAATTTTAGAATCATAATTTATAGAAAGGAATAAGGTCAGTGGATTTCATTCACATGCTATATATATATATAGTTAGAGAATTTAAGATTTGTAATTTGTATACCATAGAAATCGGCCATCAACATTCATGCTTCCTAGAGAATAGAAAGCAATGTCATCCTGCCAGGGCCTTTGTGTCTGGAACTTGCCCTGGTGCAGAGTGGACATTGACCTCAGGGCCTTTCCCAGCCAGGCTCACCCAAAGGAAAATGGAGTTAAAAAGTCTCAGCAAATCCATCCTGCTGAGGGACCATGGAACACCCACATCAATTTACTGTGAAAACTCTATCATAGATTCTCTGTAAAACAAAAGGAAAAGTCTGGATATGTGGCTACATGTCTGTATACATAATGTACATCTATGTACACATACGCTATATACACTGTACATATAGAGAAGGTATAAACACATGTACATTCAGTCAGTCACACAAGCCTATAAATCTGTACACACACAATGCCGCCGAAGGGACCCCAGGGCTGAACACACAGAAGTGCCCGCTGGTGGGAGGCACAGGTGAGGAGGCCCAGGACTCTGTGTACAAAAGACTCATCCCACTCAGTCATGATGAGGGGCTAGCTTTGCAAATTTACATCAAAGTTAAGACATTTTCCAAGAGCCGCACAATCTATGGAGAATGGAAGTGGGACAGTGAAGGATGTGGGTGTGTGCCCTGCTTTCTCCGGCCTTTCTAGGCTTTGAAGGGCACCATCCTCAAAAATAAAGGTGAGCATCAGAAGGTGCCGCCTTTCATGACCTGGACTCAGAAGAGTTGTAATGTCACCTTCAGCCCCATTGCACATAAGGCCACTTCCACTGGAAAGTGGGCAACGCGTTTCCAGGCTCTAATCTGATCAGGCCCTGGAACTTGGATCTCCATCCAAAGGCTGCTTGTCAGGCAGAGGGCAGGGCTGGGAGCAAGACTGCTCTGCTTGGTGTTCCCTCAAAGGATCAGGATTAAGAGCACTAGGTACAACGAGAGCCCTTCTAGTTCTTGGCTCCCTGCTGTGGCTACCCCCAAACAAGCCAGAGAACCAGCATGCAGTGTGGCTACAGCCCTGTGCCCCAGCGAGGGTGCCGCCGCCACATCGATCAGGGAGCCCGTTGGTGTGTCCACTGCCACCACCTCGGGAGAGAGTCTGCATTTAATACTGACGCCAACAGGCTAGAAAACGATCCCTCTTGAGGGCAATTACATAACATCTTACAAGTGACTACACCTGAAATTAAATATAAAAACCCAAACAACAAAAGAACCCTGACCACAGCCTCATGGCAGAGGTTAGACAATAAATAAGGTAGCCTCCCCACCCCACCCCCAAACACACACACACACACACACACACACACACACACAAATCAGAAGTGTGGTAAGTAACATACTTCCTTAAAAATACTTTCAAGGAATAACATGGAAAATATTTGCTTGAGTAATTTGGTCTTTCTCTACGTCTCTTCCGGTCCTGTTTTATGATTATATGTAGTGAACTCCACAAATTTCAATACATAACTGTCCAACGTTATCTGAAATACCGATGGAAAAGAGCCCACTTCATCAAGAAGCAGTGGTGTACGTCTGTCCCCACCTCCCTTAGGTACTCTCCTCACAGAGGGAGGGAGGGGTGGCTGGGCCAGGATTCTCGTGGCAAAGAATCCTGATCCTGGCTTATTTCACTCAGATGCAGACTACTCAGGGCTGGTCTCACTTCACTAAATCAGAGTTTCACAAACTACTAACAAGGGTTAAAAGCCTGGTGAAAGTTGAGCCCAAATATTTACTTGCAATCTCTTTAAATAATTCTTGACTCTGGGCTTCTTTTAACCAGTTTGACGAGAGAATGGACCTGCTGTCAAAGGCCTGAGATGATCTGGAGCGGCGAGAACTCAGGTCGTGTGGAGCTGATTTTTAAGGAAAAGCCCACTTCACAGAAAGGCCAAGGGGATCTAGGAAACTAATGAGGAGTGTTCAAAGCCCAACATGGTCCACTAGACTCAGCCATCAGCAGCGAAGGGACTCAGGGAGCAGGACCGGCTTAGAATCGGCTTTTCTCCCGGGCCGTCCTGCTGGAGTGGGGCATGTGCTCATCCAGGTGTTCACTGTCTCCCTGTTGGTACCACCTTCTGTTCCCAGCACAGACTTCAGTCTAGGTTTTGGCTAAGCTGCCCTCATACCTTAAAGCAACCTGAGTATAAAAGCCTCACAGACACAGGACGCCCAGGGCAGCCAGCCAGTGTGGACCTTTTCACCATCACCAAGAACTCAGACCTGAAAGATGTGACACAATACGTGTTCCCAGGGAGCTGCTACAGGATCAACAGACATGCTTACATCCAAAGTCAAAAGAACAGAAAAATAGGCAACTCGCTATGTAAGATGCACACAAGTGCTACAAAATGCCCTCTGCGAAAATCCTTACCCACTTTTTGCCTTAATTTTGAAACTTAAATCACTTCAAAGTTAGAAAACCAAAAATTTAAGCTGTCAAAATTAAATCCTTCCCATTATTTTATAACGGGTACCCCCCCCAACTATTCTCCAAAATTTGCTCCCAAGGCATGAACGATAAATGATATAATTAGATCCAAACAGGAATTTCCAAGTTGGAGACACTGTTCCCACTAATTCCCACTAATGACTTCCGTAAGTGCCGCCGACAGCTTCAGATAGAGTCCCATCTTGCCGTGAGCCCGTGGCGGCGGCCCAGCACCCACGCGCAGCACACGAGGCACCCACCTTGCTCTCCTCAGCTTTACACGGCCATGGATGCCTGGAGGCGGGGGAGTGAGTGCACTGGGGTCTTTTGGGGTATCATCTGATCAAAAGGTTCAAGAAATACAATTAGCCTCACACTGTATTTTCTTAATCTGGGCTACACAGAAAGAAAGTACAGGTACCTGAGGCAGCCTTAATGTGTGCTGCTTCTTCACAACCAGGGGAACTATGGGCACTTTTCTCCGACTAAACTTCCCAATAACCGCATTCTGTTCTTGTAAACAGTGGTCGCTATCACTTACAAGGAGAAGATGGTAACTTTGGGGATTAAAGGTTGTTTGCATCCATCATGTAAAATGCTCCAGAGTTCGTCTGCTGGCACAACCGGGGGAACCCAAGTGCGTGCATGGTATGCCAGGATCATTGAGAAACCTGCCGACAGAGGTGCTGAGCCTGGAGACACTGAGAAACATGCCACTCAGCTCCACCACAGCTGCTGCCTGGGCAGGCAGCAAGACCCGCACCACAGTCCACCTCCCAGTTCGGACTGCAAGTGCAGGAACACAGGCCCTTCCTAAGGGGCATTTGGGATGGAAACTGCTTAGAAGGGAGCCCTCGCACTCCTCCACCTGGAAAATATGCAACCACCCCACACTGTAGTCGGGAGGTCCCGGCAAGGGTTCAGAATGCTCACCTTGCACTTTTTGGTCAGAACGCTCCAACTGCTGTGAGTGGTGGAGGTGATTCGGGGATGTTTTCAGTTGCTGCAGGAATTGGCAGTTAACATCTGACTGGTTTAATCCAATTCTGAGAACCAGTCACCAGAAGAGCCCCGAGTTCAGAGGAGCCTGCAGATGCCCGTCACAGACCAGGACCAGAGGTCAGGGAACCTGACAAGCATCAGCTCTGGCTGAGGAAGCTTCGAATTCGGGTCACCACGATTGTGCCACCACACTCCCCCTGACTGCACGTACAGATAAGCTGCATCTTCATTCATTCCCGGGAGTTTAGCTCTACACCAGCAATATGTGCGTACAGTTAGGAATGATGCCTTCCTTCCTTAAGCATAAATGATTGTCTCCTGTAACCCTATTGCATTTTCACAGAAATCGTTAGTATTTCGGCAAAAGACATACACAGTTTTCCATTTGCCCTGCACATAGGCAAGATGTTGCTAACATTACACATTGATAAGAAGTGCTTAGAAAGTGCTAATATCATTACCCTGGTAATTAGTAGCTATTAATTCCAAGGACGTTTTTAATATATACACACATACTGTTGTTCTCTTAGGTTTAGTTTTCTTTAACTAGTCTCTGACATTATAAAACTTTGCTTTTGTTTTTTGCCCTTTGAGAATTTCTAAATAAAAACTGAGTTAAAAGATTGTTCCAAAATCTGCTGCTTCATCAAAAGGCATTAAAACATTTCTTATGGCAGGAAAGGATCCTACTAGTCTTTTAGTTGCTACTGTCTGGGATTAACAGATAAAAAGAAACCAGGTAGGAAATAGCTAAGATACTGGAAATATTTGCACATACCAAAATACCACTACTTTATTTTCTTTGTATTTGAGCGGTCCTGGGCGGATCCTGTGCTCCTCGGCAGGTGTGAGGTGTGCGCTATAGGCTGGCTCCGGTGATCTGGCCGTTATACTCTGCTGTCTCCATCTTGAGGATGTAGGGGATTATGCTGTCTATTGAAACATTGCCAATGAGACCAGTAAAAAAAAGTTCTTCTGTTATGTTCGAGCTCATCAGCCTGAGTGCTGGCAGGCGGACGAGAATCCGGGCCAACCTGTAAGAGGAAGGATCATTAGAGAAGGGGGTTTGCTGCACTTCAGACTTCACCCTGGATAGGCTCCCAAGGGCCCTGTCTGCTCTGCTCGGAACTGAATCAAACAAAAACATTCACTGTCCACCCTTGCTTTTCTGATTTCAACAGTTCCTCTTGTAGGAATTTATCACGAGTGCAAAGATTATATACAGATATGTTCCCTTCATTGTTTATAACAACTCTCCTCAGCCCCACCAAAAAGAAAAATCTGGAAACCTGTCAGAGGAGGGTAGGTTAAAATAAAGTATGGTGTCTCTATGGTGTCTCCATATAATGAATCACTACATACTCATTAAAGAGGATAATAAAGGTCTATATTCATTGATAAGAATTCCATGACATATAGCTGAATAAAAACTTAAGAGGATGTGAGGGCTTCCCTGGTGGCTCAGCGGTTAAGAATCCCATGGGTTTGAGCCCTGGTCCAGGAAGATCCCAAATGCTGCAGAGCAACTAAGCCCGTGCGCCACAACTTCTGAGCCCACGTGCCACAACTACTGAAGCCTGCGCGCCTAGAGCCTGTGCTCCGCAACAAGAGAAGTCACTGCAATGAGAAGCCCGCGCACCACAATGAAGGGTAGCCTCCGCTCACCACAACTAGAGAAAGCCGGCGCACAGCAACGACGCAACGAAGACCCAATGCAGCCAAAAAAAAAAAAAAAAAAGCGGATGTGAAACAGCAAGTATAGCGTGACCTCATTTGCGTATATTCATTTGTATGTATGTGTGTAAATAAAGTACTTGGAAGGATGGTCAACAGAATGCTAATGGTTGACCTCTGGGTATATTGGGATTTGGAAGTGATTACATCAATTAAAACTTTTTATATATTGCTCTAATTTCCAGTGTTCTTTTAGCATTATTAAAAATAAAGCAATAAGATTTTTATTTGGAAGGAACCCCGGGAGGGCACACCATGACCCTGTCCTGGCAGGTCACTGGACACTATCTGAAGCATCTCGTGGATGGGCCATTTCCACAGCCAGCACCCAGAGTGGTGGGCACCAGGATGCAAACTGCAGGGCCAGCCCAGTCTTGAAACGACTGACATTTTCATAAGTAGGGAAATGATGAAATTATGGCATCTCCTTAGCCATGGAAAATGATTTAGAAGAATGTATACATGCTCACTGAATATTAAGTGAAAAAAAGGTCACGAAACCTTATTTTCTATTTTCTGATTCCAATTGCACATACTAAGAAATTACTGGAAGTAAATACATAAAATGTTAACAGGGAAGTGGTATTTACAAAGAGCTAAAAGTTTTCTTTTTGCTTTCCAGAATGTTCTAATTTTTTTCTACAGTGAACGTTATTTTTAAAAGGGGAAAATATATTTGTATTATGAAAGCAGTATTCCAGCACAATCATCCATTTGCCCAGCCACGGTGTCTGGCAGGGCACCCAAAGGTGCCAAGGGGCCGACAGGCTGAAGGGTCTCAGGAAGTCAGAAAAGGCCAGTCAGGGAGGACATCTAGCTGGGCCTTAGACGCTGGCTAAGGTTCCTGTCAGCAGAGATGCAAAGGATGGGAGAGGATTTCAGGAGGAACAAACAGCGTGAGAAAAGGCCTAAGGATGGGACAGACTAAAGCCATGACTGTATAAAGAGGACGCAACCATTCCAGGGCCTTTTCTTTGGGAACTGAGTGTTTCTGAGTGCTATGAGAGAGCCCCCCCCCACCCCAGCTCTCATTTCTGGCCCCAAATCACCTACCTGGCTTGCCCTCTTCTCCCCCAGGGTCCCTGGCTGGACCAGGAGTAGTGACTCAGGATTTTTTCAGAAACATCTACTTTCAAAGGCCAGAGAGCTGCCATCGTCAAGGCAATTCTCGTGTGCTGGGGCTCTGCCAGCAGCCCCAGAGGAGCCTTTTCAGCCTCTTCTGGTGTGGATTGGGCCCAGAGCCTCCTCAGGGGACAGCACGCCCACACGCCTGGCTGTATGAGCTCTGGTGTGGGTGTGTTACCACTTTGTATGCGTTGAGGCTGAAGCCATTCTAGATTCATTGTGAGGTCTTCAGTGACTCCAGTAGAAAATGGATCCTGCTTTGGCAAAAGCTGTGTCTGGCCATGGCGGCGTGCCTAAAGCAGAGGCAGGCTCTCTGCCAGCCGGGCCCGCCACAGGCCCCCAGTCACACCAGAGAAACTGTCCCCCTGGGGCTGGGGCACTCAGGCCCACAGGGCACCTACTGACTGAGGTCTGTCTGTGCAGAGTACATGATTGGGGGAAGGTGGGGAGGGAAACACTATGCTTGACAGGCCCCAGAAGTTCACATAGCCTCCAGTGGGTTAGAAGAGGTCACGAGCAAAGAGCTCTCCCACTCCTCAGCTGGAGGGAAAGCCTGCCAGCACATTCTGCCCTATTTCAGAACAACTTTCCTGGTCAAAGCTGCATGAGAAAGGCGTACAGATAACATTTTTTCCCTGCTGCCCAAACATTATAAATTTTCACCCAAATAAAGGAAATTGAAAAAATCAGTTTACGTGAGGATTAAATTACTACTTTGTCCACCCCAGTCACTCTTTCTAGGGGTCAGATTTGGCTTCTGTCAAGGAAACCCTTTTGTCTAGCACCGTCTCCTCAGTGAATGTGGGGCAGAAGGGCAGGGCTGCCGACTGTTCTGGACAAGCGGAGTCTCCGTGAGAACTCATCTCACACACAACATCAGCCCCAAAGGAGATCAAGGCTCTCAACCCCTCAAATTAAAGAGCAACAACCCAAGGTCTCACCCAGTCACCCAGCAACACTGGGATGGCCTGGGACTCCTGACCCTCCCCACTCCATTTTCAGCCGTAAAATGCAAGAATTAAAGTGTGATCAAATGGAGGCTCTACCAGGCTGCCAGAAATGGGAAGGCCAATGTAACTGATATCTGCAGCTACAGATCCAGCCTCGCCCCATCGTGCCCGTGTGCCTCACCGGTAGGTGTCTTCCGAGTAGGTTTTCTGAACATAGTCCTGCAACTCCATCTGTGCCTTTTCTTGGAATTTTTCAATCTGGCTTGTGCTGGTCAAACCTGGATGATCTGAAAAAATAAAAGTACCCCAAATTGTCTTCTGTATTTGGAAAGCCTCATTTGCAGACTTCTCAGTACTTATTTTTAGTAAAACTTCTGACAAATTTCTCAAGTGCAATAGATTGAGCTCTGAAGGCTGGTCTAGTTTGGATACTCTTGCTAGAACACTGGCTCTTCCTCTGTGCTCTGCCACGACCTGAAGGTTCCCAGGAGAGGTGTGGCCCCTGGGTGCTCACACCAGCCTCAGCAGCCCCACTGGGGCTGGTTCTAGACCTGTGGCTTCCTTCCTTACTCCAGACAACATATACCACATGAAATTAGAAATTACCATCTGCTCTCTAGATATTTAATCACATAGTGTCTCCCACTTTTATTAGCTATTTTGTTATTCATGAGTAGGGGGCCGGGGCAGCGGGACAGAGAGGTTAAGCTGGGTCCACCCCTGCTGTCGAGGACAACAGTCACCAAGTGGCCTCTCAGGAGGCTCAGAGAGAACAGCTGACGGGGAGTGAGTGAGGCCAGCCCAGTCGACTCTTACTTTCCACCAACAGTCTCGCTGCCTCTTCTTCATCTGCTGTGACCACACCTTTTGGCATGCCCTGCAGCTGCTGCTGCTACTGTCCTACAGAGACTGTGGGTAAACTTGTGCAGTTTCGATCTGTACTGGATTATAAGTGCTAACATACCTAAAAATTAGCAAAGAGCAAAACAGAACAAAACAAAAAAAGGACACTGGGTGGTAGTATAGTCATCCCTCGGTATCTACAGGGGATTGGTTCCAGGAACCCCCCCATGGATACCAAATCCACTGATGCTCATGTCCTTTATGTTAAATGGTATAGTATTTGCATATAACCTACACATATCTTTCCTTATACTTTTAAATCACCTCTAGATTACTTCTAATACCTAATACATTATAAATGCTATGTAAATAGTTGTACCTAGTTGCTGGTGCATGGCAAAATAAATTTTGCTTTTTGGAACTCCTGGAATATATTTTTCCTTGAATATTTTTGATTCACGATTGGTTGAATCCACTGATACGGAACCCGTGGACACAGAGGGCCAAATGTGTACTCAACTTTGTTTGCCGTAGTCTTATTTAGCCAATGGCTTAGTTAGGATACAGATGATATCTATTTAGCATATGAAGTTACTACAGCATATTTCTTTGGGAATATAAAGACAGGACTTTAAAAGAATGTATGTATTTATGTTAGCTAGCAAAGCACATATATTATGGGAACATTCAGTCACACACAGTGTGGCAGGGCTCTCTCTACACTGCTGACAACCCGACAAACATGCTCATGTTCAGAAATATCAGTAGACACAGGTGGAAAACCGTCGTTGAGTGACTGTGACCACTGCATATCTTACCGGGGCTAAAGAGAACTATAGCTTTAAGGTATGCATACTCATAGCCGTCTATATCCAGCTTCGCCATACTGTTACAGAACTCCTGAAGCTTCCAGATGTGCTCCATGACTTGCTTTATCCGGTCGCCAGAAAGTTTATCTAGAAATCAACATCACAGATCCTCTGAGAAAGGCTAATGAGAGCAATAACATGAGCTTCTTTGAGGGGCCACAGATTGAAAAAAATGAGAGAATAGTTTCACTTTTAAATGAAAAACCAGTTATCTCAAGAGCCTCATTTTCCAGTTATAGGTGAAGTGACAACAGGCACCCAGATTCCACTCTGTTAATATCCAGCCTCAGTAACGACCTCCGAGACCAGTGATTCTCCCCGGCCCCACCCTGGGCAGCACCTTTGGCCTGCAGGTGCTGAAGGCCCACATGCCAGTTCTTATCAAGGTCAATTCTTTCCAAGTCTCTGCAGGCACTGAATAAATATCTGCCAACCTGAACACGCTGGCATTTTTTTAGTTGTCAAAATAATTTTATCTGTTGTCTGATTTAGTCTTCATGACAGTATCTTGCTGAAGGCAGTATTATTATATTCAGTTAAAAATAAAACTAAAGCTCGTTTGCGAACAAACCTAAAATTCAATAAAATGTTACAGGGTTTTAAAAATCACCATTATATAACTATTCCAAAGGAATAACTAGAAAAACGAAGGTGTGACTAGGTGACTCACACTCCTAGGTCTCAAACACTGGGATGCCTGATTAAAAGAGCAATTCAACTCCACCTCAGATGCAAGTGTGATCTGCAGGGATAGTCTAGACCCTGGGCAGCGTGGGCTCCCTTGACAGTGTCTTCAGTGTGCCGCGGGTGTGCAGCTTGTGGAGACCGCCCCGGCTACTCCCCAGTCCTGAGATGGCTGGGACCTGACCACCCGATGTCAGGTGGTTGCACAGATCTCATAATAAGAGACTCACTTGTTCATTCACGCCCTGGACTAGGGGGTCACATGACCCAGGTCTGTGCCCCAGTCCCCAGCTCTTCCACTTGCTGCTTTATCCCAGGCAAGCCAGGGACCTTACTGGGACCTGGTCTTCCCATACGTAACCCTGATATAACAGTTTCTACTTTACAGGGTTGTGAGGATTTGTGAGATACATGAAAGGGCAACCTGTCAGTGAAGTTGAAAACAGAAGCTGTGACTATTCTGAAAACATCACTCAATGTCTGTATGTCGGAAATCAGCACCTTTTCCCAATTATTTTTTTCCTTTCCTCTTCATTATGTGAAAAGAAGGCAGTCGGGTAGAAATTTAAACATTCTGACGGGTAAGGGACGCTGTGGGACACAGGCTGGCTAAGCGGCGGGCCAGCCGAGACCAAGCCGTCCTTGCCCGCAGCCCCCGCCCTACCTTCCTGGATGCTGTTCTGCAGGTGGTTGACAATGGCGGCCAGGATGGTGGAGAGGCTCATGACCTGGGCGCACTGGGCCAGGCCGAGGGTGAAGAGCTCGTTCCAGCAGGCCCGCACCAGGCTGGTGTTGCAGTCCTGCCTGGGGACACAGAGGCGTGGTGGGTGCGGGGGCCGGTGGCACTCCTCCAAGCCCCCGCGTGTCCCAAACAAGTCGTGTCACCATGTATTTGCCGAAGGCCTATGGAATGCCCAGGATTGTTCTTCACAAACACCACTGTCCGTGACTGCCTTAATTGAAGTCCCTCTGAAGAGAAACTATTCCCTTAACAGCCCTGGTGTGGTTCTGTCACAAAAGGCTGCAGTGATCAAAGGACTGAGAGCCGAGGGTGGGCTCCGAAAGGTACAGACACACCCAGCCTGCCAGGGAGGAGCTGGGGCTGCAGCAGGGAGGAGGGGGGAATCTACACTCAGGACAGCACGGCTGATGCACCTCAAAACAATCTGTCTTCATCTCAGAAGCCCCCAGACGCAGTACCCCGTATTTGTCTCAAGATCACAGGACAAGTCCTGCCTTCCATTCCACTCCATCCCCTGCTCCTAGCACCAAGTCCAAGGCACATGGAGAAGGCATGATAAAGGTCTGAGGAACACTGCAGCCTTGGCCACCAAGGTTGTCCCCTTGCTACCACTCCACCAACTGTATTTAACAAGCAAATCGGGGCAAAGGAACAAACTGGAAGGGCCCTCAGAGATCTTCCAGGCCATTCCTAGAGCAGGAAAAGCCCTGCCCAAGGATACACACGGAGAAAAAAGCCACTTACCCAAGTGCCTGAAAGGCCGGGATGGACCTGGCCCAGTGCATGGAGAGGAAGAGCAGGCGGGACGCGGACTCGCAGATGTAGTGCACATTGAGGTACTCGGGCATCGGGCTGGGCATCGTGAGCTGGGAGAGAAAGCACAAAGCACGGGGCTGACCAAATGACGGGGGCAGCTTGTCAACACCAGTCTCTGACACTGAAGCCCCCGTGCAGAGCATCCTTGTGAAGCATACGTCCTCTGCAGGGGGGCCGGCACTGACTCCCTGTGGGGTCCTGCCCAGTGAACTAGGGTCTGATGGCCCCTAGAATGTGGGAGGACGGGGACCTCCCAGCTTATCCACACAAAAACATACATCTCAACTCTGCTTCAACTACACTGGTACTTGTTCTAAGGCAATTCCATTTTGAGCCACAGGTTCAAGTCTAACTCAAACTCAGGGACGGGTCAGCTCCACAGGCTAGCGGGGATTTGGCAGGTGGCCTCAGGGAACAGTGAATGAGAGCCGAGCAGGAGCCCTGATGGCAGGAGGAGTACACACCACCACCAGGATGTCGGGCTGGGTTCCAGGAGCCCCACTGTCTAGAAGAGGCTTGAATGCCTCTGAAGCTGGAATCCCACTGGTGACCTGTGTTCTTGGCACCCTTGGACAACTATGGGCAGGGATTCAGTCTTCCTAAGTGATTGGCCAGATCTCTCTAGTGGAGAATACGAGGGGAACTGAAGACTCAATCTGCAGACCTAGAGACCAGGGGCTCAGGGAGCCTGGCAGTGTCCTGGAGAAGTGAGGCCGGGGAGGTGAGTGCAGGGAAGACCGTGAGGACCTGACCAGTCTTCAAGTATATCTGAGATCTACTTTCTGTGGCTCTAGAGGGCAAGACGGTCAGGCCCAATGGCTGGGAAAGCCTGCTGGAACAGACACAGGGCCTGCCTGAGCCTATGCTGAAGCCAGGTCATCATGCGAAGGTGGATGGCAGAGCCGCCTGCATCAGCCTGTCTTGGCAGTGACAGGTGGCCACGCCTGCTTCAGGGTTACCAGCAAAGCCAAACAGCCAAGTGAGCAAGACAGTGAAAATGCTTCATAATGGGAACACTGTTCTGGAACACAAGATCCTGATCAAACACAACCGTATGAAAAATGAGCTCACTTCAAGGTTTGATTTTTTTAACTGAGACCAGCCTGGGCACAGAGCTCCTCTCCCCGCTACACACACTCACCTTAAATGTGACGTGAGTGTCTGAAAGGAGGGGGCCTTCGACCTCAATGATGGGTGTGGACTGGTCTCTGCTGATGACGTGGATGCTCCCTCCTCCACTGCCGTCTATCCCGTCCGCCAGGCTTGGAGGCGAGGAGCTGTCTGTGGTGTTAAGTGCTTTAGCTAAGGTGTCAAAAGCCCTGTGAGCAAAAATGTAGCAAGCGTTGTGAGTCCACAGCTTCTATGAGAAGAGCTCTAGCTGACATGTAATTTAGGGAACAACACACTGGGGAAAAGATAATTAACTGTGACTTGCTGAGAGGGGCAGCGGCTTCCACATGCTGTCTCCATGGTGCCTTGGGTGCTAAGCTAGATATTTATTTTCACACATAATTTCTGTTTTTTACAACTACTCTCCAAGGTAGAATTCTCTCCATCTTACAGATGTGAAAGCTAAATTTTCCAAGACCACCCAACTAGTAAGTGGTAGAACCAGAATTCGACCTAACTCAAATCCCATCCTCTTTCCATTGGATCCAGATTTTAATTTTCTACCAGACCACAAGTGAACATGAGTACTGGTGCACCTGAGTGGCCCCGGCCATGCACCTGCCTGGCCTGGCAAGAGGGGCAGGAGTGGCCGGTCCAATAGGAAAGGAGCAAACCTAGTGGCCCAGCTGCAAAGAGAACACACCCTTGGCAGCGGGCACAGGTGTCTGGACCAGCTGGTGCCATCTAACAGCTAATCTCTGTCTACCCTGATGAATCGATTTAAGCTCTAAACTCAGTACTTGGAAAAAAAGATACATAAGATAGACAGGAGTGGGAAAGGGGATGCACCGCTGATGTTTGGGCACCGTAAGCAGTGACCAGTACAAGTAACATCTCTTCCCCTGCTTCCACTGAGTTACTCAAGTTAGTTTATTATCTGGAATGAAAAGAGGTTTTAGACTGTTTTATATTGTGTAATAAAATGGGTCCACATTCCCATAGTTGAAATTTGAAAGAAGAGAGACATGCAGGGGCACTGGGACAATTTTGAAATCGTTGATTAAATACAGGGTGGGTGTCAAAATGCTGCCACCCACCCTCACAACACCGCACCTGTGTGTATGTCAGGAGGGGCCTCCACCCTCATGGGTTCATACCGAGTAATCTCACTTGCAGACTGGTCCTCTGGCTGCATTTCTGAAGTGTCACCATTGTTAAGGGATTCACTTAGGTTGGCAAGGGAAGTTACTACATTTGCCAGTGTGCCCAGGGCTCCCTGGCTTGTTTCAGCCTGTTAATCAGAAAATAATAATATTAAAGATGAACACACATACAAGACTCTCAGGGCAATGAAGGTTTAATGTTGCTTTAAAAACAGCTTCTATGGGGGTATGGATATGATGGGGCAGTGAGAGGAAGAGCTTTTTGGTGATGAAACAGTTCTGTATCTTGATTGTGATGGTAGTTACACAAACATACACATGCGATAAAATGACAGAACAAAAACAGATAAGCTGGATGTCACCAAAATTTAAACTTTTGTGCTTCAAAAGACATTATCAAGAAAGTAAAAAGACAATCTCTCTCTCCCCACACACAAAACACAACCCAGAGAATGGGAGGAAATTTTTGCAAATTATACATCTGATAATGGTTTAGTAGCCAGAATATCTAAAGAACTCTTACAGCTTAATAAGAAAAAGACAAATAAGCTAGTTAAAAATGCAAATAAAAACCACAGTGAGATATCACTTTATACCTACTAGGATGGTCACAGTGAAAAAGACAGATAACAACAAGTGTTGACAAGGATGTGGAAAAATTGGAACTCTCATATGCTGCTGGAAGGAAAGTAAAATGGTGCAGGCGCTATGGAAAACAGTGTGGCGATTCTTCAAAAGTTTAAACGTAGAGTTGTTATATGACAACAGCAATTCCATTCCCAGGTACATATGTAAGAGAAATTAAAACATATGCGCAGGGCTTCCCTGGTGGCGCAGTGGTTGCGAGTCCACCTGCTGATGCAGGGGACACGGGTTCATGCCCTGGTCTGGGAAGATCCCACATGCCGTGGAGCGGCTGGGCCCGTGAGCCATGGCCGCTGAGCCTGCGCGTCCGGAGCCTGTGCTCTGCAACGGGAGAGGCCACAACAATGAGAGGCCACCGTACCACCAAGAAAAAAAAAAAGTGAACAAAAAACCTTGTACACAATGTTCACAGCAGCATTATTCCTAATAGGGAAAAAGTAGAAACAACTCAAATGCTCATCAGCTGACGAATGGATAAATAACACATGATATAGCTACTCAATGGCAGATTATTTGGCAATAAAAAGGAATGAAGTACTGATACAGGCCACAACATGGATGAACCTTGAAAACATTATGATAAGAGAGAAGCCAGTCACAAAAGGCTACATATTGTATGATTCCCCTTATATGAAATGTCCAGAATTGACAAAACCATAGTCAGAAAGTGAGTGGCTGGCAGGGGTTGGGAGTGGGAAGAAGGGGCAGTGACTGCTTAATGGGTTCAGGGTTTCTTTTTGGGGTCATGAAAATGCTCTGGAATTAGAGAGTGGAATTAGATAGTGGGGATGGTTGTAACAATCTTGTGAATATACTGAAAACCACTGAATTGTACACTAAAAGGGTAAATTTTTTGGTATGGGAATTACATCTCAACTAAAAAAAAAAAAAAGAAAGCCAAAGATATACTCAAACAAACAAACAAACCAAGATACGTATACAAACATGTCTGCTGTATTTTTTTTTTTTTTTTGCGGTACACGGGCCTCTCACTGTTGTGGCCTCTCCCGCTGTGGAGCACAGGCTCCAGACGCACAGGCTCTGCAGCCATGGCTCACGGGCCCAGCCGCTCCGCGGCATGTGGGATCCTCCCAGACCAGGGCACGAACCTGTGTCCCCTGCATCGGCAGGTGGACTCTCAACCACTGCGCCACCAGGGAAGCCCTGTCTGCTGTATCTTGATTATAAAAATGAAAAACTAGAATCAGTAGAAAAGATCATAAACAGAGATGTGGTTAATAAATCACAGAACCACCACACAGCAGAATATCATGCAGCTGGTGAAAGATGTAGGTCGTCATGATACATATGTTGAAGGGAAAAAGTTGAAGGGTGAAAAAAAGAAAAAGAACGATACCCAGCCCCGTCCCCACATCCTGCCCTGGTCCTGATCCTGTGCTATGGCTATGCAAGACACGGCCTCCGGGAGAGGCTGGGCGAAGGGAGCATGCAGCACTGTGGTATCTTTGTATTTATTCAAAGTAAATGATTTTGAATGTATAATTGTTTCATAGTAAAAAGTTTAAAAATCAGCTTCTGAAAATAGCTACCTTTAAGGGGTTCTGCTATGTTCTATTATTCATGACAAGCTTCTGGGGTGGGTCCTGTCACTTCCACGTCCTGGAAGAGTGGCGGGTAGGGCCTGGCTATGACCCGCAGCTGCTGTCTTCACTACACTTCACTCACCACCGCACAGCTTTGTGCTCCTTCTGGATGCAGCGACCACAACAAGTCCTAGCAGTTAGCGTTTACGGATTGGGCGCTGCGTGCTTTACCAAATTAACTTACTCAGGTTTCCCAACACCCCTGCCTGGTGGGTGCTGGGGTGGGGATGGGAGGGCACAGGGTGGCCGGCTCTGTACCAGCCTCTGTGTGGGTGGCACACGGGACAGGGGCTGCGCAACCCCCTGCCATCAGGAGTTCAGGGTACTCAGGCCTTACTTTCAGGTTTATGGTGTGTCCACCCCACCAGGTGGTCAGTCACTGTCCTGCACGTCTGCCGGGTTAAGGCAACGAGCCAGGCATGATTCGTCACCACCGCCCGAGGACAACAGGCTCAAAGCCCAGCCAGGGACCGATGGGTGGAGGGCAGCTGTCCATCGGCTCTCATTTTTGCCTTTCCTTTCCCAGAAGAGGACGTTCCTTAACGCGCCACATGCGCATGAGAGCAGACAACAGGGGAGCCTGCAGGCCCAGCTCTGGCTCTGAGGGTGGCAGCAACGCCAGCGCTGTTCTAAGTTGCTCCTTCCAGAGCAGAGACTTTGGGGCTCAGGGGGGCTGCCGCCGCTTCATCGTTGCTCGAGTTACATCAGGGACAATAAGGTGAGAGAAGCGATGGGCTCCCTTGCCTGGATAAAACTGCCTCTCCTCAGGTATCTCCACGGGAGGCAGCCAGCTGTCTTTCTTGGGGTGACAAACATCTCTGTCTGCAAGTTGGATTCCCTGTAGCTGACTTGCTCTGTCCGGGTTGGAGCTGCCAGAATCCTGGCTGGACTTCTTCCTGCAGGTCATCTAATAAAAAGGAACTAGGGACCTGCAGGTCATCTAATAAAAAGGAACCAGGGACTCCTGCAAAAGGCTATCTTAGGATAAGGAGCTCTTCCTGCCCGTAGTTTGCCAATGTGCATCCCTAGGGGGGAAAATCTTAGAAGTGAACCACAGAATTTTCACCAAATTGAACTCTAGACCCTGACATGTTAAGTGACCATAACCAGCCAGCTCTGAGTTGCCAAAAAGCCATTGGCATCCCTGAAACAAATCACAGCATGGCTGTATCAGAAGTAAATGGAGATGCAGAAGGCCATGGCCTCAACGTAGTCTGAAGGCCAAGAAGGTGGTGAGTGCACACATTCAGAGAAGCGGCCTGCACTGAGACATAAAAGTGGAGAAGGCATGAGGAGAGAACATCACCTTGGAATCTGTGGCCAGGAGAACCGTACCATCCTCACGTATCAAAGGCTGCTGGATGTTCACAAGCATCCCTGGATCAAGAAGACCTGTTTGTCTATTTAAGACATAAAGAAACCCAGAGTAGCTTCCAACATTTAATGCACAGTGTGATCAGGCTGCGTTTACCTGTCCCGTCCACATCTGCAAGGCTGAGCAATAGAAAAGCTAACTAGACTCAGCCACTGAGTGACTCACCAACCCCCTTCTCTCTACAATGAGATGTGCAGAGCCGGGTCTGCAGCCTGAGACAGGATGACACAGACCGCACATCCCCCTGGGCTTCCACGTCCACTGCTGTGCCAGTAATGCTAACCTGATCTCAGAGTATCACCAGGGCATTCCCAACTCTAGCGCTTGCCATGATACATTTTGGATTTCTTGTTTCCCTCTTTCTGTTCCTTTGATAGATTACATTAAAAAAAAACATATAATTTGACTTGTGGCACCATCTACACCACACCTGGATCTTAGGCCTTTTATCTCTACTGCAAAAAAGCCCCAATCCTGAATCATGGAACAACTGTTTTCCTGCAAGAATGATGCCTGAACTACAGCACATAATCCCAGCACCTGGGATAGGAGAAATTCTGACCCCATCCTAAATCAACCATCCTCAGGCCTGGACAGAGGTGTGACTAGAGTGGCTCCAAAAAGGGTGGGATAAGGCAAGATAAGACTCAAGGCTGTGGCCCTCAGGTGGGGAGCCACATAAGCCCCCTTTCCAAGGAATATCTGTGCTTCCCCTAATCAGCTCCAAAGGCTGATTACAGTGTCGCCCTTTGTCAACACAGGGACTGACCTTGCTCCATCTTTATCTGCCACAAATGTTGGTGTGGCTATCAGAGGACTTCTCAGGTCCTTCCGGATATAGATTTTCTCCGTTGAAGCAGCACAATTGCTTGGTTTCTCCCGCTGCACATCAAAGGGCTTCCGTTCACTCTGCACAGCTTAAATCACAACAGAAATACCCATGTTTAAAAACCACATCCTTCACGGGAGAGGTAGGAGTCCTCTTGACTAAGCCCACTGCTGTAAGGATAAGCTCGGTGCTAGACACGCCTGGCTCAACTTCCACAGTGGACTTCGCAGCCAAAGGAGAGAAAGGCTCAAAGCCCAAGTGTTGTCAAATCTAAAGGAGCTCAAGATGGCGGGTGCCATGGCCGAGAAAGGACTGAGTGGCGTTTGTGTGGGTATCATTCTGTCACTTCCTGCTGCTCACAGGACTCTCTCCAGGAGGAGAAACACCCCCTCAGGTGGGCCCTTAACAGAGAGCTGCCCATGCCCCACGTGGAAAAGGAAGCATCCTAATGCCCAACTCGAGCTGGACAGCTTCTGCTGTCAGTGGGGCTCAATTTTACGTGACACCAGTGACCTCTTCCTTCATCATCTGGTACCAGAGCAAGAAAACATGCCAGAAACAAATGAAGAAAACAGACCTTTGCAGAAGAAAGAAAAGAGGACCCCAGACGCATCATGTAAGGAAGGCAAGGGTGCTATTTCATGGATGGGGACCTGTGGCTCAGAGGCCACATGACTTCCCAAGGCCTCCCGGCTCCTGGGGGCAGGGCTGGAGCTGACGTGGTATCAGCTTTACCCCAAAGCCTGTGTTGATCCCACTCCACATGCTGCCTCCCAAATTATCTGGACTAGGTTTCCACTGTGGAAACCAACCAACCCTAGTGGTATCAGCGCCGCATCACTGAGCTGACCCTGAAGGTGAACCAAAATGAAGCCTCAACAGATACTGTTGGCCAGGCATGGAAACCTCACTTTATTAATAACCCCTCCTTATTAACTCACGTGGTTTTTTAATAGTTACTCACATTCCATCTTCATGCCCATCTCTAAGCATTTTTTCAGCCGGCAAAACTGACAGCGGTTTCGGTGGTGTTTATTGATGATGCAGTCTTGATTGCTCCGGCAGCTGTAGGTCAAATTTTTCCTTACGCTCCTTTTGAAGAAACCTTTGCAACCTTCACAACTGACAGCCCCATAGTGACGGCCTGAAAGAGAAAGGTAAGTCTATCGGGGACTGGTGTGCAGGGTCAGATGCCAGCAGCCACGGGCCAACCACAGGTCTGAGCACTGAGCACGGCACCCAGGGCCTTCACATTTTTCTACCATCTTTAAAGTAGCCCTGTGAGGTCATGATGGACAAACGGAAGCTCAGACAGGTTATGCGGCCGCTGGTAAATGGCATGACCTCAATGCTCCGAGTGCACAGCAGTAGCTCGCGGATGATGGCTGGGCTGCACCGTCTGTTGTACTCACCGGGCACGGCTCTGCAGACCTGCCTGGTGAAGGCCCTCAGCTCCCCTGTCCCGTCAAGAGTGTCAAAGGGCAAACACAAGCTCGTGTTTTGTTGGCCCAAAGGGTCTCATCCTGCATTTACTCCCTCTGTGTGCATCACGTCCTGGGCCCCAGACTGATCCGGGGTGGGGAGCCCAGGCCAAAGGAAGGCCGCCAGTTCTTTTTTCTAAGCTTATTTACTTTGGGGGGTCTCTAAGTTCTAATTCCCTCCCACATTAAAAAGAGCCGCGGGCTTCCCTGGTGGCGCAGTGGTTGAGAGTCCGCCTGCCGATGCAGGGGACGCGGGTTCGTGTCCCCGTACGGGAAGATCCCACATTCCCACAGCCGCGGAGCGGCTGGGCCCGAGAGCCATGGCCGCTGAGCCTGCGCGTCCGGAGCCTGTGCTCCGCAACGGGAGAGGACAACAGTGAGAGGCCCGCGTACCGCAAAAAAAATAAATAAATAAAAAATAAAAATAAAAAGAGCCGCACATGAGTTTACCCTTCCTCACGTTCCCAGCTGGGACCGCCCTCGCGTATGCTCTCCTGGTTTGGTCTCATGTAACCCAGGGTCGTAACTACACTGCAGGGTCTGAGTTCACAAGGTCATTGTGGACGGCGGCTGCAGAGCAACCCATGGCCCTAAGCTTTGGCGCATGGAGCCGTTCTCCAACTCTGCACTTAGAGGGTCTCAACTGTGTGCCTTTAAGAAGAGTCATGCTGAAATGACTCTGTGGACATCATTTTTCCTTCCTTGCAGTGGATTTCCTTGGGTTCTCTAGGCCTTAGAGTGATCTCTAATATCTGGAGACAATGGCACTGCAAGCCTGTCATGAGCTTTCAGCCCAGAAGGGAAAGCCAAGCAGATTCTGTGGCCTCTGCTATGCTCATGCTTCATTCACTTGTTTGAAAGTTTGCAGAATGTCTCTCCTTGCTGAGCAACAAGATGGGGATATAGAGATGAAGGGGTCAGACATGGTTCCTGCTCTTAAAAAAAGAGCACATTCTGGAGGGGAAGACAGGCCTGTAAGGAAGCAACTAGAAAAGAACACATCCAGTGCCCAGAGATCTGAACAAAAGGGTGATGAGGACAGAGGCAGCGCTGGCCCCTGCCTATGGGGCAGATGAGGGCTTCAGAGAAGGGGCGAGAGAGCACAGCACCTGAGGCATGAGCGGGCGGGGCTGGAGCTTCCGGCCTTCAGTTGGTGCTTGCCTGGGGTTGTCTTCCTCTTAAGAGGCTTGGCTCCTTTTTTTTTTTTTTTTAAACCATGACCACAAAGTATCCAAAGTTCCTATGAATGTAGTGACCAAAGAATAAAGTAGAACCAAGTGGTCATCTCAGGACTCAGGTCAGTGTCCCTAGCATCACTTACCCTCTATGGCTCCCACTGTTAGCAGGCTGAAGTCTGAGCTTTTGGGCCAGACATCTTCTTTAGTCTCCTTGTACCCACCTCCTAACCATGGAAGCCCAGGAGTGCTTCCCCAGAGACATGGTGGGTATGGATGTTAAACTCTCCAGGCCCTGGTCCCGCCAGCTGGAACACCCTTCTGCTTTACCTGACAGCACACACTCAACCATCAAGGTCACCAATGTGACTTCAGGCCTTTCCTGACCCTGGGACTCCAGCCAGAATCACATGCCCCCTCCTGTTTATCACACTGGGTTATAGTGAGGGCATGACAGAGGCAGCTACAGTTAGGACGAGGGAGGGATAGACAACAAACACATCTTGTGAAACAGCAAAGAACTGAGCAGATATTAACCAGACTAATTAAATGATTGCTCTTTTTTGGGGGGGAGGGGGCGGGTGCATGGCATGTGGGATCTTGGTTCCCCAACCAGGGACTGAACCCTCACCCCCTGCAGTAGAAGCGTGGAGTCTTAACTACTGGACCACCAGGGAAGTCCCAATTTCTTTCTTACTAGTACAAAAATAATTGACACCCAACCAAGATTTACAAATCACAGAAATAGTTTCTTGATTTCTCCTTTTGATTCTTATAATCTGACAAACTGATTTGCTTATTTACATCACCACCCCAATAAGAAGAGTGGAGTTCATGTTTTGAAACCTACAAGCCTCCCCCGCCCCAGATTTGGTGCATGATGTTGGCCCTGATGTGCACCCAGCATGGCCTTTGGTTACTCACCTGAGGCTTTGTCGCCACACACCACACAGTACTCTACCACCTGGGGCCGCTGGACGTCGGCCTTCCCCAGAAGACGCTCCACAGAAGCAGAGTCCGTGACGATCTAAGAAGAATCAGGAAATAAGCAGAGTGCTGATGAAAAAACAAAGCACTAAGCAAAGTAATGTTCAACTGTGAATTCCTAATCTCGGGTTTCTAAGAACTCTGGGCAGAACTGGGAAAATGCCACGTGACAACTGAATCTGCCACCAGGAATGGCATGGCCGCTCATCTGGACCAAGCCCCTTCAGTGGTGGTGGGTGGCAGTGGGCTTGTCCAGGGTCAGACACTGGTTTTCAGGGACCTACCCTCCTATCTGGCCACCCCAACCACCTAGGACTAGGGGCCGTGTGGGGACTCACGGCGGATGCTCCAACATGAAGATACTCAAGGTCTTCTTGGTTGCTTCTCTATTCTCATGAAACAGCTTGAAAGTACACAGAGAGGTTTACTTGGCAGAAAAATAATTAAGCTTTATTGACTAAATAACTAGCTCTCTCGTGAGGCAGCTGGGAGTGGAGGGACTAGGATAGGTGGCCTCTGAAACCTGTTATTTCTCCTTCATTTGTAGGTGACTTTCTAGGTGACCCACAGTGCTGCTCACTTGGAAGAGTAATGTAACTGGCTTCAACATGAAAAAGTGAAAAATAGCTGTTATTAAATCATGTACTAACAATAAGCCTTAAAATGATTTATGTACAGTGAGAATATATACAGAAATCATTATGTGCAATGACCTCTTATAAGACATACAACAGAATCACCAGCCATCCTTTCAAAAACAAGGAGTCGAAGCAAGCAGGGAGGAACTCTGATTCCAGAGGATCAGATGTACACTAGGAAAGGAAGGATGAAGAAGTATTTACTAATGGCATTATGAGGTGTCTCAGAAGTACAGCTCTGGAAGCTGAACATATTGGTGTCCTGAACCCAGCTTCAGTGGAAGGAAAAAAACCCCTTTCCTTCCTGAATTTTCTCCATAGTAGAAATCTCCCTGCAAAACACGTGGATTCTTAGCAGCATTATTCACAGTAAAGGTCGAAGCAACCCAAGTGTCCACTGACAGATGAATGGAAAAACCAATCGTGGTCTATACATACAGTGGAATATTATTCAGCCTTTAAAATGAAGGAAATTCTGACACATAATAAGACAAAACACAGATGAACCTTGAGGACATTCTGCTCAGTGAAATTAGCCAGTCACAAAAGGACAAATATTACAGGATTCAACTTATGTGAGGTCCCTAGAGTAGTCAGACCCATAGGAAGTGGAATAGTGGTAGCCAGGGACTGAGGGGTGGGGAACGGGAGTTGTTCAGAGGGGACAGAGTTTCAGTTTGGGAAGATGAAGAGTTCTGGGGATGGGTGGTGGTGATGGCTGATGAAGAGTTCTGGGGATGGGTGGTGGTGATGGCTGATGAAGAGTTCTGGGGATGGGTGGTGGTGATGGCTGATGAAGAGTTCTGGGGATGGGTGGTGGTGATGGCTGATGAAGAGGTCTGGGGATGGGTGGTGGTGATGGCTGATGAAGAGTTCTGGGGATGGGTGGTGGTGATGGCTGATGAAGAGTTCTGGGGATGGGTGGTGGTGATGGCTGATGAAGAGTTCTGGGGATGGGTGGTGGTGATGGCTGATGAAGAGTTCTGGGGATGGGTGGTGGTGATGGTTGATAAAGAGTTCTGGGGATGGGTGGTGGTGATGGCTGCACAACAGTGTGCATGTCCTTAATGCCCCTGAACTGGACACCTAAAAACTATTAAGATAGTAAATTTTATATGTTACCACAGATTTTTAAAAAACTTAAAAACCAGAACCAAACAAGACCATGGATTGCACCCTGACCTGGACTAAACATGCTCCATGCTTGGCCACCATGGGACACTGGCCTTGAGTCCCTGCTTCTCTGAGTGTTGGAACTGGAAGTTCAATGCTTCCCAATAACCCTGCTCTTCTTCCAGCCCTTGCTCTCCTCCTTCCTGTACCTGCCCCAAGCCCATCCCGCCTGCCAGAGGAGGGAGAACCAGTGCAGAACGGAGGGGCCCACAGGCAGCAGGAACAAGATCAGAATAAAGAGCTGGGCCAGTCCGAAGTAAGAGTTAGAACAAGTCGGTCCTTATCTGACTGTGGTCAGCCCTTGGTAGTGCCCCTAAAGCATCACAGGCCAAGGGCTGCCACCACGTGGCCTTGGTTGAGAACAATTCTCCAGTGGCTCATGCCAACTGCTCAGGTCAGTCTCCTGTGGGGCCGCTGATTTGCTGGCTCAAATTCCATTCCATCTGAGCACTGCAGCGGCTGCCTTCTGGGCCTTGCCACTCATTTGCTGTTTTTTTACTTTAGCCGAGGCAGCAACCCACCATGTTTGAGGTCCCCAAAGGACCTACTAGAGATGGATTTGGCCTCCATGGTAGAGGTAAGAGTCAAGAACAAGTGCAGTAGCAGAAGTGCTGAAACAAACACCTGTCAACAGGTCTTACTTGGATCCTGCCAGGGACGAGGTTGTCCGAGGTGGTGAATATGAGCTGCTTGGCACTGGAGGTCTCCGGGGAAGCCAGGATCACCTTCCCAGTTCCAGCTCCATCTGGGCTGGTCAGGATGAACTGCTGCTTGGGGGATCCGGAGGCGTCCACTGCGGTGACTATCTGGATCTTCTGTCCTGTCTGCTGGTCTGTCACAATCTACAAGACACAACACGGAGGCTGCTCTCACGGAGCATGTGCAGTGGCTGCCAACGCCGGCCCGGAGTCAGTGCTGGTCCAGGACAGTTTCACCAGTGCCGGTGAAATGGGAAAGAGAAAACAACAGGGAGCTTTTCAGAAACTGGTTTTCATACAGCTCATTTTATTCTAGGATGATATCATCCCTCCTACTTTTAGAATTAAAATGCCCTTTGGAAGTGGAGGGAAGGGAAACTGTATGAAGGTGGTCAACTTGAAGTTGTCTGGAGAGTAAATCCTTAGAGTTCTCATCACGATGAAAAAAACACTTTTTTCCTTTTTATTTTTTCTACATGTATATGAGATGGTGAATGTTAACTAAACTTGTGGCAATCATTTCACAATATATGTAAATCAAGTTATTATGTTCTACACCTGAAACTTAGTGCTGCATATCAATTACAGTTCAATAAAACTGGACAAAGAAAGGCCCTTTCTGTTATGAAATGAAGACAGTAATAAATAGTAGATGATAGGTTTAACTAAAAAAGAAAAAAAAATCCTTGTCCTAGGCATAATAAGAAATGTGGGCAACCCGAACTTATTTTTTTGGGGGGGCCACACTGCACGGCATGCGGGATCTTAGTACCCTGACCAGGGACTGAATCCAGGCCCACTGCAGTGGAAGCGTGGAGCCCTAACCACTGGACCGCCAGGGAATTCCCTACCCTAACTTTTTGAAACCCCAAAACCTGAGAATGGCTGCTTTAAAGGGCTATTTCTGAAGGGAAGGTCCTATAAATAATCCTGCCTTGGAGTGACAGAATGCAGGGAGCCCCTTGCTGACACACATCCAACTTCTCCCACCTCTTGACTCTGAGGTCTCTAAGCATAGAGATAACACCTGTTTCAGGGCTGCATCCCCAGGGCCAGCACAGGGCCTGGCACATGGAGAGACGATGTGAATAAAAGACTGTGGAAGCCCTGGAGGCAGTGGGCGCTGACTCCGGAGAAGCCCTGATCCTCATTTCTCCAGGGACGGCCACCAGTCATGAGGCCCACTGCCATAGCTCACCTCTTCCCTGCATCCCTGCCTAAGTGCATCAGTCACAATTAAGATAGCTGCTACGTAAGAGCAACTTCTCTTATTCCTGCTCGTGAAGTTCTTTGAAGCTGTTCTATCCTGTTCCTGTCTCTCTTCCAGACCAAGTGCCCAACTTGGAGCATGGGGCCACCTTTTCTCTGAGGACCCCAGCAGGCCCTCACTGCAGACAGGACTCTTGGGGTGCGTGCGCTGGGCCTTGGGAAAGGGAGACATACTGTGTCTCTGGTTGGACCCCAGCTCCCTACAGAACATTTATGGACATGTCTGGAATCTGCAACGCCTCTTGATAGAACTGCTTTGGGTCATGGCATCCCAAGGTTCAGACAGCAAACTCACACAGAGTCCTACAGCTTTGCCAACAGTCCAATACAGAAAATCCAACGATGCTGGTAGGTTCAAAAGAAAATGACACAAGCAAGGAAAGAGTCAATTACTTAACACGTGTTTACTGGGCACCCACTAGGTGACCGGCACTATTCTCGGTACTAGAGATGCAAGTGTGAACACGGCGGGGAGCTCGGCTGCTAGAGGAAAGACAGACTGTGCACCCTGCCATGAAGAGTTCAGTCAGCGCCCAAGTGCCACAGAGGAAACAAAAAAGCAGGGTAATGGACAAAACACGACATGGGGAAGGAGGCAGGGGAGCAGCTTCAAGAGGAAAGACCTCTCTGAGGGAGTGACAGTGGACAAAGACCCAAATGAGGCAAGAGAGGAAGCCGTGCAGAGCTGTGACAGAGTGGGTTGCAGGCTGAGGGCCCAGTGAATGCAAGACCAGAGAGCCACAGGCTGGACACGAGTCCCAGCACATCATCACTTCCAAGTGAATGGCCAAAAGACCTTTAAGGGGATTCCCTGGTGGCGCAGTGGTTAAGAATCTGCCTGCCAATGCAGGGGACACAAGCTCGAGCCCTGGTTCAGGAAGATCCCACATGCCACAAAGCAACTAAGCCCGTGCACCACAACTACTGAGCTGGCGCGCCTAGAGCCCGTACTCCGCAACAAGAGGCCACCGCAATGAGAGGCCTGCACACCGCGGTGAGGAGTGGCCCCTGCTCGCTGCGGCTAGAGGGGGCCCATGCAACAACGAAGACCCAACACAGCCAAAACTAACTAACTAAATAGAAGATAACATTCCTTCTTAAAAAACAATAAAACAAACAAAAAAAAACTACACATGACACACTCTTCCAGCAATCCTACTTTGAGGAACTGATCCTACAGAAATACTCTCACATGTCCTAAATTAAGCAGGTAAAGGTTATTTATTGCAGCATCCAAAAAATGGGATATCAAACCGCCACGCAAGAGAAAGAGGCAGCTTATCTGTACCACAGGGAAATACCTCCAAAAGAGAGTGAAGTGCAGAGCAGTGTGGGCAGAAGGTGGACAGGAGTGTAAAAATATGCTGTATTGTTCACATGTATGCTTGCAGGTGTAGATGCAGAGCCCACCTCTGGAAGAATGAATATGCAATATGGTAACAGTGGCTTTTCTTGGGAGAGACGTAAGTGACTCCACGAAGAGGGAGGGAGGGAGACCTGTCTTTTACTCTGTATGGTGTAACTTTGTTACAGTGTGCAACTACTACCCAGTCAGCACATACAAACAGACAACTCCTATGAGTATCTGAGAGGGGCCACTAGAATATTAGAGCAAGAAAGGAAATATCAGATGGTTGTGGATGGAGAAAGGACAGAGAACAGGTACTGGCTGCTCAAGAAGGATGTGCAGAAATAAAGAGCTGGTGGAAGAGAGACCTAGGGAAGGAGGATGCTACAAGAGCCCAAGATGCAGTCCCCTGGGGAATGTAATAAGGATTTCAAACTTTTAAAAAACATATAAACAGCAGAAGTCTTTTCTAGTAACATGTGAAACCTCAAAAAATAAAGTAGATAAAAAAGCACTGTATTATATAAATGTATTTTATAAGCTCAAATTTAAACATTTCCTTCAGTCACACAATGAGTATAATTACACTCTCCCGAAAACATAAATGTGAAATGCGGAGTGTGGAGGAATAGCTCTGGAAAACCTTAAAATCCACGGAGATGGCAAAAGAAGGTTTAAGCCAAGATCTGCCCCAAAGAAAATGAACATAGATTACAAGTGAGTGCACCAGTGACCTCCAGCATGTCAAATTTGGTATGTGACATGTTCAAGTGTATTTTTTTTAATCTACTTTAATTGCTTTGAAAGCTGGACTAAAAAATGAAATTTGAACGTAATGTTTGTGTAATCTGGGAAACAGTAAAGAACACAGTTTGAAAACCAATGGCCTAAAAAGACTACATATGATGAAAACCCATGAAATTTACTGAGAAGCTAGATTTTGTGATGGCATGGCTCCGACTAAGCCTCATTTTCAGACAAGCAGGTGTTCTCCTACAGCTTTTCTTATCTCCATCTCCTTCCTCCCATAGTTTCTGCCCTAGACCTCTGTACCCCCAAAAACAACAGCTCTCAACCCCAGTCACAAGGCTACCTCTCCTGCTCTGAGGACCACCACCCTTCGCACTTGGCCCCAAAGCCCTTTTGCAGCCATTAGGATGACATGATACTGATGAACACAAGACCATCATCAGATCAGCCCTCTGTTGGTCTGCACAACTAGATATGTTGGGCCTGCGTTGACTGACACCTTAATTTTTGCTATCATTATTAAAAACAATAAAAATAAATCCTGGAATGGGAAAAAATAGTTATAAAGGATTTAATTGGGAAAACTGATGAAATTTTAGAATATGGACTATGGACTAGATAATGGCATGTTTCAATATTAAATTTATTGATTTTGATAACTGTATTGTAATTATGTAAGAGAAAATACATGCTGAAGTATCCATGGCAAAGAGGCATGATGTCTCCACTTTATTCTCAAATGATTCAGAAAAAACACATTATACATACATTCAGAATGTTACAGCAAACAACTGGTGAATCCGTGTAAAGGGGACACAGGATTTATATGTATTATTTTCCTTAAGTTTGAACTTATATGAAAATAAAACATTAAAAAATTATAACACAGATGCTAACATTTATCGACGTCTACTTCCTACAGCTTTATAGGCAGTATCTCTTAATCCTTTTACAATCCTATAAAACAGGTACTATTACTGCTGTCACTTTACAATCATAGATGTTATAGAAACGTTTCCCAGGATCACAGTGCTGAGTGGAAGAAGATTTGGCCCTAAAATCTGTTCCATTCAGAGCCAAAGCTACTAAATGTTGCAGAGCTTGCCATCCTTACTGAATAACCTTTCCCTCCCAACCTTATCACACAAGCCACTATTTGGGTTCAGAGCACTGTTATTCATTAAAATATCAGAAAATGTATTCTTTCCCCACACCTCAGGGGATCAGAGATCCATCACTGAAGTCAGGGCTAGAAATGAAAACTTCATCAAAGCCATCAGCACCAACATCAAGAACCCAGAAACCAACCTATGACCAATAACTTTCTTTAAAAAACCAAACCTTGAAAAACAGTCAGTTCTGTTGCACTGAGGTAGGTCCCTTTTTTTTTTTTTTGCCCCACAGCACAGCATGTGGGATCTTAGTTCCCCAACCAAGGATCGAACTCGTGTCCCCTGCAGTGGAAGCATGAAGTCTTAACCATTGGACCGCCAGGGAAGTCCCGAGGTATGTCTAATTTTATTGACAGTGCACAATGAAAAGATTTTCAACTATACTTACTTTACATAAAACTCATGCTAATGGGTTATCTTCCCTAGAGAAACTGAAAGCTCAACACCAAAGATCTATTCTACAAGACTGCTGCTCAAGAAACTTACTGCATTTTAGCCAGGACAGTGGTGGAACCATGGGCCAAGCACCAGGGCATGGGAACAGCCCCAGTGTACGGAATGGGGTGCCTGAATACCCCTCAAGAAAACAGAAAGATCCTTCTTATACAAATACAGGGGGCTGTATACCCTCTCTTGAAACACAAACTAGCTACTGATGGAGTTTTCTGGAAGAACTTTCTATGCTCTCATCTGCCCTCAGATGGTTGTGAAACCATAATATAACATCCATGGTTAAATGTACAAAGTTAGTTCCTAGTTAGAGTTGGGAGAGTTATGTAGGCAGGATCCTAACACCTGCTACATAAAACTATAAAGGGCTCATTTTCAAGTCACAATCAGCAAATAAAAACAAAGCAAAAGAGAAAAAAATAACTTAGCTATATAAAGTTTCTAATTCTGAGGAACAGTAAAATCTCATTAACATTGGACCAATTACTTCTGAATTTCTAGACATTCAGATATGTGTTTCCTACTTGGTGTGAAGTTAAAAGAAGTGTATGAACTTTGGTATTTATGATAAAATATTATGTAATGCAGACATGATGGAAATATAATTTTTAACAACTCATTTCACTTTACTTATTAGAACTCTTCTATGCTTAGTTTATAATAATCCATAAAATCACTTTTAAGAATGGGTGAACACTATGGAAGTCATCTAGTTATTACAGCATACTACTCACTTATAGTGAGTTTTAAAATAAAGAAACTGTAAATGAAAGCAATCTTTTACTTATTCACTCAAATACCTGTCCACCTGCTATTCTCTCAAACTTACGTTACATAACTAGAGTTTTTTCTGCCATTCATTTCTGTTCATGTGCTTTGGTTTGGCCTTTTGAGATAACTATAAATCTTTTTTTTTTACATCTTTATTGGAGTATAATTGTTTTACATTGGTGTGTTAGTTTCTGCTTTATAACAAAGTGAATCAGTTATACACATACATATGTTCCCATATCCCCTCCCTCTTGCGTCTCCCTCCCACCCTCCCTATCCCACCCCTCTAGGTGGTCACAAAGCACCGAGCTGATCTCCCTGTGCTATGCGGCTGCTTCCCACTAGCTATTTATTTTACGTTTGGTAGTGTATATGAATCTTTAATGTATGTGTGTCATCAATAATTTTCCCTTCTTCTTGCTTGTTGATCATGATACATGTACCTTCTCTTTGTTCAGTGGGAAAGAGGCAGGTTCAGAGCCCTGGGAAGACTAAACTTCCCGTAAGTGAATATCATCAATTAGTTAACAATAACAACAATACTAGCAATAATAGTTATTATAGATAATTAGTACATACTGAATGTTATTATATGCCAAGCACCATTTCAAGCATTTTACAAGCAATATTCACTGATTCTTCCTAATAACCTTATGAGGTAAGTACTACTATTATGTACATTTTCTAAATGAAGAAAGTGAGACACTAGAAAAGCTATAAAATGGGGCATTGGATTTGACTTCAAGTGGAGGTCCACACTCTTAACTACTGAGACACACTACCTCTCAGTTTTGAAGCACACAAGTAATAAATGGTACTTCATTCCAATAGTTTGAAGTGACAGTTCAGACTTTTAGATTAAAAGTAAGTCAGCTTAGTAAATGTAAAATCTTTCTTCTTTTATCTTTTAAAAAATAAATGAGATTGTACTATACTTGATGCCTAAGAAGCACAGCTCCTTAGTGAAACCCTTAGGCAGGTTTGTTTTCAGAAACAATTCAGGGAAGGCAGGTCTGCCCTCAGGCAGGTAGCTGGAACCAAGTGGGACTGGTGCAGGTACCTGAATTCGCTGAGGTGAGGCTACCGCAGAATCAGTGGAGATTATCTGGATGCGCGGGGAGGGGCTGGTCATCCCTGGAGATTCCGGCCGAGAAGTCTGTGTACGTGGTACCTGTGGGTGAGAAGAGGGCTGCATCACAAGGGGGCTCAGAAAGATGCCCAGTGGTGGTTTGAGGACCATGCCTCTTGCTTTCACTGTGGCTTTGAGTGATAAAATTGTATAGTTTTCGATGACAAAGGAATCAGTGAGATATTTCCACAGAATGATCCTGAGAAATAGCTAAAATAGCTGTTTCTAATGTTGAAAAGCAAGAAAAAATGAAAGGTATTTTCAGGTCTGCTCTGCACAGCATCAATAAAATAAAAAGCTACCAAAATAACTTCTTAGAGATCATCTTTGAATTTTTTTCACTGTCTCTAAAGCCAGCTATAAAGCACTCCTTTAAGATGACAGGTTCCAGAAGACAGGCTCTCACAATACTGTTGAGGATGGCAAACAACCAGAATTACACTGGAAATTACTGGGATTAATACTTGTGAAAGAGTCTGGCAACCTCCCATCCTCACTGGGATAAAATCGGAAAAAGCTCATCAACACCCACTAAAGTCAAGGTTCAAGGTTCTGAATGGTCACTTGGGCACCTGAAGTGAGCAGATATTTTTCCTTGAATAAAAGTATATCATGGGGTTTCCCTGGTGGCGCAGTGGTTGAGAGTCCGCCTGCTGATGCAGGGGACACGGGTTCGTGTCCCGGTCCGGGAAGATCCCACATGCCGCGGAGTGGCTGGGCCCGTGAGCCATGGCTGCTGGGCCTGTGCGTCTGGAGCCTGTGCTCCGCAACGGGAGAGGCCACAACAGTGAGAGGCCCGCGTACCACACACACACAAAAAGTATATATCATGAACCAATGCTTTTCGAACTTCAAAAAAAAAAAACAAAAAAAGGAAAAAGAAGGAGAAGAGGAGGAGGAGGAGGAAGCAACACTTCCCAATTCATTCTATGAGGCCAGTATTACCTGATACCAAAACCAGACAGACATTACAAGAAAACTACAGATCAATATTCCTTATGAATATAGATGCAACAATCTGCAACAAAACCCTAGCAAAATGAATCCAGGAGCATATAAAGAATCATACACTATGACTAAGTGGGATTTATCCCAGGAATGCAAGGTTGGTTCAGCATATGAATCAAACAATGTAACACACCCAAGAACAGAGGACAAAAGCCAAATGATCACCTCAACGTACAGAGGAAGCATTTGACAAAATTCAACACTCTTTCATGATAAAAACACTCAAGAAAATAAGAACAGAAGTACTGGGCTTCCCTGGTGGTGCAGTGGTTAAGAATCCACCTGCCAATGCAGGGGACACGGGTTCGAGCCCTGGTCTGGGAAGATCCCACATGCTGAGGAGCTACTGAGCCTGTGCACCACAACTAGTGAAGCCCGTGTGCCTAGAGCCTGTGTTCTGCAACGAGAGAAGCCACTGAAATGAGAAGCCTGTGCATGGCAACGAAGAGTAGCCCCCGCTCACCGCAACTAGAGAAAGCCTGCTTGCAGCAGCAAAGACCCAGTGCAACCAAAAATTAAATATTTTAAATATTTTAAAAAAGAATAGAAGTACTGATATTCTATCAATCTGATAACGAGTATCTATAAAATACAGCTAACATAATACTTAGTGATGGAAGACTGAAAGCTCTCTCCTAAGATCAGGAACAAGACAAAGATGTCTGCTTTCACCATGTCTACTTGACACTGTACTGGAAGTTCTTGACAGGGCAATTAGGAAAGAAAAAGAAACAAAAGCAGCCAGATTTGGAAAGAAGGAAAACTATCTCTTTTTGCAGATGATACGATCTTGTACACAGAAAATCTGAAAGAATCTACAGAAAAACTATTAGCGCTAGTAAATGAGTTTCAAGGTTGCAGAATACAAGATTAACATATAAAAATAAGTTATCTTCCTATAAGTTAGCAAAGGGCAATCAGAAAATAAAATTAAAGGAACAATCCCACTGACCATAGCATCAAACACAAGAAAATACTTAGGAATAAATTTAACAAAAATGTAGTATTTGTATACTGAAAACTACAAAACACTGTTGAAAGAAATTAAAGAAGACCTAGATGACATCTGTGTTCATGGATCAGAAGACTTAATATTGTTAAGATGACAATACTACACAAATTGATCAACAGATTTAATATGGCTGCTATCAAAATTCTAGCTGCCTACACTGCATAAATTGACAAGCTCATCCTAAAATTCATGGAAATGCAAGAGACCGAGAATAGCCAAACAATCTTGAAAAAGAACAAAGTTGGAGGACTCACACTTCCTGGCTTCAAAACTTATTATAAAGCTACAGTAATCAAAACTGTTGGCAATGGCATAAAAACAGACACAATGACCAACAAAACAGAAGAAAGAGCCCAGAAATAAACCCTCCCATATGTGGTCAGATGATTTTTGACAAAAGTGGCGTGGCAATTCAATGGGGAAAGAACAGTATTTTCAACAAATGGTGATGGAACAACTGGACACAACATAGAAGGATGAAACTGGACCCCTCCCTCCTACTATATGGAAAACAATTAACTCAAGAGAGAGAATTCTGGGAAGATGGTGGAGTAGGAAGCACCAGGAATCTCTTTCCCTACCTAGACCACAAATGCACTGGTGGAATCTGTCTGATGTAACTATTTTGGAACTCAGGAGTCTACTGGAGGCTTGCAATTTCCAGGGGAAGCCTTGGACCATAAATTGTAGTTAATTTTGGTCAACTCCAGCTCCTAGCACAGTAGCAGCAGCTACCCATTCCCCACATCTACCCTATAACAGGCAGCTGTGCACATGTTCCAGGAGCAGCTTGCACACAGCTTGTGGGAGCCAGGGTGGGCAAAAAGGGCCCTTGTCCTCCAAATACTGGGGATCTGTGCTCCAATCACTGATTGCTTCCTCTGATCCCAGAGGTGCAGACAAAGAAGGGATATCCATGGTCTTTGTACTTCCTCCTACTGTTGCAAGCCCCTCCATTTCTGCTGAAGTGATTTCCAGGGGACTTAAAAGACTGGATTGCTTCCCCCCCCTCCCCATTTTTCTCTTTATCCTCTATTGGGAACCAGACATTAAAGACAAGGACATTCAAAACTAACTGCATATACAGGGACAATTAGAAAGTAAATACACATGCTCAGAGAAAGGCACAGGTTTAGAAAAGACCCTAGAAAAGACCTTAAGTTTACATGTCAGGATGCTCCTTGGAAGAGAAACAGCTTACAACAAAAACAACAAAGTAACAAAAAACAGTAAATATTTGGAAAGGGAGAGAATCTGATTTCCAGAGTTACCACATTATTAGATTTAAATGTCCAGATGCAAATGTTGTTTCAACAACAACAACAAAACCACATGGCATACAAAGAAACAAGAAATTATGATCCATTCAAAGGAAAAAAAAAATCAACATAAGTTATCCCTGAAAAAGATCTCATGTCAAATGTATTAGACAAAGACTGAACTAAAGGAAGATGTGGAAAACTCAGAAAACGATGTAAGAACGAAATGGAAATACCAATAAACAGATAGAAACCCTAGAAAGAAACCAAAAAAAATTTTTTGGAGCTGAAAACTACAATAACTGAAATGAAAAATTCACTAAAAGGATTCAAAGGAAGATTTGAACAAGCAGAAGAATCAGTTACCTTGATAGAAATTAGTGAGTCTGAGGAACAGAAAGAAAAAAGATGGAAGAAAACTGACCAGTGCCTATGAGGCCTACAGGATACCAAAAAGTAGACCAACATAGCATTGTGGGAGTCTGGAGGACAAAAAGGGGAGTGAGCAAAGAATATATGAAGAAATAATGTCTGAAAACTTCCCAAATTTGATCAAAGACATGAACATAAACATCCAAGCTCACCAAACTCCAAGTAATAGGAACTCAAAGAGACCGAAATCAAAACATTATAATCAAACTTTCAGAAGACAAAAAGAGAACATTTTGAAAACAGTAAGAGAAAAGCAAATTATCACATACGCAGGACCTGCAATTAGATTATTTGCAGATTTCTCATGAGAAACTTTGGAGACCAGAAGGCAGTTGGCCAATACAAAGTGCTCAAAGAAAAGAAACCTGTCAACCCCAAATACTATACCCGGCAAAACTATCCTTCAAAAGTGAGGGAGATTATAATTAAAATGGCAAAAGTTAAAGATAAAGAGAGGATTCTAAAGGCAGCGAGAGAAAAACAAAGAGTTGATTTTATAAGGGAACCCCCATAAGGCTATCTGCTGATTTCTCTACAGAAATGCTGCAGGCCAGAAGGGAGTGGCAAGATAAATTCAAAGTCCTAAAAGGGAAAAACCTGCAACCTAGGATACTCTACACAGCAAGATTATCATTAGAATAGAAGGAGAATCAAAGAATTTCACGGACAAGCAAAAACTAAAAGAATACGGCAATACTAAACTTGTAACCTAAAAGAAATATTAAAAAGTCTTCTCTAAATAAGAAAGAAGCAAAAAAAAAAAAGAAAGAAAAGAAAAAAGCAGCAGCAGCAGCAGCAAGAATCTATAGGAAAGAAAAAAAAAAAAACAAAACTCCACAATTGGAGCCTTCCCTGGTGGCGCAGTGGTAAGAATCCACTTGCCGTAGGCAGCTTCCTATCAGCGCGGCCCTATGGATTCTCAGCTGGCTGAGGCTCGCGCTTTGGAAGCCGAGATCACTTTGAGGCGGGCGTGCGTGGAGCCGCTGGCACCCGGGGAAGACACCTCCCGAATTCAAAAATCATTTCAAGAAATATACCAAGCAGACTCTGAAGGATGGGAATTGTCAAAAGATCTGAGAAGTCATCTTGGACATTTAGAATCAGAACTTCAGTTTCTAAGTACGCTTACTGGCATCAGTATAAGACATTACTCCAAGAAGACAGAGGACCTAATGAGCACTGAGATGACAGAAAAGAGTATAAAGAAAGTTCTGCAGAGACACAGATTATTAGGAAATTGCCACATGATTACGTTTCAACTTGAATTTCAGCTTCTGGAAATCCAGAATAAGGAGAGTTTATCTTCTGTTATTACTGACGTCAGCATAATAATGGAACCCACCGAATATTCAGAATTAAGTGAATTTGTGTCTAGAGCAGAAGAAAGAAGAGATCTGTTTATGTTTTTCCGAAGCCTACACTTCTTTGTGGAACGGTGTGAATATCGTAAGCGCACATTTAAACGTTTCAAGGAAAAGTACCCAGAGGCTGTGCACCTTTCAGAGAGGGCCTTGTCCAGCTGCATGGGCATCAGGAGCCCCAGTCGACCAGGGTTTGAACCAGTAATTGTTTGGAGGATACAAATAGATGAAGAAGGGAAGGTTTTGCCAAAGCTGGATCTTCTCAACAAAGTGCCGCTGCAAGCCCTGGAACTGGACAAGAACGGAGTCATAGAAACTGCTCCTCTCAGCTTCCGAACCCTACTGGGCGTGCTGGGCATTGAAGCCACTCTGGAAAGTCTGATTAAATCACTTCATACAGAGGCAAGCAACTAGTTCCCAAACAGTGAACAACTACACGTAGAAGTAAGATGCTGTACCTGGAGGCATGTGATTTTATTGAATATAAAAATTTGCTCTTTTCCACTTAGAAACCTTACCTCTAAAACATGTTTATGCAGTTATGGCACATTATATATAAGTTGTCAGAACATGAAAAATAAATACAGTTATTTAAATTCAAAAGAAAAAAAAAAAAAGAATCCGCTTGCCAATGCAGGGAACAGGGGTTCGAGCCTGGTCTGGGAAGATCCCATATGCTGCAGAGCAACTAAGCCCATGTGCCACAATTACTGAGCCTGTGCTCTAGAGTCTGCATGCCACAACTACCAAAGCCTATGTGCCTAGAGCCCATGCTCCTTAACAAGAGAAGCCACCGCAGTAAGCCCACACACCACAACGAAGAGTACCCCCCACTTGCTGCAACTAGAGAAAGCCCATCTACAGCAATGAAGACCCAACACAGCCAAAAATAAATAAATAAATATAGATAAATGAATAAATTACTTTAAAAAAAACATAATAGGAAAGTAGATCACTTAAATAAGCCAGTACACAGATTAAAAAATTTAAAACAAATTTTTGGGGGGTGAATGTGATAACTAAAATGAACAGCAAAAACATAAACATGAAGATATAAAAGAGGACATAGGGTCTTCCCTGGTGGCACAGTGGTTGAGAGTCCGCCTGCCAATGCAAGGGACACGGGTTCGTGCCCCGGTCCGGGAAGATCCCACATGCCGTGGAGCGGCTGGGCCCGTGAGCCATGGCCACTGAGCCTGCGTGGCCGGAGGCTGTGCTCTGCAACGGGAGAGGCCACAACAGTGAGAGGTCCACATACCGCAAAAAAAAAAAAAAAAGAAGGCATAAAAATCATAAAATGTGGGAGAGTAAGAAATTGTAGATTTTTTTTTTTAGAATGTATCTGGAGTCTATATGACAACCAGTCTAAAGCAAGTAGATAACAGTAATAGGTTAGCATACCTGAAAAACAGGGTAACCACAAATCAAAAACATTATTCACAAAAACCAAAAAGAAGAAAACACAAGCATAATATAAAAGAAAACCATCAAACCACAAAAGGAAAAACAAACAAAAAAAGGAACGAAGAAGAAATATAAAATCAACTGGAAAACATTTACAATGGCAATAAATATATATCTACCAATAATTACCTTAAATGTCAATGGATTATATGCCCCCATCAAATGACACAGGGTGGTAGACTGGATAATAAAATAAGAGCCTACAATATGCTTCCTACAAGGAACCCTTTAGAGCGAAGAACACACATAGATTGAAAGTGAAGGGATGGAAGAAGGTATTTCATGCAAACGGAAATGAGAAGAAAGCAGGGGGCAGCAATACTCATGTGAGACAAAACAGACTTTAAAACAAAATCCACAAAGAAAGACAAAGAAGGACACCATATAATGATAAAAGGATCAATACAAAAAGAGGCTATTACACTCATTAACATATGCACCCAATATAGGAGCACCTATATACATAAAACAAATACTAACAGATATAAATGGAGAAACTGATGAGAACACAGTAATAGTAGGAAATTTTAACACCACACTGACATCAATGGACAGATTGTCCAGAAAGAAAATCAATAAGGCAACAGAGATCCTAAATGACACAATAGAACAGTTAGACTTAATGGATATTTTCAGGACATTACATCAAAAAAAAAAACCCAGAATACATATTCTTTTCAAGTGCACATGGAACTTTCTCTAGGACAGACCACACACTAGGACACGTAACAAGTCTCAACAAATTTAAGAGGACAGAAATCATTTCAAGCATCTTTTCTGACCACAATGGCAGCATGAAACTAGAAATCAACCACAGAAAGAGAAATGAGAGAAAAAAAAACGATTACATGGAGACTAAACAACATGCTACTAAAAAATCAACAGGTCAACGATGAAATCAGAACATACCTTGAAATAAATGACAATGATAACACAACCATACAAAATCTATGGGATGCAGCAAAAACTGTCCTTAGAAGAAAGTTCATAGCAATACAGGCTTTCCTCAAAAAACAAGAAAAAATCTCAAATAAGCATCCTAACCTGCCATCTAAAGAATCAGAAAAAGGAGAACAAAACCTTAAGTCAGCAGAAGGAAGAAAATAATAAAGACCAGAGAGGAAATAAACAGAGATTAAAAAAACAACAGAAAAAGAACAATCAAACCAAGAGCTGGGTTTTTGAAAGGGTAAACAAAATCTACAAACCTCTAGCCAGGCTCACCATAAAGAAAAGAGAGAGGACCCAATAAACAAAATAAATGAAAGAGGACAAGTAAAAACTGATACCACAGAAATACAAAAAAACCATAAAAGGATACAACTATATGCCAACAAATTGGACAACCTAGAAGAAATGGACAAGTTTCTAGAAACATACAGCCCACCAAAACTGAATCGAGAAGAAATAATTTGAACAGACTGATTACTAGATGTGAAATAGAATCTGTAATTTAAAAAACTCCCTGCAAACAAAAGTCCAAGACCAGATGGCTTCACTGGGGAATTCTACAAAACATTAAAAGAACTTACACCAATCATTTTCAAACTCTTCCAAAAGAGTGAAGAGGCGGGAACACTCCCAAAGTCGTTCTAGAAAGCCACCTCACCCTGATACCAAAACCAGACAAAGACACTACCAAAAAAGAAAATTACAGGCCAATATCTTTGATGAATACAGATGCAAAAATTCTCAACAAAATATTAGCAAACTGAACCCAACAATACATAAAAAAGATCATACACCACAACCAAGTTGGATTCATCCCAGGGTCACAAGAATGGTTCAAGATACACAAATGAATCAATGTGATACACCACATCAACAAAAGAAAAGACAAAACCACATGATCATCTCAATAGATGCAGAAAAGGCATTTGATAAAATTCAACATCCATTCATAATAAAAACTCTTGCCAAGTACGTATAGAGGGAACATATCTCAACATAATAAAAGCTATTTATGACAAACCCACAGCCAACATAATACTCAATGGTGAAAAGCTGAAAGCCTTCCTGCTAAAATCTGGAATAAGGCAAGGATGCCCACTCTTACCACTTCTATTCAACAAGTTTTAGAAGTCCTAGACACAACAATCAGACAAGAAAAATAAATAAAAGGTATCCAAACTGGAAGGAAGAGGTAAAATTGTCATCATACGCAGATGACATGATACTAAGATACAGAAGACCCTCAAGACTCCACATAAAAACTACTAGAAGTGATAAGTGAATTCAGCAAGGTAGCAGGATACAAAGTTAACATATCAGTTGTATTTCTTTACACTAGCAATGAAATATTGGAAAGGGAAAGTAAAAAAAAAAAACCTTTAAAAATCGCATTAAAAAATAAATACTTAGTAAAATACTTAGGAATAAACCTGACCAAGGAGGTGAAAGACTTACATGCTGAGAACTATAAAACACTGATAAAGGAATCTGAAGATAATACAAAGAAATGGAAAGATATCCCATGTTCTTGGATTGGAAGAATTAATATTGTTAAAATGGCCACACTACCCAAAGCAATCTACAGATTTAATGCAATCCTTATCAAATTACCCATGACATTTTTCACAGAACTAGAACGAATACTCCTATAATTTTTATGGAACCATAAGAGACCCAGAGGGCTTCCCTGGTGGCGCAGTGGTTGAGAGTCTGCCTGCCAGTGCAGGGGACATGGGTTCGTGCCCCAGTCCGGGAAGATCCCACATGCTGCGGAGCGGCTGGGCCCGTGAGCCATGGCCGCTGAGCCTGTGCGTCCAGAGCCTGTGCTCCACAACGGGAGAGGCCACAACAGTGAGAGGCCCACGTACCGCAAAAAAAAAAAAAAAAAAAAAGACCCAGAACTTCCAAAGCAATCCTGAGGAAAAAAGAATAAAGCTGGAAGCATAACCCTCCCAGATTTCAGCCAATACTACAAAGCTACAGTAATCAAAATCTCATGATATTGGCACAAATACAGACATATGGATCAACCAGAAATAAACCCACACACCTATGGTCAATTAATCTTCGACAAAGGAGGCAAAAATACACAATGAAGAAAGGACTTTCTTCAGCAAGTGGTGCTGGGAAAGCTGGGCAGCCGCATGTAACTCAACAAAGTTAGAACACTCCCTCACACCCTACACAAAAATAAACTCAAAATGGCTTAAAGACATATATAACACTTGACACCATACAACTCCTAGAAAAGAACATAGGCAAAACATTCTCTGACATAAATTATAGCAATGTTTTCTGAGGTCAGTCTCCCAAGACAATAGAAATAAAAACAAAAATAAAACTTAGAAGCTTTTGCACAGCAAAGTATACCATAAACAAAACAAAAAGACAACCTGAGGACTGGGAGAAAATACTTGCAAATGATGTGACTGACAAGGGCTTAATTTCCAAAATATACAAACAGCTCATACAACTCAATAACAGAAAAAGGCAAACAACCCAATCAAAAAATGGGCAGAAGACCTAAATAGATATTTCTCCAAAGAAGACCATACAGTTGGCCAATAGGCACATGAAAAGATGCTCAACATCACTAATTATTAGAGAAATGCAAATCAAAACTATAATGAGGTATCACCTCACACTAGTCAGAATGGTCATCATTAAAAAGTCTACAAATAGGGCTTCCCTGGTGGCACACTGGTTAAGAATCCGCCTGCCAATGCAGGGGACATGGGTTTGAGGCCTGGTCCGGGAAGATCCCACGTGCCTCGGAGCAACTAAGCCTGTGCGCCACAGCTACTGAGCCTGTGCTCTAGAGTCTGCAAGCCACAACTGCTGAGCCCACATGCCTAGAGCCCGTGCTCCACAACAGAAGCCACCACAATGAGAAGCCCGCGCACCACAATGAAGAGTAGCCCCCACTCGCCACAGCTAGAGAAAGTTCCTCTGAAGCAATAAAGACCCAACGCAACCAAAAATAAAAATAAATAATTTTTTTTAAAAAGTCTACAAATAATAAATGCTGGAGAGGGTGTGGAGAAAAGAGAACCCTCCTACACTGTTGGTGGGAATGTAAATTGGTGCAGCTACTGTGGCAAACAGCATGGAGGTTTGCTAAAAAACTAAAATAAAGAGTTGCCATATGATCCAGCAACCACACTCCTAGGCATGTATCTGGTGAAAACTCTTAATTCGAAAAGAAACATCACCCCAATGTTCACAGCAACACTATTTACAATAGCCAAGACATGGAAGCAACCTAAATGTACATTGACAGATGAATGGATAAAGAAGATGCAGTATGTATATATAATATATATATATATATATATACACACATAGTGGAATACAACTCAGCCATAAAAAAGAATGAAATAATCCCATTTGCAGCAACATGGATGGACCTAGAGATTATCATGCTAAGTGAAGTAAGTAAGAGAAAGAGAAATAGCATATGATATCACTTATATGTGGAATCTTTAAAAAAATGATACAAATGAACATATTTACAAAACAGAAGCAGACTCACAGACACAGAAGACAGACTTATGGTTACCAAAGGGGAAGGGGATAAATTAGGAGTCTGGGATTAGCAGATACAAGTGCCAATGAAAATAATCAATAAAGAATCTATAGTAAGAAGAGTTTTATTTGAGCCAAACTAAGGACGAGCCCAGAAGCCAGCTTCCCAGATTAGTCTGAGAAGCTCCTCTGGAGAAGCATGGTTTCCAGCACAGTTTTATATCTTGTCAGAACAAAGAACATTACATTTCTTCAAGGTTTAAAAACAAAAAACCCCACGAAGATCAGAGATCAGTAAGTCAGCATGGCCTTGGCACCTGGGAAGGGAGTTTTATCATCAAAGAAGGCCCAGCATTGGCGCCTAAGGAAGAGAGGAATCTTTATTTTTGACATGGACATTCTTTACTTCTGGTCAGCGTGCCCTTTTCTTTAATAATTAAAGCAGATGTACAATGTATGTTTGATAGGCCACAAACAGGCTATTTTAGTTAGCATAAAATTCAAGTTAACTCATGCATAAGCCAGAATGACTTCCCTGTATCTCAATACGTGCAAATTTCTTTTATCTCAAACTACACACACACACACACACACACACATATACTACATATATTTACATATATAAAATAGATAAACAACAAGGTCCTTTTGTATAGCACAGGGAACTATATTCAATATCCTGTAATAAACCATAATGGAAAAGAATATGAAAAAGAATATATATATAAAAAACTGAATCACTCTGCTGTATGCCAGAAACACAACATTGTAAATCAACTATACCTCAATTAACATAAATAGATAAATAAATAAATATTTCTAAAACTGAGGGAGAAACCAAGACATTCCCAGATAAACAAAAGGTAAGGGAATTTGTGATCACTAGCCTTGCCCTGCAAGAAATGCTCAAGGGAGTCCTACAAGGTGAAAGGAAAAAACACTAGGACATTGGAGAAATAAAGATTTCAATACAGGTAAATATGTGGGCAATTATAAAAGCTAGTATTATTGTAGTGATGGTTTACAACTATACTTTTTATTTTCTACAAATACATTTAAAGAAAAAAAAACCCCTCAATTATCAGTGTAAAAGCTAGTACTGTTGTGACTTTAACTCTTGTTTTCTACACAGGAGACTAATGTATGTAAAAGAATTATTAGCTTATGTTTTGGGGCACACAATGCATAAAGATGTAATCTGTGACAACAACAACTGAAAGGGGTGGGGACAGAGCTGTAAAGCAAGAATGTTTTTCTATGTGACTGAAGTTAAATTGGTATAAATTCAAACTAGAGTGAATCTGTAATTTTAGGATGTTATATGTAATCCCCATGGTAACCATGAAGAAAAAAGCTATAGAATATATACAAAAAAATGAGAAATGATTTAAACATTTCAATACCCAAAAAATCAACTAAACATAAAAGAAGACAGGAATGCAGGAAATGAAGGACAGAAAAAGCTGTAAGGCATATATAAAACGAAGAGCAAAATGACAGAAGTCCCTCCTCATCAGTAAATATTTAAATGCAAATGCATTAAACTCTCTAATCAAGAGATAACGGCAGAATATTATAGAGAAACTCTGTTCCAACTGCATGCTGCCTATAAGAGACTCACTTTAGAACCAAAGATACAAACAGACTGAAAATGAAAGGGAAAAGACCATGTGAATAGAAATCAAAAGACAGCAGAGGTAGCTATACTAAAATCAAACAAAACAGACTTGAAATTTTAAAAGGTTGTAAGAGACAAAGGATGCTAATAAGAGGATCAACACAGCAAGAAGATATAACAATCACAAACATTTACACACCTAATAACCAGAAAAATATGTGAAGCCCAAACTGATAGAACTTAAGGAAGAAATGGACAGTTCTGCAATAATAATTGGAGACTTAAATAGCCCAATCTCAGTAATGGACAGAACCACTAGAGAGAAGATGTATGAGGAAACAGAAGACTTAACACAATAAAAACTAACTAGATTGAACACACTATACAGAACACTCTACTCAGAAACAACAAAGACACATTCTTCTCTAGTACACATGGGACACTCTCCAGGACAGGCCATAAGTTCAGCCACAAATTAAATCTCAACAAATTTTAAAAGACAGATATCATACAAAGTGTCTTCTCCGACCATAACAGGATGAAGTTAGAAATCACTAACAGAAGGAAACTGCAAAAATCGCAAATCTGTGGAAATTAAATAACACATTCTTAAACAGCCAATGGATCAAAGAGGAAATCATGAGGGTAATTATAAAAAACTTAGAGATGAATGGAAACGAAAACACAACATACCAAAACTTAGGGGACATTGCAAAAGTGGTGTTAAGTGGGAAATTTATGAGCTATAAGTACTTACATTAAAAAAAAAAAAAGATCTCAAATGAACAACCTAACTTTTACAACTAGAATAAAAAAAGAACAAACTGAATCCAAAGCTGGCAGGAGAAAGGATACAATAAAGATTATAGAAGAGAAAAAAGAAATATAGAAAACAGAAAATCAATGAAACTAAAAATTGATTCTTTGAAAAGATCAACAAAATTGACAAATCTTTAGCTAGGTAGACTAAGGGGAAAAAAAGAGAAGACTCAAATTACTGAAATCAGAAATCAAAGTGAGGACATTATTAACAATTCTACAGAAATATAAAACATTATAAGAATGATTAATTGTATGCCAACAAATTGGATAACCTAGACAAAATGAACAAACTCCTAGAAACAAAACATACCATGAGTAAATCATGAAGAAATAGAAAACATGAAGAGACCTATAACTACTAAGGAGACTGAATCAATAATAATAATAAAAAATCTTCCCATAAAGAAAACCCCTCAAACTATTCCAAAATACTGAAGAGCATTCCAAAATACTGAAGAGTAAGGAACACTTCCAAACTCATTTGAGGCCAGCATTACCCTGATACCAAAGCCAGGCAAACACACTACAAGAAAACTACAGACCAATATCCCTCATGAACTCTGATACGAGAATCCTCAGCAAAATACTAGCAAACTTGTATCAGCAGCATATTAAAAAGACTATACTCCATGAGCAGGTGGGACTTATTCCTGAAATGCAAGGATGAATCAACACATAAAAATCTACCACTGTAATACACTGCATTAACAGAATGAAGGAAAAAAACCCACAATATCATCTCAATAGAAGGAGAAAACGCATTTGACAAAATTTATCACCCTTTCATGATAAAAACACTCAAGGAATTAGGATAGTAGACTACCTCAACATAATAAAAGCCATGTACGAAAAACCCACAGTGAACATCATAGTCAATGGTGAAAGACTGAAAGCTTTTCCTCTAAGATAAGGAACAAAAGCAAGAATGCCTGCTTTCACCACCTCTACTCAACATTGTACTAGAAGTTCTAGCTAGAGGAATTAGGCAAGCAAAAGAAAGAAAAGGCATCCAAATTGGAAAAGAAGAAGTAAAAGGTAAAAGATTTGTACCTTAAAAACTATGAAACATTGCTGAGAGGAATTAAAGAATAAATGGAAACCTTTTCCATGTTCATGGGATTGGAAGACTTAATATTGCCAGGATGTCAATATTTCCCAAAGTGATTTACAGATTTAATGCAATTCCTATCAAAATTTCAATGATTTTTTTTTTTTGCAGAAATAGAAAAATCCACCCTAAACTTCATATGGAATCTCAAGGGATCCCAAATAGACAAAACTACCTTGATAAAGAACAAAGCTGGAGGACTCACACTTCCTGATTTCAGGACGTGCTACAAAGCTATAGTCACAAAACTGTGGTACTGGCATAAGGACAGACATACAGACCAAAGGAAAAAAGATTCCAGAAATAAATCATTGCATATAAGGTTTTGATGTTTTGACAAGGGAGCCAAGACCATTCAATGGGGAAAAGACATTCTTCTCAACAAATGGTACTAGGAAAACTGGATATTCACATGCAAAAGAATGAAGGTGGACTCTTACCTCACACCATACACAAAAATTAACTCAAAATGGATCAAAGACCTAAAACTATAAAACTCTCAGAAGAAAACATAGGAGAAAAATATCACACACTGGATTTGGCAATGATTTCATGAATATGACACAAAAGGCACAGGCAACAAAAGAAAAAAAACCACACACAACTTGAACTTCATAAAAACTTTTAAAATCTGCACATCGAAAGACAATATCAACAGAGTAAAAAGGCAACCTACAGAATGAGAGAAAACATTTGCAAATCATGTATCTGATAAGGCATTAATTTCCAGATTATATAAAGAACTTCTAAAACTCAACAACACTAAAAAAAAACTCAACCTGACTAAAAAATAGGCAAAAGATTTGAATAGACATTTCTCCAAAGAAAATACACAAATGGCCAATAAGCACATGAAAGCCTGTTCAACATCACTAATCACTGGGGAAATAAAAATCAAAACTACGAGATACCATCTCATACCCATTACGATGGTTACTATCAAAAAACAAATAAACAAAAACAAAAAAACACCCCAGAAAATAACAAGTGTTAGTGAGGATGCAGAGAAATTGGAACCCTTGTGCACTGCTGGTGGGAATATAAAATGGCACAGTTGCTATGAAAAACAGTATTGTGGTTCCTTAAAAAATTAAACTAGAATTACCATATGATCCAGCAATTCCACTTCTGGGGATATACACAAAAGAGTTGAAAGCAGTGCCTCAAAGAGAGATTTGTACACATATTTACAGCGGCATTGTTCATAATACTCAAGGGGTGGAAGCAACCCAAGTGTCCAGGTACAGATGAATGGATAAGCAAAATGTGGTATATGCATTCAATGGAATATTATTCAGCTTTTTAAAATGAGGAAATTCTGGCACATGCTACAACACAGATGAACTTTGAAGACATTATGCTAAGGGAAATAAGCCAGTCACAAAAAGACGACTATTGTATGATTTCACTTATATGAAGTATTGAGAGTAGTCAAATTCATAGCGATAGAAAGTAGAGTGGTGGTTCCTAGGTACTAGGAAAAGTGGGCAATGGGAATTAGTGTTTACTGGGTATAGAGTTTCAGTTTTACAAGATGAAAAGTTATGGAGATGGATAGTGGTGAAAGGTGCACAACATTATGAGTGTATTTAATACCACTGACCTGTAACATACTTAAAAATAGTTAAAATGGGCTTCCCTGGTGGCGCAGTGGTTGAGAGTCCGCCTGCCAATGCAGGGAACACGGGTTCGTGCCCCGGTCTGGGATGATCCCACATGCCGCGGAGCGGCTGGGCCCGTGAGCCATGGTCGCTGAGCCTGCGCGTCCGGAGCCTGTGCTCCGCAACAGAAGAGGCCACAACAGGGAGAGGCCCGCATACGGCAAAAAAAAAAAAAAAAAACAACAACAAAAAATAGTTAAAATGGTAAATTTTATATGTATTTTATTACAATTAAAAAATGGGAAAATAAATGTAAGAGCTAAAACTATAAAACTCTTAGAAGAAAATATAGGTATAACTCTTTGTGAACTTATATTAGGTGATGGTTTCCTAGATATGATATCAAAGCATAAGTAACAAAAGAAAAATTAGATGAAGTGGCCATCATCAAAATTGAAAAGTTTTGTGTTTCAAAGGACATCATTTAGAAAGTGGAAAGACACCCTACAAAATGGGAGAAAAATTGTGCAAATCATGTATCTGATACATGGACATGCACATATAGACTATAAAGAACTACTGTAAGTTAATATTTAAAAAAAACCAAAGAGGCAAAGGAATTGAATAGAAATTTCTCCCAAGAAGATATACAAATGACCAGTAGCATAGGAGATGCTCAACATCATTAGTTATTAAGGAAATTCAATTTAAGCCCACAATGAAATACCACTTCACACCCACTAGGATGGCTACAATAAAAAAGATGAGACTATAACAAGTGTTGGCAAGGATATGGAAAAACTGGAACTCTAATCCACTGCTGGAGGGAATACAGATTGGTACAGCATCTTTGGAAAACAGTGTGGTCAATTCTCAAAGGTTAAACAGAGTTGCCATATAAACCAACAATTCCACTCCTAGGTATATACCCAAGAGAAAGATAAACATATGTCTACAAAAATCTTGTGTAGAAATGTTCACATCAGCATTATTTGTAATAGCCCCAAAGTAAAACAATCAAATATCTATAGACTGATGAACGAATAAAGAAAATGTGGTATGTCTATGCAATAGAATATTATTTGGCAATAAAAAGGAATGAAGTACCGATACATGCTACAACATGGATGAAATCAGTCACAAAAGACCATATATTGTATGATTTCATTTATATAACATGCCCAGAATAGGCAATCTATAGGGATACAAGGTAGATTAGTGGGTGCCAGGGACTGAAGGGATGGGGGAAAGGGGAGATAACTGCTAATAGATATGGAGTTTCTTTCTTTTTTTTTTGGCCGCACCGCGTGGCTTGTGGGATCTTAGTTCCCTGACCAGGGATCGAACCCACGCCCTCACAATGAAAGCGTGGAGTCCTAACCACTGGACAGCCAGGGAATTCCCTGGAGTTTCTTTCTGAAATGATAAAAATGTTCTAGAATTAGACAGTGGTGATGGCTGTACAACCTTGTGAAACTACTAAACTGTACACTTTAAAAGGGTGAATTTTATGGTAAGTGAATTATATCTCAATTTTATAAAGCACAGCATGATTATTGGGGTAGTTGAAAAAAATTTTTCTTTCATGAGCATTAATTTTACCAACAAAAAATTCACCATAAAAAGACAACAGAATGCAATATTCTCATAGTGACTTTTAGTTTACAAAATGCTTTGTATATATTAGTTTTCTCTTGGTTAAGAGATAGGCAGAATAGGCACAAACCATTTTAGAGAGGGTGTGATGAGGCTCAAATCTTGCAGAATATATCTCCCAGCACCCATGTACATATATTTCTTAGCTCTGTTTATTTGTAATTAAGAAGAAAAGGCTGGCCAGTCATTTTATCAGTGCATAGGCATTAAATCCTTCTTTAGTAATGAACGTTTAGAATTCTGGTTGAGTCTATTATTACTCTGCAAGTTAATTCCACCCATTTCAGATATTCTGAATTCTTAACTGATAGAATAATATTCTGCCTTTCTGACTCACTTTATTTTTTAGAAGTTTTAAAGCAATCAACATTATTTGAGTACCCATAGGCTATGGAATCAGATAGACCTAGGTTCTGAAACACATACTGAGAAAGTCATTTAAACCCTCTAAACTTCGGTTTCCTCAAATTCAACATAGACATATTGTTACTACTTTATGGGATTGATGAGAGGGTTAGTAAATAATATGTTAAGTATTAATTCTATTCACATAGTTACTATTAATACTATCACAAACTTCTGAAAATTTTTTCTAAAGCCTGAGTTATAAACAGTGTATAAATATCTTTGTTACACATGATTAATTGTACTAGTGAGATGCTTCTTGAATGAAAAATTCTTATTTTCTTTTTATAAGAAAATATACCTCACATTATCCACAAAAATTAGAAAACATAGGTGTAAATCTTCATGACCTTGCCTTAGGCAATGATTTCTTAGCTATTACACTTAAAGCAAAATAAAGAAACGAAAGATAAAACGAACTTTCTCAAAATTAAAAACTTTTGGGACTTCCCTGGTGGTCCAGTGGGTAAGACTCCACACTCCCAATGCAACAGGCCCAGGTTCGATCTCTGGTCAGGGAACTAGATCCCACATGCATGCTGCAACTAAGATCCGACGTGCCACAACTAAGACCCGGAGCAGCCAATATAAATTAATTAATTAATTTTTTAAAAAAGGTCACTTTTAGGGAGCAGAGTGGGGGCAGTGATTGGGAGAAGACAGGAAATTCTATTCTGTTCTTAACCTGTGTAATGGTTACATGGGAATGTTCCCTCTATGATAATTTATTGTGTTACACACTTATGAATTGTGAACATATGTATGTTATACAATAAAAACTTTATTTAAAAGAATAACAGTATTCAAAAAGTATTTCACAGGGACTCAGAGAAGCTTTCTAAGTCAGTAGGCCAAAGTGACCCTTGTCCACGCTTCACTGGAACCTGCTAAGCACTGACCCTGTGCCACCCTGGCGCTGCACACTGGGTGTGCACAGCAACTGGAAGTGGCCCTGCATTCCAGCACCTGCAGCGGTGGGTGGACAGCTACAGGGGAGGAAGTGCGGGTTGGGTGCCAAGACTATTTGCCAGCTTTCAGACCCTGCCTGAGCTCCGGTTTAAAGCCCCTGGACTCTGGTTCCCCCACGTTAAGGAATACGCTTGCAAATTTTATGATTCCTTTTACATGAGAATCCCGAAGACCTCCACAGATTTGCTGAGAGGGGGCAAGGGTCATGCTGGCGATGGGCTCAGTAATACATTTATTTATTTTAAAAATATTTATTTATTTATTTAGGCTGCACCGGGTCTTAGTTGAGGCATGCAGACTTCTTAGTTGTGGCATGTGAACTCTTAGTTGCGGCATGCATGCAGGATCTAGTTCCTCAACCAGGGACGGAACCCGAGCCCCCTGCAGTGGGAGCACGGAGTCTCACCCACTGTACCACCAGGGAAGTCCCTCAGTAATAAATTTAGATTGGGTGAACAGTCTTAAATATCCCTGGGATTCAAGGGAAGGATGCTTAACTCCAGAAGTGACAGGTAAATGGGAAAATACTTGGGATCCCCTACTCCTGTGGCCTTTAGAAAGAAGGTGTGTTCTACTGGCACCACGGGCAGTTTAGATATGATCTGCCTTGAAGGCAAAGTGATGTCTTGATGGGATCTCCCAGAAATTCTTGCAGCTGTGAGAACTTCGAGCCTAATATTATGAACAGACATCAAAGCAGGAAGTCCACTTTTTTTCCTGAAGCATTCTGTTGAATATCATTTAGTACAATGATAAAAACTCAATGACATAAAAATATTAGATGCATTTCTGACCGGTAGAAGCATCTCCTTTCCATCCTTTCCTGCCTACCTTTTCAGTGTCTGAAGTAAGTCTTGGCCCTCTGCCTTAGCTTACTTTCTACCCCTTCAATCTGCTCCAGCTGCGAAGGACACGCTCATTTAGTTCACAGTGAAGTGTAAATGCCCAGCAACACCCAGGTGTGTATTGTACCTGACCAGAGCACTTGCACTTTGACACGGAAACAGCTAGTCCAAAGGACTCAATTAAACCATGAGCAAGCAGGGTGTGAAAGTACATTTGGATACAGGTCTTCCAGGGCATGGTGTCTGACTCACACTTAAAGGGTAAAATCGTCACTTCCATTTCACATCCTTTCTAAAGTTAACCATGCTTTACCCAACACACAAATGTTTACTGTCTAAAGAGTTCATGAAAGACCAGCTCGTCTGGTCAGCTGTCTCTGACCCCCCGGATTGGTGCACAAGTCCTGCTTTGGGCTCCCAGAGTGCCTGTATCTTAGCACTCTCCACAGGGCCCTCATAGTACCTGCTCAAGTCTACCTCAGAGGGCAGGAAGGAACAGTTCCTTTTGCTCCTAAGGCCAGGCACGTATCAGGCCCCACAATGACTGGTTAGAGAATGAGTACTTTTTGTTTGTTTGTTTGTTTGTTTTTTGTTTTTCTCGGTACGTGGGCCTCTCACTGTTGTGGCCTCTCCCGTTGCGGAGCACAGGCTCCGGACGTGCAGGCTCAGCGGCCATGGCTCACGGGCCCAGCCGCTCCGCGGCATTTGGGATCTTCCCAGACCGGGGCACGAACCCGTGTCCCCTGCATCGGCAGGCGGACTCTCAACCACTGTAGCACCAGGGAAGCCCGAGAATGAGTACTTTTTAACTTCAAGAATAAAGAAGCCATCTTTTTTACAGTCCTGATGCTGGGACTCTGCCTAGACCTCTTTTTGTTTTACTCCACTCTTGTATCTATCTGCTAGTTAAACATCCTGCAGGTATGTACAACACCTGCCTTGGCAGTTTATCATATAAATAAACCAAGGCATATGGCCTCCACTGACACACGAGTATATGTGGCTGATGGGAAAGTACATACCTTTTTAACCTGGAGTGAGAACCTTCTCTATTTCACCATAACATGACATTGCCTTGGCAGCATTTTGGGGGGAATAACTTTTAGGAAAAATTTCTGTGTTAACATGCAGTCATTCGGTAAAGGATGAACTCCTAGGTTGAACAGAATGCCCAAAGCATTCAGCTAATAAGCAAAAATTAAGTTTCTAAATCTATAATTTATTCTGATCCTGATTTTTGGCTGCAACATTCCCATGGGTTATTAATAGGGCAACAAAGTTCACACCCTGTAGGGGTGGGGGAAATAACAGATCCTGCAGACTCAACATGTTACTGATCTCAATCAGGAACTTCCACTTCTCCTTAACATTCCCAGTGAAATAATGAACAATGTAAACAACTGCCTAAGTGGGTAAAGGGCTTCAGGCAGGGGACACCTCCAGCCTGAACTGAAATGTACCACATCCTCCTTTTATTTTTATTTCAAAGGACCACCAAATAAGTGTGGTGAAGGGTCAATGGGCAAAGAGTTAACCTCTCTTTGTTCAGCAACTTGTACCACAGAGGGAGGAAGCCAGAGGAGGCTGCTGGTAATTGAAAGTGCTCGCGGCTCACCTCATACAAAGGACCAGAACCTTATACTGCCAGTGTCCATGTTCCTAAAGAATTACTCCTGTTGAGTGGCAAGGGCAGCTCTTCGTTATACTAAAGCCACTGGAAGAATCAAACCTCAATATTCATAAATCCACCTCACTTAAATCAGAATTGATTAACCAGTTTGAAAATTTTCAAGTTGATAGTATGTTTAAAAAGATAAAACTACAGCCCTAAATTTCTTGGCACAAAAACAAAGATCCAAAATCAATGACTACTACCCCCAATTATATAAAACAAAGAGGTATTTAAGAACAGGTTCACATACTCTGTTCAGAGGCAGGTTAACCTACTGAAAACAACAACAACCACCACAAACAAACAGCTCTTGCTCCACTTGGGTCTACCCAGCACACTCAAATACAAGTTCCCATGAAGAAATAATTTGCTAGGTGCTAAGCATAGCAATAGACACTAAACTGACTTCCTTCAAATACATATTAGGCATCTAAATCCACTGATTTTTACCACCTGCTATAAAAACAATTGCCTATGAAATATACTGCATTACAAGGAGACTTGCCTCCAGAAACAGAACAAGAAAAGGCTTCAAAATTAGTCTTATTTTTCTGCAGAACACTGCACTTACCATGCCAATGGCTCTCTGCAGCTTTATTTACATTTTTTCTCAGCAACTTCCCCAGCCAGAAAGTCCAACCAAAACAGCCAGGGTTGGTGGTGGAACTCATCGGCATGTGCTTTCAAACTGCCAGTGCAGATTCCATTCACCAAAACCAGACAGAGCTGTTTAAAGATGCCCTCTCTATAACCCTGCTCTGCTGAAGGTCAAGTACACTATCACTCCCTGTAACTAAGGAAGCAAAATTGTCATGTTCCTGCTGTTTCACCAGCTGCTGAGGCAGTCTGTCTAATAATATGATTAATTGTTTCTAGGGAAGATGTAACTTTGCTTTACCAAGTTCTCCCTTCACCTAGATTGTTGCCTTTATTAAATGCTGGCCCCCACCCCAGACCACCTTTCCTGAACTGACAGCTCAGGAGAACGTTACCTTGGAGTACAACCAACTCAAAACAGTTTTAAAACTATAAGGATTAAAGGGAAGATTTGGAGAACTCAGAAATACCACATTCTGCATATAGCATTTTCAACTTCACAGTACATTAGGTCAATATTTTTAAAGACATGGGGTCTTTGCAAGTTCCTCCTTCACTGAAAGGGAAGGCAACATCATAACCATCTGCATTACATATAAAAACACCCATAAGAATAACAGCACCGGGCTCCGTTAACAAACATTTTACTACATCCACCCACCACTTAACAGGCATGTGAATACAGGTCAGAACTCTAGCCTCCGAAGCCTCCTGTTCTGGTGAGAAGATGAACACGTGTCGTCAGGGCAAATGAGGGACTGTGGAATGGCTTCAAATCTAAGCCTCCCCCTTTCCCCAAGGCCACAGAGGAAAGGGAGCTCCTGGGGGAGGTCACAGAGAGGTGGGGCTGGGAAATAAGAGCACTTGCCTCCTGTATGACATGGAGTGAATGCTGGTCAATCACCCTAAACCAAACAAAACAAATGAAAGCCTGGGGGAAGAGTAGGAAGAAATATATGGATATTTACTTTTATGTAGGATGGGAGGAGGCGATTGAAAGAGGAAGGAAATTAAAAAGAAATAAGTTCACACTGCCATAAATAATGAATTTCCACTCCACAAGTTTGTATGTGGAGTGGAAACTTAAAACAATCTAAGTTAAAAGAATATGCCATCCATTTTTCAGATTCTAGCACAAACCTAGGCACCCCAACCGAAAGGGGAAAAATTATTCAAGAGTAAAAAAGATGATTATCCTTTTTTAAAGCAGTGACTAAAAGTCCTTCCACCTCAACAACTATTTAAAGTCCTAAGAAACATAACACTCTATTCACTAAGTACAGCCAGTAAATGACATGTTAAAGAAAAGATGAATCCAAGGAAGCAAAAAGCTCCAAGGTCCAACTGTTGAGGTCAACAGGTCTGCTCCTCTCATCAAAAAAATGTGTTCATGCCCTCTGGCCTGGTAATTCTACTTTCAGGAAACCACCTTACACAAACTATCCTAAATACAGAAATGGCTTTATCAGTGTGTAATCCTAAATTATTTTTCTAGGGAATATGGAATTTCCTCTCTCAGGGGTTCAGATAAGGCAGAGCCCATCTCCAACTGTAGAGGCAGAAAATACCAGATACTTGGAGGTCTGGCCTCCCTTGGAGGAGGGCAGGGGGTCGATCAGATGCGGAGACTTTGCACTAGCAGCAGGAGCCCCATGTCTGGCCTTGGCGGTGTGGTGTGCAGCCACAGATTCAGACCAGCTCTTCAGTGAGATCTGGGTGCAGTTCCTAGATGCAAAGCTAGTTCTCCAGCTCTCCTGGTAACTCTGTCAAGTAAGTTATCTATCCATCCATCCATCCATCCTCACATTTTTTTTTTTTTTTTTTTTTTTTGTGGTACGCGGGCCTCTCACTGCTGTGGCCTCTCCCGTTGCGGAGCACAGGCTCTGGACATGCAGGCTCAGCGGCCATGGCTCACAGGCCCAGCCACTCCACGGCATGTGGGATCTTCCCAGACTGGGGCACGAACCCGTGTCCCCTGCATCGGCAGGCGGACTCTCAACCACTGCAACACCAGGGAAGCCCTCTCACATATATTCTAAGTCAATGTTTTTTAAAAATCTCATTTCTCTTTATATCAGCAACAGTTGGTTTCTGATGTTATTTGCTATTAGATTCCTTGACTGGTAAAGCATGGATATATTTATCAGTGTTAATTTATAATACAGAAAGGTCAAAAGCAACTTAAATGTCTTAAACTAGGAGATGGGTTAGTAAATTATGCTATGCTCCCTTGATACAAAATTATGTAGCTATGAAAAATGATGGTCACGTAGGCTATGTAGTAGCCTGTGGAAAGGATGATGACATTTAGTCTGTGAAATTAACATTCTGTGAAATCATAAGATACAAAGTTGTATGCACACGAGGATTACAACTAGATGACACGCATGTGAAAAAAAAAGACCAAAAAAGAACATGTTTATTCATGTAATAAAGAAAGGTTGGGCTTCCCTGGTGGCGCAGTGGTTGAGAGTCCGCCTGCCAATGCAGGGGACACGGGTTCGTGCCCTGGTCCGGGAAGATCCCACATGCCGCGGAGCGGCTAGGCCCGTGAGCCATGGCCGCTGAGCCTGCGCGTCTGGAGCCTGTGCTCCGCAACAGAAGAGGCCACAACAGGGAGAGGCCCGCGTACCGCAAAAAAAAAACAATAAACAAACAAACAAACAAGAATCTGCCTGCCAATGCAGGGGACACGGGTTTGAGCCCTGGTCTGCGAAGATCCCACATGCCACGGAGCAACTAAGTCCATGCGTCACGACTACTGAGCCTGCACTCTACAGCCTGTGAGCCACAACTACTGAGCCTGCACGCCTATAGCTCGTGCACCGCAACTACTGAGCCCACATGTTGCAAGTACTGAAGCCCACACACCTAGAACCTGTGCTCCACAAGAGAAGCCACCGCAATGAGAAACCCAAGCACCACAACGAAGAGTAGCCCCCGTTTGCCACAACTAGAGAAAAGCCCGCATGCAGCAACAAAGACCCACTGCAGCCAAAAATAAATAATTTTATTTATTAAATTAATTATTATTTTTTATTATTTAATTATTATTTTTTATTAAATTAAATTATTTATTAATTAAAAAAGAAAAAGAATGTAGCAATATATACATAGGTGGTAAAGTCATAGACAAAAGGAAATGGCTCCATAAAATTCAGGACGATGGCCACACACTGTTACTTCAGAATAGATTTCACTTGACCCTTCAAAGAGAAACTAAGACAAAACACTGGAGCTAATTCAAGCCCTCTCCCTCTGTTCCTGACTTTCCCCCTCTCCACAGCACCTTCCCCACCCAAAACCAATTCATGTGCGTATCTGAGCACCATGGGCTTGAACCCCAAGAGATAACTTACTCAATTTCATAGGGAAAATGAGTCAAATTAATCTACTTACTGAAAACTGAAGTTTCTATCCCCAAAATGGGACATGCCAGATACATATCAAATAGAATTGGGAGGGTTTGGGTGCTTTTGTCAGTGATTGGTTACAAATGACACTCAAACTTACTCAAATGAAAGGGGAAATTCGTTGGAAGGACACTCACAGAACCCAGTCTCAGGATGTATGACTGTGCTATTTGGGAAGGGGAGAGCTGTGAGGCAGCTTCTCTATCTCTTTCTCAGGCCACCCGCTCACTCCCCCTTTGTTTTTTTCTGAGAGTCTGAGAGTCACTCTCCAGCTTCTCTCTGAGGACCACCTTTCTCTGCTTCTACGTTCTGCAACAACTTGGGCTTACACATGGCATCATCTCAAGCCCTGACACTGTATGATCTTTTAACTCCAGGGTCGAATGTCACCTTTTACTGACCATATGCCAGTAGACACGTTATTTAACCCTCTCCTGTGCCTTAGCTTCCTTAACTATGAAAAGTGAGAGCACCGTTTCACAGGCATTATGTTAAGATTAAGCAAGATGATACAGAGCTTATGTGCAGTACCTAGCACATAGTAAGGGTTCAACAGGTATCATTGTTGGCAAAGTATGTTCTGTTGCAAGGTTATTTCTGTAATGTGATTTTGATTCTACAAAGTTGTAAACAGAGAAATGATGGCAGTATAACACTTGAAATCACACTGATTTACAAGTGACTGCTCCCAATTCCTTAATGCTTTGTATCACAGTGTAGAGCCACAGAATGCAAAGCACATGGGCATCTAAGCTAACAGGAATTCAGTGTCATGCACGATGCCTATTCATACCAGGTTCATCCACTTGTCTCATTCTGGCCATGTGTTCTGTGTCTTGGAAAAGCTCATTGCATGGTTCTCCCTAATCTTTACGCATTTATGCAATAATTCACCATCTTTAACCCTTCCTTATATCTTCTTCCATAAAGCTTTCACCTTGTTTTTAAGACAAAATCCTATACTTACTCTAATGTTTGATTATTAGGAATTTAACATGTCTTTTTAATTATACTAGCATTTTTATTAGGATTGCTATTTTTGTTAGTGCTCTGGGCCACCCTGAATGCTATTTTTCCATAAGCTCTGTTAGTTACTTAGTTAGTTAGTTAGTTTATTTTTATTTTTGGCTGTGCTGTGTCTTTGTTGCTGTGTGCAGGCTTTCTCTAGTTGCGACGAGCGGGGGCTACTCTTCATTGTGGTGCGTGGGCTTCTCATTGCAGTGGCTTCTCTTGTTGCAGAGCACAGGCTCTAGGCATGCGGGCTCAGTAGTTGTGGCTCATGGACTCTAAAGCACAGGCTCAGTAGTTGTGGCGCACGGGCTTAGTTGTTCCATGGCACGTGGGATCTTCCCAGACCAGGGCTTGAACTTGTGTCCCCTGCGTTGGCAGGCAGATTCTTAACCACTGCACCACCAGGGAAGCCCAGCTCTGTTATTTTTAGTGTGTAGAACACAAGGTTTTCCAGAAACGCATATTTCATGTAAAAACAAAAATGCTTGTTTTCCAATTGTTAAGAGTAGGAATCTTATCAGTTCAATCAGTCCATCAGGGATACAGGTTGGCTGAATCAGCTGTAGACGAAGGAGACCAGGGGTAATGTGCTATGGACGTGGCCACGCAGGTAAATTCCACAGCAGGGACTATGGGTAGCCATGGTTTAAAACCGGGGAGTACCTCAAACTGCCCACCTTCAATGAAGAAGAGTATGGTCTGTCAGGTCAGGGTCTGACTGTAGCAGTTTGCACAATCAGCAGGCTCCTAGTTCAACCCTCAAAGACAGGCCAATCTCCTGCTCTAACTCTCCAATGGCTACCCAATTACACAGAATAAAATACAAATTCCTGACCATAGCCTATATAATCCAAGAAGACCTGGCCCTACCTACCCCCCTGACCTCACCTCCCACCACGTTCTCCCTCACCCCCTGCACTCCTGCCACACAGGCCTCTTCATGGTTCCTCTACTGCGCCAAGCACGCTCCCCTCTTCCCTACCTGGAATGTTACCCCACGCCCTGATACTCATATCTGAATCACTCTCTTACTTCACTCAGGTCTCCATTTAAATGTCACCATCTGGGACTTCCCTGGTGGTCCAGTGGTAAAGAATCCGCCTTACAATGCAGGGGACGCGGGTTCAATCCCTGGTCAGGGAACTAACATGCCACAGGGCAACTAAGCCCACGCGCCACAACTACTGAGCTCGTGCACCTCCACTAGAGAGCCTGCATGCCGCAAACTACAGAGCGCATGCGCTCTGGAACCCGCGCACCGCAACTACAGAGCCCACACGCCCTGGGGCCTGCGCGCCACAACTAGCGAAGAGAAAACCTGCACGCCACAACTAGAGAGAAGCCCGTGTGCCCCAACGAAATATCCGGCATGCCTCAACGAAGATCCCACGTGCCACAAATAAGAGCTGACACAGTCAAAAATAAATAAATTTTAAAAAATGATAATTAAAAAAAAATTTGTCACCTTCTAAGAAGTCTTCCCTGAATGTGCTTAGATAGTACTCTTATCACTTTCTATCTCTTCACTTTTCTTTATAGCACTTACTGCTCTCTTGACATTTTTCGTTTGTTTAGATATTGGTTGTTTCCCAATAGGATAGAAGCTTCATGAGAGCAGAGTATCTTAAAAACTAGAACAATGCCTAGCACACGGCACACAAGAAGCCCTCCTTAAATACTCGTTGAATGGATAAATGCATACTTATGAAGTACCTTGAAGTCTACCAGTGAACAACTTTAATTTGCTTTACTAGTAATACTTTCCCTTACTTCCAGTTAAATATAGCAAATACATGCATTTATTATCTCTATTCCTTTAACAAATCACATTTAAGCATGAGTAAAGGATTAAGAAAATGTACAGATCCACAAGGACAAGAAGAATAGTCAAGGAGATGACAGTGGATCACAAATACTAACAAACTCTAGGAACAGGGAAAGTAGTTGGTGGAGTGGAAACTGACTCAGCAGGATGAACAAAGCTGAACTCCAAATGACTATAGAGGGGAATACTAATGAGAAACAAGCTAATTCCCACCCCAGAACCCCGGAAGGGCTCAGTACTAGATCCCTCAGTTCCACAGAAAGCTGGGTTTAGAAACAGGCTGAAAACCAGAGTCTGGCTGAATACCTGTGGTGCAGCCATGTGACTCATCACATGACCACCACTTCCTCATTCCCCTGCAGGGAAAGTGCAGCGCACCAGGCCCCAGACCAGAGACATCAAAACATCTTCACAGCGAGGAGGGAGCCACCCTTCTTCAGTTTGCAAAGAGTAGATTAAATATTGAACCTCAAACCCTCACTTTGTGCCATAACTTTAAAATCAACAACAATAAAAATACTGGAGAAAAGGCATAAATCACCCCCACCCCCAAAGAATTCTTGCCTCCAAAACCTGAATGGCCCCAGAAAAGAAACCTATGGATAGTGACACCTGGGGCACCCTCCAAACAAAATGTGTGGGTGCCTATCTAGTCACCCCAAAGTAAAATGAAACCAAAAGTTGACAAGCCTTACTCCTGTACAAAAAACATGTTTGTTTTTGTTTTCAGTTTTAAGTGCTTCATTTTAAAATGTGAACCAACAATAAGGATCATTAGCCACTTGAGAAAAGCTTCCTTATGAAATAAAGGAACTAAAAGAAACAAAAAGGAACTTGGATAAAACAGCACCTATGGAAGCAGCAAAAGAAAAGTAAAAACAGCAAAAAACTGCAATTATCACCCCTCACAAGAAGAGGACAAACTACTGCATACATGAGACAACAAAAAGTTGCCACACGGTTTGGTCTGGTTCTCCCACCACTCCACGTCGGGTTGCAAGGCCTGGGCGGAAGAGGGCAGGAAGGGACAGCGCAGGAGGCCCAGTTCCTCTGGGATCTGGAGCGGCCCAGGCTCCACCCAAAGGAAGGGCAGCTCTCCCCAAGGGGCGGGGATGGAGGTACCCAAGAGATGGGCAAGGTTATCAGCTAAACCTGCTCCTGTGAAAGTGGAAACAAAGCCAAAAAGGGAAACGAGAACAGGGGATCAAAGGGAAAACAGGCCGAAGTGGCTCAAGAACCAAGAAACTAAAGAAGGTTTACTTGCAGAAAACAGAGAACTGAAAGGGGGAGAGTCCAGCCTCTGATGAAGCAGGAGAGAAAGAAGCCAAGTCTGATGAATATCACACACCAAGTCTTACCAGTGGTCCCTGTCTCACTTCTTGTACAATGCGGAGGAATAACGTTATCAACTATTTCGTAAACACAAGGTTTTTTTAAAGTATATCTAGAAACATTTCTAAGAAGGAGGAAATCCCACCACATCCAATTTTTCAAGACTAAATTTTTTTTTTTTTGCGAGGTGAGTCATTTGCTGTTGCTTATTTTTCGATACAACCAAAATAGTGGGGTATTGAGTGCAGGAGGCTTTGATTGTCTTGGATGTTCGGCTTAACATGCCAAGGATGGGGGTACTTTTCATTTCCTACTATATAAATCATACTAAATGACAACTTGGAGTCCTAGTCGTGCATTTAATACGCCTTGAACATTTAAAATTACTTCTGTTCTCATGTTGTTTTCAGTAAAATTGTTTCCTAAAGAAAACCACCCCTTGATCTTGGCCCTGCCTTTTAGAACTGCCTGCTCTCTGTAACATCTTTCATCATGCTGGTCCATCTTCCTAGTAACTTTGTTAATGTGCTGTGAAAGACTGAAAATTTGAGTATGTATATGATATTAAAAATTGTGAATTAATGGGACTTACAATGTAACAGTTTATCAACACGTGAAGATACTCGTACTTGATATCCTCTTACAGAAAAATTTGCTGCCAAATTTTAAGCTGGAATAACTTTAGGAAAGACAACTACATGGTTTTTTAGATGTTTGGTACATACGTTACAAATTGTGTACAAACTGAAATGTCTGTGTACTGATGCTCAAAACAACCAATCAAATTTCAATTAAGAAAGGAAAATAAAAGAAAAAGTTGCTATAAAAGAAAAACAGAAAAAAGTTCCTAAAATGAAAAATAAGATAGGAAAGAAGAAAACAATGTTGAAGAAACAACAGCAGCAGCAGCAGCAGCAGGAGCTGGGCAGTGACTATTTGCCACGCTGTATTATTACTACGTGACATGCTTTAGACACACTAACTGAATTCTCACAATAATCCTCTACAATAAGTATAATCATTAACCCCATTTGATAGTTGGGGACACTGGCACAGCAAGATTAAATATGCTCAAGCAACTGGTAAGACCTGAAGACAGATCTAAGTTGGAAAGCTCCCTGAAAGTAGAAGCAGCAGAAAGAGCTAGAAACAGAAGAGAAAAAATGAAGAAATGATTAGTTCAAGAGCTCCAGTATCCAATTAATTAGGAGTTCTGGAAAGAGACTGGAAAAATACTGAGGGAAGATATTATCAGAAAACTACTGTAAAACAATTTCGTAGAACAGGAGGTCGTGAGTTTCTAGATTGAAAGGACCCTCTGAGTGCTCAGTATAATGTATAAAAGAAAAACTGCACTAAGAGACATTACTATGAAATTTCAGAACAACAGGGATGAAGAAAAGATCTTAACAATGGAGGTAGAGGACAGAAAAGGCAAGAGAGAGAAAGAGGGAGAGAGACACCTACAAGAATCAAGAAGTAAATGGCCTTCTCAAAGCTGGAAGACAATAAAATGATGCCTTGAAATTCTGAGGTAAAATTATTATTTTCAACTTAGATTTCTATCCCCAGTCAAACTATCACTCAAGCATGTGGGTGTAAATAAAGACACGTTTAGATATGCAAGATCTAAAAACAATTCATCTCTGATGCACTCTTTCTTAGGAAGTTTTTGGAGCGTGTTATTTACATTCTTTTTAAAAAAGGGAAAAAAAACATGAATTCAAGGAAAGAATCCCAAACAAGAGACAAATAAAGGATGACAGCTGTGCAGCAGGCTTAAAAAGCAATCAGTAGGGACTGGAGCAGGAGGTCAGAGGACTTTAGGAGGAATGTTTTCACAGGAAAATAAAGGAAACTGAAAATTCCTCTGATGTATTTGTATGAAGAATAGTATTCAGAGGGTTCTACAACTGTATTGGAGATACTAGGAAGTATATGTGATAATGTCATAGTTAGGTAACAGAACATTAATTTATGCAAAGAGGATACACTTTTATTGGGAGAATGAAGGGAAGATATGGGCGTGTGAGGCACCGAATGAAAACTAAAGTTTATTTATATACTAAGTCAAAAAATGTCTAATACCAGAAATGAAAGCAGAAACTTATTACTGATTTTGCAGAAATAAAGAGGATTTTAAGAGAGTACTATGAACAACTGTATACCAACAAACTGGATAACTGAGACGAAATGGACAAATTCCTAAAAATATACAACCTACCAAGACTGAATCATGAAGAAATAGAAAATCTGAGTAGACCTATAACTAGTAAGAAGACTGAATCAGTAATGAAGCCTCCCCACCCCTCAAAAAGCCCTGGACCAGCCCTAGTGAATTATACCAAACATTTAAAGTAGAATTAACACCATCCATCTCAAACTCTTCCAAAAAACTGAAGAAGAGGGAACACTCCCAAACTCATTCTATGAAGCCAGCATTGCCCTGATACCAGTCAGGCAAAGACACTGCAAGAAAAGAATACTGCAGATCAATATCCCTTATGAATACCAATGCAAAATTCCTCAACAAAATACAAGCAAACTGTTATCAGCAGCATATTAAAAAGATTATACACATGATCAAGTAGGGTTTATTCCTGACAAAATTCAACACCCTTTCATGATAAAAACATCCAACAAACTAGGAATAGAAAGAAACTACCTCAACATAATAAAGGTCATATGTGAAAAACCCACAGCTAACATCACATTTTGTGATGAGAGACTGAAAATTTTTCCTTTAAGATCAGGAAGCCAAGGATGACTGCTTTCACCTCTTCTACTCAATATACTAGAAGTTCCAACCAGAATGATTAGACAAGAAAAATAAGTACAAGGCATCCAAATTGGGAAAGAAGAAGTAAAATTATCTTTATTCACAGATGACATGATCTTCCACATAGGAAAACCTAAAGATGTCTCACACACACACACACACACACACACACAGACTAGAATAAACAAATTCAGCAAAGTTGCAGGATACAGAATCAACACAAAAATCAGTTGCATTTCTACACTGTTAACAATGATGCTCAAAAAAAATTAAGTAAACAAATCCATTTACAATAGCCTCAAAAAGAATAAAATACTGCAGGGATAGAGGGGAGGAGGGAATGGATGTTAGTGTTTAAAGGGTACAGAGTTTCAGTTTGGGGAGATGAAAAGTTCTGAAGATGGGTAGGGGTGATGGTTACAGAATAATGTAGTTAGCCATAGAACTATATGCTTAAAAATGGTTATAATGGTAAATTTTATATTTTACCACAATTAAAACTTAAAAAAAACACCTCTCTCCCAAAAAAGGGCAATGTCTAACACTGATTAAAAAAAACAAAACTAGGGCTTCCCGGGTGGCGCAGTGGTTGAGAGTCTGCCTGCCGATGCAGGGGACATGGGTTCGTGCCCCGGTCCGGGAAGATCCCACATGCCGTGGAGCGGCTGGGCCCGTAAGCCACGGTGGCCGCTGAGCCTGCGCTCTAGAAGAAAAAATGTTTTTAATAAAATAAAAAATGAACTTACTGTGTAGTGTAAAAGTCTAGGCTCTGAAGTCACTCAGATATGGCAAAGTAATCTCTCTACCTCTCAGTTTCCCCCACTTAAAGTGGGGAAAATAATAATACTTTCCTTATAGTGTTAAAGGAAGTATTAAATGAGGTGATGAGCTGAGCATAACACCTGGCACACTGTATTATGTAGCTACAGATACATGTGAGAAATAAATACCTTACAAAACTGAAATCAAACTGTATATACTGCATATGTAATCATGCTTTATTGTTTTAGAAAGTATATAATTCTAATTAAAAAGTAGAAGTCACAAATCCCTCTAGTTTTTTTTTTTTCCATTTCTTTTTGTTCTTTTATTTTGGAAAATACCTCCTAATTTTGGTAGTGGCATCTGGTTGCTGTTATGTATTGTTTTTAAGAAACACTTTTATTGTGCTATAATTCACCTACCATACATTCTACCCATTTGAAGTGTATAATTCAATAGTTTTTAGTATATACACACATACATACAACCATCACCACAGTAAATTTTAGAAAAATCTCATCCCCTCAAAAAGAAACCCTATACTCTTTAGGTATCACTTCCAATATCCAGCCCTAGGCAACCACTATAACCTATTTTCTATCTCTATAGAATTCCCTGTTCTTGACATTTCATATGAATGTAATAATATAATATGTTGTCTTTTGTGACTAGTTTCTTTCACTTAGTATAATGCTGTCAAGGTTCATCCATGCTGTAGCATGCATCAGTAATTCATTTCTTTTTATAGCTGAATAAGATTCTACTGTCTGGGTATACCACATTTTGTTATTCATTTGTCAGCTGATGGACATTTGACTATTTCTACCTTTTGGCTATTTTGAATAATACTACTATAGACGTTGGTGCACAAGTTTTTGTGTGGACGTATGTTTTCATTTCTTTTGGGTATATAGCTTGGAATGGAATTGCTGGGTCATGTGGTAACTTCATATTTAACTCTTTGAAGAACTGCCAGACTGTTTTCCAAAGTGGCTGCACCATTTTACATTATTACCAGTAATATAGGAAGTTTCCAATTTCTCCACATCCTCACCAACACTTGTTATCGGACCTTCCCCACCCACCAGCCATTCTAGTGGATGTAAAATGGTATCTCGTTGTGGTTTTGATGAGAGTGGAAATTAATGAAACAGAGAATACAAAAACAATAGAGAAAAATCAATGAAATCAAAAGGCGGTTCTTTGAAAAGGTCAACAAACTGACAAATCTTTAGCTAGACTGACCAAGAAAAAGATTCAAATTACTAAATAGAATCAGAAATGAATGAGGAGAAATTGGTACTGAGCTTAACAGAAATAAAAAGGATAAAAGAATACCGTGAACAACTGTTTTGACAATAAATTAGATAACTTAGATGAAACGAACAAATTCTCAAAAAGACACAGACTACTGAAACTGACTCAAGAAGAAAAAGACAATATGAACAGACCTATAACAAGTGATGAGACTAAATTTGGAACTAAAAAACTACCTGCAAAGAAAAGCCCAAGCCCACATGGCTTCACTGCTGAATTTTACCAGACATTTAAAGAAGAATTAATATTAGCTCTTCATAAACAATTCCAAAAAACAGAGAGGTCACACAGTTTGCAAGTGGCAGGATCAGGATTTAAACCAGGCAATCTGGCTCCAGAGTCTATATTCTTGACCACTATATTAAACTGTTTCTGTGAATAACTGAATAAAACGGAGCACATTATAGGACATCAAGTTGTTCGTTTGTATGATCCAACTTTTGTAGTTTATTTTGGTAATGTGACTTATCTGGTCCATAGGGAAAAAGCCTGTTCTGGGGACTTGAGAGAAAACCATTTACACTACTGACAATGTTGCTCTATCTCATTTATGGAGCAAAAGCGTGGGACCTGCTAAGGCTCCTTATATGTGTTTTTTTGTTTGTTTGTTTGTTTGTTTTGCGGTACACAGGCCTCTCACTGTTGTGGCCTCTCCCGTTGCGGAGCACAGGCTCCGGATGCACAGGCTCAGCAGCCATGGCTCATGGGTCCAGCCGCTCCGCGGCATGTGGGATCTTCCCAGACCGGGGCACAAACCCGTGTCCCCTGCATCAGCAGGCGGACTCTCAACCACTGTGCCACCAGGGAAGCCCTCCTTACATGTTTTTATTTCAATGACTTCTCACAACAAGCCCATGAGATAATAGGTTCTACTACTACTCCCATTTTCTAGATGAGAAAACTGAGGAAAAAGGCAGTTACCCAGATAGCAAATGGCAGGACCTGGATTTAAACCCCAATCTGTCTGATCTCTAGAGAGCCCCCTTTCCACTATGGAGAGCCCGTCCTCTGGTGTAGCCTGTCTCATGCCTGATCCCTGCAACACAGAGCTCTGGTGAGTGGATCCCCAGTCCTATTACTCACCTGCGTGTGTTTCTGGCAAACAAGCAGGGAAGAGGTATGTTCCTTCACTGTCTGCTGACTGAATAAACAACTGTCCCCAAATGACTGCTAATAGCCCCTAATTTAAAAACTTCATTCCCACTCAATTATTGTTTAGCACCAACATGATGAACTGTAGGCTCTCTTACTCATTTGGCTGATCTAATATTATATACAGCTACCACATGTAGTTTAAAGTCATTAAGCTTGAAATTTCAAAATAATAGCATGGAAATCTAGGGAATATTTTAAATAGGAAGATTGCTTTTGTTCTCCAAATTAATAACGCCTCTTACTATTTTGGATGTCTCCTCAAAATGTGCTTTTTGCCATGGGAAACAATAATAGCACTACATTAATACATGAAATTCCATTTCTTGATGGAAGTAAGGCATCTGACAGAAAATTTTACCTAGCAAACTTTCTGAATACATACACAAAACTTGTATTATCCTATAAATTACTATAGGTCAGTACTATAGGTTACTATACTAACCTCTTCTCCTAAAGAATTAGTGATGACTTCTTAAGGCAGTGATCCACGTACTAGTCTCCAAGTCAGTCTCAACTGGAAACTGTATTAAATGCAAAATAACCCTAAATATTTGAAAAGCCAACAATGATTTTCAAGGTAATTGTTCCTAAGACAAACTAAAGCAACATATAAACACAAGCATTTTAACCCCAATACTTTCACAGCTCTTTAGCTCTTCCAAAAATATAATATTTAAAAATTTGTAAAATCTATCTGCTTTCATCTTCAGTTAACACTAACCCTTATTTGCTGGGTGAAAGGGATGATTATTACACTGTTGCCTTAAAGTCAATGGTTGATCTAAAATCTGCAAAGTCTGCTCACCAATTTTACTGGTATAAACTGGCATTCGTGTACTTATTTTTTATTTTAAAAAATCCTTTCTTTAAATGTCCATCCTTTGATAAATCTGTGTCTTCACCTTAGAAATACGATTATTGGTTCAAAAACACAAATCTGAATCCTTCTAATGGCTTCTGTTTGCAGCACGATGCATGGTTTATTGGAGGAGCTCTGGAAGAAGTGAAACAGAACTGGGTCAGTGTGCCCTTGGCCAGTTACTTGTCCTTGAGCCTTGGTTTCCTCACCTGTTAAATGGGAATAGCAATCACACCAAACCTCAAAAGGTTGTTGAGGACTGAAGCCCTTGCAGAGGGCCTGGTACAGACTGAAAAGATCTGGCCCTACTTCCCTCCTTTACACCTCGAGTTGCCTGAACATTCCAAGCTACTTCATGCCTCTGTCCTGTCTTTGCATAGGTTTCTGACTTAGGATACCCTCCTCAGCATCTGCCAGTTTCCCACCCTGCTTCCTCAGGTCTGTCTAACAAATGATTACTTGCAATGCAAGACCCACCTCCAGGATTTCCTTCCTCACATGGATTTTCACGTCTTACCATTTTAAAATTACTCCTTAACCAGGCCCGGAGAACACTAAAGGAAGGACCAATGGCTCATTCACCTCCATATTTCTTAGCACTTAGCAAAATCCCCAGTACATGGAAGAAGGTCAACAATGACTGTAGGATGCACAGAATCCGCTTTCCACCATACACAGTATTAACAGAGTATCAAATGTGCAAGAAACTAAGAACCTCTGACTTAAAACTATACTCACAAGTTTGACAAGCATCATTAGACTCTTAGTTTTTGTTCAAAGTAAAATTTTTAAAGTCACCTCATTGTATGCATCTAGGCCACCCTATTCATGCAAAGAAACTTTAGGAGCAAATGTTCTTGTCATTTTCATTTTTCTTTAATGGCAGCATCCTGCTTTGGATTTGGCTCACATGCTGACTTCATTGGGACTGTTTTGAAAGTAACAGTGCACACTGATGTACTTTTCCTTTTAAAAGCAAGGGTGCCAGCTATTTTGCTAGCCCCTGTCACTCACCTCAGCCACCTGCTGGGTCCCCACTCTGTGCTGAACCAGCCCCTCCATATTTGTAGCCATGGTGAAGCAAGATCATTAGAGAACCTGTTTGGAAAGATGTAGCAACTTCTATCAGGTGGAGAGAAACCAGCCTACTTGAAAAACATCAGTAATCAAAATTCTTCTTTGGTACCATCTGGTGCAGATTTTGCCCTCCACAGACAACGAGCTAGCAGACTAAGCATATCTGGATAGGCTGCACCAGCTTCTTCGATTATAGGTACTAATATTAATCAGTAGTAACATTTCACTTGGGAAACAAGACTTGCCCTGGTAAATACAGACAAGGTGAATTTGGAACTTTATCAGTTCTCTTGGGTTGTAACAGCTTGGTTCACCTCTCAGGCAGGTGGGAATCGCACATTTTTGGATAGCTCCTTGTCACAGTGTGCTCAATAAGAAGGTGGCTATCTGAGAAAGGTGTAAGATCAACTTCAATACAGAGCATTAGATTGCTATCAGCAACTGTACTTCTGTTACTAGTGACCAAGCAAGGAGCAAAACCCTGCCCAGGTGCTAACACACCTCACTCACGGGTTTAAAGGCAAACACTATCAATAACAAAGTAAGAAAAGAAGTAAGGAGACTGCATTACTAAAGTGGGCTAAGAATACGGTACTCATAAATTTATCAATTTATATTTTTAAGTCCTCATTAAATTAGAAACCCAGATAATTCAGCTTTATATTATTAGAAAAGTTATGCCATCATTTGCCTTAAATTGAGGAAGATCATCTAAAGTCCAAAAAGCATGCTAGTCTCCTGGGTCAGAATCACTTGAGTGCAAGCAGTGTTGATCAAACAGACCCCCTGGTCTCTTCAGGTCATGACATAAAGATCCCCTGAATAGTCCCTAAACCTTTTCCAATTAACTCTACCACAAAGAATTATTAGCATTTCTATTGCTGTTAACTGCAGTTTTATGCAAGAAATACATGAACTTGAGTACTACAAAAATATTGTTAGGGAAATATTACTGAGTATTAGAGTACAGAAATAACAAAGTATTAGAAAGGCATATCTTTCTATTGGGTTTCCCTAAAAGAGGTGCTTGATCCTCCGAGTTTTAAGGTATCACAATGTAAGAAGTAAGTAAAACAACATCCTCTGGTGATGTTAAGAAGTGAGGGAAAACATTTAACAAGGACTATGGATGTCAGGGAGTAAGACTCACCTGAGAGCCTGTTTTACTGGCTACTGCAGCCACAGGCTGAGACACACAGTGAGAAGGAAGGGTAAAGCTTTGGAAAGGGTACTGGGAGGTGGTTATCAGTGAGGGGGTGTCCTTCCAGAATGAAAAGCTCCAGGGAACAGTGGCCTATTGTTTTGCCAGTACAAACTAGACAAAGCACTTCAAAACAGCCTTGCTGGTAGAGCTAAGCAGGCTAATGTAAATAGTAACTAACACTTACTGAGTAGTTACTATACCCCAGGCACTGTATTCATAAGTACTCTGGACTGAACACTAAAGTAGCTCTTGGAACAGAAACATGAGTCTTCAAAGGCTGGCGCTTGACCACTCAGCTCCTAACCCTGAAGGACTGCCCCCAACCACCACAATGTTTCCCAATTCATTAACCAAAGAGCTATAAAACCAAGTACCTTAAGTTAAAACAAAACAACAACAACAACAAACACTACAAAATATTTTCCTATGGTGGTTTTAAACTAATCAAGTTCAACCACCATCAACCCTTTAAAAATAACTAGGCAATAAGTTGACCGCTGAGAATTAGTAACAACAATAAGAAGGAAAAGAGGAGGAAGAGGAGGAGAAAGTCCTTGTCCTTGAAGAACTTAAGAAGGAAACTACTAAGAGCTGTGCCATGTAGATGCTACAGAGTGTCCGAAGGAAGAAGCACCTCTGAGAGCAATGACAGTTTCACAGGAGAGGAGCCATTTAGACTGGTCTTGAAGTAAAGTGGGAATTTAGCAGGCAAACAGAGGGCAGATGGGAGAGAATTCTAAGCAGAGCTCAAACTGCAGGTTATAAGAATGGCACAGAAGAGGAACAGCAGGCAATCTGGTGGGGATTATTGGAGAGGTCATGGGAGGAGAGAGGCCGACACTGTAGACAATGAGAACTATCAGAAGTTTGGTAGGGAAATGTAGTGATCACATCTGGATCTTCAAAAAAAAAAATTCTTTGGGTGACAGTGTGGAGATGATAGAAAAGGACGGTCTATGGGAGGCCAGTTAGAAAGTGGTGGCAGCAAAGACTATGGATGCAGGCAGACTCTTAAACTTAACGTGGACTAGTGAGTCTTTGCTGTATAGCGCAGAAATGACAACAGGGCATAGTATATAAAAACTGTCATACAGACCACAGAATGGCGGAAGTAAAACTATTATTGCTTGGCCTCATGTGGCAGTAGGTTTTAAAACATAAATTCTTTCAAATACAAGTAGATCAATATCCCTCTTAACAGCAAAGATACAGAGAACACAATGGTGACTTTAATCAACTCTTCCAGACTTACGAAAAGTGTACAGCTGACCAAACTTTGCAACCAGAGTGTCTTTGGTTTCAGTGGAGGGCTACAAACCCCACTGCAGTGAAAGCTGGGCTCGGACCGGGAGCACCTGAATCCCAGTGAGTTAGAGAACACGCCAGCTATGTTCTCCACAGGGGCAGGCTGAGAAGCCAATGTCTCAAATAACAATAAACAAATCCTGGGACAAGGAAACTCTGTCTTCACTGACAGGAATGGGTGAGCCTACCTTTCCCTTCACAGTCAACTGATTCACATCATCCTTATTTATGTATTACGTGGCCCATAATCATATAACATTCAAAATATTGGTAGTTTCTCTTCTGAACAAATATACTGGGTTTAGAGGCTCTGGCAGGCACTAAGCTAATTTCTCTGATACTGAACTGCATGAGGTTATCATTAAGAATAGATCTTAATATATGGGGCTTCCCTGGTGGCGCAGTGGTTAAGAATCCACCTGCCAATGCAGGGGACACGGGTTCAAGCCCTGGTCCGGGAAGATCCCACATGCCGCAGAGCAACTAAGCCCATGTGCCACAATTACTGAGCCTGCGCTCTAGAGTCCACATGCCACAACTACTCAAGCCTGAACGCCTGGAGCCCGCGCTCCACAACAAGAGAAGCCACCGCAATGAGAAGTCCACGCACCTCAATGAAAAGTAGCCCCCGCTCGCCGCAACTAGAGAAAGCCTGTGTGCAGCAACAAAGACCCGATGCAGCCAAAAATTGATAAATAAAATAAATAAATTAATAAGGAAAAAAAAAAGAATAGATCTTTTTTTTTTTTTGCGGTATGCGGGCCTCTCACTGTTGTGGCCTCTCCCGTTGCGGAGCACAGGCTCCGGACGCGCAGGCTCAGCAGCCATGGCTCACGGGCCTAGCTGCTCTGCGGCATGTGGGATCTTCCCGGACCGGGCACGAACCCGTGTCCCCTGCATCGGCAGGTGGACTCTCAACCACTGCACCACCAGCGAAGCCCAGAAGAGATCTTAATACAATGTAAAGGGCCTAACACTGTGCCTGGCACACAGCAGGCATGCAATGCATGGGAGCTTCTACTAGCACAAATTTCAAAGAAATTTGCAAGCAACAACAAACTGTAAAATGCATAATTAGGAATATGGCTCTCATTTTGACATAAGATCCACATGAAATTTAACTACATATGTATATGCATTATATGCTCATACAGCATTTATAACTGATTCTATTAAACGGCACAACTGAGTGAAATGAAATGGCTGAATTAGGATAAATCTCACAAATATTTAAAAATAAACCAATACCGAATAACTATTTGCAAAATACTACTGGGTACAGAACTTCTTGATAGGCACAAGGTATTCAGTGTAAGTTTTACTATGCTAAGATTGTCAGAAGTCTCTTTATGCTCATGGGAAAATAAAAACAAAAATATAAATAGCCTGAGAATTAAAAATGAGAAATACATAGCTCAAGACTTGAAATCATAGATCAAGACTTGAAAACAGGAAATGGAAACCAAGTGACAGATTTAGTATAATTTAGTAGATGTTCATCAACATAAAAGATGCTTACGGGGATGCCTCTAAGGTCAAGTTGAGATATACATCCTGTCTGTCAGAAACCCTGACACTAGTTAGACTCAAAGATTACTTACCTTTTGGGTAAGGTGATTTCCTGCCCCCACAGGAAACTTGTTTCTTCCATATTACAAGTCTGGGCTACGAGAAAGGGGCAGCGATGGTATGTGTGTGCTGGGGCTGGGGAGATGGGTGAGTAGTGACTTGCAGGGAAGAGAAGTGGCTCTCATCTACATGGAGTTCCTAGCTACCAGAGCAGTGCTACAGGTCTCTGTGTGGAGACCTTTCCTAAAATACCATTGTACAGTGTGGGTGGCTTTCCTCGTTTCACCAAGGGCCCAAGTGTAAGGGTGAAACACACCTTCTTTGTTTCTATTAGTGTGACCCAGGGGTAGACGGATGGAAGGAAAGCAGGACAGATTTTCTGAGAACCTACAACGTGCCTTATATCAAACTAGGCATCGTTTAATCCTTAACATACCTTCTGAGTAGGTATTATTAGCTGCACCAACGCAGACAGAAAAAAACGGAGACTCAGAAGTTTAATCAACTTGTTCGAAGTCATCCAGCTGGAAAGAGGTAAACCTGGGATTCTAACTCAGGTCTCTTTGACTCTAAAACCTCTGCACCAGGGACTTCCCTGGTGGTCCAGTGGTTAAGACTCTGTGCTCCCAATGCAGGGGACCCAGGTTCGATCCCTGGTCAGGGAACTAGATCCTGCATGCCACAACTAAAGATCCCATACACCACAACTAAAAGATCCCTCATGTCGCAATGAAGAACCCCCGTGCCGCAAATAAGACCCGGCGCAGTCAAATAAATGAATGAATGAGTGAATATTTTTAAAAAATAAAATAAAAAATAAAACCTCTGCAACACAGCGCCCTTCAAAATAGTTTCCCAGAAGAGGAAGTCAAGAGAAGAGAATTTTAAAGAGTGACAGGAGACCAATTAATTATCCAAAGGAACAAACTGCTTCCATCAATAAGCTTGATCATTTAATAACTCATTTATATAACCACTAATTCTTAAATATGTGATTGATGTTTCAGTATTACTCACAGAAATTTCTGACCTAGCTCCACCGGGACAGTAACATGACAGTTCCTTTAGAACTTGAACACACCTTTCCCTTACAATTTTACCTACGTAATAATTATATTGATTCAAACAGTGAGGATAATTTTACCATCATTTTTTTTTTTTTTTTTTTTTTTTGCGGTACGCGGACCTCTCACTGTTGTGGCCTCTCCCGCTGCGGAGCACAGGCTCCGGATGCGCAGGCTCAGCGGCCATGGCTCACGGGCCCAGCCGCTCCGCGGCATGTGGGATCTTCCCAGACCGGGGCATGAACCCGTGTCCCCTGCATCAGCAGGCAGACTCTCAACCACTGCGCCACCAGGGAAGCCCTACCATCATTTTTAAAGTAAAATTTTTTACTGAAGTATAACATGCAAATACAAAAGTGCACAAATCATAAATGAAACAGCTCAATAAATTTTCATTCAGAGAACACAAACATGTGAACACCACTCACTCAGAAAATAGAACATTACTAGTACCTTAAAAGGCTCCCTTGTACCCCCTCAGAGTCCCTTACTTCCCTTCTCTCCTGACTTTCACTATCATGGATTCGTTTTGTTTTTGAGCTGTATGTTAATACATTTTTTGTGTGTCTGGATTCTTTTCCTCATTGTTGTGATAACCACGAGTACTTAGTGCATTTTCATCCCTGTACAGTATTCCAACATATGACTATGCCACAATTTACTTATCCACTCTATAGCTGATGAACATTTAGATTGTTTCTAGTCTGGAGCTCTTATGACTGGTGTTCCTATGAACACTCCTGTACCGATGGTCCCTGACTTAGGGTGGCTTGACTTACGATTTTTCAACTTTATCATGGTGTGAAAGTGATATGCTTTCAGTAGAAATTGTACTTTGATTTTTGAATTTTGATCTTTTCCCGGGCTAGCAGTATAAAGTTACGATCCTCTCTCATGATGCTGGGCAGTACCAGCTACAGCTCCCAGTCAGCCACGTGATTAAACAACCGCTACACTTACAACTGTTCTGTTTTTAACTTTCAATATAAATTACTGGAGATATTCAATACTTAATTATAAGATAGACTTTCTGTTAGATGATTTTGCCCAACTGCAGGCTAATGTAAGTGTTCTGAGCATGTTTAAGGTAGACAAGGCTAACTTACGATGTTTGGTAGGTTAGGTGTATCAAATGCATTTTCGAATATATTTTCTTTTTTAATTAATTAATTAATTAATTAATTAATGACTGCGTTGGGTCTTGTTGCTGTGCGTGGGCTTTCTCTAGTCGCGGCAAGTGGGGGCTACTCTTTGTTGCGGTACGTAGGCTTGTCCTTGTGGTGGCTTCTCTTGTTGCGGAGCACAGACTCTAGGCACACGAGCTTCAGTAGCTGTGGCACGCAGGCTTCAGCAGTTGTGGCTTGTGGGCTCCAGAGAGCATGCTCAGTAGTTGTGGCGCACGGGCCCAGCTGCTCTGCGGCATGTGGGATCCTCCCGGACCAGGGCTCAAACCCGTGTCCCCTGCATTGGCAGGCTGACTCCTAACCACTGAGCCACCAGGGAAGTTCCCTCGACATATATTTTCAACTTACAAATAACCCCATCATAAGTCAAGGAAGATCTGTACATGCCTTTTGATGTAATGCTACCTTTTCTTCACTTGAAAATTTTCCTACTTTAAAAAATTGACTGTCTTTTACCTCTTCAGAAAAGAGACGTATGTTATAAATTTAAAATTTCTTTAAAGGGCTTCCCTGGTGGCTCAGTGGTTGAGAGTCCGCCTGGCGATGCAGGGGACACAGGTTCGTGCCCTGGTCCAGGAAGATCCCAAATGCCGCAGAGCGGCTGGGCCCGTGAGCCATGGCTGCTGAGCCTGCGCGTCCGGAGCCTGTGCTCCACAATGGGAGAGGCCACAGCAGTGAGAGGCCCACGTACTGCAAAAAAAAAAAAAAAAAAAAACTTAAAAAAAATCTGTACTGTATTAATTATGTCATCAAACATATTCTAATTACCACTCTTTTCAGCCAAAAGCTGACATGCACTTTGAGATATGTGCTTTTAATCTTGGTAAAAGGTGATTTTTCAGTAATTCCAGGCTTATTCACCTCATCAACCTAGTAGAAGGAAGCATTATTGCAGAAGCAATGGAGGAGTGGAGAGAAAGAGAATGAGGGCAGTACAAATGACATTTCTGTAATGTTCTACAAATAATACATAATCAGATTCACTGTACAATAAATACCACCAGGGGAAATGCATCCTGAAGCCTGCTGGCATTGTTTAACTTCTTAAGAGCCATCCAATCTCAACTGTCTATCTTTCTCAGTGGAGACCTGCCTGCCACATAGAGGTAGGCAGTTATTGGAGTTTTTACTGGAGGTGCATGTGTGGGCAGCCAGGTAAGAAACTTTTCTTTTTTTTTTGGCATAGCTTCTATTCAAACATGAACAATAAAGGTAAGTAAGGTGGCTCCCAGTAAAATAATAAAGCCTTCAAGTTTGTGTCTGGCCCTGCCGGCCTCTCATTTCTCTCCCCACTCTTTGAATAGCATTCACTTCATTTTCCAGGCCCCAACACCTTCTCTCATACCTTCCACTAATCCAAAGAGAGAATGATATGCTCTTCTATCGTTGGCAGAAATTCCCTCCTATCAACATGTTAACACTTCCAGGGATTAGAATCATCAGGGTTACTGTCGATAACTTTGGAATGAAAGGTTTCACCTCCTACTATGGACTTCAGGCCTCTTATTAGAGTGGAAGAGGTATCATACTCTGTCCCTGAGGCTGGGTTTCATGATTATAGGCTACCTGGAGCCCAGGGGTAATCAGAAAGATAGCTGAGCATCTGAGCTAGCCTTTCCCATCCTTAATAATTCCCTTCCCATCCCTCTGCTCCAAGACTCCCAGATGCTGGGGTATGAATCTCTTTCTATCCCCCTAACAGTGCCCTATGCCAATGCCCTGATCTGGACTTTAATGTCTTCTATCCACTCCCTCCACCATGACTGTGAGCTATGCTAGCTGACTGTTCCCAGGGAGTCTTGCCTTTTTGTACAGAGCCCTTGCTGCTTAAAGCTCTAGCACTCAGGGCACCTGAAGAAAGGATGGGAAGCAAGTAGCAGCAGTGCGTGACAAGGGATATGGGGAAGGAATGGCAGGATGGGACAGAGTCACAAAGAGAATCTCAGCCCCCAGGCCTATTAGGTTGAGGCAAGTGAAACTCCAACAGGTAAGAGCATATCTTTTACAACGTGTGACAGATTAGGTTAAAGATGATAATCATACATGGACGGAAAAAGTCTACATCTAAGCTCCTCATAACCAGCAATAAAGTGAAAAGAGAGAAACTAACCTCTGACAGGTGAGTTTTGCATCAGGTGTGAGGCTAGACTTAATGAGCCTTAAGACGGATTCCTTCCCAAATTCCTCCTATGCAGTATTGATTAAAGGGGACTAGTATCTGCTCTAGGAGGTGCTTTGGGACTAAAGGAGCATATGGCACATAGGTAAGCAGACTCAAGGATAAAAATCCCAAATGAAAGCCCTTAATATGTGGAGACAGTCAGGCAGCTAGACACATGAGGCCAGTGTTCAGGGCCAACACTGAAGGTGGGTTGATCCACACAGGACCACCTGCCTTGCTCTCTATGCCATCTGGATAACAAGTGGTCCCTGTTTCTGACCCAAATCTCAGTGTTGGCTCCCAGCCTCCCCGTTTTACAATTAGGGAATGTATAAGCATCAGAGAGGCTACCCACTCAAGGTTCCAGAGACAGGAGATGCACTGTCACTTGACTCCTTGGAGACAGATGCTAAAACTTCCCAGAAGTCCTCATGAAGTGATGTTATTACACATAGGGTTTTCCTTCTTTCTGTAAAGGCATGTTCATGAAAACAAAACTTCAAGGCCACCATAAATACAACTGTTGAAAGCAATAAATAAGTAAGTTAATGTTATAAGATAATATACACATACATATAAATATATATATATATATATTTAGCTTTTTCATTAAACTATCAGTTCTTTGGTTACCCTGAATTAGGTAGTTCAAGGAATCAAAAGTGTTGGATTGAACAAGTGATACCAAAAAATCCTTGAACAGGATAGAAAAGAAACATCCAAAAATAAATAAATAAAAGGGTGGCTGTTGTTTTAAAAATACCAGAACACTTTATTTGTAAAATCTGTATTATATAAGTCAACAAAAATTTTCTATTTACCACGCTTTTAAGCAGAAGCTTGATATATACCTGGCAAAATGTGCTTTTAAACTTGGTAAAGCAATTACAAGGTGATTTTCAATAATTCCATTGCATGAATCAATTTATCTTTGGAAAGATAACTATTTTAAATTAATGGCTACAGAGGCTGAACTCCCAACTCTCTGCAAACCCATTAAGTCTTCTTCTCTGTTCTTTGATCCCCTGTGATAGAATAAGACCAGCATTTTTTTTTTTTTTTTGCGGTACGCGGGCCTCTCACTGTTGTGGCCTCTCCCGTGGCGGAGCACAGGCTCCGGACGCGCAGGCTCAGCGGCCATGGCTCACGGGCCCAGCCGCTCCGCGGCATGTGGGATCTTCCCGGACCGGGGCAAGAACCTGTGTCCCCTGAATCGGCAGGCGGACTCTCAACCACTGCGCCACCAGGGAAGCCCAAGACCAGCATTTTTTATTTCAAGAAAATCACACTGGTGCTTTGATTCTTCAGTTAAAGTAAATGGCATGATTATATTTGGCTGTTTATTAATGAGTTCCATGCGAACTCATTAACTTTCATGTAATTTACCTTGTAATACAACTAATTATTAAATTATCTATTTCTTGTCTCAAAAAGACCCCCCCATAAATCAACATATTAAGTGTGTAAAAAAGGATTTATGTGGGTTATCTTACCCATATTCAAGTCTGCAGGCAGTGCCATATCTGTGAGGAACCACTTCCTGAATTCATCCAAATACCATAACAGATATTTATTTTATTGCTGGCACTGCTTCTGAATTGCTAACAAGCCCACATAAAAAGGCACCATCAATGAGCAGCAACTTAGTTAGCAGTGATATCATAAATTATAAACAATTCATTCACTCAACAAGTAGTGCCAGGCACTCTGCTAAGTGCTGGAAGTATAATGGTGCCCAAAATGATTCCTGCTCTCATAAGGTAAGGGGAACAGGTATGAATCAAACAATCACATTATGGAGTGTAACTACGAAATGAGATAAATGTTAAAAAGGAAAAGAAGGGCTCCCCTGGTGGCGCAGTGGTTGGGAGTCCGCCTGCCGATGCAGGGGACGCGGGTTCGTGCCCTGGTCCGGGAAGATCCCACATGCCGCGGAGCGGCTGGGCCCGTGAGCCATGGCCGCTGAGCCTGCGCGTCCGGAGCCTGTGCTCCGCCACGGGAGAGGCCACAACAGTGAGAGGCCCGCGTACCGCAAAAAAAAAAAAAAAAGGAAAAGAACACAATGTAAAGTAGAAGAATCTGATCTAGACTGGCACTGGGCATCAGAGAGGGATTCCCTGAGGAAGCGATGCTTAAGCTGACATCTGCAGGACTAAGGTGTGGGGGGGCAGGGGGAGGGCAGGGGGCAAATGAGGATTTCAGGCTGAGGGAACATCATCTGAAAGGGCCTGGGGTAAAGGTAAGCCACACTTTCAAGGAAACTGAAGGCAGGCCAGTGTGTTTCGTGCACAGGGAGCTAGGGATACAGGGATAAGAAAATGATGTAAAGTCTTAGAAAGGTTTTAAAATAGGGAGCAGGAAAAGGACCTCTACCATTATATCCTGCTAGGGCTTTAACACTATAATGCCTGTAAGAGAATTTTGTAAATTGTAAAGCACCCCACACTTTTGTTAATAGTATTAGTTGCACTACTTTGTTTTCTAAATAAACTTTTGGTCTGGATGCCAAGTGACCAGCTGAAAGCAGAAGAGCCAAAACGAGTACCCCAGTGCTCTAACGCAGCGTTTTGCTCCTACACCACACTGCCTAAATATCTCATTGTTTGCATCACTTAACCAGTCCAATGTCTTTACCAGACAGCTAGTGCTTCAAGACAACAATAACTCCAATTGTGAGCATTTACTATACGTCACTTTTCTAAGCTCCTGATTTACAGTAAACTCATTTAATCCTCAATTCTAGAAGGAAGGTTCTATTTACTGTCCAGATGAGGACAATGAGCCTCAAAAACGTTAAATAACTTACTCAAAGTTCCAGGGCTAGTAAATATTGGCACTGTTAACCACAACACTATTTAGCTTCTGCCTACAACATTTTGTGTGGGTATGTGTATGTGTGCAGATGTACTAGGGAAATAGGGAGAGAACAGAACTCAGGTGTAGGGAACTATATTCACATACTTGACACCCACCAATGTCTTAGTCAACAAGCGCCTGGGTAATAGGGGGGCTCAGCAAATATTTGAGGAATTGAGGATGAACACAAGGGAATGACAAAGGATTTGAACCTGGAAGTAAAGTGATTTTCTGAGGCTTTCCACCAAGTCATGCATTCAACAGCTCTTCACTTCATGGCTAAATTTTCCTTGACTCTCTCGTTATTAAATTAGAGATTTATTCTCCACTACCTTTGTCATATTTCACAGACCTCAGCCTGGAAGTAGAGGGGAATAATGGACGGGACAACGAACTAGTTCTCCAGCCTCACTCACACCAAACGCCTTCCCTCCTGGGGCTTTGCATTTGCTGTTTTCTCTCTCACGCTATTCCTTCCTTGGGTTCCTCCATTCAAACATCACGTCCTCACGGAGACCTTCCCCGACCATTCAATCGCAGTTGCCTCAGGCTTTCAACACATCCAGTTTCACTTCACTTCCTTCACAGGATTTACCACTCTCCGAAATCACCTCTTTAGTTGTCTATTCACCCTACCCCCAATTATAGGACGACAGGGGCCTGGTCTAGCTGGTTCTCTGGATGTATCCCCAGTGCCTCAGACTAAGCAAATACGTATGTAATCAACGAAAGATGAGAACACTCCAGATTCCCCTCTGTTCTCTCAAGCCCTCAATAACCTTAGGCTTTCCACTCCAGGTGGCTCCACACTCCATTTTCAACAACAAAACCATTTTTGCATTACGCTGAGGTTCGAAAAGTAGCCTAGACTCCATTTTCTGAGTTGAGCCCCTCAAAAGATCTGAGAAGGGAGGTCCGGCCTGGCAAGAACGACCATCCTCCCATTTCACAGTCGATGAAATTGAGCCTCAAGGGGAATATACGGGCAGGAGCCCTAAGGTGTCCAGATTCCAAAAAGCCCTTCCCACGAGCCAGCGCCCTGGGTTCAGGATGCTTCATCACCTTTATTACTATTGTTCCACAGCACTCATTCTGGACGCGTTCCACGCGGAGGACGCGCCCGGGCCCTAGCCGCGCGCTCCACGCTCACCCGGCCGCGCACCCGCCCCGCCCCCGGCGCCCTGGCCCCACGTCGCGCCCCGGCTTCTGCTTCCAACCCGCCAGGGCTGCCGCGACGCGCGGGGACCGCCCCCTGCCGACAGAACCAGTCAGCAAAGCCTCGGGGGGCGGCAACGCGGGGGGCCCCGGCCCTCCTATCTGGGCGCCAACTGGCCCGCACAGCTGTCGCTCACAAGCTCGCGCCCCGCACCCGCCTTCCTCCCTTTCCTCCACCCTCCTCTTCAGGAAAAAACGGCGGTTGGGCCGCGGCGGTCGCCAACTGCGGGCGGGAAGTGGAGGGTAGAGGAGCCGGGGAGCGAGAGAAGGAGGAACTGCAGAAAGGAGGAGGCGATAGAGGAGGAGGAGAGGTGCGTGGCCCAGCAGGAGCCATCTCCGCCGAGAACAAAATGGCGGCGTTGGCGGAGGGCCAACTGTGAGGCGGGGCCGCGGCCGTCCCCCTCCGCCCCCACCCTCGTGCCGGCCGGGCCGGACAGGGGTAGCTCGCTCGCTTCGCCGGCCGCGGGCGGGGAGGGGAGGGGAGCGGCCCGGCCCACTATGCAAAGCGGTTGGCGCCGGCGCCGCCGCCCCGTGGCAAAGGTAAAAGGGTCGGGTTCAGCCGCCGCCGCGGCGCCTCCATGTCCGCGCGCCAGGACCGCCCCCTCCGCCGCCGGCCCGAGCCCGCCCCGGCCTTTTTTCAATTTTACCTCAGGATTTGGCGCCAAAGCGACCTCGGAGCAGGTCCCGTGTCTGCGGCGGGCGGCCCCCGGCGCGGAGGGCAGGGCGCGGGGAGGCCGGCTTCCCGGCGTCGGCGGATGGCGGGAGCCCCGGGCCGCGGGCTCGCAGGTCAGCGGGCGAGAGACGAGACGCCCAGGTGGGAGCGGGGCGGCAAGGGCGGGCCCGGAGGCGCCGCCGGGGTCGCGGGGAAGGAGGGGTTTGTTATTGTTTTTGTCAGTGAAAGGTCAGAGTTCGTGACCCCGGTGCCGCCGCCGCCGCCGCCCGCGCGCTGGTAGGAGGAGGGCGAATGTTCTTCTTCCTCTTCCCAGAGCCAGCCTCGCCGCGGCCGCGGGGGGCGGGCGAGCACGCGATTGGCTGAGGCGCGCGCGCGCAACGGAACGCGGCGGTCGCGCTTCGTCCGGCCCCTTGGCGGCCCGGCGGCGGCGGCGGCGGCGGCGGCGGCGGCGGCGGGCGCAGGGCGCAGGGTTTCGCGTAGTCCGCCGGGGTGTCTGCCCCGGCTGGGCCCGCACCGCTGTAGGGCCACCATGTAGGTTAAATGCCGAGGTCGTCGGGGTAAAGGGTTGGTTGGTCGTTTTCGAAGGCCAGGAACGCCGGGCACCGTTATTCGGGGGTCAGCCCGCCCCTCCCGGGGGCCCGCGAGGCCGGGTAGGGGCTGTGTTCTTGCTGTGACGTCCTCCACCCCGGCCCCCGCCGAGCTGAAACCTCTGTGTTAATTGAGGAAGCAATGACAGAGCGGAGAGCCTATAGGTCGGAAGCGGGTGGTTTGTTGGGTGGGTATTGAACTGTTTGTGCCCTACTCGGTATAGATGGTCCGAGGAGGCACCAGTTTCTGAGAGTATCAGGTCAAGTGCATAAAGAGTATAGCGATTTGAAACGAGTAAACCATGCTTAAGTGTGTATTAAAAAACTCTTTGCAGAATTGCTTAAATTATATAAATACAGTTGCTTCTCTTGAGCCTATGAATCTTGGCTTGTAGGTTTTCATTAGCTACTTCTCTCTTTTAAGTGGTTTTGACTTGCTTTGGAAGGTGTGGACCACTGTTTTATCAAGGATGCCCTGAAGTGCTTAGGCCAGACTCCTTGATCACTATGCTTTCTCTGTAGGCCGAAGATCTCTGCTAACTGATTTTTTCCCTGCACTTTTCATCTTTATTATGAATACTGACTCCAAGGTGGATCGTTTAAGCTTTTTTCTTAAACAGTGGCCAGTTGGGCTTTTATCAGTGTGACCCCAAATTTGAGTATTTTGTCCATAATCTTGTAAAATTTTTATTTGATAGGAAATGCTTTAAACACACCCGTTTTCCTTCCTTGTTTTCACCTTGCAAGGAAGTAAGCGGAGGAAAGAGTTAAATTTATAATGTCATGGTGAACCACAGATCCTGAAGCTGGAAGGGGTCTCAGAGATGATATGGTTAAATCCTCTACTGGCAGGAAGATTTTACAGGAGAGGCAGATGAGACCAGAGAGGTCAAATGATATGCCTGAGGGAACACAGTACTTTGATGGTAAATCCTTGTAAACATGGACTGCTTTGTAATTGTGTACATTTTTCCCCAAAAATTGTTTTTAATGTTATATAATCCTTCTAGATATAGCTTTAGAATACACACTTAAATGAGTTTTAAGGGTTTTTTTGGCAAACAAATTACAATTGTACTAGATTTTGAAATGAATACTAAAAATAGTTAATGTTTCTGTGATGGTTTATAGTTTTCTTAATTTTCTCCATTTAATACTCAGCAATTCTGTGAGCAAGGCACTGTGATTTCATTTTACTGAGGTGCAAGAACTGACACCCAGATAAGTTAAGCAACCTTCCCAGTGCTACAGGTGCAGAAGGTGAAGCCAGGGCTCTGATTTAGTCCTTTTCACCTTATGGTTTATGTTGTAAACCATGCTGCATCAGTTTGCTCTGTTTGTAGTAGTATTCAGTAAAATTTCCAGTTAAAACAGGGGTCCTCAACCCCTGGGCCGTGGACCAGTAGTGGTCCATGGCCTGTTAGGAACCGGGCGCACAGCAGGAGGTGAGTGGTGGGTGAGCAACCGAAGCTTCATCTGCCGCTCTCCACCGCTCTCCCATCGCTCGCGTTACCGCCTGAACCACCCCGCACCCCTCCTTCTGTAGAAAAACTGTCTTCCATGAAACCGGTCCCTGGTGCCAAAAAAGTTGGGGACCACTGGGTTAAAAGGTTAGTTTTTCAATATTAAAAGTAATAGCAAAGTTCACAATCTTGATGGGCTTGAGCTCTTTTCTTCCCCTGAAGGACAGAAGGACATGTACATACACACACAGATTGCAAACAATATCAGCAGGTAAAAGGCTTCTGCAAGCTGAGGGCACCACTGCCATAGTGCTATTTTTTGTTCCATTGTGGTTTTGGTAGAAACTTTTAGTGAGAACTCTTAAATGGCTTTGTAACACTTGATGGACTTTATAATCACAAAAATATACATGTTGTGTTATACTAGCTATACTTTTTTTGACTGTTAATATGATGTATCCACATTTGCATTAACAGTGCTTTTAACGTTTTATCAGCCTTTAAAATAAATTGTTCTTAATTGCGGAGTGTACTTCAGAACTGCCAGGCCCCCTGTTGGGTCTGAAACTGTAAGCTTTGGGTGGGGTCTGGCATCAGCACTTCTACTGAGCATCACAGATCATTCTAATGCACACTACAGGCCCAAATCACTGATCTAATTCCAAAAATGTGGCAAAAAAAGAGACAAAACTTTCTGTTTAACCTTTTAAAAGAATCTTTTTTAACTCCTTAACTATGCCTGAAGATTACTCATTGACAGGGCCAGTGGCTCAGTAGGAATGATATATCCAGCAGTACCCAGCCCTTGTGTGTGCATCGCCTCAGCACCTACCCATACTGAGCCCTGTATCGAAATGTGCCTTGTCCTGCTCTATCTCAGCCCTTAACACAGTACCTAGTACAGAAGTACAGAATGGGCATGAAGTGGGCATTTCCTTTTTTTTTTTTTCAGCTGCACTGTGCAACAAGTGGGATCTTAGTTCCCCGACCAGGGATCGAACCTGCACCCCGTGTCGGAAGGTGGAGTCTTAACCACTGGACCACCAGGGAAGTCCTGCAGTGGGCATTTATTGAATGAATGCTTTTCACAGCAACAGTGTATGGTAAACAGTGTTCATATCATCATCCCATTTTTACAGATGAACTCTGTAAAGGTTTTGGTGACTTCCTGGAGCTGAGATATGAGCCTGGGGCTTCTAGCTCCCTACACAGTACTTGTGAATGAGATCCAGGTGTTCCCTCCTCTGCCCTCTGTGGTCCTCTGGGCAGGTCTTTTTTCCCACAACACTTAAGCAGTCTGTTCTGCAATCATTAACTGAGAGCAGGAACTAGATCATGCGGTTTCATTTTGTACCTAACAGAGTAAATGTTTTTTGCCATCCGAGCTTATTTTGAATTTGCATTTAAATGATAAATGTTGAGTCAATGAAAATCAAGTTTTGACTAAACAATAGTTGTAGATGTGCTAAATTTTTAAAATTACTATTATCTAGTAGAGATTTTTTTTTTTTTACCTATAAGGGTATGGCTTTTGTGATAGCGTAAATAATGGTTTTTTTATTTTCATAGACTAGGAAGACAATAATTACCTTCGTAAGTACTTGCGTACATCTATATGTCCATTTTTCTATAATAGCTTATACTTTATTACTATATACAGTAATCAGTTTCTGAAACTTCTGTTTGTCATTTGTATAATTATGACATGTTTATAAAATAAACTTTTAAACCTCACGTAATTGTTACTAGCCTTTTTTTTTTTTTAAGAATTTGGTATCCGAATAGACGTAATCATTGAATACCAGATTGCACATTCCTTACACTTACACGTTATCCTGTTTAATCTTCATAATAACCCTGTGAAGTAGACGGTGTTATCTTTTTTGTCTCTTTTTTACAACTGAAGAGGCAGAGGACTTTAACAGAGGAAGAGTAACTCCTCCAAAAGTCACGTGGCTAGCAAGTGGTGGAACGTTTATTAATGGTTATTTCTGCTGCTTGCTTCTCTTTTGTCCTCGAGGACTTTGAAAGGAAGAAAACCCTCTTCTGCTCACCTCCGTGATTCTGTCACAGTCAGGCTCTGTCACAGTAGAAGGTTACTTGCGGAGGTCTCAACCTCTGCATCAATGGCCCTTGTTCTTCCCAGGAAGAGAAAGACCGACCCTGCGGTGGATGGATGGTTCTGGAACACAGGAACACTGCCAGAGTCCTGAGCCCCTCCAGAATGGCTTTTAGTGAGAGTTATGACCATTTGGTTTCTGACCTGGGGCTTCCCATGCCTTAATAAGTTGTACCTGGCTCAAGTATCTTGGAAACATGATGGGAAATCAGATTATCAGAAAAATGCACCTGCTCTTAGTCCCATTTTAGAATATGCTCAGGAGAATGTCTTGTTTTTAAATGTCGTCTAATTGGGACTCTCAGTGTTTAGGCCTGGAGTTCTTTACTAACCCAGCACCATCTCAAGAGCTAACCCACTTGGGACTACCAGCCTTTCACTGATGAAGTCTAGAAGTTAAATAGTAGCATTCCTTGAGTTTCTTAAAGAAATTACTTCCACCCCACAGCCTGTTCACTGCAGGCCAGGGAATGCACCTCGAAGCAGAGGTTCCTTGGAAAAGCCTCTCCCTTAAGTGCTTTGCTTTGGATCCTGCCCTTTCCCTTGGGGAGAGATGGGCCGCTGCCTGAGGCTTCTGCCTTTCAGGAGACTCTGGGTACACTGTTAAGACTGAGGGTCTAAACAACAAATCCCCTTGGTTTTACCCGCAGGTTTGGCCCCTCCTCCACTGGTCCCTAGTTTAGGTCTTATCTTCATCTCACTGCGCTGTGTAGTTTCCTAGCCTTCCTAACCAGTCTAACTAGCTGCCTTCCTCATTCATTCATTCATTCATCCTTCCTTGCTCCCTTTGTGCTGCTGCTGAAACAGAGCCTCTCCTAGCCCTCTTCTATTTATGAAGGTCTTTAATAGTTCTGCATTGCTTAGGGCTGAAGTTAAAACTCAGATGCCTCAGGTGGGGCCTTGGGGGAGGGTGTAGGAGTCTGGCAGACAATCTAAGGGAGGTTAATAAACTGATACAAACACAGTTAGTATGCTAAATGGTAATAGTGACACCTGGAGAGCTCAGTACCCACTTAAAGGGGTAGAAACCCTCATCAGCTCCTGGAATGTGGTCCAGAGATGACGCATCTCAGATTTCTCAAGAGAAACCAGAAATCCAGATTTGTAAACATAAAAATTTCTTAACTTTAAAATGTTGGCAATTTGCAAATGGTTTTTAAACTGTGCAGGCCAAGCAGCATCTCTTAAGCATGGTTCTGGGCCTCAGAACCAGTTTAGGACCTTGGACTAATCAGATAAAATCCAAACTCCTCAGTCAGGGCAAATGAAAGTCCTTCATAATGGGTCTTTTCAGCCACCTTCAGATTAGAGCGTCATTCAGGGGTAGTCTCCCAACAAAAAAAACTGTTGAACTCAAGAATTTTGATTCCTTCTGTTGAGCACACATTTTCATCTCAAGGAGAGGGAACTTGGCAGGCAGGAAACAGGAGTCCCCCGTTGAGAAGTTGAATCCAGGGACTTCCCTGGTGGCACAGTGGTTAAGAATTTGCCTGCCAGTGCAGGGGACACGGGTTCGATCCCTGGTCCAGGAAGATCCCACGTGCCGCGGAGCAACTAAGCCCGTGCGCCACAACTACTGAGCCTGCGCTCTAGAGCCCACGAACCACAACTACTGAGCCCGCGTGCCACAGCTACTAAAGCCCACGCGCCTAGAGCCAGTGTACCGCAACGAAGAGTAGCCCCCACTCACTGCCAACTAGAGAAAGCCCGCGCACAGCAACAAAGACCCAGTGCAGCCAAGAATAAAATTAAAAAAAAAAAAAAAGTTGAATCCAAAGTGTGTGTGTGTTTCCTGTCTCCTTCCAGGGCAGTCACTTGTCTATAGTGTGGGGTCAGGGGATGAGGGTCTCATGACTTCTTACAGAGACTCCACTGGTGCTCCTGTTGAGTCCCACCATGGCCTTTAGTCCCACCATGGCCTTCCCAGATACGGTGCCTCCGGCTTCCAAGCCTCTGCGGAGGCAGGGGCTGATATGTCTCACTGGCATCTCTCCCCGGGGGGCACTATGGTATTAGCTTTCTCCTCTGCCAAGTTAGCTGCCACTGTCCACACGTTATATCTTCCAAAAATGAGCTGACCATTTCCATACCCTATGCCTCTTGGATTTTCTTTGTCCTTTATTTATTTATTTATCCTTTATTTCTTTGTCCTCTTTATTCATTTACTGTCCTTTTAGTAGGTTTTGGGAGGAGCCAAGAAATGCACGTTTCCCGATGATCTAGGTGTTTCTTGAGGCTCAGGTTTCAATATGAAATTTGACTTGTTCACAGACGTTTCAGAAATGACTTAGGTAAATCAGCATTTCTCTGTATTAGGAAAGTCATTGTTTATGAGCGTATCAGAGTTTCAATCAGCAAAGTCTTCAGAGTTTCAATCAGCAAAGTCTGTCTTTTTACCACAGGATGTAAAGTCAGTTTCCAGAATAACTGAAAGAATTTGGATAGCTTTTCCATGAATTTTATATGTTTTCCTCTTCGTAATATTTTGAAGCATTCAAAAAATAAAGTGTCATTACATTTGAATATGTGTCTTTAATTTTCTGTTTTGGCTCATTATATGTCTGACCGCAACTTTGTGCTCTTCATTTTTTTTTCCTTACCTGATACTCTTAGGCTAGTGGTTTAAAAATTTTGGGGCCATGATCTATAAGTATAAATACATTTTTATCAACAAGCAGCATATCACATATAGTATATACATACACGTATGATTGAAACAAAGATGTCATAAAATGGTCCTTAAGGATGATGGAATATTCTGCTGCCTTCTACTCTGCTCTTTGGTGTGTGGGGCAGGGGTCGGGTCCTGGTTGTGACCCATTACATTGATTTCATAACTCACTTGGAACTTGGGGGATACTGTCCAGTTTGAAAAACAAGAATAAAAGAAACTCATTTATGGTGCTTTCTTCCTTTTTTCCTTTTCTTCCTTTTCTCTTTTGTCTTGCGCTTTCTTAATACAGCTTTTCTCTTGTCCAAGCCTCTCTTTTGCTCTCTACACTGGCTCTAGTTTAATGGCGCCCTTGAAAGATGATCAAAGTAGAGAAGAGGCTCGCCGTCATTCTGCTCTGTCAACACAGAATGCCCTTCCCTGTAAGACATCGTCGTCATCTGTGCACCGAAGAGACCCAGACCATGTAGAGAACTTGTCTGCAAAATCACTCCATGATCACCAGGACATTGTGAGGGTGGCCACGGGGCCTTAAGCTTCTCCAGAGAGAGTTCTGGAGGAAGGGGATGTTGTGATGCTGGGCACTGCCTCTGTAGTCAGGCGTCTGGCTCAGTTAGGCTGGCTTCCACTCAGATGTTCACTACCTCAGTCGTGTATTCCTCCTGATAACGTTTGGCACAGCGTGGAATTCTAAAAGGTGCCTTGCACTCCTGTCTGACAATACTAGTGACAGCCCTTGTGCCTAAAACATCATTTCAGACACTCTCAGGTCTCATTTTCTTCAGCTCAGGATCTGACTATACACTGCAGATAGACGCTGTACACTGGTACCACAGACTCCAAGCCTGGCCACAAGCTGAGGTCACTGCCCACGGACTAAGTTTTTACTTAGTTTTTACTCTGAAAACCTTCCCAGACCCTCCCAACCCTGGATCCCCAACTTGCCTGTCCACAGTTTCCTGAGGGCACTTGTAGACCCCAGAGGAGAGGGGTGGGCCACGGGAAGAGCCTGAAGCCACCCACACATGCACAGTGGGGCAGCCGTCTCAGGCCACAGAATCTATGCAGCTGGCCCCAGGGCCAGCTCTCCCTCTGCTGTTCCCCGCTGTACCCCAAGGGGGGCAGCCTTGGTAAAGTGGCCCAGGTTCTGGCTGCAGGAGGTTGTACATTTGTGGTCTGTCACCCCAACGCACTGCTCTGGCTTCACATGACCAACACACCCTGGGCTGTGCATTGCTTGCACAGGCTTGATTTCACTTCTGGAAATAGCCCCCTTCCCTTGGGGGTGCAAACCCCCCAGGACACAGAAGTGTTCTGTGAACACGTGCTCTCTTCCCCTTGGAACTGGTGTGGCAAAGATATGATGGCTTCCTTCCGAAAATAAGACTTCTTGTCCATTCTTATAGGACACGTGTTAACTATAACCTTCAGGCTTGTCTTTTCACCACAGGATGTAAATTCATAAAGGGTTTGAGAATAGCAAGTAATTGATCAATTTTTAGGTTATTTATAAATCCATCATAGGAATTCTAAGCTATTCCATTATGTAAGTGAGAGAAATGTGCTGAATCCCCAAGGTTACTTACCTTAAATATCCCTCATATTTGAGTGTGCATCCTAACATGTCAATTATTGAATAACCCTAGAAATGTGAAATGTTAAATTATTTTTAAAGCATGTGTACTTTGGGTTTTAAATATCTGGATCCCCATTTTAAGTTGAGGTAAATCTTGTGCATATGATATTGCAGAAAAACAGAACTGTATTCATTGTTGCAATTAGTATATTGAAATAACACTGGATTACGTACATGGATGGTACCTTACGTGACAACATCTAAGGATTCTGCTTGGAGAAAAAATGCACAATTTTTCTCTGACTCAACATTGTGTTTGTTATAACGTTGGAGGAAAGGTCCTACTGATTGGTCCTGGGCAGTTAGAGATTTCTGTTGATTTTAGGAGGGACTTCATGTTGCAAGTGTCAGAAAATTGCCCTGAGTATCAGCTCACACACATTCGAGGAAGGCACCACAGGGGAGCAGTTACAAGCATGGGTTTGCCAATTGTGAGTGTGTGACCCCGGGCAAGTGACCTAACATTTCTATTCCCCAGTTTCCTCATCTGCAAAATGGGGATAATAATAATCAGAAAAACAACTCACCTCAACAGGTCCTTGGGAGAATTAAATGGAGGAGCGGGGTTAAGGTGCTTAGAGCCCTCCGTGCCGAGATGTTTGCTATCATTTGTTGTTAATCACACAAAGGTCTTCTACAAGCCCATGAGGGATCAGTGCTGTTCGGCTGCTGATTTAATAATTGTGTTTATTAGGGGCTTAAAATACCAATAACATCAAACCAGCCTCCCCAGTGCCACTTACAGTAATATTCAGCAAATATATAATAGATGCCCCAATGATGGCTGTGTAAGTTACTCTATCACAGAACATCCCCCAAATCCATGGCAAGGCACAGCCCGTGCACTACACTAATCCAAACCATAGTCTTCTTTCCAGAAGATGTGGTCCAGAGAGTGGCCACTGTGGGTGAATCCCCCCAGCCGCCTCCTCCACCAGCTCCCTCTCCCCCAGCTGACTGGTCTCTGCCAGTCATAGTGGTGCCCTTTGCAGTGACAGCTCAGTAAGTGTGGTCCTGGAGCCTTGTGGAGGGTCTTCTGGGTGCTTCTAAGAAGAAGCTACAGGGAGCTGAGCCCCCTCCTTGGGGGCTGTGAATAGGCCAGCGGTAGCTCCCATCACTGGGGGCAGTCACCGGTCAGCCTCTTGGGAACCAGCCCTGGAATCAAGCTGACAATGGACGACAGGTCAGTAACCCAAAGAGCTTGGAGCTTGGGGGATACTGTCCAGCCCTGCATTCCCACTTCTTGTTGAGCTGATTTCCTAACTGTCTAAACCAGTGTGAGGTTGGTTTCCCTTTACTTGCTATTGGAAACAGACGTCTTAGTGTGGATACACTTGTCCTCCTGACTGACACTTAATACGTGGAAGCACAGAAGTTTCCCTGCTCACAGCAGCCGCATATCACAGGCTGAATCCGTGAAGGGAAGAATATTCCAGCATGTGGTTGACTTTGCCCCACAGCAGAAACTCGGGGGCTTCCCTGGTGGCACAGTGGTTAAGAATCCGCCTGCCAATGCAGGGGACACGGATTCGATCCCACATGCCACGGAACATCTAAGCCCGTGCACCACAACTACCGAGCCTGCACTCTAGAGCCCACAAGCCGCAACTACTGAGCCCTCGTGCCACAACTACTGACCCGCGCGCCTAGTGCCCGTGCTCTGCAACAAGAGAAGCCACCCAATGAGAAGCCCATGCACCGCAACGAAGAGTAGCCCCCGTTCGCCACAACTAGAGAAAAGCCCGCACACAGCAGCAAAGACCCAACGTGGCCAAAAATAAAAATAAATTAATTAATTTTAAAAAAAAAGAAAGAAACTCGGGTTCCATCAGCTCCTACCACTCCCAGCCCATGTGGCCTCAGTCCCCACGTAGGGCCTCAGCGTTCAGTGATGCCATTTACACTGTCAGTCAAACGAGAGGCTGGACTAGATGGGAAAAGGACTCTGATCTGCTTCTGGGGCTACAGCAGGGCCGTCGGGGTCGGTGCACACCAGCACGCCACCTGGGCATCAGCCCCTCACGCCTCACCTGCCCAGGCTGCATCCAAAGGAGAACGAGTGGTCAGGCAATCTGTCAGCCTCAGCAGAACAACTCAGAGTATATTTCTGACATGTATTAATAGAAGACTTATTAGGACCCAGGAACTCAATCAGTGTCCCGGGACACTACCATGTTCCAGTGTGCTCTGCGTTAGTGACAACGAACAGAGTTCTTCCTGCTTATGAAGACCAGTCCAGACTGGAGAGACACATCCAGCCTCAGGAAAGCTGTGAAACCACCAGAGTGTAAAGTAAGTGCTACCTGCTTTCCAGTGTCACAGACTTCAGTCCACTTCCACAAACGCCCGGTGTGCGCTGTGTCCCCTGATCTCTTTGGGAAGCTGGAAGGGTCTCCGGGTGACAGGTGAAGGCACCGGGGCTCAGGGCTCCTGGAGTGTACTCTGGTTTCCAAGCCACAGCACAGCTTCCTCTCTAGAAACACAGCCTCTGCTGGGGATGTGACCAGGGGCTGCCCTGTGCCTGGGGAGCAGGGGGGCAAAGCAGGTATCGTGGGGCCTTGGGCAGCCACTCCTCCAGCCTCTGGGCCCGAGTTACTCTGGGCTCACCCAGTGGACAGACGGTGACATGAACATGTAAAATGAGCTGGACAGAGAGAAGGGCAGGGGAGGGACAATGAACCAAATCAACCAGTAGAAATCGGCTGAAATGCGTCCACACAGAACCACAGGGAGGGCAGGTGAAAACAAGGCCCAGGTAACGAGGTAGATCCTCGCCCAGTCACATGCGAGCTGTGGAGGACCTCTGTGGCTACTTCCTTTAACAAAACCCAACCAGTATGTTTTAGCTACAACCCAGGTGTTTTTATTAGGGTTAACTATTCACTGAGAATATCTTCTTTAGAGATAGAAGCCCTATCACATCTTCTTTAGAGTATCAGAAATAGGATGTTATACAGTAAAAGAGGCCTTCCAGATGACTTCCAGACATAATTCTACCTGGAGCTCAGAAACTGACAATGGGCAGTGGCACGGGCAGGTTGGAGAAGCGCCCACTTCCTTGTGCTGAAGTCTTGCTGTGCTTTCTAAAGGCTCAGAGGGTCTAGAAGGCCCATTTCAATATGTCTGATGATGAAAATGAAAGTCCTCAAAAATTAATAAGAAGGCCTCTCTAATCACTTAGTTTGAATCATTAATTAAATGTTTAACCAAACGTTTTAAAAAGAACTGCAAACTAGAAAAAAAAATTCCCCTAAAAATATTTAATGTAAATAACTCCTGGAGATGGTGCTTTTTACAAAATGTTTGTCAGCAAATGCCTTTTTTAGGGGACAGGGCAGCAGGAAGATGGGGACAGGACATCAGAAAATGTGATGATTGTTTTTTATTTCGATGAGAGTAACAAGGAGTCCCCCCACCACTCTGCTTTATGTAAAAACACGTCCAGCATCGTGGGCAGCAGTCATCAGCGGGGAGGTGACTGAGCCCCAGGCGCCCAGAGAGGATCTTCAAGCCGCTATTTCTGTGCTCCCTCACTGTGTCCAGAGCCACTGGCCAAGACCACGAATTCACCTTCTGACTGCATCTTATTTTCTCTCCTTTTGTCTCTTTCAAGGATTCAGGAATACAGCAGAAGGATCACCGTGTCAAAAACAAGAACAGTTCTCACAAGCATAACGACGTCAGCTTGTGCGGGGTAAACTCAGGAAGGCACACAATAAATTAAAGCAGACCCCCATCTCTTCGGAGGGTCTGCAGTGACCTCCGGGGGCGGGGGCCGGATCTGCCAGCAGCGGAGTTTCCCGCACTACTCTGGTGTTGGGACCGCCGTGGGGAGGACGGAACATCTCCTTTCAGAAGCCCTGTTGGTCTGCAGGTCGAGTGGGCACTTGGAGGAGAGTTCTCCCCTTGTGCTCCAGTGCCACGTGGCCCTGCACCCTCCGTGGTAAGGGAGACCCTCCTGGTGTCGCCTCCTTGTGCCACAGCCAGTACTGGTGGCAAATTAGTCCACAGGACTCCATCTACCATTTACTTAAGTAAATCCCTTGGAAAAAAATAAAACTGGAGGTTGTTGCTCAGTAAAACAATAAAGTGCTTTTGATGAGAGTAGCTGTTATTTGCTGGCTGTTTCTCATTTCACCTGAGGCACTTGACATCAACAACATGAAAGGTCATCATGTTTACCAGGAGTAAAAATTGTAAAAGCTTGTTTCTACTAAAAAGCTTGCATTTCTAAAATGTACTTCTCTATTGGTTTCCACGTCTTCGTGTTACTAAATTTTAACTCGCTACTGGAAAAGGAAATAGTTTATGCCTGGGGCAGGGGTGGAAAACACGAAGACAGAAAAGGTCCATAAATATCCCTTAAGGGTTCCACTTGTGAAGGTGTGAGAGAGGGGTTACAGCAAACAAGGTCAGGCCCCATGCTGAATGGAGATGTGTGTCCGGATGAGTGGAGACACAGATTGGCTTCTGGAAGGGTCCACGCATCAACCTAAGAGTGTACTCTGAGTCCACGTGCTTGATAACTGCTATAACACACTTGCATCTTCCATGGCTTCGATCCACCTGCAACGCAGAAGAGAGGGGACACTTGGTGTTGAGGCTCTGCCTGGAACTCTGGTCACGGAACCCATGAATGATGAGACTACATTATTATTAGCCTGAAGTCAGCAACCGTCTCCTACTATATTTGTTTCCCTAGCATTTAGCAAAATGCCTAGAGTACAGTGCAAAGATTGCTGAATCAATGCACACCTGTATGAATGAGTCATAATACAGGCAGACCTCGTTTTATTGTGCTTTGCTTTACTGTGCTCGGAGATACTGCATTTTCTATAAATTGAAGGTTTGTGGAAACCCTATGTCCAGCAAGTCTAGCAGCACCATTTTTCCAACAGTATTTGCTCAGTTTGCGTCTCTGTATCATATTTTGGCAGTTCTCACAATATTCCAAACTTTTCCATTGTTACTGTATTTGTTATGGTGATCTGTGACCAGTGATCTTTGATGTTACTATTACAAAAACATCATGACTTGTTGAAGGCTCGGATGATGGTTAGCATTTTTTAGCAGTAAAGTTTTTTCAAATTAAGGTATGTACATTTTTTTAGACGTAATGCTATTGCAGAGGTAGCAGACTACAGTATAAACGTAACTTTTTATGCACTGGCCAACCAAAAAGTTTGTGACTCACTTTGCTTCAACATTCGCTTTATTGCGGTGGTCTGGAACCGAACCCGCAATATGTCTGAGGTCTGCCTGTGAATTTAAATCTGCTGTTCTGCTGTGGCCCGAGGGGGCTTGAGAGGACAGGATGGATGGAGAAGAACAGAAGCCAAAGCCCAGGGTGACAGCTCGTTCCCCTCTGAGAGAGAGGCAAGGAAACGCACGACTGGTTATTTTGGTACCTCTGAGCCGAATTGGTATCCTCTGCTTTGAAGCTATAAAATACGGTTTTCTTGTGGTAAAGGTGAAAAATAGGTCCTACTTCGCTGCTGCCTTCCTCCTTCTCTGGCGCAATGGTGAAACCTAGGAGGGGCATGCTCTCCAAGGCCACTGTGTCCTGCAGGGAGGCAAAGGGAAAACTGAGGTTAAACACGGCAAGATACCCAGTCAGCAGCTTAGCAACCACTGATGCTTCCAACGTAACATGCAGGACGAGCCCCTCTGTGTGGGGCATCTCTGGCAACGGTGCAGTTAGCACACACATACTCTTCCCTCCCACTTCCCCGCCAGCACCAGTCACGAGGAGGAAAAGAAACTTAACATTTTGTGACAGCATTTAGGGTCCAGGCACTTTCACTTTCACATTATCTTGTTTAATCTTCGTAACAATCATAGAAGGTGTCACCCCCATTCTAAGAAGAAACTGGGGCTTCCCTGGTGGCGCAGTGGTTGAGAGTCCGCCTGCTGATGCAGGGGACACGGGTTCGTGCCCCGGTCTGGGAAGATCCCACATGCTGCGGAGCGGCTGGGCCGGTGAGCCTGCGCATCCGGAGCCTGTGCTCCGCAACGGGAGAGGCCACAGCAGTGAGAGGCCCGCGTACCGCAAAAAAAAAAAACCAAACAAACAAACCAAAAAAAAAAAGAAACTGAGGCTCAAAGAAGGTAAATAACTCCCCGAGATCACACAGCGAGTAAGGGGCAGAGCCAGTGTTTGGACTCGTGACCACTTTCTAAAACCCCACATTCTTTCCGCTGACTCGATTTATCAGTGACTCAGATTGCTAGTGTTACCCTTGTTAACGTATTCTGTACTCATCCCCCCAGGCCCTCTTTCACAGTGCTTCAATATGGAGCACTCAGGGTGTTCGTGCTATAGAGCAATTCGGTGAGATGTACCCAGAGAACACAGATGAATCTTAAAATCACAGTGCTTAGTGGAAAGAGAAAGAGCTTTTTATACATAAAGATATTTTTATACACACATATTTATGTAAAAATACATGTTCATAAAGAATACAGCTTTATAAAATCACACATAGGGCTTCCCTGGTGGCACAGTGGTTGAGAGTCCTCCTGCCGATGCGGGGGATGCGGGTTCGTGCCCCTGTCCGGGAAGATCCCACATGCCGCGGAGCGGCTGGGCCCGTGAGCAATGGCTGCTGAGCCTGCGCGTCCGGAGCCTGTGCTCCGCAACGGGAGAGGCCACAACAGTGAGAGGCCCGCGTACCGCAAAAAAAAAAAAAAAAAAAAAAAAAAAAAAAAAAATCACACATAAACAAAGAGATATAACTAGTTAAGCACATTAGAATGATTGTGGGAGGAGGAGGAGGGGGAGCAGAATTTGTGCCTAAAAGGGAATCAATTTTCAAAGACTGCTAGATCAGTGCTCGCTTTGGCAGCACATATATTAAAATTGGAACGATACAGAGAAGATTAGCATGGCCCCCGAGCCAGGATGACACGCAAATTTGTGAAGCATTCCATATTTTTATTATACAGCAGAAACTAACACACCATTGTAAAGCAATTATACTCCAATAAAGATGTTTAAAAAAAAAAGACTGCTAGATCAGAAAAAACTTTTGACGAAATTCAACATCCATTCATGATAAAAACTCATAGCAAACTGGGAATAGAAGGGAACTTCCTTAATCTGACAAAGGGCATCTATAAAATACCTACCAGTAACATCATACTTAAGAGCGAAATAGTGAATCCTTTTCCCTTAAGATTGAGACAAAGCAAGAGGACGCTCACGCTTACCAATTAATTCAAAATTGTACTGAAACCTCTAAAAAGAACAAAGTTGGAGGACTTACACGACCTGACTTAAGGCTTACTATATAAAGTTATAGTAATAAGACAGTATGGTATTGGCATAAGGTTTGGTAAATATATCAGTAAAACAGAATAGGGAGCCCAGAAATAGACCCACACTTAGTCATTTAATATTTAATAAAGACACCAAAATAATCCAATAAGGAAAGGAAAGTCTTTTCAACAAATGGTGCTGGAACAACTGGATATCCATAGGGGAAAAAATAAGCCTTGACCCCTATCTCACACCATACACAAAAATTAATTTGAGATAGACCTAAATGTAAAAGCTAAAACAGTAAAGTTTTCAAAAGAAAATATGGGGCAAATAACTTTGTGACTTACAGTAGTCGGAAGTTTCTTAGGACACGAAAGCAATAGCCAAAAAAGAAAACATTAATTGACCTCATTAAAGTTATAAACTTCTGTTCACCAAAAGATTGATTGACTCATTCATTCATTTAAAAAAATGAACAGACAAGCCACAGACTGGGAAAGAATATTCACAAAACATTTATCTGATAAAAGACTGGTAGCCAAGTTACAGAAAGAATTCCTGTAACTCAATAACAAACAATCTACTCTAAAAAATGGGCAAGAGATCCAAACAGACACTTCTCAAAGAGAAATATATATATAGCCAACAGACACATGAAAAATATCATTAGTCACTAGGGAAATCTAAATTAAAACCACATTAAGATACTACTACACCTTCACCAGAATGGCTAAATTAAAGACTGACAATACCAAGTGCTGACAAACACATGGAACAACCAGAACTCCCAAATTTACCCACACTGTTGCAGGGACTGTTAAACGCTACACCATTCTGGAAAAATGTCTGCTAATTTCTTAAAAGCCAAATATATACCCTTCTGTGATCCAGAAATTCCAATCCTAGGTATTCATCCAAGGTGAAATAAAAACCTATTTTCACACAAAAACCTGTATGCAAAAGTTTAAATTGGCTTTATTCGTAACCGCCTCAAATTGGAAACAACTCAAATGTCCTTCAACTGGTGAATGGACAAACTGGTATATTCACAAAATGGAGTACTACTCAGTCATAAAAGAAATGACCTACTACTGTATGCAACAACATGAATGAATCTCAAAAACATGCTGAGTGGAAGAAGTCACACATGATTCCATCTGTATGAGGATCTAAAAGAGATAATATACAGTAGGAAAAAAATCAAAACAGTGTGTTGCCTCTGGGGATAGGGGTGAGGTGGGGATTTACAGGGGTATTCATTAGTCAAAACTCAACAGATAGTATCCTTATGATTTGTGTACTTCATTATATATAAATTGTACCTCAAAAGAAAAAAAAGATACAGAAATATTGAACTCTTAGGTGGAAGTATACTTGAAAAGCATCAAAAAGTAAGATGGATGAGAGATGCATAGATAGATATTTGTTCAAGGAAGTATAATAAAATGTTAATTGTATAATCTAGTTGATGGTTATAAGACAGTTCACTGTAAAATTCCTTCAACATTTATGTTTGAAATCTTTTAAACATAATAATAATAAATATATTAACTAAATAATAAAATATTGGAAAAAATTTAAAAGATTCCTGTGTATTTCTGATAGTCACTCTCTCCCAGGACTGTTACTGAGAGCAAGTTACATCTGGTTTGGGTTACCTCAGGGTACATGACAGGGTTCATGGTAGTGTAGACAGTGAAAACTGGCTATCCATTTTATCAAATTCTTTTCTTTGATAGAATTTGAAAGCTTGGTCCTGTCACTGGTTTAAGCTTACTGAGAAACTGTACAAGTTCCTCTCTCTGAAGAAGCGGCTTTGGAAGCATACTTAAATCTGTCTTTTAAAATTAACCCACACTCTCACTTCCATGACAACTGTTGCTCAGGACCCGGAGCCTCTGCGTTTTCCATTCCTAAACAGGATCCACTCTCTCTGGTGGTTGGTTAATTATCACCAGGCTTTGTTCATCTGTCTAAGCCAGCATTTCTTCCCCAAGTGTGTTTTCCACGAGATGCTCTGTGAGGAAGGGCCTGCTGTCAGGCCACCTTGGGACTCTCCACATCCTGGGGACCCACAACACGCCGTTGTTCGTTAGAGGCTCAAAAGCACTACTGTAAGAAGTCCCACAAACTGTCTACCCAGGCTTCTCTCAGAACCCAGTTCTCAGAGGGCCCCTGCGAGTGTCCTGTGGAATGCCTACTTAGGAAGATGCTGCTCTGGGTTGCAGCACATTTCAGTCTGTTCCAGAAAGGTCCACATTCTCCTCAGCACGGAGAGCCCCATCTGTGGACCCGTAAGGGAAAGGCCCCCTCAGGGAGGGCTTGCCTCACACAGTGCCTGAGTCACTCAGGCCCACAGTGGGTCCCCTCTGTGTGTCTGCGTCCCTCCTGGCCCCTGGGATCCCTGAGGATGGGGCTGACTGCAGCCGGCACAGCTGCAGGCCCCTCATGAGGGAAGCTTTATGCCCGGAAGAAGGCAGTGCCTTCTGCCTGGATGCCAGCATCTGCAGTCAGGGGAGAAGGGCCAGCCCTGTGCTGATGTGCACATCCTTGTGGGTAAAGCACCTACCCTGTGCAGCTGGGCAGAATGCATTTAAGTCCCATTTTCAAAGTGGATTTCGCCTGTGGAAACCATCAGATGGTGGGGCCTGGACACGGAAATCTTTCACATTATCCCACAGGTTCAGCCTGGGCCAGGACCAGAGCGCCCCATGCTGTACAGCCAAGCTCACACCTGTCTACTCCAGAAGCAGGCTTGACCAAGGCCCTCTCTCGGATATTTTAGAAGATGTAAATGTAAGATGTTCTATGATATATATATAAACTTGAGTTTTACTTAGCAGAAGAGTTACCACGAGGCAATATAGTTCCCTGACAAATGCACAGACAAAAAGTAAAGAAGGGGGACTTCCCTGGTGGTCCAGTGGTTAAGAATCCGCCTTCCAATGCAGGGGACGCGGGTTCGATCCCTGGTTGGGGGACTAAGATCCCACATGCCATGGGGCAACTAAGCCCGCGTGCCTCCACTACAGAGCCCGAGCACTCTGGAGCCCATGCGCCACAACTAGAGAGAAGCCCATGCGCTGCAATGAAGATCCAGCATGCCACAACTAAGACCCGATGCAACCATAAATAAATAAGTAAGTAAGTATGGTAGCTTCCTCCAAGCTGCTGAATTTTGTCTCAAACAACTGAAGGGGAGAACAGAAAGGAGCTCTCTTTTAGGGAGTGCCAGCTTGTCCTGCATGCTGGGGCTGTGATATCCAAATGCTATGCTGCACAGGCCTGCCTGCTGTACCACCTTAGCCCCACAAAGAAACGGTAAATTACTCAGATTGGAAATGGACACATGGCTGCATAGCCACATGGCATCCCTCAGTAAACACCTGACGGACGTGGGAACTGACGTGGGAACCAGATGCAGGACTCACACCGCCCTCTGGTGGGGCACAGTGCACACCCCACACAGACAGTCTGAGGCACGAGCTTAACCCACGGGCCCCCACGGGAGAGGAGAGAAAGCAGGAAGCACACTACCTCACTGGCCATGTAGGTGTAGAGTACTTTGCCTTTGATGACAAACCAGAGCTTCTTCCAGTGCCTCTTTCCTCTCTTACAGCGGCTGAGATACCCGCTGATGGCGGAGCCCTCTCCGGAGGCGGCCACCTGGCAGACGGAAGCAGGGCGGTCAGGGCACCGGGTCGTAGACACGGTTTACACAGAGCCCAAATGACACTGCGAACCCGCTGGCGGGGTGTTTACACTGCTTTGGAATCTGAGACTTGGATGACCTCGGGATCTACCCAGCACCTCAAAGGCAGCAAAACTGTACCATGTCTGAGAGACAGGATTTACTGACAGGACTTGGGGACCCTAGACACAGGAATCAAAAACTGCCTGCAGGCGTGCTGCCCCCTGGTGGAGATTCAGATTCCTGGTTCCCTGCCCTCAACCCCCAAGCCCCCAAATGACAAAACTGCAGATATCTGGGGGAAAGTTTCTTCCTTCTAAAATTGATTCTTATACTTTTCAGCTTATTTCTTTCTTGTATTTAAGAGGGGATCCCTTTTTTACTGTTTATCTGAAAGGTTTTACGATCTCCTGCCTAATGAGTTTAACTCCTCTAAGTAGTAGCAGTAGTGGGTGTGGTCTGTTGAACAGGCTTCATATAGGGGCTAAGAACACAGGCTTGGAGTAGGACCAGTCTAGGGCTCCAGCACAGGCTCTACCAGCTACTAGAAGGGTGATGTCAGGCCACTTACTTCCTCAAAGTCTCAGTGTCCTTACTAGTAAAACTGGAATTAAGTGACATAAGATGCGTACCTGTCAGGTACAGTGCCTGACCCACAGTAAGTGCTCCACAAATACCCACCTTACTATGAGAGCAATAAAGCCAGGTTTTGAAATAATTTCATCTGACTTTCTCATTTTACAGGTGGGGAGACTGAGGCCCAGAGGAATGGAGGGATCTACCACAGGTCAAATCCTGACTTAGTTGAAGAGAGGGTAAGAACTCAGATCTCTCAGCAAATGTTCTGAAGGTCAGCTAACTTCAGTGTAGGGAGAGGAAGCTACAACGAGCCGGGTGTTTCGAGAAGTACCAGGAAAGGAACCTGCCCCTCTCCGGGTCCCAGGACTCCTAACACCAGACTCGACTTCTCTCCCCACACTTGACCTGCTGGAGCAGCTCCCAAAGTGAGAAAGGCAGAATGGACAGAACACATCAGGGAAACCGACTCTGCGATCTCCCTCCCTGACAGACGCTCCAGGGGCAGCATGCCTGCAGACCTTCCCATGGGAAGCAGACCTCACTGCTGAGGTGGAGCTCCTGGGGGAAGAGGAGAGGGCAGAGGGAGACGGGCGCCCATTTCTTCTGGGGCTGCTGCAGAGCCCACGGGGTAGTCTTCGCTGAATAACAAAAAGGTTGTCACTTTGGGCAGATCCACACAGCACCAGGATCATAGTGCCCGGATGCCCAAAGAGTGAGAACGGTTCTCGAACTCTGCACCCACAGAACACTCAGGTTCTATGAGCTCAGCTCATGCAGACACCACGGTGTGAGTGAGAGGGTGATCTTTTCTCAATTTGTGGAAAGAGACTACTAGTTAAATAAATGATGAGACAGCCACACAACGCAAGAAGTGTGAGATTTATGTGTATGAACTACTGTGAAATAATAATATCGAAGATAAATTAACAGGAAGAAATGTACAGAGGACCCAGTATATCATCTTTTGGGTAAAAAAAAGGATCTATGATCGTCTATCTTTATTATGTACATGCACAAAAATTTCTGGAAGGGTCCATAAGAAACCTGATGGTGGTTACCTTTGAGGGGTAGGACTGAAGGAGTTTGGGGAGGGAGAGAAACTCACTTTTTATCATATAGTCTTCTGTGTTGTGAAAAAAATTTTATCACATACGTGTTATTTACAAGATTTTTAAAATGCAAAGGAATTAAGTTAACGGACAGAAGTGTACTCATTTAAAATTTGCACCCCTAACACTTTTTTATTACCACCTGCTACTCAATAATGAATATTAATGAAAAAACTTGGAAACAGCTGATCACTCTTCTTTTGACAGCATGTACATTCGTGGCACACATTTGTTTGTGGTTGTGATTAGAATAAACACATGTAATCTGGTCCTGTTTCCAGAACGGAATTTAGTTTAGCTAATTCTGAGGTTTCCTGCAAAGAGCCCCACGACCTTTAGGAGGCTCACCACCTGAGCCCGTGTGGGACCCCCAGGGTGAGAGAATGGTGCAAAGCTCGGTGGCGGGGGGCGGGGGCAGGGAAGGGCTGACGTGGGAGACCTGAGCCAGGACGAACAGCTTTAGACCCAAGTGCCCGGGCGATCTGTGCAGTAACCCTGGGGACTAGGTCTAGGCTGGGGGGACACGTGCAGAGAAGGATGGGAGAGATGTCTCCTAGCACCACCTACAACCACTTGGGCTCCTGTCCTCTGCCACCAACAGGTGTCTTCTCGGTCACCCAGGAGACGGGCCTGTGCTTCAGGGCTGCCCTTGTTAGCGTGAGTCAGGACGCCTCCCATTAGGGATGCTCTTTGTCCTGAAGAGCCTGGTCCAGCTTGGGCGGGGGGTCTATCCCTGTCCACTGAGAAGGACCGAGAAACGTCTCAATCCCCAGCCTCCCATGCAGGTAGCCCCACCTGCCTTACCTCGGTCAGTGCCGAAGGGACTTTCTTCTGCTTCTTGAAGGCTGAGGGGTTGATGCTCTGGAAGACGGACGAGAAGGCGCTACTCGAGAAGCGGGTGGAGGACAGGGGGAAGCTCATGCTCACGGGCCGCCCTGCAGCAAGACAAGCGCCGGAAGGGAGGTGAGAGTCCACGCGGAGGGGCACGGAAGCCACGTGTCTGTAAAATCTGAGCTCCCGTCCCTCCCGAGATGGGACCCAGCCTCACTGGGGCGGTTCAGTGTGACCAGAAAGACGGGCACAGCCCCCTCTGCTAACACAAAGGCGGGGCTGGGGGCAGGCCTTCCCTGAGTGCTGGCTAGCCCCTCTTCTCCAAGTCTCTATGAGGCTGGGCTGTCCTCTCCAATGGCCTCAGGTGGCCCTGGGGGGTGGGGGAGGGGGAGTCTGGTTTTAGGCCCAGGATCCACCTGCTTTCCTTCCAGCTGGCCCTGCTCTGCCGAAGCCTGTCCCCTGCGCGCGGGCTCTCACAGGCCAGCTCAGCTGCCTCGGGCTCCTTTACTGGAGGACCCTCAGCCCCGCCGCGACCATGATGCCTCTGCTCTCCATCTTGTCATCCTCATTGAAAAAAGGCCCCACAGAACACAGGCCTGCAGAGGGCCGCTACGCAGAGCAGACGTGAGCGCCGGCCAACCGTCCTCGCCACAGACGCGTGGACCCAGCGTTTCCCAAATTTAGCTGTCCGTGGAACCCTTCCTCTGGGTGCACCTATGCACTTTCTACAGAACCAACGTTTGGGGAAATGGTTTCCTCCTTGAGGGCTGCTTTTGTTCAGAGCCTCCCCAGGAAGGTGGTTGGGAGAAGCCACGTGGGGAAGAAAGGGAGGGTGGTCCCCGGTACCTCTCATCAGGCCTGGGATGTCCCCGCCCCTCTTCTTCAGCTCCCCGTAGCAGCCGTCACACACCTTGGCCATGCGGTCCTTGAGGTACTTCAGAGGGTACTTGTTCCTTGAGCAGTTCCGGCAGACGATCTGGTGGGGTGATGCGTGTCAGAGGGTCCCACCCTCCCAGCACGCGCACAGTGACGCGACTGCGCCCCCTGCCCGCTCGCTCCCACCTCCTCCAGGGCCCCGTGCTCTGAGCACAGTAATTATGTTTCTGTGCAGGTGCTTATCTGTTTTTCTTTTCTAAAAATTGAGATATAAGCGATACATAACATTATTTTAGTTTCAGGTGTACAATGTAATGATTCAATATACATATATACAGTGGGCCCTCCATGTCTGTGGGTTCCATATCCATGGATTCAACCAACTGTGGATCAAAAATATTAGAAATATTCCAGAAAGTTTCAAAAGCAAAATGTTAATTTGCCGTGTGCTGGCCACTGTTTACACGGAATTCATGCTGTATTTATAACTATTCACATAGCATTTACATTGTATTAGGCATTATAAGCGATCTAGAGATGACTTAAAGTATATGGGAGGATGTGTGTAGGTTACATGCAACTACTACACCATTTTACATAAGGGGCTTGAGCATCCTCGGATTTTGGTAGCCACAGGGATCCTAGGATCCTAGAACCAATCCCCTGTGGATATCAAGGGAGACTGTATGATGAAATGATCAGCACAATGGCCAGTTAGCATCCATCTACCACTTACAGTTACAATTTTCTTTTCTTGCCATGAGAACTTTTAAGATCTACTCTCTTAGCAACTTTCAAATATACACTACACTTTTGCTAACTATCATCACCATGCTGTAAGCTGATCTGTTTTTCTGATGAGCCCGGGCCCTTAACCGTGACAGGATGCTTTTCATCCCAGGATAACCACCACATCCGCTATGACTTCCTTTTGAGAGCTTGCTGGTGTAGTGGGATGGGCCTGGGATCTGGAGTCCTGGTGGGAGGGTATCAGTAAAAGGGGAATTAACTTCACAGGGTTGGTGTGAACATGCCCCACTCTGGGCCCGACACGCAGCAGCTGCTGGACGCCCCCCGGTCCCCACCTGCCGCCGCCGCCACGCCCACAGCCCCCTGACGGGGACTCACCTTTCCGCAGGCGTGGCAGTGGTGGCGCCTCAGGGTGAGGGAGAAGTCACAGCCGCAGTTCATGCACATCATCACGTGTGTGACAGGCACTAGGGTCGGGGGCCTCTCCCCCAGGCTGACCCCCAGCCTCTCCCGTATCTGGAACAGCGGAATTCGGCAAGCAGTGGGGTCAGGAGACCAACTGGATGGGTACCCCCCTACCCCGTACGGGGTGTGCACGTGTGTGGGTGGGGTGGACTCCACTTCTACAGGCTCCCCTGCAACCCCCAGGGAGCTGACCTCGGTTACAAACAGAGTCGTAGGTGCCAGGCTCTGGGCTGCACAGTGATCACCCTGAGCCGGGCACGGGGAGGACCCAGGGTCCTGAAGGAAGGAGATGCGCAGCCTCGTGGGTGTGCAAGGGCCCCAGGGAAACCCAGGTCTGTGAGACGGATGCCCCAGAAAGCCCGCTCACCTCCACGCTGTGCTGGAAGGCAGCCAGGGCCTGGGCCTTGTAATCCTCAGGGAGGGCTCTGCTCAGACAGCTGTGCCACTCGTCCCTCTCTGCACAGGAGCTGCGGGCACGAGCTGGAGTGAGCGAGGGGTGCACAAGGGCTCTGCCTTCCGCCCTCTGGGGGCGGAACACGTCCTGGGGGCCCCTGCCCCTCCCCCACGCCAGAGCCTCTCTCCCCCATGCCTGAAACCCCACTGGCCAGCCCAGCCACCCGCCAGATGGGCCAAGGCTTGCACCGCGGCACCTCTGCTTCCGAGCAGGCGGCCCCAAACGTTACTTGTCTTCGGGCTCTGCCTGTAACAACGGAACATCCAACACTGCTCCTCTAACTCCCAGGGCTGTTGTAGGGACCAAATGACACGTGTGGTGTGGAGGACTCTGTCGAGGACACAGCACCGTGCAAAAGCAAGGGGTCCCACACTTTAGGAGGGCAGGCTGGCAGGGGGCTGAGGGCCGGGTACCACTGGGAGGGTGGGTGGATAAATGCTGGCAACGGCCACCGTCCCACTCTCTCCATCTTCCTCCTCAGTTTCCCACACAACTTCCCACTCACTCATCCAAAACGAAGACTTCCCATCCCCGCTCCGAGCCCGGCAGGGTCTCCTGAGTGGTGAGAGCCACACCTGGCCTGAGCCGCCCCAGAGCAGCTTCAGGGTGGAAATTCTCACAGAGCCCCCTAGATGTCGTTCCCACCCCATACGAAGTGTGCGGACTCAAACCAGAGGAAGGGACCAGTTTGGCCTGGGAGGGAGGGCGGTGGGCAGCCAGACGCCACATCCCTAGAAGGAGATGCACGAGCCCCCTGGAAGCTTCAGCGTGAAGTATCTGGGGCTAGCAGGAAGGTGACCGGCCTGACAGTGACAGTGGCTCCTTGAGGCCACTGGCCAAAGGGCAGTGCCTCTGCCTAGGAGAGATGGGCAGCCCCACCTGAAGGGCTGAGCATGGCCTGTCACTCTCCTCACTTCACGGCTGGGCAAAAGGAAACCATACCCTGGGCCTCCTCATGCCCCTGATTTTACCTAGAGATAAGGAGAGGAGAGGCCATGGAAACCCACCCAGGCATCACCTCCTCCAGGAAGCCTTCCCTCACTTCCCCAGATGGAGGGGTCACTCCTTAGAATTTCCAAGGCTATTTCCACCCCCTCAGGCAGTAGATAGGAGTGGAGAAGTGCTCTGGCTCACACAGTCCTGCGTTTGAACACCAGTTCTGCCTCACATGGATGTGGAACCCCTCTCTAGGCCTCAACTCCCTGCACATGGGAGAAGCTGCAGGCCCCACCTCCAGGGGTGGTGCTGAGGATCCGAGGAGGCGCCTGACACCTGGCAGGTGCCCAGGGCATGTCACCTTTGTCATCACTACTATTACAGCAGTTATGCTGCTAGGTCATAACTTTCCAACCCGTAAAGTGGGCTCTTCTGAGCAAATCAAGGCTTAGACAGTTTGTATCCTCAGCACACGACTGGGCACTGAGGACGGGAAAGCGCATCTATGAGAGAGCATGTGCGTCAGGCCGGAAGTCCCATCCCATACCCAGAACCACGCCCACAAAGGGACCTGCTGCTGCCCGGGTCACACGCTGGCTGGGAGGGAAGACACCCCAACCTGGGGAACTCTGTACCCCTACTGTGCCCAGAGAGGCCCCTGGCAGGAGCCCCCACTCCCTGGTTTCTGAGCCCCCCCTCCGCACCCAGGCTTGACCTGGCGTTGCCCTGAAAGAGGGAGGAGGGAGCCCTTTCTCTGCCAGAAGCCAGCGAGGAAGGGTCCCCGGGGCAGAGCTCGAGGGCCTAAAGAAAACAGCCATCTCTGATAGAAAGGCCTTACTCCCAAACAGGGAAAGTAAAATGATGAATGCTCACTCCTTATTTTTCTCTCACTCTCCAGACCTGGAAGGCTAAACGCAGACCATTTTGTGAACTAAGGTGCACTCTGCACTTCTCACTGACTGTAACTTTTCTTACTGCTGCAAAGACCCCATAATCCTTAGGGTTTTACAACGATGAAATATTTTTATGTTTAAGCAACGGGCTCTGGAAACCCCTGAGATTCTATGTAAAGTTTTATGTGTATGCTCATTTTTTTTCTGGGGAGAGAAGCCATAGTTTTACCAGATTCTCCAAGAGGTCTGTGATCCAAAAAAGAACAAGAAATAATGAAAAGACAAAAGTCCTTTACCCAAAAGGATACCGAGATAAAAATGACAACGCTTCCAGCACCTGTTATTCCAAATGTTCGCCCCTTCTGCCCCAGAGCCCCCTCCTCTCCCCTCCTCCTACCTTGCAGACAGGGTCAGGCAGGACTCGGAAGTCTCGATCTTCAGGGCATAGGGCACTTTCTCCATCACAGGGCGGCTGACCTGGAAACCAACAGCGGCCCCTCAGGATGGGGGTGGGAGGGGTCCTGCCACTGCCCCACTCTGAGCCTGAGTGTCCTCACTGTAAAGGGCAAACCCTTCTTACGTGGAAGACGGGGGTGTGTGTGTTTGTGTGTGTGTGTGTGTTTGTGTGTGCGCGCACGCGTGCGGTGAGGGCTCGGCTGCCGACTCCAACTCTGTGGCCACCAGCCCACACCCAGGAAGGCTACGAGCAGCCCTCTTAGAACCCATCGTTCTGGACAAGTACCTGTCCAGTGGCCACCCTCCCTCACGGCCTCTGTCACAGACTCCTGAGCAGAAGCTTTGGTTCAAAAAGGGAAGCCGCCTCCCAGCTGAACAGGTGCTTCCCTTCCCCTTCGCCGGGTTAGGAGCCTCAGGAGCAGGAAAGCCCCTGCAGGGCCCCTACAGCTCTTTCCCTCCCGTCCCTCCACCCTCCCAAGTGACAGTCCGCACCCAGTTCCCCCACTTGAGGGCTCCCCTCTCTGACCCTGTCCCCACGCTGGGCTGGAATTAACTTCCTAAAACTTCCTGCTCATTGAGAATCCCCATCAGCTCCCAACCAGCCCCGTATGTGGGACCCAAGTTACAGCAAGTGAGGTCACAGCTGTGTCACCTTCCCTTCTCTCCAAGCTCACCCATGAGAATGTCCAGCTGGGCTGGCATCTCTCTCACATTTAAGAAATATCTGCCACTTGAATAGGTATTTGCACTCCCATGTACATTATTCACAGCAGCCAAAAGGTGTAGGTAACCCAAGTGTCCATGGATGGATGATGGGTACACAAAGTGTGGTCTACACATACGATGGAGTATTATTCAGCCTTAAAAAGGAAGGAGATTCTGACACTTGCTACCACATGGATGAGGCTTGAGGACATTATGCTCAGTGAAGTAAGCCAGTCACAAAAGGACAAATATCGCATATGATTCCACTTATATGAGGTCCCTAGAGTAGCTAAATTCATAGAGACAAGAGAGTAGGATGGTGGCTCCCAGCGCCTAGGGGAGCGGGGAGGGGGAATTAGTGTTTAATGGGGACAGAGCTTCACACTGGAAAGATGAAAAGATTTCTGGGGTGGATGGTGGCAGTGGCAGTACAATAACGTGAATGTACCTGATGCTGCCAAATTGTATACTTAAAAATGGTTAATTTATATTATGCATATTTTACCACAATTGAAAAAAAACACCTGCTTGTTTCCTCCCTCCAAGCCTTTCCTTATGCATTTCCCTCCTCCTAGGACCCCTTCGTTCTCTCCCTTCCCTATTTGTCCAAATATTATCCACTCTAAGGGACTCGGCTCCCCCGCCCAGGAGGCCTCCCTCACCCTCACTCTCCCTGGACTACCTACAACAGAATCCTGCTGTAACTCACAACCCAGGCTCCCTCACCTCAGCTGGTCTGTGAGCTCCACAAGCAGGGCTGTGTCTCTGCCTCCCCTGGGGTCCCCCCGGCCACCCCAGGGCACCCACCCCAGGTATCTACCTTCATGCTGGCCACGGCCAATGCGTTCTTCAGCCGGTACTTGCCGTCCTTCTGGGGATACGTGTACAGGAGCACATCACTCATCTGGGGAGAGGGGAACCCCATCAGACATGTCTTGGCCCCAGAAGGCTGTGCTGGGTGTGGCCTGGAGCAGCACTGAGCAGAGGCATCTTGCATTCCCCGTGACCCACACAGGAGAGCAAAACCACTCTGGGCTGAAACGGGACACCCTTCCCCGCAATTCCACTCTGACATAAACACCCAGGAGGAACAGATGTAGATGCCCACAAAAAGTCAGGTATGGGAGGCTTCCCTGGTGGCGCAGTGGTTCACAGTCCGCCTGCTGATGCAGGGGACACGGGTTCGTGCCCCGGTCCGGGAGGATCCCGCATGCCGCGGAGCGGCTGGGCCCGTGAGCCATGGCCGCTGAGCCTGTGCGTCCGGAGCCTGTGCTCCGTAACGGGAGAGGCCGCAGCAGTGAGAGGCCCGCGTACCAAAAAAAAAAAAAAAAAAAAAGTCAGGTATGGGAACGTTCCTAGAGGCTTATTCATAACAGTCCCAAAGGAAAACAATCCAAACGTCCATCAACAGGTGACTAGACACAGAAACTGTGGTTCATTCACACCTCACAGCCACACAGTAACCACAGAGCAGACAGATACATGCCTGTTGACAGGGCTCAACCTCCAACACATGCCAGGGAAAGAAGCCAGACTCTGGAGTACACGCTGCTTCATAACATTTATATGAAGCTCCAGAGCAGGCAAAACTAATCTATACTGATGGAAACAAGGCCAGTGGTTGCCTGGGGTGGGGGTGGGGGAAGGTGCCTGACAAGGCGTACAGGGGAACTTTCTAGGGGCTGGATATGTTCTGTACCTTGACCCAGGTGGTGGTCACACGATGATATACAATTGTCAACACATACTAACACGTACACTTAAAATTGATGCATTTAACTCTATATAAATTAAGCCTCAGGGACTTCCCTGGTGGTCCAGTGGTAAAGAATCCACCTTCCAATGCAGGGGACACAGGTTCAACCCCTGTTCAGGGAACTAAGATCCCACATGCCGTGGGGCAACTAAGCCCGCGCGCCACAACTACTGAGCCCACGCGCCTCAACTAGAGAGAAGCCTGCACAACTAGAGAGAAGCCCGCACGCCGCAACGGAAGATCACGAATGCCGCAACAAAGATCCCCCGTGTCGCAACTAAGACCCAACACAGCCAAAAATATAAATAAATAAATAAAATATTAAAAATTAATTAATTAATTAATTAAGCCTCTACCAAGCAAAGTGAAGGAAGGAAGGGAGGGAAGGGGGAAGCTCCTTGGGGAAGGGAGCTGGTGTGTTCTATTCACCGCCGTACCTCCAGCAACGCAGTAGGTGCTCAATTAATATTTGTTGAATGAACAACTGAAGCTTCCTGCCCCGAAGCAGGGCAGAGATGAAGAAACATAAGGAGAGTCACTTCTCCTCTGGAGAGAGTGTTTCTGTTTGGCTAAAAGTTTACAGCTTGAAGAGCCGACGTCACGCTCTGGGTGGGGCTGTGGGCCGTCAGTCCTGACCCTGCTCTGCAGCAGCTCTGTGACTATGGACAAGCTGTTGCCCTCTCTGAGCCTCAGCCTCCTCACCTGCCAAGCGGAGGACATCCCCACCCCCACATCACTACAAACATCGACAGTGGCCCCCAGTGAGGCCCTATGCGTGGGAGCCAAGGCAGACTAGGGGTGTCCTGAGGATACAACAGGACAAGGCATCTCGGGGTCTGAAATGGAGCAAGAACTCAGGATTTACACTCCTCTCCCTGCAGACAGAGTCTGCTGAGGGGACAGAATGGGTGAGTTTTCCTGCCACCAGCTCTCCTGGCGCTTCTGGCCAGGGTGGTACGGGAGACCCGGCCTGGGCACTGAGCTGCTGTGTGACCTCAGGCAAACCCTTCCTCTCTCTGGGCCTCACTGTCTAAACAGAGTTGGAATAGACAAGGGTTGGCAATTTTTTTCGTAAAAGGCCAGATAGTAAATATTTCAGTTTTTGTGGGCCAGATGGTCTCTGTCGCAACTGCTCAACTCAGCTGCTACAGCCTAAAAGCAGCCACCGACAATCATAAAAGAATGCATGAGGCTGCGTTCCAACAGACCTTTCTGAACAAAACAGGCAGTAGGCCAACCCCTGGGTCAGAGGAACCTTCAAAGCCCCTTCTGGCTCTGTTCTTCTAACAGTGACAAGAACTACTGGCCATTCCACGTGCACTCCCGGGCAGGCCAGGTGCTGGGCTAAGCCCCCGGAATGATCTCAGTTCATCCCCCAGCAATTCCCTCAGGCAGGTGCTGTTATCATCATCCCCATTTCACAAAGGGAGAAACCGAGGCACAGATTGGCTAGACAACCTCCCAGGATCACAAAGCTCATCAGTGGCAGAGCCAGGGTCACGAGTAAATGAGGGTGCCTCCAAGTGTGTGCAGGGTAGTGTGTTGGTGGTAGCCACACCCCGCCCACCCTGGGGAACCCGCCTGTGTCACTACCACAGCAGTTCCAGCCTTCCTGTGGCTGCCCCTCGAGCCCCTGCTGCCATGGCAATGCCACGAGCACCCAGGGCTCTATGAGTGGTCCAGGACCACGCTGCCTGCCTTGCACTGCAGCACCAGCCAGCCAGAGGGAGGGGTTCTCACGGGAGGTGACAGGTGGCTGCGAGGAGGGAACAGAGGGAGAAGAGCCTCTAAGCTCGACGCCCCTCGTGCTCTATGAGGAGTGGAGTGATCCACTGAGGTCGGGCTGGGGCCTCGGGACATGTGCCACAGAGGCTCCCCAAACCCTGATGGGCAGCCGCAGACGTGCCGCTTCGGTCAGGCTCAGGATTCCCCTGCTCAGGACCATGAGCCCTCTCTGGAATTCAGTCCCCAACTGGCAGAGGGTCTATCTGAGGCCTGGTGTAGACCCAGCTCGTGAGTGGAAGACCCCACCTGCAGCCAATGACTCCACAAGACTCACAGAGGTCCTCCAGACACACCACGCTCCTCCCGCCTCTACGTTTGCTTATGCTATTCCCGTTCCTCCAATGCCCTTTCTTTGTCGGCCTGTTCCTACACACTGACTCAGAGCCTCTCTCCTTTTGCTCTGCACACGATTGTAACAAAGTGTAAGGAGGCTGTTAGGGCAGCCACAACTGACAGTAACAAGAGATGACAGCTAACAGTGAAGGAGCAGAGAGAAAAATTACATCCAGCAGAGAGAACTTAAAAGGCAAAACAACTTGCAGCGCAGGGGGAGCCAGGTCTCAGGACTGGGGCAAAGAGCTGCTTGTAGCTCAGTGACCTGGACATTCCCTGGTGTTCCAGACTGTGGCGGTAAATCATCAAAAATGTTACGTATATCCCATCCTGTGCACAGTGGAGAAAGGGCTGGGCTTGGGTCAGAACCCTGGTTCCCTTCTGGACCTCTGACACCGACCTGCGGGGAGATCCAGCCAAGTCAACCCTCCTTTCTGGATCTGTTTTCTCGCTTGTTAGATAAGGCAGTTGACCAGCTATTCCTGGTTTAAGAACTTCTTGGTTTTAGGATGGGCACCTGGGTAATTAAATTTTGGCAACATCCCCCTCAAAATCGTTCAAGTAATACATTAGGGATGGGTTGTAAAGCCCTCAGCTTTCTGGAAAGCTCTGCTATTCAGAATGATCCGCCCCCTAAGGATTAGGCTCTGGTCTAGTATCCCCTTTGCTTCCAGCCGTCCTTGAGTACTGCCCCAGAACACCTTACAGAACTTGACAGTCCTGGGGCCTGGATGGGGGCCAGGTACTTACCAGAAACAGGTGTCGGGGGCGTCTGTTTTTCCCTGTTACTTTCATCAGTGTCCCTTCCTTCAGAAACTCCTGTGGGGAGAGAAGCAGACCTCCGTGGTCAGAGTGACACCCCACTATGTCCTGGAGAAGGGTGGGGGAGGCCCTTTAGTGGGAAACAAATTACGGTGCCTCTCAGAGTACCAGAGAGCAACTCGTGGGAGAATTCCCAGCTTAGGAGATGTGCTCCGTGTTTGGTGGAGCAGCTCTGGGGACAGGCACCTGGCCTTTCAGGAGCATCCACCTTGAATTACACCAACCCCAGACACCGTTCTGGCCACAGAGTGGTCCAAACAATGACTCGCTTGCTGGTTCGCTACCACAAGGGGTCCAATTGGAACAGAGCTTTTGAAAGTTTGCTAAAACAGCTGAAGACCTGTGAACAGTTGCTACAGCCCCCTCAATTCTGGACGATACAAATAGATGTTTAATAAATATTCACTAAACTGATGACTCGGGCCAAAACATTAGGTGTGATTCTACACCTAAGTGCAATCTCTCATTCCTTTGTTCCTTGTCCTTCATGGACTGGAATAGGTAATAAACACATTTTTGACTATTCTTGAGCTGAGTTTTTTTTTTTTTTTTTTTTTTTTTGTGGTATGCAGGCCTCTCACTGTTGTGGCCTCTCCCGTTGCGGAGCACAGGCTCCGGACGCGCAGGCTCAGCAGCCATGGCTCAGGGGCCTAGCCGTTCCGCGGCATGTGGGATCTTCCCGGACCGGGGAACGAACCCGTGTCCCCTGCATCCACAGGCAGACTCTCAACCACTGAGCCACCAGGGAAGCCCTTGAGCTGAGTTTTATGTTTTCCATTTGGAAGCTTAAAAGTGGGTAAATTTGTCTCTTAAAAAATGTTATTTCTAAATTTATTTATTTATTTTTGTCTGCACTGGGTCTTCGCTGCTGTGCGCGGGCTTTCTCTAGTTGCGGCGAGCGGGGGCTACTCTTTGTTGTGGTGCAAGGGCTTCTCACTGCGGTGGCTTCTGTTGTTGCAGAGCATGGGCTCTAGGTGCGTGGGCTTCAGTAGTTGCAGCACGCAGGCTCAGTAGTTGTGGCTTGCGGGCTCTAGAGCACAGGCTCAGTGGTTGTGGCGCATGGGCTTAGTTGCTCCGTGGCATCTTCCCAGACCTGGGCTTAAACCCGTGCCCCCTGCATTGGCAGGCGGATTCTTAACCACTGCGCCACCAGGGAAATCCCCCAAAATGTTACTTTTAAAATGCTTTGTTGGGGTTCCTGAGAGATGTTTTCCCTGATCTCCCAGCAACTGGACTAAACTAAGAATACTGGTGTCTCTTTTTCTCAGAGGGACACGGAACCCAAATGGCACTGTTTCTTTAAAGGCCCTGAAAGCAGAAAACCCCAGGGGAGGCAGCTGGGGGACCTGGGGAGCCCAGCAGAGCCCTTGCCCTCCCCCCACCCTCCTGGGTAAACGGCACCTGCAGCCAGGCCTGCCTGGGGCCAGCCCAGCTGAACAATGGGGCTTATCAAGGCCTCGCCTGCCTGCCGGGCTGCCCCTTGCCCTTGCCCTGGCCCTTGGCAGCGGTGGTGGCACTCACCCTTCCTGGCTGGAGGAGGTCCCCTTGGCCCCGAACGCTGTGCTCAATGTGGACCAGCTTCTGTAGGTTTTCCTGCGGGCGGGAGCAGGGTGAGGGGGCGATGGTCAGGACGCCTCACCTCCTCTGTGAGGAGTGGCACTGTTTCCACTTCAAAGGAGGAAATGCAGCCCAGAAGGGACTTGCTCCCAATCTGACCTCCTGTCGGTGGCGGGACCAGGAGTTGAGCCTGGGTCTGCAGGATGCCACCTGTGCGGACTGCCTACCAGCAGGCTTGTCTCTCTGGGCCTGGGGTCTGACACTGCCATCTTTCTGCACGCCATGGAGAGGGTCACGTGGCTTCGCTGTGCCGTCCGATACCCGTTTGTCTCCCGGCCTCTGCTCCTACCCTAGCCTGTGTCCCCCGTAACGCCTGGAGCACCCGGACCTCAATAATCCAGAGGTGACAGATGTCCAAGGCTGGACTGGCTCTGTGGGCTTGCGCCCTTTGCGGGGGCGGGGGGCGGGCAGGGCCTGAGAGAGAATAACCAAAAAACCGTAGCACCTGTGGAGGAAATGCTCCGTGCTCCCTCCAGAAAAATAAGTGTGCTGGGAGCTCCCTGTCGGTCCCTCACTGGGAATCCACAATACGTAAGGTGACATGCCCCCAGGCCTATGCACAGCATCCCGTAAAATGAGAAATGACAAGCACCTAACCCACGGGGCACATGCCCCTTAATCTTTTGCAGGGTTGTTTCTAAAGTCAATGAACAAGGTGAAAATTGTGTGTAGAGAAAATGTTTTGAATTTCAGGCCTTGACACTGTCCCCAGTTTAGGGCATAAAATCCTACCCATTAAAAATGTATATAAGTTGTTCCACTTCCGCTTATCATGTAGGAGCTGCAAGGAAACCATGCCCCCAACCTAACAGGGAGAAAAAGCCATATTGTCTGCAAAAGCATAACTCTTCTTATGCCTATGGGAGAGGTGGGCTCCCAAGGCCACTGGGCGAACTGAGTCCCAAAGACGGACCACAGCCCCACCACGGAAACACAAGAGGAATGACCTATTCTGCCTTTGGCAACACATGGGGAGGAGGTGGTCGGCATAAAAAAGGTGAGAAGAAAGCAGCTAAAATGTTAATAGGTTCTTAAAGGTCAGGTGTGGGCTGGTGGGACAGTTCAGGATAACAGGAAGCCCCAGCCACAAGGGGCATCTGCAGTCACTTGCAAGCTCTTTTCCAGGAGTTTCTGCCAGGTACTTACAAGGAAGACTGGGGCTAGAGAGAACCCCCTCTTGGTGGTGAAGGCAAGCAGGCTACCACTGGGGGCTGGAAGAAAACCCTGCCCACTTCCACAGACCCCTCTCAGGTACAAAACCCTTCAGCCACTGGGGGAGGTGGGGCAACCCTCCCACTCCCAGAGCCCAGGCAAAGAGCCGCCCACTGCTTCCGGGGAAAGGGCAGAAGCAAAAGCTATCTGTTCCAAGAAGAGGTGGGTCACCTCTCAGGCCCAGGATTGTGCACCAACACAAAGCAGAAACCCGTCAAAGACCCGCCACAGACTCACAGCAGAGTTTTGCCACCATGCAGCACAGGGGCAGGAATGCTGAGAGAGCCTGGCTCACGGGCCCCACTTAAGACTGAGGCTCGTCCAGGAGAGCTGTGACCTGCGAGCCTAGCACCGAGTAAGAGGAAACAGCGGTCGACCCCTGAGAAGGGGAAGGGGCAAGAACAAAGAGATCTCCAAAGATGGAGCAGGAACACGAGAAAACGCGCCAGCACCTCAGGCCCAACCAACAGCATCAGGTAACGGCAGCCCCCTTCTGGAGGAGCATGACGTCTGTGGGGCTCTGAAGGCGAGGATGGTGACAACAAGACCTAAACTCAGCTCGACTACTGACTGGATTGATGCAACTCCCACCCTCGACACGAATGGCATGAGTAAAAAAGAAGCATGTCCACTTCTGGAGGTAGACACTATTTCCCCCAGTCTCTACAGTTCTTCTACACATAACATCTGGTATTTGATCAAACATTATGGGAAACACAAAAAAACAAGAACAAACCCCAACTCATTTTCAAGAGATAAAGCATTCAAGAAAACCAGAATGTGAGGTGACACAGATGTTGGAGCCATCAGACAGGGACATTAGAATAACTACGATTAATATGTTAAAGGAGCCAGTGGAAAAGGTAGACAGCATGCATGAACAGATGGAAATGTGAAAAATAAGAAATGTGGTATCAGAAATGAAGAATTCCTTTGACAGGCTTAACAGCAAACTGAACACAGCTGAGGAATGAATGAATGAACTTGGAGATAGGTAAGTTGAGATTCACCAAACTGAAACACAAAGAGAAAATAGAGTGTGGGGGTGGCGAGGAAGAACAGGGCATCCAAGAGAATTTTCCAAAATTAATGAACAACAACAAACCACAGGTCCAGGACGTTTAAGAATCACAACAGGGGCCTCCCTGGTGGCGCAGTGGTTGAGAGTCCGCCTGCCGATGCAGGGGATACGGGTTCGTGCCCCGGTCTGGGAGGATCCCATATGCCGCGGAGCGGCTGGGCCCGTGAGCCATGGCTGCTGAGCCTGCGCGTCCGGAGCCTGTGCTCCGCAACGGGAGAGGCCGCAGCAGTGAGAGGCCCGCGTACCACAAAAAAAAAAAAAAAAAAAAGAATCACAACAGGATAAATGCCACACCCCTCCAAAACACACATACTTAGATATCATAGTCAAACTTCTAGAAGTCAAATGTAAAGAGAAGATCTTGAAGGCAACTAGTAAAAAAGGGACACATTACATAATGAGGATAAATATAAACATTGCAGCAGATTTCTCATCAGAAACTAGGCGGGCCATAAGACAGTGGCATGGCATCTTTAAAGTACTGAAAGAAAATACTGGTCAACCCAGATTCCTATACCCAGGAAAAATATTTTTCAAGAAGGAAGGTAAACTGATCAATTAAATAAATGGGTGTTGGATGGCAGGAGCCAGGTTTCTCCCTGTTGGAGTGGAAATTTACAGATAAGCCAGGGAAGGAGGCTGGAATGATCCGTTTGGTAAGAATTAGAGTTGAAGACATCAGTAAGAACTCATATCTAGCTTAATACAGGTGGTTATATATAGAAATAGTTATAGATATGAGTATATACACAGGTTGGTATATACACATTTATTACTTTGCTCTATAGCTAAGAGAATCTAGAAGAAATGATACCCCAATAGCAATGAGCAAACCTGGTGCCCAGATCTTGGTTTCTAATACCATTAACCAATTAAAGGAACCAAGCCTCCCTGGAGAAGCAGAAAATATACAACACGAACCTGGAGCATCTTGTAGTGCCAGAAAGTAAGGAAGTGCTCAAAAAATAAATAAACAAAATAAAAATCCCCACCCAAACCCACATCAATGGGGGTATGTGAAAGAGGCACAGGAACCAACTGGCCAGGTTCTCAATGGCCAAAGATGGAACAATTTGAGAAATAAAATAAAGTAGATGGGATTAGAACTCAAACATAAAATAAATATACGTGAATTCTTACTGATATAAATAATTTATTTAGAATTGGTGAATACATTAATAAATGAGAGAGAAGAGACAAATCTCCCTTGCAGAAGAATTCCAAGTAATTTAGGTAGATACTCTGCTCTCAAGGAGAGGGAGCATAATTCCTCATTCCTTAAATGTGGGCTGTGCATAGTGACTTTCCTCCAAAGAGTACAGACAGGGCAGGTGGGGGTGGAACTTTACATGGAGAAATCCGACAAACACAACCTTGGCCAGGTGATCACGGTCAACATCAACAGTCATACAACAGGTTGCCAGTATGTACCCTTCATATGATATGATGAGAGTAGTACTTTCTGTGGTCTTCTTCCGCCTAAACTACAAACCTAGTCTCATCATGAGAAAAACATCAGACAAATCCCAACAGAGGGCATCCTACACTATAACTGATAGGTATTCTTCAAAACTGTCAAAGTTATCAAAAACAAAGAAAGCCTGAGAAACTGTCACAGTCAAAGGAGCCTAAGGAAACATGACATCTAAAAGTGATGCAATAAATATTTTAAAATCTTATATGTTCTGGTATAACGTTATAAGTTATAATTCTAGTTATTACTTAAAAATGTATATCTCAGAAATAACTAGGGGCCTCCCTGGTGGCGCAGTGGTTGAGAGTCCGCCTGCCGATGCAGGGGATACGGGTTCGTGCCCCGGTCTGGGAGGATCCCATATGCCGCGGAGCGGCTGGGCCCGTGAGCCATGGCTGCTGAGCCTGCGCATCCGGAGCCTGTGCTCCGCAACGGGAGAGGCCACAACAGTGAGAGGCCCGCATACCACAAAAAAAAAAAAAAAAAAAAAAAAAAAAAAAAAGAAATAACTAAATTTCCTTGTCAATTGCATTATTATGAACTTTCATCAAATCTTTAACCGTGGTCATTTTTAAGTCTTTTGTCATTTACAGACAGTTCTGGGTATACTCTGATGCTTTTGCAAAAATGTTCCTATAAAAGAGTTTCACCTTCAAGGAATTCATGGAAAAGACTCTGACAAGTACAGGTTTCTGGTAACTGACTATACTGCTGAACTGAATGAATAAGCATTTTCAGAACTCTAATGGAAAACTGATGAACTCATAAAAGTGCTAACAAAAGATCAAGATGAAAAAAAAATTAATTACATGGGACTGAGTGAACTGATGAGGATGATTATAATTTTTGTGACTTTCTGTTTGAATAAAAAAAAAGTCCCACAAGGACTCAGAGGCAAAAAATATACAAATCAATTTCCACTGCAAAGTAAAGGAGCTGTTACAGTGGAGGATTACTGGACAGAATGTCAATATTATGACATAGTATGAGTGTTTCATGTTTAGTAATTGCAATCATTGTTGTTTTTGTTGTGGTCATCCATTTATAATGCTTGGTGTCAGTTTATTTATCTCTTGTAAAAATAAAATACAGTGTGTGTGTGTGTGAAAAAAAACCCAAAAACCAAAACAACAACAAAAAAATAAAAATAAAAGTGATGCGATATCCTGGATGAGAACCTGGAGAAAACATTAGGCAAAAATTAAGCAAATCTGAATAAACTATGGTCTTTAATTAATAATACTACATCAATATTGGTTCTTTACTGTAACAAATGTACCATGCTAATATAAGATGTTCGTAACAGGGGAAACTGTGGCATGCATGCGAACTTTCTGTATAATCTTCTCAGTGTTTTCTATACATTTAAAATTGTTCCCAAAAAAGCTCTATTCAGAAAGCAGAATGGTGGTAGCCAGGGGCTGGGGAGAGGTGGGGATGGTGGTGTTTCAGACTGTGTGTTTGATGGTATGTGGGTCCCATTTTGGATTGGCGGGGTGGTGGGATCTGGCTTTTCCTGGAAACCATACCTCCAGCTATGACCTGTGTGAGGAACTGTGGTAATGGTTTGATGTGAGCATAAATCCCAAACGAACGCTGCCCTCCTCCAAGGAGCCTTCACTGGTCCTCACAAACAATAAGTACTTTCCAGATTCTACTGAAGGCCATCTAGATGCATGGAAGACTTTGCAAAAAGGAGTTCTGGCACCATCAAACATATTTTAATAGGATCACTCTGGTTGCCAGATGGAGGATGGAATGGCAGAGCTGGGAGGTGATGAGGCCTGAGCTGGAGGGGGACCGGGGTCGGGGAGAGGCAGAGCCCCAGTCCATCTTTCAGGAACACTCACAGCCACTGAGTCTGCGTCGGGGTTGGGTTATCTGGACCTGCCCGCCCATGGCTCAGGCAGGGTCCTAGCCCGATCCCAGCAGGCGTGAGGTGGAGGCCACTAGTCCAGAGCAGGCCTGGTTCAGTGTCCGCAGGCAGCTGGAGAGACAACGGCCAGCCTGCATCTTGGCGTAGCATCAAGCCTGGCCCTTGGAGAAAGCCAGGAGGGCGTTTGGCCGTGGGCTACTCCAGTTCCTCCTCCAGGCAGGGGCCATGTGCAGGAGCTCGCCACAGGAGGGAAGACACAGCCCTTCCTGACCCAGTTTTTCCTTTTGGAAGCAGAGGCATATCCCTCCTAAAGGGAAGTGTAGGCAGCCCAGCCCATCTGCTGCTACGTCACGACAGGGCGCCGACTCCAAAGCACCTCTGTTTTTTGGCTACAGTGAGGGAAATCTCACTGTATGGACAAAATGCCAAAATGACAAAGAGCAGGGAGCTCACGGACACCGCAGGGTCCTGATGACAACAGCGTGTCTGACCCACTGGATTTTGCACCCAGCTGTCTTCAGCCTCCACACTTGCATATGCCTCCACCAGCCACCTTGACTTCTCCCCTCAGACTCTTTTCCGACCGCACCTACACTGTTCCCATCTTCCAGCCACGCTGGGTGACCCTCTGAACTCCGACATGTCCAGCACTTTCCCATCTCCATGTCTGTGCCCAGGCCAGGCCCTCTTCCTGGACCACCCTTGCTCCCTCTGCCTTCATGGCACACGCACAGTCCTCCCTGTGTGGTCTCCTCCTGTATCATTGCTTCTCAGTGATCTCCCTGCTGGAGAGACGACTCCCTTCTCTGAACCTTGTAGCACTTTCTCTCTCTCCCTCACTATGTTCATCATGGTTCTTCATGTCCACGTATTTACTGCTCCACTAAGCTGTGATTTCCTCAAGGGCTGGGATTCACGTCTTAGCTCTGCATCTCCAGACCCCAATACAAGACCTGACATGCAGCAGGGGTCCAAGAGACGTTATTTCCTTTCCCCTATTTCTATCTGCTGATGACTCATTATATGGATGCTCTGCATACCTGCCACAGCAAAGCTGAGCAACAGCTTGGCATGCATACCACCATCACTCCCACCTCTGCCTGTGGAAGACATCACTAACCAATCACTGAACTCTTTCCCACTGGTCTAGGACTCAGCCTCAGAATCATTCTTAACACAAAGCTCTAGCATATTTACTGCTTAGAGGAGCGGAAAATATGTGGACACAAGTAACTGTGGTAACCACTGGAAAAGAGTTGGGAGGTGGGATAAAACTGGCCATCCTGGACAGAAACGCAGTAAGCATCTGATCAGTATCTCCCAAATGCAGAGTTATACACTGCCAGAACCAGGCGTGCGCTTAGAGCTCACATGTTCTCGTGGATGAACGGCTCTCAAACTTTTGTGGGCCATTTACTTGGGGTTCTTGTTAAAAATGCCTATCTCTGGACCCTATCCCAGAAGTTCCAACTGGGAAGACCTAAGACGTGCCTAGGAATCTGTAGTTTACAGACCACTCCAGGTGCTAACGCAAATGTTCTCAGACCACAGTCTGGGCACTACTTATCAGGTTTGTGCAAGTCTGCAGCCTCCCTCACTATTCAAATAAATGGTGAACTGGAGACCCAGAGAGGGACACACAGTACCTGAGGTCACACAGCAAATGTCAGGGCCAGAACCCGTGGCTCGTTGCAAGATCCCATGAGATAAATGGTTGCCTGCACCCCTCACCAAGAAGTGGGGTATCACAAGGCAGACCTGTGCAGGGTGGAGGGGCTCCTGGAACCTGCAGCCAACGGAAGCTGCCCAGGGCTGGACTTACCCCTTGCTCCATGCTGTCACTGGCGCGGTCTGTGACCTTGGAGATGAGGGTCAGCGCACCTACAGAAAGAAGCAGAGCTGAGCGCTGGGCATCCTGGGGCGGGCCGGGCTAGCTGCCACCTCCTCGCCTCTCCCCACGCAGGTTCCCCTGCAGGGCCTTGTGTATGGGTGGCACCAATTCCTCCCATGGCCGGGTCAGGTCACTGGCCCAATCCCAGCTTGGCCACTACTGCCTAAGTGACCTTGACAGTCACGTGACCACCCCGTGCCTTAGTTGCCTTGGCTGTAACTAGAAAATGTTAAAATAGGGACTGCCCCGGCAGGTCGTATGCAGGGACAGCCACACAGAACTGGGAGGAAACAGGGAGTCTGGGTAAGATTTTTAGACCTGGCACTACCTCCTGTCACTGAATTCTGGTCACCTCCTTCTCCTCCTCTGACTGGACGTCAGCCCATCCCAGGGATTCCCCATGGTTGAGGTGAAGGGGAGTCACCTGGCAGCCCCGGAGGCCTCACGTCCCCCGCATACCCAGCTGGTGGGAGGGGGCTGTGTTGTGTGCCTGGGATCTGGTGTAGAGTCCAGAGTTGGGGAAAGGGACCAAAACAGGAATGTATCCCCTTCCTCTGGGTTCACACCGGACTTACCCTGCGTGTTATCGTACTCAGCCGAGTCCGGGCAAAGGTTATTTAAATAGTCTGCAGACAGAACAAGAGCCAGGAGTCAGTTTGCCCTGGTGAGGCCAGCCCCTCGTGTCCACAACAGGAGCCCCTCTGTCTCCAGAGACGGAATGAGACTTCCAGAAGAATGAGGTGCCCACCCTCTCTTCTGTTAGCCCATCACAAGAACACACTGGCGTAAAACTGGGCCCCCAGAATCACTACCAGCATCACGCCCACCACCACTAGTCATTCATTCACTCATTCCACAAATATTTATTCAGCACCTGCTGTGTGCCTGGCACTGTGCTATGCCAAAGAAGCACACAGTCGGCTGGGGGAGACAGATGTGACCAGCAACATGGTAGAGTGGGATGTGTCAGACCCTTAACACATTAACACCTGTAAGGCTCGACACGGGCTGGCCTTGCTCCAGCTACCTCTCCATGCCTCTCGTTTAGTGGGGCAATGTAGGCATTCTTGCTACTTCTTGAACATGCCAAGCTTGCTCAGACCCCAGGGCCTTTGCACTTACTATTTCCTCCACCTGGTACTCTCTTCTTCCAGATCTTCATATCGCTCATGTCCTCACTTCACTGATATCTCTGTTCAATGTTACCTCCTCAGACAGGTCTTCCCTGAGGGATGGATCTAATACAGCATCCCTGTTCCCCTGAATGTCCTTAATCTGCTTTATTTTTCTGTAAAGCTCTTATCATGGACATATTATACTTTTATTTCCTTATTTGTTTGTTCGAGTATAAGCTCCATAGAGTCACAGAGTTTGACTGTTTAATTCACTTCTACCTTTCCAGCATCTAGCACAGAGCCTGGTACATAGTAGGTGATTAATAAATACTGGTTGAATTAGATGAATAAATCCTCCATCTCCTGGCCCTAATGTCTTTTCTTACAGCCTGGTTGGTCCCTGGAGTTACATTCCTATCTCTATGTGTGTAGTTCCATCTTCCCCACCAGAGCACCAGCTCCTGAGCCAGGGGTCTCTGTCCATTTAGAAGGCAGTTGCTCAGGACAGAGGTAAGGGTGTTTCTGGCAGGCAGAGGTAGGGGAGGGGATGACATTCCTGGGGGAAGTTTGTACAGAAGGAAGAAATGAGGACCTGGGGCAGAGCCCCAAGAATCACTAACATTTACGGGGCCATGGAGAGTGGCCAGCAGAGATGGAGAGGGAGCGGTCAGAGGGGTCAGAGGGAGGCAGGGAGAGAGTATACCACAGAAGCCCCGGGAGGAAAGGGCTTCGAGAAGCAGGAAGTGGTCAGCGGCAAAGCCACAGAGAGGGCCAGCAGGTCCAAGGGGGAAAACATCCGCTGATTCAAGAGGGCTTTGGTGATAAGACAGCTTTAGGGAAATGAGACCCACTGAGCCAGGGAGGAAATGCAGCCCAGGGGAAGGTGTGAGTTCCTGTGTGTTAGGACGGGAGAGGCTTAAGGGAGACGTAGCAAGTGGCCACTCAGGCAAGTTTCCACGTGGCAGCAGGGGGTCCAAAGCTCAGCCGGAGGGAAGGTGGTGGCTGGGCCTGGCACCTACGCAGGGGGTGACGGCATCCTCCCTCCCACCCCTTCCTGCTACAGTGGGAGGGGAGGTCTCATCGCATACCTTGCCAGGCCTCCCCAACCCCTCTGCAGGTGCTTCCCCTCCCCGCACCAGCTCGGTGCACCTTGACCTCCTGTGGGACCCACCTGTGAGGAGCACTTGGTACTGGAACAGGCGCTGAACCACCCTCAGCAGCCGGTGCTTCACGTTCTGGCCACCTCCTTGCTGACTCTGCTGCTCCCAAGAGACAGGAGAACAAAACTCCATCAGAGACCCCTGCCTGAGGTCTCTGGGCTTACGGCATCCCACATGAGCCCATCCACACATGTTCCCTCCATGCCTTCTCCTGGCCAGGCTGAGCATCTCCAAAACCAGGTTCCCCTCCTCCAGGGTGTCCTCCCAGATTAGCACCGCCCCACTCTGACAGTTCATTCTTTCAGGCTCACAGACTGTGCTACACTCAGTTATACGTCGCTCCGAGACCCTGCTTTGCATCTAATGTTAGTGGTAGAAAAAAATCCCTGATTTTGCTGCCCAGTAACTGGATCCCCAGTTGGTGGTCATTTGTTGGTCACTCTAGTGGCTTAGGGCCCCAGCTTGCTTTGTGCTTCTCTCCTGGACAGAGAAACAGCTACTAAAACTCTCCCCATGGCTGGTGCTCATGAAGTTGTCATCGATGGCCCAATAGGGGATGTTCTGGGTTTTCCCTCCTGCTGGGTCACCCTCTCCTCCCTACCCCCAGGTCTGCCCGTCTGCCCCACTAGGAAGCCCCACTGATTTGCATTAAGCCCTTCCATGCCCACCCCCACCCCTGCATCCTTAGAGCGGGTTCTTGGACTACCGATGACCCACCTCAAACTCTCGGACGGCAGCTGCTAGCCGGGGGACATGGAGGCAGTTCTCACCCAGCAGACTCAGGTACCTATCAAACTGCTGGATGTGAGCGGCATGGTGCTCAAACTCCTGCTCCCGGGCCAGGAAGACATCAGCCACCTTCTGCTGGCTCTCCCTGCAGCCAAGGATGGGGCGGACAGGACAGCAAGAACTCAGCCTTGTGACCACACGGTGTTGGATGGTGAAGGTTGGCATTGCATCCCCGGTGGGGATCCCAGGTCGACTCTCCCACGGTTGTTTTACTTTGGGTGAACGACCTAACCCCTCTGTGTCTCAGCTTCCCCCCCAGTCAAATGGAGACACCATTTCACATGGTGGGGTTTTTACCCCGCCTCCTGCATTCCCCATGGCAATGAGGTGGGGATGGGGGTCCGGGGCCACTCACCAGTGTGACAGCCTCTCCTCCAGCTCCTCCAGGATCCCCTGGTGAAGGTCGCGGATGGGTGGGAGCTCACTCAGGCCATGTCGCAGCTCCTCCCTGGCCAACGTGTCCTTGCCCTCTTGGTCCATCTCATCCAAGGCCCCCATGACAGCTCCATGGAAATCCTGAAACCCCGAGAGGCCTGTTACTCATGAGTCGACTGGACTGAGCACAGTCCCCCAGGCAGCTCCTCCGTGGCTTTGGAGCCCTGGGTACATACTGACGGCACGGGACCCCACACCAGTGTCTCAGACCCTGTGAAATGGGGGTGAGAACACGCACCTGGTGATCACAGGTAACTGATGCCCAAGGAGCCCCCCACAGCTCCCAGTATGGAGCAGGTTTAAAGCGTGCTCCGTCCTCCCCTTCCTTGTGGGAACCTGGGGGCACACTCTTCTTTTACAAGATGGGTAAGAAGTTGGGTAATTCCTTCTCTGAAGAAATATACAGCTCTTGCTTTACAATTATCCATCTTTGAAGAGGTTCATGGGCTGTTCTTTCAAAACAAAGTCTAAAGAAACTATAGGCATCTGCTCCCTGGTGTAAAAATGGTGAAGCTGATGACTATGTAAAAACATTCACGCGTAGTGCTAAGAAATCAGGAAGGGGTACAAAGCTGTCTTCCCACCCTAACACAGCTGTGTAAAAAATGAATGAAGGAAAAAGCTGAAAGGGAATGAAATGTAAACAGTTATAGTGTCAGGGGTATGGAATTAGGAATGATTATTTTCCCTTCTTGCCTCTGTTTTCTAAAATTTCTGTATCATGATTACGTACTTAAACAATTAAAGTAAATTTAGGGAGTTCCCTGGTGGCGCAGTGGATAAGACTCTGCGTTCCCAATGCAGGGGGCCTGGGTTCGATCCCTGGTCAGGGAACTAGATCCCACATGCATGCCGCAATTAAGACTTTGCATGCCACAACTAAGGAGCCCATGTGCTGCAACTAAGGAGGCTGCGAGCTGCAACTAAGAAGCCCGCCTGCAACAACTCAGGACGTCACATGTTACAACTAAGGAGCTGGTGAGCCGCAACTAAGGAGCCTAAGAGCTGCAGTTAAGGAGCCTGCTTGCCACAACTAAGACCCAGTGCAACCAAATAAATATTTTTTAAAAATTAAAGTAAATTTAATAAACATTAAGATTATAAAGAATGTACGACTTCTTTCTCACAACAAAAACGTCTGATCTTCAAATACACATGTTCTTACATGAGGCCCAGCACTACAGTTTTAAATACATGGACTATCCTGAAACCACCTTGAATCCTGAAGCAATGCACACTAGGTGAATCTCAGCATCAGCAGCCATGGTCCAGCCCAAACCCAGAAGGTGAAGTCACCTTGTCAACATTCAGGAAGGACGACCACCCTGCCTCGTTCAACTGCCTCCCTGCTGGGGAACTCATTACGGGCAAGACAGTTAGTCCCATTGCTGAACAGTTTTTACTGTTAGGAAAGTTTCTTTACATAGAGATTTGAAAAGGGAAAGTGCCTGAGAGGCAGGGAGGTGGATGGGGCAGACGGAGGCAAAGGAGGAGAGGGAACGAAGAGAGCCAAGAGAGCAGAGGGAGGGGTGCTGATGGAGAGAGCGAGACAGAGGACGGGACGGGGAGACTCTCTGGCTGCCCCGGAACATCTGTAAAGAGGCCACTGTGCTCCAGGAAGGGCCGCAGATGCGGAGGTTGCAAAGGTCCCCACTTCCTCAACACCTCACCCCGTCCTGCGTTCGGGAACGGCAGTGGGGACACGGAGAGGGCGGCCACCCTGGCTTGCAGTCCCAAGGAGGGGGGATGAGTTGGTCCTGCCTGAGGCCAGCCCTCCCCAGCCCCATCACTCAGGTCGGAAATTGGGTGGAGAGAATGTGTGTCCTTAAGTGGAGGCCACACGCTTGAGCCATGATTAGAAACCGAATTGCATTGTACCTGAGCTACCAGAGCCTTTCCTGAAAGCAAGTTTAGGAGGATGGAGAAAGTATGAATGACAGTGAGAGGGCAGCTAGGTGGGGACGGCAGCCAGCAGGTGGTGCTACTGAATTCTTATTTCTGCCCACAGCTGGCTCTGGGACACTTGGGGTCATCCTGAACCTGGAGGGGAGGTTTCTCTGTTGACCTTGACCTGGCATGGGAGGGACCACGGGAGGGATCACGGGAGGGGAGGGCCCACCCACTCCTCCCTTCGGAGTCTCTGTGTTCACTAGGACCCAGTCTCCAGCCCTGCAGGGTCTTCTCAGCCGTGGCATCCCACAGAAAGAGAGAAAACGTGCTTGATGAGGCTGATAACCCCTCCTGCCTCGCAGCTGGTGGACAGAGGACTTTAACACACCCCCTTATCGGCTCAGTGTCAGGTTCCAGCCCAGCTACCCCAGAAGTGATCACGGGCAAGCTGTCAACCTATCTGAGCCTCAGTTTCCTCACCTGGAAAATGGGGATAACAGTACCACCAAGTATATACAAAGTGAGGCTCCTGAGAGGCTCATCCTGATGTTTGAAACTGCTTTGTAAACTATAAAGCGCTATTCCTACGGCAGCAATGGTTCAATTTTAGATATGACGTCTTCAGAGTGGGGCCACATCTGTTGGTTTCCTCCCATGCTTCTGAAATCCAGCAAAGCATGCGACACAGAGGTGTTTTATAATACTTGCTGATGGATGCACTGCAGCGCTCTTATTTACCAGAAAAGGAGAGTGAGTCACGGGGGAGCCAAGACCCGAATAGGGTCACCCTGATACGCAGACCACAGCACACAGAAGGGGGTGGAGAGGGAGTGGGAACACGAAGGACAAGCAAAGACAAGGCTGATGGCTGCATTTGCATCACACTCCAGGGAGCTTAAATATTAATGGCTTTGCAAGCTGGCTTCTCATCTGTAATTAATTCTCACTCAATTGACTCAGTCCCAATGGGCAGGACGGCCACCAACAGCATGACTCATTCCTTGAACTGGAGCACAATCGGAATCGCACAGACATCCGTTCTGCAAACTCGCATCGGCTGGAAGCGCGAGGGCCCGCCGCCCCATCCATTGCTCCCTGAACGGTTTCTGCCATCACCGCACCTGGGGGCTTGGCAGCCACCACAGAGGGAGGAAGGGGGTAGAAGATCCGTGGTCCTCATCTCCTTATCACTCAACAAATGTCCTGAGCGCCTGCTCTGCCCCAAGCCCTGAGGGGACAGTGAGAACAGGAGAGACTGCTGTTCTGTTGTCAGAGTTTGCAACCTAGGGGAAAAGCAGTGAGCAAAACGATGACGTCAACACAGGGGTGTAACTGCTGTGACGGGAAAAGCACAGGGGCTGTGCAGACCGCGGGAAGGAGACCCGGCTTAGCTCCAGGGAGGCAACGCCCACACTGAGACTAGAGGGGGAGTGTTCCAGGTGTGGGGACAGCACATGCAAAGGCCCTGAGGTGGAGGAGGAACCGAGTTGGGTGTGGTTTGCGTGCCGTGGGTGTGTACACGCACGCTGCATGCAGGATTGGAGCATGATGACGCTGGAGGGTCAGACAGGACCGACCCCACAGGGCCCTGCAGCAGGCTTCTTGAGGGACTTGGGTTTCATCCTGGGGTGGTGGGGAATCACTGAAGGTGCTAAGCAGGGGAGCAAAGTGACCAGGTTATCTGTCTTTAAAAGTTCACTTTGTTGGGAGAACAAACTGGAGATGGCTGGAGTGGGAGACCAGTGAGAAGGCCGTTTCAGTCGTCCAGAACAGGGGAGAGGCCAGGACCCAATGGTGCCAGCATGGGAGAGAGTGCACGGACCAGAGTCGGTAAGGAGTACGAAGTGACTGGCCCCCATGCCTGCAGGGTCCAGCCCAACCCCCTGGGGCGCCGGAGGCCTTCCTGACTCGGGCTACCCTCTCACATACGCGCCTCCCCTGCGCCGTGTGGAGTTCCTGCCCCAACCTTCGAGGGCTCTAGAGAACGAGGACGAGTCCTTGTCTATCTAGACGGTTGCCTCCATGTGACCTGGGGCAAGTCACTTCATCACCATGGACCTCAGTCTCCCCCTCTGCTAAATGGGGACTCACGTACCTTCTGCACAGGGTTTGTGCAGCCCTCCTTCTGTCATGTTTTAGGAAGATTCGTTTCTGGGCCTTGCTCCTCCCCTAGACTGAGTGGTACTTATCTCTCTGCCCCGAGCACCCAGCCCAGGGCAGGTGCTCAACAAACAGCAATGCTGATGGTTACTGAACGCTTGCATTATTATTATTTCTATTTTACCAATAAGGGAATTAGGCCCAGAAGGATTAAGTAACTCTCCTAAGGCCACCAGATGGCGAGATTTGAGCCCAAGTCAGCCTGACTCCAGAACCCTAGCTCTTCCAGCTGCTCCACGCCAATTCCTCCTTTTATGACTGGCCCAGACAGATGAGTGACTTGCTCAGGTCAAGGAGGGAGACTGGAGCCCAGATCTCCAGAATCCTGGCCAGGGCTCTGCCCAACCTCAGAGACCCTGGGGCAGCCTGGCAGAGAGGCAAGGACGGCCTATGCCTCTGGAGCCCAGACGAGTCTCCTGGGAGCTCACGGGGTTCCCAGGACCCTGCTCTGGACTTGCCTGCAGTGGATGCAGGGACCTCACATTCAGGGGCCTGGTCCCCTGGCTCCTTTCCCCTTCTCCAAACCACTCATTGCATTTTCTGGGTGACATGGCATCTCCATTCTCTGGGTTGAACAGTTAGTGGGTGGCCAGAATGTCCTGCTCCTTACAAGTGGTCAAACCACTGATGGTGCTGCCGGAAGTCAAGTGGACTCACTGGAATCCCATGAGTCCAAACGTACACAAACATCAACCTTGATCCACCTAGGTCATAACTGCGTCCTGGCAGAGGCCGTGAGCTGTCCAGGGCACAAGACTTCATTTGGACTGGCCAATCACCGGAGGATACTTTGGAACCCTGAAAATGTTTCTGTGGGGCACGCAAAGACTTTTTAAACCGTATACAAAAAGTACTAACCATACAGAAAAAAACTATTAAATTGGACTTCACGTTAGAAGATGAATATGGAAAAATGGAATTTGGTTGTTCTGTGTACTACTCCTAATCTTGTTACTTTTCTATAAATTTTACTTTTCATTTCATTTTATTTTTTGCCATACCACGAGGCATGTGGGATCTTAGTTCCCTAACCAGGGATTGAACCTTTGCCCCCTGCAGTGGAAAGACACAGAACCTTAATCACTGGACCGCCAGGGAAGTCCCTTGAATTATTTTAAAATAAAAGGCTAAGAATAATTTTAAAAGTAAATAAGATGAGAAAGAATAAAACGCTTAGGAATAAATTTAACAAAAGAGGCATAGAACATGTACTCTGAAAACAACAAAACATCATTGAAAGAAACTAAAGAAGACCTAAGTAAATGGAAAGATGTCGCATGTTCACAATTTAATACTGTTAACAGGTCAGCACTCCCGAGGTGAAAGACAGATTCACATCAACCCCTATCAAGACCCAAGTTGCCTTTTTTACAGAAATTGACAAGCTGACCCTAAAATTCATATGGAGATGCAATAGCCCAAACAACCTTAAAAAAAGAACAAAGTTGGAAGACTCACACTTCCTGATTTCAAAACTTCCTATGTGGCTACAAGAATCAAGACTGTGTAGTAATGATGGAAGGACAGACATTTATATTAATGGAATAGAAATTGAGAATCCAGAAATAAACCCTCACATTTATGGTCAATTGATTTTTGACAAGGGTGCCAAGAAAATTCAGTGGAAAAATAATCTTTTCAACAAATGGTGCTGAGATATTTGAATATCCATATGCAAAAGAATGAATTTGGATTCCTTCTTTAGATCATACACAAAAATTAACTCAAAATCAAAGATTAAAGGTAAGAGCTAATACTATACGGGACTTCCCTGGAGGTCCAGCTGTTAAGACTTCGCCTTCCAGTACAGGGGGTGTGAGTTCGATCCCTGGTCGGGGAGCTAAGATCCCACATGCCTTGTGGCCAAAAAACCAAAAAACATAAAACAAGCAGTATTGTAACAAATTCAATAAAGACTTTAAAAATGGTTCACATCAAAAAAAATATTTTAAAAAAAGAGCTAATACTATAAAACTCTTTAAAAAATGAGAGTAAATCTTTGTGATTTGGGGCTAGGCAAAATTTTCTTACCTATGACACTAAAAGCACAAGCAATGAAAGAAAAAATAGATCAATTAGAGTTCATCAAAATTTAAAACTTTTATGCTTCAAAGGATACTATCAAGAGAGTGAAAAGACAACCTACAGAAGAGGAGGATATATTTGCAAATCATGTATCTGATAAGGGACTTGTATACAGAATTACAATAAAAAGACAACCTACTGAAAGATGGGCAAAGGATTTGAAAAGACATTTCTCCGAACAATATATACAAATGACCAAGAAGCACATGAAAGGATGCCTAACGTCATTAGTCGTCAGGGAAATGCAAAATCAAAGCCACAATGAGATACCATTTTGCACCCACCAGGATGGTTATAATTAAAAAGACATATAGGGGCTTCCCTGGTGGCGCAGTGGTTGAGAGTCCGCCTGCCAATGCAGGACCCGCGGGTTCGAGCCCTGGTCTGGGAGGATCCCACATGCCGCGGAGCGGCTGGCCCCGTGGGCCACAATTACTGAGCCTGCGCGTCTGGAGCCTGTGCTCCGCAACAAGAGAGGCCGCGATAGTGAGAGGCCCGCGCACCGCGATGAGGAGTGGCCCCCACTTGCCGCAACTAGAGAAAGCCCTCGCACAGAAACGAAGACCCAACACAGCCATAAATTAAAAAAAAAAAAAAAAAAGACATATAACAACAAGTGCTGCGAGGAAGTGGAGAAATTGGAACCATCATACTACAATGGTGGGAATGTAAAATGGTGCAGCTAACTTTGGAAAACAGTCTGGCAGTTCCTCAAAGGGTTAAAGAAAGGTTACCGTATGATCCAGCATACACTCTGAAGTATATACCCAAGAGAATGGAAAACGTGTTCATGCAGGAGTTTGTACATGGATGTTCACAACAGCATTTTCATAACAGTCAAAAAGTGGAAAGAACCCAAATGTCCATCAATTGACGAATAGATAAACAAAAATATGGTATATCCACTCAATGAAATTTTACTTAGCCATGAAAAGGAATGAGTCAATGACACACACTACAACATGGATGAACCTTGAAAACATTACGGTAGATGACAGAAGCCAGTGTCAAAAGACCAAAAATTGTATGATTCCGTCTATATAAGATGTCCAGAATAGGCAAATCTATAGAGACAGAACTGGACTGGTGGGTGCCTGGGGCTGAGGGGGGTGATAACTCAGGGGTATGGAGTTTCTTTGGGGTGATGCGAATGTGCTAAAATTGACTGTGGTGATGACTGTATAACTCTGAATATATTAAAAAGCATTGAATTTTATGCTTTAAACAGATGAATTGTATGGTTATGAGATTTATATCTGAATTAAGCTGTTGAAAAAATTGAACAGGGAAGCCACAGATTGGGAGACTATTCACAGTACACATATCTGAAAATGGACTTGTGTCCAGGATACTTAAATAACTCCTACAAATCAAAAAGAAAAAGACAGACAACCCAATTAAAAAATAAGCCTAGGACATTTTTCAAAAGAGGATTTCCAAATGGCTAGTAAACAGAGGAAAGATACTCAATTTCATTAATCATCAGGGAAATGCAAATTGAAATCGCATGAGAAACCACTACATGATCAGCAGAATGGCCATGAGTAAGAGGACTGACAGCGTGGGTGTGCCGGCCAGCGCGTGAAGAAGGCGCTAGTCCTACACATCGGGAGTCAGGGCATATATTGCTTCGACCACGCTGTAAACCTATTTGGCAGCTTCTAATAAAGCCAAATCTATGCTCATCCTATGACCCGACAATTCTACTCCTAGGTAAATACTGAGGAGAAATGAGTTCCCTAGAACATTCATAGCAGCTTCGTAATAGCCTCAACTGGAAACAACCCAAACGATCTTTAACAGGAGGATAGATAGACCAACTGTGGGAGATCCATACGAAAGAACACTGATACACGGAAAACTGGGATGTATCTCACATTACGTTGAGCTAAAAAAGCCAGAGACAAAAGGAATACACAATTCATGATTCCGTTCAGATGAGGTTCAGGAACAGGCTAAACCAACTGAATGGGGTGGAAAGTAAAATCGTGGTACCCTCTGGGGGGATGACGTCGGCTAGGGCGGGGCACAAGGTACCTTCTGGGATGATGAGGATGGTCTACCTGGGTGGTGGTTACAAGTGCGCACACAGGCACGTATTAAAAATTTGAGCCCCACCCTTGAGATGTGTGCACTTACCTGTAGGTAAGTTACAAGACATTTTTAAAAAAAGCAAAACAGTTCTCTGAGGCCCCTGGGGGAGTGAGGACATGCAAGTGCTCCCCACTGCTTTCACGCTCCTCCAAACCCCTCGCGGCCTCTCCTGCCCTCACAGCCAAGTTAGTTTGCTTGGCCGGTCGCTGACAGCCCTTCAGAAGCTGGCTGCGCTGGTCTCTGCAGCTGACGCTCATTCCTTTACACCAGTGGGGCTCCAAGCAGAGTGTGCATCCAAATCTCCTGCCCGACTTATTCAAACCCAGCTTGCTGGGCCCCAGCCCCAGAGTTTCCATTCAGCAGGTTGGGCGTGGGGTTGGATAATTTAACATCTCTTCCACGTTCCCTGATGTTGCTGCTGCTGCTGGTCCCGGGGCCACACTCTGAGAACTGCTGCTTTATAAGAATCTTCTTTCCCAGCCTCTGTGTGTTTGTTCTGTGCCTCCAGCATCTGATCCATATCTTGCTCATCTTTCTTTCTTTCTTTCTTTAATAGACCTTTATTGGAGTATAACTGCTTCACAGTACTGTGTTAGTTTCGGTTATACAAAGCTGCTTTCAAATGCCACCTCCATCATGAGGTCTTCCTGGGTTACTTCAGCAATCAGTCTAAGGGACTCTCAAGTGTCCTAGGGCCTCCAGAAATCCGGGGTCACAGCCTGAAGGGAGCCACCCCGATCTCAGAATGTCTCTGAAGTCTCATATTTTAGCTTAAAAATGAATGCATATTTTACATTATTCTCCAAAATATATCCAATTTAATTTATTTAAAAATTTGCATCTATAGCAAAGCGGAGGCTCTTAATAAATGTGCCGTGTTTATCCCGTGGCCTCAACTATTCCCCAGGCACCTACTGCATACCTGGGGCGGTGTAACATGTATCCCAGCCTGAAAAGTAATGGCTTTACAAGATTTTGCATTGTCAGGCTATTTACCTGCTCTGCATGTTTCTATTATCTTCCCTCCAATTAAGCAGAGAGCAGATTGTGTCTACTCATTTTTGTTTCACCCTCGGATTGACCCGGCTTTGTTCACAACTGTGCTGAATGAATGTTTGCTACTTTCCCACTAGGTTCTCAGTTTCAGGTGCAAATTGCAATCACCTGGGGAGCGTTTCCACTCCGATGACTATGCTGCACTCCAGACCAATTAAACACAAATCTCTAAGGGTGGAACCCAAGCAACCATATTTTTTAAAGCTGCCGGGCCTGTGCTGAGGGAACTTACAGGATCACCTATCTGTGTGTCTCAAATGTTAGTATTGCCTGGAGGGTTCTGAAAACACAGATGGCCAGCCCCCACCCCCAGAGTTTCTGACTTAGCAGATCTGAGGTGGGATCTAAGACTATGCATTTCCCACAAGTTCCCAGGTGATGCTGATGCTGCTGGTTCGGGGACCACACTTTGAGAACCACTGATGTAGACGAGTCTTTCTCACACTGTACTCTGTGGAGACCCACGGTCAAGGAAGGTGGAGTCAGAGCCGACTTTGGCCTCCACCTGCCTCTGAACAAAAGTGCCTCCACTTTCATCCACTCTTCATACTGGCATTCTGAGTGAAATTCCTTGAAAACAAGCTTCCATGGCTAAAAATGTCTGAGTCCCATCAGCCATCTCAGGGTGAGGCATCAAGGAGAAAGAGACTTTCCAAGGTCACACAGCAATTTCTTTTCCTGAACTGAATACAAAGGGAAGAGCCACATGCCTAGCACAGGAAACTCCTCTACTGAGATGCCCCCAACAGCTACCGCATTCATACCTCCCAAAATGGGGAGCTCACCAACCCCCCTGGCACTTCAGGGGGAAAGCGAGCACATTTTCTCACACGCAACTAAAATCTGCTTCTCGCAAAGATCAATGTGCTCTCTTTGCCCTGGAATAGTCCAGCAAAGACTGAGAAACAGAACCCCCCCACCCCCCACCAACTTGATTAAAAATTATTTCTTAGTGGGCAGGGGCTGCAAAAACAAGTAAGAGACAGCCTCGTTCCTGCCCCTGAAAACCAGATAATCTTCCTGGCTATACATCAACTTCCCCAGCATGAGGCCGTCTGGGGGCTTAGCCTGGGTTAAACTTGTGGTCCCCCAGCATCGCCCCCTCCCACCAAACCCACCAGACCAACCTTCCCTACAACTCCCTCACTACATCTGCCCTGCTCGAGTCCTCAGGGCTCCCAAATTCCCGTCTCCTTTTTGAAACACGATGCATCCTGGCATTCAGGCTCTGCCTGAAGACCAGCTCTCCAGACTCTTCCTGTACACCCTACACTACCCAAGCCCTCCCCTCTGTGCACTTGTTTCTGTGGTTCCTACCTGCCAAAAGGCCTGTTTCTACTTCCTGTCCATCCATGTCCATCTTAACACCTCCTCTTCCAGGAAGCCTTCCTTGACTTCATTCCTCCCCGCTCACACTGACTCCTCCCTCCTCGGGCTCCTTGCCACCTCACTGGACTGTTCCACATTTATTTGTCTCCTCCTCCTTCTCAGGGTTCTGGAGTCAAACAGCCCTGGCTCCACTTCTCACTGGCTGTGGGACTTTGGGTAAGTCACTCACCTTCTCTGGGACTCAGTTCTGGACCCGTCCAACCATGTGAGAAATATTTACTGAGCACAAACTATGTGCAACTAAATGAGCTAATGTATGTAAATTGCTAAGTACACATAGGCACTCAACAAATGCTCTATGGCTGGGTGAGGAAAGAGGGGACTGGGGGGCCAAACTGACAGCACACCAATTTAGGTAAATAAACTCAGAAAGTCGCCGAAAAGTCCCTTTAGATCCTGTGTTTGCCCCAGTCATGTCAGCACCGAGGGCGCAGCCAAATTAAACTCCTACGTGCTGATAAGGGAGGGCTTCTGAATGAGTCTCCTGTTTCTCCGAGCAGTCTGAGAAGTCGGGCTGTGTCCTGGGGTGCTCCTTACGCCCCTGACACCCTTTCCAGCAGTCACCACCACTGACAAGAGCGGGCGGTGCTGTCAGCGGGAGGGGCACAGGGAGGATCCGTGAGCCTCTCCCTGCCCTTCTGTACTGTGTCCGCCTAATACCCCTCCCAAAGTCCTTTCGCCTGCCAGTCGGGCACCTCCTTCCTCCCAGGGTCCCTGAGAGCCCTCTCCTGACACTGCACCCTCCCTCGGGGAAATTCAAGCCTCTACTGGAGCTTCAGTTAACTTCTCTACACTTGACCGATTCTGGTGCACATCCCGCACCCAGTTGTCCACTAGCACGTCCTTCCCCGAGCCCCCCTCCCCCGACTTAACCCATCATCTGCCCCCAAGCCTAGCCTGACCCCCTCCAGCACTTGCTGTCTTAGCGAGTCAGCAAGTCAGCAAGCCAGAAACCTGGGGTCAGCCTGGAGCCTGCCCTCCCCCTCCCGCACTCGACGGCCCATCAGTCCCAGGCACACAGTCCTCAAATCTGCCTGCAGCACCGCAGCCCACCCTCACTCTTGCTAGAATCACCCAACGGCCTCCCACGGACCTTCAGTGGATCAAACCCAAACCCCAAGCATGCCTCGCGGGCTCTCCGGGCTCTGCCCCGGCTGTGCTGGCCTCAGCGCTCACCGCTCTCTTACTCACAATGCTCCAGCCAGGCTGAACTTCTTTCCGTTCCCAATCACACCATTCTCCAGCTGGCCTCTGGGCCTTTGTACATGCTGATCCCTTTGCCAGGTGCAAGCCTTCCTCACTGCTCCCCACCCAGCTAACTCATCCCCATCCTTCAAGTCTCAGCTTAGACACGTTTCCTCTGGGAATCCTTCTTGGACCCCCAGACGCCTGGGGTGGGTACCTCCCCTGAGCCCCCGCAGCCTTTGGGTGCCCCCCGCCACTGTATTAATATTGTTTCCTTCATGCCCACTTCCCTCCTGGACTGTCAGTTCCTGGAGGGCAGGGCCCTCCCGCTTGTCATTCCTCCATAAGTCCCCCGTACCCACCCCAGGAGGTGCTCAGGAAATATTTTTGATTGAAGAAATGGTAAGGTTGTTGAAAGAACTGACCCCGCCATCATTTATTCATCAGGCATTTACTGAGCGCCGACAGCATCCCAGGCATCACAAACCACTGGGGACGAGATATGACAAGCGCTTTGCCCTCAAGCAGCTCCAAGTTTAGTGAGAGAGGCAGACAATAAGCAAGCACCTAAAAACAGCCCCGAAATGCACGAAGCGAAGCAGACATAACTGAAGGGAGAGATGGAGGACTCAACACTCACAGTTGGAGACTTCAATATCCCACTCTCGGGGACGGATGGAAGACGAGACAGAGAATCACAGGGTGCAGAAGATTTGAAGAGCACTGCCATCACCCTGACCTCAGTGACATCTACGGAACACCCACACACACATCCTTTTCAAGTACACACGGAACATTCTCCAGGATATACTACATGTCAGGCCATAAAACAAGTCTCAATAAATTTAAAAGGGCTGAAACCACACAAAGCACATTCTCCAACCACAAGGGAATTAGAAATCAGAAGCAGAAGGAAACTTGGGAAATTCACAAATATTTGAACACTAAATAATTTTAAATAACCCATGCGTCAAAGAAGAAAGCATAAAGGGAATTATAAGGTATGTGAAACTGAATGAAAATAAAAACAGAACATAACAAGTAAACAAACAGATAAATTTGATCATTTTAGATAGTGAGAGGTACAGTAAAGAAAAGAAAATGAAGCAGGACGGAGCATAGGAGACAGGAGAGCTGCGGTTCCTCGCCCTCCCTGCATCCCCACGCTTGCCACGGCCTCATCGCAGGGGAGAGCACATCCCTGTCCCTGGCCTCTGGGCCTGGCCATGACACTTGCTCTGTCCAAAGTCATGCGGGAAAAAGCGACGATGCGCCAGTTGTAAGCGTGAATCTTAGGAGCCCTCTGGTGTTTCTATTTGCTCTCCCGCCATCACCCTGGGAATAGCCTCCCCCGGGTACCTGCTGTACCTTCAGACTGGGCCCCAGAATAAACACACAAGAAATACAGCCGCTGACTTGAACCCAACTTTGACCAAATGACTCCCAGTTGACCCAGCTTCCCTTGCAACTAGGAGTGCCCAATGAGATGAAAGCAGAAGTTGTCCAGCGAGGCTTTCAGGAAATTGGTCTCAAGTAGACTAACTCAGCCAGGAGCATAACCTTTTGATTCCCCCCATTTCCTTCTTCCTGCCTGGGACACAGATGTGATGGCTAGAATACAGCAGCCATCCTGTATTCATGATACTCCTCCCACTGAATGGTGAAGACTATGTTCCCTCCCCTTGAGTGAAGGTGGACTTTTGTGACCGCCTCAACTAACAGAGTGTGGTAGTAGTGGTGCTACTTTTATGACCTGGCTTTGTCCAAGGCTACATCATAAAAATGTCACGTACTTCCTCCTGGCTCCCTCTTGGGACGCTCACTCTTGGAATCTAACCACCATGCTGTGAGGAAGCCAAAACCTGCCCATGCAGAGAGACTACCAGTAAGTGTTCTGGCCGCCAGCCCAGCTGAGGTCCCAGACAATAGCCAGCACCGAGCAGCAGCCGTTGGTGTGAAGGCACCTCTGGTTGATTCCAGCCCCTGGCCATCAAGTCACTCCTTGAATTTAGTCTTCTCCAGACATCGTGGAGCACAGACACGCTCTCCCCACCTTGCCCTGTCCGAATTCCTGGCCCAGAAAATCTGTGAACATCATAACATGGTTGTTTTCTGCCACTAAGTTTTGCGCACCACTTCTTTGAGAAGGTGACACTTGAACTGAGGCCAGAATGAGAAGGAAGAACTTGGCTGTGAGAAGAGCAGGGGCAGGACATGCCAGTGGAGGAAAGGACAAGTGCAAAACCCATGCGATGTGACTGCGTTTGTAGCACCTGAAGGACAGCAAGAAGGCCAGTGAGGCTGGGGTGCAGGAAGGAGAAAGTGGTCAGAGGAAAGGGCGCAGACGTGGATGAGGATCAGATCGCATAGGGCCTCTTGAGTGAGGGACCTCCTCCTGGCGTCTCAGATGGTGATAGCTTCCAGAGTCACCTCTCCCGGTCAGCAGACTGGCTTATGCACAGGCCTACAATGCTTCGGCCCAAAGGAGGGACCCATGGTAGGAATTTTCTGCAACTGCTAGTGACACGGAGCAGGACCCTATGGTCCTTGCCCCCACCATGTCCTCCGCCTGCCTTTTGTCTGTGGAAAAATTTTGGCCAAAGAATAAGTTTAATCGGAGAAATGAGAAAATGCAGAAACAAAGGAAAACGGTCAAAGGAGACCAAATAATAATAGTTTAGTCATTAAACATAGTCAAGGACCTTTAGTTCCTTTAGTTCCTTAAAGGCTATAGATAATATCCTGAGCCATATCCTGTGAGTTGTCTTATAGACACTAAAACGCCCACCAAGTGGAAGAAGTTAACTACATGATGACCAGGCTGTAGCCATGACATAAGCTGCCACAATTCCAAGAACTAGCCTCAAAGAGATGGAAACAAACCGAACCTGGAACTGAAGATTAACTGTACCTAATACAATCAAGATGCTGCTGGTCAGACCACTGGAGACCAATTTCAAGATGACTGTCAGAGCTGACTGTGCTGTTTCTGCATGTAGCCCCCTCCCTCCGTCTATAAAAGCTCTTGTCCCCGACTGTCAGTGGTGGGGAGTCGGCCTTTGGACAGGCGTCCGCACTCTGCCACTCCCCACCCCAGTTGCCAGCAACCAAAATAAAGCAAACTTTCCTTTCCACCAACGTGGCCTCTTTATTGGCTTTTGAGTGGCGAGCAGCCAGACCCCACTTTCAGTTACACTAGGAGAGGGATTTGTTTTAGATGAGAAAACAGAGAATTAAAGGTGTCTAGGGGCCACATCAGTTTAAAATCTCCAATGACATTATATGCAAGGAAAAGCAGGAGCCTTCTAGCTTGGCATTTTAGGTACATCTCAGTTTGGTCCTAACCTTGGTTTTGGACCCATCACTTGACCCACTTGGAAACCTGCCTTTACAAACGTATCCATGTTCTAACGACGTGTGATGGTGCCCTGTTCTCCACACATATCACGTTCCTTTAGGCCTGTGACTGTTCTTATGCTGACGACCTGCCCTCCTCCACCACCTTGGCCTGGTGGCTCCCTCAAAGTCCATGTCAGTGGCACCTCTTCTGCCAACTTTCCTGGATACCCCAAAGGGGAATAAGCCTCTCTGCCCCCCATGCTCGTGCAGACTTTTGCACAAATTATACTTACCACAGAGTAGCACAACTGTTCACATATATAGTTCTCCTCCCCACCTCCAACCTTTCCCTCAACAGAAAAAGGAGACCTACTCAAGGGCAGGTTGGGGGCCTTTTCCCTCCTTGGGGATCCAAGGCCTATCTCAGTGGCTATGGTGTTGTAAACATCCTGTGATGTTCTGTCCAGAAGGAAAGGGTAAGTCAGATAGATAGATAGATAGATAGATAGATAGATGGATGGATGGATGGATGGACGGATGGACGGATGAACGGATGAATGGATGAATGGGTGGATGGGGAGTTTGATGAATGACTGGCTGGATGGATGGGTGGATGGACATATCATTAGGTGCATGGACAGATGGAAGGACAGATGAGTGGGTGAAAGCCTGACTAGATGAGTGGATGAGAGATTGATCATACACACAGGTGGGCAGGTGGATGAATACATTTATGACTGGGTTCATGGAAGGATAGAGTAAGTCTTTAAACCAGAAGTCAGCAAAATTTCCTGTAAAGACATGATAAATATTTCAGGCTTTGTGAGCCACATATGGTCTCAGTCATATACTCTTCTTTGCCTTTTTTTCCACAAGTGTTTAAAATATGTAAAATCCATTCTTAGTTAATAGGCTGTAGAAAAACAAGATCTTGGACATGAGAATTCACTTCTGGATGACCAGAAATTTTATTAATCCCTGAGGTAGAGCTATCTACCATTTGACAAACACAAAGTTGAATCCCTAACACAGAAGGCCAGAGGCCATCCCTGTCCCCCTCTCAACAAAAGCACGATGGAGTCGAGGACTGCTCTAGCTGGGGAGGTTTGAAACGCACAGTTGGGCCCTTCCCAGCACCGGGCAGCCTTGGAACTTCAAAAGCAGCGGATCTCCACAGAGAAATTCTGAGAGTACCTGCCAACCTTAGCAATCAGACACAGACCCAGGGAGGGGAGTGGTGGAGAATGTCCCAAAGTCTGTGGTCTCCTTTGGACTAGTGTCCCTAGGACTTGGAGTCACATTGGGGCATTTCTGCCACTTCTATCCCCATAAGCACTAACATCACAATGTAGCTCCAGGCCACAATTTCCCACAACTAGCTTCTGAGTTGTGATTTTTTTTTTATGGGCTCTTTTTTTCCCCTCCTCAGGATATTATTATGGATTACCAGCGGCTTCAGCATCTTTCCAACTGGCAGGAAGCAGTGCAAACAGAGATGGAAGTTTCCCAGTTAGAACCCTCTTAACAAAGTCATAAAACAAAAAGGCGCAGCCCCTCTGTCAAGCTGCCAGCTCAGAAGCAAGTGAGAAGCATTACAAAAGGGAGAGTGATGCTTCCTGCCGTGCTGGGGCGGCTGCGCTTCACACCTGAGGGCTTTTGGGTTTAATCACCCACACAGAGTTCTCAGCCTGAAGGGCAAAAACGAGGGGCTGGGAGTGCAGGGCCCGAGCAGTGCCCTATCCCCCCTCTCCTGGGGACCTGGGTGCCTCTCAGCAGGATTCAACCAAAGACCTGGCTTGGTGCCGGTGCTCTGCTGCCCGCAGGAAGGCCCCTGCCCCGAAGAGCTCCAAAGGCGGAGGGGACACGTGACTAACACAGGACGGCAGCGCAGCAGGAGTCAGGAGACCTGGGGCTTCCTCCTGGCTCAGTCACCGGGGGGCACTGGCCTCTGCATCACCACTGACAAAACGCTCAGGATGGACATTCCCAGCTCTGACATTCTTGGAAAGACACAAAGACGAATCAAAGCAGCACGGGATCAGGTGCCAGCCTACGAGGAGACTGCAGATGGCTTAGAGAGCCCAGGGAGCAGGGAGCGGTCACGAGGGCCTTTATGGGACAGATGCCCTCACTTCCCACATCTTTGCTGCACCCTCTTCCCTTGCCCTTCCTTATGACTCAGCCCCAAAGTCACCCCCTCAGGGAAGCCTGCCTAGATTCCCTGAGGTTGTCAGTCACTCCCTTTTGCTCTGGATAATTACTCATTCACCAATCTGTCTCCTTCGCTGGCCAGATTGACCCTGCAGGAGGGACCTGTCTGATCCGACTTTCCATCCCCAGCTCTTGTCACATATCAAGTGTCCAAAACACGTTCACTGAACTGAATTGAACTGACTGAACAGGGAGACCTTCCAGGCAGCCTGGCAGGTTGTGAAGGGTGGCAGTGCCAGAAATCCAGGAAGTCCCCAGTCTGGCCTCTTTTCCTCTGAAAATCCAGAGGATTCCCCCGACCCCACCGGCTCAGGTGTTACTGTCCCAATACCAGGGTGACTGAGAAAGCCTCCTGATACCCCAGCTGCCTGGTCCTTGTGCAAACACATCACCTTCTCCACACAGACCTAAACATACAATGAGCGCACACACCTGTACACACACACCCGCACATGCATGTCCCCACCCCAAACACCTGAACTTGCACACACAGCTACGACCCAGAACTACATCTGTCCTCCTCTGTCTTCTTCAGTGAGAGGGTCGAGGAGACCGCAAACATCCTTCCAGAAACCTCAGCACGTCCCCTATGTGCCCTCCACCAAGGCAGAGGGTAGCTCCATGGAAAGAACGTGCTCTTCGCCCCCTGAAGCACATGAAGCAGGAGACAGACTTCCCTGGAAAGCTTCGGTGAACAGGTGCCTCTGCTTGTGGAAAGCACCTCTGTCTCCTCATTGCTTTTCTGTCCCTTATATCACAGCCTTGTAAAAGGGCGATTCGTTTTGGACAAATAAAATGATTAACTCACCAGATGTAGGTGCTGGAGCATCTCCACGTATCTGCGGGGGGAAAGAGGTTTGAGTGTGCATTAATTCTCATTCTGTAGAAGCCGGGGAGGGGTGATGTTCTGTTAACAAGCTCAAGGCCACAGGCAGCTGCTTGGGGACTCACGCTCTCTCTGAAGACAGCAGTTCCTGTGCTATGACGTGGGCTCTGGACTGTCCGTCCACCTGTGGGAGGAAACAGAGCCATCAGGAGGGACGGTACCCATGGGGGGCAGCAGAAGGGGAATCCCAGCTCCACAAGCGTCAGTCCGGTTTATAGAAGGACCGTCACGCTGCCGGAGGTGAACTCCACAGGCTTCTCAGGCCACCCCAGCACTCACTACCTGTGTGATCTTCAGCCGCGCCGCACCTCGGCGGCCTCATCTGTAATGTGGACATTAACAGCATCTAGTGCTCAGCCCAGTGCCTGCTGTGGCCTGCATGCTTGGCCGCCCTCACACCCACGCAGACTCTGCCCACAGCCCGGCAGGTTTTGAACAACCTGCGGTTCTCTGTGCCAAGCGAGCTCTCTCTTCTTGCTTTTTTACATGCCGTCACCTCAGTGTACTTTTCCTTTCTCTGCCTGGCCGCCTCCCAGTTATCCTTGGAGACTTAGTCATGGTGTCTATCACTTCCTCCAAGGAGCACTCCTGATCCCCTCCCCGAACAGGCTGGGTTAGGTGTCCTTTCTGAGCAGCCCCCTCTCAGGATACCGATTACACCTCCCCCTGGAGGCAGGCACTGGGAAGTGCACCTCTGCAGGACAGTGCCCAGCCTGGGGTTGGTCCTCTTTTGTTACTGAAAGAATGAATGAGTGAATGAATGAATGAATGAATGTTCATACCACTTGGGAAGCACTGACTCTCCCGGCTAACCTCAGAAGGTGAGCCATTTAACCCATCTGAACCCCAGCCTCCACACCTGTGAGATTCGACAATAACTGAGATTTTGTCCATAAACAGGAAGGATGAGTCGGGGCCGAGGCAGAGGCCTGGGCCTTCTGCCACGAGCAACCCTTGTGGTCCCAAACCTGCCGGATAGCAGACACACTGCGGTGTATCCGGAAGAGCAGAGACACTATGGGGCAGTGACGGGACAGATGGGGAAAGACACTGGGCCTGTGCAGGCGAGGCTGGGCGGGGTGGCCGCCGCGGAGCAGAGGGCGCTGACGGGACGCATGGCTCCTGGTTTCCGGTCTCCTGCCACCTTCCCGTGCAACCCTGCAGAAGTCACTTTCCGAGGTCGAGCCTTAGCTTCCCAGGTGTGAGTCGAGTGACCTCTCAAGGCCGTTCTCTGCTGAGCCTGTGTGTTATTAAACTTGAGATGCGATGATCTACGCCAGGGGGCCAGAAACGCACTGCCTGTCGAGGGAGCAGCTGCATGGGGCTGGGGCTAAGAGCACGGACTCCGGAACCAGGCAGTCTGGGCTCAAATCCTGCTTCTCCCTTGTACTAGTTAAACAAGTCACTTAACCTTTCTGTACCTCAGTTTCCTTATCTGTAAAATGGGCACAGCAGTATAATGGTATCTCACACACATGCATATTGTGAAGATTAAATGAGTGTGTATATATACAGATAGAGACCTCTCTGTATCTGTATCCATATCTGCATCTCACACTTGGAACAGTGTCTAGCACACAGTAAACACTACACAGCTAACTGCTATCATTATGCTTGTGTTTTTTGTACCCTGAGGAACAGAACCAGGTGCCCAGGGATGGAATAAGAACAAATAATTTACAGGGTCAAGTAGGGAAAGGTCTCAACTGCACAGCAGAGGCTGAGCCACTCCTCTGATAGCAGCAGTTGAGGCAGAGGAAAGCAAACGGACCATGGAATCAAGCACACCTAAGTACCAATCCTGGCTCCAGAATCGTGTTAATTGTGTCACGGCCTGCAAACCATGACCTCTGAGCCTCAGCTTTTTCACCTGAAATACGTGGAGAATGACCAACCCGGTCTCACACACTGGTGTTTGGGATGATGCACTCTTAACTCGGGCTTTGCATTTGCTGTTCCCTCTGCCTGTGATGCTCTTGCCCAGATCTTCTTCTCATTCTTACTTTCTGACTTTTTCAGGTCTCTGCTCAAACATCACATCCTCAATGTGGCCATCCATGACCACCCGACCCAGAGAACTCCCAGAGTCAGTCTTACTCCGGGGTTCTCAGCCTTGGCACCACTGACATTTTGGGCCACACAGCTTTCGCTGCAAGGGCTGTCCCACGTGCTGCAGGACTGTTAACAGCATCTACGGCCTCTACCCGCTGGATGACAGCTGTAGCCCCGCTCCAAGTTGTGACAACTGAAAGTGTCTCCAGACATACCAAATGTCCCCTGGGGGGCAAGAGCTCACCTCGGGTAAGAACCTCTGCTCGAACTCTGTTTCTTGTTGTACTTTTCTTTATAGCAGTCACACTACCTAATGTTAACCTTGTACACGGGAGATGTTCAAGAAACGTTTGAATAAACAGATAGAATTGAGATATAGTGCCCAGCACGTAGTAGGTGCTCAATAAATGAGTTCCCTTCCCTAGCTGGTGTGTCCCTAATAGCTTCTTGGCTAACAGCCAGTGTTTTGGAGATTTCAGTCTCTCCAAGGCCATCCAAATTCAGCAGAACTTGGGCCTATGGTCAGTCTTCCTCCTGCCTCTCACTGCCGCCTCTGTGGTGGGTGATGCTGTTACACCATCCACAGAGCCGGAGGGAAACTTGTGAGGCCTGCAGAGGCCTCCAGCCTCACCTGGCCTCCCGCTCTCCCACGGGTGCCGCATCATGACTCCCGGTCTGCCTTGTGCACCCACAGGGCTAGCGTGGGGCTCTGCGGGCAAGAACAGCTCACTTCCCAAGCAGGGGCTCCTGCAGAGTCCCACACGCAAAAAGGCTTCGTAAACAAAACAAAAGAGAATTACTCTGTAGAGAAAGGACCAGGGTCAGGAGATTGGCCCTATAAGATGAAGACGAGAATCAAGATGACGTCCAATCTTCCAGGGGCCTGTGAGTCAACTCTCGTTTGTCATCCAGCTTGATGCTGAGACCTGTGCTCTGGGGTCGGAAGGCCTGGGTTCAAGTCCTGGGCTCCACCTTCCTACGCTTATGCCCTTGGACAAGTTACTTCTCTTCTGAGCTCCCTCTGTAAAACATGGATGATGATGATGATAAAAATACCTACCTAATAATATACGAGCTAGCATTTATAGAACACTTAGTTTGTGCTAAGTATGGCTCTAGAATTTTCACATGTATTATCTCACTGAATCTTCCCAACAACCTAGGAGGTAGATGCTATTATTATGATCTCCATTTTACAGACGAGGAAACTGAGCAACAAGTAAGTCCTACCCTTTGCCCAGAGTCACTGCTATTAAGTGGCAGAGCCAAGACTGAAAGCCAGGTAGTCAGCTTCAACCTTGAAGCACTTGGCAGCGTGCCTGGCACTCGGCAAGTGCTCAGTAAATCGTGTCTCTGCTCATTGGAGGAGGTGGGCTTTCAAGCTGGGAGACACCTACCCTTTACCTTCACAGTGAAGGTGGCAGCAGGAGTCCAGCACTCCAGGGCATCCGGGCTAGTCCTCCCGCCACAGCCCTCTCTGATTCCCGGCCCGCAGAGCAGCACCCACCACGGCACACAGCAACGGGAGCAGTGCCGGAAGCGAGGACGCCTGGATCCACAACCCAGCCAGGCCACGAGCACCCATCTGACCGAGTGCAAGCCCTCCTCCGACACCTGTCTTCTCATCGGGAAGATGGGGTCAGTGTTCCCCGACTGCAAGGACCAGATGATGAGACGATGGATGGAGTGTCCCCGCCCCACCCCTACGAACTTCTGGAGTTGTCCTCATTACCACTGTCACAGTCTTGAAGCTGTCGGGAGGGACTTCTGTGCACGGGCCACTCTTCACGTCCCTCCCAGGCCCTCCAGCCAGACGGGCAGACTCTGGGCGGGATGCACAGGCCGTCCTGCTTTAGTGACTCTGCTGATGATGGATGTGTCTTCGCCAGCCAGAGAAGAAGGCCTGGCGGGCCATGTGCCTGGGGCTCTCCTCAGAAGCTGCTCCTGGGCGTTGCCCAGCTGGGCCATTTAATATAGATGTTTGTTTAACCAGGAAATGAACTCCGCGGTTGACGGCAGTGTCCAGGGACAGACTTCTGGGAACAGGGTTCCTCCCCGGCGCGTGGGGGCTGGGCCCATGCTATCGCGTTTCTCAGGCTGGCGCTGTGAGGGTTACATCAGGTAGCCGCCCTTCTGTCCGAGGTCCAAGCCCAAGCGGCTTATCTCCCGTTCCCCTGGGCCGCCCAGCCACACTTCCTCCCCAGGCCCCAGGCAAACCTGCCGGCTCAGTGCTGGCTATTCTGCGACCAGCGCAGGGCGGGAGGAACAGTCCTCCTTTAGGGACCCCCTGGCTAAACAGACGCAGAAAGAGTTGGGAGTCCTGGTCCTCTGCCTGGGACTTAGTTTCTCCAGGTATAAGACAGGGGTTCCTAGGCCCCTTCTAGAACAGCGGTTCCCCAAGTCTGGTCTGAGAAGCCCCAGGGTTCTGCCTCCCCTTCCCAACTACGTTATCTGTGTGAGCCTGGATTTTCACTAAACTCGACCACAACAGCATTTTCAACAGACGGAAACCGAGGAGAATCCAGGCCTCCCCTATGAAGCTGGAAGTGAACATTGTTTGCAAAAATGTAACACCTCGTCACTCTTCTCGCTAAATATTTTGCAAAACAACTATTTGTCATAATAAGTGCTATCTATGTTAACATATAATGGTCTATTGTTATTTTTAAATGAATTAAGATAGATGTTTTAAGGTTTTCTCAGCATTACTTTCTCACGTGGTAACTATGGATAGATATAACTCATAGAAATAAAAACTCTTAGGGGTCTTCAATCATTTTTATGAGGATAGAGGGGTCTCAGACCAAAAGGTTTTGAGAACCACTGTTTTAGAGGCTGTCACCCTGATCATATAGGATTGTGGATGGAAAAGCTCTTCATGCTCAGTGAAGATCTAAAGAGGAGGCATCACTGCCACTGTATTATAATAACAATCACCGTTACGGACATTGTGAGAAGTAGGGTAATGAGCCCCAGGCTGTATGGCCTGGCCCTCAGCATGGCCCTACGTATTCCCAGGGGTCACACCATCTCTCCACAGCGTCCTGTCCTGCAGAGGAGGAAGAAACCACCTCCAAAGCTCCTATTTTGTCACCTCTCTCCCTGCTTGCAGGCCTCCTGGGTTGATACCTGCTCTGCCTTTAAACAGCTGCCTCTTTCCTTTCACCCTCATCTCTGCCAGCTCCGGGCCAAGCCCCATGTCCTGACGTCTTGGTGCCTGGCTCAGTGCCCCCTCCCTAGTTCACACCTGTACCCCGGCCTGTGGTCACCTGGGAAATCCACCTCCACGCCGTAACCCTCAGCCTCTCACCTCCTTGAGACTCCCTTCCCTCTCAGATGACTTTCACCTACTTCTATGTCTGCTCCACCCACCTGGGCCTTGTCCCCGCTCAGAACTGCCCTGCTCTGAGGTGGTGGGGACCTAAGCTCCCGAGCTCCCCTCCACCCTCAGCTGAACTCCCCTCTTAGCTCACGAGAGCTGCAGCCTTGGACCTACTCCAATCCACACAAGGTTGTGGGGACTGCCTTCTGCTGTCACTTGCAGTCCCAAGTGGCTCCCCAGGACTTACAGAAAGAACCTGTCGTCCAGCTTGATGCTGAGACCTGCGCTCTGGGGTCAGAAGACCTGGGTTCAAGTCCTGGGCTCCAGCCCTTCCTAAACCTATGCCCGTGGACAAGTTACTTCTCTTCTCTGAGCCGCATCGGTAAAAGAGGGATAATAACAATACGTACTTAATAATATAACAGCTAGTGTTTCTTGACCACTTAGTATGTAGTAAATATGGCTCTGAGCTTTTTATACAAATTACCTCACTGAATCTTCCCAAAAAACTATGAGGAACTATTATTATGACCTCCATTTCACAGATGGGGAAACTGTGGAGGCACAAATAAGTCCTACCCTGCACCTGTGACTCTGCCTGAAGACCCTTTCCAGGCACCGTATCTGCATTCCTCGGGGCTTTTTGGCTCACACAGGTGCCTGTGTCCAGAACTTCCCTGGGATCGAATAGCCGTCTCTAGGTTACACGCTTAACCCCAGGGAGGCAGAGCGGCAAGGCAGGGCCCCGACGCTCCACGTCTGCCAGCCGCAAAGAGGGAAGGGGCTGCCGTCCAGGGCTGTTTCAAGCCCTGGGGAAATATTCCTAACGAGTCCCTGCTACCTTGAGGGTCCCAGCGAGGGGCCTTGCTGGGGTCTCCCGAGGCCACAGCTGGAGCAGGGAACGTGCTCAGGGAGCCACACTCACGGGGTGGCAGGGACCCCAGGAGAACGCTTGTCTCCGAGGCCCCTCGGGGCACCACCTGCACGGACAGCGGCCACCTCCCCGTTGGAATGCAGACCGGGGCTCCCAGCAGAGCCTTCAGCGGCCGCTGGAAAATTCAGACAGGTGCTCAGGGAGAGACGGCTCATCTTTCACCCCAGCTGTTGCCTCTGTTCCCACAGGTGGCAGAGGAGGGATGAGGAGGGCAAAGGAGAGGCAACACCTGCAGGACAAGGGGGGAAGCAGGAGGGACCAAACACAGCCCCTCCTCCCCTCCTCCCCCAGGACCAGGTGGTAGGCTTCGCTTCCTGCTGACATCCAGCCTTATTCTAGTTCCTGAGCACAGGCTGGTGTGAGTCTGGGTTTGGCCCAGATACTCTAGAAAACTTTCAGTTGCAAAGAATCTTTGGTTCCGGATGCAGTTTGTAATAGAGGACAGCACGCTCTCTTGGAACACCCCGAATGAGGCATCAGGAGACCTGGCGCCTACTCCTGACTCTGCGCCAACGTGCCAAACAGCCATGAGCAAGCAGCGGCCTCTCCACGAGCTGCAGTCTTCCCTCCCGTGAGACGAAGGGATCTCGGGCATCACAGACTCCACACCCAATTCCCTCTGCCCCCGGCCCCTGGCAACCACCATGCTACTCTCTGCTTCTATGACTCTGACTGTCTTAGATCTCTCCTGTAAGTGGCATCACACAGTATTTGTCCTTCTGTGACTCCTTTGCTTCACTGAGCACCATGTCCTCCAGGTTTGTCCATGTTGTACCACGTGACAGGATTTCCTTCCTTTTAAAGGCCGAATAACATTCCATTGTATGTGGAGACCACACTTTGTTTATCCATCCATCCCTCGATGGACATTGAGAGGGTAGATTTCATGTTAAGTGTTCTTACCACAATAAAAAAATAGAATGAAGTGACCTCTAAATGCCTCTGTCAGCTCTCTCAGCTTATAGGAGCCTAAGAGTGTAGTGGTAACTGTGACCAGGCCAGCTCTCACTGAAAAGGCCAGCACACGGCTCGTACGTGACACAGCCTTCCTGTCCTCAGCATCTCACTTCAGTTCCGGAAAGGACCAGCCACAAGTCAAGAAGCCAGTCAGTGACTGGGCTCCATGCCTTCGTGATGCCTGCTTTGGCCTCCTATGTACCCTCTCTCGCCTTTCTACTTAGCCACATCCCACTCTCCTTCACAGAGCACTTATGCCTCACCTCCTCCTGGAAACCTCCCTGAGTGTCCTGACTTTTAAGACTTGGGACAGTCACACTGCTCAGGGTTTAGGTCACAAAGCTGAGGCCGCCATGGCTGCCCCATAATTGTTTCATCTCACGAGCAGCCTTTGTCTCGTAAAAAACTGTCAGACGTAACCCTCATAAAAGTGTATAAAATGTAAAGTTTAGAGATGATCACATAAGGAGCTTTCTCATTCTCCAGCCTTACAGTAAGTCCCCACGGTCAGGCACCCCACCAGCTTCTTTTCCGGCACCTCAGAGAGCTGGGGGCACCGTGGGTGCTCCATACAGACCGGATGGCTGACATACAGACCAGAGTTCAAACGTGAGTGAGCATTTGAGCCACCCGGTGCGGGGGGAATCTTATAAACATGCAGATCCTGACTGGACAAATGCAGGGGGGCCTGGGGTGCTGCTGGTCCACATGTCCAACTCTGAGCAGCAGGGCTGTAGACCAGGCACAGAGAGCGACTGTCACGAAGCTGGGAAGGAGAAAGTGAGGGCCAGTGTGACCCTGTGGCCCGAATTCTAAACTGGTCAAAGGGGCACGTCTGAGGGCTTCCCTGGTGGAGCAGTGGTTGAGAATCTGCCTGCTGATGCAGGGGACACGGGTTCGAGCCCTGGTCCGGGAAGATCCCACATGCTGCGGAGCAACTAGGCCCGTGCGCCACAATTACTGAAGCCTGCACATCTGGAGCCTGTGCTCCGCAACAAGAGAGGCCGCGATAGTGGGAGGCCCACGCACCGCGATGAAGAGTGGCCCCCGCTTGCCGCAACTAGAGAAAGCCCACAGCTTGCTGCAACTAGAGAAAGCCCACACACAGAAACGAAGACCCAACACAACCAAAAATAAATAAATAAATAAAAGAGGGGGCACATCTGAGACTTGGCAGAGAGGAAAACCAGCCACAGAATAAGCTCTCACGGGACCAGGGGATCCCAACGGCCCCCACCCCCAGCTTCTTGGCTCCTGACAGCCTGCAAGCCCTCCAGGGCCCTGAACAAGGGGTGTGAGACAGACGGGTACCCAGGATGCCTCCCGGACCTCTGAGCTCCTGTTCTCTCCCTTCCCCTTTGGGTTCTGAGAGTGTGCACCCTCGTCCTCCTCCGCTCAACACTGCCTGAAAATGTCTCTGCGTTACTCTGCTGAATGGCTGTGCCCTCTGCATGGCTGCTGTGGGGCCGGTGACAGGCAGGCTGGGCTCCCCACTCCGTCCCTCGCTGTGCACTGTAAATTGTACAGGACCAAACGAGTGTTTTTGTTTATTTAACTGTCGTTCGTCGTAGTTTGTTTTCCTTACTTAAGGCAGGAACTGAGGCTAATGCATTCACTTACTTATTCGTTTTTTGGAGGATATTTACTCAGTACTATTTTATGTGCCAGGCAGCAGGGACGTAACTGTGAACAGGACAATCATGGTCTCTGCCTTCCTGGAGCTACTCTGAGAGGGGAAGGCAAATAATATGCAAGTAAGCAGAAAAATAAAGAACATAATCACAGCTTGAGATTAGCATGAGGAAGGAAATGACAGGAATGAGCAGGGTGAGCAGGGGAGGCCTCTTTGAGGAGGTGACATCTCATCTGAGACCTGCAGCCAGCAGTGCAAAGGGCAGGAAGAGCATCTAGAGTGGAAGCAAGTGCAAGTGCAAAGGCCCTGGGGTGGGTTTACAGAACAGACTGACTCGTTCTGTAGCCTTCCAGGCTGAATTTCATTTGATCCATAATTAAGACATGGCAACAGAAGATGAAATGCCAGGGATTTAAAATCTTTCAGATCTGGTGCCAACCGCCAGAATAGCAAACTCAAGTGGAGAAGCAGGCGGCCGGGTGGCGGGGGGCATGGGAAAATGGTGAGTTCAGCTTGGGATGTGTCGACTTTGAGGTGTCTGCAGGGCTTCCAAGAAGGGCCCCAAAAAGCAGTTGGTAGATGGAGTGCGGGGTCGCGGGGTGGGGGGGCAAAAGGTCGGCTCCGGGAACACACCTGAGGACGGCTGGCCGCTGGCCTGGAAGGGGCTGCCTGAGCAGAGGACACAGGAGGACAGCGGGGCTGGAGGAACCCAGGCCCTGGGACGTCAATGCCTCACGTGGAGGCGTGGGCAGAGAGGATGGTCAGGGGAGTAGAGAGAGAACAAGGAGAGAACGGAGCCAGAGAAGCCGAGGCAGCTCCCAGGGCGGGAAGACCACCAGAGCGGAGGCTTGGGATCTGAGGTGGACAGTGTGCAGGGCGAATGCCTGCAGCAAGAGGGGCAGGAGAGCAGGGAGGAACATGCCTGTGGGCGGAGCCAAGTCCTGCAGAACCCGTCCAGCCCACGCCCTCCTCCTCTGCTCACCCCCACGCCGACCTCGGCTGTATAGGCTCATTCCCACCTCCCGCCCCGCCTCCGTGCTGCTGCTCCCCGCCCGGAATGCTCTGTCTCTAGACCTTCCCGTTTCCTCCTCCCTCACAACGGTCGGCTCCCTGCTCGAAGGGTGCCTCCTCATCACAAAGGCCTTCTTTGGGAAACTGGAACCCGCCTGCATCTCTGGAGGGAAAGTCAAATGGGGCAGCTGTAAAATGGTATGGCAGTTCCCCCCCAAATTAAAAGTAGAATGACTATGTGATCTAGCAATTCTACTACTGGGTACATAGACAAAAGAATTGAAAGCAATGTCTTAAAGAGATATCTGTACACCCATGTTCACAGCAGTCTGATTCGTAATAGTGGAAAAGTGGAGGCAACCCAAGCATCCGTCGATGGATGAACTGACAAACAACATGTGATACGTACACATAATGGAATATTATTCAGCTTTAAAAAGGAAGGAAATCCTGACACCTGGGACAACATGGATGAACCTGGAGGACGTTCTGCTAAGTGAAATAAGCCAGACACAAAAAGACAAATACTGTATGATTCCACGCATATGAGTAGTCAAAATCACAGAAGCAGAGAGCAGAATGGTGGGTGCCAGGAGGACTGTGGTGGGAGGTGTTGTCTAAGGGATACTGAGCTTCAGTCTGGGAAGATGAAAAAGTTCTGGAGATGGGTGGTGAGGATGGTTGCACAATAAGGTGAATGTTTTGTTTTTCTTTTTTTTCTTTCTTTTTTTTTTTTTTTTTGCGGTACGTGGGCCTCTCACTGTTGTGGCCTCTCCCACTGAGGAGCACAGGCTCCGGACACGCAGGCCCAGCAGCCATGGCTCACGGGTCCAGCCGCTCCATGGTACGTGGGATCCTTCCGGACCCGGGCACAAACCCACGTCCCCTGCATCGGCAGGCGGACTCCCAACCACTGCACCACCAGGGAAGCCCTGTTTTTCTTTTTTTTAATGTAAGTTTACTGTTCCCTCTCTCTCTCTCGTTTTTATTTCAATTTATTTATTTATTTATTTGGATCTGTTGGGTCTTCGTTGCTGCGCACGGGCTTTCTCTAGTTGCGGCGAGCGGGGGCTACTCTCCTTTGTGGTGCGCGGGCTTCTCATTGCGGTTGCTTCTCTTGTTGCGGAGCACGGGCTCTAGGTGCACGGGCTTCAGCAGTTGTGGCACACGGGCTCAGTAGTTGTGGGACATAGGCTTAGTTGCTCCATGGTATGTGAGATCTTCCTGGACCAGGGATCGAACCCACGTCCCCTGCATTGGCAGGCAGATTCTTAACCACTGCGCTACCAGGGAAGTCCCAACATGAATGTTCTTAAGGCCACTGAACTGTATACTTAAAAATGGTCAAGATGGAAGATTTTATGTTACATGTATTTTCACAAAATTTTTAAAAATGGAAAAAAAAAAAAAAACAGCCTTCTCCAGCCTCCCTAAGTTTCCTCCCTCTCCTCACCCCCTGTGCTCTGTCCTCCGCCACCATGGTTTGCTTTGTTTGTTCGTTGTTTATAGCACTTTCACCACCTAAACCCACCCTTGGGAGTTTTCTGGATGATTGTTCATCCCCTTCTAGAATGTAGACTCTAGCAGAGCCAGCAGACACCTGGTCTGACTTGTGGCTGCTGTATCTTCAGCCCTTAGAACGGTGCCTGGCACACAGTAGGTGCTCAGTAAGTACTCAGTAAATCAATAAAATTCTGTTGAAGAAGAGGAGGGACGGGTGAAACTGGGTGAGGACACAGAGAGAAGAGGTGCAGATGGGAGGGAGTTCACATCGACAGGAGAGTGTTTTCTGGAAAGGAGAACAGGCTGCAGGAGAGGAAGCTGCAGCAGGTTTGGAATGGCCTCCCCAGGGCCCGGAGGAGCGTGTGTCTGCAGTGGAGCCAACGCACAGCCGGAACGGGGGTTCAGGGTCTCCAGCATGGAGAAGGCACAGTGTGACATTTAACACAGGCTGGGGACTCGCCCAGTGGAAATGACCAGGGTTCAAGTGGATCCTTTTTTTTGGTTTGGTTTGGTTTTTGGCTGTGCCACGCAGCTTGTGGAATCTTAGTTCCCTGACCAGGGACCGAACCTTCACCCTCGGCAGTGAAAGCAGAGTCCTAACCAGTGGACCGCCAGGGAATTCCCCACGCAGATCCTTTAACCCAGGCAGATGGTCAGGCAAGGCCACAGGTGCAAGGCTAGGGGCACGAGGTCAGCAAGGAGGCCCGGGCCAGGCCGCCAGGACCTTGGGTGCAGCCAGGGAGGGGACGTCCTGAGTGGGCGGGGACCAGGGAGGGCGTGAAGGCAGGATGGGTCTGCTCCAGGGGACAGGGCTGGGCTCAGGGGTGGACCCGGCCAGGAAACAACGTCCATGGTGACAGCGGGAGCCCGGCCAGGGAGGAGGTAGCCGGGAGGGGCTGCCAACTCCTGGGCTGGTCTCAGGGGAGCTGGTATCTTGCCTGAAAAGTCCCCATTAGCCTGAAAACCAGGCGCATTGTCAGGGAGGGGCAACTCGCCAGCCCGCCTTTGAATGTCTCCTCTCATTGCTAGATCTATTTTTAGGTCCCTCTCGATTCTCCTTTTGTGCCCCCTCTTTCCTTCAACCCACACCCTTTGGACGTCTGCGAGTGGGAGAGAGAGAGGTCAGACAGGTGGGTGGACCAGCTGGACTCAGCATCCTGTCCTGCTCCAAGATCCTCTCCCCTCCTGACTCGGTCACCCCAAAACATCTGGGAAGGGTGGGGCTCACCACTTTTTATTTATTGTTACATAAACCATATCACAGTGTAAGAAGGGTGGGGCTCCCCACCACACCCCCAAACACGCCTCCCAAGGCCCCGGGGAGGCAATTCTATGATCATGCACACTTGGTCCAGGTCTGCCACTTTGAGACGGTTGGAGATGGTAATCTGGGTCCCACTTCCCCCAAGACAAGACGAAGGCGAGGTCTGCCTTTTAGAGAAACAGAATTTTCAGAATGGAAGACAAAAGAATAAGGAGCAAATGCCCCTCCTCCCCACCCCTGCCCCACCAAACCGTCTGCAGCAAAAAGGAGCCAGGAAAGATTGCTCAGTCCGGAAAGCTCCCAGCAATCTGGGAGCCCTTCCACCCTGAGGGCTGCCAGGGAGTGTCTGTAACAGACTGGGGCAGGGGATTTAGCAGCAGGTATGAAGACTGATTGAAACTCCAAGTGCTCTCGGATCCACCCCCTCCTGGGATCCACCCTCGGCAAAAACGTGTGTGTAAGGAGGGGTATGAACAGGTGCCCTGCATTGCTGTCCACTGAGCAGAAAAAAGAGACATTATAAATGTCCCTCAGCAGGGGGAGGGCAAAATAAATGACAGCACATCCAGACACTGGAATATATATATACGGCAGGAAAATATTAAGTTAGAGCTCCCTGTACCAATGTGGGAAGATCTCTAAGGTACTAGTGAATGAAACCAACCAAGTTACCCCTCCACCCCCGTTTCTTATAGTTTGATGTGGTTTACGGAAAAAAAAAAAAAATCACAACTCCACAAACAATACCATCCATTTCCCACGCATAATGATGGTATATGTAGGTGAACACAGGGAAAAAGTTCTGGAAGGATACACACCAAACTGCATACCAGTTACCTCCATAAGGGCACAAGGACCAGGAATGAGTGTCCCAGGGCACTTAACCCTCACCCGTGATGACTTCATACATTATGAGGACCATCTAGCACAGCACACCTCGGGCAATGAGAACCTGATCTCTAAAGGCCATTTTACCTCTGCTACATCACGAAGGCCTCATAAGGAGGAAGAGAGCATGGCGGGGGGTGGGGGGTGGCAGTCAGTCCGCTTGGCAGCTGAAGAGGCTGGGCTCCGGAGAGTGGACTGACCTGCCGTGGGGAGTCTGGAGCCACACTTCTCCCTCTGTGCTCTCAGGATGACAGGACTGTCCTTTTCAGGATGGGAAGTGACCAGCCAGGGGTAACACAGCTGGAGGGGGAGATGCAGGTGGTCCCAGAGGAAGGTTTAACAGAGAAATCAGTGATTGGTTGGAAATCATCACGAGGTACAGAAAGTTGCACGTGGGCCCCACTGCCCTCTCAGCCCTTCAGCTCTTCTGGGCCTGGGATCCAGTCCCAGCTCCCAGCTTCAGAGAAAGGACCAAATCCCCGATGACAGCTATGTCTTTCTGCTCCCAGGCTCCATGACCCCAGGGATGCCCAGAAAAGCCAAAGTCATCTCTAAATGGGCACCACTCACTCAAAGCTTGCCTCCCTTGTCACCCTCCCCCCACTCCAGGAGCCAAACAGCTTCTTCTTGCGTGAGGGGAAGAAGTGGAGAGATAAGAGGAGGCCGCCAGGACTGCAGCGGAAAAACAAACAAACAAGACTGGGTTTGGAGTCAGACCTGTTTTCAAGTCCAACGCCTTCAACCACCAGCAGTGTGGCCTTGGGCAAGTTACTTAACCTCTCGAACCTCTGTGTCCTCGACTGCAAAACAAGACAACTACCGGCTTCAAAGTGTTTGTAAGGAGTGAAAGAGCAGACGAGGAAGCTGGGAGTGCCCAGCAGACAGCTCGCCGTCTAGAGAGGGAAGGGGAAGGGGGTGCGGACGAGCCGGTGGGAAAGCCCCCTTCACCGCTCCCACAGCCCTGGGTACATGGGCAGACAGGAGAGTGAATTTTTAGAAGAAATCGAGTGTACGAAACGAAATCAAAGACACGCCCATTTATAAAATGCTTGGTAGGGGCCAGGCACCTGGACCAAGTGCTCCCACAGGAAGAGTCTATAATCAGAGGGGCCCGCCTCACCTAGGCTGGGAGGGGAAGATGCCCAGAGTGGGAGACAGCCAGGAACAGGGGCCCGAGGGCACTTCCTCTGCCACCCCGGCCCCTCCTTGGCAGATGGCAGACGGGAGCGGGCCCGCGAGATGGGGGAGGGGGAGAACTTCAGGCTGGCCTCAACCTTCCATGCAGCTGAGGTGTCCCCCTGGTCTGAATTCCTGGCCCCCAGCACCTTGTGATGTCTCCTGGGTGACACTAGTAACAGCCACGTGGCACTGGGCAAGTTCTTCCACTCTGACAGTTTCTGCAAACGGGAAACACGGGAGACAGCCCGTGCCTTCTGGAAGGGGTATGGAAGGACGAGACCGGCCGAGCAGAGGTAACCACGTCACACCCAATGCCCGACCCCAGTGCGAAGGTCTGGGCCTCCACTGTGACTTGGGCCCCAACTCGCCATCCACCTCCAGAGAAGTGACAGCCCTTCTCTCAGCCCTGCCCCCCTCAGCCCCCGCAGCATCACTGCAGGGAACGGGGACACCAGCTCTCATTCTGAAGTTTTCATTTCACGAAACTTGCTCATAACCCTTAACTCATTTTACCCTCACAATTCCCACGTCACAGATGAGGTAACTGAGGCTGCCCAGGGGACCAAGGCCATTGGAATCCAGCCCTGTCTGGATTCAAATCAGGCGGCTCTATTCCACTTCATCCCCAGGCTTCCTGGGACCCAGGAGGATGTCAGCAGTCACCCCTGCAGCAGCAGCGCCCCCGTGTCTGCCATGTGCCTTCAGGCCACAGCCCCAGCCGCCCTGTGACTCAGCCTCTGCATCCAGCTTGGGGTCAGCTGTTTGAAAACAGCTCCCTCCGCACGGAGAAGGGAAGGAGTGGACCCTCTCTCCACCTTCACATCTCTGACGCCCACATCCCACCGGCCCCCTGCCTGGGGTGGGGAGCCCTACCTTGTGGGTGAGGCTGGGGTCTCTTGGAGCATTGTCCTCCTCCTCCGAGCTTCCCCGCTCTTCATCCGACGTGAGGTCCTCCTTGGGGGCCACTGCCGAGATGGGACAGACCTTATAGGGCTCTGTGTAGGCGCTGGGGTCAGAGCAGAGGAGAGAGAGGGTTAGAGCTCCCTGTCCAACAAAGGGAAAGAGAACAGGCCAGGGGCCCTACTAATGCCATGAGCCGTTAATGAGCGCTCTGTGCTTCCACGAGGACCCAGAAGTGAATAAGACGAGGCACGGACCTCCTTCCTGCCCTCACTGCAGCCAGTCTGTTCTCCTACTAGTTCCTTGAACATTCCAAGCTCTTTGCTGCCTCAGTACCTTTACACATGCTGTTCAAGACAGACTTGTCGGGCTTCCCTGGTGGCACAGTGGTTGAGAGCCTGCCTGCCGATGCAGGGGACACGGGTTCGTGCCCCGGTCCGGGAAGATCCCACATGCCGCGGAATGGCTGGGCCCGTGAGCCATGGCCGCTGAGTCTACGCGTCCGGAGCCTGTGCTCCGCAACGGGAGAGGCCGCAACAGTGAGAGGCCCGCATACCGCAAAAAAAAAAAAAAAAAAGACAGACTTCTCCTCCTTAGACACGAGGTAGGCTGTGATGCTGAAGGAAGGTACAAATAATTACTATGAGGGCAAGAGATGTTCATTCTGATCAGTCTGGCAGTCTGGACTGGCCTGGTTGGGCAGCAGGGTCCTCAAGGTGGCCGTGTCCTCTGGGCCTGAAGAAGGGATGCAATGATGTGGAAGACAGAGTCTGGGATGTGCATTCTAGCCCCTCGCCCGAGCCCTGCTGCCAGCCAGATCATGGACAAGACACAGCTCAGGGTATCAGTTTCCACCTAGGCTACTCTGGAATAATGATTCCTATTCTCATTTTCCTGGCAGACGCTGTGAGGATCAATATGTAGAAAGCTTATTCAGGTGTGATAATCTCATATCTATATAACTATGACTATTATGTAGGCATTGTTATTAACTGATTAAATAACACATTCATTCAATAAGTATTCATTGATTGCCTGCTTTATGCGTGGCACAGAGCTAGGCAGTGGGTAAAACACCGGTGAATAAAGCAGATATGGTCCCTGTCCTCAAAAAGGGAAGAGCTAATGTATGATCATAAATTGTGACACGTGAAGGAAAAGGATGTGCTCTCCTGGAGAGTAACAGGAGGGGGGCTGTTGAGATAGGTCAGGGAAGGCATCTCTGAGGCTGAGACCAGAAGGAGGAGAAGGAGCCTTGCGATAGGAGGGGAAGTGTTCCAGGCAGGGAGCAGCGTGTGTAAAGGCACCGAGGCAGCAAAGAGCCTGGCGTGTGACATAAGCCGACCCGGAGCAGAGGAACCCTCCTTTCTCCGCCTCCTGACCCTTCCTCACGGAGGACGCTCCGGCCCCATCACAACAGCCTCCTTGCTCTGCTCCCCGCTCCCAGCCTCCCTCTCCACACAGCAGAGTGATTGTTCTACAACCGAAATTGGGCCACGTCCCCCTCCGACTCAAGAACCTTCAATGGCTCCCTCCTGCCTTTGGCAATGTGGCCCCAGACAACTTTTCACAAAACTTCTCTTCATGCTAAAAATTCAGGCATCTTTTCTTATTAAATTCTTATCAAATACTGATTCCTGCCCTCTGGGAATGCTGGATGCATGGATGGATGGATGGACAGGTGGAGGAGGGGCGGCGAGGAGGGAGCCTCCATCCTCTGGAGTGGCCCTGCCCACTCTAGCCCAGGCCTTTGGCAGGCAGGTGCAGGGCCCTTGCCTCAGGTCTGGTCCAGGCAGGGGGAAGCATGGCCGGGGTGGGTACATCAGGAGAGGAGAAACTGAGCCTTAGGTTGCAGTGCAAGTAGAGGCCCTTCTTGGAGCTCCTTCTTGACTATCATAGGAGCCAGACGATGGACACCTCTCTCCAGAACACCTGGAGCCCAGGAAACAAGGGTCTGCCTGGAGCAGGACAGGCGCCCCCTGGTCCACACACTGGCAAAGAGGCTAGAAAGATCAGCAGCCTGCTCCTGCCTGGGCTCTTGCTGCATGTGTGTGTGTGTGTGTGAGTGTGAGAGTGTGAGAGAGTGTGTGTGTTTGTGTGTGTGTGTGAGAGTGGTGAGGGCTTGGAGCTGTGCACTTGTCTGCAGAGGCACAGCCCTGATCCAAGCTGGGCCACAACCCGCTCTGCCATCCAACTGCACACGCTTCTGGCCACTCCTCTTTCTTCCTCTTTTTCAAGATTTACTTTATTCTTTTCTTTCAAACTATGAGAGCAAACAAGTACTTTGCAACAAGCCATATACCACGGAGGTGTACAAAGGCATGCGAGAGCCTCCCCTCCTGCTGGGGCCACCACTTCCCTCCTCTAAGGAGCTGTCCCCTGGCCCAAAGGTCAGGAACGCTGCACCTGCTGAGGGAGCTGAGAACCATGCTCAAGGAAGTGATGGCGTGGACAGTCTCACTGAGCCACAGCTCCCCTCCCTCCAGAGCTGTGCGTGTCCTCAGACAGGGAGCACAGCCCTGCTCTCCCTCCATGAGGAACGGCCACATTAGGCCCCAGCAGGAGCCCATGAGGCCCTGTGAAGGATGGCCAGTAACGGTGAGGCATGGAGCAGTTAACTGTGCCCCGGGACCATTCCTCCTTCTTATCAAGGAAAAGCAGGTATACAGCAGGCCTTTCCTAGAATGTGCTGTGAAGGACGAAAGGATTCCCAGCAAAGCCTCCCGCCGGGTAAAGGGTGTCTCCAACCTCCCAGTCAGCAAGCTGGAAACCCGAGCATCTTCTGCACAGCCAGCCGCTGCTTGAACGTTAAACCTCTCCCAAATTCACCTTCAAATCTTCCTCGACTCTGCTGGCATCTCTATGACAGCCTTGTGGTCCAAGCCATCTCTTGCCTGGATGTCTGTAACACTTGCTTCCTATTGGCTCCCATTCCCCCCGACTGCCCTCCGATCTGTTCACCCAGCGGCCAGAGGGACCCTCTCAAATCCAATCTGATCTTGTCACCCTCTTGCTCAAATTGTTCAGGGATATTCCAGTGCTGTTGGGATTTGGCCCCAACAGCCCAGTCTGCCAGGCAAGGCTCCACTCAACCTGGGGCTGGGGAAGGTGGGCATCCTTGGGCCCTGATGCTGCCATGAAGCCTGCCCAGCATCAGACTCCACCAGGCATCCGGGGGCTCTGCCTCAAACCAGGCAAGGGCTGGATTCCTCAGAGCAGAGCCATGGGTGACACTGGGGAGAGAGCTCATAGACACCAGACCTCCAGAGAGGCGGAGAGGTTGGCTCAAGGGCACGTGGCAAATCTGGACCAACACCCATCGCTTCTGAAGATGCCTCTGCCTATGCTTGATCCCACTTTAGAGACATGAAAACAGAGGCCCAGTCGGGTTCCCTCGGTACACTGATGTGTGGGGTTGGGTCTCAGGTTGCAAGGGCCAAAGGAGCTTTGCTTTTGTTGTCTGTGCTCTTCTTTTATTTCCTTTCTGAGAGGCAGCAGAGTGCAGCGGTTAGAGCTCACTCTTGGGTGGGACTGCCTGGGTTCAAACCCTGGCACGGCCACTTAATGGCCATGTTTAACCTCCCTAAGCCTCAGCAGTGCCCGATTCACTGGGCTGCTGGGAGGATTCAATGAATTAAATAATGCAAGACACTCAGAACAGTTCCCAACACTTAATAACTCAATAAATGTGAGCTCTCCTCCTTACCAGCTTGGCCTGGCTGTGCACGGCTGTTCCATTACTGATCGACTGTCATCTAATGTCAGCTCGTTTTTAACATCTGAACTATTCTGACCTCATCCTGAGTGATAATACCCATGAAGTCACAGTACGTATTCTTCTGACACTTTAAGATAAACCATACAATAATTAACCTATAACATGTTTGACTAAAATGATCTTGCCCTCCCTTGAAGATGCACGGACCTTAGCGACAAACGTGGTTACTGCTGACCCACCAACCATCTGTCCTCAATCCAACCTTAGCTTCTGGCTAGAAATGTGGCTCAGCCTCTTTTTATTCTCCTTCTTCCTCTCACTTCTGTTTTCTAGAAAGATCTAAAAGGGAAGCCAGGAGACAAGGGTTTGGGTTCTCTGATGATATTCTGGCTCATTTATTTCACTGTCCTATTGCGGGATTGTGAGCACAGCAGACGGGGACAAACTGCCATTAAAAACATGCTTTCACAACATAAAAGAGAAAGTATAATCCGAGGTCTTAACAGATTCAGTGGAAGCTGTAGTGACAGACCTTATATTGGACCAAAGTCATTTGTTAAATAAGCAAATCAAAACAGAACTGCCTCTATAGACTTCTGATATTTGCTACTAGGCTGATCTTCAAATACAGGGGAAGATAAACACCACCAAATGTTTTCTTAATAACTTCTGCCCAAATGCTCTGACAGGCCCTGGAGAACTCATGTCCTGGGTGAGTAACCACTTCCTCCCTTGGAGGACAGACTGGGAATCCTCACATAGCCCATCCATCGCCCCAGTCCGTCAACAGAAATCTGTGAGGTGGGTCCTCTACACAGTATGCCCTAAGGAAGGCTGCAAGGTCTGTATTTTCAGCTATCTGGTTCCTATCTGCTTGCTTTTTGGTCATTCAGACTCTGTACTGTAGGTACTGGTAATACAGTGGTGAACAAACACATATTGTCTGTTCTACGGCCTCTCCAGTCAAAATGCCCATTATAATCATAACTAGGTGAGGTGTTGTCTCTAGACACCTTCTTTTCTTCTTTTTTAACATCTTTATTGGCGTATAATTGCTTTACAATGGTGTGTTAGTTTCTGCTGTACAACAAAGTGAATCAGCTATATGTATACATATATCCCCATATCCCCTCCCTCGTGCGTCTCCCTCCCACCCTCCCACCCTCCCTATGGTCACAAAGCACTGAGCTGATCTCCCTGTGCTATGCGGCTGCTTCCCAGTAGCTATCCATTTTACATTTGGTAGTGTATATATGTCCATGCCACTCTCTCACTTCATCCCAGCTTCCCCTTCCCCCTCCCCGTGTCCTCAAGTCCATTCTCTACGTCTGCGTGTCTAGACACCTTCTTTGAACATACCAACAGACTACATATGAGAAAGCCCTCTGACCCAAACACCTACCCATCTACTCACTCACCCATCTATACACTTTTCCATCCACTCGCCCATTCAGCCACTCCTCCCGACCGCCCTCCTCTCCATCCACTCCTCTACCTGTTCATCTATCCAATTACCCATCTACTTAGCCACCCATCGCTGCATCCATTCATCCACGCACCTATCTGGCCAGGCTTCTATCCACCCACTCAACTATCCAGCTACCCAATCATCCTTCTTCCCATCCATCCACTCCCTCACTCATCCAACAAACACAAATTAGCACCTACTTCAAAGTGCAAACACATGGAGGCCTCAAAGATGACTAAAGCACTCTCCTGGCCTCACAGAAAGCACAGTGCAACGCATTAGTTAAGAGGATGAGCTCAGAAGTCCGAATACTTGGTTTGAATCCCAGCTCTACCACTTCAAGCAAGTTACTTCAACTTTCCATGGCTCAGTTTGTTTGTTTTTTAATCTGTAAATCAAGGGTAATGACACATGCTGGGAAAACAGACAAAATGCCACGTGGTCAGCACTGTAGGTTTAGAGACCAAGGGGTATAAAACTTTGGCATCAGATCAAGGAGAGTCACTGGGTGACCTTAGGCAAGTCACCCACCATCTCTGTTTCTTATCTGTCAAGTGGGGATGACTGTATAGGTTCATTGTGGGCTTTAATAGAAACATGATAGTAAAAGCAGCCATTGCCATTGCCTAGAACACAGTAGGTCCTTTTTGGCCAGCCTACAGAGGGGCCAAGTTCTAAACCCCCAGACTACTCTTCACAGAGCTGGTCTCCCTCCCTCTGGGTTGACTTGTGCTTTAAAGCGAACATAAATTACAGCTCCCCAGAGCTCGTGACCTTAAACGACCCTCCAAATGAGCACAGTCCTTTCCAGCAGCCTAGAGTCATAAAAGGACATGTGCATCCACATGGGGGGACGAGAACTTTGTAACCTGGTCCAGGGCTGTCCGGCTCTGCCCATTAAATGTCGGCCCATGTGACACTCCCTGGGAGCCATAACCCTGAGCACAGCCAAAATGGCCTCATAACACATAGAAAGGGAACACTTTCCTCACTGGGAGCCTCTCAGTGGGTGCTCTGGCCGCTCGCTCCACCCCTGCTCGTGCAGTGACATATGCACGGAGGAGGCCAGATTGCAGATGTAATGTCCTCTGGCTCCTCTGAGATAGGCTGGGGCCTTCCCGGAGCTCGCCAGCTTGGCGGGAGGGGCAGAGGGGCCTCGGGGCTGTGACCTCTGGGAGCTGGAAAGTTTGAGATGGAGGAGACACGAGGACGGACTTGGTGAATATGACTATCCTAATTAATTAGCAGGGCAGCTGGAAGAGCGTGGAAGTGGATGGAGGAGAGGGCTGGGTGCGAAATCAGGGATTTCCAAATCCTCAGACATTTCATCTTCTACTGTGTCTCCTCCCCCATCCCTCAGCACCTGCAGAGGTCACTCAAACGTCCCTCCGGATCTTCCCCAGGTGGCATCTTCTGCCCTGATATTTCCCTGTCACTCAAAACTGACCCCTCACAGGTCCCCCTCCATGAAAGGCACATGAGATTTTCTTGGATACCACCCGCACTATAACTGGGAACTTTCAATCTCAGACAGTAGAAACTGCCCAAGAAGATGGGGGTCAGAGACGGGGGAGTCCTGCATTCACTGCTAACCCACTGCATGATCCTCCTGGTGGGCCTCCACACCTGTAAAATGGAGGTGGAGAACAAGACACCCACAGACATGAAACTGCGTGTTGAGACCGGACCACATGCCATCTGATGGCCTGGGGGCCAGGCTCTAAGAGCAGCTGCTGCCTGGAGTCTTCTCCTCTCTGCTTCATTCCTTCTTGGAGGGAATGCATCTTACACCCAGGGTCAGCCAAGGGATAGTGCTTGTAATGCTTCCCAGAAACATATCTGAAGGAGAGGCTTTTTAAAAAATTCAAGTTCCATTTTTCACTAAGTAAAAACAGAAGTGCATCCCTGCTCTCTGTCCTGTGACATCCACACCCCTCTTCTTAAAGCACACCCTCAGTGGTTTTTTACAGGGATATGTTTTCTTGTTATAACAGCTTTACTGATATATAATTCATATACCATAACATTTACCCTTTCAAAGTGTACAATCCAGAGCTTTTTAGTATAGTCACAGAGTTGTGCAACGATCACCACTATCTAATTTAGAACATTTTCGTTACTCCAAAGTGAAACCATGTACCGTTTAGCAATCAATCACACTCCTCCCTCTCCCCAATCCCTGGTAACCACTAATTTACCTTCTATCTCTATGGATTTGCCTATTATAGACATTGCATATTAATGGAATCATACACCGTTTGTCCTTTTGTGTCTGGCTTCTTTCACTCAGTACAATGTTTTCAAGGTCCATCCGTGTTCTAGCATGTATCAGTGCTTCATTCCATTTAATGGCCAAATGATACTCCACTGCATGGCTCTGCCACATTTTGTTTATCCGTCCATCTCTTGACGGACACTTGGAGTGTTTCCATTTTTTTGGCTTGTATGGACAGTGCTCCTAGGAGTATTCATGTAGAAGCGTTTGCAGGGACATACATCTTCATTTCTCTTGGTATACCCAGGTGCGGAATGGCTGCATCATGTGGTAACTCTACGTTTAACATTTTGAAGAACTGCCAGACCATTTTCAGCCGCACTATTCTGCATTCCCGCTGGCAGTGTTGAGGGTTCTGATTTCTCCATATCCTCATCAACACTTGCTATTGTCTGTCTTTGTTATTTTAGCCTTCCTAGTGGGTTTGAAGTGGTTCTATAGGGATTATCAAGGAATTTTGTTCTCCTTGATTACAATTCAGCCTCCTCCCGCCCCAAACAAACACTACCGTGTTTCCTATTCAGAGAGAAACATAACCATGACTATGAAGGCTTTCTTTTCAGAAAATCAATTGAGGTTCAGAGGTCCAGGGAGAAAAAATTAATACTTTTGGGAGATCTGCAGAAGCCTCAATAAATGACAGACTAATAATAAAGAGGTAACATACGAGAGAAAAACCATAAGCCACAGTCCCAGTCTCCGCAGGGTAATGGTCTCTCTGACCCCGGTTTCAGTAACAGTATCTGCCTCATGCAACTCGGGCCACCAGTGAGGACAGCAGAGGAAGAGTCCGGAGCTTCTGGCCCTTAGCAGCAGCCACGCTTTGGCACATGGCCCTGGCCCTGCTCTGACTACTGCCCCCAGCATTGTGGCCCTCTCTGGGGCCACAGGAGAGGATAATGTTAAAGGGCACAGTGTCAGAATTCCACCTCCTGAGGTCAGGACCCAGCTCTTCCACTCATCAGCCCAATGACCCAAGGTCAGCTGCTTAACCTGCCTCAGTTTCCTCATCTGTCAAACGGAGATGATACAGCACTTACCCGCCCAGGGTTTATAAGACGGTGTGTATGAATGAGGCAGTGGACTGCTTAGCACAGTGCCTGGCAGGTGGATTTACTACAATCAGTGTGAGCTACAGGCCAGAGCCGAATTAATCAGCCAGAGCTCCTCGAGGTCTTACAGAGCTGGGTTCTAATCCCACCTCTGCCACTAGCTTGCTGTTGACCCTGTGTGGGCCCTCTCCTCTCTCTGGGCCTCAGTGTCCTCATCTGTAAAATCAGGGAGTTGGAAGACTTCTGAAGGCCCCTTCCACCGTGATGCTCTGTGAGTCTGTGTCCAAAGGGGTCCCCTGCAAACCTGAGGAATTCTGTCCTGGTGATTCCCACCATACATCTGCTGCCGTGAGCCATCACATGCGGCCAAACCACCACCTGCCTGACCCTCACACACCTTTGTACCTCCCCACCTCTGTGCCTCTTCCAAGGCTCCAGCCGGATGGGGCTCCCGTCACCACTTACATGTTGAGGCTGCAGAAATCTATGTCCCTATATCAGCTCCCCTGTCAGCCACCAGTTCTCTGAGGGCAGGAATCATGGGCTTGCTATGCGTTTCTGTGCCTTCCGTGAATGGCATATAGTAGGCACATGATGAGCACGTGTTGAGTGACCGTCCTATGCAGCTATTCTTCTGACTTCCATCAGCCTGTCAGTGAGGCCCCCTCCACTTCCGCACAGCCGGCAGGAGCCTGGCGCACAGCAGGTGCTCACACCTCTGGTGGAAATGGCACAGGCAGGCACTGCCACCACCGAGGATGCTGTGGCGTGGAGTCTTAATGGATAGATGAGCTTTTTTGCTAGTTAGGCCATAACTTTATATTGCTTCAAATACGGCTGAAGGAGGGGGTTGGGAGAGGCACCCCCATGAGCTGAACGTGGTTCACCCACAGGTTCAATGGATTCTATGCGTTCAGTTTCCTCATCTGTAAGATGGGCTCCACAGCCCTCACTCCTGAGCAACAGCCCAAAGCAAGAGGAAACTCGGACACTCCTTCTGTCATCTCTGCTCCGGGATTCAGAAGCCAGAGCACAGGGGAGGTGAGACGGGCAGGGGAACCACGGCTGCACCCCCAGCAGCTGGAGATTCATGAGGGGCACTATAATTCCATAATGGCACACCACATCTGAAGCTGCCAGGAGCTATGAGAGAGGGTGTTTGCGGCTTGTGTGCGTGGTGTTCTGAAAAACGAACAAGCCCCTTTTCCCACCCTTCCCTGCCACATGGACACAGCCAGCCAATAACAACAGCAGCAGCAACAGTAGGAGAGGCAGAAGCCAGTGATCTTGAGTGCTGAGGACGTGACAGGCACTTGACAAATTCTTCTCAATCACTGTATCCTGTAGGTATTAAGATGCCCATTTTATAGATGAAGAAATAAGCAGGGACACGCTATGTGCAGAGCTGGGATCTGATCTGAACACAGGGACCTTGGCTTCAGAGCCTGTCCTTGTAACCACTCACCTACACTGCCTCCACCAGCAGGAGCAGCTAACGTGTGTCAGGCACGGAGCTGCACATGCCTCAGGGATCATCCCTTGTGACCCTCTCAGCCACTCAGGGGGACAAGCCCCACTACCGTACCCATCCTGCATCTGGGGAAACGGAGGCTCTGCGAGGCGGAAGGACTCGCCCAAGCCCACCCGGCTCTGCCCCTTGCTCAGCTTCTCCCACACAGAACCACCAACAGGTGATCCGCACCTGGGCCCACTCACGAGACATGTTCACTCATCTGGTTCACTGCTGCCCCCTCTGTGCTGGGGAGACAGACGTGAAAACGTGCGAGACGTGCCCAGACACACTGGGGGTCCGCAGTGCAGTCGGCACAAGGCGGGTAGGAGGCGGGGCCTTCCTGACACGTGAACAAGCGAGTCACGTGGGAACAAAGTGGGATGCCTGGATGGGGGACACGGGGTCCAGACAGAGACGGACACCCCAAGGCTGAGACCCAGAAGGGAAGGTGACACAGGCAAGGGCAACAGGCCTGGACCCAGACATCCAACATCGCACATACTCTTGTCACATGGCTCATCTGTGGTCATGCCCACTCCACCAGCCTCCTTTCCCCCAAACAGGGAAGAAACATTTCCAGAGAAATGCCATCCTTTGCCAAAGGCCTGTAAGAGCCTATGAATCCACGCTGCTTCTCGAGGGCAGGGCTGCCGGCTGAGAACAGATGCCTGGGAGATGCCCAGTGTCTCCAGGCTGATGGATTCGCCCCAGACCCAGCTCCGACCTCACCTCCTACTCCAGGAAGCCTTCCCTGACCACTGAGACAGGTCTACCATGAACTAGTGAGGCTTAAGCTTCAGGCCCCACACCTGCATAGGTCCCTCTCAAGGCTCTGCAGATTGTTTTCTAACCTTCGTCGTACATTCTTCATCTTAAAGAGACTCCCCAGATTACATAAGCTTCAGAATCTGCCCCTGCTTGGTCACGCCTCCCTGCTCTACACGGCCCTGTACCCAGGGGCTCCCCTCACCTGGTTGTGGTCTTAGCTCTGCACAGGTTTCCTCTCCCTCATCAGCCCCCAGGGCTGAACTCTGCACACAACAGGTGCCCAACTAACCTGCTGGTTTCAATGGACTCCAGGGGAAGCACCTCCAGCCAGATCCATGCATGCATCCGTGTGTGCTTCTGTGAGTAGACACGGATGTGGGGCATCCCCAGGTCAGAGCTGCCCCCAAGCACAGACACAGCAATTTCCTGCAGATGGAGCGCCTGCTGCCTGCACTGTCTTGCCCGACACACCTCACACGTGCTGACTGTCCACCCCACGCCTGAGCGGGGGACACAGAGAGGGAGGAGATACCCCTTCTCTGCCCCTGAGGCACCCACAGCCCAGCAGGAACGCAGATGGACAAGCAGCGGACAAGAAGCGTGGTGAGGGCTACGAGCACAGGAGAGGGGCCCTAAACTTGTGCGTGTGGGTGTGTGTGTGTGTGGATAGGGGGGCGGTTCCAGGCCAGGGGAGACCTAAGACAGTCTGAAGGTTGAACACGAGACAGACAGGAAAAAGAACGTTCGGGGAGAGCTCTCGGGAAAGTTTGCGCAAAGGCACAGAAGGGAGAGACGTTGGGGTCTGCGTGCTGTGGGGTGAGGAGGGCTGGGACAAGGGGCTGGCCAGGCAGCAGGCTCTCAAATGCCCCTGGACTGTGTATCCCGGGCGGGATGGGGGCCAGGGAAGGTTCTAGCCAGGGGAAGGACCCGAGCAGTTCTGCTCCCTGGAGAGTTCACCCTGGCCACATGGGAGGAGCGGGGGAAGGAGACACGCTGGGGGCGGAGGGAGGGTGAGGCGTGGGATCAGGCAAGTCCGTGGGCCCGAGAGGGAGGTGTGGGAAACAATAAACTATTGTCCTCATTTCACAGATGAGAAAACTGAGGCTCTGAGATGCCGGGGGATTTGCTCAGGGTGACGCAGTGAGGCAGTCCCAAGACTTCAATTCAGGTCTTCCTGCCCCCAATACAACCCCTGTCTCTCAAAGGGTGAAATCGGGGATGTAAAAGCAACAAAAACAGTGCCTGAAACCTGGAACGGACTCAGTGAATGCTAGTCTCCTTTCCAATTCTTATTCAGGCTTTTAAACATAAACCGTGTGGCACTTCTCTGGTGGCACAGTAGTTAAGAATCCGTCTGGGGCTTCCCTGGTGGCGCAGTGGTTGAGAGTCCGCCTGCCGATGCAGGGGACACGGGTTCGTGCCCCGGACCGGGAAGATCCCACATGCCGTGGAGTGGCTGGGCCCGTGAGCCATGGCTGCTGAGCCTGCGCGTCCGGAGCCTGTGCTCCGCAACGGGAGAGGCCACAACAGTGAGAGGCCCGCGTACGCGCAAAAAAAAAAAAAAAAAAGAATCCGTCTGCCAACGCAGGGGACACAGGTTCCATCCCTGGTCCGGAAAGATCCCACATGCTGCGGAGCAACTAAGCCCGCGAGCCACAACTACTGAGCCCGCGAGCCGCAACTACTGAGCCCGCGAGCCACAACTACTGAGGCCCACGCACCTAGAGCCCATGCTCCACAACAAGAGAAGCCACTGCTATGAGAAGTCCACGCACCGCAATGAAGAGCAGCCGTCGCTCGCCGCAACCAGAGAAAGCCTGTGCACAGCAACGAAGACCCAACGCAGCCACAAAATAATAATAATAATCCGTGCTTCCAGTATAATCAACCCAGGGCCCATTTTCACAAAATCTCAATTCACACACACTTCTCAGGCACATTTCTGTGGCATAAGTGAGGCCACCCTGCACTTCCTGGGTCACAGGGCTGAGTGGGGCTGGCCTGCCCTTCCTTCCTCTCACAGCTGGGCTGCGGGCTACACCAGGGCAGTGAGTGTTGCTGTGTCTTTGTTAGGGCTGCAGCAAGTCACCCATTTAACAGGTGGGGAGACTGAGTCCAGAGCAGAAGGACTAGGGGCAGATCTCCTGTTGCCCAGCTCAGTGCTCTTTCCACGCTCCCAGGAGCCTCCCTTGGGAGGAGGGGTCGGCTGGCCAGGGATTGGGAGGCTTGCAGGGTGTGGCGTCCTGGAGGAAAAAGGCAGGGGAGGGGCAGGACTGCCTGGGAAGTGGGACCTTTCCCTTCAACAGCAACGAAAGGCCTCATCCTTGGGGTGGGAAGAGGGGCACCCGCCCTCAGCCCCACTGCCAGGCCAAGACACATCTTCCACTCCTCCTCCACCCACCTCCCAGGCCTTGTCCTGCATTTCCTGTAAACACCGGCAGTTCCTCTGGAGGGCGGCGGGGTGGGGTGGGGTGGGGGTCGGGGGTGGGGGCTGGCAGTGCTGGGGCCACGCCCGGTGGCCTGCCAGCCCCGCACACAATGGCTGGCCCGGGGCTCTGGCTGGCCACTCCACACCCCAGGCCTTCCCTGGGACCCGGAGAAATGCCATCCATGGCTAGAGCTGGACAGTCCAATGCTCCCCTGCCACTGGCGGGCAGAGGAAAGCTAGGGGTGGTGGTTGCCCCTGGCCACACAGCAAGTCTGCAGGGCAACACAGGGGCACCTCACTCATCTCTACACCAGCACCTTCTACCCTCACTGCCACGTGTTCAGTCCTAGAACTGAGGAAGCTGGTTAGGAGCACAGACTCTGGAGCCAGCCCGTCTGGGTTTCCAAAACCTGGTTCTCTACCACTTACCAGCCTTGCAACCTCAAGCAAGTTTTCTGTGCCTCAGTTTTCTCATCTGTGAAATGGGGGAGAATAATAGTATCGATGTCATTGAGTTTTTGAGAGGATTTAGTGAGCTGACATATATATATAAAGCACCCAAGACAGTGCCTGGGACATAGTAGCTATGTTACTGTTGCTGTTTTTAAGTGTTTACTGAACATTCCATCCAGGGCAGACCCACGTCTCCAGGCTACAGCCCACCACGGACGCATTTTGGGGTTGGATTTCCAACTGCAGCACAGTTCGAAGTTAGAAGGGCGATTCTGGGAGTCAGGAGACTCTTGTTCTGCCAAAAACTCACTCTGTGACCCTAGGGAAAGCCACTTCCCTCCACCGTGCTTTCGTTTTCTCACCTCTAAAAATTAAAAATCCCTGCTCTGCCCACCTCCTGGATTGCTGGGAGATCAAATGAGACAGTGGGCAGGAAACCAAACTGACATGTGTTCGGTGTACAAGACAGAAGCCGACATTCCCAAGCAAGTCGTTCCCAAATCTCATCTTTGATGATAAACTCTGAAAACTCCTTCCGGGCAGAGTTAACGTTATGGCTACAGCGAGAGCTTCCTGCGCAGCAGGACTCGACCGAGCACCTACCCTGCGTGACTTCCCACTGACTCCCAAAGACGGGCCTCTGAGTGGGTGTTACCATGCCACGTCACGGATGACAAGACTGAGGCTTCAACCTAACACCCTATGCCTAAAAATGGGCTGCACAGGACTCGCTCACAGCCCAGCTAAGATCACATAGCACTTTACGGTCTACAAACACCTCTGCATCTTTCATCTCAGTGGACTCTCCCCATAAACCTGTAAGGTAGGCATCATCACCTCCAACTAAGAGAGGAGAAAATGAGGACCAGAGAGGCCCAGTGACCTGCCCAGGGTCCCACAGTAGAGAGGAGAAATGGAGACTAGAATGTGTGCCTAGCCCAGGCTGAGAAGGGTCTCCCCCAGGCATGACAACGCCTGTTCCCCGGATGGCAGTGGTGGTTCCCGACACTGAACCAGCCCCATAGACCCCGGGTACCGTGTGAGCAGTTTTAGAGGCCTGTGGCCTGGTGTCTGGAAGTATTTATGAACCATGCAGCTAAGCTTGCTCTGTGTGTGTGTGTGTGTGTGTGTGTGTAACTGCTCTGAAATACGGGTTCTGAGATTTGTGCTACAACGCCAGCTGGCACAGCCTCGCCCTCACACGCCAAGGACAGAGACTACAACAGTGGAAGGCTGGGAAAACCACCATCACACAGGCCATTCTGGCTCGGGATGAAAGAAAGGGCCAGAAAAGAGGCAATGAACTGGAAAACAGAACCCCTGAGGATGGCACGGCATGGTGCCCTCCTCCCTCAGCCCCATCCTCACGAATCGGTCTTTCAGTCCTCTGTGAGGGGCCCTGAGCTCCCAGGCCAGTTGAAACATATTCTTCCACATGAAGGTCAAACTGCACACCCAGGTTCAATGATGAGTTTGCCCCTAGTTAGTGATTCAGGTGAAAAGTCTTACGTGAAATGAGCTAGAAGTACCATCGACCAGGGAAGAGTTTTCCAAAGAGAGTCGGTCGCCTTTACCTAAAGAAACCACAGGGCCTGGGGGCTGAGTTCTCGATAGATAGTCCTCAGTATCTATCCCAGCCCCAAACCCAACCTCCGAGCAGCCCAACTCCTCATCCCCTCATCCTTCCTCTCTACCTGCTGGACCACCTGGCTGCCAACTTCAGTCTTAGCCTCTCTCCAGATTCTGGATTCATTCCGCCACTAGTCAGGGAGGCGCTGGGGAACTTCATTCAGCTCCACAGGATCTGAACATAAAGCGCATCAAGGCAGTGTTCCTACTGTAGAGTCTGTAAGAACAGGCTGGGTGATCGCCACTCCATGGTCTTCCTCGACCATGTTGTTTCTGATACGAAGCCCACCTTGTAACCCACTCCAGGGTCTGGGAACCCATTGTGATAAACCCTCTCACATCCCAGCCTCAGGAGTCCTGCTACCTTCATCCCACCTGCATCACTTGTTCCCAGACTCCCTGGTTCCGAGAAACTTCCCGAACCTCTGAGAGCAGGAAGAGAACTAACAGATAAAAGTGCAATGTTGCCACAGCCTTGTGTGGGGGACGAGAACCCTGTTCCTGGAGGTACTCAAACACCAGCTTGTTGAGAACAGAAGCGTCCAGTGAGCAGCAGGGCGTCCGCATCGTGAAAGTCCTTTCCAGCCCCAAACTGACTAACTTCATTAGTTTTAATTCAAACTTCCCAGAGTAAAATAAGTTATGGGTTGATGTGGCTGGCAAGTTGAGGATGACTTCAGAATGCAGCTGGATGAAACCTTTCCTGCAGTCCACCCCAATCCACAGGGTGGAGGAGGAGAGTTGATGTCTGCCTTCAGAACACTTACCATGGAAAGGACCTGGTGTGGGATGAGGGGAATCAGGAGGGGTTTGTTGACATGTACAAGTGACAGAAAAGGAACCCCCCCGCCACACACACACACACACACACACACACACAAAAGTTCTAGGCATCTTCTGAGCTAAGGCAGAATTTCTGTTGGAACCTGGGCTGAGGTAGACACCTGTCTTTTCCTAGCTACTCCAAAACTCAGGCGTAGGGACTTCCTTGCACACCTTAGGAGGTAATGAAACACCAGTCATGGGCTATTGCATCTGACCAGACCAGCAGTATCTAGTTAAAGAGGACAGATGAGGGAAGGACTTTCCAGGAAGGAAAAACAGCACAAACAAAGGCACAGAGACAGGCATGTGGCCTATTTAGGAGATTTTGTATTCAAGCACAACACTGTGCTAGCCCTTCAGAGACACTGTCATTTAGTTCCCTCAGCAAGTCAATGCAGCAGGGCTGTCAGCTCCGAGGCACAGAGACATGAAACCACTAACCTCAGAACACACGACTGTGAAACTGTGTAGCCAGAGTTTTAAACCGTCTGTCTGATGGAAAGGCAAGATGCTCAGGCACTGTGACCTGTATCTACCTGTCCAGGCCGGCCCTCCCGAAGGGACCCTTCCCCTGTCCCTTCCTTTACATAAATACAGGAGTGTCAGCCAGGTCCCAAGCCTGCCTGCCCTCAGGAGTGGACCTGACGGAGGGAGAGGAGACTTCTTCGCGCAGCTAGTTAAGGAGAAGTCAGATGGTTAGGGGAGTGTTTCTCTAAGGTGCACTGGGTTACCTGGGGGAGGGGCTGTTATAAATGCAGATCCCTTGGCCACACCCCATACCCTGTGGATCAGAATCTCAGGGTGCAGGTCCTGGAAACCTGCATTTTTAATTTTTTTTTTTTTTTTTCCGAAGGCACAGCAAGAGTTGAGACATGCTATGGCTAAAAGGGTCAGGAGACTCTGGTTCAAATCCCAGCTCCCTTAGCTGTGAGACCCTGGACAAGCCACTTCTGTTTCCTGAGCCTCAGTTTCTCCATCTGTCAGGTGGGAATCCCTTCCTTCCAACCCACAGGGTTGCTGTGAGGATCAAAGGACGTTAGAAGAGTTTTCTGGGTACGCACAGGTGTGGAATTCAAGAGACCTGCGCTCCTTCCAGCCACCCGACTGGTACTTTGTCCTGATGGGGAAGGGCTGGCTGTGACCTCATCAACGGGGAGGTTGGGGGTGGCAGGGTGGACCAGGCACATCCCCAGTCAGGGCGGGCAAGCTGCTTGGCATCCACATGGCGCTCTGCATGCAATGCCTGCTGCAGAGCCCTGGGGTGGAGGGCTGTCTGCAGCCAGGTCTGACTCAGCCCTCAAGAGAGCGTCTACAGAGGGAAGGGGGAGCCCAGTCCCAGCTTTCAAGGCCAAGAGGAAAAGACCACAGCAGGGAGGAATTCTGGCACAGCACATCAGCCTCACTCTCCTCCCAGCTCAAACTCCCTTGTAGCACATGCAGGGGACGGTCTCTAAGCTGCAGAGACCCCAAGAGTTCCTTGGTTGTTGAGCATAGTACAACTCAGTTCATTTTTGTGCAGTTCACATTTACAGAGACCCTGCTGTGTGCCAGGTGCTGTGCTAAGTTCTGGACAGGGACCCTCCCTTTCATAGAGAGCCAGAGTCTAAAAAGAAAATAAATAAGTCAAGCAAAACGTCAAACATGAGAAAAAGGCAACTCGATTTAGATTCTTGTTTTCTTGAAGAAATATCAAGTATTCAATTCTCAGGATTTTTAAATTAAGAATAAGAAACATAAGACTGCATTTGATAAATATAACTAACTCTTACAAACAGAATCCTTTAAAAAAAATTTTAATAGTGGGGAGGAAGACGGTGGGGAGAAAGAACAGCACAGAGGTCTTGGGGGCAATCCGTCCTGGACAAGGTGACACCATGGACAATGGGACCAGTGTTTGACACCCAGCCTCCTACCAAATACCTACCCATCTGTTTGCCCACCCAGCAGCCACCCATCTTCACATCCACACACGGTACTGCACACGCCAGATTCCTGACAGACACGGGACGAGGAGGAGAAGCGCCTGCTCACCAGGGGAGCTACAGCCAGTAACAGGCACACAGCTCCAAAACAGGGAAGGCAGCAGAAAGTTCTAGGAGCCATAAGAGAAGGAGGGAGAAGCTACTGGGAAAATTCGGATGACATCAGAGATACCACTAATTGCCAAAAGATACAACGAAGGCTTCAAGCAGAGGGTGGTACTTAAAACAGGTTGAACCGTGCCCTTGGGAAGGATGTGAACCTGCAGAAAGTGACAGAGCAGCTGGGCAAAAAGCAACAGCGTGGACAAGGGCTCAGGATATGTAATGGGACGAGACGGAATTCCGATTGAGGGATGGAGTAGAGAGATGTTGGGAGAAATGGGTCCCGACAAGTGTACAGGGCCTTGAGGGGGCTCTGGGGCCGCTGGGAAGAGCCGGGTCGTAGAAAGAGAGGCGGGCCTCCCAAGCCTCACGGTCGGTGCACGTGGCCAGCCTCTGTGACCACCATACCCGCGCTCTGGCGATGGGGAGGACGCCACTCCTAGAAATGCCTGGCACTCCAGGAAAGCACTTCCCAGCCCCAGGGAGCAGCAGGTCTCCAGTTGACAGGTGAGGGCTGCCTGTGATGCTGAAGCTGGAGGTCAAAGGAGAAGCTCCCTGGGGCTCCCTGTGGGGAAACTGGCAGCGGGGCTGCTGCGAACACTGCTCCAGGTTTGAGGACAACTTGGGTTACAATGTGGAGATATTTCTCTGGATCCCGGAAAGCTGCAGCTGCCCGAGCCAGATGCCTCTCCAGGAAAAAAAGCTCACCCGACTTGGGCTTCCCTGGTGGCGCAGAGGTTGAGAGTCCGCCTGCCGATGCAGGGGACACGGGTTCGTGCCCTGGTCTGGGAGGATCCCACATGCCGCGGAGCGGCTGGGCCCGTGAGCCATGGCCGCTGAGCCTGCGCGTCCGGAGCCTGTGCTCCGCAACGGGAGAGGCCACAACAGTGAGAGGCCCGCATACCACAAAAAAAAAAAAAAAAAAAAAAAAAAAAAGCTCACCCGACTTAACTGTCAGGCTGAGCTGCGCCAAGCAGAGATGGAAGCCAAACGCCCAGAGTTTAGCAACCGCCTGAGAGTCCTCTTTGGGGAAAAGGACTGTGGAAAGCCAGGGTCTGGGACCCTAACAGACTGCGGGGGTATGTGGGGGGGATGTCTGGGACCCTGGCACACTGCAGGGGTAGGTGAGGGAGGGGTTCTAAAGCCCCAGGAAAAGCACACTCAGGTGACTGAGAACTGTGGGAAGCCGGCAGGAGAGGGCTGTTTGGGGGGCAGGTACCCCTTAATCTTACCCACGAGGTCAACACTGTCTGGTGCCTGGTGACAGTGTTTCCTTTCACACCCAGATCCATGGGAGATGACTTGGGGGCCCCCATCCCCCTGCCCCTTGTCCTCTGGATAAGGGAGAAAGGACAGTTGTGGGTTATAACCATGCTCTTTGGTGCCTGACTTTTCCTCTATCTTTTCTGAAATCTTATCTTAAAAAAATACGTCTTCTCCTTAACTAAGCCTGTTCATCTCCTTCCTCCCTCCAGCAGGCCCTTCTGTGTCTCAGAATCTTGAATGATTCACACCGACCATAATTTGATCCCAGATAGGGCAGAGCAGCGTGGAACCCAGCCGCGCGGGCGCTCAGTACCAGAGGCCGCCACCCCTCCTGCACACGCGGCACCTCCCACCCAGCTCCCACTGTCTCGCTTTTATTAACAATCATCACAATCATCCCTCAGTTCCCGTCTTAGATGGGACCAATGGGGCAGGCCCAGGCGACCGCTGGCATAGCCCTCTGGACAGCACCTAGGCAACACAGCACACCCGCTCCCGACCGTCTCTCCTATGGAAATGACCCCAAACGCCAAAAAAGCTTTCATTACAAATACGTTCACCTGAGCGTGCTGTACAACGCAGGAAGCTATCACCAAGGCCCTAAATGGAGCTCCAAATGGAGCATTTGTGCAATCACTTGGTACTAACTGTATCCGCAAAGCCCAACACACTGTCTCCTCGCCAGTTTTAGCAATTCAGTAAGTTATTTAATAATGCAGGCAAATACTCACAATATGCAGTTAAATAAAATAAGCAAGATAAGAGAGTTTACGCACAACATGAGTACATCCACGCTGAACGCTAGATATATTCACATAAGACAAGGACAAAATGCAACCCAATGCTAGGAGTGATTATGTCAGTACTGTGGGATTGTCTTTTTTTAATTTTATTTTTAAACCTTCATGTATGTTTGTAAAAGTGTACACATGTGTATGTAAAGTTATTAACTGTAGTATTTTCAGAGGAGTATAAGACTGGAAACAACCCAGCTATCCATCAATAGGTGACCAGATATTGGAGCTCCCTGCAGTCATTAAAAAGAACAGGGGCAGATGTATGTGCCTTGATAGGGAACAATGTCTAAAGTAACAAAGCAGTGTCGGGAAGAGTGTGTTCGATACACTTCCACTTATGTCTAGAAGGAGTCAAGGATCGGGGGAGTGTGTGTGTGCGTCCCCCTGAAGGCACACCATAAAGCATCTGGGGAGGGGCTGGAGAACGGGTCCAGTGGTGTGAGATTTGATTCTTTGCTGCAGATCTGAACTTTTTAAGTGCATGTCACTTGCTACAAAACATTTTAAAAATGGTTTTTGAACCAAAATGAACTGGTCAAATTTCTCTCCCACTGGACTACCCCAAGAGCACAATTTCCTCCTTGTGGCCAGAATTCTGGCCATTGTAGTGACCTCCGTGACCCTGTGCTGAGCCACCCAAGGTGGGATCCTGCACCTCTTGTCGTCTAAACACCGGTCAATTAATCAGATTGGCATGTGGCGGGGAAGGGGGTATTCCAAATGAGGAGAAGGTCCGTGGCAGTCTAACTTCCCTGGGGCAGGGGTGTGGGGGCACAGCAGGGCCCAGACCACAAATACAGCTACTATTTGCAAACAGTTCCAAGTCTACAAAACACTTTTCACATACTATTCCCACTGGACCTTCACAACAAGTCTATGGGGTACATGGTAATAGCTCCACTTCACAGCGGAGGAGACTAAGGCGCACAGAGGTGAAATGAATGTCCTCATTCTACTCAGCTAGAAGGTGGCAGATCTAATGTGAGAATCTGTACGTTTCCCACTTCCTGGTGTTGAGGGAAGGGAAGGGGGAGTGCTGGAAACACACGTTAACAAACCCTTCTCGTATCAAACATCACTCAAGTCCTACCTAAATCCTTTCTGCTGTATTTCAACTAAATTCCCTATTGCTTCTAACCTACTGACACCAAGCTGTGCAAATGTATTCTCCCAACATCCTGAAGACAGGGCCAAAATATAGTCAGCCACTGCAGAGGTGAGGGTGTGGGTCTGGGAGGCCGGTGCTGTTGTGTTTTTCCCCATAGTTTTCGGAGACGGATATGAGGTTCCCTGGAATGTCACGATTCCATTTTCCATTTTCTCCCTGTTTGAACGGGAATATCTATAACTGGTCCCATCATGGTTTTAGGGGAGCAGATAACTTCTTTAGTTTCCTAAGTTCACAAATGGAGAGGAATTACTCCCCAGGATGGATGATACCCAGAGCCTCACCCACACCCAATGAGAGGATTTAGATGATGAGGTCTGGGATTTCTGAGCTGATGAGATTTGCTGAGCTGATGCTGTCATGGGATGAGATCTTTGGGGGCCTTGGGATGGAGTGAACTTTGCATTTGGGATGGACACAAATCTTTGGGGGTCAGAGGGTGGACTGTCATAGGCAGAATAATGGCCCTCAAAAAAATGTCCAACTCCTAATCCTGGGACCTATGGATATTTTGCATTACATGGCAAAAGAGACTTTGCAGATGTATTTAAGATTACAGGCATTTTAATAGGGAAATTATCCTGGGTTATCTGGCTGGCCCAATCTAATCACAGCAGTCCTTAAAGCAGAAAACTTTCTGTGCTGGAGTCAGAGATCCAAAGTATGAGAAAGGGTCAACCCACTGTTGCTGGAGGGGGCTCCATGGAAAGCATGAGAAAGAATGCAGGCCACCTCCAGGAGCAAAAACAAGCCCCAGCCGACAGCCAGCAGGGAGTAGGGACCTCGGTCCTATGTGGATCTGAGGTCAGCCAACAACCTGAGTGCCCCTGAAAGTAAATTCTCTCCCACAGCCTCCAAATAAAAGCCCAGGGCAGCTGACACCTTGGTTTTGGCCTTGTGAGACCCTAAGTGGAGTACCCAGCCCAGTCTACTAGACTTCTGACCTACAGAACTGTGAGATTTAAAAAATGGGCATTGTTTTAAGCCAACAGATGTGTGGTAAACTGTGATGGCAGTTAGAAATAGAAAACTATATATGTCATCTCAGAAGGCACTTCGCCATAACCTTCATTTTTGCAAACAGGGAAACTGAGGTCCAGAGAGCAGAAAGCAACAAATGGTTACACAGCAAGAGGCAGAGAGCCAAAGAGCCCAGATATCCTGGGCTGGCTCTGGTTCTCAGAGGGGGAGATGCAGGACTCTATGTCCCAGACCAAACTGTGGACCATGTGAGCAACTTTGTGAATAACCATGATCAACCACTTCCGACGTGATGATTCACAGACAGCCCACAGGTAGTCCCAGCCTGCCTCCATCTCTGTGGGAGGAGAGTCCACCCAGGCTGGACTTCATTTATACAAGACCCACCTGCTCCTCAGGCCAAAGAGACAGGGATGGGACAGGGCAGAGGTCGTCTCAGAGACCAGGATTCTGAAAAGCCACAATCTAGAGAAGGCTAGTCCTCAGGGGAAAACTACCTAAATATATTTTTCCCACAGTGATTAGCTCTAATTGGCCTATTCAAAGGACACTAATTCATGCCTGTCTCCAGGGCACCATGGATTGGAAGCAACTTGAGAATGAAGCCCTTATGAGCCAAGTAGTGGCCCCTCCAGGGATAACTGGGAGGCAGACCCAGCCTCAAAAAGACATTGTTACATCTATCCCCTTCCCTGCTCCAACTGCAGGGGGAGGAGAGTCTCATATAATCCCAGGTGATTTCAATGGAGGCTGGAAAAGGCAGGGATGGTGTGATGAAGGCAGTCAGGGAGGGGAGAGCCCAGGCTGGGAGACCCACCCACCCCCAACCTGCACTAAGCCTCTGCGTCTACCCGCTGCCCTTTAGAACCTCAAGCTTTCAGTCACTCCCTGCCGCAGACAGTCTGGCCACCGTGCCCGTGTCCTGTCCTTGGACACTCCAGGCCCTTTCTGACTGTGTGCCTTTGCACATGCCGTGCCTTCTTTGGAATGCCCTTCCCACACTTCCTCACCTTGCAAATGCTTACTCTTCAAGCCCAGCTCAAATGCCCAATTTGAACCCTGCAAACTCCTCAGGGAAGCCTTTTCTTCAATGCACTTGGCTGCTCCTTCTGTGCTGCCAGAACACTGTTGATTTTCCTACTGCACTTATAATCGCAGTCAGTCAGCTGTTTATGCATCTGCACCCCGCTCCCCCTTCACCCTGAGACCATAGTCGAAGCTGCACCTGTGACCCCCAGCTCCCAATACTGCAGGGGCTGGCATGTAGTAGACGCCCAGTGGATGCTCCTTAAACTGATGAATATTTCTCTCCACACGTGAGGCTCACAAATGTTTCCTAACGTCAGAATTACATGTACTAGGGACTTCCCTGGTGGCGCGGTGGTTAAGAATCCGCCTGCCAATGCAGGGGACACAGGGTCATGCCCTGGTCGGGAAAGATCCCACATGCCGCGGAGCAACTAAGCCCGTGAACCACAACTACTGAGCCTGTGCTCTAGAGCCCGTCAGCCACAACTACTGAGCCCACGTGCCACAACTACTGAAGCCCGTACGCCTAGAGCCCATGGTCCGCAACAAAAGAAGCCACCGCAATGAGAAGCCCACGCACCGCAACGAAGAGTAGCCCCCACTCGCCACAACTAGAGAAAGCCCGTGCGCAGCAACGAAGACCCAACGCGGCCATAAATAAATAAATAAATAAATTAATTAATTAATTTAAAAAATTATATGTAGTAAAATCCCAGACTCAGGAGCCTGAGAAAGTTGGTTACCTGATCCTCTCATCGTACAATGGAGGGAACAGAGACCTGGATCACACAGGTGATGCCAAGACAGATGAGATGCAGAGCAAATGAGAAAAGGAAGGAGCCAGCGGCGGGGCCGGGGGGTGGTGAGTTCCCAGGTGCGGGAAGGGAGGAGAGCAGTGAGTGTGCACAGGCCGGCCTTCCCGTGGGAAGTGAGGGCTTTGGTCCAGCACACTGTGACGTCACCACGGCCAGCTGGAGCATCCTCATTCAGAGCAGAGCCAGCAGGAGAAAGGGTAAGGGCTCTGGAGTTAGACGGACCTGCATGCAAACCCCAGCTTCTCCTCTTGATATCCCTGTGGCCTTAGGCAAGTAAGGTTCCTGCTCTGAGCCACAGTTTTCTCATCTGTAAAACGGGCAATATGACCTTCCTCACAGGATCCTCCCCGACCCTCTCCCTCTATCAACTTCCTCTATCAAGTTAATTCCTCATCAGAGTTCAGTACTCATAAGCCCCAGTCTCATTTTCTCAGAGGTCTTCTCCAGCCACAAATAGATCAGGGCACCTGTCAGAGGCTCTCAGAATTGCCTGCACTTCTTTGGAGCACTCAGAACAGTTGAATTTAAGTAATTAACTGCGCAGTCAGGCATTTCCTGTCTGAGTCCCCAAGCTGACTGTCAGCCAGCCTTGTCTCTCCCGTTGTCCCAGCACCCAGGGCACTGACGGGGCTCAGGAAGAATCTGTGGGAAGTCGGATCTGGTGGTGTCCCTCGGAGATAACAGTGTCCTTCAGCCTCCAGAAGACATCCCTTTATTTAACATACTTATTGAGCATCATCTGGGTACCAAGCTCTATGCCAAGTGCCAGGGACACAGAGATGAGCTGCGGTGGTGATGCCCTGGAGGGGCCCACAGTCTAGTAAAGGAGACAGTTCCATAGTCAACACAGGAGGGCAGACTCTACAAAGAGGCACAGCAGAGAAAGTGACCAGCCCTGGGGAGGGGAGGGACGGAGGGCAGTGCTTACCTGCTGGGGTTTGGGGAACACCAAGAAGGCTTTCTGTTCCAGAATCTGCTCCAAGCACGTAATACAGGGTCTGAAATTCCCTCATCATAGCGTCATGCCCTTCCTCCACGCCCTCCCTGTCCTCCTTTCCATCATTACCTTATGCATTTACGCGGGTGGCAGCTGATCCAGTGGAAGGAGGAATGGAGGACCCAAAGCCCCCTCTCTGGGCCTCGGCTTCCCCCTCTGTAAAGCCAGGTGGTATCCCGGACCTCTCTCCCCAACGCTGGGAACAGGGGAGGGTAAACGAAAGACCAGAAATTGGGGCAAAGGCTGCAACACACAAACGTCTCTTCAGCACGGTGCTGCTGGTCGGCCCTGGATGAGACCTCGGGACCTCCTGGGGTCTGAGACTGGGTTTGGAGAGGAAGGGGCTCCTTATCCCAGAGGCTGAGCAGCTGCCTAAATTCTAGTCTCTGCTAAGCCACTGACTCACTCCATGGCTCTAAACCCAGCCTTGACCTCTGGCAAGGAAACTTGGGTTTGGACTAGGGACCTCACCGGAAACCAGATGTAGCGTCTGCAAGGAGCTTCCCGGGAGGGGAGTGCGGGCCCAGAACAATCCCTAGCCCGTGACACCACCTCCTTCCTCCTGTCATCACCCAGAGCAGCTCCAGGTGTGCCCAGGACCTGACCCTGCCTGTCCTGGGTCCATCCCGGGACCAGCCTTGCTCAGCTCAATTCATTACGGAACACGTGGCGAGCGGCTTCGCAGCAGGTACCCCTGAGCCCTATGGCTGGGCTCTGCCACTTGCCAGCTACGTGACCTTGTACAATACTCTTCCAGCCCCCAGCTCCTTTTCTGCTCTTCCCTGGCATTTTCCAAACCCTCGGTCTTACAGGGACCTTCTCCTCCTGCCTTTCCTCAGATCCCTTCTTCGTATTCAGTACAATCATAATAATAACCATAATTACATTCACTGAGAACCAACTTCATGCCAGGCCCTGCAACAAGCACTTGGTGTGGGTTACTCTTAACCATCAGATACCTGTCACTCTACTGTCCCCATTTTTCAGTCGAGGACACTGGGAAACATTCCAGGAAAATGGCTAACCGCAAGCCCCTCAAAGAAAACAACTCTGCCTGACTACCTTCTGTCCTCCTTCAGGTCTTTGCTTAAATTTTGCTTTTAATCGGTGTCTTGCCTACTCCAGAGAGAGGTTGTTGGAAGAACCGATGGAGCTAACAGGCATGGAAAAGCTTTGTCAACTGTAAAGCGCAGTGCACACGTATGTGGCTGCCACATCGAGGTTTCATGACTTTCTGAACGTCCAGCTTTCTGACCTACAAAAGGAATCCACAGGACAGCCTCTCTGGCAGGGGCTCATCCAGCCCCTCTGCACACACCCACGGTGAGGGCGAATCAATCTCCTAACGTGGGCGCAACTCTTGCCAGGAGCAAGCACTGCTCAGTGGAGCTGGGACCCCTCCGTGTGCCCACCCTGTGGGTCCTAGCTCTGTGCTCTGCATTCTCAGACCCTGTCTGTTTGTCTCCTCTGCCACATGATGTCTGGGCACCTCAGTTTTCTCACCTGTAAAATGGGGCCAATAATCAATGAGATAATGTGTATAAAGCAGTGGGGTGCACAGAGGTATGTGAAGTATTGGCAGACAGTGGAACCCACCGGGGATTGCCTCCTGTCCCCACTCATATCATTAATTTCATTTCCATTCTTGTAAACCAGATGGTGAGGGGGTTATTATAATCTAGGAGTTTATGATCCCATAGTTATTTACCCCTAAACTGCTTCTCAAACTGCTACACCTTCCCTTCAACAAAACAAAAGCCCTGCTTTTGAAAGGTGGGCAGAAACCACCATTTCTCCACCTCCCCTGCACAGGGGTCTGTAAACCACTGATCAAATTCTCAGTGAATATGACTTATAACTATGTATATTTAACAGATAGCACTTACTAAAAGAAGCCTGCCCAGAGTATCTGGGATGAGGTGGGGTTTTCAAACTGCATTGCTCAGAAACCCTAAGCCCTTTTTGGCAAGAATTCACAAATATCTGCTTGGAATTTCATGGGTACAGACACCGCTAGAGTATCAACAGCTGGAGTGCACTGAGGACTTCCAAGGACCACGCTCCAGCTAAAGTCTTTGCAAGTGTTAACTTACTCAAACCTTGAGACAATCACCTGAGGTAGGCAGTACCACCTTCCCTTCTTTTACAGATGAGGCCGCTAAAGCACAGAGAGGTTAACTAATTTGCCCAAGGATACGCAGCTAGTAGCTCGTCGATTAGGGATTTGAACCCAGCCATCTGCCCTAGAAAACACATTCTACACCCATGACGCACCACTTTGCACAAACAACACCCCTCATTAGGCCATAAGAGCAGCACTGTAATCCATAATTCCCAATTTCCAAGATTTCTATTCATTATGACAATCTTGTTAACTAACTTCCTATGAAGTATTAAAAATTCTGAACTTGTGAAGGAGAATTATAATAATAAAGCTTTGCCTTCTATGCTGGGGTTCCGAGTAAGATTTCATTTAAAAAAGGATCCTGCTGCAACAGAAAGTTTGAAAACCACTGAGATGAAGTGTGTGAGGGAGCCCCCCCAAGGGGCACCAAATAACCAACCTTCCCATCTGCTTCAATGCAGCTGGGCCCTTGACTCCAAGAGGGGGCCTTTTGCCTTCCCCTGAGGCAGGCCATACCCCGAGGGCTACCACCCCCCACGTACTGCCTCTTCAGCATTTCAGAGGGTTCGGATGCAGTGGACAGGGGGCATGAAAAACATGTTTGTCCGTAACAGGAGGTGCCTTCTGGAACCAGGCTCAGAGCTGCTATTGAGTCTTCCTATAGTCTTCTGGGGCCTCTCCAGCTCCGGGGCCTGGACACCTTTTAGGAGCTGCTTCCTTGGGACTCGACCTGCCCAGCCAAAAATGACCCCCAGAGTTCAGATTTCCTGGCCTCTGTTAAGTCATGATCAATTCCTGTATCCTTTCCACTGATGCTTAATTACTGACCATGATGAAGGCTCACGACCCCACAGGACAACCCTGCTGGACACCTCTGTAAGTGTAGGAAACTCTCATCCTAACAGTACAGCAGACCTTAAGGTCTCTGAGCAGATTCTGCTTTTGTTTGGTTAGTTTTTTTTTTTTGGGGGGGGGGTACGTATATGTGTGTATCTTGTCTTCTTTATTAAAATCATGCAAGCAAGCCTGAAATGTCAAGTTCTCGGATCGTGCCCTGACCTAGAGAAACTTCTCTTGGGCCCTATTCAGGGCTCCAGATCAACCCCACGCATGTAGAGAATGGGTCTGTTTACATAGAGACCAGCCACATCATCCCTCAAAACAATCTCAACCCTAAGACATTCGTTTTACACGAAAACAGCCAAAGACAGAGGCCTCTCCAAGAGAGGGAAACACTGCAATTCTCAGCTGCAAGCTCAGAAGTCCCGGCACACAGCTGAGTTGGCTGCCTTCATATCTGGGAGGTCGGACAGTCTTGGGACATTCTCAAGGAGCCTGATGAAACATTAATTCATCACTCAGAAATTATAATCAGTTTTTTGTCCTGTTCACCTGGAGTACTGTGAGCACGGATGATAAATTCCCCAGTGGCTCTTCCTGAGCCCAGCCAGGCAATCTAAGGAAGCGTTAACCTCCTACACAATATCATCCCTTTGGCTACTAATGCAACAGTGTGCACTACTCTCTTTATATATAGTTTTTACATCATCCCCTGGCCATGTGGATCTAAGCAAGGGGACAGTCATTATACTGTCCATTCTGAATGCCTACACTAAGGACATTTCCGTTCTAAAGATTCATACCCCATTGTGTGTCCTCACCTTTGACATCTGGAGGGTCGATTCCAGTTGGGAAGTTCTCAAAGCGGGTGAATCAGAAAAAGGGTAGAATTTACACCTAAAGATACCTTCCTTTCCGTCCTGGCTCCATCACTTACTGGCTTACAAGTCATGTTACCACTCTGAACCTCAGTTTCCTCTTCTATTAAAAAAAGTAAAATCGGATAACTACTGCCAAAGGGACGTCTAACAAATTAAACGTAGTGAGGCACACAAAGTGAGAGGGAACCTCACAGCATAGTTGAAAGCAGTTGCTGGAAATTGCCTGGGTTAAAATTCTGGCTCTGCTGCTGACCAGCTGTATGACCTTGGGCCCCTTATTGAACTTCTTTGTACCTTAGTTTCCTCATCTGCTGAGTGTAGATTTTTTAAAAAAAAGTATCTATGTGGCAAGTGGGTTTTTCAGATTAACTGAATTAACACATGTAAAGGGTCTGAGACAGTGTCTGGCATCTAGTGAACACACAGCAAAGCCTCATCAGCTGTGGTACACACAGCTCCCAGCAGCAAAGGCCAAGGTATTATTTTTTAATACCCGAGAAAGCCCTTGTGCGAGTATTATCTCTGACTCCTCAGGACAGCTCAGTGATGAAGGGACCATCATACCCCTGGAACCGGTGAGAAGAGAAGACTGAGGCTCAGATGGGACAGGGGCAGGGCCGGACTCGACCTCATTCTCTTCCCTGCTGCTGCCTCTCTGGTCCTGTCAGCTGTGTTGCCTACACGCCATCAGGCACCCTGAGACCCCCACGCTGGGGAGATGCAGGCAGCCAGAGCCCTGGGTCACTCTGCTCTGAGTGACTGTGCAGTCGCCGTGACTGGGGGCCATCCCATTACAGAGGCTGCAGAGCGAGGCCTGTCATCATGCCTCGATCCCTTGACATTTAGACACCTTACTGGTGGGGCTTCTCTTCCCCCATTCCACCCCTCATGGCTGACATGTGCTAGAGCACTAGCTGATGACACTCCCTTACGCTAAAACCTTCAATAGCTCCCTATGGCTCACAGATCAAATTAGTTCACGCAAGGAGCACAAGTCCAAATGTAGCACATTCCTTTTCAGGAATTTTCCCAGCCTTATCACCTCTCGGCCTCCCTCTGCTGGGTGCGTGTCCTCTCGGCTCCCTGGACCACCACCATTTTCTGGAAAGAGCACTCAGATGGGGACTCAGAACCGCTGGCTCCAAGCCAGTCCAGAGCAATCACAGGTGGGAGAGAGACCTGAGACCCAGATGCTCAAAAATCACATAGCCAGGGGCAGAGCTGGGACCCAAATTCAAGCCTCCTTATACTCCCAGAACCATTCTCAATAGCAAATATTCTTTGCTGTATTTTCAAATTATTTGCTGATGACTGTAAACATACAAGTCTTAAAGAGTTCAGATAACTCCAACATTTTGGATCCTAACACTTCCTTCCAATGGCGTCTCGTTAAAGTAACATCCAAATCTTTTACAAAGGCCCCTGCCCACCCATCCCTGGTCACTCTCCCCACTGCGTTCTGCTCTCCAGCCATGCTGGACTCCTGGCCTCTCCACAAACCCCCAAGGGCCTCCAGCCTCAGGGCCTTTGTCCCTGCTGTTCCTCTGCCTGGAACGCCCTTCCCCCTGATGAGGCCTGATCACCATTCAGGTTTCACTCCATGTCACCTCCTCAGAGAAGCCCTCCCTGACCACCCTGTCTAAACCGTCCCTTCCACCAGTCACTTTCTGTCACTCTGCTCTTTTTTTTTTCTTCTTTTTCACAAAAGAATAACCCCACTTGATACGAATTCAGTGAAGAAATGCACGAACTACAGAGATGACTTTTGCTCTCTGGCTGCGTCCTCTGCATGGTACGCTTATCCCCAGTCCACGGGCCGTAAGACTGAGGCCCCAGATGTCAGCACCATCTACACTCAGGCTGGAACAAAGACTCCACGCCTCCTCTGGGGCTCAGCTGGTCAAGGAGACCAGCTGCTGACATTTCACCAAAGAACGCATGCAATAAGGCTGTCTGCTATTAGTGAGAATTATTCTCACACCTCCCACAGAGGGAAACCCTGACTTTATGAAGGTAAAGCCACATTGTGATTAACACTTAATCAGGATTTTGTCTGCATTATAGCTCCGCGAGGATAAAAAAAAATAGCTGGGGCTTTAATCTCACGCTAATAAATGTTCCAATCAGTGCGTTCCTGACACAATTTTCTTATTAGGGTCCTTCCATGTAAATTTTATTGCGTTTAATTAAAAATTATTGCTAAAAAAAAAGAAACAGCTGCAGATGGTCTTATTTTAAGGCAGAAAATTAAAAACTGAATATTCTCATCAGTCAATTTCAACAAGAAGCACAGCCGCACGCATTAGGAATGTGATGGTTGTGAGACTATAATAATTTTTATGGCATTTCCAGGTCCTTTCAATGAAACTTAATGAAAGCTCTGCATGAGTTCATTTGTCAAAAACATAATAATAATAGGAAAGCTCCCGGCTTGCAGACCGATAGAAAGATACCAAGGAACACCACTGCTGGGCTGTGCCCAAAGCCCAGCGACGCAGCTCTCAGCACCAATGCAATCAGCCAGCAGGAGGCCTGGTTGCCACTCTGCCATATACCCACTCAAGGATGTGTAGCTGAGGCCGTAAATCACCTTTGTTTTACAAGGATGCATATTTTTGTTGCTGCAGCACTGTCTATGGTTGTAAAAAAATAAGTCAGCTTTCGCTGTCTCAGGGAATCACTTCACCGAAACATCTACTGCATTCTAAAGACGCTGGGGGCCAGGGAGGTAAGAAGGAGGGGCCCTCATGCTAGAGTCTGTGCTGGATTTCAGAATTCTAATTGCAGCCGCTGTCCTTGGTCTGGATTGTCCGTACAATTACCTCCCCCACCTTTGTTACTCGGCTTGTAACCTTTAACTTTTATTTTAGGGACTAAATTCTTATTATTTCTTGCTATGCCTTTGACTGGAAACCAGCACCAGCCTCTCATCCATTTGGGACCAGACAGACTGTAAAAGATAAACAACAGATTAAGAAGAGAAAGGCAAAGGCAGACACAGCTAGCCCTGGAGTGAACTGACGCTGGAGGACCGGGCTGCTGTGTGCATTCTAGAGACGCAACACCACACGTCCCACTCCCTGCCACAGCCCCGCGGGGTCTTCGTTTCCTCTGCAGGGGCCGGCGCAATGGCCTCCTGGCTAATGTCCCTGCTTCCCGCTGCTTCATCCCCTCCACTCTCTATCCTGCCAACAAGGCGTCCAGTCCAATGCAGCATCCCCACCACGGCCCTGCCCTGCTGAAAGCCAGCCAGGGTCTCCCCGCTGCCCTGGGGTATCGGACAGGCTCATGGAGCCGAAATGCAAGGCACTCCTCGGCTGGGCCCCAGGCTGCCTTCCCAAGTTCACCTTGCAGGCGTGGACACTGAGCTCCGCCTGAACACTTCATGGTCTTTTCTTACCCCCGACTCCTGCCCAGGCTTGTGCTCTTCCCGGACTGTGTGTCTCCATCGTGAACACCTTGCTGTGCCTCTGGCAATACCCGCGGGTACCCCAGACAGTGAGGGCCCCCCGCTGCCCCTCCTCAGAGCTGTCTGGATGGACCTCTAACAGGACCTTTATTACACTACGTTCTAAGGACCTCGGTCTGCCTTTCTCCCCAGCCAGACGGAAACACCCTGAGGGCAGGAACCATCACCCTCACAGTGCTAAGAACAGCAGCCGATGTTTAGTGGTTGGCCGGTGAGGGAATCGGCTTAGCCGGTGCAACGTTCTACGACCAACCAGGAACGAGAAAAAGATGGTGTGAGTTTAGTACTTAAGGCTTTCCACCCAGTCTCCCCGACGCAGCCTCCGTGTCTGCAGATGATGGGAACTGTTTTCCAGAATAAAGATATCGCAGGACGCGCTGAACTAAGGTTAGGTTATTTTCACTGCAGCTTCACCTGCTAAAAAGCACAGTGCCGCGTGTGTGTGTCTGTGCTCAGACCTTCCTCCACCTCCACATGTGGAAGCCTTACTTTTCCTTCAGTGCCTGTTCAAATGTCCCCTTTTCCACGAAGCTATCCCACCCTCCTCTCGACTCCTACTCTTTGGGCTCTGAGCATCTCCGATCTTGCATTTCAGGGACTTGGGTCTAAGTCCTCGTCCCACCACCCAACTGCACGTGCGCTGAGGCCGGTGACGGTACCGGGTCCCCCTCTCCACCTCCTCCCACACGTCACTCAGCACAGGTCCTATTCAGAGTTACTCATTTCTTGAATGGTCGTCATCGGTGAGCCAAAATATTCAATCCCCTGGATGCTCCCACTGCTGGTCCTCATCTCGCACTGTACCACGTGGCCAATCCACAAACTCCTAAGCATGTAATTCGAGCTGCATTCCGACAGGGAACAGCTCTGGAGGAGAGCCTGAAATGCTAGGCCTCGGCCCATCCACAGCTCTCTCTGGAAGGCACTGCTGCTCAGGGCTGAATCGTCTGAAGCTCCCCTAATGAGCGGTACAGACAGCTGCTCTAACCCAGAGCTCCTCCTGGCTGCTCCTCGGGCACAAGGGGCCACAGGAGGGCCAGGGTCCCCCCGAGGCCCTGAGGGAGGGAAAGACATCTGAGCACCTCATTAGCAAGTCCCAGGAGAGGCTGTCAGTCTTCTTGATGAGTTGCCAAGAGAGAAGTAAACCCACCAGCCGTGAGAAAAGAAAGGAGAGTGTCCTTCTGCTTCTCCTCTGGACCAACAAGCAAGGCTACCCCAGCCTAACTCCTGCAAGCAAAGACACTTCACAGCTGTTGGATGGAGACCACCAGCTAACGTGGCATTTTTCAACCAAAGAAAACAGGACGTGGAAAGAGCATTGGGTCGACAGGCAGAAAGACTGGGGTTTGAACCTTGGTTTGGCTACTTACTACCTGTGTGACAGAGGATGGTTTATACCACTTCCCTGGGCCTCAGTTTTCTCATCTGGAAAATAGGAACTGGAAATTCCTAAGGTGCCTAACTAATCGTGAGTTACAAGTCAAATAATAGCTACAGTCAGAGTCACAGAGTAGGCACCTCTGCTAGCGAGATTACGGAATCAAAAAAGCCCTGGTCCTGGGTCCAAATCAAGGCTGCTTAGGCTGTTGCCTGCAGCCCCAGCTCCATCTCATGCAGAAGGCAGAGGCAGTGCTGACACCACACGCCACCACCGAAGCTCACGAGTTCACGCCTGGTCCTGGTTTATGGACGTGAGGTCCTGAACATTGAGTCAAACACACGCAGAGCAGTCGTATGAGAGAGAGACAGAGAGATACTCCCTCAGTGAAAGGGACCCGATTCCCCACCTGCATCCACTGCTGTGTGACCTTGATCGTGTCGCTTGATAACAGCTAGTGCCTAGTGAACATTTCACTGTGTGCTGCATTAATTCATTTCGTCTTAATGACATTGTGAGGCCAGTACTACTATCATCGCCTTTTACAGGTAAAGAAACTGCGGCACAGAGAGCTAAGTCACAGTGAGTGGTGGAGGGCAGACTGAAAGCCAGGCAGCCTGGCAGGAGCCTGCACGCTTAGCCACCGTGCTCTCACAGGCTCTCCCTGGGCTGCCGTGTCCTCATCTGTAAACATAAAAAGCCACCAGAAATGCATCAGCAACAATATGCATCAAGAGTTGGAGAGGGCGCTGGAAAGGGATGAGAAAAAGCCAGCGCAGCAGTACGTTAACGTAAAATCTAGGAGGTGGGCGTATGGACATTCACTGTTAAACTCTTTCTACTTTCCTGTAAGTTTGAAAGTTTTCATGATGAAATGGGGAAAAGGGGCCTCGGGGATCTGTGTCGAGGTATAACACTGAGTGATTAAAGGAGACTCATCATCATGCAAAAAGCAAACTTACAATTTTGGGGATTTAAATGAGACACCCAGCACAAACCAGTGTGTGGTGTTTTGCATCAAATGGATATTTAATAAGCGTATACAAAGCACCCCAAACTGTGTTTCAGAGTATACTTAATAAATGATAGTTCTTTCCCCCGGTGAAGCACAAAATCACCAACTCATCGACATGCATTTATTAAGCTCCTAGTGCATAACCAAAATACTGAGGTCCTGTGGGATATTCAGAAGTAAAGACTGGGTTCCCCAACCAAGAGTCCTGACTGAGGACATAAAACACCCTATTTGAAAAGGATGAGTGTTGGACTGAAAACATTTTTTGTGCGTATGAGAGTCAATTCAGGAAAAAAAAAGAATGCTTTGGGGATACACTTTAAACCAAAGGATAACGAAACCTCTTTTACATACGGGGGTGGGGGAGCGAGGACTGTACATAGGTAACAATGTATATACACTTTTACTTTACAAGATAGAAAATGGTTAATAAGGATATTGTTGTAGCTTCGAAAATGCTATTATCTGTGTATACAAATCTCAAAGGAAGTAACTGCATAGAAGAAACTTTATAATCATCCATCAGACCCGGAGCTGCTGCTCTGATTTAGGGATCTCTAAGGGCTCTCGGAATTCTATTACATACTCAAAACATTTCTTGAAGGGAGGCACTGTCAGTGGAAAAAGGACGTGGATTTAAATAACATTGAATCACACCACGAGAGAGTCATCCCTTTTCAATCTGCCTGAATCCTTCTGATTATGCCAAGTAGAAAGTCTCCGCGTGGTGCCAGGATGCCTTTAACACCTCTCCCTGTTTAACAAAGGGACCAACCTCCCGCTCACAGCCTTGGCAACTAACAACCTCAAGCTAGACTTTACCCGTGCTATTTTAACTTCTCTTTGCATCCAACTTTTACAATTGCCTTCTTCTATTTATGACACCTAATACTGCTTTTCCATTTCCCAACAGTGGCATAAAATTTCCTTTTTAAATATTTTTTTAAGTAAAAAACATGGACTGATTTAAAGAAAAGCAGTGAGTGACAGCGCAGGTGGTTGAGAAGTACAGATGGGCTCCGATCCTACCGTTTTACAGAGGAGCAACCAGGGCCCAGCCTCCTCCAGGAACCCACAGCAACTCAGTGACAGGGTGGGCTCTGAACCCGCACGTCCTGCAGTACTGTCCTGCGCTCTTTCAGGACTGTCAGTATTTATTTTGGCTTCTGCCTCTCATCTTCACACTGAAGCAAGGTCTGGGGCAGGACAGGCAGCGGAAGGAGGAAGGAACTGTCTCCCACCCTCTCGTCCTGTCCTGTCCAACCCCAAGCACCCCTGGGCACGTGTCTCAGGTCAGCGGCACCCCTCCACTCGGTTCTCAAAGCCCCTATTCAGGCGAAGAAGCAGTGGCTCCTCACCCCGTGGCAGTTCCCCCTGCCTCTCAATTTCGTGTGTCTGAAGCCGCCCTTTGCCCAGACGTGTTCCCACCCAGAGCGGGGATGTCTCTCTCCCTCTGCTTCCATCTGTTTCATGCAGGGAAGCGGAAGAAAGCTTTGCTCACTGATTGATGTCCAAGAGGATGTGGTTCCTGCACGGGAGTTTCATCCCAGTCAGTCTGGCCTTCAGGGAAATAAATTCAGAGTGGGGCAACAGTGCTTTTGAAATTCAGAGTCTGACGGTTGAGTCACAATACTCAGCCAAGGCCCTAGGCTGTTGCACCAAATGTGAGATAATACAGGGAAAGCACCTAGCACGGTGCCTGGCACAGTAAGCAGTCAGGATACAGTAAGTATTAGCATTTTCTTGGGTATTTTATTCCCTTAATGTCATTATAGTTTGGATGAAGGGAGCTTTTTTGTTTTTTGGACTAAGTACAGATCAAGGCAACAAGGCCTTTGCATATGGCCAAGTAGCCTGTGCACTGTACAACCCCAGGGGCACCATATTAGACTAAAAGGTGAGTGGGACCCTGGGGTTGTGCAGTGGGCAGCCTGAACAACCAGACCTGGCATCCTTCAGCATAATGCACTACAAATTCCTGAACCAAGAGTCAGGAAATCTGAGTCCTGACACTGATTTCTCCACTAAATTGCTTAGAGATTTTAGGCAAGTCTCTTTCCCTCTCTGTGCCTCAGTTTCCTCCTCTGTAACAGGACCAAATGTTGGCTGAAGTTCCCTTCCAGCTATGAAATTCTGTGATTCAACAGAAGCAGGTTTCAATTTCCGAAGGACAGTCATACAAAAGAGGAAATGAGCTCAGCTGCCTGGCTTGAGGGGAAAGAGCCAGCATGAGCAGGGTAGGGATATCAGAGAGAATAGCTTCTGCCTCAGTGGGATAGGGACATTAGGCAGAGATAGCTTTTGCCTCAGGCAGAAAGAAAAACTTAATCAGAGTACCTAGCAACAGATGAGGCACCTCTGGGAGGTGGTGAGTTCCCTGTGGCTTGAGGAATTCAAGCACAGACCCAGTTAAGAGAGGGACCTATTAGACACGGGAGGTTTGACCGTACGCTCTTTGAGGTCCTTCCCAGCATGGAGATTTCATGGTTTCAAAGCCTGGTTCTATTTTCATTAGTGCTGGAGGCGTTCAGCTAGGGTTGGGTCTTGTCAAACCCCGCTGATAACTATTAACGCAACGAACTTGTCTGCTCTCCGTCTCCCACCCTCTTAAAGTTCACACACATCCACATTCTCCAAATTAAACTGGATCCCTCCGGCGGCACTGATGTCTACCTTTGCTCTGGCAAACAAACCTAGGAAGAACCAATTCATAGCCTTACCCAGACTTGGGGCAGGGAGAAGATGGAGCCAGGGTGGGGAACCACATGAAAAATTCAGGAGAATAAACCACACAATCATTTCTAGTGTCTACACTCCAGAGAGAGCTAATGCTAATTGCAAATCATTCTTATCTATTCATTACTGCAGGTCCCCTGGGAATTCTGAGCAACAACAGCTGTACCGGACTGGGGTGAGTTACTGCACACGAGGGGAAAGAATCAGGGTTTCCTTTAAAATCACCAGCATTCTGACTTTTCATTAATTCAGATCAGGTGCCCCCAAGCGTGTAAATGGTTGAGGCTGAATCGCAGTGCCTTTAAGTTGCATCCATGGTGCATAAAAAACAGCAAGATTTGGCAATTATCCACCTGGGATGATCAATAGGACATTCAGTCAGTCTCGGGAAGGTGGGGTCAGAAAACCGCCACCGTTGTCAGTAATTGCAGTGTTTCACGCTCACTTCCAAGGTGACTGAGTCCAAAAAAAAAAAAAAAAAAAATCAGATTGGACGTACCTCTTAAAGACCTGTATTCAGAAATTTAGCTCAGGGCACCCTTAGCTCTTTAAACAATTTAAATAAATTGTCTTTTCTAGTTCCTTTGAACAGAGTACATATTGACACAATAAAAAGGTCTCAATCTCAATTTAGGGTATTTTCCTGATGGTGAAAGATATTTAGTTTGACAAGATTCCAGAACCTTCTCTTTTGGTGACTTTCCCAGAAGGGACTAGTAAAGCCATCTACCTAGGAGATGAGAAATGTACCCCCAAATAACAGAAATACATACACTCACATGGGCACTATATTTGGCATCTGAGCCAATACTTTCAAACAGCTTAGGTACTCTCACCTTTTCAAACACTCTGCCTAGAGGTAGCACAAATCCATTTCCCAGATGAAGTAACTGAAGCCACTCACCCCAAGTCACAAAGCTAGAGAGAAACAGAGCCTGAGGCTAAAAAGCAAGTCTGTTCTGTCCCCTACGCCTAAGCCTGCCTCTCGGATAGTTACACCTGGCGAACAGCAAAGGAAATGTCATTTCACGGTACCTTTCTGCCTCCTGGTCTGCACTCTGCTGTTTGCTCTCAAAGGCGCTGAAGCTGCTCATGTCCACGTAGCCGTCATTCTCGTTTGCTGTGGAGAGGGCTCTGCTCTGATCTTCAAACAGCTTCGTAAACGTCCCAGCCCTTGGGGGCCTCCGGGGTGGAATCTGGATATTTTCATAGTCCGAGTTCATGGCCGGGATGTTCTCGTAGTCCGAAGTGTCAGCGTTGGGGAACGAGATGGAGCGCGGCTTGGTCAGGGGCAGGGGCAGAAAGGGAGGCCGGGAGCGGTCCTCGAAGGACTCCACCCTGGACACCGTCCTGCTGAAGGGGACGCCCTTCCTCTTGCCGTCCCTGTAGAAGATGAGGGAGGAGGGCGAGTCGCAAGCCCGGAGCTTGCCGGTCCTCGCTTTGAGCTGCGGGGAGTTGCTGAGGCTCCTCCGGTCCATCTCCAGGAGCCGGGCCGGCCCATGGTAGCTGGACTCCGAGGAGGACCTGGACGAAGACACGTTGACGTCCACGTGCACCTTGCTCTCCGTCTTCTTCTTAAACGTCAGTGCCAGGAACCGCTTAAAGGACGGCTTCTTCTTCTTGGTGTGCTTGTCCGGGGGCTCACTCTCCACCAGCAGCGAGGGGGAGCTCTTCGTGATGGGCTTCTTGGTGATGCAGGCCAGGTCAAAAGGGGGCGGGATGTCAACCACGGAAGACGGGGTGGAGGTGCCGCTGGATGGGAGGTGGCCCCTCTGAGAGAAGCTGCCAGAGGAGCCAATCATGCAGGGCAGAGAGAGGTTGTCGTCCTTCCTCTTGATCCCGTGGCCGTCTAGGCCACACGCCTCGGGCTCCCGGCACAGGGACACGGGGATCTCTCGGCCTTCCACAGAGAACGATCGTGGGTACAGAGTGAAGGCTCTGGGCTTTGCTGGCAAGGCCCTGCCGACGTCCAGCGGCTTCCCCTCCAGTGACAGGACCGCCTTCCTCGCCTCCTTGGTGGCACCCCCAATGCCAATGGCTGATGAGCCAGCTTCCGGTCCCGTTTCTTCCGGGACAGTTTCTGGGACACAGCCAGCCATCTTCCCGGAGTGGGGCCGGGCCCTCGTGATGACATTCTTCCTGTCGATGGGGACCAGGCCACCCTCCACATCAGAGCTCACCTCTTCCTTCAATCCACAGCCACTCGTGGTGTCTGAGGCAGCCTGTGCCTCGGGCTTCTCCCCCTCCCCAGGGTCCGCCCCGCACGCCAGGCCAACTCCCATCTCATAGGGGTTGGCGAGCGCGTCATCCGCGGCATCCTCCTCCTCTGGCATGACCACCACGTCAGGGACAGAGGGTCCCTCCCCGGCGCCGCCCTGCAGGGAGCCACGCCGGCCACATCCAGGCCCAGCCACGGGGTCCTGCTGCGCACGTTCCCCCGACCGCGGCTCCTGCTCTGCCTCTAAGCTTTGCGCTGACTCGGAATAAGGAGAGCAGCTGTCGCTACAGAAGGAGGTGCTCTCGCTTGGGAAGAACTCGTAGGGCCGTCCTGAGAGTGGAGCCACAAAGTCGTCCACACAGTCCCTCTCGAAAGGAATGATCTGGCAGCTCTCCTCAGCTCCTTCATCCTGCACAGGGTCCTCACCTTCTTGAGGGTCCCCTCCCGCCTCCTGGGTGACCACTGGTGTTTCTTCTGGGTCAGTTTTCTCTTTCGGGTCAGCTGGCTCATCCTGACCATCCTGGCCGCCACCTCCTGGGGCATCTTCACACGCCTCCTGGGAGATGTCAGGGCTGTCTGTGGCCGCCTCCGCCTCTGGGACACCGGGGGCCAACCCCTCGTTCTCTGGGGGCTCCTCGCCGCCATCGGCAGCGTCCCACTCAGCGGGCCCATCAGAGCCCACACGCTCGTCTGGTGCCTCCAGTTCTGTGTTGGTGCCGCCTTCCTCACCGTCCTCCTCTGACTCCCCGGGTGTCACAGGCGGCCCGGGCTCCTCACCACGAGCTGCTGGGTCCTCTGCATCGAGGTGAGTTAGAATGATATCGCTTGGAAGGACCGCCTCTCCATCCCCAGGACCCCCGTCCTCCAGGATGTACACGCTGTGTTCTTCCACCTGCTTCTCCTCCTCCTCACTTGTGAACTTCTGCTCCTCTGCCCCTGGGGCACAAGCACAGTCCTCCACCTCCATGTTCTCAGGAGTGGGGGTGACGCCTCCATCGTCCTCTCCACCCAGCACCGCTTCAGCCGGGGCTGCCCAGTCCTCTGCAGCTGCTGCCCCTTCCTGCTCACACCCCTCGCCTCTCTCCTGGCACTCCTCCCCGCCGCCGGCCTCCGGAGGCACCGTGACTGCATTCTCCACGGAGTCCCCATCTCTGGGTCCGTCCTCTGCTGGGGGAGCCCCGGGGGCCACGATGTAATCCTCGTCTGTCTCGGGCTCAGAGCATTCCGGGGTGGACCGGTGCTCGTCGTAGAGCCCCCTGTCTACGCAGGGCAGCTTCCCATTGCCGCATTTGTTCAAGCTGTTGATCATGTAGATGCTGGCCCTCCACTCACTGGGGGTAGCCAGCCTGGGCTTCGGGGCGATGGGGGGTTTCGGCCCCCTGGACATGGAGTTGGGACTGTGAAGACTCTCAGGCCGGGGTGACGAGGGGAATTTGGGTGCCGTCACTGGCGTGAGGGGACTGGCAGCCTTCGGCTTGGGAGCAACTGGTGGTTTGGGTGAATCTAAAAGATGAAAATAAGAAAAGGAGAGAGAAAAGGTACAGTTATCATTATTTCCTTCCAGTCGAGAGTCTCCTACTTACCATTCACAAGAGAACACTGAAGATGGTTTCCCAACCCACATGAACCCAATCTACCACGTTCTGTCAGGTTTACACTCTCCACCAACATCTTTAAAATCCCTGGACCTTCCAATAAAGATTCATTCTGTAAACAGGGTGAAGAGATCTTTCTTCTATGCACAGTCCAGCTAACAGAACCCAACTGAATGACACCCTGTGCTCCTCAAATAAAGGTGTCCACGTCGTTGCACTCATCCACTCAACAACGATGTAGTAAATGCTTTCGATGTGCACGGGCCCATTAGACAATGCTGGTCCTAACAGTCAGATCCCTGCTGCCCTCATGGAGCCCACAGTCATTCCACCATTCATTCATTCTTCTGTCTATATACGCAGCACTGTAGACGGTAGAGGCTTCTAGGGCCAAGAAGAGAAGAACGCCTCTGCTGAGGACTCACAATTGAATTAGGGAGACAAGACTAACAGAACAATTGGGGGACTGAGCCACAGACCCTTGGAATATGATGACTGAATATCTCCCTCCCTCCAGAATGGGACACCACAGGCTTGCGATGGTGGCATATGATTCTTCTGAGGGTCACCTCTGAATTCTACATGCTTCAAGACTGGTTTCCAGCTAACTGCCCTGCCTCCAAATTTCACAGGAGAAATTATATAGTATTTTCCAACATGGATATTTGCAAAAGGCCTTATCCCCTGTGGATGTTCAGGATCTATCAGCCACGGCAGAATAAAAGATGTAGCACAACATACACGTGTGACAGGAAATAGGGAAGCAAGAGTTGCCACGGCTAGGGAAGACCTCTCGGAGAAGGTGAAATTTCAGCTCACTTTTGCAGGATTGGAGGGACCTGGACGAGCGGAAGGGTCAAGGGAGGAGTCGCCCACTTCCAAGTTCAGCACCTGTCCTGCCACAGCCAGCCCATGCCTTCACACCTCCTGCCGTGCCTCCAGCCCCTGTCCACACTGCAGGCAGGGTGAGGAATGCAGATTTTCATGAAATGCAACTCCATCCGGCCAACTTCGCTTCAAAAGCACTGCCTGGCTGCTCACTGCCCGGGTTTAGGATGTACAGGTCCCCCTTTCAGTCCAGTCTCAACTCCCAGTTCCATCCCCACTAAGCCTTGGGTGTGATACAAAGCAGCCTCAGCATGCCAGCCCGGCTTGTGACAGAAGGAACACTGAGCAGAGGGCCCGGAGGTCTGTCAGCAAACTCTCCTCCTCCCCACACGTTTGACTCCCAGCTCAATCCTTGCAGCATCTAACCCTGGTCATCTCTAATGCAGGGCCGTCTGACAAATATAATGTGAGCCCCCTTTATCATCACACACGTAACTTTTAGTTTTCTCCTAGCCACATTAAAGAGTCAAAAAGAAACAGGTGAAATTAATTTTAACAGTACATTTTGCAACTCAGTATATCCCAAATATTATCATTTTGGACATTATCATGTAATCAATGAATCATGTTTGGATCAACATGTAATCAATACACAAAAGTTATTAACAAGATATCTGACACTCTTGTTTGTGCTAAGTCCTCGAAATCTAAGGTATATTTCACACTTGCAGCACATCACGATTCAGACCAGCCACACTGCAAGTGCTCAGTAGCCACGCGAGGGTGGTGGCTATGGTGCCAGCTAGCACAGTTCTGATTTTAACCCATCTCCATGGGACTGTCCCACTGGCCCCTCAATTTCAGTATATCTGAGGCCAAAGTCAATATCATCTCCCCCAAACTGGCACAGCTATGCAAAATTCAGCTGAGGAGCACCAAAGGAAATAAAAAAGGCCCAGGACAGCAATAATATAGGGTTATAAAGCCCATGCACTCTGTTCCTGGAAAGGCCTGATTCCAGAGCCTCCGTACATTGCTCATAAATCTAATGAACTTAGTTGTATGGTTTCCCAGGACACAGCTAATTAGCGGGGGGTGGAGGTGCAGTGAGAGCAGCAACACTGCCAGTTGTAAGATGTGGTCGCGAACAGCAAGAAATGGAGAGAAGAGGCACAGCTGTCAAGACTTTAAAGGCTAAAGCAACCACTGCATCAACGCCCTAACCCACATCTACATTCATCCGCACCAACACCCAGGCCAGCCACTGGCATCCGGATAATAACCCGGAGTCTTCAAGATAAAAGAAGTGACTTTCCAACTTCTTGTTTCCATACGCAATCAAATATATCCTAATTTAGAAAAATTTCTGTCCAATTTAGTTTAAAAAAAACTCGAATATTTGGAGCTTAAAGAGCTACCTGTCAATGTGGAGTAACAGGGTAATAATAAGCCTTTGGAGCCTGGTGATCTGGGTTCAAATTCCGCCGTTGCCACTTATAAGCTATGAAACTGACTCTCAGATTCCTCATCTGTAAAATGGGTTCAACAGTAACACCTACTATGAAGAGGTTGTTATGAAGATTAAAAGATATATATTAGCAGGACTTTGCATGGACAGGTGTTCTCAATAAGCAGTAGCTATTATTGTTCTAATAAAATCAGTCTTTCCCTACCCCACATCTTCCCCTGGTATAAGTCTTGCTCTACACAGATAAATGATGTAATACGAGCTTCACACTCTCAACATCAGGTGTCAGGCATTGGCATGAAATTATTCTTTGGGGGTGGGGACTCTCACTTCTCATCCTTAACAGGTGGTATTTCACATGGACACCACGAGACCTGACAGAGGTCATGAAAAATGACCATCACCTAGGCTGCATCGCTCCCACCCGCCACCCCATCCTTCATCCAATCAAGCTGTTGATCTGTGGGCGCCGTCTCCTCGAAAAAGGTTACAGTGGGTGTCTGAGGCGTGATCCTGAAAGCAAATGCCTTCCCAACAGGAGCCCCTAAGGAGTGACAGGTACACAGTGTCCACGCCCTGCTCCCAGCTCTAGAGCTCAGGGCGTTTCATCCACATCCCCTCTGAGATCAAAGGATGCCAGAGTCAGAAAGGCCTTGTCTGAACCCTCATTGAAAGATGAGGAAACTGAGGCACAGAAAGGGTGGGTGACTGGCCTGGAATACTCAGCGAGTCCAGCGCAGGGCCCCAGTAGAATGGGGTTTTTTTTGTTTTTTTTTTAATAGGATTTTTAAAATATATATTTATTTATTTGGTTGCGCCGGGTCTTAGTTGCAGCATGCAAGATCTTCTTTGTGGCATGCGGGATCTTTAGTTGCAGCATGTGGGATCTAGTTCCCGACCAGGGATCAAACCCAGGCCCCCTGCACTGGGAGCGTGGAGTCCTAACCACTGGACCACCAGGGAAGTCCCAGAATGGGGGTTTCTTGCTTCCTGGTCCAGTCCCTTGAACCTCTGCCTTCACCTTTCTGCCACTGAGCATTTCTTCTACAGTGCAGACTCAGGGCTCCCAGCAGAGAAAGGCAAAACTCAGGAAAACTGAGGCCAGGGAGACCAGGCCTCAGAGAGACCAGGGACCGCTAACCAGGTGAGAAACTCACCTAAGGCTGAGTTAGAAGGACTAACTGTGATCATAAAGTGAGTGATTGGCTTTCCTTTGATCCTATCCAGTTTTCTTTAATCCAATTCCATTAAATAGATATTTATCGAGCACCTACTATTTGCCAGACACTCATCTAGGCTCTTCAGATACATCAATAAACAAAACAAAGACAGTGTAGATGCTGCTTAGCCTTGAGCAGAAGGCCATGCACTCTCCAGCTAGTGTGATGAAGGAACCAGAAGTGGTGAGGATGGAAGGAGGGAGAGCAGGGAGGAGGCGTCTGCGATAATCCAGGCCAGAGAAGATGGAGGCCTGGACCAGGTTGTAGCAGTGGAAGTGGTAAAAAAAAAAAAAAAAAAGAAAGAAAGAAAGAAAGAAAGAAAAGGTCAGATTCCAAATATGAAGGTAGAGCTGGTGGGATTTACAGACAGTTTGGATTTGGGGTGTAAGAGAAAGAATAATCAAGGACAACACGAAGGTTTTGAGTCACAGCAACTGGAAAAGTGAATTTGTTACCAACTGAACTGGGGAAGGCTGCAGGTTCCAGGGGAGGAAACCAGAATTTCGATTGGCACGTGTAACATCTGAGTTGCCTATCACAGCCCCGGGAAGAACTGTCAGTGGGCTCTCGGATGGACCAGCCTGGGTTCCCGGGAGAGGCCTGGAGGCAGCCATCACAGAGATGGGATTAAGGCATGAGCTGGGTGAGCCCACCAAGTGACTGAGCGGGGGCAGAGACAACAGCAGGGCCCAGGAGGGAGCCCCGGTGGCCCAAAGGTTATGAGAAGGAGCCAGCAAGAGAGACAGAAGAGGGAGGAGAGAAAATGAAGAGTGTGAGAGCTTCCAGGTCTGCTCCCTCCCTGCTTCCCTCACAAAGAGGAACCACACAGAGCCCCTGCCCTCAGTACAAGGGTCTCAGACCAGTTCTGCCCAGAGAAGACCCAGGGGACAGATAGCACCAGGGTGCATGCTGAAAGACAGGGAGGATTTTAATAATCAAAAAAGAGGTTGGATATGATCCAGCAATCCCACTTCCTCAGCATATATCCAGAGAAAACCTAATTCGAAAAGATACACGCACCCCAACGTTCACTGCAGCACTATTTACAACAGCCAAGACATGGAAGCAACCAAAATGTCCATCGACAGGGGAGTGGATAAAGAAGATGTGGTACATGTATACAATGGACTATTACTCAGCCATGAAAAAGAATGAAATAATGCCATTTGCAGCAACATGGATGGACCTAGACATGATCATACCAAGTGAAGTAAGTAGGACAGGGAAAGACAAACATTGTATGATATCGCTTATATGTGGAATCTAAAAAACATGATACAAATGAACTTATTTACAAAACAGAAACAGACTCACAGACTTAGAAAACAAACTTAAGGTTACTAAAGGGGAAAGGTGGGGGAAAGAAAAATCAGGAGTTTGGGATTAGCATATACACACTACTATATATAAAATATATAATCAACAAGGACCTACTGTATAGCACAGGGAACTCTACTCATTATTCTGCAATAACCTATATGGGAAAAGAATCTGAAAAAGAATAGATACATATATATATGTATAACTGAACTGCCTTGCTGTACACCTGAAACTAACACAACACTGTAAATCAACTATACTCCAATATAAAATAAAAATTAAATTAAAAACATTTTAAAACAAGAGGTTGGGTGTTCCAGGCAGAAGGAACAGAATGTGCAGAGGCCCAGAGGCAGTTAGATGCAAGCCCTTTGGGAGTAAAGAGTCCAGTTTGGCTGAGCTTTAGAGAATGGCAGGGATGGGGCAATTACAGAAAAATCAGAGCAGGGGTTTCCTCCTCTGGGCTGAGCTTAACTTTCTGACTGCCCAGAACCCAGCATGGATGGAACTGCTGGACCCTCTGCTGCCTCCTGAGTCCCTCCGGCTGCTGCATGAACCTTCTCTCTCTCTCTCTCTGTAACACAGAGCCTGGGGGGGGGGCACACCCTCCCCACCCTGAGGTACCAACTCCCAAAACCTCCTGGCAATTTGCTACACCTGAGGATGACTCGAATGCAGAATACCCTTTGAGCCAAGAGGCCAAGAGTTAACTGGGGGTGGGGAGTCACAGTGACAGGAGGAAGAGATTTTTAAGAGCTTCTGGTGATAGAAATCATCCCCAACCAGCCCCCTGGTACCAGTTTATATTTTCTCTATTTTAATTAAATATCTGCCACTCACACATCCATGTTGCTGTTCCCTTGCCAGCTCTGCGGAGTTTAAATCAGAAGAGGTACTGAGAGGGGCACTGGACTGGGAGTTGGAGCTCTGATCTCCACTCCTGGCTCTGCCTTCAACTGAAGGGGAGACCTTGGGCAAGTCCCCTCCCCTCTTTGAGCCTCAGTTTCCACATGTGCAGAGTGAGGGGACGGCACCAACCAGTCAGTAAGTGCCTTCTGTTTGCTCTGGCCGACGACAGCCTTTTAAACTCACTGCTTTTTTGATGACGTCCCCTGACATTCCCATCTTCAGCCCCTGTGTCTGTTTCAACTGCAGTTCACCATACTCCCCCTGGAACTCTCATAACCGTATGTTCCAAGAGTAATTATCTTCCAATTTCACCTTCCAATTGCATCTTAATTTAACTTGCATTGCTGGGCGCCTGCTGGAATGTCCCAGCGAAGCCTGATGATTTCTAATTAGGCTGCTGTTAGGCTAGTCCAGTGATCCACGACAGAGCGGGAAGAGCATGGGTCCCCGGCTCAGACAGACCTGGACTCCAACCCCAGCTCTGCCACACACTGGCTGTGTCACAATAACTAAGAGGATGGTGGTTACGAGATTCAGTCCCATGGAGTCTATGAACCACTATGCTGCATGATCGGGAACTTCAGAGCCTGGCAGAAATCATTATATGAGGTCTAGGGCTGCCGTCACACTGAAAAAGTAACCAGGTTTATGCTGGAGGCAATTGGCTGGATGGCAGATTTCCTGGGACCAAACCTGCCTTTATGTGTATTCCGGCTCACTCCATCCCCCAGATTCTCAGAGAAGGGAGGGCTTGCCCAAGCCTCATGCAGGGAAACGTGGGAATACTGGACTGGCTCTCACCATTGTTTTAAGCGAGTTTTATTAGAAGTGTAGGAAAGAGCTAGGCTGGCTCTGTCCAGGCTGTGCCAGATCAGGCAGCAGTCCACCTCCTTCCTACAAGGAGTGGCTGGCTGGGCGCTGAGACCCTGCCCCAGCCTTTTCCACTCCTCAAAAGGGGAATCCCTGCTCCCACTCCCACCCCCTACCCTACGACCCACACGCACTCACTGTCCAGGTGCGTACACGCCCAGCAAAACAGGGCCTGGACACAGGGAGGCGGCTACCACACTCCCAGGCCCCCAAGTCTCTCCTTTGTCAGATCAATCCAGCCAAACGTCTCCCATCTGCACCTCACTCCTAAGACAATGACTTTTTTCATCAAAAATATTTTAAAAAGAAAAAGCCCACAACACACACACACAAACACACACTTTTTACACATACTCAGGGCAGCAGGATATGGTTCTAAGACAGCCAAAATGGTGGCTTCCTGTTTCTTCAGGGATGTGTGTTTTGGAGTACGGATTCGGACAAGGGTGTTGGTCGGAGAGGGAGCTGCCTTCTGCTAAATTCTAAGAGAAAAATATGAAAAGAGCAGTAATCGCTCCTTGTCAGGCAAATGAAGTCAGCTGGGGCTGCTGCCTTGCAAACTCGCCTCTAGGAGGGAACTTTCTGCCCTCCCCGCGGAGGAGTCAGGAACCCGAGAACTGGGTTCCAGGCACCGCCCATCTCTGACTCTCAGTTAATAAACCTGTTAAATGGCACTCCTCTGGAGGAATCACTATCTACTGTCAAACGCATTCTGGATTTCACGGAATCCCTGGCCTAGCAAAGGCAGATTTGGAGGGCAGAGAAGCAAGGGCTTGGGAGGGAACGCCTGGAGTGCGGCTCAGCCTTGGCGTCCCCTAGGCGTTCGGACCCCTGGGGGAGGCACAAAGAAGGCCCCGGGCCATGGCACTGCAGGAGGCTGGGGTGCGCTGCGGGTGTGTGTGTGTGTGATAATTTAGGGCTTTTTAGTTCCTTCGGAGAGCGAGCTCCAAGTCTGGGCGTCTAGAAGAGAGAAGGGAGCAAGAATCCGCTAAGGGCGCGCCTCGGAGTAGCGAGGGACCAGGGATAGACCCCGCAGTGGTGAAGACCTCAGACGGTTCCCGTGGGCCAGGAGGGGCCTCTGAGGGGCCAGCGAGGGCCTGACGGGGACCCCGAGGAGCAGGAGTGAGGATTTAGGGGCGCGACCAAGTCGCCTTTGCGAAGGGCGCGTCATTCCCCGCTGCGAGGGGACCCTCAATACCGGGACCGCGGTGGGAGCGGGATACGGCCGTACGTGGCCAGGGTGCGGCCTCGCCGAGACCGAGGGTGCGTCCCCGAAGCTGGGCGTCTCGGACAGGGGCAGCGGCCCCCGATGTTCTCGTCCTCCTCGGCGAGGGCACTCGTGACCCGCCCATACCTCGGCCGAGAGCCAGAGCAGAGTGGGAAGGTCGGGGGTTTCTCGGCAGCTCGCTCCCGGCGCCCCGCGGGCTACAACTTGGAGCGCCTGGCGGGGGCCCCTCGCGCGCGTCCCTCGGCGCCTGAGGTCGCGCGGAGCCTCCTACCTGCTCTGTTCATCTTCCAGCGCGCGGAGCCAGGGGCCGCCCGTCGGTGCGTCCGTCCTTCCGAGCACGAGTCCGCGCGCCGCCTCACTCCATGGCCGCCCCGCGGGGCCCGCACCCCCTGGCGCCTGCCCCGCCCCCGGCGCGCGCCGGACTTCGTGCAGCGCGCAGGGCAAGTGGGGGCTTGGGGGGGTGCGAGCCTCCGGGGCTGGGCGGGGCTGGGCGGGGGGCAGGGAGGGGAAGGGGCGCGAACGCGGGGCGCGCGGCGTCGCGTTCACTCAGGACTCCGCGCGGCGCGCAGGGCCAGGGGGGCGCAGGGCGCGAGCCTCTGGGGGCGGGGCCGGGGCCGGGGGCAGCGGCCGGGACAGCGCGCGGTGTTGCGTCCGCTCCCGGCTCCCAGCTCCGCGCACGCTGCGCTCTGGCCGCCGCGCTACTGCCCGTGCCGCCGCTGCCGCCGCTGCCCCTCCGCCCCCTCCTAGACGTTTCCTCCCGCTCCCGGAGAGGAAGCCTTTTTTTTTTCTTTCTCCCCTTTCTGCTCTGTCAGGGATCGAGGGAGGCGAGGGGCGAGGCGTCCCCGCGCACATTTAAAGGGGCCATGGCCGTGGGGACTCGGGGAGCTGCGCGAGGTTCAAGGCATTAGGATGGGAGGGGCGGGGTGAAGCTGGCGAGTTGGGTTTCTGGGGACTTCCTGGTCCCTTTGCCCAGCGGACCGTCTATCACTTTATTTTCAACCTCGGGCGTTCATTCAGTCCTGGGCCCAGCACCGTGCTGAGCGCAGAACAAGACAGCCCCAAATTCTTGCCCTAGTGGAGCTTAAATGGGATGTCAGTGGAGACACAAGACAAATAAGCAATAAACCTCGTTTCAGAGGGTGATGGGTGCCTTGAGGGAGATAAACCAGGGTCGTGGGGCAGAGTAATTTTTAAAAATGCGAATTCTCAGGGCCCGCCCCAGACTTAACTGAATCAGAAATCCCGTGTTTAACAAATCCTTCAGGTCCTTCCGATGCAAGCTAGTTTGAGAACCTCTGGAGTAGAGAACAGGTGATCAAGGAAGGTCTCCCTGAGGAGGTGACATTGAAAGGGAGACCTGGTAGATGAGGAGCCTTTGTCCACTCAGCGCTCACCAGCCAGCACCTCGCTGGGACCAGGCCTGATGCTGGGTGACACGGATGACTCAAGCCTTCACCCTTGAGCACCCGTTGGATTGGCCACGCAAACATAGGCAGTTCTGCTTCCCCGGACCAGTGCTGGGATGGGGACAGGAGCTTGTGGGAACTCAAGAGGTGGCCCCTGAGTGGAGAGGGTTCCAGCAAAAAAAAAAAAAAAAAAAAAAAAAAGGCCTTTCAGGTGGAGGGAGTAGCTTGGGCAGAGACTTAGACGTGTGAAAAGGCATGGCCTGATGGAAGAGCCGTGAGTGGTTTGGCAAGGCAGGGAAATGGAGGGTGGCAACATCTGATAAGAGGCACAGAAGGTTGGGGTGAGGCGTGCTTTGAAAGCCATACCAAGGGCTTCCTTCCATCAGCCATTGAAAGATGAGGGCAAGGGTCATGTCTCTCATCTATAACTGGCAGCCAGTGCTTATAGAGCACCTACTGTGGGCCTGGCAAGGTGTTAAGCTCTGTACCTGCATATTTACTCGTTTAAGCCTCACCACAACCTTATGAAGCCGGTATCAAAATTCTTGCCATTTTACATTTGAGGAAACCGAGTAAACTAAGAGTTCACATGAGCTTTCCTGACTGTTCTTGCCCTGGCTGTCCCATGTCTGCCTCTCCAGGACCCAGCTCAAGGTGTGGCTTGGTCATTTAGTAGTTTGGTTGTGAGCCCACTATGTGCCAGGGTGTAGGCTCGCAGCAACCCCAGCACTCTGTGGGAGGGTGTGGGGCTGGGGCACCTCAATTCACTTAGGCAATTCAGCCAAAATATATCTACTATGTGGGAGTAGGTGGGGGGAGGGACATGGAACACATCCCCCTGCACCACCACCATCCATTCCTATCCCTCATTTGGGGACGAAAGGCTCAGAAATGGCCCCATGCCAGGGTGATGACTCCAGGGCAGGGGCTGTGTCTGCTCTGCTTAACCCTGCAGCCCTGGCATCTAATAAAGAACCCAGCACTTAGTAGGTCTTCAAAAAATATGTGTTGTCCACAAAAATAAAGGCCTGGGACAGAGGTTCAGACTATTGTTTGGGATCACTTTGGTTTTCTGGGACTGAAGGTGGCAGAGGCTAAAATTTTTGTGACTTTGACCAGCTGTGCTGGGAGCTTGTGAGGAGGCAGAATTCCAAACGGCCACGAGGCATTTCGCAGCCTTGGCTGTCCTCCCTGAACCTAGATGCCTTTGGTCCAGCGTTTGGTCCAGGCAGTCCCAGATAACCATATGTTTTCATTGCACAGATGAAACACTTACTTCTCTGAGCATCGTCTGTGGAGCCCAGCAACAGCAGCACTCAGAGGCTTCTTAAGAATGCAGAATCTCAGGCCCCACCCCAGCCCTACTGAACTAGAACCTGCATTTTAACAAGACCTCCAGGTGATCTGTTTATGCATCTGGAGAAACACTGCCTTGGATAACTCATCCCATTATTTTTTGGCCAGATGTGCTGCCAAAGTCCACAGAAGTAGAGAAGAGACTTCCCCAGGTTCTCACTGGGGTGAGAACTTAATCCTCTGACCTCTGTCTCCTTGTTAATACATTATTGGAAGGTGGGTAGGTTTCTGGATATCTGGGGGCCTGCACCCAGCAGAACTCCTGGTGCATATTAGGTGCTCACTAAAAATATAAAACTTGTATGAAGGTCTGATTTGAATTGTTTCATGAGCCAGTTGGTGCCTGACACAGAGGATGTTCAATGCACACATACTGAAGACAGGAATCAATACATTTCAGGTAGATAATGTGGAAAGGCTCTGGGGAGGTGAAACTCTTGTTTCCTGTCATTATGAAAAATCTTATGTTTTCGCACTCACCAAGCACTTCCATATAGCTAACCAAGTTTGTAGATTTTGTCTTGTTTATACCTTTTAATGCCCACAGTATAGAATCAGATTATGCGCGTTTCAGGCAAGGGCCTAGGGTGTACCTCAGTTTCTCCAAATTCAGAAATGAATTTGATCCTTTCAAAGGACTTATTCGTCTCTGAACCACTACAGAGTCCTTAAGCCTCCAGCCTTTTGTGGGGAAAACCTTTTGCCTCTGAAATAGGAAATCAATGGCAGAATTTGTGTTACTTAGACCCTTTATAAACTTTATGGATCCCTGTGTGGAAGCGGTGGAGAAGATGATGGAGGTGATGGCGGAGGTAGGAAAGGTCATGTTGGAGGCGAAGGACGAGGGGGAGGGCGAGGTGGTGACAGGATAGAAGTAGCTGTGAACATCACGGTTAAGGTGGAAGGCGTGATGTAGTCGGAGGTGGTGGAGGACGAGGTGGATGGAGGTTATGGATTTGATGGATGTGGTGGAGATGGTGGCCTTGGAGGAGGTGACGGAGGTGGAGGTACAGAGGGTGGGAGGTGTCCGTTTGAATATGGGTACAAATGAGTGAGTGGATCAATCACTTCAATATTTGATGCAAGAAGAAAATATGTTTTAAAAGTTAAGATCAATTCTGGGAATTAGCAATAAAACCCAAAGAACCTAGGACCCCCAAGGCAGGAGCAGGAGAGGGAGGCTCAGATAATTCAATCAACGGCCAGCTTACCCTTTGCTGTAGGGCCTGTGGAAAGAAGAGGGAGGGCAGCAAGAGACCTCAGTGCTTGGCTAAGACCTTGCCACGACTGTTGAATTTGGGATTTGAGGCTAAGCAAAGTCTACGTTAAAAGATTATAGCACCAAGGGCAGTTGGGAAAAAAAACCCAGGTCTGAACTTGTTTAGCTGAAACCACACGGTGGTGTGGAGTGATGGGCCGTGAAGCTGAAACGCTTATTCCTTTGTTTGCTTTTCCTAATACAAGAAAATGGATGGGAAAGACCAGAGGGCTTTCCAAACATCCGGAGCTATGTCCAACTGGTGGTTGGACTTGTTTAGTCCTTATGGAACTGAGCTATAACCACTCACTGAGCTCAGGGATGCGGTCAGTAACCAAGTGGGGGGTGATGACCATCATCTCTCTGGGTTTGAGCCTTTCACACACACACTCTTCCCAAGAACCCTATTAAGTGTTTCTTATCTCCCCATTTCACACTTGGGAAAACTGAGGCCCAGACTGGGGAAGTGACTTGCCCTTCCAGCCCAGCCAGGACTCACCCCCCCTTCACTCTGAGAACATGTTCTGAACTACCAGGCTACACTGCTTTCTCTGTGATGGGCACAAAGTCTGCCTAGATTTCATGCTTTCCAAATCACTCACCATCTTACTTGCTCCTCTCAGCAGACGTGAGCCACCCAGGGTAGGTGTTATGCCCACTTGACAGACAGAGAAACTGAGGTCCAGAGGGAAAAATAACTGGCCTGGGATCCTACGGTAAGTCAGGGGATTCCAGTGCTGGGATCCACACCCCCTGACATCCAGGCACAAGTCGGAATGATGTGGAGCTCTGCATACAACTTAAGTCACCTCAGATCAAAACCACTGAAATTCAGCTCCCTGTTCCCGCCTGCCTGAAGCTTCGGCAAAGTGCAGAGCCAGCACCGAAGCTGGATGTGATCTCCAGAAACAGAGAGCGCCCAGGCTCTGTGAGCTCCACGGCCAAACCTCCCAGACAGGCGGTAGAGCGCAGTGGTCAGGAGCCACACTGACCTGGGTGTGACCTGGGCGGGAGGGCAGGTCCCAGCCTCAGCTTCCCCATTGGTAGCTAGTATTTGCTGAGCGCTTATTTGGTGCATTCAGTAAGTCTTTTGCATATATTAGCTCATATACTCCTCCCAAAAAACAAACTCCTCCTGCCCCTGAAGTAGGCAGTGTTATTACCCCTGTTACAGACAAGGCTACCAAGGCACAGAGAGGCTGAGGCATTCGCCCAGGGATACATAGCTAGTGAACAGTGGGGATTCCACCCTGGCTCTGCGGCTTTCTTACCCACTTCAACACACTGCTGCCCTGTCAAGGATATGATAGTTGTGTCTGCTCATTAAATGAGATGAATCATCTAAAGCATTCAGGAGGGAAGAGGGGAAGGCAGAAGGTGCTCAAGGAATGATCATTATCATTTAAACGTCTAGTACAGAGTCGGTGTTCAATAAATGCTTACAAACAAAGTACACCGGGAACTGGGGCACGCACACCCCACCATCAGAGCAGGAGAGGGATGGGAGAGAGCATTTGCTGAGCAGCCTCTGCATACTGGGACGGGTGACAGGGGGCAACGGGGAGCCCCTCGGGAGCACGGGGAGGCAGCCTGGACCCTGCTTCCTGGCCCGGGTGGGGGAACCATCGGGGTTTTGTTTCCCACTGAGATGGGGGCGCTTCCATACAGCTGTATCCCTCTCTGTAGCAGAGTCCCCCTGGTTTCCCGGTTTCCACGAGGAGCAGCTCTATGCCTTTTGTCTCCGGGGATAAAATGCATGTTATGAAACGGAAATGACCCCGGCCCTGCAGCCTCTTTGTGCTTTTGGACTGCTCACCCCACAACGCCACGGCTGCGACATCACCAGCTTCAGGGCTTATCTCCCCCTGGAAAGTAATTGACTTGCCTTCCTGGCTCCAGGGGTGGGCAGATCTGAGCCAGACACCTGCCGGGGTGGACTCGGCTTAGCAAGGCCGCCCCTCCCTTCCTGTGCCCCAAAGACCGGGCCCTCACCCCCACCCCACTGCACACACCCGGCCAGGCACGAGCAGAGGGAGGGGCGGGGGTCCTGAAGGCCCCTGGTTTCACCAGTCACTGGCTCTGTGGCCTTGGGGGGTGGGGAACACTTCGCCTCTGTGCACCTCAATTTTGTCCTCTGTAAAATGGGAACAATGAGACCTTTCTCTCGGGGTCATGGTGAGGATGAAAGGATGTTATTTCCCCTCTCTCTTCCCTTTCCTGTCCTTGAAGAGCTCATGGCTTGCTCTGAGAAAAGGGCCTGGGTCAGCCAACAGTGACACAGTAGAGCTAGGGGTGAAGGCACAAGATTGAATGGGCTGAGGGGCTAGAGGAGGGGAGGTGACATTGGGCTGGGCTTTAAAGTGGCATTTACAGGTGGAGGGGTAGGGTTGCCATTCCAGGTGAGGGTACAGCCTGTGGGGATGGAAGAGGAGGGCAGGACTGGGGCGAGGTGAGAAGTGTGCTCTGGACACACTCTCCAATGGCCGGCCAAAGAGTTTGGACTTTACCCTGCTGGTGATGGGGAGCCTTAGAGTGTTTCTGGGGGAGGGAGTGACATGGCCAGACCTGTGTTGTAGCCGGAGTGGGAGGGGAGCCAGAGGGACAAGTCCGGAGGTAGGATGGCCCAAGGAGGCTGCGGCAGGGACCCCAAGAGAGACTAGGCCTAAATTTATGAATGTTCCTGACCCACGGTCGCAGGGCTCAAACGCATGCGAGAAAGGCTTCCAGGAGGAGGCAAGCTTTGCTCTGCACCCTGGAAAAAAATCACACAAGCAGAGGGGAGCAGGAAAGGGCCTGCCATACAGCGGGTGGGAGTGGGAACTGGGGGTCAGTAGCCCAGTTGGGCTGATGTGTCCAGTGTGCAGGGATGGGTGAGAGGGACGAGCAGGGGCCTCAAAAGCCTTTGTGCAGCAGGCCTTTGACTCCCCAAGGAAGGGCTGAGCTCTGGGGGAGGGGAGTCTGAGGCTGGGCAGGGCCACTCGGAGTTTTTATCACCACTGGGTGGGATCCAGGGTCTGTGGAGGAAGTGACCGCCCTCTTCCGGCCAGCCATTTTTTTTCCTTCTGCTGCCCGTTTGGCTTTTTCCTGAGGCCGCATTTCCACAACGGCCCCTCCTGGCTGGCTGGGCGTGGGCATGGCTCCACCACACACACCCAGCAGCAGGGGTGGCCCGGCGCTAGGCTTCCTGTCCCTCTTTGGGCAGGCTGATTGGAGGAAAACAGCCCTCGAGCCTTCTTCAAAACAGGAAACTGCTCTCCCTGCTTCCTGAAGGACAGGAACTGTCCCCATGGCAACCATGGGACAAAGAGGCCATGTTAACCCTTCTGAGGTCAGGCCTGGCTGAGGCCCCTTCTTACCAGCCCCTTGTGGGTGTGGCACTGTACAGGTGACATCCTCCAAGTCTCACCACCATTCTGAGGGCAGGGCAGGGCTGGGACTTCATACCCATCGGATGGATGTCAATGTGGAGTTCAACTCCGAGGGCAAAGGCATGGCACACGGTGGGGTCTGAGGTCAGCTGTCTCCGTTGAAATCTTGGCTGTGCTGGCTGTGTACCTGGGGCAGGTGACTGAACCTTCCAGCCTCAGTTTCTCTACCTGTGAAACAGGAAACGGTGCGGGGCTGTTGTGAGCGTCCACTGAGTTCCCCGCTCGTCCAGCGCATACTCGCTTGTGCTATGAGCTGTTCTAGGCCCTGATGGCAGCGACAATGACATGAACGACAACCTCCTGCCTCGTGGGCTGAGTGTGTAGACGGGGGTCAGGAGGTCAATAGGCCCACATGTCCGTGCAGAGCAGAGACTTGCAGGGAATGACCAGGGCTGCAGGTGGGGGAGGGGAGCACTCGGGCAGCGGGGCAGCAGGTGTGCTATCTGGGGATCAGCGAGGCACAGGAGCGGTGGGGGGAGCAGAGAGCCTTTGGGTCTATCCTCAGAGCAAGGCGGAGCCAAGGAGGGTGAGGCAGCCCGGGCATGTTGTGATTCGCATGCTTAAAGATCTGCCTCTGGCTGTGCGGACACACAGAGCGACAGGGACTCTGAATGGTGTATTTCCTGGGGGGACCTTGCCCAGGACCCTGGAGAGACCTGAGTCATGGGGAGACACCATCTGTGCTGGTGCTGGGGAGCAGGGCAGGGCGGGGACTTCATGACCTGCCCCACTGCTGCCACCGTTCAGGGGCCCAGCCTTTTCCTTGACGGCCCACCAGGACACACCCACCCTCCCTCCCTCGGACATCCAAGGGCTGCGAGGAGGATGCGGTGGACGCAGCTCCCGCACTGTGGCAGAGGCTGCTCTCCTCGCCGCGGCCTCTCGAGATCCCACACTCCCTGCCTCACCACGCCCCCTTCCCACCCCATCTCCCACCACCCTGGGCTCTGGCCACACTGGCCTTCCTCTCCATCCCAGACCCTGCCCGGCTCCCTCCAGCCCCTGGGACTTTTCCTGCTCTCTAAAATGCCTTCCCAATTGCTCACGTGGCTGGGCTGACCCCCTCATCCGCCAGGTCTCCAATGTCACCTCTTCTCAGAGACAACCCCACCCCTCCAGTCCCTCAGCATCCCCTTACGCAGTGTCTCTTCTTCGCCTGCACTTACCTATATCTGAGATCGTCTCAGGATTTATCTGTTTCCCTGTGTGGTGTCCGTCTCCCCACCTGGTACGACAGCTCAGGGAGGGCAGGGCGCCCGGAGCAGAGCCTGGCACACAGTTGAGAGCCACTGTAACATCTGCTGCGTACCGAAGGGACGACAGTGACAGAGGCCCCCCTTCCTGGGCCTTATCACCAAACCCCCGCTCACCTCCACAGTCTGAAGAGCTGTGTTCTCTCGGCCAGGAAGGCAGCTCTCAAGAGGAGTTGGATGGAGGTGAGAGGAGCAAGGGTTAAATGCCTGCCCTGTAAGGAACCAGTTTTGTTCACGAATGTTAACAATCACCAAGGACTGTGTAGGGGACTCGTGCACTGGGAGGGATGTATCATTATCCCCATTTTTCAGATGAGGTAACTGAGGCGCAGAGAAGCAAAGTCTTGAGCCCAAGACCACACAGCTGGGAGGGGGCAGAGTTGAGGGGAAACCCAGGGGCCTGTGCCTTTCTCCTTAAGCTTCCGCAGAGCTGAAAGGGGCCTCACGCACAGATGAGAAAAGGTGATTGACTTTCTGAAAAATCTCCAGGGCTTTGTCAAGGCTACTGCCATCAGCCACATCATTGGGTTAACATAGGTGAACACAAACTTCCTGGACTGAAGCACCCTCTGCGCTGGTTAAAGCGTGAACTCCAAAACCCCATTCCAGGCCCAGTGAGTTAAGCCTCCCTGAGGTTGAGGTGGAGAGTCTTCATTTTGGGAGACACGGGGTTGAGGCTGTGGAGGCCGCACTGTGAGTGGAGACTGGGCTGGGAGGAGCACAGGGATCCTTTCCAGCCAAAAAGCCTGAAGTTCCAACTGGGTCATCAGCTGAGACCCTGTCCATTGATAATCTCAGGGTACGGAGTGTCTGAGGGGGCACGAACATGTCCACGCCCTGCCCTGCCGAGCTGGCGCAGCCCTGGGAAGGCCTGCCAGGCAGTCGATTCCAACCTCCGACCTCTGACCTCCTACCTGCCCTTGACTTACCCCAGGGACAGGGAGCTCATGTCCTCACAGGGCTCTCCTCCCCTTGTGAGACATCTTTGCGGAATGGGGGTGGCAACGTTACCTTCCCCAATGCACCCGCAAGGCTGGCGATTTTAGAAGAGGCATTTGGATGAGCCACCAGGCCCGACTCCTGATTTATTTTCCGGAATGGAGCTCTGCCCCTCTGCCGGCTGGTGGCAGAGGGCGGGGGAGCGGCTCTGCAAGGACCATGTTAATTAGCTTAATAAGCGCATGTGCACCCATGCGGAGGGACCCAGAGGCAATGTGACCGCCTGTCATGGACACCATCAACTTCTGGGGTGAGCCTCCTCTACCTGAAATCCAGACACTTAGAGAAATGAATCCGCCACCATGAAAACACTCAGCACTCTGGGCACCAGTGCACTGCCCCACAACTGGGGGTCTCCATCCTTCTAGAAGAGGCTGCAGAAAGCACGCATGGTACCCCGCAGGAGCTGCCTCCTAGCTGCCTTCTGGCAGGGGGGCTGCAGGCTGGAGCCTGATCCTCTCCAGCTCAGGGGAGCCCCTAGGGAGGGGACAGTGTGTGAGGGAGGGGACCTTCAGCACATGGTCTGACAAATTCTGATGATCTCACAGTGTGAGCTGGGGACAGAGCCTGACAGCTCAGAGTTTGGGACGAGGGTGTGGACTACACACTGGGGTTTGAGCCCCAACCCCCGCCCCATCTCCCAGCCCTGAGCTCCTGGCAAGTCCTTGTCCCTCTGGGTGTCCCCCTCATTTATAAGATGGGGCATTTCTAGCACCTACCGCACATACCCACTAGGGGAGACGAAGTAAGATGATGACCCTGCAGTGCTTAGCCCGGTGTCTGTTATGTAACATGCGCTCAGTATGTTAGATATTATTCCTGAGTATTACTAGTAAAGAAGTATCTGGCACAAAGTAGGCCATCAATTAGAATTTGATGTCTTTTATTGTTTGTGAAGGTCTAACCCACATGCCACTCCTCACTGACTTGACAGTTTAACTAACTTTTAACTATTTATAAATAAAATTTGTTCACACTTTACTAATGAACAGGCAGCAGCATCCAGACTTTGCTCTGGGGTCCAGTCAAACTCTTAAAGTCCGAGGATGATTTGCCTCCCTCAGGTGGCAGACACTCCTGCCTACATAGATGTGGGCTCGGTGCCTCCTCAAACTGGTGGAGCTGTGGTGCTTGACATGTTATGTTTAATCACCACAGGCACTCTGTGTGGCAGGTATGATTATACCCATTTTACAGATGAGGAAACTGAGGCCAAGAAATTTGCCTGGGAATACATAGGCAGTGAGCAGCAGATGGTTGTGATCCCAGGTCTGTTGTAACCACACGGCTGGTGCTTTTCCCATTGCACTTAACTCAGGATCTCCCCAACCAAAATGGAGATGATTTCCCCCCAAACAGTGGCAGTCGCAGCACTGATGAGGGTTTGAGGGGTTCCCTGTGACCAGGGCACACGTGGGGCGGGTGGTAGAGCAGTATTTGTAACCCCCGGCCTTTCCTCTGACATTCATTTCAACCCCATTTATGGGCACCCTTTTTGTGCCAAGCCTTGGAGGGAACCTGGGGGGTCAGACACACTCAGGGAGCAAGCGAAAAGCATCACAGCTAGGACCGGCCGTGCAATTGGGGGCCGAGTGCAAAATGAAAATGCAGTGCCTCTCATCTAAAAATTAAGAATTCCAAATGGTGACAGTGGAACATGGGGGTTTAAACCAAGCACGGGGCCCTCCTGAGTGTGGGTCCCCATGCGGCTGTGATGGCCGCACACCCGTGAAGCTGGCCCTGTGCACACCAGCACTGCAAAAACAGCACCTCCGAGTGCCCAGCCCACAGCCTGGCACAGAGTAGGAGCCAAGTACACATTCATTGAGTAGTGAGTTCCCCCAACTCTGTGAGATGGACACCTGATCATGAATTTGCAGCTGGGTAAACTGAGGCTCAGGAAGGCTCCCGCCTCGCCAGGCCTCACCAAAGCCCAGGTCGTGGCCTCCTGCTTGGCGTGCTGGCCCACTGTTCCATGTTGACCCCAATCCTGACCTTTGTTTTCCTGATCCCAGAAAGAAGGGGTAATGTTTACCACAGGCTGAAGTTTATTTTATTTTTGTGTTTCCCAATAATTGATTCCAACAGTTCCTACAGACGTCCTGCCGAAGGAAAACATGTTTTGCTCACTCAACCTTCGACTTCCTCGCGGCGCCAACGGTGGTGGGGGCCCACGGCCACAAGGAAAGCGTGGGGTGACTTTTCCCTTGGTTATTTTATTTTTTTCCATCTCGCTGTCGGGGGACAACAAAACATGTTTTCCTTTTTCTCCAAAGGAAATCGGAACTTTCTTATTGACTACTTGTTGCCTAAAATTCATCTTCCTACTCCTGTGATTACCTTGGACTGGGTGAATTATGTGAGAAAACTTCAAAATAAAGGACTGTCCATCACTTTACTGAAAGGATAACCATCACAACCAAAATTTTCATTCACACGAAGCCACTGATGCCACCGAAATTCACCTTGCCTTCCTCATCAGTGTCTGTGCGTGCTCTTGAAGTGGCTTTATTATTCCAAGTTCTCACATTTTCTCATAAGATTACCTTCTTCAAAGTGCAGGACTAGGGAAACTTACACAGATCCAATGTTCTGGTCAAGTTGATGGCTGCTTGGAGTTCACTGAAGCAGATATGAGTGTATGGCGTGAGGTAGGGGTCAAGGATCTTTTCTCCCCCATGTGCATATTCAACCAATCCAGCAGCATTTATTTAAAATTCATCATCCTTATTCCACTCCACTGCAGTGTCTCCGTTGTCATAAATCTGGTGATGCCACCCATGTGGGTCTAGTTCTGGACTTTCTGTTCTGTTCTCTTAGTCTAGTTGTCTATTTCTGTGCCAAGGCCACCTGTCTTAATCAATGTTGTGTCCACTGAAATAGATAATCATGGTTTGCTTAATAACTCCTCTACTGCTGAACATTTAGGTTGTTTCCAATGTTTTATTTTTATGACTTGCTTGTACTAAGTCATGGTAATAAAAAAAAGCAATAATAGCTGAGACAGTGTGCCAGTCTCTGCTCTAAGTGCTGTCCGTATATTAACTCGTTTAATCTTCACAAGAAGCCTTGGAGGGAGGTGCTCTTGTGATCCCCTCTTTGAGAGACGAGGCCCTTGAGGCGCAGAGAGGGATGATGGGGCTGGAGTCTGGACCCAGGCAGGCTCGCTCTGGGACCTGCACTTTCATCCACTTCCCCCTAGAATCAGAGAGTGGATGAAAGGGGAGTGTTGAAAGGGATGAATCAAATGTAGGCTGTAATGCCTTCCTTGTCTTCTGGAATTAATGAGGTGGCCTAGTGGCTGTGGAGCCTGAGAGCCCTGGGACCCCTCCCAGGCTTCACCACTCACTGGATGGGTGACTTTGGGCAAGTGATGACTCCTCTTTAAGCCTCGGTTTCCCTGTCCGTAAAATGGAGATACTAGATCCACTTCTCTGGGCTATTGTGGGGCTCACGGGGGGTTCCCAGTCCTGTCTTAACTGCCTTGACTGATGGCCCAGGAGACTCAGTGGCCCCAGAGGGCTCTCCCCAAAGAAGTTTTTGATTTGCAGGCATTATGGGCTTTCCTGTTTCCTGGAGCAGCTGAGGGCATGGCTGGTGGCACCGCAGAACATGCTTCTCGCGCCCTCTCTCTGCATTTGGAGATCTGAAGCTCTGGGCTTTCCTGACCATCAGCTCCCCGAGGTGGGTGCTCTCCTGAACACCCCTCCTCATTCACGGGCAGCAACTCCTCCCCCTTCAAGGACGGCTCTCCTGACCTGCAGGCCTGAGTAAGCGTCTGATGATATTGCCAGCCTCCTGCAGCTGGACTGTGAGCTCCGTGAGGCTGGACCTTGCCATGGCTCCACTGACAGAACCAGGCACAGGCTCACAGCAAGTGGTATTTGCTGAATGGATGAATGTATCTTATCAAGCAGTTACCAGCCAGCAACCATCCTGGTTTGCCCAGGACCAGGGAGTTTCCTGGAAAGCAGGAATTTCAGTGCTAAAACCATGGATGACTTGGTGAAACCAGACAAGTTGCTCACCCTGAGTTACCACTGCATGGCAGGCCTTGGGTTCAGCCTTTACAGTCACTGCTGGATCTATCCTCGTGTCTTAGGTTGGGTCCCCTAGAAGCAGAGCCCAAGTCAGGGATCCAGGTGTATGTGAATTATTGAAGAAGTGCTCTCAGCAGGAGTGAGGGATACAGGGAGGGCAAAGGCAAAACGCCAAGCGAGGCTGTGGTCCTGGCTGGAGACGGGCCTCGGCACAGCTCTGGAGTGCCAAGAGCACCACAGAGTTAGCCCCACCTTGAGGGGAGGGGGCCCTGGAGAAGCGTGGCAGCCAAGGGCAATGCCCAGGAGAGGGGCAGCAGCTGTCAGCCATTAGGAGCCATCATCACTGCAGTTGAGGGACAGGGGGCACTGTCCTGCAACAGGGATCAGACCGTGGCACCCAGTGTCCACTGGACTTCATAACAGCCATGGAGGGAGGTCAAGTATGGGCATATCCCTAACAACTCTTTTAACCTAAAACCAGCCAGTGGAATGAAATCTGAAGTCCTTACATCAGCTGCTGGCCCCCGTCTCTCTCCTCCCCGCCCTCTCACTGAACTCCCAGGCACCCCAGCCTCTTCTCTTGTCCCCACGCACATCTTTGCCCAAGCAAGGCTAGTGTCCTTGCAGTTTTCTCCCTCTCCCTTGGCCCAGCTCTCTCCCTGGCTGCCTCCTGCCCATCATTCAGGTCTCAGCTCAAACGCCACCTTCTTGGAGAGGCCAGGGCACCCCACCCATATCCCCTCAATGCTGCTAGTCACTCTCCACCGGGTGACCCAGGTTATTTTCTTCCTGGCACTTGCCACTATCTGAAATGACTCTATTTATGTTCTTCAATTGCTTTATGTCTGTCTCCATCTCCAAATACAAATTCTCTGAGGGCAGCGAGTCTTTCGCTTCTGTAGGGACTCAATAAATATTAGTCTAGTGAATGAGCATGTCCCCACTTTACAGATGACAAATGGAGTCTCTGAAAAGTCACAGGACTTAAATGAAAGGTTACCTGCTGCTGAGTGGTGGAACTGGAGATCAAACCGGGCAGACCACAAGGCTGGGCTCCCAACCACCAGGCTGTCCCACCTCCTTTGCCTGGTGGCCAGCCCGTGATGGTGGAGACGGGGTCAGATTGTGCATCCCCGGCGTCCCAGCTCCCGGCTCAGAGCCTGGCCCGAAACACGGGCTGGCAGATGTGTGGGGAGCAGACGAGTGACAGGCCACTGATGAGAAACCCTCCTTGCCTCTTAGAAGGGGCAGCGCAGGTGGCTGTGCTCCACCTGCATTTCCTGGGGACTCGGGAGTCCCCCTAGCCACAACACCATCCTGTGATCAGAATGCACTGCGGTTCTGGGGTGGGGTGGCAGGTGCTGTCTGCTGGGTGATCAATGTGAATAATAAACATGTAGAGTTAATAAGCTCGAGTTAACTTCTCTCCCTTCAGTGACGAATGGGCTTCCCGGAGCCCATAACTCATGCTGTCGGCGAGCCTCCCTTCCCTCCACAGCCATCCAGCCCCAGCCTGCTGTGAAACATTGCCCAGGGAAGGGGAGGGACCTGGTGCAGCCGGGGACTTATTTATGGCCGGGAACCGCAGGGCTTTCAGGGAGCAGCAGGGTCTTTCTGGGTGGTTTCTGGCTCCAGAAAGGAGGTGGCTGGGGGTGAGGGAGGTGGGCGATCAATCTGCCACCAGTGGCTGGGGGACCATGGGTGACTTCTTTCCCCTCCCGGACCTCCTGTTCCTCGTCCGTCAAGGAAGATAATAATAACCTGGGCTGTTCTAAGAATCAGAGATGTGATGGATATAAAAAGTGCTGGACAGGGCTTCCCTGGTGGCGCAGTGGTTGGGAATCTGTCTGCTAATGCAGGGGACACGGGTTCGAGCCCTGGTCTGGGAAGATCCCACATGCCGCGGAGCAACTAGGCCCATGAGCCGCAATTACTGAGCCTGCACGTCTGGAGCCTGTGCTCCGCAACAAGAGAGGCCACGACAAGGAGAGGCCCACACACCGTGATGAAGAGTGGCCCCCGCTTGCTGCAACTAGAGAAAGCCCTCACACAGAAACGAAGACCCAACACAGCCAAAAACAATTAATTAATTAATTGATTGATTAATTAATTAATTTTTAAAAAGTGCTGGGCAGTGGGGTGGGTTTGATCACTTCTGTTTGCCAATGTGTGAAAACTTGGGGGAGAAGATAAGGTAGCTGTGAATGGAGATTGCAAATATCCTTGACCCACACTCCCCAAAGGGTGGTCCTCAGACCAGCAGCCCCAAATCTCCTGGGGACTTGCTAGAAATGCAGACTCTTGGACCCTGCCCCAGACCTGTTGGACCTGAATCTGCATGTTAACGAGATCCCTTGTGATTCCTGTGCATGTTTCAGGCTGGGAATCACTGGCCTAGACCAAGCATGGACCATCAGTGACTTTGGTGCTTCCATTGACCAGTCCCCTGACAAGAGCAGACATTGCTTATCAATCACACACTCTTGCCAGTGGAGCCTAGAAATGGCCTCAGAATCCCTTTCTGCATAGCAGCCTCTGTCACTGCTCAGAGCTGGCATGCAAGGTGGAAACTAGTTGTTGTCCTGGTCTCCCAAATCTTTGACCAGGATCAGGAAACCCAGCCCAGTCCCTTCCACACAGTTTCTGGAACCAGCACTATTCACAGAACAGGGAAGGTAGCATGAGGCACGGAAGAGGCAGATATGGGAAACTGAGGCAGGGAGAACCCACAAGGCTCAGTGAGCAGTGGGGATTCCTGCTCATGTGAGGTGAGGCGTGGACACCAGAATACTCCTTGGAGGGTCTGCCAGATTCCCAGCTCAGCAGAGAGACGATGACCTCCTCTTATGGGCAGACCTTCATAAGAACATCTCAAAATGGCTTTTAAGAAAAAGTATTTACTACTTAAATTATTGGAGCTATAAAAACTGACTGTGAAAGTCAAACAATACAGAAGTGACATAAAAATATAACAACCTTGCCCTTAGCGATCCTCTTGCCCTGCGGTAAACAACGTTAGCAGTTTGGTGAATAGTTCTTTCCATTTTACTCTTTGCTCTTTCAAAACATGTTTACAAAAGTAAGATCACGCCATGTACCTGACTTTGCAACTTGTTTTTTGTCCAGTAATATACACAAACACGGTTCCAGGTCCATACATATGGCTGCCAAATATTTTATAGAATGAATGTCCCAGGATTCATTCAAGCATTGCCCTATTGATCAACACTTAGTACATGCCTCTTTTTTGAACAAATACACTTGTACCTATCACCTATGTGTCTGTATGGTTTTGCTGGATCAAAGGGCACACACATTTTAAACTTTAATAGAAACTGCAGATTACTGTCCCAAAAGACTGTGGCAACTCACACTCCCACCAGCCGTGTCAAAACTGCTTGACTGCCCCCCTCCTTGCTGGCACTGGATGTTATCAATATTTAATATTGTTTTCCAGTCTGATGGGAGAGAAATGGCATCTCACTGTTCTTCTTGTTTGTGTCTCCACCACTGCCTGAGCGCGGAGCAGCTCTGCATTCATTTATTTATTGGCCATTTGCATTTCTGGAGCGAATTGCCTGATCAGAGTCTTTGCCTGTATTCCTTCCTCTATTTTTGTTGCGTATTTTTAGGCACTCTTTGTATGTTACTATTAACTCTTTGTCTCATAAGTGGTCCACCTCTGTGCCAAAAAGAATTCCGCAAGAGGAAGCAAGAGGAATAAATGCAAATCCTTCATCTTGGGTGGGCACACGCGCAGTACCTTGGACAGAGGAGGCATGGCTTCTTGGCCGCTCACGGCGTCAGAAGTCGGGGGGCTCAGGGGGAGGTAACGGGGGACAGCTTCTAAAACAGCTAAGTTGGGACAGAGGTGCATTCATAGAGGGAAGGGTTTTAAAGTGCTGTTCCCACTTCTGGGGAAGGCATTCAGCTCTGACCCGCTGCAGAGCGGGGAGGAGGGGGCTGGAGCTCCCTTCCCATGAGTAGCTGGCCCTGCTCAGCCTGGAGCAGAGCAAGGCTGTCCCAGGACTCAAGGAGCAGATGGGCTATGGGCCCAGGGGCAGGGTGGGGGCTGGTCCCAGCTGAGAGTGAGAAGGAATTTTCTCTTTAACCCCCTATTTTTCAAATTGTATCTCAAGCACCTCCTGCTCCTTCTCATAGTGCTTATGATTTCTAACATGCTATAAACATTATTAATTTTGTATATTGTCTGTGTCTCCTCACTAGAATGTCAGCTCCATGAGCACACACATTTTTGTCTATTTTGTTCACCACTGTGTCTCCTCCAGAAGCATTGCTACTGTTTCTCCCAGGCTGAGCCATGCAGAAGTGGGTTAGGCTGATATTAGGTAGCGAGCTCCCCATCGGAAGAGGTGAGCAAGTGGAATCTGCCTGGCCACCTAGCAGGCTTTCTGTGCAGGGGATCCCAGTATTCATCTGTGATCCTCTCATCAAGGTGAGAGCCAAAAGGGCCTCTAGATCAATGGGAGACCCCCTGGGTCTCCCAGGGCTTCGAGGGGCCTGCATGTCAGCCAGCTGGGACACCAGAGCTCTCCAACTGGGTCAGCTTCTGTTTATGTCCTCGTCCTAGCCCATCCTGAGCCTGGCCCCACCCCCGGTCAACCCCTGTCCAACCTCAACTCTCCCCCCAGCATGAGGCCCTCATGTTTTGGAAAATCGACCGGCATCACACCAGACTGAAAATATCTCAAAATATCGCTTGTGACTTCCTCCCGTTTCTGAGGCCCCCCGCCTGGGCGGGCAGCAACCTTTCCCTCGCTGTTGATTTTCAAGAAAGGCTCTTCCATCGCTGGGACACAGGGAATTTCCAGTATTTTTCTTCCTCTGCTCTTTTTTTTTTTTTTTTTTTTTTTGGCCTTCAGACGCTTACATTGTGTTGTCCTGACGCAGCTCAGGCAGTGTTTGGCCCCAGAGGCCTGGGCTGGGTCAGCGAGGCTGGACCAGCAGCCCCGGCTCCTTGGGCGCAGGAACAATGCCTCCATAATTCACTGAAAACTCCCCTCGGATGACTTTTTCCTGTTGCTGATTGTCTCCGCGGTCCAGGCCCGCACAAACTGCTTTTTCCTGCAGCTAAATTTAAAAGAGCCAGACCTTGGAAACAGTGCCCCGGGCTGGCCTCGCTGTAGGGGCAGAGTGGGGGGAGGCTAAGTAGACGCAGAGCCCACCAGCCTGAAATATACACATAGACAGGTGGCCACAGCCCTGTCCTCATTTTATTCTGCAAACCAACTTAGAGCCTCTCCAGCTACAGTCACAGACCTTGGAGTTCAGAAAAGCCTCCTGGTTCTGTAGAGGTCAGAGAGGCCCCAGGTGCTAACCCAGAGCAGGGCAGCAGGCAGGTCTGGGGGTCCACAGGGCAGCGTCAGACCTCGCCAGGCGCTGGATTCACAGGGTGAGGAAGAGGAGCTTTGTCTCAGGCAGAGCAGAGCAGGGAGGGCAAAGACGGCCAGGAGGAGTGAGCCCCTTACCACTGGGGGTTGCAAGCAGAAGAGACATGGCACCCCCGTAGCCACAGGGTTGGGCAAGGCACAGTCCTGAGGCCCCCCACCTCCGTTCACCTCCCCCGCCCTTCCCACGTGGCTCTTTCTTGAGGCCTGGGGGCCCAGCCCGGCACCACTATCAGTGTCAACCTGGATCAGCTGCCCGTCCGCCAGGGGACCTCATCAGCCCTGTCACCTCTCAGTGTTGGTCCCCATATCCCAGGGCCGCTGAGCGGCAGAGGGCAGACAGATGGCCCGCAGAGAGGGGGCCTCGACGCGGGAAGCCCTGGCCGATGGGCAGCTACACAGCGCTGCTCCCGACCCCTAAGGACCAGCGGGGAAGGCGTGAGGTCGGTGTGAGTGTGGGCAGGTTGCGCCATGTGGAGACGCCCCCCAGTGGACTGGGGACCACAGGACACGGACCTGAGGTTCTCAGACGGTCCAGAGCCCAGAGAAGGTGGCGGAGTGGGGGGCGGGGAGCAAAGGTTGGATCCCACCTGTTCCTACTTCCTAGAGGAAACGGCCAGGTGATGAGAAGGAAGAAGGGAGCAAATATCACAGACAGAGGCAGACACAGCACGTGCCCCAAACAAAATGACAAACCTCACAGCAACCCTACAAACACACTAATTAAGAGACGTTTCCCAATTGCAGGGTATTTACACATCACCTCAACGATGTTTGCCACATTTATTTATTGAATGTCCATTACTAGACCCATTCACATTTTCAACTTAGATGTATTTAAAAGAAACTTCGATCACTGTTTAATTTGCCATACGTACAAGGTCACAGTAGACTGGAGAGACAGAACGTAAAGCAACATTGCTAAATTCTAGCCAAACACTGTTGCCTGCAAAGGCCCTGAGCTTCAGACCCCGTCCCTTGGTTAAGAAGGGAGATTAGCAAGTGTCAGAGAGGTGTTAAAGATGGCGTAGCACCCACCCAAGACTCTCCTTGATGTAATGGGAGGGCAGGAAGAGGATGGAAGGAGTACCTTTCTCACTCTGTGTCCTGTCTGCTTCCACCTAAAATGAATTGCTTACAGCTGGTGACACAGCTGACAAGTATCCTTGAAAGTACTAGCGAGGTGAGAATCCCAGCCATCCTCGGGGAGTCCCCTCCTGACCTCCCTCCCCCCACGACCCCCAGGCCAGCTTGCAGAAGGGTCCCGGATCTCAGGCTGGGAAACCCCAGGATCTGGTCATACCCCAACTCTCGAGGTATGTGATCCTTTCTGGAACCTCCTTTACTGCTTGCACCTCCAGTGCCTCACGTCTCCGAAAGCTCCTCCCTGAGCAGAGAGGTCCCCTTCCGCCTTCTTTCACCTGCATGGGTGACATGCTGCACGGGAACCTGGGGGAGGTGGCATCAGTCCTCTCCACCTGGGTGACTACAGGGCATCTCTAATGAACACAAACCAAGCCAGTTCCTAATCCTCACCCCCAGGCAGGCTCCTCTTGCAGCCTCCCCAACTGGAATAGCATCTCCAACCTTCCGGAACACTGGAGTCATGTCCACTGTCCCTCTTCTCTCCTCAGCCCAAATCCAATCTGTTAGGAAATCCTGTTGGCTTCCAGATCTTCAAAACACATCCACACTCCCCCTGCGCCCACCTGGTCCCCAGACTGTTCTTCCCAGCTTTGGAGGAGGAGAGACCCAGGTTAGTATTTGTGGGGAAAATTGTTGCTTTTTTTTTTTCTGACATTCTCCTCTTCCCTGTTTTTTTCTTTTCCCCTCTCTCTTTTCCCATTTCCAGTGTTTTAATCTCTGTCCTAAGCACAAGCTATGTAGTCAAAAGGCTTGAGTTCAAATCCTGGCTCTGCCATTTACTGTGCATTTTGGGGCAAGTTACTTAACTTTTTGGTGTCTCAATTTCCACTTCTAAAAAATGAAGAGAATAGAAAAGCAAAGTCAGAGATACTACCCAAGGTCAGTACTTATTCTAAAGCTACAGTAATCAAGACAGGATGGTACTGGCAAAAGAATAGACAGATCGGTGGAACAGAAAAGAGAGCCCAGGAACAGACCCACAAAGATATAATAAAATGATCTTTGACAAAAGAGCAAAGGCAACACAATGGGGAAAAGACAGTCTTTTCAACAAATGGTGCTGAGACAACTGGGCATCTATATGCAAAAAAAAAAAAAAAAATCTATACACAGATCTTACACCCTTCTATAAGAATTGACTCAAAATGGATCACTGACCTAATGTAAACCGCAAACTATAGAACTCCTAGAAGATAACATAGGAGAAAATCTAGATGACCTTGGGTACCTAGATACAACACTAAAGGCACTATTCATGAAAGAAATAACTGATAGGCTACACTTCATTAAAATTAAAAACTTCTGCTCTGCAAAAGACAATGTCAAAAGAAATGAAAAGACAAGTCACACTGGAGAAAATATTTGTAAAAGACACATAAAGGACTGTTATCCAAAATACACAAATAACTCTTAAAATGTAACAACAAAATGAACAACCTGATTAAAAAATAGGCAAAAGACCTGAACAGACACCTCACCAAAAAAGATATACAGATGGCAAATAAGCATATGAAAAGATGCTCAAAATTATATGCAAATTATATGAAATCTTGAAAGCGTAAATTAAAACAACAGGGACTTCCCTGGTGGCACAGTAGTTAAGAATCCTCCCGCCAATGCAAGGGACACGGGTTTGAGTTCTGGTCCAGGAAGATCCCACATGCCGCGGAGCAACTAAGCCTGTGCGCCACAACTACTGAGCCTGCGCTCTAGAGCCCGTGAGCCACAACTACTGAGCCTGTGTGGCACAACTAATGAAGTCCGAGCGCCTAGAGCCTGTGATCTGCAACAAGAGAAGCCACTGCAATGAGAAGCCCGCACACCACAACGAAGAGTAGCCCCCACTCACAGTAACTTAGAGAAAGCCCGCGCGCAGCAACGAAGACCCAACACAGCCAAAAATAAATAAATAAATAATAGATTATGATTATATGAAGGAAATGATTAAAAAACAACAACGATAATGAGATAACACTTCACGCCTGTTAGAATGGTCAAAATGCAGAACACTGACAAGACCAAATGCTCCACCAAATATGGAGCAACAGGAACGCTCATTCATTGCTGGTAGGAATGCAAAACGGTACAGCCACTTTGTAAGATAGTTTGGTGGTTTCTTACAAAACGAAACATACTTTTACCATATGGATTAGCAATCACACTCCTTGATATTTTCACAAATGAGTTGAAAACTTATATTTTCAAAACATAAATGAAAACCTTCACATGGATCTTTACAGCAGCTTTATTCATAACTGCCAAAACTTGGAAGCTACTAAGACGTCCTTCTTGGGTGAATGAATAAACTGTGGTCCAGCCAGACAATGGAATATTATTCAGCGCTAAAAAGAAATGAACTACAGGACTTACCTGGTGGTCCAAAGGCTACGACTCCATGCACCCAACTCAGGGGGCCAAGGTTTGATCCCTGGTTAGGGAACACATGCCGCAACTAAAGATCCCGCATGTTGCAACTAAAAGAAAAAAAAATCCTGCATGACACAACTAAAGATCCTGCACGCCACAAGTAAAAGATCCTGCATGTCGCAACGAAGCTCCCACACACAGCAACAAAGATCCCACATGCCACAACTAAGACCTGACGCAGCCAAATAAATAAATAAATATTTTTAAAATAAATTAAAAAAATAAAAAGCATTAGTACATTATAGCATTAATACCATAGTTAAACTCTGAACAGCAGGGACACTGACATAATAAAGAGTAAAAAGAAAAGAAATGAGCTACCAAGCTATGGAGGAACCTTAAATGCATATTATTAAGTGAAAGAAGCCAATCTGAAAATGTTACAAACTGTATGATTCCAACTATATGACATTTTGGAAAAGGAAAACCCCCGGATAGCAGGGGTTGAGGGGAGGGAGGGATGATCAGGTGGAGCACAGAGGATTTTTAGGGCAATGAAACTACACTGTATGACACTATAATGGTGGACACACATCATTACATCTTTGTCCAAACCAACAGAATGTACATCATTGAGAGTGAACCCTAATGTAAGCTACTGGCTTTAGGTGATAAAGATGTGTAAGTGTGGGTTCACCAATTGTAACAAATACACCACTCTGGGGGCCGATGTTGATGGTGAGGAAGGCTGTGCTTGTGTGTGTGGTGGGGACCGGGTGGGAATAGGGAGTAAATGGGAACTCTCTGTACTTTCGGCTCAGTTTTGCTGTGAACCTAAAACTGCTCTAAAAAATAAAGTCTATTTTTTTAAAAATTGGAGAGAACGAGAGTCCCTTCCTCCTGGGTCTAATGTCAGGCCTTAACGGGGGCATATGAGGACGGCTCCCAGTGCAGAGTCTGCAAGAAGTTCATTAATTTGGAGACCAAAGGAAACACAGGGTGGGGGCTTCTGATTGGGCAAAGTCATCCTCAACATATGGCGGGAGGTGTAGGCTGTGGAGGGCTGTGCACACACGGACCCGCCTCTGGGGACTCTGGCTTTTCCTTTTTCCCTCAGGATCCTCTCTTCTCATTTACTAAGAGCAGCCCCCCTGCCCAAGCCTGCACCCCGAATTCTTGCTGTAGACAGGTCCTGTCCCAGTCCTCAAATCCAGTGGCTCTCAGCTTTTTGTGACCCATCTCCCAGGGAAGAAAGACGTGTTACATGAGGACAAAAAGAGCCAGCAGCCATGGCGGCTCCACATTCCCTGAGCTCTCCCGAACCCCTCCTTCGTTTCTCACAATGACGGAGGTGTGAGTGCTACTCTCCACGAACAGATAAGGAAACAGAGGCTTGGAAGGTGGCACAATGCATCCGAGGTCACGGGCCCGGGCAAGTGGGCTCTGTTCCAAGGCCCACCTTGAGTGCAGTTTTTGGCCACTGCACTCAAGGTGACTGAAATAAAGCTTGTGGCTTTATTATCTGCAATGCACCCTATTTTCTATTCCAGTTCTCTTTTTAAAAATGCAGAACACAACTCGTTAAATGGATTTCACAGCTCACTAGTGGGTGGTCACCTGCAGGTCCTTGGCAGCATGTGTTGGTTCTCTGAGACCCCAAGTGCCTCGGGTGCACCCACTGGGCCCTCCCCAACCTGTCAGCACCCCTCCCAGCTCCCCCCCTCCCCACTTCGCTTTCCTCCAACCCCACAGGGCCAGGAACAGAACGACCCAACTTCTCTCCCACATGTGAGCTGACAGCTCCGGGGCAGCTCACCGTCCCTGTAGCGCCAGAACTGGGGAAGCCAGGGAGGGTGCCTATCCCCATCTCCCTGGTGGGGAATGTCATTGTGATGCAGCTGGTGAAGGAGCTTCTGCCTAGAGGAGCTTTCATTTCCGCAGGCTTGAGCTGTGGGGCGGGAGGAGATGGCTCAGAGATAGGGAGCCGCTGCTGGGCTGGTGCTTTATTCATGCTCCCCAGCAGCCAGCCAAGCTCCTTAACCCTTGATGGAGCTGGAGACTGGGAGACAGCCAGCAGTGGGCCTTGCATTAGAGCTTGGCATGGAGTGGGGGCTCTTCAATCACCTAGTTATTAATAAATAGTTACTCATTCACGTTTGCTGAGCATGAGCTGAGTCTTTCCTCTGCATTATCATACAGAATCTATCCACAGACCTGGAAGGTTGTTACTGTGATTATCCCCACTTTACAGAGGGGGAAGTGGAGGCCCAGGGACCAAAGTTGCTTGCCCAGTGTCCAAAGGCTTGGACAGGAGGAGCACAGGGTTTTGTTTTTTGAAGGGGGAGACACTTTCATGTTCTGGGGGAGGGATGTCAGGGACCTCAGCAACTGGGAGTCTTGGATTTATCCTGCATCTTCCAGAGACCTCCTGGGCTCTCAGCAGAGAGGCCCCATCCTCTCTCATGCAAACCCCTGCTCTGTCTTTCTCCTGCCTCAGTTTATTCCTGGCATTAATGCCGCTGTGCTGTGCATCTCATGCTGGTTCTCATCCACTCGAGCTGTGTGTTTATGACCCCCATGTCGCTGTGCGTGCAACCTGGCCCACTGCTTCTCACTGTGAGAAGTTGACTTTATGTGTTGTTCTTGTGTCCAGCATCTTGGTGAATCCATATTAGTTGTTATTTGTCTATTGATTCTTGATTGGTTGTTCCATGCAGATGATTGAATCATCTGCAAATAATGGATGTTTTTATAATTTCCTTTCACATCCTTGTACCTCTTTGCTATGGACATTTGTGTTTCTCCCCAAAGTTTATACACTGGAGTCCTAACCCACAATGCAATGGTATTTGGAGGTGGGCCTTTTAGAGGTAAGCAAGTTTAGATGGGGTCAAGAGGGTGGAGCCCCCTGAGGAGATTGGGGCCCCTGTGAGAGGAAGAGACCAGCGATCTCTCTCTGTGCGCACACGCCAAGGAAGGCCAAGCCCAGGAAGAGGGCCCTCACCAAGAACCCAACCATGTTGGCACCCTGACCTTGGACTTCCAGGCTCCAGAGGATGAGAAATAAATGTTTGTTGTTTAAGCCATACACTCTGCGGTATTTTGTAAGAGCAGCCTGAACTGACTATGACACTGTTATTTCTATTTCTTTCCACATAGCGTTCAGGATTTCTAATACAGTGCTGTTGACTGTAGGATCCTTATCTTGTTCCTAACTTTATGGAGAATGCATTACAGTGTCTCCACTAAGAAAAATGTTTGCTGCAGGGTTAAAAATAATTTTTTGAGGTAAAATACACATAAAAGTTGCCATCTTAGGCATTTTTAAGTGTACAGCTCAGTGGTATTAAATACATTCACATTGTTGTGCAGCCATTTCCACCATCCATCCTCATAACTCTCTTCACCTTGTAAAACTGAAACTGTCCCCGTTAAACACTAACTCTCCATTGCCCTCCCCACAGCCCCTGGCAACCACCACTCTACTTTCTGTGTCTACCATTTTGATTTCTCTGAGTACCTCATATAAGCGGAATCATGCAATATTTGTGTTTTTGTGACTGGTTCATTTCACTCAGCTTAATGTCCTCAAGGTTCATCCATGTTGTAGCATATTGCAGAATTTCCTTCCTTTTTAAGGCTGAATGATATTCCATCATATGTACAGACCACAACTTTGATTATCCATCACCTGTCAGTGGGCCCTGGGGTTGCTGCCACATTTCAGCTATTGTGAATAATGCTACTATGAACACGGGTGTACAGGTGTTTTTTGGAGACCCTGCTTTCAATTCTGTTGGGTATGTACCTAGAAGTGGAATTACTGGACTATATAATTCTATTTTTAATTTTTTGAGGCCCCACTATACTACTATCCCATAGCAGCTGTACCCTTTTACATTCTCAACAAGAGTAAACAAGGATTTCAATGCTTCCACATCCTCACCAACACTTGCTGTTTTCTGGCTTTTTGATAGGAGCTCTCCTACTGGGTGTGAGGTGGTATCTTGTTGTAGTTTTGATTTGCATTTCCCTAATGATTAGTAATGTTGAGCATCTTTTCATGTGCTTATTGGACATTTGTATGCCTTCTTTGGAAAAATGACTATTCAGGTCCTTGGTTCAATTTTGAATGAGGTTCTTTTAGATATTCTCTATATATTCTGGATATTAATCCCTTATCGGATCTATAATTTTCAAATATTTTCTCCCATTCTATGTGCTGACTTTTTACTCTGTGAATAGTGTCTTTTGATGCACAAAGTTTTTAAAATTTTCATGAAGTCTGATTTGTCTATTTTTGCTTTTGTTACATGTGCCTTTGGTGCCATATCTATGAAATCAGTGCCAAGTCCAATATCATGAGGCTTTTGTCCTATGTTTTCTTCTAAGAGTTTTATTTTTTTAGGCCTTACATTTAGGTCCTTGATCCATTTTGAGTTAATTTTTTAATATGGCGTTATGGAATGGTCCAACTTCATTCTTTTGCATGTGGATACCCAGTTTTCCCAGCACCATTTGCTGAAAAGACTGTTCTTTCCCCATTAAATGGTCTTGGCACCCTCATTAAAAATCATTTGACCATACATGTGAGGGTTTACTTCTGGGATTTCTACTCTATTCCACTGGTCTATATGTCTATCATTATGCCAATACCACACTGTTCTGATGACTGTAGTTTTATAGTAAGTTTTGAAATCATGAAGTGTGAGTCCTCCAGTTTTGTTCTTTTTCAAGATTGTTTTGGCTATTCAGGGATCCTTTGAGATTCCATATGAATTTTAGGATGGGTTGTTCTATTTCTGGAAAAATGTCATTGGGTAATAGGAATTGCACTAAATCTTAGATCACTTTGGGTAGCACTGACATATTAAGTCTCCCAATCCGTGAGCGTGGAATGTGTTTTCATGTATTTATGTCTTTAGTTTCTTTCAGCAAGGCTTTATAGTTTTCATTGTATAGGTCTTTTGCCTCTTTGGTTAAGTTAATTCCTAAGTGCTGCATGTTATTCTTTTTAGTGCTATTGTAAATGGAATTGTTTTTATAATTTCCTTTTCAGATTGTTCATTGTTAGTGTATAGAAATGCAACACTTTTGCATTTTGACTGTATCCTGCTCCTTTGATAACTTCATTAATTAATTCTGAAAGTTTTTTTTTTGGTAGAAGCTTTAGGATTTTCTACATACAAGATCATATCATTTGTGGACAGAGATCATTTTACCTCTTATTTTCCAATTTAGATGCTCTTTATTTATTTTTCTTGCCAAATTGCTCTGGTTAGAACTTCTAGTACTATGTTGAATACAAGTGGTGAGAGCAGACATCCTTGCCTTGTTCCTGATCTTAGAGGAAAAGCTATCAATCTTTCACTATTGAATATGTTTTCTGTACATATGACTTTTATTATGTGGAGGTAGTCTCCTATTCCTAGCTTGCTGAGTATTTTTTTGTTTGTTTGCTTTTGTTTTTTGCGGTACGCGGGCCTCTCACCGTTGTGGCCTCTCCCATTGCGGAGCACAGGCTCCGGGCGCACAGGCTCAGCGGCCATGGCTCACGGGCCCAGCTGCTCCGCGGCATGTGGGATCTTCCCGGACCAGGGCACGAACCTGTGTCCCCTGCATCGGCAGGCGGACTCTCAACCACTGCGCCACCAGGGAAGCCCGCTGTTTTCATTTTCATTTGTCTCTAGTATTTTCTAGTTTTCCTTGTAATTTCTTCTTTGATCCATTGATTAAGTGTGTGTTATTTAATTTCCACAATTTTGTAAACGTTCCAGTTTTCCTTCTGTTACTGATTTCTAACTTCATCCCATTGTGGTAAGATAAGATACTTTGAATGAAATCTATTTCTTTTAATCTACTGAGACTTAATTTGTGGCCTAATATATGACCTATCCTAGAAATATCCCATGTACACTTGAAAAGAATGTGTACTGTTTTTGTTGTTTTGTTTGTGTTCTGCATGTGTCTGTTAGATCTACTTGATTTATTGTGTTGTTTTTTATTTTCTTACTTCTGTCTGTTACTCTATCCATTATTGTGAGTGCGTTATTGATATCTCCCACTATTACTGCAGAGCTATTTTTCTTCAACTGGTCAGGTTTTGCTTCATATATCTTGACGGCCTGTCATTAGGTGCATAAATGTTTATAACTGTTGAATCTTCTTACTGTATTGAAATTTTATTATTATAGAATGTCCTTCTTTGTCTCTTGTAATCTTTTTAAATTTAAAGTCTATTCTATCTGATATTAGTATAGTCACCCCTGCTCTCCTTTGGTTACTATTTGCATGGAGTATCTTTTTCCATATTTTCACATTCAAACCCACTTGTGTCTCTGGATCTCAAGTGAGTCTCTTATAGCGTATAGTTGGATCATGAGTTTCTATTCATTCTCCCAATCTCTGTCTTTTGATTAGAAAATTTAACCAATTTACATTTAAAGTAATTACTGATAAGGAGGGACTTGCTTCTGTTACTGTGTTTTTTATTTTCTATATGCCTTATTAGAGCTTTTTGTTCTTCATATCCTGCATTACTGTCTTCATTTGTTTTAATTTTTTGTAGTGAAATTTTAAAATTTCTCATTTCCTTTTCTGTATATTGTAGTTATTTTCTTTGTGGTTACCATGGGGATTACATTTAACATACTAAGGTTATAACACTCTAATTTGAATTTTACCAGCTTAACTTCAATAACGTACAAAAACTCTCCTCCTTTACAGCATCATCCCCATCACTGTCCATTGTTAATGTCCTAAAAATTACATCTTTTTATATTGTATGTCGCAAAACATAAATTAACAATTCTTTTAAATGCATTAATCTTTCAAATTATGTAGAAACTAAGATTTGGAGCTACAAACCAAAGTTAACAGTAATACTGGCTTTTACACTAATTTTTTTCTTTAAATATATTAGTCTCTTAAATCATGCAGAAAAACAAAAAGTGCAGTTACAAATTGCTGTTACAATAATACTAGCTTTTATTATTTCCTATGTATTACCTTTATTGAGGTCTTTTTTTCTCCGTATAGTTTTGTGGTTCTGTCTAGTGTCCTTTCATTTCACCTTGCAGGACTCCCTTGAGCACTTCCTGCAGCACAGATTTAGTTGTCATGAACTGCCTCAGGTTTTGTATGTCTTAATGTCTTGCTCAGTTTTGAAGCACAGTCTTCCTGAATTCAGGATTGATTCTTAGCTGATAGGTTTTTTCTTTAAGCATTTTGAATATATTTGCCCTGTACCTTGTATCCTCCAAATTCTGATGAGAAACCTGCTAATGACCTTATTGAAATTCATTGTATGTGAGCATTCACTTCTCTCTTACTGCTTTCAAGATTCTCTTTTTGTCTTTGTCTTTTGAAAGTTTGATGATTAATGTGTCTTGGTGTGGGTTTCTCTGAGTTCATCTTTCTGGGAGTCTGCTGAGCTTCTCTGACATTTATATTCATGTCTGACATCAAATTTGGGAAAATTTCAGCCATTATTTCTTTAAATATTCTCTCTGCCTCTTTTGATCTCTCTTCCTCTTCTGGGACTGCCACATGCATATGCCACTTGATGGTGTCCCACAGTTCCCTTAGGCTCTGTTCATTTTTCTTCAATCTTTTTTCTTTCTGTTCTTCAGACTCAATAATTTCCATTGTCCTGTCTTCGAGCTGATTCTTTCTTCTGCCTGCTTAAATCTGTGGTGGCAATGTTTTGTGCTTATTTCTGTTATTTTCACAGTTATCCCCCATGGCAAGTCTTAGGTGGTATGAGGATATGATGACATAAAATTGTGGAGGTGATCATCCATGGCTGAATTTCCAGAAGCATCTATTCAGGTCCTGCCTGCTTCTGAGCCTCTGCTGCCTACTCAGCTGGAGCCACATGCTCTCCCTTGATATATGCAGGCTCATCTTCACCTTGGACTCAAAAATAAAATGTGTCTTCAGGCCAGGGGCATTGCTTAGGCTCCAACTGAGCCCTGAAGGCCTCAGAATGGAGTCTTTCTCACTGTCAGCCAAGCCTTGAGGTTTCTGGTTGGTGCTTTGGTACCATGTCTGGTATCTGTCACCTTCAGTGGTTCCTGGTCCCTTTCCTGACTCCTCCAGCCATGAGACCAGACACTTGACCCTGAGGCCCACCTACCTGCTGGCTGACCTCCTGGAACATCTGCTGGCCTGAGCATCCATTTCTGGCCTGCCCCTAGTTGCTTTGGGTCCCCAAATGTGACAACCAGGAACCATTGTTGACAGATTTCTCTCAATTCTCTGCCTGTAAAGTTGGGCTATGCTCCAGAAATAGCTGTTGTCTGTTCAGGGAGTAGGTCCAACTCCTGGAGCCTGTCTGCTCCAAGTCTGCACGACCCTAGAACTGCAAAGGGGGCCAGCTGGCAAGGTGTGACAGCACGTGTACATGGAACAGATAGCAGAGGTCCCAAACCCAAAGTGACTTAAAACCACAACGACTCTACAATATGTTCTTTAAGCTAGGGTACTTTGGAGTGAAAGTGGGTATAATTAATAGTTACACCAGGACAACAGCATAAACTGGGACTTTCCTGGGCAAGCTAGGACACACGGTTACTTATAAACTATTAGGGAAGGTTAACCACCCATCCTAGCACGCATGTGTGAGAATAATTTCTAAACAATATCAGGAACCTATAAGAAATGCAGCAGCGTTGAACCTCCTAGTGAGAATGATGCAACATCATGGGGTAATCACATCCTCGGGTGGCAGAGGAAAACAGCCACATAGACAAAGAGATCAATAGACATATGTAACTTTTGTTTTGGAACAACCTTACTCAAGGCATCACCCCTGAGGTCATTAGGAAGAAAAAAATCATGAAATCACTGGGTGTCCTGAGGATACTTTGTTTCCCCTCAAAGTGACTGCATTGATTTAGGGCCAGCTCAGAAGGAAATATGATAAACCAGGAGCATATAAAGAGGGATGCCGGAAGTGATGCTCACAGTGACAGAAAATGTGTCATGAGAGGTAAAGGAACAGGGGAAACAATAGTCTGAGGATGTCACCTCCATTAGGGAAGGTGTTCCTTGTCTTAGAATCCACACGTGTACCCACAGCATTCAGAACAGTGACTGGGGCTTCCCTGGTGGCGCAGTGGTTGAGAGTCCGCCTGTCGATGCAGGGGACATGGGTTCATGCCCCGGTCTGGGAAGATCCCACATGCCGCGGAGCGGCTGGGCCCGTGAGCCATGGCCACTGAGCCTGCGCGTCTGGAGCCTGTGCTCCGCAATGGGAAAGGCCACAACAGAGAGAGGCCTGCGTACCAAAAAAAAAAAAAAAGAACAGTGACTGACAACTAGCAATTGTTCAATAAACATTTGTTCACTGACTGAAAGGCTACAGGATCAACTTGATACGGAGAGTGAGGCCTGGAAGAAGGCAAATCTCGTAGCAATCCGAGGCGGGCTCAGGAATAAAATCCAAGCTTCTCAACTTCTAGCCTTACCTCCAGTGTCTGTGGGAATCACTGGACAGTCTTTGAGCATACCAAACTTCTGTGGATCCTCCCACCACCACTTTGCGAATACAGTCCCTCCTCTACCCCAACACTCTACCACCACAGCCTGGGGGGCCCTGGAAGTTCCACGAGAGAAAGTTCCTTCTCTACCCTCTCCAGCCCCAACTCATCTCTCCTCCAAGCTCTGGATGCACAGTCACTGCTACCCTGTTTGGTCTCACCTGCCACCAGCTCTTTCCTTTAAGCCTTTCCTCTGCTCTGTGTTTTCTGCAATAGAATAGGAATGGCCTCTATGTCTGTTTTCTGCCCACATAAACTGACCCAGTTGGGGACACACGGTTAGGCTTGGTATCCAAATACGTCCGTTCAGGTACTGGTTCCCTCACTTGCTGGGTGAGTATGGGTAACACAGGTCTCTCTCTGAGAAGAGGGGGTGAGTATGGGATAACATAGGAGGTGGAAGATGTGGGTTTGCTAGGGGTGTTGCCCCAGGTGAGAGGAACCACATTAACAGAAATGGAGCGCTTGTAAACATTCAAAGGATGAGACTGCAAACTGGAGTGACTGGGTTGAGATATGTCACCTTTTATGGGACAGAATCTGTCAATAGCTGCTGGGTCTCCAGCCAGGGCAGCTATATATCCTTCCTATCAGAAAACCAAATCAAATCATCTCCTCAACCTACACAGGAAATCTTCTATCCCCCACCCCATCCCATCCCCACCACCAAAGATAGGTCAAAAGGTCTTGCTGGGAATCACTGTTACCTGTTTTCTTCTTGACTTCCCTTCCGGTTGAGAGGGAAAAGCTCAGACAGCCAGTAGAGGACTCGTAGACAAGCTGGTAAGGTGAGTTCACTCCCATGGCTGGGATGTTTGTGGAGGAATCTGGAGTGGAACAGATGGGATTCTGCTTTCAATTTTTTTATTTTAATTTTTTAATCAAAAGTATAATAATGAAGTTTTTGTCCTAGTTGTATGGTAGACCAGATATTCTAAAGTGCCCTGTTGTTACAAAACAACCAATTTCTGGAAGAAAAAGATTTTTTAATGCTGGAGAAGGCTCAGAGTAATTAAGAGAAATCTTTAAAGTTCTCTTCTACGGTGTCCTCCCTTCCCCGCCCTCAATATCTCTCAAGAATGAGGCGGGTGGTGGTGGGATGAATTGGGAGATTGTGATTGACATATTTACACTAATACGTATAAAATAGATAACTAATAAGAACCTGCTGTCTAAAAAATAAATAAATAAAATAAAATTCAAGAATGAAATGACACCAGAGCAGGGAGCAAGGAAGAGAAAGCAACCACAGGTGACGTTACTCTAAGGATAAATGCAGATATAACTGCTGCACTAAGTGAAGAGAATAAACACTGGGCAAGCTAGAAGGAAATTTAGAGTTATCTGTTTCCCCTTATCCAAGCCACAGAAATCAGAGGTTTCTTCAACAATAGATTAGTCTCTTGCAGAATCACATTGTCTTGCGTAAAATCACTTGATACCTGACCACTTAAGAATTAAAATTTAGCACCCCTTTACTTGTGGAAAATCTTGATCATTCTTCTATAAACCTCATCAAATCATTTGCTTATTCTCCCCCCAAATACAGTCATTTCACTAGTTGGGCATGAAACTGTTAGGAAATGTTAAGCAATTCATCACGGCTCATTCAGATTCATAAAGAAAATGGCAAACCTGACCTCCTAAGTAGACAGAAACTATACCTAGAGACTGCACCCTGCACGATGCAAGCTCATAAACAACCACCTTCACTGGTGAAGTTAGGACCACATGAAAAGAACTAATAATAGCCAATGCTGGGAAAGATGGAATAAAACCAGTCAACCCTGCTGGTGTAGAGAAAATGCATCAAGAAAGCAATATTTAGCAAGAACTATATACATGTTGAGACCCTCTGCCCAATAATCTCTCTGCTGGGAGATTAATCTTAATAACCAACACAACAGTGATAAGAAGTAATGTGCATGAAGCTGTGTATTACAGTGTATATTATACTAATAACAAGAAACCTGGAAACCTAAGCATTCAGTTAATTATGGAACATGAACGTTAGAAGGACTCTACACTCACTCAGAATGACAATTGTTAAAGGTATATAGCCATGTTGGAAAAGACTGTATCTGTTAAGTAAAGGAAACTGAAAAATAGAAAAATTGCAGTATTCTTAGGAAACAAACAAACACACACACACACACCCCCCAGAGGGAGGAAACACAAAGGGAACTACAAAAGTGAAAAATAGTTATCACATAAAAATGGCAAGATTATCTGTTTTCTTTTTTGTTGTTTTATTTAATAATATTGCCATCAACTAAAAATCAAGGAACAGTCCAGTTTTCTTTCCAGACAAGCCAGGACTAGTAGGTATTGGACAGGAGAAAAGACAGGAAGTAATTTTATTACTGAGGAAATACTACCTTAGCAATGGAATACCACTCCAGACTCAGTAACAACTTGGGTCTACCTCAGCAGTTAGATGGTTCAGAAAAGCAAAATTCATGCAAAACAGATCAAGAAGAGTTTGAATCTTCTTTTTAAAGCCCTGGGAAACCTATCTAATTCAAGTCCTTCTAGGGTGAATGCTTTTCCAAAAGAAACGGATAGCTCCTTCATTTATATTTGGTTATCTAGATTTTCTTTTCAAACTCTTGGCTTGTTTAAAGAGAGGAACATCAGGAATAGATGTGCCAAGAAGTAAGAGAGATTTCCTGAGGAGTGTGATGGAGGAGAGGCTTGCTCAGCACTCTGCTGATGCAGCCGGACAAACACATCACCGAGAGGCTCTCTGCAAAGTCTCAACCACTAGGTTAACCACAAGCCACGAGAGATGCAGGAAGCCACTGCATCACAGGTGAAAGCCTATGACCTTCCAAGATGCTTAAACACCGTGTGAGGTGGAGGGCTAACGGGGATGACGACATCCTTTTCAAGGTGAGGGAACACAATGTTCAGGTAGGAGAGCGCCGCTCGCAGGTTTGAGGGTGGGTGGTTGGGCTGGGGCTACCAGGACCCCTCCCATGGACTCGCCTACCCACACAACAGACCATCAGGCAGCTGCCCCCCAAATGAGGTGGAGCTCCGAGCCCTATATGGAGTGCAGGGTGCAGAACTCCATGTCTGCTGACAACGAAATAGAGCATAATCAGAGGACCTGTGTTATCAGAGCACAGCTGATCCTGAACACAATGGGCAGAGTACCTTCCCTTAAAACAGAGACCCCCCCCGCAACTTCATGGTAAATAGTGGGAGGATGCTTGATTGGGACTTTATGTTAGAAAAGGAAACCAAAGTTTATCAAGATAACCTTCTCTATCGTGTATTTAACAAAAATCCATTGATATCGTAAGCATATACTAATTCTTATAAGAAATAAAAATGACTGTTTTTTTCAGGTGGTGTGATTTTCCTTTTCTCCTGAATGGCTATATGACAGCAATAAAACATGAGTCCCTTCATGTCTGCCTTTTGCAAAAATTTTTACTGTTAACCCTTTGATAACCAAGTCGCCCTTTCTCCACGGAATAGTCATCCTAGATGACTCTCCTGTCCTCAGCAGTTAACTAGTTTTGCTCCACCGCGTTGCTAATGAGTGGCTTCGTGTGGGCACCCAGAAGCTCTCCAACATCATTTTCATTGACTTCACGAAATCCCACATTTTTTTCCCCCGAGCACTGCAATTTTACTATACAATTTATTTCCCCTGTGTATATGTACATTATCATCAGGTGTTTAACCTCTGACCACCAAGGGAAGCCTGACACACATTCAGAGGACAGGGAGAGACACTAAAAAGGATGGATTTTATAGGTTAGGGCAAATGGTTATGGGATATAAATTTTTTATGCTTTGCATGAAGCCTCCTAACAGTGAGGACTTTCAGGCATTCAAAATGAATACCTGTATATCCACCAAGCTTAAGAGATACAACAGTACAGATATGACTGAATTGCTGTCTTCCAGATCCCAGATGTTCCCCTTCCTGGGATAACTTCCTCTAACTCTGCATCTGTTATTCCCATTCAGCTTTTGTACTTATACTTTGTATAATGTACCCATAAGCAATGTTATAATTTTGTTATTTTAAACTTTAAATAGTATTATACCAAATGTATCCTTCTATAGTTTTTTTTTTTTTTTTTTGCTCAACACTATTTTTTTAGTTTATCTCTGTTGATATGTGTGCGTCAGCGCTTGATTCATTTTCACTTCTCATTATTTCCATCATCTAGATAGACTATAATTTATTTTTCTCCTGTTGATGGACATTTAGGTCGTTTCCATTTTTTTTCCATCCCAAACAATTCTACAGTAAACATTCTGGTATGACTTCTTGCACGTGTGTGTGAGTTTGTCTAGGGCAGTGCAACTCTCAAGTGTGGTCTGTGGACTGGTATGAATCCACACCAGACCATGACCAGCTGAGTACAAAAACTGAGAATAAACATTTACAAGACTATGTAACAATCTGATGTTGCTTAACAATTTGATGTTGCTGTGATGTTATCATGGTTTTTTTGTTTGGTTTTTTTTTTTGTTTTTTTAATAAATTTATTTATTTTATTTATTTATTTTTGGCTGTGTTGGGTCTTCGTTGCTGCGCACGGGCTTTCTCCAGTTGTGGGTCGCGGGCTCTAGAGCGCAGGCTCAGGAGCTGTGGCGCGCGGGCCTAGCTGCTCCACGGCATGTGGGATCCTCCCGGACCAGGGCTCGAACCCGTGTCCCCTGCATTGGCAGGCAGATTCCCAACCACTGCGCCACCAGGGAAGTCCCTATCATGTTTTTAAGAGGGGTGATCCACACACAAGAGACTGCAAATCTTACAAAGTGGTCCTTCACTGCAGAGTTTGAGAATCACAGCTCTAGGGAACGACCCAGCAGAGAAACTGCTGGGTTGTTAAGATGCTAGAGCATCTCCCACCTTGCAGACACCACCAAGCTGTTCTCCACAGGAATTGCACCGATATACATATCCACCTGCAGTGTTCGAGAATACCTGTTGCTTCACATCCACCTCAACTCTTGGAAATGTCAAATGTTTAAGCTGGGGACTTGACCTTTCCACTGCACTCTTGTTGGTATTGTTTGACCTTTCGCCTAAGAGCTGAAGCTCAGGTACCCACCTTTCCCCATCTGTCCGACACTGCAACCACTTCTCCCGATGGTGCTGATGAGGTAGTCGAGAGCTATCTCCTTGGCACCGAGGTGGAGGAGCTGGCTGGCCTCCACGAAGCGCCTTGTAATGTCCAGGGGGTTGGCACCTGGTAAAGGAATCATCAAAGGCAACTACTCATTTTCCTCCAGCATGGGGCTAATGCTTCTATAAAAGGACCTCCATAAACAGCCCAGGAAGTAAGGGGGAGTGATCTATTCCCAGGGTGAGCAAGTATGAGGGGGCTCCTAATGAGAGGGCCTCGAGCTCCCAAGACCTGTCAGGTGGCACTGTGCTCTCTGCCCCCTTGCCCTTCTCTCTTCCCACCCACAGGCCTGGGGACTGACGCTATTGGTATTTAAAATAACACAGAATCCAGAAGGCTCCATCACTGAGGAAACTCTGGGTCCCTGATCTTGGGATGACACCCTCATTGTGGACAGACCCCAGTTCTCACGACTCTCCTGGTTCTGGCTCTGCTTGGCTCTGTCTTGTTACCCACCAACTGGCCCTCCCGATTTACCCCCTCCTCCTGGGTGCTGCCTCTCTCTACCTCGGCATCATTTCCACAAACTCCCCCTTTCAATACCTCACATTGCTCTCATGGCCAGCCTCTCAATCTGGGCTCAGCAAAGCTGGAGGGATGGGAGGACAAAATGGAGAACGGAGAGGGGTGAAAGGATGATTCTTGGGGGTGGTCTCAGGAAGGAGCTGAGTTGCAAAGCGGACCCTTGGCTGTCACCTTTTCACGGTGCATTCTCGTAGACCTGTCTGGGGTGGGTGCAGTGGACGCATACACACATGCCCAGGCCAGACCCTTCCAGGCCCAGAAAAATGAGCCAGGATCCAGTGAGCCAGACTTCGCCGACTTACTGGACACGGACTCCAGCATAGCCTTCATCTTCAGGGTGAGGAGCTCGGCCAGCAGGTGGATAGCCTGCCTCTGGAACCTGTGCAGGGTCTCCTGGCTGGACGGCCCCCAGTGGCCGTTGGTGGGAGAGTGCATGGAGAACTTGGCCGGCCCAGTGGAAGTGGGCAGCATCGGCAGTGGTAGCACTGGCGGGGGTGGCTTCTTCTGGACAGGGACCTGCACAGGGGCCGGTTCCATAAGCACCATGCGCGGGGCTCCAATGCTGATCTCCAGGCCCAGGATCTCAGAAGGGGTAGGGATCATGGGGTCAGTGATCAGCTCCTCCCAGGTGAACTCAAAGATGTTTCTGATGCCCCTGGGTACAGAAATGCCTGCGCTCTGGCAGACGATGAGCAGCCTGGAGATGCGGGCCAGCAGCTTGGGGGCCGTGGCGGTGTATTGCTGGTATAGTTCTCGGTTAGTCTTGATGTCATTCATGGTCCTAGAGCACGCATACTGCTAGGTAATACTGTCCATCTCAGACAAGGAGGACCTTCAGCTGTGAGGAGGCAGACACCCTGAGAGCTGAATGAGAGCCAAAGTTCTCACCTAAGGTGAGGCCTTGGGGACAGATGGAATGGAAGTGCTGAAATGGCCCTTACAGGTCATTGAGCCAGGGCATCCTATGCGGGAGGATAAATAATTGGTCACTCTCTCCCACAAAGGGATGCCCCCCGTCACCCCACTTCCCTTCCCAGGGACGTGTCAGAGACCACGTTAGTGAATCACTTTGGGAGGGGCCTGGGGATGAGCAGGTTCCCCAAACGGACCCCGGGCTGGAGCAAGGGAAAGGATGGGGAAGGGAAAAATGTTCCATCGCACCTTTTGTAGTCAGAGATCTGAGGGTGGAAGATCTGCTTGTGGTCTCTCAATAAAAACCTGCAAAAACAAAAAGATGTTTCATTGGTTCCCTCTGGGGGAAGATGATGTGGATGGAAGCTCCTGGTTGCGATGCAAGGATGGGCCTGGATTCAACATGTACATCCAAGGGCGGATGGGAAAGGAGGAGGAGGAGGAATTTTTTTAATCCAATGACTAATATCGTTTACCACATCTCCTCAAATCTGGAACTTCTGACAACTCCTGCTACCGCAGCCTTCTAGTCATCAGTTCTACCACCTTCCATCCTGACAACCACTCCCCATGACGTCCATGGCCCTCTTCTCCTGCCAGACAATCCTCATTCTTTCACTCTTCAAACTGTGTCCTCTGGAGCCACCCCAAATTTGCCATTCCAGAACTGCGCCCCTGGTGCACACCCTCAGAATTTACAGTGCAGCTGCCCTGGTGTGAAAAGGATATTATCTTTCCGGTTTCACTGATGAGGAATCGAAGGCTTATAGAGACAGAGCTCTTGGTCAGGAGTTGCCTGCCTGCAGACTCTTGGCATAGAGAACTTTCCAAAGACAACACGACTTCCTCACGGGCTTCCAACTGAACTGCCCATCCATCAGCAAAAAAATCTTCTAGGAACAAGAGTCCCACAGAGCAACCCCTTCAGACATTCTGCTGGTTTGCAGATAAACTGGCTTTCTACATCTATTTGCTGACTCCCTGGCATCTCTATTCCTCAGCTTTGGAGACTCAGAAAAATAGGTTCGTTTTTAAAATGATAAGTCTACAGAACAAATAGACCACTCAGAATCTTGGTCATCTGGGCAACCAGCCAGAGGGATCTGACCCTGACCATGCAGGGCAAATCTGTTTTAAAGCCAGGATTCAAGTGAAGAGAAGATGAATACAATCCTTGAAATGTTAACTGGTTTGAGGAACCCCACCCCACCCCCTACCAGTTCCTTTCTTGTGAGGTTAATTTTGAAGATATGCCTTACAAACAGATAAAAGCTGGTTTTTAAAACAGCTTTATTGAGATGTAATTCACATACCATACAATTCACCCTTTTTAAAGTGTACAATGGTTTTTAGTATAGTCACAGTTGTGCAACCATCACCACTATCTAATTTTAGAACATTTTTATCACCCCCCCCAAAAAGCCCATTAGCACTCACTCTCCATTCCTCCTCCCCCCAGGCAACGACCAGTCTGCTGTATGCCTCTATAGATCTGCCTGTTCTGGACATTTCATATAAATGGAATCACACACTATGTGGTCTTTTGTGACTGGCTTCTTTTACCATCATGTTTTTGAGGTTCATCCAAGTTACAGCATGTATCAGTACTTCACTCATATACTTCATTATATGGAAAGACCACCATTTGTTGATCCATTCAGTATTTTTTGGACACTTTGGTTGTTTCCATTTTTTGGTTTTTACGATGGAACATTCAGGTACAAGTTTTTCTGTGAATGGATGCTTTCATTCTCTTGGGTTGATACCCAGGAATGGAATTGCTGGGTCATATGATAACTCAATGTTTAACATTTTTGGGAACTACCAGGCTGGTTTCCAAAGTAGCTGCACCATTCTACAGTTCTTTTTACAAAACCTGTAATGAATGAGGTTTTAAATTTCTCCATGTCCTTGTCAACACTTGTTATTATGTCTTTTTGATTTTAGTGCCATCCTAGAGGGTGTGAAGTGGTACCTCATTGTGCTTTTGATTTGCACTTCCCTAATGACTAATGATGTTGAGCACCTTTTCACGTGTTTATTGGCCACTTTTCCACTTTTATATCTTCTTTGGAGAAAAGTCTTTTCAGATTGAACTGTTTTTTTTTTAAAGAAATATCATTTTAAACTAAATGCACAAATAACCTCTCTCTGTTACCATGTATTATCTCTGCAAAATTCAGCTAGAGGTGACCACGTGACTCCATTCTGGCCTATGAGATGCAGGTGGAGCTGTTGGGTGGGATCCTGGATATCTTTTCAAGAAGTCTGTCTGCATGGAGAGAACACTTTTTCTTTACTCACTACCCTTCTCTTTCTTCTTGTCTGGAATGGATGAGATGGCTGTAACTCTGGCAGCCATCTGGAGCCATGAGGTTACCTTGAGGAGGGAAGCCATGCATTAAAGGTGGCCGAGCAGAGGCACAGACCCTGGACTCCTGCTGACATTGCGGCACCCACACACCAGCACTTAACCACCTGCCTCCAAACTTGTTTCACCTGAGAGAATGAACCCCTAATCTCTTTAAGCCCCTTTATTCAGATCTCTGTTCCTGCAGCCAAATGTGATTCCTGACGGACAACCAGCCGTGTGGGAATAGCATCACTCCCTCCTTTCCATATATCTAATTTTCATTGTCACTCTTTCATTTTTCCATCACTGAGACACAGGCCTTGCCCTCAAGAAGCTCAATGTTCAACAGGCAGAACAGACTTACAAAATTGATATAAGGGTCACACTGCCAAAAAAATGTACAAAGGCCATGAAAACCCAAAGCCAAAAGTCTAAAGGAAGCTGCACTGAAGGCTGTCATAGAAGATGAATAAGAAGTCACCAGGCAGGTAGGAGGGAGAAGGCATTCTTGGTAAAAAGAAGAGTATGTACAAAGGAACAGAGACATTTAAAGCATGGCAGGTTCAGAGAACCACAAAACACATCCGTATGGTTGGGGCCTTGGGGCTCTATGGGAAAGTAGCAGACAAAGCTGGAAAAGTGTCTAGAATCAAATCGTGAAGGGCCTTGTATGCCACGCCAAAGGATTGGCATGCTATGTAATCATATACTCAGTGCAAGGACTCAATGTATCGTCTTTAATTGCTAGTTGCATCTCATGTGGTCTCTGCAAACAGAGGGCAAGCATCACGTCTTCTCCCCCTTTTACAGCCTCCATGACACTAAGTAAGACACCAAGTAAGCTGCCACATGCCAGAAAGTGAAGAATAGTTATAGCATGAAAATCCAACCGATAGCCCAATAGGCCCATGTAGATGGATATAAACAAAGTTTCAATTAACAATTTCCACAAAGAAATAAAGAGCATGGAAGAACTTTATAAAGGATATGAAAAATGACGATCCTCATTCCAACATCTTCAGAGTTTTGCGGGCTGTCTCCTCTTAGGGGCAGGACAGAGATGAGGGGAGGAGTGCACACACACACACACACAGGCTACTATGACAAGTCTGAGTGCTCTCTGCCAGGCAGAGGGAAATCCAGAAAAGGCAGCGTCACCGGGCGGCTAAGAACTTAGGCCATGTGACCTTGAGCCTGGCACTTGTGGACACTAGGTCCTGCCTCCCAGGACTGTGAGGATTATATGAGGGCATATGTGTTAAGGGTTGGCACAACGCCTAGCAGAGGTAAGTGCTCAATGAATGTGAAGCAGAAAAAGATAATCATTTGAAGTGGTTGAAGAAGGCTGTGCAATGGAAATGACAGAAACTGGTTCAGAAGTAGGTGACTAGTGAACAAGGACAGGAGGAGCACTCCAGGTGATGAGAACAGCGCTTGTTCAGGTTGGAGGCTCTAAATAGCCTGGCAAGTTTGGGGAGCTGCAAGTAACTTGAGAATGCTACAGGTTACTTGGGGGGCGGGGGGATGTGTGGGAGGGGTGGGCAGCAGCCTGCTGAGAGGAGCTGGTGTAAACCGCTGAACCCTGACTTCATCTTGCAGATGGGAAACCACAGGACTGCTAGCAGAGGTGGCATCTATATGGTAGGGTGCTCCTCCCAGGGGCCAGCAGGGGGGTGAGCAGGAGTGTGAGAAATACGACTGCAGTGGGACTAGCCAAGGAGGAGAGCTGTACCCACAGCACCCCAATTTCTGCCTACAGTAAAAAAGCAATTTCCAACCCATGCACCTGAAAGAGTACTTCAAAAGGCACAGACCCAGCAAACTCCCTGGGGTACACCGTGGGGCGCAAGCAGAACAAGGGTGAAAGTGGGAAAGTTCTGAACAGGCTTTGGGAAAATCAAGGGCACCCAACAAAGAAGGAAGCTGAGGGGGAAATTCAGGCATGGCTTTGAAAAAGAGAAAAGGGCATACTTCCTTCTCGTACTGGCACTGATTCAAGAATCCATTTTTGGGTAGAAGTTGTACCCAGCTGTTTATTTAAAACCAAAATTAAACTTTGCTCCCTCAAGTAATCTGGTCCTGATTTTCTCTGCTATTTTCTCTAGTCTCTGGCTCTGTTTTTTTTTTTTTTTTCCAGAACACGGGCCTCTCACTGTTGTGGCCTCTCCCGTTGCGGAGCACAGGCTCCAGACGCGCAGGCTCAGTGGCCATGGCTCACGGGCCCAGCCGCTCCGAGGCATGTGGGATCTTCCCGGACCGGGGCACGAACCCGTGTTCCCTGCATCGGCAGGCGGACTCTCAACCACTGCGCCACCAGGGAAGCCCTCTCTCTGGTTTTAACCAGAATGCTTCTGGTAAGGACAGTGAGCAGGCCAGATGTAACCGTGTGACTGCCATCTGTGAGTAAGCGCAGCTTCAGCCTGGGACAGGCAAGAGAACAAGCCCGCACCTCATGCACGAAAGAGGTGGAAATGGAATTAGAAAAACTAATAGACGCTGTCCTCTCCATTCAATATATAAAGAACGTTCTGGACAGATGCTTGAATTCTCTAGCAGATGAGAGGAAGAAGGGCTGAGCTATGGAGAGAAGTGGATCTGAGAGGAAGGAGAGGGATGTCACGTGCATACGATCAAGCTTAACTGCCTGCTGCCCAGCAAGGTTTGCTCTCGAGACTGCAACCTCAGTCACCGCTCTTCCTCGAGTTGAATCCACTTGCAAACCACCTGCATCCTCCACCAGGGGGATCCACTGTGGCACCAAAGGGCCATTAAGATGAGTCTCCCGGCAAGACCCATCGAGAGACAAAAAAATGATCAACGCTTTTGACCCAGTGATATTAGTTCTGAAAGTAATGCCCAGGGAACAGTTTTAAAAGGAGGAGGGAAGATAGTTCTTCAAATGTGGTCAAACCAAACAAAAAGATGCTTATAGCCACTTCTTTCCTAACAGCGAAATAACGTAGCCAGCCAACAACTGAGGAACTGTTTGACAACGATGCAGATTAATATGAAGTATTTATTAGGCAGCAAAAAATAACTTGAGCTCAGTTTTGAGAAATGTTAAATTAAAAAAAAACACACAGATGGTAGGTCTACATTGATTACACATCCCATAAACACCTATGCTGATCATAATTGGAAGCAGAGATACAAAGTCTTTCAGTTTTAAGGTAAAGATGACACTTTAGGAAAGAAGACAATCAACAAGGGTCCCTGAAAAGAAAGCAGCATGTTCTCAGACAGGCTTGTGACCTGGGAGACCTGGGCTGGGAGCAGGGCCCATTCTTGTATTTCCTGGTTTCCATATCAACCCTGAACAACCGAGACTGTCTGTGCAGAGAGGAGTGGTGAGGGGACTGAGAGGTCAAGAGCTACACCCGTGTTCAAGCTCAGGGAAGCTTACTTGCTGATAACGACCAAATAGAAACAGAACACATCGTACCCCAGGGAAGGTTTTTACAACCAGGCAAAACCACCACCGAGCAGGTAAGCTTAGAGTTAGAGAACATGGCGGTTAGAAATGTAGTGGGGAAAGATGCTGTTTAAATGGAGGGTAGAAAACAAGTAGTATTTGTGACCACTCCCATCACTGCACAGACGTACATTTACTGGGCATGGTTACACGAACAGCTGGGATTTACCGAGAAACGGTAACAGAAGATCAATACTTGGCCTGGGTGACAGGTTTTCACTAAAACACCCTGATTCTTTTGATTGTTCTGGTTTTCCCATCTTCCTAGACAATGATCTACACCATCCCACCATTCTCCCCACTCTGCCCCGCCCCCCACACATGCTCTGAACGTTAAGCCAACGTCCAGGTCCACACCAGCAAATGCCTCACCACCTACCAGCCAGCAGGGCAGGTGCCAGGACCAGGGGAGTTTCATTTTCTCTCATGGTTTTCAGCAGGTTAACAAATTCTTTTCAATTATCATGACTTACCTTAGCCATATAGTTTTTTTTTTTTTTTTTTTTTTTTTGTGGTACGCGGGCTTCTCACTGCTGTGGCCTCTCCCGTTGCGGAGCACAGGCTCCGGATGCGCAGGCTCAGCGGCCATGGCTCACGGGCCCAGCCGCTCCGCGGCATGTGGGATCTTCCCAGACCGGGGCACGAGCCTGCGTCCCCTGCATCGGCAGGTGGACTCGCAACCACTGCGCCACCAGGGAAGCCCGCCATATAGTTTTTTACAGGAACTGCTTGACATATAACTAACTTAGTTCAATTTACTGGCTGAAAAAAAATTAAACACATACGGTGTGGCTACTCTGTGTTGTATTAACTGTAAAGATCAGTACCCACGTCCATTCCAAATTCTAAATTCTACTGCCTCATCTGTGTGTCACAAAAAGGTCAGCTGATAGCCATCTCCCAGGCTGCACTATGGCTTTAAGAGGAAATAAATTATCCCACAAGTCTTCAGCAAATGCATGGCTAAACATAGCAGGAGTCTCATGTATATGGATTTAAAGTTTCTCCTTTGGGAATTGTGCAAGCAAACAAAATGATTTATTTAGCCAATTCAAACGAACTATATCAAAACACACAAAGGCCTGGAGAAAAGATTACAATGAAAACAAATAATTCAAAGCAATTTGTGATCCAAAACATTTCACTTAGCTCCACAATGCCATGAAGGAGGTGTGGTCATGCTTTCTGATAGAAGATTTCAGCACTGCTGGCACCCAAGTCAAACAAGCCATAGGATTAGCGTGAATGCTTAATGTATGCTTGGAAGAGATGTGTTTGCCAATCCTTTAGTTACTAACAGGAGAGTTATGTATAGTCAGACCACAAAACATGTAAAAACAGATCATTCAGAGTTGTGCTGTGCATTCAGTAGCACTAGACCTGTGTCTTTTGAGCATCTGAAATGTGGTGTAGTATGACTAAGGAACTACATTTTATTAAATTTAAAACTTGATAATCAATTCAGTTATTGGCAAACTCTTAAATGTTTCAAGTACGTTTGGACGAACCTGGGTATGTGAATCTACTTTCAAATGTTTATTTTATGAAATCTAAATACAGATCAAGTATTCCTGATGAAAATTTAGCATCTGAATTAAGATGGGCTGTTGGATACACAGTGGATTTTGAAGACTTGGTGTGAAAAGAAAAGCAAAATATCCCATTAAACGTTTTGTATATTGATTAAATGTTGAAATATTTTGGATATCCTGGATTAAATAGAGTTGACCCTTGAACAACATGGGTTTGAACTGTGAGGGTCCACTTACGCGCGTATCTTTCAATACTACTACAGCACTACAGGATCCACAGTTGGTTGAAACCACAGATACAGAACTGTGGGTAGAGGGCCGCCTGTGGAACTTGAGCATCTACGGATTTTGGTTTTCATGGCAGGTCCTGGCACATACAGAGGGATGACTGTATACCACAAAATTAATTTCACTTTTTAAATGTGGTTCCTAGAAAACTGAAACTTACACACACAGCTTACACCTCATTTCTACTGGGCAGTGCTACCAGAACACGGGTCTGCAGCCTAAGAACTCCAGTGCCATCTGCTGGACATACTCCTACAAAACTGGCCCACAAGAAACGGTAAAACTGGAATTGTGTTAACGCTGAAGGACCCTGAGTCTGAAATGGAAGAGGATAAAACAACTGGGCTCACAAAACACTCAATATATGCTGTTAAAATGCGATTAGAAAGAGGCTTATACAGTCTTTGAAATCCTAGAGAATATCCAACTTACAGTTATTAGTCGACAGTGACCCTCAGCCAACGTGCACAGACTGCTCTGCCGTCCACCGTGGGTGCCCTGGGCAAGGACAAAAGGTCATTTGGGGGCCCCTTCCGTGACCACTGCCTCCTATACTCATGCGCTTGTTGCTGCCTGCCTAGTCTTCCCATCCCTTCTCTACACTATGCCTCTCGAGACCTTCTGCTCTACCTTATAAACACACCCTCTTCCCATCTTTCTCTTATTATTCACCTTCTCTTTTCTTCTATTTTTCCTTATGATTCTAGGATATCTAATAATTGTTTTTTCCTTTTAGTATTCCAATTTTTCTTTTTGTCTCCTCTCCTTTTGTCCTACAAGCTGTTTCAGTTGGTTTTACAGTTTTACATTTAAGCCTTTGGTCGATTTTTTAAATTTTAATTAAATTAATTAATTAATTAATTAATTTTTTGCGGTACGCGGGCCTCTCACTGTTGTGGCCTCTCCCGCTGCGGAGCACAGGCTCCAGACGCGCAGGCTCACTGGCCACGGCCCACGGGCCTAGCCTCTCCGTGGCATGTGGTATCTTCCCAGACCGGGGCACGAACCCATGTCCCCTGCATCGGCAGGCGGACTCTCAACCACTGCGCCACCAGGGAAGCCCAGCCTTTGGTCGATTTTGAGGTGCTTTTGTTTTTTATGTGGTGAGAGGTATGGGTCCAAGTCCATTGTTTTGCATGTGGCGAGTCAGCTGTCCCAGAACCATCTGTGGAAGACTGTTCTTTCCCTACTGGATGATTTTGGCACCACTGTCAAAAAATTAAGTGACCATAGACGTATGGGTTTATTTCTGGACTCTCAACTCTGTTTCAGTGATTTATCAATATGTCAGTACCACATTGTTTTTTTGTTTTTTATATATTTATTTATTTATATATTTTTGGCTGCGTTAGGTCTTCGTTGCTGCACGCGAGCTTTCTCTAGTTGTGGTGTGCAGGCTTCTCATTGTGGTGGCTTCTCTTGTTGCAGAGCACAGGCTCTAGGGGCCCGCGCTCTAGAGTGCAGGCTCAGTAGTTGTGGCACACAGGCTTAGTTGCTCCGCGGCATGTGGGATCTTCACGGATCAGGGCTCGAACCCATGTCCCCAGCATTGGTAGGCGGATTCTTAACCACTGTGCCACCAGAGAAGTCCAGTACCACATTGTTCTGATCCCTGTAGCTTTGTAGTAAGTCTTGAAATCAGGAAGAGAGTCCCCCAACTTTGTTCTTATTCAAAATTGTTTTGAGTATTTGATATTCTCGGTCCCTTACAATTCCATATGAATTTTAGGATGAGTTTGTCAATTTCTGCAGGAAAAGGCAGCTGGGCCAGTTGGTTTTCATTTTTGTTAGGAGAGGTATTTGCCTGATCAGGCTGACAAAATGACCATTTAATAGGTCTTGCAACTCCACCCTTGATCTGGACTTCAGAGGTTAAGTTTGCAAGAATTTGGAATTTTGTCTATTACTGCTCAATACTTGGGCAGACTGAGAGCAGAGGGTGCTGAAGAAAACATGAGTCTGAAGCAAACATGCACCTAAACAACCTGCCACTTAGATATCACGTGACGAATCACTGACCCTCTCTGTGCTCCAGCGTGCAATCCACAATGAGAACGGGGGTGCTCCCATCAACACCACTGTGCTGTGGGAACAGAGACCACGGGCTCCAGCAGGCGCTTTGAGGACCTGCTCTAGCACCTTCTTACAAGACTCACTGGCCTGGGAGGCAGCTGTTAACAGCCCTGTGGACCTGGTGGTCAACTTCTACTGCTTGTCTGCAGCTGTGAAGAGGACACTGAGCTGTAGTAGTAGAGGACGGGAATGGTACTCAGGCACAGAAGTCCTTCCAGAGCTCCGCTCACCCACTTGTTAGTAAAGACAAAAGGATCTTGCTGTCCCTCACTCCAGCGCAAGTCCATCCTACCGAGGCTGAGGTGACTCAGCTGCCGAGAGAGATCAGGGCCCAGAGCGGGAGAACCAGGGAGGCAGGCGGAGATGAAAAACCAACCCTGGTGGCTAAGGGGCATCTCTTGCTCTTATCATGCCCAGCAACCTCCACATGTGCCCGTCACTCAGTACACACTTAATGAACGCCCACTATGGGTGGCTGTGATAATCGCCACTCAAGAAGGGGTGATAGTAAGAGCAAGTGACGTCAATGTCTACCTTTCTGGACTGTGAAGTCCTCCCTGGTCTTCTTGATCATTTCAAATGATATGCTTAATTCTCCATCAGTGTCAGGGTCCTCCTGGAGACTAGATCACTTTGCCTCCCAGTGTACCCTCATGTGCCATCATTTGACAGGCTAAAATTCTTCCTGACAGATGCTCCACCAAATGACCTGGAAGCTGAATGCTTGGAACAAAGACATCTACAAGCTAGTACTGGCAAAAGGAAAGGAGTGGAACCCTTAAATCTGAATAAGTCATGGGAGTGGGTATGAAGCAGACAGGATTACAAACTCCTTAGTATCAAGTATTACAGAGTATGTTTACTCTACCTCAGCTCACATGTAAATCCAGATGAACTGGTATCTCCATACCAATTAGAATGAAATGAAGAGCAAAGTGGCCAGAGTTCCCACAGTACCATTCACTTTCTTCCCTGCTGACAAATACAGCCTGAAGTCTGGATCTTAGGGAAAAGACAGGAAGAGAAAGTTACAATTCAGTCCCTAAAGTTAAGTTATTTTCTCTGCTCTGGGAGAGGAAGGCACCATCAACAGTACAGACCCAAGTTATAGTGTTTTTAAGTTCATGTCACTTGTTTATAATATGAAATCATATCATCCAGAGTTTCAAAAGTGACCGCCTGGGCTTGTGGTGGGCCGCTGTGGGCTGGAGTGGATGATGTATGTGAAGAGCCAAGGTCATGGCTCTGGCCAAAGTGCTGCCCCGGGTCACTCTGTGCAGGTGCAGGTCTGTTCCATGCCTGGCTACTCAGAGAACCAGTTCTTTTTTGGTCCACAAAGTAATTCGATGGTGGGGCAAACTCAGGGTCTCTCTCAGCCCGGAGATCTGATTGCCTCTTCAACCAATACCCAAAGGAAAAGTCTAGTAAAAATAAGAAAGAGTATTATTAGAACTGATTATTGAATCATTGAATGTTTATTGTTATTACTTTTTAATTATTGTATATATTTCTTAAAAGCCACCTTAAATTCTCTGGAGAACAAGGACAGTAATAACAAAACTATAATACAAGGTATATGCAATGCCTACAAAGGATAAGGAACCAGGCTAAGAAAAAGGAGTGAGAACTTCCATGTGGAGAAAGGTTCAAGGAAGGTTCTGTGGAGAAAGAAGGCTGGCAGGCTCTGGAGACAATGCCAAAAAAGTACTAAAATTACATGTGACAGACAAACATAAAAAATCAAGCACTTAGATCATTTGCTTGACATGATGTTACAGGTACTTCATAGCAAAACACAAGTTTTGTCTTTTATTGAGTTTTAGAAGACACAAAAGGCACCTGTCCAGATTTATGTTGGTATTCCACCTCTATTTCTAACAGTAGCACTAACCAAAGGCACTCACCCATCTGCATATCTTTTACTTTAGTCGTGGATCTCATCAGTTCCAACAATTCATGCTAATGTACCACTTTTTTTCAAAAAGACATAAACCAGAGTCTTCTCCCAAAGAGAGGCTGCTGTAGGGACCATGGTGTATTTACAGAAAAAATTTACAGACAATTCTGCATAACCCAATGGGACCATATGTGAATCCAAGTTAATACACTGGGACACAGACTGTTTTCAACTGAACATAAAAGAGACTGCTAAAAACACAGAATACATGAAAGTACCAAACCTTCATAAGGTTTTAAAAAACAGTTCCCGAAAAACAGCATCCCAGGGGCTTCCCTGGTGGCGCAGTGGTTAAGAATCCGCCTGCCAATGCAGGGGACACAGGTTCGAGCCCTGGTCCGGGAAGATCCCACATGCCGTAGAGCAACTAAGCCCGTGCGCCACAACTACTGAGCCTGCGCTCTAAATCCCACGAGCCACAACTACTGAGCCCGCGCGCCACACCTACTGAAGCCAGCGTGCCTAGAGCCCATGCTCCACAACAAGAGAAGCCACCGCAATGAGAAGCCCATACACCGCAATGAAGAGTACCCCCGCTCACTGCAACTAGAGAGAGCCGCACAGCAATGAAGACCCAAAGCAGCCAAAAATTAAAAACAAAAAAACAAAAAAACCCAGCATCCCAAGCTGTAAGACCGCATGGGGGCAGCGGGAATTTCAGAAACCTTCCCCCAAGTGTTTCTTAAAATAAAAAAGAAACTCATCCTTTAAGCATGATGCCTTGTAGACCCTGGTCTTTTATAATCACACTGTCTAATGCTCCTGGGTATTGAGAAGAAACAAGTTCAAGGATGTGAAGAATTCCTTAAGCTTCCAAGGACCACTAAGACTCACCAGAATCACACCCTGTTCAGGAGAACTGATCCTCTTACCTTTTCCTCTGTCCCACTCCCGGACGTGCGGCACCCCAGGCCGGGTATCCTTCCTCTCCTGAACGATGACTTCGACTTTGCTACTCTGGGCAGCTGTATGAGGAGCTGGCGTGACCTCTGGTTCTGGTGGCAGTGGCCCAATAACATCTCCATCTATTTTTGGCAAGGAAATAAGACTTCATTATAATAAAGCTTAAAACTACTTTTGGGCTTCCCTGGTGGCGCAGTGGTTGAGAGTCCGCCTGCCGACGCAGGGGACACGGGTTCGTGCCCCGGTGCGGGAGGATCCCACATGCCGCGGAGCGGCTAGGCCCGTGAGCCATGGCCGCTGAGCCTGTGTGTCCGGAGCCTGTGCTCCGCGACGGGAGAGGCCACAACAGTGAGAGGCCCGCGTACCGCAAAAAAAAAAAAAAAAAAAAAAAAAACTACTTTAAAAAATTAAATAGAACATGCTCATCCTGAGAGTACAAGCAATAACCGGTATTTATTGAGCATCTATCATGTGCCAGGCAGTGGGCTAAGTATTTTGTATACAATAGTTCACTTAACCCTGTAATAACCCTAATAAAGTCAGGATTGGTATTTCCACTGTATCCCCATTTTATAGATAAGGAAAATTAAGATCAGAAATGCTACACAGGTGGACAGTGACAAGGGCCAGGATTCAAACCCACAATGGATGGATTTCAAAGTCTCTGTTTGCCACTATGCCACCCTGCTTCCCCTGACCAACAATCAAAGGACCAGAAATCCCCCAATTACTCAACTAAAGTAAGAGTCTCCAACTAAGCAAGGGGACTGAGGGTGATGAAGAGCTGGAGCCTGGCGACAGGCTGTAGGCTATTCTATTTTGGCCATATTTTAAAAGAAAACAGATTTTTAAAAAGCACTGGTGGCACTTCACATCTTGTGGAAATGACAGATGTTCAGGAGTACAGCAAAAACAGAGAAACGAAACAGAGTTTAACATGTCACAGGGAGACAGCATTTATACAAAACTAAATGGACCATTTTCCAATTCCTAAGTGTTCTGATCTCCTTCCAAAGCTAAACTGAAGTGTGTTCAGAATTAGAAAATGGCCCGTGGCTTAGCACAGGCTTCTGTGAGAGCTGGAGAAGCTTCTACGTGCCCCTAACACCCACACCCCCTTCTTCCTTTTGGGACTACAGTGCCCCCCAGCTTCAGCTAGATATGTGTCACCTCGCCAGAGACGCCATTTCCCAGCCTCCCCTGCAGTTGGGCTGGCCCGTGGATTCTGGCCATTGGAATGTAAATGCGTAGGTTGTGTGTGATCCTGACTCACATTCCTAGAATGGGAGCTGGTTCCCTGCCCCTTCTTCCCCAGGGCTGGATCATGAACAGGTGCTGGGGAGCTAGCGACCGTGCAGGTGAGAGGAACCCTCTATGGAATGGCAGAAGCATTATGACAGGAAGAGGCCAGGGAAAAGGTGACCGTACAGGGCAGAGCTACTACCTGCCCTGGACACCCACCACCTCTGAGGTATTAAACTAGAGAAGCAGACGTCCACCTGGTTCGAGCCAGTCTCTGCAGTGTCTCTGTTGGGGCAGTTTATCCCAGTCTAGCATAACTCCCACAGTGAGCAAGTCTGACCACAGTACTGAACGGTGCTCCCAAGCATTTCAACAGTCCCTTGGCAAGCTGTCTATACCCATATTTGTAAATCCTTTATTTTATTAACTTTCTGAATGCATGTCTCTTTAAAATACATTACTTTATAATAACCAACAAAAACCACAACCATAGCAAATGAAAATAGGTCTAAAACATGTCCGTGCGCAACTAAATTTTATCCTAAAATACCTTTTAAGTGTTTTACTTAGGTATTTTACCCCTAAGTCTCAGTTACTAAACCATGCTGTTCTATGAAACAACACAATGTACTGTTAATACCCTTGTCTACAGCCTAAAATTTTCTTTGGAGTGTAATTCCACGCCACTTTGGTTATAAAACCTGTTCCTGGCAGTATCTCCAAGGTGCACTGCTTGCTTAGAGAATAAAACTAGATGGCTGATTTCCACAGTGCCAGTCCTATTATTGAGACATCAACTGAACTAAAATTTTTCCTTTTGAGGTTTAGAAACACGAGCCAAGATATACCTCTATCTTCTTCCTCTGCTCCATCCTCTTTAGACTTTTTCATCTTTTTTTGTCGGAGTTTGGCAAGTCTTGCTTCTAACATAGCCTTTCTCTTTTCCTTTATATTTTCTCGTTTTGTTCTCTGATCTGTTGTCTGAACAGAACAGAAAATTAGAAAATTATTAGCCTATTCACAGTATTTGTTGAAAAGGATGAAATAAGTAATTTTATTCTAAAAATAGACTAATTGATTTTCATGCCACCTCTAAGAAGCCATCCTTGAGATCTTCAACATGAAGACCCGTTAAGTCCTCTTACACAAGCCCTCTGATGTCTTCTGAAGTTTAGTAAGAGTTCACAGAGTATCCTGAAAGGCTTACCATTCAAGAAAATTCTGTCCTACTCCTTAACCACCCTCTAATAACTTTCTATTTTCTCACCCAGGCCGCTCCAAAAGTGCCATATTTGAAACCAAGTTTAAAACATCAAAGTTATACAAGTTACTTTTGAACAACTATAATCTTAAAGTCTGAAACACCAAAATAATATCGCAATTACCTTTATGAAACCGATAATTGTATTCTGAATAGCAATGTAAATTTCTAATTAATTTACTAGATTTTTTTGCAGTACGGTACAACAGGAAACCCAACCGCTCAAATCCTTAACATCAACTGAGTTTAATTAGTACCTGCTCACGCAGCATTTCTAAAGTTTTCATCTGCTTGTTTCTCAACTCTTTATCTCGGGCAAAGGCAAAGTATCCAACACCAAGTTGCCGGGCCTCTGAAATAAGTCAAAATTATCCAAAAGGTTAGATCAGTGAATTAAATTCAGACCAAACTCCTACCAAAGCAAAAAGGAACACAACGATGTCTCACACATTTTGTTTTGTTTTTTCTAAGCAGCAGCTAAAAAAAAGTTAGAAGTTGTTTCCATCCTGTTTGCCAAGTGACAAATATTCATTAACGTTTTAGTCATAGGCTGTCTCCACTTCTCTTGGGGAGCAAACTCGGATTAACAGACCCTCTGGGGGCTTCCCTGGTGGTGCAGTGGTTGAGAGTCCGCCTGCGGTTGCAGGGGACACGGGTTCGTGCCCCGGTCCGGGAGGGTCCCACATGCCGCGGAGTGGCTGGGCCCGTGAGCCATGGGCGCTGAGCCTGCGCGTCCGGAGCTGTGCTCCGCAACGGGAGAGGCCACAGCAGTGAGAGGCCCGCGTACGGCAAAAACAAACAAACAAACAAAAAAAAAACAGACCCTCTGTTAGGAAGATACCCCCAATATGAATATTTTTAGGCTATGAAGTGAAAAAAGGGGTATTTTCAATTCCAAAAGCAGAATCTTTTATTTCCACATAAGAGCTGCTGCTTTACGAATACTTCCTTTTATGCTTGTCATTTGTTCAAGATAAAAAAATGATTTAAAAAGCTGCCAGATGGGGGCTTTCCTGGTGGCGCAGTGGTTAAGAATCTGCCTGCCAATGAATGGAACACAGGTTCGAGTCCTGGTCTGGGAAGATCCCACATGCCTTGGAGCAACTAAGCCCGTGTGCCACAACTACTGAGCCCATATGCCTAGAGCCCGTGCTCTGCAACAAGAGAAGCCACCACAATGAGAAGCCCACGCACCGCAACGAAGAGTGGCCCCCGCTCGCCGCAACTAGAGAAAGCCCGTGCATAGCAACAAAGACCCAATACAGCCAAAAATAAATTAAAAAAAAAAAAAAAAAAAAAAAGCTGCCAGATGACTATACCATTTTCACGAATGTCTTCGTAATGTACGGGCCCCATTGGTCTTCTCAGGGACTCCCTCTCTTCTTCCTCCCATTGCTGGCGCTGGAGTTCTTTTCTCATATCTTCAGATAGTAAGGTTTTTTCATTTGCAGGACTAACGAAACTAGGAAAATAGAGCAAAAACCATCTTAGATAAGAGCTGTGACACAGCAATGCTTTGGTTCAGGAGTGCGATCATGGATGAGTAACTCTAGTTATGAAGAAGACATTTCCTTACAGAGGCTTCTGACCCACAATACCACTGGGAATCTGCAAAAACTATTTTCACCTTTCTTTAATCAAAGCAAGCAACATGTTACATTAGCATAATGAAATCTTGCCTCACCACTCAGACAAATTACCTTCCTTCCCACCCTGGTCTTGGGCTGAATGGAGGGGGCAGGAGAGGCAGACAGGAGGAACTACGGGCCTCCTGTGGATGGTCTCCTGTGCAGGACCTCATGTCCCGACAGGTGGCTCAGGGCTTCTGCACTTTCTTCCCTGTGCCAAGCCTAGGCCTACCTGAACCTGGATGACGTGGACAAGGTGGAGCTTCTCCCAACACTTTCCACACAATACCTGCCCTTGCTTAGAATTTTATTCCCTGGGATGTTTTAGCAAGTTACCTCTTAGGTGTGTCTTAGGCACCACAGAAAAAATTCTAGCCATAAAGCCCTTACTTCAAAATGCAAAGGTGTATAAACAAAAAGTTAAGCTAACTACCTCCCTGCCCCCACCTGCTGTGGGATAACCAAGAGTATATTCTTAAACGCTTTCTCCGCAGTGGTTTGTTTGTTTGCTTGGTCTGGGCTCATTCTCTATTTGTTACTCTGTAGGCAGACATCCTTCCAAGTAAACAGATAGGCTCTAACTCATCCCTTTTAGTAGCTACACAATCTGGATGATCAACCACTCAGGTTGTTCCCTGAGTGTGGACTATGTGTGTATGTGTATGCCAACCCCAAAAAAGGGCTTCCACTAATATTCTTATACATTAAAAAAATACTCTCATAGCAGAGCACCAAAGATAATTAACTAAAAACAGCCTTGCGCACAAAACAATCCCCGTGTCTGCATGTCATGGGCAAAGCTTTGCATGTCACACACTTACAGCCTCCCCTGAAGATTTTTATCCATTTCCAGCAGATGTGGCAAATCCTTTCTCATACAGCGCCGGGATCGCCCTAAAGAATCCACATAATCCACCCTGAAATAAAAGTGAAAAAGCGTGGAAAATTGTACATGACATATGGTTCCCTAAGTCAGGGAGTTGGTGCACAGAAAAAAGTTAATTTAGGCCCCATCACCAAGAAAAACCCTCAACCTGAGAGACCACTACCATTGGTAAGAACATGTTTTTCAAAGTTAAACGTTGACACACAGTAAGTTCATTGAGCCCTTCATTAAATCTTAGTTTTAGAAACTGTAGAAAATGATCATGTACATCTCTGACCTCAAGATAAATAAGCCACAAAGACCCTTGCTGCAGCATCTCAGAACTTACTTTAATTTGGTCTAAACAATTCCAAGTATTTTATCAGCATCATAATAACTTTGCTCCGTACCATATTCTCAACTTGCTCACTTCCTCACAGTCTTCCCAAATTTGACTTTTTATTCTTTCCTGTATTTCTTCAAATTGGTACAATTCTTCCCAATGAATTAGAACTTTCTTAATGTAAGTATTCTGAGACTCTTTTTAGCTAGGAGGAAGCCAAGCAACACACATTTTATACCAAAGAAGCACCTGAGCAGCGGGCCAGTCTGTTACCTTTCACCCCCGTTCCTCTTTCCTCATCCTGGCCCGAAGTACCTTTGTCCAGGTATGAGGCAGGGGAGCCAGGCAGCCGGCAAGGCCAGTGAAATGCTGAGAGTCCCCAACAGGAAAAGGGCAGGTTTTCATGAGTAACATTTCATTTGCATTATGATGCAAAACATTTTTAGTTTTTTAAATTATGGGCAGGGACTCCCTCACAGCCCTTGGCAGGAGGCTGAAAGCACAGAAGGGCCAGCACTGCTGCTGGACCAACTCAAGGTCAGATTCCCATGCATGTGGCTTTGCTTTTGTTAGCCTTTTCTTTTGTCTCACACCTGCCGATTCCAACTGTCAGCCTATGATTTAAAAACTGAATGTTTGGGAATCCACAACTATAGTCCTAAAGCTGATAACCACAGAAATAAAACCTCCAACAGCAGAGAGCAGTTTCTTTCTCCCTTTTCTTCTTTTCCTTTTTTCTTCTTCTATGAATGGAGAACAAAAAACATTTAGCCAGATGGTCTGAGTACTTATTTACAGTATTTTTGTGGAAAGATTTTCCACCACCTGGAACTTAACGACCTAAAGCATTTTACAAGCAGTTACAATTCTGGAACCTAATTTAAAAACAAAAAAAGTGTCAGAACTGCTTGCAGTGCATCTTCCTTCACCATATGGTGGCATGTGACACCTTCAATTGCCCTCCAAACTCTTCAAATCAGTAACAAATTGATTGTAATCATACAGGCATTAATATGAGGGGGAAAAAAAGACATTAAACCTTTCAAAGGAGATGAGATTTCTGCTATGAAAAGCAATCACAGGCCATTCTGCCTCTGGAGAAGCGCTCCAAAACATTCAGATTCCATCAAAAAGAAGTGGCAGAACAGCAGCCAGCAACTGCCCCCATGTAATCAGCAATCACCGAGCAAGCTCTCAGAGAAACAATTACTCGAAGTACAAGGGGGACTCAGGAGGGCTCGGAGTCATGCCCTCTTCACAGGGCTCTAGGGGGAAGTTAGGGCACACGCTCATGAAACACTCCTAACAGGAGCAGGCAGGGTATAAGAAGTACCAGAAGTTTGCCTCAATCTTCTTCTGGTAATGAGGCCAGTTATGTGTCAATATAAATAAAAGGTAAGACCCAAAGGAGCAGAAAGTATGTTTAAGTGCTACCAGAGTTCAGATGAGGGAGAAACCACTGAGACTAGAAATGATGAAGAGAAGCATGACGGAAGGGATGGCATCATACAGGCTCCTCTTCTGGTTGCTATAGCAAGCATGCGGCCACTTAGCCCACCCCAAATATAAGTGTTTTAGAAGGTAGGTAAGAAGACCCCTCCACAGCATGAAGATGCAAGTTCTCTGTGTTCCCAAGCAGTGAAGACTGCTCCCTCACTCATAAATGACTCCTGCCCACAGGGGCAATGGCTGACAAAAGGTCCACAAGTGCTGCCAACAATCCTAAGCAGTTCCTAACAAACACCCCCATAAAGAGGACATTCGCGCCTTGAAGCGGGGGAGGGGTGGGCTCTGCACCAGTAGGAGGGGAACAGGCAGGATTACTCCCAGGACAAAGCATCAGTGCATCTCCATGCAATTTCAAGCCCTTTTGAACGAGTTTCTAAACAATGTCTTAGGTACAAAAAATCATAATGGAATTTTCATTCTGGTCTCTTTGTAAAGAAAAGACTAGTTTAGTTTCCCCATCATTCACCTACTAGGCATCACCATCCCTGTTCTACAGATGAGGAAACTGAAGCTTAGAGAGGGTAGGAACTTGATCACAACCATATCACAAGTGAAAGGCAGAGCTGCTGCTGTCCAGATCCAGGTCATGATGCCTAGACCACACTGCCAGAAAATGTCACAGCCAGAGTAAGGCTCACTGGATCAGCTCTGCCAGCCTCTTTTCACTGGAAACAGAGATGACACTATCTACATGATGACTCTCCATGATGCCCGAATAAGGACATGGGTAAGGTAGTGTGGGTAACAAAGGAACATTCTTCTGCCTAAACAACTTTTTCACATCAATGAAACAGGCATATCAATGCCTCCGTGCCTGGCACAGTGCCTGGCACATGGCAGGAGCTCAGTCTATTTGTAATTATTTCTTTATTGGAGCTACTGCTTCTATACCTATAAATCCAATCCTATTTAAAGTGGAGTCTCTAAAGAAAGAAAACTGATTAAGAATAGAGAGAAAGGGACTCCCTTGGTGGCACAATGGTTAAGAATCCGTCTGCCAATGCAGGGGGCATGGGTTTGAGCCCTGGTCTGGGAAGATCCCACATGCCATGGAGCAAATAAGCCCGTGTGCCACAGCTACTGAGCCTGTGCTCTAGAGCTCCCGAGCCGCGACTACTAAGCCTGCATGCCTAGAGCCCACGCACCACAACGAAGAGTAACCCCTGCTCACTGCAACTGGAGAAAGCCCACGCACAGCAATGAAGACCCAATGCAGCCAGAAAAAGAAATAGAGAGAGAGAGACTGGGACTTCCCTGGTGGTCCAGTGGGTAAGACTCAGCACTCCCAATGCAGGGGGCCCGTGTTCAATCCCTGGTCAGGGAACTAAATCCCTCATGCATGCCGCAACGAAGAGCCCACATGCCACAATTAAGACCCGGCACAGCGAAAATAAATAAATAGTAAATAAATAAATATTTAAGGATAGAGAGAAATGGCTTGATAACAACCAAACAACATGACTCTCAAAAACTAAACGCAAGTCTGACAATGTTAACATGACCAAATGGCAAAATATTACCAACCATTCTTCACTGGGGTCCTGGGGAGGAGGGATATCTTTTTCAGAAACGGTTTCTTCATCATCATCTCTTTCTGTCTTTCTATAATCTCTATTGGCGCCAATCTCTTCCATTTCTTTGTGTTTGTCTATGATCTTCTGTGTGAAATCCACAAGGTACATATCCTCCACTTCTTCATCTAGGACATAAAAATCAATTTTCAGATTCTTGACATTAAAGAAGAAGACCACACATGGAATTGATATGAAGCAGTCACATTCATCACTATGTAGCTATATTACCCGACAATTCAGTAGTTGATGTCTCCACCCACCCCCTAAATGCTCACAAAGACACAGAGCCACCTCGAGACTGACAGGGAAGATGTAAATAGGCCACTGGACACATATACCACATAAAAAAATCTTTAGAAGCCTAATGTTTTCTGCTGCCTTGTCAATAACAAAAGACTTTAAGATAACAAAACCATTTGATTTCAAGAGACTCATATAGCCAATTACATAATACAGAAGCAGAACTGTATTTCTCAGTAAGTCTTTGTGGCTATCAGTAATACCCCTCTCTAATCAAGTGGGCCATATCCCATAACCCTAATTATACTGCTACAGTATGGCAAATGTTTGCAGGGTCATAACACAGGTAAAAGAAGTCATCTGAATTCTTTTCAATCCAAAGAACACCACTTTCAGGTAAGGCACAGTGCCAGGATCTGCAGGGCATACAGAGATGTGTGAAGTGCCATCTGCCTGCAGGCTTCACGATCTACTTGAGCTAACACATACACTGAAAGTTAAAGAGCAATCCATGATTTTAATTTAACACAGGATAACGGATGTATTCACAATGTTTCATGAAGTTTCACTCTGCTAGATTTAAGCTCTAAGGAACAGATAGTAGGTTCCCTACTACCGGGGCTGGTGTTACCCTCACTGTGGAGAATAGCTGAGGCTCCAAAACTTGACTAGCCCGAACGTGCTGGTCCAATATGCCTATCAGGAGGTGGGCCTGCCGGTATGGACAGAACCAAATCTCCACATCCACACACTCCTTTGGACTTGATTTCTATATTAACAATATAAGTAAAGTTTGAATCAAACGAAAAAAGACTTTTTTTTTAGCCACAAAAACATGTAACTCAAATGGGAAAGAGATATACGTTCCCAGAACTGAGTTGTAAGACCATGTAACAGTGAGGCCTCCTGCTGACTGACACCCCGCTGCTTCTTTAGGAAGGCAAAACCTCTCCCAGGGCCCTCAGCTTTGCGAGCACCCGAACTGCCCACGCTGGGCTCCCCAGCACACAGGGAACAGGCCGCTGCTGTCTGGGCAGCCCGTGGTCAGGGTCCCGCCCCGCTGCTGTCCTGCTGCCCCACTGCCCCAGCCCTGCTAGTCGGCCCTGCCAGCTCTGGCCCTCTCCTCCCTCCGATCTGCTCTCTCCTTTCTCCCCCTGCAGAATCCCTTTCTCCAGTTTTCCAACACCTTCAAGACCCCCATCAGAGCCACCTTCTCCCTAGAGACTTCCACACATGCTTTTTAAAGGCAATAAGATATGCACAGCCTTATAAAATCTCTTGTACTGCTGCTGAACTGTAGGTTGGGTTTTGTTTTTCTGGGGCGGGTATGAGAAAAGGGGGATCTTTTTATTATTATCTTAAAAGCAACTATAAGCACATCACAGAAAAAAAACTAAAAATAGAGAAAAACAGGGAAAAAGGAACCATAACTCCAGTACCCTGATATAACCATAATTCCTCCCAGGTTTTTTTTTTAACATAGCAATAACTGTAATTGTGGCCTATTTAGACCTTGCTTCCTAAATTTGTTTTTTCTGTGCCATTTTCCTCCACTGATGATACGCCCCCTTGAGGGCAGAGGCAGAGAATCCGGCTTATACCGTACTGGCTTGTCCCTTCATAGCACCTATCATGGGGCCCAGCACCCACGGGGCAACTGAAAAACTACTGCTGATTTTCTTGTCTCTGTGCTGGCACGGAAAGTAATCAATTTTATTTTTTAAATTTCTCCCTATTCTTACAATTATTTTAACAAATAATAAAATACCACAGAGGTGTATGAATCACAGAAAATAAAGATACATAAATAATCATATTTACCTATAAAGTCTCCTTTAGTCATTTTTTCATATAATTTGGCTTTTTCTTCCAATTTCTCCCTAGTAGTAAAAAAAAAAAAAGCAAGTATTAGAAATGGTCTGATCACTGCAACTCCTGGTAAGTCTGCCCCATCCCCAGCCTTACTGCTGCAACCTGCCCAAGGGACCCAGCCTGACAACTAGAGCTGAAACCCCGCCCTGAGGGGACCCTCAGGCCCAGCCAGGTCTGCTCTGCCAACTAAACGTAAGCTCCGTGAAAGCCTAGCCCATGTTTCTCTCATTCATGACTGTATCCCAGGGCCTAAAACAGTATCTGGTGCATAGCAGATGCTCTGTAAGTATTTGATGAGTGAATACATGAATGAATGAAGATTCCAATTTAATTTAAATGCTAAATGTAACTTAAATACCAAAAAAAGAGAGATGTCTAAACAAAAACATTTTCTGTTTGCAACCTTCCAAATGGATCACCAAATTCCATTTGTTTTACAAATTCCTTGTCTTACACAAGGGTCCCTGGTCTCCCTTGGCTCATCAGGCCTAAGGGAGGTAGAGACCAACTTCTTGGAAGTCTGTTAAAAATATGATCATGTCTATTTTATACAGAACATGAATAATGTATTCATGACAAATAGCTAATAAAAAACAAACATCAACCCTGGTATTTCAATACAGCAGTCTCTCTGCTCATGTTAATTCTAGAGACATTTATTCTTTCGTGGGTAAGACAGCTGACAATTCTTTTATTCTAGAAATACCTACGATGGTAAAGAGCCCCAAAGAAGTCATCTGAGCTTTTGCTTGTGAAGGATCACACTTAATCATAATAGAAAATTTCATTTCTAATGGTGTCCCAAGGGAATTCCCTAGCAGTTCAGTGGTTAGGGCTCTGTGCTTCCACTACAGGGGGCATGGGTTCAATCCCCGGTTGGGAAACTAAAATCCCACATACCATGCAGCACAGCCAAAATAGTATTAATAATAATAATAATAATAATAATGGTGTCCCAAGGCAATAAAGTCCCTTGGTCACATGGCTGTGTGCTCTGGAACAAGTGACTTAACCTCTCATACACCTCAATTCCCACATCACAATAGGAAAGATAGGATTGCCTCTTAGGGTTGTAATGAGGATTAATTAGATAATACATGTAAAGCATGCCACCAGTTACAGCCTCTTCGCTTCTGTGTCAGAAAGATTCCTCTTTCATTTTACATATTCATTCGCAAGCACTGACTACATAAGTGCCAAGCACTGTTTTAGGTGCATAAGACAAAGTTCCAGCTCTCATGGGGGTCACACTCTAGAGAGGGAGAAAGACAATAAATAAATCAATGAAAAAGAGGATTTCAGACAGTGAGAAGAAGGGAAGGAAATAAAAGCAGGTTTTCCCAATAGAGGCCCTTTATCATGCATTGATGGAGTGCACTGTGGACCAGCTTAGTCATATCAACTTCTAAGAGGTTAAGTTGCTCTTTTTCAGATGGAGCTTAAGGTAACAAGCAGTCTCGTTACAGAATCTCATCATCTTAGTAAAAATAAAACTTCAAAAAATTTAGAAAACAAAATACACTGTCTGGACCGAGAAAATGGGCAGGACACTAAGATAGGGTAGTCAGGGGAAACCTCTCTGAAGAGGACGTTTGGCCTAAGGCTTGCATAGCAAGAAGTCAACCATGGAAGGAACCTTCAGGGAGAAAGCAAGTCAGCCAGAGGAAAGATGAAGAGGGAATGAACTTGACATGTTCAAGGAGACACCAGCGTGGTAGAGGGTGCTGAACAAAGAGGAGAGTGGTACAAAATAAACACAACAGAGACAGGTGGGGACACAAGTGCAGGGGAAAGGATAAGAAGTTTGGATGCAGTGTAACAGAAAGAAGACAGTTTTAAGATGGCAGGAAGAGTCTTCAGATGAATAATGGAGGGACTTCCCTGGTGGCGCAGTGGTTAAGAATCCGCCTGCCAATGTAGGGGACACGGGTTCGAGCCCTGGTCCAGGAAGATCCCACATGCTGTGGAGTAACTAAACCTGTGCACCACAACTACTGAGCCTGCGCTCTAGAGCCCACGAGCCACAACTACCAAGCCCACGCGCCACAACTACTAAAGCCTGTGCACCTAGAGCCCATGCTCTGCAACAAGAGAACCACCGCAGTGAGAAGCTCGCACACCACAACAAAGAGCAGCCCCTGCTCGCCACAACTAGAGAAAGCCCGCGTGTAGCAACGAAGACCCAATGCAGCCAAAAAATATACATAAATAAATAAATTAATTAAAAAATAATGGAGATCAAGGAAGATGTCAGGGAAATGGCCACTGGATTAAGTAGATGAGGAAGTCATTGGTGACTGTAAAGAACATTTCTTCAGTCAAGTAGTGAAGGTGGAACTCAGAGGGCAAGGGTATGGGACACTTATCTGGAAACCACTATGTGCCAGACACTATGTATCTCCTTTAATCTCTTAAAGGGCTTCATGAGTTAAGTATTAACCACCACACCTCACAGATAAGGAAAGAGTCTCAATGGAAAAGTAACTTGCCTGAGGCCTTACATCCTCATGGAACTACCTCTGCCTGTTGTAAGCTCTGGAGAGATGCAGAAGTCCTGCAGATCATGGGGAGACTTGATTCCCCACGAGCACAATGAACGTATTATGTAAAAAGTTACTGGATAGAAAAATCACAGCAAAGTACCAAGGAATACTCTGTTATACAGAGGAAACTAAAAAAGATCATGCCCATAGTTAATACTCAATGGTGAAAAGTTGGAAGCTTTTACTCTAAGGTCAGAAACAAGACAAGGATGCCTACCCTTAACATTTTTATTCAGTGTAGTATTGGAAGTTCTAGCCAGAACAATTAGGCAAGAAAAAAAAAAAGGCATCCAAATCAAAAAGGAAGAAATAAAACTAACACTATTTGCAGATGACATAACATTATATATAGAAAATCCCGGGCTTCCCTGGTGGAACAGTAGTTAAGAATCCACCTGCCAATGCAGGAGACACGGGTTTGAGCCCTGGTCCGGGAAGATACCACATGCCATGGAGCAACTAAGCCTGGGCGCCACAACTACTGAGCCTGAGTGCCTGGAGTCCATGCTCAGCAACACCACTGCAATGAGAAGCCCGCCCACCGCAACAAAGAGTAGCCCCTGCTCACCACAACTAGAGAAAAGCCTGCATGCAGCAACGAAGACCCAATGCAGCCAAAAATAAATAATAAAAAAAAGAAAAAAAATCCCAAAGACTCCACCAAAAAACTGTTAGCACTAAGAAATGAACTCAGTGAAGTTGCAGGATACAAAATCAATACACAGGGCTTCCCTGGTGGTGCAGTGGTTGAGAGTCCGCCTGCCCATGCAGGGGACACGGGTTCGTGCCCCAGTCCGGGAAGATCCCACATGCCGCGGAGCGGCTGGGCCCGTGAGCCATGGCCGCTGGGCCTGCGCGTCCAGAGCCTGTGCTCTGCAATGGGAGAGGCCACAACAGTGAGAGGCCCGTGTACCGCAAAAAAAAAAACAAAAAAAAAAACCCAAAATCAATACACAAAACTCTGTTGCGTTTCTATACACTAATAATGATCTATCAGAAAGAGAAAATAAGAAAACAATCCCATTTACAATTGCATCAAAAAGAACAGAAACGGGGCCTCCCTGGTGGCGCAGTGGTTGAGAGTCCGCCTGCCGATGCAGGGGATACGGGTTCGTGCCCCGGTCTGGGAGGATCCCATATGCCGCGGAGCGGCTGGGCCCGTGAGCCATGGCTGCTGGGCCTGCGCGTCCGGAGCCTGTGCTCCGCAACGGGAGAGGCCACAACAGTGAGAGGCCCGCGTACCACAAAAAAAAAAAAAAAAAAAAAAAGAACAGAAACGACTTCCCTGGCCATCCAGTGGTTAAGACTCCACGCTTCCACTGCAGGGGGCGCAGGTTCGATCCCTGGCTGGGGAACTGAGATCCCGCATGCCATGTGGCACAGCCAAAAAAAAAAAAAAAAAAAAATCATAAAATACTTTGGAATAAATTTAACAAAGGAGATGAAAGACCTATACACTGAAAACTACAGAGCACTGATGAAGAAACTGAAGACGATACACATAAGTGGAAAGATATTTACAGCTTAGAAGAATACTGTTAAAATGTCCATACTACCCAAAGCAATCTACAAAATCAAAGCAATCCCTGTTAAAACTCCAATGGCATTTTTCGCAGAAATAGAATGAACAACCCTAAAATTTGTATGGAACCACAAAAGATCCCCAAAGAGCCAAAGCAATTCTGGAAAAGAAGAACAAAGCTGGAGGCATCATGCTCCCTGATTACAAACTATATTACAAAGCCATAGTAATCAAAACAGTATGGTACTGGCATAAAAACAGACACATAGATCAATGGAATGGAAAGAGAGCCCAGAAACAAACCCACACACATACGGTCATTTAACTTATAATAAACAAGCCAACAATATGCAATGGGTAAAGGACAGTCTCTTCAATAAATGGTGTTGGGAAAACTGTACAGCCACATGCAAAAGAATGAAACTAGACCACTATCGTACACAAAAACTAACTCAAAATGGAATAAAAACTTGAATGTAAGACCTGAAACCATAAAACTCCTAGAAGAAAACACAGGCAACAAGTTCCCTGACATCCGCTGTGGCACTGATTTTTTTTGGATTTGACATGAAAAGCAAAGGCAACAAAAGCAAAAATAAAGAAGAGGAACTATATCAAACAAAAAGCTTCTGCAGAACAAAGGAAATCATCAACAAAATGAAAAGGCAACCTATTGGATGGGAGGAAATATTTACAAATCATTTATCTGACAAAGGCTTAATAGCCAAAATAAACAAAGAACTTACAACTCAACAGCAAAAGAACAATCCAATTTTAAAAATGGACCTGAATAGATATTTTTTCAAAGACATGCAGATGGCCAACAGGTACATGAAAAGGAGCTCAGCATCACTAATCATGAGGGAAACGCAAATCAAAACCACAATGAGATATCACCTCATACCTGTTAGAATGGCTACTATCAAAAAGAGAAGAAATAACAAGTGTTGGTTGGTGAGGATGTGTAGAAAAGGAAACTTTCATGCACTGTTGGTGGGAATGTAAACTGGTATAGCCACTATGGAAAAAGAGTATGGAGATTCCTCACAAAATAAAAATAGAACTACCATATGGGGACTTCTCTGGCAGTTCAGTGATTAAGACTCTGCACTTCCAATGCAGAGGGAAGGGGTTCCATCTATGGTTGGGGAACTAAGATCCCGCATGCCGCACAGCGTGGCCAAAAAAAAAAAAAAGAACTACCATATGATCCAGCAATTCCACCTCTGGGTATTTATCTGAAGTAAACGAAAACACTAATTCAAAAGATACATGCACCCCCCATGTTCATTATAGCATTATTTACAATAGCCAAGATAAGGATACAATCTAAGTGTCCACTGATGTATGAACGGATAAAGAAAAGGTGACATACATACACAATGGAATACTATTCAGCCATAAAAAACAATGAAATCTTGCTATTTGCAATGTTATGGATGGACCTTGAGGGCATTATGCTAAGTGACATAAGTCAGACAAAGAAGACAAATACCATATGATTTCATTTATACGTGAAATTAAAAAAAAAAAACCCAAACAAACAAAAAAACCCTAAACAAAAAAACTAACAAGTTCATAGATACAGAGAACAGAATGGTGGTCGCCAGAGGTGGCAGGGGGTGGGGAGAAAATGGGTGAAATGGGTGAAGGGGGTCAAAATGTACAAAGTTCCAGTTACAAAATAAGTAAGTCATGGGGACGTAACGTACAGTATAATGACTGTATTGCATATTTGAAGTCTGTTAAAAGAGTAGATCTCAAAAGTTCTCATCACAAGACAAAAAAAACTAACTATGTGTGGTGATAGATGTTAACTAGATTTATTGTGGTGATCATTTCACAATATATACAAATATCAAGTTACTATGTTGTACACCTGAAACTAATATAACATTATATTTCAATTATATCTTAATAAAATACATATATAAAGCATAAAAAATTATAGCATCTTTCAACAAAATTAAAATTCTAAGAATAATGTCCAGTAGTGAGAAAAATGTCTCAAAAATGAACATACCTTTAAGTCAAGTCTCATGTCTGTTGAGGATAGGCCAAACACTAAGAAAAACAATCCCCCAAATGGGCTAATATTCTGCCCTTTATTCTCAGACCCAAAAGAGTTGAGGAGCCTTAGCAACCACTGTTTTCAACTTTCATTATGCAATGGATCCAAAAGCACATGTGGCAGTCATGACAGACATTAAAACTTGGGATTCTGAGTCCAGGGTGACACTGCAAATAAGGGAAGAGCTCTTCTTTACAGAAGAATGCCAGCTAATAAACCGAATGAAAAAATAATAAACATGGAATGATAGAATTAAAAAAATTCTAACTCTGAAATCATCAGTGTAATAATTGACTCATCAGTGATGACAAAACAGTCGCATGAAAACATACTGGCGAACAGGATACTCACAGTCTCAGTTTCCCTCCTTAGACTGTTATTAATTACAAATGCAGAAGAGCATCTTTACAGTGGAAAAATCTAGCAGACCTACCTTCACTGAGTGATCAAAGTTATCATCACCAATAATGACTTAAACTGACATCATGAACCTCCCGATGTGATTCAATGGGAGGACATATCATCACCTATATATTCAATAGTATTCTTACCAACAACAGTTAGTGTGACTCTAATCAGATTGTGGGACACTGTAGAAACAACTGGGCTGGACTCTTTAAAAAACATTAATGGCATAAGAGACAACAAAAAGGCAAGGGAACTGTTCTAGATTAAGAGAGACTAAAGAGATATGAAAATTAAATGCAATGTGTACTCTTTGATTGACTCTTGGATTAAATGTTTTAAAAAACAATAAAGGACATAACCTTTATTTAGGATAACTGGTGAAATCTGAATATGGACCATATGATAGCACTATTTTGTCAGTGTCAAATTTCTTGGGTATGACAGTAATATTGTGATTATGCAGGATAATGTCCTTATTCTTAAAAGATATACGCTGAAATATTTAGAGGTAAAGTATCATGATGTTTAACAAAGTTTCTCTACACACACTGGAGAGAGGGAGGGGGAAGAAGAAAGTAAATTTTAAAAGATGTTAATTGGTGAACTTAGGTGAGAAGGATTAGAATATTCACCATACTCTCCTTTCGAATATTCTGTCGGTTTGAAGTCTTTCATATTAAAAAGTTGAGGGGGAAATTCAGTTTCTAAATGCTAATAGCATGCCACCTAGTAGCCCCAAACCACACCACCATGGGGACACTTCTTAAACACTTGTTGATAACCTCAGTGCCTAACAGGGGCTCAAAGTGGGACTGTTTCATCTTTTAAACTGAGGCTTTCTCTTATCTTCTTATAAGACTATAAATATGTCTGCAAATTATATTACTTTCAGAGTAATAGAGTATTTGGCTAGAAGGATGATAAAAATTAAAATTGTAAATCAAAAAGAGTGAAAGTTGAACTTTCATTCCTTTGCCTGGGTAGCCACAACGGCAGCTACGTTTATCAGAGCAAAACTTTACCTCGCTTTGTCCAAAGTCTTCTGTTCCTCAATCTTCTGTTCAGCATCCTTCTCAGCTCGATTAGAAACTCCTGTGTTTTGTCTGCTCCAGATACTTGGTTTCTGGAGAATAATTTAAAAAGACAAGACAGAATGACCAAACGATTGCAAACTCTCTACTTGTCTTGTACATCAGAAGGAAAAAAAAGATAATTAGATCTTATGAATCAGTGGAAATAACTAGACTTCTGACAGCCAACCTATGTCGTGCAAATACACTGTACATAGCAAAGCTGGAGCTGAAAAAAAAAAGCCCTGATTAAATAAAAAAAATTTCTTTATACAATTGCAGTTACTTCTCTTTTATCTCCTGAATGATTACAACCGAATTCAAGACTAATGAAAACATATATAACAGAGATTTAGTAATACAAGTAACAGATACCATTAGCTATAAAATTGTAAAAACATTCACAACTCTTAAAGACCCAGCTATATTTCTGCTATATTTCTATATTATCTAATTGTTTATCTCTGTTTGGATTTATAACACCTGTAAAACTAGATAATCTTCCATGGGAATGTAAATAAACACATACTAACAGCATGTACTATTCCAAAAGAAGTGCTAAAGAATTAGATCATTATAATGCGCTTTTAAATCTTACAATTTCTATCTTAATATTTAAAACATTTCATGCAGATGTTCAAATACAAGACAGAAATTTTTATGTAGCAGACACCATGAACACTTTCAAAAAACCTAAGTACAGTGTAATTTCCCTATGTTTAGAAATGATGGAGATAATTAGATCTTATTTTTACCTTAGTAGTTGGTTTTGGTTTCCCCAAAACTCCAGCATCTTTTAGAAGTTTTTCTTGTTTGAATTCTTCTTGTTTTCGGAAGAGTTCAGCCTTAAGGTCTACCAACTAAAATAAAACCAATAAGCAAACAAAAACAATTAATTCTAATGAGTGACTGGATTTCTAAGTTTTTATAATTCTCAAAACAAGATTACAAGCTCCTATAAATGGACAAAAATGGATATAAAAATAAATGTTTAAATGTAGAATCTAGTACAAAATAAAACCAAGTCATATTTCATTCCAGCTCTGTTGTAAATGTATTTAACTTTCAACACTTCAAGGCTTTCCTCTGGGCAAGGGGAGAGTGATAAAGCAAGGTAAATGAAATCTGCATCTTTTTTTTGTTTGTTTTTTGTTTTGTTTTTTTGTGGTACGTGGGCCTCTCACTGTTGTGGCCTCTCCCGTTGCGGATCACAGGCTACGGACGCGCAGGCTCAGCGGCCATGGCTCACGGGCCCAGCCGCTCCACGGCATGTGGGATCTTCCCGGACCGGGGCACGAACCCGTGTCCCCTGCATGGGCAGGCGGACTCTCAACCACTGCGCCACCAGGGAAGCCCAAATCTGCATCTTTTAGATTCAGATTCAACTAACATTATTAGGCACCTTCTGTCTGACTGGCACTGTCCTTGGCTTTTTCTTGTAGTAATTTCACTTAAACATCACAACAATTTATTATTTCTATAGGAAAACGTCTTTGTTCATCAACAATCTGAGCACCAGTGTATGTCTGGCACTTAACATTGAAGAGCAGGATACCAACATAAATTAGACATACTCCTGCCTCAAAGAGCCTACAATCTCCTAAGAAATGTAACTTACAATACCAGTCAGTTGTAATAAATGCCGTGAAGAGTGGAATTAAGTAGCAAAAAGTTCAGGTAAAGCAGTATTTCCTTCTGGCCAGAGTTATCAGAAATGGCTTTGAAATGATGCTTAAAGGACAGGCAAGATTTCAACAGCTAGAAATAAAATGGACTGAGTGAATTTTGTTTCAGCATGTTTTGGAAACTGCAAGTTTAGCCGAACAACAGGGTTCAAGAACAGGAAAGCCAGAGCAAAGGGAACAGGGGAGTTGGATCAGTCACCACTATCTACTCCAAAAAAGGATGTAATGACAGTTTCCTTTTTAAGGATCCAAGTACAGCTGCTCATACACTGTACATTACATTTATAAAGCAGATACTTATAAAGCCCAGCATCACAAACTAACTTTTAAGGGAAATCAAAATGACTGAGCTCAATGATTTCTATTTTGGAAGAAAGCAATTTAAAAATAGGCTTGGCAGGGTTTTTAATAATGCCAAGGGCAGGTTCATTCTAGGGCCCAATACTCTAAATTTTAAAAAACAAATTTAAAACTTAAGCCTTGGGACTTCCCTGGTGGTCCAGTTGTAAAAAATCTGCCTTCCGATGCAGGGGATGTCGGTTTGATCCCTAGTCGGGGAACTAAGATTCCCACATGCCACGGGGCAACTAAGCCCACACGCTGCAGACTACAGAGCCCACGCTCCACAACTAGAGAGTGAAAACCCGCACACCACAACTAGAGAGAAGCCCACGCGCCACAATGAAAGATCCCGCATGCCACAACTAAGACCTGACGCAGCCAAAAAATATAAATAAATAAATAAAGTTACAGGTATCACTAAAAAAAAAAGACTTGTACATTTAAGGAAAAAAAACTTAAGCCTTTTCCTCTAAGCCTTCTTTTTTTTTTTTTTTTTTGATGTGGACCATTTTTAAAGTCTTTATTGAATTTGTTACAATATTACTTCTATTTTGTCTTTTGGTTTTTTGGCCCAGAGGCATGTGGGATCTTAGCTTCCCAATCAGGGATCGAACCCGCGTCCCCTGCATTGGAAGGCGAAGTCTTAACCACTGGACTGCCAGGAAAGTCCCTCTAAGACTTCTTAACTACATCAATTTTCTAGCCAGACATTTTCCTATTAAACTTTTGAACTTTAAAATGAAGATGCTCAGGGCTTCCCTGGCGGCGCAGTGGTTGAGAGTCCGCCTGCCGATGCTTCCGATGCAAGGGATGCGGGTTTGTGCCCCGGCCCGGGAAGATCCCATATGCCGCGGAGCAGCTGGGCCTGTGAGCCATGGCCGCTGAGCCTGCGTGTCCGGAGCCTGTGCTCCGCAACGGGAGAGGCCACAACAGTGAGAGGCCCGCGTACCGCAACAAAAAAAAAAAAAAAAAGATGCTCAGAAAAGTGTCAATTCCCAGATGGCATTCACATTATGAGTATTGCTAATTTTAACCCGTCAGGAAAGGATAACTTTAATTTTACAGCTTTTTGATTCCTAATCCTCTAACATAATAACTAGTACGAATTTTCAGTATTAGACGGGGGAAAGGAGCTCAAATATTGGGCTACTTCCATCTTTTCCTTCACACTGCTTGCATCCTAACATTCTGCAGTAAATCCAAGATTAAACCAAAGGTTAGGCAATTTGCTCTGATATAACGGAAAAGACAACAGCTTTGGAGTCAAGCAGATGCAGTGAGCCCAGTTCTACCACTAAGAACTCAGTATGTAAGCTGGAGAAAGCCACTTCATTTTCTGAGCCTCAATGGCATCACCTATAAAATGGGGATATTACTAGCACCTGCCTCCTAAAGCAGTCAGGAAGATTCGATGAGGTAGTGCATACAAAGTGCTGGCACAAAAATACTCAGAACAGGTTTTCTTCCTAGAAGCAACTAACTTAATGCTGTTTACATTCTGTTAGACCTTACAGCTCCCAGGCAGCGCAGCCTACGGGTGTTATTAACAACTGTTTAGTTCCTGGTGGGGACGCTGGGCATCTCGGACCCTGGGGAACAAATCACACTCTCTAATATTCTGGGGGGACCATGCCGGTCCCTGAACTTTAGGGAAACATATCTGCACAGCTAACAGAGGCTGCGTTCCACCTCCGACGGTAACGAAGACAAGGCTGGCAAGGAGGCCTGGCCTGTTGTCGCGGAGGGGAGGCAGGGACATTCCAAACCCGGAAAAGACACCAGGTTCTGGTCCGCGTCTGAGGGGCAAGCCTGGTGCCGGTGCACGGCGGAGGAGAGACGTCACGTTCAGGGTTCTGTAAGCAAGAAGTGGGCCCTGACTTTTTCTGGGAGAAAAACCAGGTGCCGGGGATCCTGTCTGAGGGGAGGCCAAGTTTGGGTCTCCGAGTGAAGAAACAAACGAGGTCGAGATTCTTGTCCGGCAGAGGCGGGGAGACGCGGAGCCCGCAGCATCATCTACACCCGTACTCACCGAGGACGCCGTGACGTCCAAGGGCTTTTTCCGCCGGTCCATGGTCGCACTAGAACCTCCCGGCCCAAAGCGAACGCCTCACCGGATCCCCCCCTGGCCTCTTATACCGGCTTCCGGCGTAACCGGAAGTGTCCTCATGAGAGAGACGCTGTTTATGACGCTGACACCATCTTGAGAAGGTCATGATGTGGCGCACACTGCGTCCTTCACTATTTTGAGAGGATCAGCGTGCCCAGGAGTGAAGCTAACTGCTAAGGCCATCTTGAAGAGGGCGGAAGGTAACAGGACTAGTGTTGTCGCCATCTTGAGAAGGGCGGCATACGTCTTAAAGAGCAATGCACGCCATCTTGAGTGGGGCAGTTGCGGGGGGCGGTTGTGTGTGTGGCGATGGCGCCATCTTGGAAGGGCAAGGGAACTGAAATGAATGTCTTCCCAGTGAAAAGAAAGATGGGTTAGTAGGACTGCAGAGATCTACCTAAATACCGTTTTAAGACCTGCTGTATGCTAGGCACTGCTTGGTGCTTCTCAAAGGTTAATTTATTTAAATCTCACAAGAGTCATATGAGATAAGGATTATTATATTAATTTTAGTAGAAATAACAATAATAATAACTAACATTGATATAATGCTATATATGTATAGTGTGTCACTTTACATATTTCAGCTGGTAAGAACAAGAACTCCAGAAGCCAACTTCCTCAGCTGGAATCACTGCTTCACCACTTACTGACTGTGTGACCTTGCAAAAGTTACTTACTTGGTGCTTCAGTTTCCAAATGGGAATAAAATAGTATTTACTTCATGGGGTTCAGTTAGGATTAGATGAAGTAAATGAGCTCGTCGATAAAAGTATTAATGATTGTGGTAGACAGACCAATGACACATGCCCCCCCCCACACACACACAAGATGTCCATCTTCTAATCCCTAGAACCTGTAACTGTGTTACCTTATATGGCAAAAGGGAATTTGCAGATGTGATTAATGATTTTGAGATGAGGAGATTATCCAAGTACTGTAGGTCCAATGTAATCACAAGGGTGTTTATAAGAGGGAGGCAGAAAAGTCAGAATCAATGAGAGATAAGAAGTAGCTATACTGTGGGCTTTGAAGAGGGAGGATGGGACCACTGCCGAGGAATGCAGGCAGCTTCTAGAAGCTGAAGAGACAAGGAAATGAATCCTTCACTAGAGCCTCCAGTGTAGCACTGCTGACACCTAGATTTTAGCCTTGTAAGGCTCATTTCAGACTTCCCACCTCCAGAACGTTAAAAGAATAAATTTGTGCTGTTTTAAACCACTAAGTTTGTAGTGATGTGTTACAGCAGCAGTAGGAAACTGATACAAATGATAATGATTGCAGCAATAGCATATGTGTGTACCTCTTTTCATGGATTTTCTCATTTAATCCTTGCAAGGATCACAGAGGTGGGGGCTATTTACACCATGTTACCAAGGAGAAAAGTGAGGCCCAAGAGGTTAAGTGACATGCAAAGGACATTTGCCAGCTAGCAAGTGATGGACCCTAGAGTCAAAAAATAACTCAAAGGCATTGAGTTAATTATTTGCATGCTATTTACTTGTAAAGAGGGGAACCCATATAGACTGACTTCATCTAATAAAGGCTAGAAGAGGATTTATATAAAAGAAAGAAGGGAGAAGGAAAAGCCATAGACAGATTGGAAACCATGAACTTCAGTTTCCTTGCCTAGTTGCCACTGGTAGTGAGGCCGGTCAGTGTACTGATCTTGGGCTGCTAGAAAGCAAGAACTTTTAGTTGTTTATGGATGCCCCAGAAGACCCTGAGAGTTTAGCTTTCTCTGTATAATGCCTGTCAGTGTCCTGGCTGTCATCTCCATGTTCATTAGGCAGGTTTGTACCAATACCATCCTCTGAAGTTCTCGCTCCCGTGGCATCCAGCTGATTTCAGTTACCTTCCAAGCCATTTAAATTACTGGGAGCAAACCAGTGAGTCTCCTCTGTTCCCCCAGCCCTCGCACACATCCAGGTCTGGAGAAGCACAGAAAGCTTAATCCTGGATTGACCAGCATGCCCTCCTGGCACATCAACCATTTTTCACATATTCCATTCCTCAAATTCTCCTCTTCCTTTTATGCTTTCCAAATGTCTGGGTCTGTCTGGAATTTCCTTCCTCTACCAGGTACGAAAATTGAGGCCACAGCCCTCTGTTCTTACCACACCATGCTCTCTTCCTGGGGTGTCATCTTCTAAACCAGATCTCAGTCCACTGGGTCTCCCACACGGACCTGGGTTTGTTCTGGAAGAAAGGGGTGGTCAGGACCCTCATCTGCTGAAAAGCACAGGATTTCCTCCGAAATCAGGCTCAGCCGAGCTGCACCCCTCTGGTTACCTTGAGAACCTCACATCAGCCCCCTCTGAGCCTCACTTCTCGCACCCAGTTGGGCGCACGGATGTTTGAGATAAAGAGGAGTGTGGAAATGGTCTCTGGCTGAAAAGTGCTATGCATGCATCTCTCTCGGAATACAGAAGTTCACTCAGCGCCAGTTTTCTCGCCGCAGAAGGCACGTGCCTGGCGACAGTCTGTGTTATGATGCTGCATGTTTTGCAGCGCTTTGAGCTCAGCTTGTCCCCTGACCCCTGTTGGGTCCCACGGGGGTAAGGCTGGGTGGGAGAGCTAGTATCTTCTTCCTTTTCCTCTCCTATTGGCCTTTAATTTTCTGTCAAATCTCCTAGGTACTTTAAATAAAGGTGGAGAGAGGCGGCCTTTGGAAACACACAGCAATTATTTCCCTGTGAGCACGGCCACCCAGGCATGCTCTTATTTTTTTTTTTTTTTTTTTTTTTTGCATTACACGGGCTTCTCACTGCTGTGGCCTCTCCCGTTGCGGAGCACAGGCTGTGGACGCGCAGGCCCAGCAGCCATGGCTCACGGGCCCAGCCGCTCCGCGGCATGTGGGATCTTCCCAGACCGGGGCACGAACCCGTGTCCCCTGCATTGGCAGGCGGACTCTCAACCACTGCGCCACCAGGGAAGCCCCATGCTCTTATTTTAAAGGGGGGCCCCGCAGTCATTTTCTGGCATGAAGATTCATAGCGACAGGGTTGCAAGTTGTAACCTGTGCTGCTATTGTAATGTTTTAATTGGTAATTAAGTCAAGAGGTTTAATTCAGCCCAGGCTCCTTTTGGCAAGTGAATGATTTCTCTCCACCCCATATCCTGTTTCCTCAAACTGAAAATGTCTCTCCCAGATGTGTCCAGCCGCAGTGTCTTAACATTTGCTCAGTCTCCAACACACTGTCTCTGATAATAAATTACACAGCAGTGGATGAATTAGCCAAGTCCAATGTGTGGGAAAAGATTAGGTTGGATCTAAGGAAATTTAGGTTCTAAGTATGAGCACGGGATGAGGTATAAAGATACCGAGCCTAGTGCCCTGGATGACAAAGAAGCTAACATTTATTAGTATCAGGCACAAAATCAGTTATTGGCATTATCTCATTGAATCCCCACACAGCCTCAAGGGTGGGTGCTATTATTATTTTATTTGGCAGATAAGAAAACTGAGACACAGAGAAGTTAAGTAACTAGTCCAGGGTCACACAGCTAGTCTTGGCCCCAGGATTTGAACCCAGGCAGCCTAGTGCCAGGACCTCACACTGTCCTCCCTCTGTGGATCTGAGACTATATTCGCTTTGCATTAATTAATTAATTCATTTATTCATTCATCCATTCAACTTTACTGGGGAAGGGGGAAATTTTTATAGGAGCTAGCCCCAGAATATTTCTGCAGGAGGGACCTGTCATTAGATCACTGCAGTCAGAAGGGACACAGTAGGTGAATGCCAGGAGGCCTGATGGGGCAAGCTGGGACCGGACAAGGATCACTTGGTGCCCTGGAAAGCCCAGCTGAGCTTGCAAATGTGGAGTAAATGGATGCTGAGTGGGGCTTTTCCTGCAGCCTGGGAAACTGGTGCTTGAAGCCATCACAGAAAAAAAGAGGTGCTAAGAACTCTACAGCCTTGAGAAAACTGCCAACAAGTAGGGCCCAAGTGCTGTCTCCCAACTTCAACCGAGCAGATTATTATGAGTAGGGGAAGATGCTTTACTATGTTCAACCCCACCCAGGCCCACTGCATAAACAGAGGCAGCTGGGAGGGGCAGAGGGAGCCTGAAGCCCAGTGAGGCCCTGCAAGGGTGGGGCACAGAGGGCAAGTCAGGGACCTGGCAAGGCCGGGGCGGGGGTTTCCCTCAGAGTGTAACCGAGCAGGACACCATAGGGCCTTCCCAGGACAGACACCCCCCACCCCCAATGTACTCTGCCTGCCTCTTGTTTGTAGAAAAACTTTAGCCTCCTAGGTCTTCCCTGAGTTCCAAAGAATAAATTTAATCAGAGAAGTGAGAAAATGCAGAAACAAAGGAAAACAGTCAAACACGACAAAATAATAATACCTTGGCCATTAAGCAAAGTCAAGGACCTTCAGCTCCTCCTCAAGAGCTGTAGGTAACATGCTGAGCCATATCTTTTGAGCTGTTTTACAGATAGAGACCCTCACCAGCTGGAAGAAGTTAAATGTATGCTGCCCACAAGCACGTAGACCACAGGATGGTTGGAAGCAGAAGGTTGATGATGTTGACTCCCAATTATCTCACCACCTACCAATCAGAAGAATGTCTATGAGCTGATCATGCACCTGCAACCCTCTCCTCAGCACCTAGCCCCTTCCTCTTTTCCGTATATTATCTCTGAACTAAACCTGGGGTGTTGGGGGTTGGTTCTTGGGGATATGAATCCACCTTCTCCCCAGGATTGCTGGGTTCCTCAGTAAAGCTGTCTTTCCTTTTACCCAACACTGTCTCTCAGTATTGGATTCTTGAGCCACGAGCAGCTGAACCTAAGTTCAGTGACAACAGGGTCTTGAAGGCCGTGAAGTGGGAAAAAGCAGAGAAACAAAGGCTGCTTTTTCCCTTGCCCCCTGCTCCCCCCTTCTGGTCCTGAGTTATGTTCCTAGGGCCAAACTAGGGTACTTAGAACAACGGAAATGTATTGCTTCACAGTTCTGGAGGCTACAAGTCCAAGATCGAGGTGTCGTCACTGATGTTAACCTTGATCACCTGGCTTGACGCAGGATTTGCCAGGTTTCTTCACTAGACACTTATCCTCCGTCCATGCTCTTTGGAAATAAGTCACCTGGATCAGGCCACCCTCAAGTGGCACTTTACGTATTTTAACTCATTTAACTTTCACAGTAACCTAATGGGGCAGGGCCTATCATCACCTCCATCTTACAGAGGAGGGACTCGAGGGAGGTTAGGTGGTGATGGAGGCCATGGGAGCTCTCCTGCCTCCCCGAGCAGACGGGGCTCCTGCACCCATCTCTCTCCAAGTCTGCCACCTTGTCTCCATCCTGCTTGTGGTCCTCACCCATCACACATCCAGAGGTGGAAACAATCCAAGTTCCTTTGTGGCCCCAAGTCTGGAATGAGACTGTACCTGAAAGAAAGAGGCCCTGAACCACATTCCTTCTTGCTGACACTCTTGGGTCCCGGAGTCTGGAGCCTGAGCTATTTATTGTGGACACCCTGCTGCCCACTTTCATTTCCGGCATGGTTTAGATGGACACAGATAGAGACAGAGCGGGGGAAGCGCCCTCAGGGGACGAACTGTGAAACTCACAAGAGGGACCCTAACAATGGCTGCGTCCCTCCTGGATCTTGCAAGGGAGAGGCAGGCTGCAGGGAAGCCAGGCGTCAGCCGGGACCATGATTTTGGCATGAGGGAGCTAGGATCATGGTCTTGGAGGGTGGGGGAGGAATAGGGTCATCAAGACAGGGAGAAGCAGAGGCTGCCTGGGGGACTAGGGCTCTGTTTGGGAGCACACGTGCTCCATCCCTTCGTTCCAAAGAGCCTCCCCTGCACCCCAACTCCATCTTCTTCCTCCCTGAGAATTCAGCCTCAAAATGACTCACACAGGAAATCGACTGTCGTGCTTTTACTCAAGCATTCTGTACTCAACACACAGCTAACAAGGGCCTGCTCTGTGCTGGGAATCGTGCCAGGGGTTCTGCACATGCTCTCCCCCTTTATCCATAGAGCGGCCTGGGGGCTGGGGGGAGGATTTTCAGACCCATTTTACAGATAACGGGACAGAGGCTTGGAGAGTGAAGGTGACTCACAGCTGGTGTTGGAACCAGAATTCAATTCAGGGTTTGTTTGTTTGGTTTTTTTTTTTGGCCGCACCACGCAGGATGCAGGATCCTAGTTCCCCGACCAGGGATGATCGAACCCGGCCCCCCTGCAGTGGAAGAGCAGAGTCTTAACCACGGGACCGCCAGGGAAGTCCCTCAATCCAGGGGTATTGACTGCAAAGACTCCGCTCTTGCCACCCATGACTCATTCACTCATTCATTCAAAAAAGTTATTTTTGACCTGTGCATATATGCCAGCTGTTGCACAAGGCACTGGAGGTACAGAAATAAACGAGACGGACATGGTGCTTGTCCTCGTGTCCTCACATTTTAGGGGGAAGACAGATTCCCTCCCTCACCCGGTAAGTAGCACATCAGCTCATTGTGAATCACGGTCATTGCCATGGAAGGATGATGGTGATGTGATGTGAGAACAGAGAAGCATGAGGGGGTGGGAGGGGATCTAATACAGACTGTGTGACCAGGGAAGCTATCTCTGGGCAGGTGACATTTAAACTCTACCCGAATAATTGGAAGAGCAACAGGAAAGGTATTTAAGGAACATCAAGAATGAAGGCCGTGGGGTCTGAAACGGGACCAGAGGGAAGGCAAGAGGGACTGGAGTAAAGTGAGGAGGGGGAGAAGGTAGGATGTGCAGTCAGGGAGGTGGCCAGGGTCCAGGTCCCGCAGGGCCTTGTAGATCAAGGTAAGGGGGCCAGAATTTATCCTGGGTGTGACAGACGCTGTTGGAGGGTTTTAAGGCAAGCAACGAGTCCCTTCTTTCAAGATGCCCGTATTTTAGAGCAGGGGTTCTTAACCTCAGTGCTGTTGACATTTTGGACTGAGTAACTCTTTGTGGTGGGGCCTGTTCGGGCTGGTCTGGAACTGGAGGATGTTTAGCAGCACCCCTGGCTTCTCCCCACCAGATGCCAGCCACCCCTCTCCACTCCACCCCACCCTTAGTCATAACAATGCCCCGCCCCCCACCTTGAGAACCAATGACTTAACATATTAAGTTTACTTGTTTACTGGTTTACTTGCTGCTGTCACAGCAAGGAAGGGTCTGGATCTGCAGGAGAGACGACCTGTAGACCCAACTCTGGGATGCTTGGGAATGCCAGAGTTGGAGGCGGGCAGCTGAGCTCCAGGGCAGCTAGAAATTGTAATCTCTCTAATATCAGGACAAAGTTGCCTGACAGGCCACCTTGACTTAGAAGTCCAAACAAAGAAAATAATATCCAACACTGTTCTGGCTTATGAATCACTAACCTAACCTGACCACAACCCTGAGAAGCAGTTACCTCTGAGATCCCCATTTTACAGGTGAGGAGGCTCAGAGAGGTTAAGCGACTGGCCTAAGGTCACCCGGCTAGAGATGGGAGGATTGAGACCCAAAATCAGATTTCTCTGACTCTACAGCCCATGTGTTGCTTTATGTGTGTGTGTGTTTACATAATAAATTCTAATATCTTTCCCGAGCTTGTTTTAAAAAATAAAGCCAGGATAGCCTTTTGTTTTCATCCAAGCCTGGGATTTATCAGGCTGTCCATCCAGGTCACCCAGAGAAGCCTTGCAGAAGCCAGAGCACTCCTCCCTTCTCCTCCCTCCTCGGGTCCTGTGTTTGGGTAACTACGCCTTCCATAGAGAGTACATATTTAATCATTTCCAGGGCCCAGAACATCTGCTGCACGGGATGTTCGCGTTCCCTCCTGCAGGTGCGTGGTTCTGCGTGGGCGAGACAGAGCGTGGAGAAGACGTGCTATAAATGTCAGCACGATATTCACACCCGACTGTCTAAGAATTAATAAGCCTTTGCCGAACAGCTTCTGTCGGCAGCCCCAGGCATGGGGGACACACCCGCTTCAGGGACCGTGCGTTCGTGGTTTGTGCCGTTGGTATCGCGAACGCGTGGGGTTGTGTTCTGGAGAGGTGGGAGCACACGCACGTTCATGTTCACACAGCCCGGCCAGAACCGAACCAGCCTGGTGGAGCCCAGCCAGTGAGTCAGCCGGCTGCCGCCCAGGGAAGGGAAGCAGGGTGGTGGTGATGTTTTCAGATGGAATGCTGCTTCCTGCCGCCAACGGAAGAAAAAAAGTCTTCCTGGTAATTTGGAGGAAACAAACAACCAAATCAAACCCCAACTCTTAACCAGCTCTAGGGAGACTCATGAGTGTGAGAGGTACTTTATCATAAAGGAATTGGGCTTCTCTTCACACGTGAAAGCCTGTCTGTTTCTCACAACCAATTCTGAAAACAAGCCAGAGTGAGTTTTACCAAGGCTTCTGTTTCTTCCTCCCTTGGATCATTAGAGAGACAGCTCTTCATTCTCAGTGTCCTTACCTGAGGTGTGTTCCCAGCCTTTGGTCTATCACATTGTCCTGGGATGAGACCAGACGGTGGGTGTCTTGCTAGGGCATTGGGAATAGGGACAGACTCCTGGTAGCCAGGTCTAGGGGGTCCAGTGGACAACTGAGGTCTCTCTCTGTCCTGTGTCCAATCTCCCTTCTGGTGAGAGCACCCCAATTTATTGTGGGGAACCACCATTCCCTCACTCTAAGTCTACATGGTTTGGGAGGAGCTGGCCCCCTCTTAGTTCTGAAGATGAAGATGTGACCCAGGCCCAGCCAATCAGCAAATTCCATTGCCGTGGGCTCAGTCATTGGTTTAAGGATGGGTACATGACCCAGATTAGTCCAGTGAGCGACAAGTCTGGGACCTTAGCTGGAACTATCGGGAAAGGGAAGTTCTCTTTTCACTGGTGTTGCCTACAGCAAAGAGGGGAGGCTGGGGCTGCTCAAAGTCATCTTGCCACCAAGAGGGGAGGGCCTGTCACAGAATAAAGCTGACCTAGAGGAAAGTAGAGCTCAGAATATGAGCAATAGAAAGCTTCCAGATGACATTTCTAGGGCACCTAGGTCCACCCGTGCCTGAAGCTATCATGGCCCTGCGCTGTATTAGATAAGTGAGGCCATATATCCCTCTGTGCTCAAGCCAGTGTACATTGGGTTTCTAACACTCTCCACCAGGAGATTCTTAACTCACACCAGACATTTACTTAACCAAGGGATCTGATGCTCCCAAGAAATTAGGGCAGGGCTCAGTTCAAGGGCAGACTGAGGATGCCTGCTTATAGCTAAGAAGCTTGAGTCTGGTAGATGCTAAAGGCCCAAGCCCAAGACTAGGAATTTTCCTCCATGTTGTGTGGTAATCAAAACCAATCCTATTGGGGCTTCCCTGGTGGCGCAGTGGTTGAGAGTCCGCCTGCCGATGCAGGGGGCATGGGTTCGTGCCCCGGTCTGGGAAGATCCCACGTGCTGCGGAGCGGCTGGGCCCGTGACCCATGGCCGCTGAGCCTGCGTGTCCGGAGCCTGTGCTCCGCAACGGGAGAGGCCACAGCAGTGAGAGGCCCGTGTACCACCAAAAAAAAAAAAAAAAAACCAATCCTATGTGTAAAGATGCCCAACGTCATTAGTTATCAGGGAAACATAAGTCAAAACCACAATGAGATACCACTTCTCACCCACTAGGATGATCAGAATTTTAATGGAAAAAAGCACATCAGCAAGGGTGGAGAGAAAGTGGAGCCCTCATACGCTGCTGTGGGGAATGTAAAATGGTGCAACTACTTTGGAAAGCGGTCTGGCAGTTCCCCAAAAGGTTAAATATAGAGTTACCATATGACCCAGCAATTCCCTTCCAAGGTCTATACTCTAGAAAACGGGATACATGTTCACACAAAAACTTGTACACAAATTATTCATATCAGCACTATTCACAATAGTCAAAAGGTGGAGATGACCCAAATGCCCATCAACAGATGATGGGTAAACAAAATGTGGTCTATCCATGCAATGCAATATTATTCATCCATAAAAGGAACGTGTGTTGGTATGGCTACAACACGGGTGAGTCCTGAAACACTGCACTAAGTGAAAGAAGCCAGACACAAAAGGTCACATATTATGTGATTCCATTTATAGTTAATGTACAGAATAGGAAAATCCACAGAGACAGAAAGTGGATTAACAGTTGCCATGGAATGGGGAAGGGAGAAATTTAGACTAACTGCTAGTGGGTATGGGGTTTCTCTTGTGGGATATGGAAATATTCTGGAATTAGATAGTTGCACAATATAGTGAATATACTAAAAAAACATTAAAATGTATACTTTAAAATGGTGAATTCTATATTATGTGAAGTGTTATCTTGAAAAATGCTATATAAGAGAAAAAAAGGAAAAACCAGCTCTGCTGGGAGGAGCTGAAAGAAACCAGGCAAGACCTCATTCATGCGAAGGAAGTTGGTTAGAAGGGAGTGGCCCAGAGATGAATAACTAGGTAAGAGTATAAAGAATTTTAGACCAGGCTTATTTTTTGTACAAATACCCCACTTCTGCATGGGTTGAATACCCAGCACTCAGCCACCGAGAGCCCAGCGGTGGATGCTCCAGGAAGTCAACCTGCCCCTAGGTTTGCCTCAGTGGGGGGAAGTGAGCCGGCCTCCAGCCTGCCTATAGGTGTCAGTTCCCCACAGAGCTGGGGCGTTGCCCAGATCAGACATGAGGAATGGCGTACTTGGGTCCCAGGGGAAAACAATCATGCGTGGCAGATGAAAGCTGAGGTCAAGAAACAGTGGGGAAACGGGGTGCCAGGATTTGTGGACTGAAGAGGGTGAGGACCATGCCACGCAATTCCAGCTCCCCTAGAAAAGACGCTTTCTTAAATCCATCCCTTATGTGTACACAGGGCTCTATAGCTTACAGATACTAATGATAACATTTGCAGCCCACACTGTCCCTGCCCTCCTGCCTGTGGCTTCTTACGGCAAACACCTGTGACTCTGCCTGCAGGTGCTTCGCTGGCCACAGGAGTAAACTTGGACCAGGCGCAAGGCAGGCTGGAAATGCCTGGGAGGTAATGCCCAGAAGCAGCCCTCAAACAACTACCAGTGGCAGCTGGTACCCCATCAATACCCCAGCCCTCTTGCCCCCTGGGAAGGGTACAACTCTTGAGCTGCATCCTCAGCCATCTCTCGGAGTTCCCCAGCAGCATCGAGTCCCATTGCCCACAGACTGCACATTATTGCACCTCCTCTTCCCTGTCTCACACCCCTGTTCCTTTACATTACAACCTGGATTACCTCCAAGTAAACTACTCGCATGGAAATCTTAAGTCTTAGAGTCTGCTTTGGGGGAACCCAAACTCGTAAGAGCTCACATTTATCGAATGTTTAGGGATTAAGCTAAACTTTACACAGATTATCTCACCTACGCTTACGACACCTCTGAGGTCAGCATTGTTATACTCACCACATGAGAAAACTGAGGCTCAGGAAGGTGAAGCAACTTACCTGCTGGCTGACAACACGGATTCAAACACAGGCAGGCTGAGCAGTTTCCAATAAAATCACCTCTTTCCTGCACCATGAACCTCCTGTGGTCTTGATCCAAACATCAAATTGACTTTGCCTTGAGCGCTGACTCTGGTCACTGTGTTGAGAAGGATTCTGAGGCTTCATCTAGGCTCTGTAGTGAGGAGTTAGACCTTCATCACTGGTGTCTGCCCAGCTTCTCTTTCTCTTTTCTTCAGGAGAATGGCTCCTTCCCGACTCTGTGATTCCGTGGGCTGCCAGTCCTGGTAACCAACATCCAGCCCCACCACTGAATACATGACTCCAGCTGGCCAATCTGAGACCTTTCCTGAAATTTTCAAATTGGAGGGAGAGGGGCATGCTCTCAACCTTTCCTCCAGGTTAGGAAACAGAAAGGAGGTAACCTCAGAGCTGCCAGCTGCCAGTCACCAAGAGCCTTGCCTGAGAAAATAATGCCAGCAAATATCCAATCACCTAGACGAGAAATGAGGAGGTGATGGGGACCTGATGAGGTTCCCAGGAGGGCCCAGAGCTTCCCTGCTGCCTGCAGCTCCTTCTCTGGCTTTCTGAGCTACTCCAGTAGCTGTACAACAAACCCCTTTTTGCTTAAGCTGGGCTGTCATTTCCAACCAAAAGAGTCCTAACAGAATGCCATGATTGATTAGTAATGTCTGCCTTAGGGAAGTGAGTAGGGAGCAGAGGTTCATGTGGCACATATATCCCATTCCTGGCTAAGGGTTTGTCTGAGACAGTGAGCATGAACCATGATTAATACTCTTAAAGCAATAAGAATATTAGTCATCAAACCATTAATAAATACTTACTGAGCCCATACGCTTGCCTAGTCTGGTGCTAAGTACCCGGGGACCATAACATGAGAAGGGTGAACAGAATTAGCATTGAGCATCTACTGTACACTGGATGCTTTATATGTGTGTCCTCTAATTTCATTTCGCCATCATAACACCCAGTCCTGAAAGATTTATTATCCCCATTTTATAGATGGTGACCTGAGGATCAGAGCTAGTCAAGGCATTGGATTCAAATCCAAGCCTTTGATCTCTGGTCTGAGGCTCTTTCCACCACACCACTTGCTTATTGCACTCTTTCATTTATTCCATATACAGTGATTTGGCTAAAAGCAACAACAACAGCATGACAACACCATCATAGCAGCTACACTTTCATAGGCATGGCTCTAAGCACTTAGTATACACTTGCCAGTTCCTATGTTAACTAGAAAGGCAGAAAAATAGGTGAATAGGTGTTTCCTGCCCTCAAGGAGCTCGTTATCCAGCCAATGAGACAAACACTTTGGTGGGTAATTGATAATTTCATGTTCACGTCCACACTCTCAACCTAACAATGTCAAGACTCAGCTTAGGGGCTTCCCTGGTGGCCTAGTGGTTGAGAATCTGCCTGCTAATGCAGGGGACACGGGTTCGAGCCCTGGCCTGGGAAGATCCCACATGCCATGGAGCAACTAGGCCTGTGAGCCACAACTACTGAGCCTGCGCATCTGGAGCCTGTGCTCCACAACAAGAGAGGCCGCGATAGTGAAGAGGCCCATGCACCATGATGAAGAGTGGCCCCCGCTTGCCACAACTAGAGAAAGCCCTCACACAGAAACAAAGACCCAACACAGCCAAAAATAAATATAAAAATAAATAAATAAAAGATTACTATAAAAAAAAAAGACTCAGCTTAGGCATCACCTCCTCCAGGAGGCCTCCCTGGATTCCCCCAGCCTCTAGGTGCTGGGGAGTCCTGGGTGGTCCATCTCTGATCTCCAGTTCCCAACACCAGACCTTTCCCAGAGTGGATGCTGGGGAGTATTTGCGAACATACACATAGAAGTCTCTGGGGATGGATGGATGAGGGAAGGGGATGGATGGATGACTTTCCAGGGTCAACAGGAAAGCAAATCTCTGGGGCCTCTCAGGGACCAGGACACTAAGCCAGCCTGATAGACTAAACAATGAAGAAATGGTGTCACAAAGTAATATATTTTAAATTATTCGAATGAAAGAATGAATATTTTAAACAGCACAACGCAAAAACCACAACGAGGAGTGTGTGAGGAATGTGTTCCGGAAGACCGTGCGTAATTCAAAGCTCTCATAATTCAAGACCCCCAAGCACCGGACAGAGGCAACTTGTTTATGGTTTGAGTGGCGCCACCGTGTGGCAGCAGTGCAGTATGACTTAGAATTGTGGAGGCCTGCCTGCTATGAAAATGCTTGACACTTGCATTTCCTTCCACTCGCTGGGGTGTGTGTGTGTGTGTGTGTGTGTGTGTAGGGGGCAATATTTGTATTACCTTTAGTTTTGCATTTAAAATAGGGTTTTGTTAATGTTTTACAAAGCACTGCCTCAAATTCACATACAATGTGACCCCTCTGAAATGTCACAGTCTGAATGTGTGAGGCCCCAAGTTGCTGCTCCCTGACTGTGACAGTTTCCACAAGGCACCACGGTCAGTGGACCATCGCCTCTCTCTCGGGTCCAGAACCCAGGACATGGAGACGTGAAGCCAGGGTGGCTACCCAGTCCCAAGGGGGGCCATCCACACTGTAGAAGTGCCCCTGCTCAGAGGCAAGCCCGTTGCTCTCAGCTCTGGGGTAGCCCCACATTAGTCTTGAGTTTGAGATTCAAGACAACGTCTCAGACTATCCAATCACTTGTCCAATAAGTGAATATGGATTGGCACTTACGATGTCCCAGCTGCTGCGCTGGTGCAGAGGGGGTCCCTGTTCTCACCGAGCGCCGTGCAGGGGGCTGCTTTCCTACCAGACCCTGCTCTTGACAAGCTCCATCTCACGCCCGCTATGTGGTATTCAGGCGATTCTGGTCCTGTACTTTCTTGGGGGCAAAGAGAAATCATTCAATGTTCAATAATATTGCAAGAGCATCTATTGTTGTCAGCCACCTACCCCTCGGCTCCTCGGGCTCTGGGAATGGGGCAGGTGGCTGAGCTGCTCCACCATTAAGGGTCTGGGATGGCCCAAATTTCAGATATTTTAGTCTGTGATTCTACAGAGTAGTTCCCAGCTTGGGAGGAGAAGGGTCCCAGCAGCCTCTGTCAGTGTCATGCGAGGGACCCTGGCTTGTCCATCTGGTGGTGCCTGAGGCCTTTTTCTGGCTGCTGGACATGCTGGCAAAGCACCGCCCCCTGGGAGCAGCCCCAACCAATGGCTGCAGAGAGTCTGGGTGTAAGCATGCCAGCTCCCTCACCCCTCAGGTAGGACAGCTGTGAGCTACTTCCTCCCTGACCCTCAGCTAGTCTCCACGGCTTTCTGCTCCAATTGTCCCCAGCAGTGTCCACATCTGAGCAATTTTCACTGGCTGCCTTCCCCTCTCTGTCTCACTCGGGCTCTGTCAGCCATGCACCCTGGATCCCCTCCCAAGAAAAATGCATGCACTTAAATTCTCCACTCAGGGTCTGCCTCTGAGGGAACCCAAACTAAGACAGAGGAATATTTTCAAAAAGCCCCAAAGGTGATCCCAAGATCCTTCCCTCTGTCCCCCTGAATTAAGAACTCCTTCAGCAAACCATCAGAGACTCTTGGAAAGTCAGCTTGCCTGGGATTAACTCCCAACAATGCCACTGGCCAGCTGTGGTACCTTGATAAGCTACTTAAGGCATCTGGGCCCCAGTTTTCTCACTTGTCAAGGGGAGAGTCTCCTTTCCCAAGTGTTGTGAGGATTCCAGGAGAGACATATGGACTCACCCTGTATGGACACGGACATGGAGAAAACACTCAATTTATGATGTTTTAAATGTCAGGAAGCATTACCTTAATATACATGTTGCAAAAATCTTTGTGAGACTCTGTTCTGATTTACTTGCTATGTAGGTCACAAAGCAAGGAAATGCCTAAAACGTACAATTTAATGGCCACTTATTAAGCTCTTCTTCCCTTGGGCTAGAATAATGTTCTGGAATTAAAAATGAGAAGGACCCTTGTTCCCTACCAGCTGGAGGACAGACACATGAACAAATAATTGCACAGTGTGAAAAGGGCTCTAAGAGGCATCTGTGGTAGGCACTTGTGGGTTCTGGCTGCTGGGTCCCCACTTGGCCTCAGGTTCCAGGACCATGATTTTTCCCTCCAGAAGCTGCCCCTCCCCATTCTAGTTCTTGGACTCCAGGCGTGTCATGCGACTCAGGCTAGGTCAATCAGAGTTGTCGATCCCCTGGCCACAGTGACTGGTTCGAGGACCAGCACATGACCCAAGGCAGACCAATGAGACTCAATTCTGGGACTTTTGCAAGGCTGCTGGGAGATCGGAGCCTTGGGCTGAACTTCAAGCCCTGGGCTGAACTTCCCACACAAAGGAACTCAGAGCTAGTCGATGCTAGAAGCAGAGTCTCAGTGGCTCAGTTTAACCCTTTGTCTCAGCTGTGTTCAAAGCAGTTCTATCACACGGGCATTTCCATTAAATAAACCAATGATGTAAAAGGAAAAAAATCTTTTATCTTAAGCCATCTGCTACGAAGAGTCATGCTAAGGAGTGTGCAAGACACAAAGGAGGCACAGGGCAAGAGGTCAGCCACTGCATGAAGGGTCTGGAAAGCTTCTGAAGAAGGGGACCTCTGATCTAGGTTCTGAGGGATGAATAGAAGTTTGTCTTCGATGATCAAGGCAGGGAAGGGCATTTGAGGCAGAGGAAGTAACATGGCAAAGGCATGGAGGTGGGACCTGGGAGTCCTTCAGTATGGCTGGAGTATGGGACATAAGAAGATGAGGCAGGGATGTTAGAAGGGGCCAGATCATGGACAGTTGAATGCCAGGCTACCAGGCTGGTCTTTTCTCCTGTGGGAGTCCGGAGGAGCAGAGGGTAGATGCCTGTGTGTGGTAAGCACAAGGGAGGGTGGATCAGGCCTTACCAGAGCTGTAGAGACTTAATGAACATCTCTTGTAGAAAGTACCCTCCTCACAAGCAGATATCTTAAGGGCTTAATATGCTAAGATTTCAGCTGGGGCCACACCCAGTGAACATGGGTCAAGGCTAAAGTCTGAGGGACCCTGGACAAGCTATCTCCCACCTCAGTAGCCAAGCTTAATGAAATAGGTGTTCGGCATTCATGTGGCAGAGGGGCAGATGTTGTATGGGAAGGGGAGAGGAAGATGTGGGTGGCAGGTTCAACCTCTGCTCCCCACCCTGAGCAATTCCACTCTGGCCCCAAACTTGCATCCCCCTGCCTCAGTAAAACAGAGCCCTGGGGCTTCCCTGGTGGCGCAGTGGTTGAGAGTCCGCCTGCCGATGCAGGGGACATGGGTTCGTGCCCCGGTCCGGGAAGATCCCACATGCCATGGAGTGGCTGGGCCCGTGAGCCATGGCCGCTGAGCCTGTGCATCCGGAGCCTGTGCTCCACAACGGGAGAGGCCACAACAGTGAGAGACCCACATACAGCAAAAAAACCCCCCAAAAAACCAGAGCCCTGCAATTATGGGGCCACCCTTCTTTTTTTTTTTTTTTTTTTTGTGGTATGCGGGCCTCTCACTGTTGTGGCCTCTCCCGTTGCGGAGCACAGGCTCCGGATGCGCAGGCTCAGCAGCCATGGCTCACGGGCCCAGCCGCTCCGCGGCATATGGGACCCTCCCAGACCGGGACACGAACCCGTATCCCCTGCATCGGCAGGCGGACTCCCAACCACTGCGCCACCAGGGAGGGGCCACCCTTCTTAAAAGGCATGAGGGCCCACCCTCCTTGGAGCCTCCCACTGGGGCAGCCTCCTCAAGAATCTCACCCCCACCTCAGAGGCTATGCAAACCCACCCAATTTCCCAGTGACATTTTAGCAGCACTTACACGTTGGTGCCTTGGGCACCTCCTATTGTCTGGCTCTTTAATCCAGTCTGGGGGTCAACAGAAGACCCTTGAGAACCCAGACTCATGGACTGGGGTAAAAATGCTGAGTGGGTTGCCTAAGGCCACACAGCCTGCAGTTGACCTCAGCTCTGCATGGTTCAGTGCATGGTCTGGAACGGCAGTGGCATCACCCGCAAGCTTATTAGTAAGGCAGAATCCAAGCCACCACCCCAGGCCTACTAAGTCAGAATCTGCATTTAACAAATTCCTGGGTGAAAAGCGCTGGGCTATATGCTGAACGGAACTAGCCAAGGAAAAAGAAGAAAAATACCCAAAACTAACTTTTTCAATTTGGGGTCGAAATGAGGGAATTATAAAGGGTTATCTTTTTTCTCTTCTGCACATCCCAAAATGTGGTTATATTACTTTCATAACGAAAAAAAACCCCACAAAATTTAAGATAATCTAAAACACAAAATTGCACAAGATTATAAACCGTAAATTAAGAAATGGTTATTTGCATTTAAAAATAGGACTCATTTTCAGTCTGTTATTACTTTTCCTTGTTTTAATTGTCCCCTCCCTTAAAAAAATTTTTTTTCTGCCTCCAAAGCCAGAAGCAGAAGTGCTTTTTTTTTTTTTTTTTTTTTGCAGTACGCGGGCCTCTCACTGCTGTGGCCTCTCCCATTGCGGAGCACAGGCTCCGGACGCGCAGGCTCAGCAGCCATGGCTCACGGGCCTAGCCGCTCCGCGGCATGTGGGATCTTCCCAGACCGGGGCACGAACCCGTGTCCCCTGCATCGGCAGGTGGACTCTCAACCACTGCGCCACCAGGGAAGCCCCAGAAGTGCTTTTGAAGGCAGGCATGGACCTTGTCCTGTGGGAATGTCCGTGTAGGGAAGGGTATCTTTTTGTCTGCAAAGGAAACTCATTATAATATAGGTCTTAGCAGAAAGCATTTCCATGTTTGTTGAAATGAATGACAACAAATGATTTAAGTATAAGTGTGATATGGGACTTAACCTTTTCCCCATGATGATCTCCCCTCATTTGTCCTTTTTCTGCCTGCACAGCATGTAGGCCTCTCCCCCTTCCTGAATTCTCAAGGGTTTCAAGCCAAAGCTGCTGACTTCAGACTTGGCCTCTTTGTCTAGTTCACTCTTACCCGTTCTTCAGCAATCAGAGTGAATGTCACTCCTCAGGGAAGTCTTCCAAGACCCATTAGTCCTGTATTAGGCCGAACTCTCAATTGCAAGTGGTGGAAAAACAAACTTAAACTAACTTAAGCCAAAAAGGGTGATTTTTGGTTCAGATAAAGCCTGGGGGTAATGGCTTCAGGTATAGCTGGATCTAGAGTCTCAAATGACATCACCAGGAAGCTGCCTGATAACAAATCTCTCAGGTTTCCTCTAGAGAACTCCAGGTTTAGGCAGGCTCTGCCTGGGGTGCCCATGGAAAAGTCAGATATTTGATCCTCCAATTTAGAAACCCCAGCAGAAAGAGAACTGTCTTTTCCCAACTGTCCCCACAGAAGTCCCAGAGTTGAACGTCATTGGCCAGATTTAGGTCACAGGTATATCTCTGACCAACCATTGAAGTGGTCAGGGAATGGAATGCTCTGATTGGCCAGGGTCATGTGCCTATCCTAAACTCACCATCACCGCCTGAATCATATGGACTGGTAGAAGGTAGAAGTGGGTCCCCAAAGGAAAATTGAGAAAATGAGGGCATGAGGCTGGGTGGGCATTAACTCCAGTAGCTTACAACAGACCATCTGTTACAAGTTTTTATGGCACCCTTCAATTGCCTTTGTAACGTTTGCTGGTTTTTAAAACCTATATATTAATTTCAGGGGTTACTTGATTCATGTCTGTCTCTCTAAGTAGACTGAAACTGTAAGGGCAAGGATTATGTGTGCTCAGAGATAATAGTATTCACAATGCCCCACACATAGTAGGTGTTCATCAAATATTTATTGAATGGGTGGATTCTTTCCAGCTGCTTTAACAACAGTTATGTTTACTCACATTTGCCAGAGGCAATTCTGGAATGCATGGTAAACACAGCCAGAACCTCTGTCCTAGCTGTGCCCTAGGACAATCTGTGACACAGAAATGCTGCCCTGCAGAACTGGGGACATCTGCCATGTAGCCAATGGCAGCTAGAGACTGTTGTCAGATAGTACAGCCCCTGGGGTGGGTTGGCAGCAGACAGAGTGGGGAGATTGGGGGAAGATTTTGAATTCTACTGCACTGTAGCACCCGACATCTCAAAGTAGACTATCTCAAGCCTTACAGGCTTCCTGTATGGTAATATGATTACATCCATTTATTTTGAGCAAGAGACTGAGGTTCAGAGTAGCCCACAAGGTCTGCTGGCTCATACCCAACAGAGACTGTACTTGAACCAATATTTGTCAGTACTTGATGTCTTCCTGACATCAGCTCTGCCATCAGCTTTTTGAGTCACCTTCAGCAAGTCTCTTTACCTCTGGGAGCCTCAGTGTGCTCATCTGTAAAATGGGTGTGGTTATCCTCACCTGAAAGGGGTGTTGTGAGATGAGATGAACTCTTGTACAATATGCAGAAGTCCTGGGCACATAGTGGGCATTGCCTTCCCCTCCCTTTAGACATTTCTCCAGCTAAGTTGTATATTCCAAGTGCCTCCCTAGCTGGACCTGAAACAGAGATGTGAGCTAATGGGGGGAAGCCACCAGGGGGGGTCTTCTCTGGGTTCAAATAGACAATGAAATTCATATCTGACCATAGGTCACTCAAGACACAGTCCAAGAAACAACCTGCCTGAGGGCAGCACCAGGCCCTGCGACTTCCCACAGTAGCTCAGCAGCTCAGGAGTGTCTGGTCCTCAGGTGACAACTTAGGTCCAGGAGATGAAGTCCACACTAGGCAAGAAGTATGGATCTCAAAGACTCATGCCTCAGGAGTCAATGTCTTTTTTAACAAAAACTCCATACGCAAAGTTTCCAGGGAGCCTGTAAGGGACATGCCCAGTTATATGACTCTTTGTACACGGGGAAGCTCAATGTTTTGGCGTCCCCATCGGGCATTTATAATTCATTCATAGTCCTTCCAGTCCAGATGCAATTTACCAATCAAGAGTCACTGTTAACATAAGCAATGTTGCCTGGCAACACAGCTGACATGCCACCTTTCTCCGGTTTCTAGGGTTAACAGAGATAGTAAGTGAACCCAAGGTCAGATTTGTTCTTAAGAGAAGGAGAAAGGGTTTGGTTAACCCTTCATGCACAGGTATTTACTGATGTTCCTCCCCACACATATGAACACACACACACACACACACACACACACAGCCGCCCTATCCCCAGTCCTTTGCTCTCTCCCATCTGACATTGTTTCAGAAAAAGAATGATAAACAGAAACACAGCAGGGGGGCGGGCGGGCGGGATGGTGGGGGTGGGGGGAGTGGGGAGAAGCTTTGAGTTTTAAAAGCCTAGACTTTTTGGATTCAAATGCCAAGAATTTCAAAAGCAAAGACTTTCTAGTTTGAAAGTTAAGACTTTTGAGTTTCAAATGCTGGGAACTTTGAAATCCGAGGCCAAGACTGATAAGTTTCAAATGACATTTTGATTTTCCTGAGTTTGGCCTTTTGGGTGAGTCGGTGCACAGGCTGGTTGGTGTTCTAATCGATAGATTTGGGAAGAAGAGATGAAAAGCCAGGTGACCTGGGCCTCAGACTTTTGAACGGTTTTCTAGATTGAGAAAAGGAGCAGAAGACGAGGGATGAGGGGCTGCAGACAAGGGGCTCAGGGCTGAGGGGGTCTGCCTGTCCTCTTGGGCAACCAGTAAGGACCACTGCTGAGACAGCAGCAGGAAGGACCTGTCTGGTTCTATCTGACTTACCCTGTGTGCACAGCCCCTGCTCATCACTCCATCGGAGATGGTGAAGGTGCCTGGAGCTTGGCAAGGTGCTGGTGGCCTGGAGGGAAACCTGTGACCTAGCCCTTTGATGGTTCTGAGCAGAGCCCACCTGTGGTCTCCCGGCCAGATGAAGCAGCAGGGGAAACCCAGCCCCAGCCTCCTGGAAATCCACACCCCACAAAGATGAGAGCAATGAGCCCTGCTGCTATTGTGTGTGTGAGGGAGGGGATGGGACTCTTGACCCCAGTTCCCCTGTGTGACGTGGGGCAAGGTCCTTGATTCATTCAACAAATTGTCTTTCCTCTCTGAGCACAGGTTCGGGGGCCAGACTGCCTGGGATTCCCAGTTTTGCTACTTCCTTGAGCAAGTTGTTTCATCTCTTTGTGCTTCAGTTTCCTCACCTATAAAATGGAGACAACAATACCACCCAAGTTTTGAAGGGTCATTTTGAAGTCTAAAAGGATTAGTATATCTAAAGAAATCACAAAAATGCCATGCAGCTGGTAAGCCCTCCACAAACGTTTAGTACTATTATTAGTACGTGTCAGACCTTTTTCTATGCACCAGGGGTACAGTGGTGACCAATCAAAGCATTGGCCTCACGGAGCTTAGTGAGGGAGACAGGTAATAACAGACACAAAACTAATGTCTATCTTTGGAAGAAAGATAAAGCAGGAAAAAGCTAAGGTGGGCCCTTTACTCTGAGCGCTGGCCCCTCTGGGGTGGGGAGCAGCACCCATGCACCTGGACTTACTAGCACCCAGGCAGTGCTCACTGAAAGGGGCCCCGCCCTCCTCGCTGCTGCCCAGGCGACCAGCCGGAGGGCTGGAGAGCCCTGGCCCTCAGGAACACCAGGAGAGTTGACAGAATCACAGATACAAAGGAAATTCCCGGAAGCTCTGTTCTCGCCAACCAGATGTTCCCACGCCTTTCTCAAACAGATTAGTGTCCTAGCAACTGGAAAAGAGGAGAAACGGTCTGTTTCTCTCTGGGAACAGAATGGACAAAAGACATTTGTTTAAGTTCAACCTCTGGGAAAGGCCTACGGGGGGCGGGGGTTGCGGGGTGGCAGTGCAGGGGAACGCACTGGGGACGGGAGAATTTGGTTCAGGATACCCACTTCCTTGCCGCCCCAGGTCACTGTCCTGCTTCGAGAGCCCTCAGTGACTCGCTGTTGTCCTTCAGAGCAAAGAGAACAGGACTCTGATCCTCTCCACAGACCTGCTTCCTTGCTAGCCTCCAGATCCCCTCTTCCTTGTCTTTATTTAGGGGACGCCATCTACCCAGAAAACTGGGGTCCTCCAGACTCCCCCCACCCCTCACTCTCACATACAAACATCAGCAAGGTGGTCTGGTTCTATCTCCTCCTGTATCTGTTCTCTAGAAAGACAATACCGTGGTCCACCCCCCATCCCAGCCGCGGTTTCTTTTTCCATGGTTTCAGTTACCTGCGGTCAACCGTGGTCTGAAATTTTAAGTGGAAAATTCCAGAAATAAACACTTCAGAAGCCTTAAATCGCTCACTGTTCTGAGTAGTGTGACGAAATCTCACGCCGTCCTGCTCCCTCCCACCTGGGACGTGAATCATCCCTTTGTCCAGCACATCCACACTAGATACACTTCCGGCGTTAGTCACTTAGCAGCCGTCTTGGTTTCAGATCGGCTGTCCTGGTATCACAGTGTTTGTGTTCAAGTAGCCCTTCTTTTACTTAACAATGGTCCCAAAGTGCAAGAGTAGTGATGTCAGCAACTCAGATATTTTCTCTGACTGTGCCTAATTTCTAAGTTAAATTTTATCATAAAAGAAGCATGGTCTATATAGGTTTTGGTACTGCTCATGGTTTTAGGCTTCCACTGGGGGTCTTGGACTGTATCCCCCAAGGATCAGAGTGGGGCTCCTGTACTGCTGCGTAACAAACAACTCCAGACCTCAGAGAATCCAATGATAGCATCTGTTCATGTGTCCAGGGTCAGTTGGGGGTGGGCTGGGCAGTTCTCTAATCTTGGATGGACTCTCATGTGTCTGGGGGTTGCTGGCTGGCCACGGATCTAGGCTGGCCTTGGCCTGGGGCAACTGCACACGTCTCCCGTCCTCCGCCAGGCCAGCCCAGTGCATAGTGATGGCAGAGGCTCAGGGTGAACACCCCCCAATTGCACGGGCCCATTTTAGGCTCTGCTGCGGTCACTTCTGCTGACATCCCATTGATTGGAGCAACTCACGTGGCCAAGTGCAGCACGAAGGAACAGGCGCTGCAAAGTTAAACGGCGAAGGGTAAGGCCTCACGAAGTAAAGAGTTAGGACCAAGGGGTGTAGCTTCCACCACCTTTTCTGAGTCCCCCTGCTTTGCCCCAGACCACCAATTAGCTCAATTTTTTCCCCAGCCTCCGATGACCACCCCTCTTTCATCCCCTCTTGAAGTCCATTCCTTTGCAGAATGGACCTTTGCAGGCCACCCCAAAGGAACTTCCAAATGAATCCCAAAGGAACTTCTGACAACGTGAAGCTGACCATGTCTTTCCCTGTCAGAAACCCTACATGGCTTCCTGTTGCCCTGAGAGTGAAATCCAAACTCCTTACGGGACCACAGAGCCCTTGGGATAAGGCTTTGCCATTTTTCTCAACCTCATTTCTGACCATGGCCTCGTTTCCTCTAAATCTTGCAGCAGCCAGAGTCCTCATTTAGTGCCTCCAACTGGCTCAGCTTGTTCCTCTCTTCTGGGCCTAGAACATGCTCCCCTTACGCTCTCATGACTGCCTTCTCCTTGCCATTTAAATCTCAGCTGAAATGCCACCTCCTCAGAGGAGCCTTCCCTGATCTTCCTCTCAAAGTAGATGCTACTTTGCCTCTGTCACAGGCTGTTTGTTTTCTTCTAATCACTCATTATATCTCATTATACCTCATAACTTTCCCCCATTTCCCCCCTTCCCTCTAGAATTTAAGCTCCATGAGGGCAGGGACTTTTTACACCTCATTCACCCTTTATGCCCTGCACCAACACCATAGATGGTGGCTATGGACTGAACTGTGTCTCTCCAAAATTTATATGTTGAAGCCCTAACCCCCAATGTGATGGTATTTGGAGTGGGGCCTTTGGGGGTGATTAGGTTTAGGTGAAGTCATGAGGGTAGGGCCCTCAAGATGGGATTAGTACCCTGATAACAAGAGGAAGAGACACCAGAGGTCTCTTTCTCCATGGGAGCATGAGGAAAGGTCACATGAGGATGCAGTGAGAAGGTGGACATCTGCAACCCATGGAGAGAGCCTCACCAGACACTGACCCTGGTGGCACCTTGACCTTGGACCCCCAGTCTCCGGAACTGTGAGAAAATAGATTTTGGTTAAATCCCACCAAGTCTGTGGCATTTTGTTATGGGAGCCCTGGCTGACAAAGACAGTGGTCACAGTGGATGTAGAACCAAAGCACACATTTCTCATTCTAGCACCCAAGGCACTAAATACCATGTTCCTACAAAGACACCAGGGATGGGGGCAAAGGGGGAGGAGGACCGCTGAGGTCTGGCATTAGACCTGTCTACTGGGGTGGGGACCAGGGACAGGATGGCAGCCCCGGGGTCTGTATAGACACATTCCCGAACTCAGCTTAGCCACAGTGAAGAGTGAACAGAAAACAATTTCTGAGCCCAAATCCAGCCCCGGGGACATCCACTTCACAAATTTCTACTGAGCACCTTACTCTGTGTCAGGGATGCAGCAAGCCCTTGGAGACCTGGGGGGACTGGGAAGGACATTCTTCTGTCATTCACCGAACACTTAGCCCCTCTCCTACATGAGCACAGGGCCACGAGCTGGGACTACTCCTGGGGTATTTTGGCCAGTCTTGTCTTGTGGGACCCATTTGCCTACATGTTTGTTTCCCTCACTTGTCCCCCAGCACCTTGGAGATTCTGGCACCTGTGGGCCTGGCACACAGTATGGAGCTGGAGAAAGGGGCACTGGTCAAAAGCAGATGGACCCAGAACTTGCCCTCAGAAGGCCACACACAGTCCAGGCAGGAACAGACACTCACATACAGGATGGCAGGGCTGCCATCCGGGGACAAGACAAGCCCAGATGTGGGGAGAGTAGGTACCAAATCAGTATTTTTAATTCCCCGTTCTTGGAAAACTCTAACTTATTTTTTGTGACCCTGGTCAAAAAACCTCTCCTGCAGGAAACTTTTCTTTCTCTCCACTCATAGTAGATGCCGCAAGCGCTCCACCCAGATCCCTGTCACCAGACAGTGCACCCACCTCCCAGCTGCTGCGTGTGTTGGCTGCTAACAGCTCTGGCTGCACCTTCCCCGGAGAATGGCTTTCAGCCAACAGGAGCCTTCTGGGGGTGTGCGGGGTGGCGTCTGGGATGTTACACTCTTCCCGTGGGATGGGGGGAAGTATTGTGCCCTCAAGTATTGTTCGTGCTCCAGAGCAACCTGTGGGGTCAGGCTGAGGCCAGACTTCTCCTGAAACCACCTCCCTGCTTGGCTTCTTCCCTGCCTCTTCCAGCTTCCCTCCCACCCTTACCAGGTACTCCTGAGCTTTCCCTAAATAAATGCTTGCACCAAGCGTCCCTAAGTCTTGGTCTAATCTAAGACAGTGTGTGTGTGTGTGTGTATGTGTGTGTGTACTGATACTATATATCTATATCTATATCTCTTTTTTTTTTGCTTAACTTTAGGTTTATTTTATTTTTTTAATTACTTTTTAACATCTTTATTGGAGTATAATTGCTTTACAATGGTGTGTTAATTTCCGCTTTATAACAAAGTGAATCAGCTATACATATACATATATCACCATTATCCCCTCCCTCTTGCGTCTCCCTCCCACCCTCCCTATCCCACCCCTCTAGGTGGACACAAAGCACCGAGCTGATCTCCCTGTGCTATGCGGCTGCTTCCCACTAGCTATCTGTTTTACATTTGGTAGTGTATATATGTCCATGCCACTCTCTCACTTCGTCCCAGCTTCCCCTTCCCCCTCCCCACATACTCAAGTCCATTCTCTACATCTGCGTCTTTATTCCTGTCCTGCCCCTAGGTTCTTCAGAACCATTTTTTTTTTTAGATTCCATATATATGTGTTAGCATATGGTATTTGTTTTCCTCTTTCTGACTTACTTCACTGTGTGACAGACTCTAGGTCCATCCACCTCACTACAAATAACTCGATTTCGTTTCTTTTTATGGCTGAGTAATACTCCATTGTATATATGTGCAACAAAAAGAATATATCTATATCTATATTATGTGATGTAAGCCTCTTCCAGGCCTCTTAAACGTCCCTGACTCCTGTTTCCCTTTTCACCAGCTCAATGTATATAACCGTGTGGAAATGGTGGAGTCACAACACAGAAGAAACGTGATCTCTGAATCACTGCATGGAGAAGGTGGTTTTGGACTTCACATGAGTGAGAAATAAGCTTATATCATATTTGAGCCACTATGCATTTGGGGGTCTGTTGGATACAGCAGGCAATGGTCCTGTAATTAATACATTTGGGTCGAGTCATTTGTAAGCCTGGTTGATGCTGCAGACCAGTGTGAGCCTCGTAGTAGTCAAGCTGGGGCTCCAGCTCTGCCACACTTTGCCTCCCTGGGATTCAGTTTCCTCGGCTGCAAAGGAAAAAGCACAAACCCTCCTCTGAGGGTGATCAGGAGCATTAAATGAGATCACTCCTAGCCATGGCGCTTAGCCTGGTGCAAACTTGCCAGAGGCTTGATAAATCTTAGTTCCTTTCCCCAGAAGGTTCACAATGCCATCACCCTGAGTTTGGGGGCATGATTTCACACTGTGTGTTCTGGCCTAGGCTGGCCTCTCCTTGAGTGTGCTGGGTAGAGGGGCCTATGGCTAACGTGGCGTGATGGTTAACTTCATGTGTCAGCTTGGCTGGCCTTAGGGCGCCCAGATATTTGGTCAAACATTATCCTGGGTGTGTCTGTGCGGGTGTCTCTGGGTGAGATTAACATCTGAATCAGTAGACTGTGTAAAGCAGCTTGCCTTCCCCAGTGTGGGTGGTCCTCATTCAATCCACTGGAGGTCTGAATAGAATAAAAGGCTAAGTAAGAAAGAATCCTTTCTCTCTGCCAGTCTTTGAGCTGGGACACTGGTCTTCTCCAGCCTTAGGACTCGGACTGGAACTTACAACATTAGCTTTCCTTGGTCTAGACTTATCAGTCTCCAAAATCACGTCAGCCAATTTCTTATAATAAATCTCTCTATCTATCTATATCTATCTATGTCAATATATCTATATATCGATATATCAATATCTATACGTATGTATGTATGTATACACACACACACACACACACACACACATCCTATTGGTTCACTGGAGAACCCTGACTCATTCACATGGGGTTTTCAGCCAGCCTTCACTGCTGGAGCACGGCCACATCACACAATGTCACCCATGTGTGCCTCTTCCCCTTCAGCCATCTCCAGGATCCCTGCCCCAGGGCAGGGCCCCTGACCCTCACTTGGACCATCACACACCCCTCATTGGTCTCCCTGCCTCTGATCTTGCCTCTCCAATCCTCCTCCCCAAGGGCCACAAGAATGAGGTCTCAAAAACCCACATCAGTCCATGTTATACTTGTACTAGAAAGCTTAATAGTTGAGCTTACAAGTCTCAATTTGCTCATCTGTAAAATGGGAAGGTTGACTAGATGAACTCGATGCCTCCTTCTAGCTATTTGTTTTCCTGGTTTGGAAATGTGGTCCTTAGTCCCTGGGCTGGACTGAAGGTTACTCCCCATCTGGTCCAACAGGTCTTCATTACTTTCTCTCCTATGAGTCACATGTGTAAACTTTCTGCCCCATCCACACTGTTCTGCTCCTCTGACACCCAGGGATCCTTACTGCCGCTGGCCATTTGCCCACATTGCCCATGTCCTCCTACCAAGCCTACCTCTTGTGAAAAATCTTTCCCATCCTTAAAGGCCCAGTTCAAATGCCACCGTCTTCATGAAGCCTCCCTTGAATTTCAACAGGAGATGACAAGATTGCTCCCTCTCCTTAAAATCCCAACTAAATTGCATGGTGGAAGGGACTGTGATTTAATTGTCTGTGTGTCTTGCACTGAGCACAGTCCTGCATTTAGTAAGTACTTTTACAGTATTTGTTGCATTGATTCTATTTTACATCTACAATGTCAACATTTGTTTTCCATCTGTACCACCCAATTTATGTTTTGTTTCCTCTCTCCTTATCTTGGACTAATCAAGAAGTTTTTGTTATTTCATTTCCCCCCTCCGTTAGATTATTAGTTATATATCCTTTGCTGATTAATTTAGTGGTCACCCTCAATATTATGACATGCATCTTTAGTAGAGTCCAGTGTAAATCAGTACTTTTATCACATTGGAGAACATGCTAGGACCTCACAGTATTTTACCTGGCCTGTTGTTTTCATGCATTTTAATGCTACATGTATTTTTTTTTTTTTTTTTTTTTTTTTTTTTTTTTTTTTTTTGTGGTATGTGGGCCTCTCACTGTTGTGGCCTTTCCCGTTGCGGAGCACAGGCTCCGGACGCGCAGGCCCAGCGGCCATAGCTCACGGGCCCAGCCGCTCCGCGGCACGTGGGATCCTCCCAGACCGGGGCACGAACCCGCGTCCCTTGCATCGGCAGGCGGACTCTCAACCTCTGCGCCACCAGGGAAGCCCACTACATGTATTTTAACCCCCAGAAAACATTATAGCTTTTTTTGTGCAGTCAAGTTCCATTTCAATTTACTCCAAATTTACCCTTCATTTCTTTCTGCATGTCCATATTTCCATCTGGGATTATTTACGTTCTGCTTGGAGAACTCCCTATAGAATTTCTCTTAGTGTGGTCTGTGGGTAACATCTCTCTCAGCTGTATGTGTCTTCATTTTGTCTTCTTTTGGAAGGATATTTTCTCTCTGTACAGAATTTTAGGTTGGTAGTTGATTTTTGTCAGTACTTTAAGGATGCCATCCATTACCTTCCACCTTCCAATGTTTCTGTTAAGAAGTTAACTGTCAGTCTGACCGCTGTTGCTTTGAAGGTAATGCGCCTTTTTTCCTCTGACTGCTTTTATGTCTTTTCTGCTTGTTTGTTTTTTGCCTTTGGATTTTTGCAATTTTACTCGTACGGGCTTAGGTGTTGCTTGCCTTACATTTATCCTGCTTTGGGTTTGTAGCATTTATTGGAACTATGGCTTGACGTCTTTTTATCAGTTTTGGAAAATTCTTGATCATTATCAGGACTTTTGTTTCTGTCCCATTATACTTCTCTTTCTCTTCTGGGACTCCAGTTCATGTATGTTAAACCTTTTCACTGTGTGCTGCACATCTCTTTGCTGTATTTTCCATCATTTTTGTTTTTTATATTGGAAATATTTTTCTATCTATTTCTACTGACCTATCTTCCAATTCACAAATCCTCTCTTCAGAGGCACACAATCATCTGTAAACCCATCCACTGAGTTCTTGATTTTAGTGATTGTGTTTTTCAGTTATTGAATTTCCAGTTGGTTATTTCTTATAGATTCCAATTCTCTGGTGAAATTCAGCATTTGTTACATATTCTTGAACATATCAATCACAGTTGTTTTAACATCCACAGCTGATGACACTAAAATCTCGGTCACCTTTGGGTCTATTTCTATTGGCTATTTTTTTTTTTCATTTTGGTTCTGCTTATTGGTGTGTCCAGTTTAAAACAATTTTTTAAAATTGAATGCCAGACACCGTGCATGAGAAATTGAAGAGGGTCTTCATGACGTTAGCTTCCTCCAGAGAAGACTGGTCCTTTCCTGTGACATAGCTAGAGTTAGGGCATATTGCCTTAATCTCATCTGGGGCTCAGCTGATACAAGTCTGGGTTGCTATATTTGTAAGTCTTGGCTTACCTGTGGTTCCCCCTTACTCCTGGGCTATAATCCCCTCCTCCCCTGCCATGGTCCCAACGAAAACCCTGGATGGTTCCTAGAGCTTCTCCTCTCTGATGGGCTCCAAACTGCAACTTTGTCTCTTAAGTGCTGTGAGACTGGAGAACACTTCAACTCTGCTTTTCAGTAGCAAATGCCTGCGGGAAAAAATGGTAGTGAGGGTTGGGCTTACTTCTCTGTGCCTCCCTTCCCTCTAGGATCTTCAAGTCTTGGTGGCTTTGGTAGCCCTGAACTTCGAACTTTGTCTAGTCAGGCCCAGGAAGCTACTTAGAGCTCATTTGGCTTCTCCACCTCCTCCCACTGGGCAGATGACCCAAGGGAGAATGTTGGGCTCATCTCAGTGAGCTGCCCTCTGTCTAGGATCTTGACCCCTCAAATCCTGGATGCCTGTGCAGCCCTCTGATACAAGCTACATATGGAATGGAGCGATTAATATCTTCCCTTCTCATGGTTTTTGAAGAAGAGACCATGATTGGTTTAAACAAACAAACAGACAAACAAACAGAGCTTCCCTGGTGGCGCAGTGCTTAAGAATCTGCCTGCCAATGCAGGGGACACAAGTTTGATCCCTGGCCTGAAATGATCCCACATGCCAGGGAGCAACTAAGCCCGTGTGCCACAACTACTGAGCCTACGTGCCACAGCTACTGAATCCCGCGTGCCTAGAGCCCGTGCTCTGCAACAAGAGAAGCCACAACAATGAGAAGCCCACGCACCACAACGAAGAGTAGTCCCCGATCACTGCAACTAGAGAAAGCCCACACACAGCAACAAAGACCCAACACAGCCAAAAAATAAATAAGTAAATACATAAATTTATAAAACAAACAAATAAAAAACCTAACTGTGCAAATGTGACAGGGCAAACAGAGATGGTTTGGGGCGGTTCTGGCCACATCTCAAGTATGGAATCTGCTTATTTAAAGACATTGCTCTGGAGACATTTACTCCAAGCCCATAGACACTGACCTGGATTGAGGGTCAGGCAAGGAAGGCAGTTTCCTGGTCCCCCAATCTTAGGGTGTAAAACATCCCTGCAAATGTATCAAGATGGAGAAAATTATATATCCCAGGGCTTTGGAGTGGGGTCCTCTGTGGATTCAATGAAATCATCCTTTGATGAGCCCCTGTAGCCAGAGGAAGGGTGAAAGCATGCCCACCGACTTGTCTTCGGACAAAAGGGTGGGACAGGGATCAGGCTGTGGTTTTGCTGGGTAAGATGTGCCGGTTTGTGGTTGGAGCTGAGTTCCCGGTGCTGTATGTGCCTCCTCACCCTTCCCCATACTGTGCTGGGCCTCTTCCCTGAGCATCTGAGGCTGGACTGGTTTTTTGTTTTTTGCTTTTTTTTGAATTTTAGAATTTTATTTATTTTTTTATACAGCAGGTTCTTATTAGTTACCCATTTTATACATATTAGTATATATATGTCAATCCCAATCTCCCAGTTCATCCCACCACCACCTCCCACCACTTCCCCCCTTGGTGTCCATACATTTGTTCTCTACCTCTGTATGTCAGTTTCTGCCCTGCAAACCGGTTCATCTGTACCATTTTTCTAGGTTCCACATATATGCGTTAATATACGATATTTGTTTTTCTCTTTCTGACTTACTTCACTCTGTATGACAGTCTCTAGATCCTGTGGTACCTATATACAATGGAATATTACTCAGCCATAAAAAGGAATGAAATTGGGTCATTTGTAGAGAAGTGGATGGATCTAGACTGGTATTTAAAGAATAGTTTTCTCCATGTGACTCAAAGGCTGGACTGCCTGGGGCTCCCACGGGGTTTTCCCAGCCCAGACACTTGAAGTTGCTGTTTCTCCAGCGGAGCCGGGGTACGTTTCCCCCATGACCCCTAGGGGGTAGAGTGAGAGGTAAGAAGTCGGCAGAAGCAGTCAAAGTGCTGTCTTCTGCCCTGGAACATGATGGGCCTCAGTCCTGGCTGGACCGGGCAGAGAGCCTCAGACTGGAGGGAAGAAGGACAAGAGATGAGCCCTGGGCCGTTCTTGCTCTGCCCCCACCTCACTGAGCGACCTTGGACAAGTCACTACGCATCACTCATCTGCTTTTCTCAATAGCTGCAGAATAGAGGGTTGGGCTGAGGTTCCTTCCAGGTCTAGGCCCCTGAGATGACATCCCTCGAATGCCCCAGATTCCAGACCTCCTTTCATCACAGCCGTACTGCAAGGTTGGGGGTTATGAGCCGTACTTCACAGATGAGTAAACTGAGACTCAGAGAGGTACAGTGACCCTGCCTGAGGTCATGCAGCAAATCAGCTGTTCTCTTAGGATGTAAGCTGTAAGAGCAAAGATTTTGTCCAAGTGGCTGATCTACGCCTGCACAAAGTGCAGTGCTTTGCACATAGTAGATGCTCAGCAAGAATCCACTGAGTGGAGCTGGGATTTGAACCGAGGCCTGGGTGACTCAGAAGCTTGTGCTTTTTCCAGTGCCCAATGCTGCATCCTAGCAGTCCGTCTGGAATTATTTGGATTATTTTCTCGGAAGGGGAAGGACATATAAAAATGTAGAATGCCAATTTTTTGATGGCAGTAATCAGGGAAGGAGTGAAAGAAAAGCTCAGGACGACGGGGAGCGCAGCCCTAGACTCAGGGCTTAGAAAGAGAAGCAAGGCCCAGAGAGGCCTTGGACAGGCGCTCGGAGCCCTGCTGGGGCCCTGCAGTAATTGCAGAGCAATTGTTAGGGCGTGACTCCACGCAAACTCCCCGGAGGGCTGGCTGGCTCGGGTATGATTACCTTCACACACGGTTCTCTGAATTTTGTGGTCTCACCCCCTTTTGGTAAAACAATTTGGGAGCATGTACCCCCTAAATATGTACATACCTATAAATTAAATATATGTACCATGCTCAATCCATGTATTAAATACCAGTAAAGCTTACTTTCTTTATATTTTCAACAATAAAGAGAAAGATAAGTAGTAATAGTTCCTTCCTGCAGCTGGGTGGTTTGCTCAGCCCCCCTGCTTCACCAGATCAGATTGTGCCTGCCCTCCACCAAAGATTGGCTGGTTCCCAGGAAGTGCAGGCAGAGTCTTCGGTCAAGAATGTTCTAGGGCACCAGCCCTGAGCACCTGGACCCAAACCTTCTCTCCTGCTCCCCAGAGAGCCCTGGCCCGTGGCCTGGAGGCCTGGGTGGGGCCTGGGTGCCATCCCTTGGTGAGTGACCTTGGCTGAGTTCTGACCCTACTTGTTCTTCGTGGCAGGGCTTACAGTCCTCATTCTGCTGGTCCTGCTTCCCTGACAGGCCCCCCTGCAGCGACTGTCGTGGGCTCGGGATACCTCTCCCATTTCCATGGTCTTAACAGAACTAGTAACAATAGCTAACACTTACACAGGCCCCGTATGAGCCAGGCACTAAATGCTTTACACAAATTAACTCATCAACCCTCACAACAGCCTCATCAGGGAGGTGTGATTAGTATCGCCATGCCCATTTTACTGATAAGAAAACTGAGGTAAGGTTCAGAAACTCACCAGAGGCCACGCAGTTTGGAGGTGGATCTGAAACCAGGCACCTGTTTCCAGAGCCTTCTGGGTCCTAAACCACTCTTCCACAGCACCTCCCGTTACTGCCGCTCCCGCCCTCATCATGCATTCATTTCTCCCACACGATCGCTCCTCTTCCCTTTTCTACTCCTCTGCTTACAACGTCCCATTACTACTACCTTCCTCCTCTCTTCCTGTTACATTGCAAGGTTATTCATTTGCTGCCATTCTTATTACTATTTCCTTGCATCACTCCCCAAATACTGCCCTGCTGTTTGCACAACTTCGCTTTCTCCTCTACCCACCGCTCCAGGTATAATGGCCTCTCCTATTTTAACCCTCCCATTCCTACTACAGTTCCTCCTGTTCAGGCTGCTACTGTTTTTCTTGTCACTATCCTTAATGTTACCTCTCCAAGCATCACTCCTCTTCCTATTACCACTACTTCTGTGATCATTCCTCCTGGCAAATGATTTCCTCCTCGAGTCTTCCTCATCCCTATTACTTTTCCTCTTTCTTCTCCTTCAGTTAATAGGATTTCTTCTATTACTCTTCCTTCTCTTCTTTCCTCTGACACTTTTTCCCTTCCGCGGGTTTCAGAAATACTTGCAAATGCTTTGACATTCCTCCCACAAGAGGGGGAGTCTGTGCCTGGAATTCGGGAGGCTTGTGACTGCTTCGAGGAATAGCAGGAAGTGATGCTCGTGACTTCTGACGCAGGGTCATGAAAGTGGAGCGGCTTCCACCTGTGCTGCTGGCACACTTGCTCTGGGACCTCTGAGCCCCATGTGAGAAGTTCAGCTGCCCTGTGAGGAATGCTGTGAGGAATCCCAGGCCACAGGGAGTCATTCCAGCTCGGGCACCAGCAAGGCAAGAAGCCTCCAGATGATTCCAGCCCCCAGCCTTCCCAGCTGAGACCCAGATACCATGGAGCTGAGACATTCCATCCACCCTGCCCAAGTTCCTGACCCGTAGAACCCACAACCATAATAACATGGTTGCTTTATGCCACTTAAGTTTAGAGCGGCCTTCTATGCAGCAGGAGGTAACTGGAACACTCTCCCGTCACTCACATGGCCCATCGTCCTCGTATCACTCCTCTTCCTCTCCCGCCACTGGAGGGGTACCAGGCCTCTGCCCTGCCCTCCTAACTGACCTTTTCTGTCAGAGCCTCCTGACCTGGGCGCTGGCACCTTTGCCTTTCCCATCAGTGATCCCAGCCCCGTCATCCTCTGAGCAGTGGGCATCCTGACTATGAGGCCATCAATCTGGATGCAGACAGCAGTGATTCACAGTTCTGCTGCCAGGGGATACTCAGTTCCTCGTCAAAAGCTCACGGCCATTAAGACAAGTCGTGGAGTCAGCACTCTGCAAACACGGGCCTGCATACTGATATGCCCGTCTCTCGCCCCAATCCCCTCGGCCTGCGCCCTACTTACTGAAGTGATTAATAATTCAGGATTAATACGGGGCTGGGATGTGACCCGTTTGAGGGTCTTAGGAGCACAAATAGGCAATAGGTATATCAGATAGACTGTGTGGGCAGCGCTGTCTGGGGGTGCTTGGAGCTGGGCAGATATGGGTTTGAATGCCAGTTCTGCCAACCCCTGGCTGTGTGACCTTGGGAAAGACATTTAAGCTCTCTGGGCCACATTGCCCTGCTTTGTAAAATGGGCTAATTATACCAACCTTGCAGACGTATCGGGGATCTAAGATCACATAAGAGCCCACCCTTACCTTACAGAAGGGGTACTTCTGAAGGCCAAAGTTTAGGTGGCTTCATTGACAGGATCAGGATGCCTGGGGTTCCACCATTGGACTCCCTTTTGGAATACAAGCACCTGGCTCCAGCTTTCCTGGATCTTGTTAGGACATTATGATGGTCCCTAGTTTGCAGGTGGGGAATCTAAGGCTCAAAGAGATAAAGTCGTTTGCCCAAGGAAACCCGGCTAAAAACAGACTAACCCAAGATCCAAGCAGAGGCCAGTTGTTTTCCTCCCAGCACTCATGGATGGTAGCGTGCTCTACACTGACCCCCACGTTCATATTTCATTCTGCTGTTGACTAGCAAGACCCTCTCCCTCCAGAGCAGGAGGTGGGAGGGAGGGCATCCAGGCAAATAGGCTTACTTGATTGGGCAGCGGGGAGGCAGCATTTCCTGAGGTACAAATGCTTTTTCATATTGTCATAAAATTTAATTTATTTAAAAACTTTATACTTTAGATAGGTAATGCATCTCCAGGGTTCAAAATTTCAAGAGGCACAAAAGAGGATTCAATGAAAATCGAGTCTCTCCCACCTGCCCCCAGCCACCTGACTCCCCTTGCCAAGGGCATCGGTGTGTCCACTGGAGATAATTTTCCACACACTAGTGGAAATATGAAGGTAGAGCCTACCCCCCTTTGTTCTGCGCATATTATAAACACGTACTTCACTTTGCCCTCTTCCAAAGAGTACCTTCCTCCCTTTTTATAGCTGTGTAGTACTCCCTTGTCTGGATGGCTCACACACCTCCCCCCCATCCCATTCTAATGGAAGAAGCAAATCTGACTTCCAAGGATAGGACCCCCTGTGCCCCTTCCCTGCCTGTTCTTCCTCAGAGCCTCTGAGACTTGCTGAGCTCAGTGGCTTCCGTGCTGATGGAGGGGAACTGTGATGGGGTTCAGTGGACAAAGTTTGCAGACAGACAGACCTCCTCACCACTAGCCTCCAGCCTTTGCTGGCTCCACGGACAGGCCCTGCCCTCTCTGAGCCCCCTGTGCCTCCTCCGCAAGATGCAACTGGAACACCCCACTCTCAGGGCAGGGGTGAGGGCTCCTGTGGAAGATCCTTTGCCTGGTACAGGCCTGAGGCCTGGGAGCACTCCCTCACTCATTGATTCACCCATTCATTCATTTACTCAGTCATTTATTTACATATTCCTTCACCCATTTATTCACTCATTAATTTACATAAATCATACATCAATTCACTAACTCATTCATTCAGTCAGTCCCTCAGTTATTCATTCATTCATTCATTCCGTCACCATTTCTCACTCATCCATACACCTGCTTATTCAACTCATTCATTCACTCACATATTCACCATTTAACCATTCATTGTTTCGCTCGTTCATTAACTAATTCGTGGTAATTAGCGTTATTGGGACGTGCTGTGTGCTGGGCAGTGGGAGGCTCGCCGGGCGAGCGGGCTCAAGCAGCTGCAGGTGCCCCACGGTCTCGCTCCGCACCGCCCCCGCCCGCGCCCGCCGCCCCGCCCCCGCGCCCGGGAAAGCGCGCGCTCTCTGGCAGCGTCTGCTCAGCCGCGGGCTCCGGAGCTGAGCCGAGCGCCTGGCGGTCGCCCGGGCCCCACGACCCTCGGCAGCCGCCCATGCCCGCCGCGCCCTGGGCCCGCGGCCCTCCCCAGCGCTGCGCTGCGCCGCCGGGCCCGGCGGGGGCGGGGCCGGGGCCGGGGCCGGGGCTGGGCTGGCGAGGCCGGGCCGGGCCGCAGGGCGGCCGCGGGGATGCGGGGCTGGCGGAGGAACCTCGCGCTCTGCCTGCAGCGGCTGCCGGACGAAGGTAGGACGCGGCCGCCGCCCAGGCCGGTTAGCACTGGCGCGGCGAGGCGCGGGGCGCGGAGGGCGGGCCCAGCGCGGGGCTGACCGCGGGCGTCCGCTGAGGGTCCCGCGGGAGGCGAGGGGGCGGGCGTCCGCCTGCCTCCGAGGCGCGGGAGGGGAGCGCCTTAAGCGGGGAGCTCGAAGGGGTCACCGCAGGAAATGCAGTGCGGAGCGCAGCCTGGCCGGGAGAAGCCGGCAAGGGGGCTGCACGAGGCGCGCGGAGGTGGGACCCGGGCAGTGCGACCGCGCGGGGCTGCGGCAAAGGCTCTGGACGCTCCAGGACCGGCGCGCGGGTCCGGTTCCTGGAGCGGCCGGGGCCGGCTCGGCGACCGCGTGCCTCCTCGCCCCCCGAGAGTTCGCCGGCGCTTCGAGTGTGCGGGCGCTCACGGCGGGGGCCTTGGGATCCCGAGGCTGTAGTCGCTGGGACCCAACTTTGCTTCGCACGTCCTGCAGCAACCCCGCCCCGACCCCGGAGTCTGCAGTTCCTCAAAGTTGCAAAGAGGCCAGAGGCGGGAGCGGGGGCGGGGCGGGCGTGGACCCGGCCGCACTGACCTCCTGCGCGGCCTGGCCCTGCAGGAGCGCTGCGGCGCAGCCCCCTCCGCTCGGCCGCCTCCGGGGCTGCTCCACTGCTTACCTGTCGTCTGAGCCGCCGGCCGCGGAGGGAGGAAGTAGAAGGACCCGCGCCCAGGTTCTGCCACCGCTGAGGGAAGTTCGGCTTCGGTGCTGACTGAGAATTGCCGGCACCGCGTCGGGGGCGGAGTGAGGTGGGGATGGCAGCTGCCCACCCTCTGCTCACTTAGTGGGCACGATGGCGGACTTACAGGCAGTGGGCACTGTGTTACCCAGGCCCTCACTTCCGCCTCTGTCTTTAACCTTCACTTCTACGCCTCAGGAGGGCGCTATTCTTTCCACCTTACAGGTGAGGGCACTGAGCTTCAGAGAGAATGCCTCTTGCGCAAGGTCACACAGGCAGTAGGCGGTAAAGCTGGGAGGTGAACCTAAGTCTATATTACCGGCAAGATTTTGGTAGTGCCAGTCCCCCGCCTTCCCATCTGCCCCCCGAGCTGGGCCTGGCTTAGTTCATGGGAAAGGATCCATTTACAAACGAGGCCAGAAGCTCCTGTTTAGGGCATGGGGGGGAAGGGAGGAGGGGGACAGCGAGAGCGGGTCCCTGCCCCTCCTGTCCTTTTCCCAAGGCTAAATCAGGTGTGTAACTCCTGCACAGGGGGTGCCCAGGTTTCCTTTCTTTCCGGTGAGTGAGGAAGCAGATGGACAGGGCTGCCAGTCAAGGAGTGGAGTAAATTAAGAAGGAAATCTTGGGCTTCCTTGGTGGTGCAGTGGTTGAGAGTCCACCTGCCGATGCAGGGGACACGGGTTCGTGCCCCGGTCCGGGAAGATCCCACATGCCGCGGAGCCGCTGGGCCCATAAGCCACGGTGGCCGCTGAGCCTGCGCGTCCGGAGCCTGTGCTCCGCAACGGGAGAGGCCACAATAGCGAGAGGCCCGCGTACCGCAAAAAAAAAAAAGAAGGAAATCTTGCAGAGCCAGGTGCCCATCACCAACCTTCAGAAAATGCGGTAATCAGCCACAGGAGTGCTCTGTGGTCTTGGACAAGTCATTCCCTCTCTCCGAGGTTCACTTTCTGTGTCTGTAAGGGGAGGGCCTAGGGAGGAGGAAATGAAGTCTTGGCTGGGGCACAGCGCACAGCCCAGAGCAGGCTCAGAAGTGGGGGCTGTGATGTCCTGAGAGGGAGGTTGTTGCTCTCTTGCTTCTCATCCCCACTCCCCATGTGTGTGTGGCATGGGTGGGGCATGTGGGTGGTGTGTGTGTTTGGTGTGCATGCAGGCACATGGGTGGCATGTTTGAGATTCATGTGGGTGTGTGTGAGGCTCAAGGGTGACACGTATAAGGTGTGTGGCTCTTGTGATGCCTGCACTCCTTTTACCTGCCACTGGCCACATTATTGAGAGGAGTCCACTTCTCCCTCCCTCAGTGCCATGGGGTACCCAGCATTTGAGTTTTCCTTGGAAAATCTTACTTGAGGTTGATCTTTGACCTCAGCACTAAATCAGAGGGTGGCTGGAGCATCCACCCGCGCCAGCAGGGAATTACTTTTTAAAAAGACAAAATCCCCAGCTTTCTCTGGGCCATGGAAAAATTGTATCCCATGGGCTGGGTCTCACATGAGAAACTCTGAGATGTAGATGTGGATCCAGCTGGATGAGAGGCTTGTGGTGGGAGGTCATCCAAGCTTGAGTGTGACAGAGAGAGATGCAGAGATAGGGGCACAAGCCTGACATCCTCAGAGGGGATCTTCGGCCAGCAGGACATTTTGAACAAGACCAGGTTATCTGCTTATCATGTGGTGTAATTTAAGGCCCTGGGGAAAGAAGAGTGGACTTGGAGACCAGATTTATGTTTCCAGCTGAGCCCCTCTGCTTGCCAGCTCTGTGACCTTGGGCACACTACTTAATTCTTCTGAGCTTCAGGTTTTTTCATCCATAAAGTGGGAAAGGTAACCTTGCAGGTGGTCTTGAAGAGTCGATGTTAACAGGGCCTAGCACGTAGTAGGTGCTCAAGAAATACTAATCCTGCTTTTCCTTTCTGGATCTTTACATCCACTTCAGAAGCGATCTGGTGTACTGGTCATTGGAGAACTCAGGACTCGGGGTGCGTTTCTGGATTCTGAATGATCAGCTTGAGGCTCCCCACTCCTGGGGTTTGGGGGGCCCAATCTGGGCTATGTCTACCATGTGGCTACTTGAATCCATCTCCCAGCCTTGCCCAGTGAGGTTGGCCAAAAGTGTGGTTGTGCTCAGCACACACTTACACAGCATATGTGTTTGGATCACTGCACAGTTTTTAGGACCTTACGTAGTAGTCACGTCCCTTGAAGAGAAACACATGCAGCCGCAGGGATTGAGGAACTCTGTGATTCTAGCTTCATGATGCTTTTGAGTGTGTGTGTGTGTGTGTGTGTGTGTGAGAGAGAGAGAGAGAGAGAGAGAGAGAGAGAGGGAGAGAGACTGACTTGTGTTCTAATGAACCTCCACCTCGAGGCTTGTGGCCCTGTAGACAGCGACACATTCTCTTCTATTCACTACAGTAAATGGTTCTAGAGGGCTCCCTCCCCACCCCACCCCACCCCAGGCTCTTCCTGGTCTCTGTGTGGGATCAGAAAAATAAAACCCAGTCCTCAGCTTCAAGTTGCTCCCAGTCCCTCAGAAAACAGAAGTTCAAGGTGCCCAGTGCCTGGGGAACGTGAAGTTGAAAGCAGCAGCCAGTTCCTATCAGGGAGGCCACTCAGAGGAGGAGAGCGCTGTGACCCAGTGGAGAAGGTCAGATCTCCACTGGCAGGTTCTTCCCGTGGTGTGGCCTGCTTAATTTTCCTCCTTATGCCAGTCCTTTCTGCTCTCTAATGGACTCTTGGAATGTTAGCCAGGAGGCTTAATAGAAGTCATCACGTCCAGCTCTCTTATTAGAGAGAGGGGGAAATATAGAAGCAGTCAGGAGGAAATGACTTTTTATTCATTCAACAAATATTTATTGGGTCCTCTTCTGGGGGCTGGGGATACAGCCATGAACAAGACAAAAACCCTGCTATAACAGACTGTACATTTTTTTTTTTTTTTTTTTTTGCGGTACACGGGCCTCTCACTGCTGTGGCCTCTCTTGTTGGGGAGCACAGGCTCCGGACGCGCAGGCTCAGCGGCCATGGCTCACGGGCCCAGCCGCTCCGCAGCACGTGGGATCTTCCCGGACCAGGACACAAACCCGTGTCCCCTGCATCGGCAGGCGGACTCTCAACCACTGCGCCACCAGGGAAGCCCCAGACTGTACATTTTAATGGGGAAGACAGAACAAGTAGACAAGTAAATAGGAATGGGATCGTTTCAGAGTTAGCAGTGTAATGAAGACGACACAGGAACATAAGGTGATGTGGTGGAGAGTCCCAGGGGAGGGGACTTCTTCAGGTAGGGTGGCCAAGGGGGCTCAGGGGAGGCCTCTCTGAGAAGGTAACTTTTGAGCCAAGACTAAAGAACAAGAAAGCGCAGCCATGCCAAGAGCAGAAGGAAGAGCTGTGTAGGCAGAGGGAACAGCAAGTACCAAGGAGAGCCCTGGTGTGCAGGGGATAATGTGGGGAGGGCCGGTTTGACCTGTCGGAGGAAGAGAAAGAAGGAGTGAGGGAGGAGAGTGATGAGCGAGGAGCCTGGAAGAGCCAGATCATGAAAGGCCAGATCACCATAGGGGAGGCGTGTGGATTTTATTCTGTGATGGGAGCCATCGGAAGTCTTGACCAAGGACTTGGGCTGGATCCGAAGATGAGCAAGGTTTTGAGTGATGGAGATGGCAGTGGGGACAGGCATGCCCGGCAGAGGAATGGCATGCATGCGTAAAGGGGCGGAGGTGGGAAAGCTTTAGGAGCTGCAGCTGCCGGGTGCGCCGGAACCAAAGGCATTGAATACCTTTGGGGAACTGTCCAGGGTTCTCACAGGCACATTCAGCGGCTCTGCAATTATGGACTTTTAGGGGATCTTGTGTGTGTGTGTGTGTCCCAGGCCCTGTGGTATCCAGCTAGCTGATGTGTCCCTTTGCCTGTTACCTAGGAGACAACGGGAAGACGATGGGGTGGGATCTGATTGGCTACTTACTCCCGCTGCTCATCTCTGTGTCAGAACTACAGGCAGAGGTTACACACGGTCCATGCCGGCATGCCGAGTGCTGGCAGGGGAGCTGCAAACGTTTGCTGCCCCAAGTCCTCCATGTGTGTGTGTGTGTGTGTCTGTGTGTGTGTGTGTGTCTGCCAGTATATATATGTGCACGTCTAGAACAAAGCGGCGGCATCTGGAGCTAATGCACTTCCTGCTGTGAAACATCTGCTCATTGCCTTAAATCAGGTAGTGGGGGCCCAGATAAATTTAAGAATAACCAGCCAGACTTGGGAAAGGATCTTTTGTTTGGTTTTAATAACTGCAGTGTCAACACTGAAGCCGATTTTAAACATTTCCCTGTACCTTCAAAAATGCATGTAAAGCTTTGAGTGGCGGAAGTTATGTCCCGTGACACAGACTATGATGTCAGTGTGCAGAATCGCCTCCTTCCCCTGGCGCAGCCAAGAAGAATGGTATAAGACTGTAGGGTTTTTCTCTCCTCTCCTCTTTTAAAACAATAGTATCTCTTTTTCTTTTACTTTGTGGGCAAAAGGACAAGGAATCTACACTTTAATTTTGCTTAGAAAGGGGATGGGGAGACAAAAAACCAAAACCCCATCAAAGTGTTTCCTTTGCAGTTGACTTTCTAAAGCAGCAGCCCAGGTAGGCTTGGGGGAAAAAAAACACAACAACAGCAAACAGCTCCAGGGCTGCAGGAGATTTATCGTTATCCGTCTCTCTCCTCCCACCCCTGCTTCCCACTTTGCAGGGCTTGGCAGGTGATGCAGCTCGTGAGGAAGGAAATGGGGATTTCCCTGCTCTCACTCTTGGCTTCTCTGTCCTGGGCTCAAGTTTGAACGTGCCATGTACGATGAACCTTCTCTGCCTTTTCCTTGTCATCCTATTACTTTTTTCCAACGGGAAAAAACCATACAATGTCTTCCACCCATATCCCTATTTCCCATGCCTCCCTCACTACTGGTCAGAAGTGTTTTATCTGAAACATGCATCTGGGGGTGGTTTACACCTGCTTACCCATTACCCATTATGCTCCATTACCTAGAGTAGGGGTCTCACACTTAAGTGCTTAAAGGGGCAAGGCAAGTAACCCAAAAGATGAAGGAGGCCGCAGGGCCTTTGTACTCGCTGTTCCTTTTTCTGGGTTGATCTTTCATCTCTTATGGGCCTGGTTCACTCACTACATTTAGATCTGCACAACTGTCTCCTCCTCACAGAGGCCTTCCCAGCCATCCCATCTAAAATTGCACCCTTTAGTCCTGTAACTTTCTTTTCCTTCCCAGCTCTTTGTACTGCCTGAACTTACGTTATGTTCTTGTTTATTGCCTTTCTCTCCCACCAATATGTAAGTACCATGAGGGCTATGACTATGCCTGTCTTATTCTTCATTGTATCCTCAGGAACTAGCACATTGCCTGACACGTAGTAGTTGCTCAGTAAATATTTGTGGGCAAAGGGAGTGAAATGGGCCTGGGGGACAAAGTTGAACCAGAGAGTTAGACTTTATAGGAGCCCTGGCTCAGCCCACCAGATCTTCTGATGTTTTTCTAGAGAAGCTAAAAACCAGAGTTTGACGTACTACCTCCCAACTTTAAAATGCCGAACACCAATTCAAACGCACGCTGAGGGGTCAAACGACACTCCCTTTGAAGCTGGAGACCTCTGATATTCAAAGCCCTTTGAGATCTGGCTGCAGCAGCCTTTCTTTCCTCCTTAATTGTGCACAGACCTTGCTCCGCCCCACCTTTGAGCCTTTGCTCAGGCTGCTGCCTCTGCCTGGAGTGCCTCTCCCCTACCCTCTTCTTCACCCAGCAAATTATCGTTTCCTCTAGTTTCGATCTGAGACCAGGCCAAGGTGCAGCTTCGTGTTGCCCCCTCCCCCTGTCTCCCGCCATGTTTTTGTCCTGGCCCCTCTCCTGTTGGAGGATAACTGTGTTTGTTCATCTGTCTCCTCCGCTAGATTCAGAGCTCCATGGGGCAGAAACCCCGTCCCATCCATCTGTGGGTCTGCAGTATCCAGCCCAGGGATGCCAACCTGGGAGCAGGCCAGCACAGGCCTGAGTGTGGAGGCGGCAGGGACCCCGCTCACGGGGAACTGCATTTGTACGGCAGTTTATGCTTTGCAAAGCCTCCTTATTTGTATTATTGAGTTAATAATCCATTCAATTAGCAGACACTTTTTGAGCACCTATTGTATGCCAGACGTGAGCACACAGTACTGAAGACCAAGAAGGCCTCTGATCTCACGGAGCATACAGATGTGGGGCTGAGCCCTGTGGGCTGCTGCCTCTTGCTGTGCTTCCCAAACACCAGGGGCTTGGATGTGCCCACTCTTCTTCCTTTGGCTGGTCTGCCTCAGTTTACACTCCAGGGACTCACTCCTCTGCAGTCCTTGGCTTGAATGGCTCCTCAGAATGCATGCAACTGAGGGGTAGGTGGTCCACGGCCTTCTCTGAAATCAGGAGATGGCAATAAAGGGCAGGCACAGGAGTTTAGACAACCCCCAGGCTCCATTCCGGAAAATTAGCTAACTTCTCCATGTGCTGAGTTCAGAGCATTCTGAGGAAATATTTGTTCGTTTTTTTTAAAAAATACGGAACGCTTCACAAATTTGTGTGTCATCCTTGTGCAGGGGCCATGCTCATCTTCTCTGTATCGTTCCAATTTTAGTATATGTGCTGCCGAAGCGAGCACTATTTGTTCGTTTTTAAAGTTTATTCTTTCATTCTGCAAACTATTATTAAGTCCCTACATGTGCCGTGTCATTCTCTTATACCATTTCATTTTATCTTCCCAGAAACCCAACCACGTATAGGGCTCATTATCTCTGTCTCACAGTTGGGCACCTGAAGCACAGAGAGGTTAAGTCACTTGCCCGAGAATGCACTGCTGGGACGTGGCAGAGCAGGAGTTTCATCCCAGGAATGTCTTTCTCCCGAGCCAGGGCTCTTTCTGTGACCCCAGGTTGCTTCCTTTGGAATTCCGGTCCCAAGACTCATGAGTGATGGGGTGCTCAAGGAAGGAGCATGGAATTCTGTCTGGGTTGGGGAATTGAAGTTGACATCTGACTTGAGTTTCAAAGAGCAATGATGAATTGTCCAGGAACGAAAGGAGCAGGGAAGGGCATTTCAGGCCAAGAGATCAGCATGTGCAAAACAGAGTTCAAAAAAACATGCTGTGTCCACAGCTGTGCAGTATGGCTTGCATGTCAGCTGCATGAGGTATATATGTACGTGCGGGGAGTGGGGCACAGTTCAGGAACGGTGGGTTGGGGCTAGATTGTGAGGGTAGAGATGGCCACATCCAACTCATAAATAGACCTCGCTTGACGCTGGCAGTGGCTTAAAAAAATTAGTTGCCGTTAAATTTTAAGTGTGTGTGGGAGAAGGCAGGGGGAGATTTCACATAGGAAAAACAGATGTGCAGCTTTCTTCAGAGGATCTGGCAACCCTGGACTTGCGTTTCTGCTGTTCCTTGTGGAGCATGGTCACCACAGCCCTCATCCAACCGATGACACATTCACGCACCTGCCCAGTGCATGAGACCTTGAACTCACCCACTAAAGAAGTTTAAGCATCATTTCTTTAGGTAGCTGAAAGGTTTCAAGCAGGAGAGTGATTATCTTCAAAAAGCTCCTGCTGGCTGTGAGGGGGCTGAGAGGCAGGGTGAGGCAGGGAGACCCCCCCCAAAATGACTATCCTTGTCATTTTTAGGAGCATTTGCTCAGCATTGCTGGATGCCTTATTCACTCCTTGTATCAACCCTGCAAGGCCAGGTTAGCAGATGAGGAGATAGAAGCTCCAAAAGCAGATGCCATGAAAGAAAGATTGGAGAGATTGGACCACATAAAAATGTAAAACTTTTGTATGACCAAGGAAACCATTTACAAGGTTCAAAGACAAGCCACAGACCAGGAGGAAAAGTCTTTAAAACATACACGCCTGATAAAGGATAGTATCCAGAGTGCAAGGAGGTCTGCAAATCAATAAGAAAAGATAAGCAGTCTAGGAGAATGTAATGGATGCAAGCAGGAAGTTACTAGATGAAGAAACACAAATGGCCAGAAAGTGAATGAAAGGATGGTCAACCTCACCGTCTCAGGGGATGATTCTGTTAGCATTAGGAAAATGCTCATGGAAACCACAGCACAATATCAATTTTGAGGGGAAATGAAAAAATGAGTAGTGTCTACTGTTGGTGAGACCATGGGGGAGCGGAGACTGACGTATGCAACAAGCGGGTAGGGTCATTTTGGAGGCCAGTTTGACAGTTACCTGTCAGTATGGGAAGTGCTCACATCCTTTGAGCCAGCCATCCCTTTTCTAAGTACTCTCGAGACAAATCTAACATAGATGCATAAAGCAAAGTGGATAAGGATGTTCATTGCAGTGTTAATGAAGAAAACCAAAGGGCATAAACCAGCCGTCCATCAACAGGGGACTGGCGTGAGAACTCAAGGGTCACATGGTTCAGATAAGAAAAAAAAAACAAAACCTCAAAACATCAGTGAAGGGTCATTCTCCAGCGTCTGTCTTCTGTTTGCCAAGTCCCCGCCTCTCTCACAGGAGGTAAACACCATCATCTGTTTCTACCGTATCCCTCTAGAAGTTTCTTCTATGCATAATAAGCAACTATACATTCCTATTCTTCCCCTTGTTTTACACAAGTGGTGGCCTGCTACCATGCATTTCTGCACTTTGCTCTTTTATTAGGAGATACATTGGACACAAAGAAGAGTGACTCAAATATTGGTACTTTTAAAAGTTCAACATAAAGCTGATACATCGGACTGGGGATGGGAAATAGATCACTCCCAGCCCCGAGGCCACGCCACTTTCCAAAATGGCTGTTCTGACATATACTCCCTTAGGGAATTTGTGTGATTTTACAAGAAAGATAAAGATTTGAGGTGGTTTTACTTGTTCAAGGTCCCCCAAGCTAGATAGGTAGTGGCTTTGGTTTGGCCTCAGGCCTGTCTGTGCAGCAGGGTGGAGGCTGAAGCCCCAAGCAGAGGGAAGCAGGCAGCGGAATAGGCCAGACATGGCAGAGGACCATGCTGGGGACCTGGCCGACCTGGTGACACTCAGGGTTTCCTGACTGGGATTCCTCAGGGCCTGGGGGGTTATGCTGGTATCTTTCACTGAGCTGGGGGATGTGCAGGAATGCGTTTTAGGGCGCTGAGTGAGAGGGGCCTGCCGAGAGATCCCAGTCCTGGAGGCATCTGGCTGCGTAGCCCTGGGAGCTGGCAGCCCCGTTGGGGAGCCCCATGGGGGTGCCCTTCAAACAACCATTTTTTCAACCAAATAAACGAATTCTTCACCTCTCCCCTCCAGCAAGGGTAATTTATCCTAGGGTGAAAAATGAATTCTCCCAGGAGGGTCTGCTGCTAGAGGCCCTGGAGCCATGAATTTACTGTCTGCCTTCTGTCCTGACGGAACTGGGTCTCGAGATTTACGTCTGGGGTTTATGGGCAGCTGGCTCTGGGTTAGCAGGAGTCCTGGAGGGCAGCTGTATTTTATAGTGAGGCTGGGCCCTAGGAGGGTGTAAATCACTGTGGCCTCCCGGCCTCCCAAGAGAGGCCACCTCCCTCAAGTGAGTGGGGAGGGGCTGGGGGAAGGGTGATGCCTGGGGACCGCAGGAAAGACCCCCCTCAGAGATTACCTGGTCCAGCTCTCTGGGGTTCTTGGTGGAGGGGTCAGATTCTGGTTTGAGTGACTGTTGGCGGTTGTTTTGTTTCTTTCAAATGTAAACCAGCCTGAACCTCCCGCCAAACTGCTCTTGACTGAGCATCAGCAATTTGCTGGGACAATTTGCTGCTGAGCCCTCGGTGACCTCTGCCCTGCAGGAGCTCACAGGTTCAGCTAGTGGTCCCCATACTGGGGTGTGGCTGCCACACCCAGGACATTTCTTGAGGAGGAAGATGGAAAAAATATTAAGAGGTTTGCTTTACGTTTATGTTTTATCACAATTTAATTTTTTCTATGTCTGTGTGTATTGTATGATGTGATACACAGGTATAATGAAACATGGGTATTACATACATAATATGCATATGTTACTGCAGAGGAATGTACAAACGTTTTCTGTAGATGGGAGTGCAAGATCAAAAGGGTTTGGGGACCACTCCCTGCCTACCTGATGGGAGTGTAGCAGTAGGAAGGACCCTGGCTGGGGTCTCCCTTGCTTGGAGGGCAGAGGGCACCGGCATTTACTGAGCATCTGCTAAGTGCTGGACACGGGCACACCACTTCTCTAGAGTCCTGGACCCTATAGCAACAATGGGAGGCAAAGATGGTTAACCCCATTCTACAGACCAGGAGACTGAGGCCCAGAGGGGAGAAGGCCCCACTTGGTCCCTGAGCTGGGACTGGCCTCTTGACCCTCCTGTTGACCAGTTTCCTGGTTCTTCCTTTGTCTATATTTCCAAAAAAGAAATCTTGTAAAATGTTTTTTGGGCATTCAAACTATTTAAAATAATTAAACACAGCAGTATCAACTTAAAAAAAGATATTGCAGAGCCCCCCACCCCATGCAGCACTGGTAAGTGCACACTCCTCTGGCCTCTTGCTATCATTAAAAAAAAATAATAAGAGTATCGTTTTAAATTAAGTTACTTTCTCCCTGATTAAGCATGCAATTATTGTTAAATGTAGACCATTTTGAAAAGAAGGATAAAGACCAAGAAGAAAACTAAAATCATCCTCCATCAACTCACTATCCAGGGACGCTTTGGTGCATTTTCTTCCAGTCTTTTTTCCACTGTCTATTTTTGTTTAGATCATATGACATATACCATTTTATGTTTTGCTTTTTCTTCACTTAGCTTTATAGGGTCAACATCTCCCTGGATTATTCTAGCTGCAGAATGCCCCGTCAGGTGGCTGTACGGGGCATAGTTTATTTACCTGCTCCTCTCCCCTGAAAGTTGGATAACAAAGTTGTTTCCAGCATTTTGCTGAGGCGCAGTGAGACTCAGCTTACTTGTGGTTGTCATCAGCCTGTAAGGCAGTTCTGCTTGGGTTTTTTCCTCTGCAGATGTTATTTCTCACACTTGTCACTTTTAATGGCTACATAATCTCCTGGAGTGTTGCTATTCCTCATGTTCTAGACCATTTCTCCCTCTCTGTATCCCATGACGTCTCCCTGCTCCCTCTGAGAAGCCACCCCCTCCCATGAGCACCTTGGATTCAGGGAACTAACCTTGGGGGATGGGGGCAGGGAAGGGGCTGTCTTCATCTTTCAGGACCCCAGGCATTTGCTGCCTCCCTCCTGCTTGTGTCCTGTCCCTGGCACCAGACCCCATGTGGGCTGATTCCTTCCTACCCTGCTTTCATTCATTCTTTAGTTGTTTAACCACGACCTGTTAGGTGCTAGTCACTGCTCTAAGTGCTGGGGCTACAGCAGCAAACGAGACAGTCTTTCTCCTTACGGAGCAGGGGCGCTGGGCCATGAACAGGTGAACAAATAAATAAGAGTTCACAGAAGCAAAGGAAGACAAGGAAATGGGGTGAGATGATAAAGGGTGACAAGGTGGTCAAGGAGGGCCCTCTGGAGGAGATGACATTTGTGTTGGGACCAGCCAAGGGAAGACCTGGGAGAGAAGCTCTGCAGGCAGAGGGAAGAGCAGGGAGAGGCCCTGGGGCAGGAATGTGCCTGGTGTGTTTGAGGAATGGAGGCCAGCGTGCAGGAGAGTGGAGCGGGGTGAGGCCGGAGGGCTCAGAAGGGCCCCGCAGGCCGAGGGGAGGAGTCTGGATTTCTTCAGAGAGTCCTGGGAAGCCTTTGCAGGGCCTGGCCCACATTATGTGCCCAGTTGAACAACTGCTGTTACTGTTGTTCCCTCCTCGTGAAGGAGTCGGAGGGCTGAGACTTGCTCAATATAGAGTGCACCAGGGTTGCCGTCTGGCCTCCTTCTGAGTCTGACCTGTTTCCTTCCTGCTGCATCTCACATCTGTTCTCTCTGACAGTGGCCCTAGGACGAGCTGGCTCTGCTCATCTGCAGCTCCGCACCCCCTAACTCCCTCGGCCCAGGAACTGGGGACCTTGTGGGCCTGTGTTTGCTCTGAACTGTCCCTCTGTGTGAACTGGGCCGATTCTGCCTCCTGGGGCTTTCAGGGGGCTGTGCTGGCACCTAGTGGGGGCTCACTTAATGTCAGCTGTGAAGATACTAAATCAAACATCTTAAAAAATTATTTTTTAGGGCTTCCCTGGTGGCGCAGTGGTTGAGAGTCCACCTGCCGATGCAGGGGACACGGGTTTGTGCCCCGGTCTGGGAAGATCCCACGTGCCGCGGAGCGGCTGGGCCTGTGAGCCATGGCCGCTGAGCCTGCGCATCCGGAGCCTGTGCTCCGCAACGGGAGAGGCCACAACAGTGAGAGGCCCGCGTACCGCAAAAAAAAAAAAAAAAAATTTTTATTTAGAAATCTCTATACTGTCTGTGAGGGTATGTGTGAGCGCCCTGCAGCAGCCGTGGCCCTGCGGGCACCCTGGAGGGAAGTGGCAGGTGACCGCTCGGGGAAAATCAAAAGCAATTGCATTGGATTCTGCACTTAATTTAATGAAAAGGGCCTGCAGGCAGGCAGAGGCAGAGGCAGTGAGGCAGGGTTTGCGGGTTGCGGGCAGGAGTGATTCTGGAGAGATTTATGGCGCTTCATAAAACATTCAGATCCAGGCTGAGCTTGGATGGTGCTGGGCTCAGTGCCCTGGGCTGTCTCCACAGCCTGGGAGGCAGTTGGTCTGAGACTCCCCGTGGCTGTGATTGCTGTGTGGCCCTGGGCAAGTCACAGCCCATCTCTGGGCTCTGGAGCACCATCAGGCATTCTGGGTTCCCTCCTGCCCCTCTGTCCTTGGCCCCAGCCTGCTGCCTGCCTCCACCAGGCCTACGAGGCTTTCCATATCCATGAGATCCTCTTCCCCACAGCCTGTGCCCTCTCCAACCCAGTTGTTTTTCCATTTTACAGAGGAGAACACTGAGGCTCTGAGAGGTTCACTTATGTGCCCAGAGCTGTACAGCAAGTCTGGGGCAGGTGTGGGGGGCTGTCTGGCCCCTTTAAGGGTGGGGAGTCAGGAGCCTCCGTGGTGTGCTTGAAGGCCACTCAGGTTTTCAACGGGGGGCGATTTGCCTTTCCCCCATGTGAAGTCTGTCCTATTGTGTTTCATTTTCCCATTCAACAGAGAAGGGCCAGGAGAGTTAAGGGACCAGGCTGGACCCCACAGCAACTAGCAACAGAACCAGAATATAATTGCCTCCTGGTCCAGCCTTTCTCCCCAGTACAATGCAGAAGTCTTTCAGCCTCCCCTGACTTGAGCTCAGCTCCTCCACTCATTTGCTGTGTCACCCTGGGCAAGTGACCTGACCTCTCTGAGCCTCCATGTCTTCGTCTTTAAAATGAGGATTACAGTATGCCCACCTCCCAGGCTTGATGGGAGGATCAGCTATTGGCAAATGGCCTAGAATAGTACCTGATATCAATTTGTTTTCAGAAAAATTGTAATTCTAGGGCTGTTCAAACTCTGGAGAAAAATCTTACTAGAAAGGAGCCCCTTCTTTACAGGACCTGGGCCTTGCTGGTGTGGCCCCTCCCGAGGCGGAGGAGGAGGGAGGGAACTTAATGTGGGCTGGTTGTTGCAGATGGCAAGCAGCTAATTTATTTACTTCTTCCTAATAAATATGCACAACACATACATAAAATATCTCACTTGTACCGTTCCACCCAGATCCAGGCAGACAGCGACAGTAGGCAGCGTCGCTCTGAGGCAGGCTCTGTGTGTGTGTGGAGTCTAGCAAGGGGGTTAATGAGCTGATTATTCCTGCTTTAACCTAATTTCTTGCCATGTGTCCAGCAGCGCTCAGAATTCCCAGTTCAGGAAGTGCTGGGCATCCCCTCCAGGCTTCCCAGCTAAGCTCAGGTTAAGGAAGGCCCCAACACCTCTTGCTCCCCTCTGAACTGGGCCAGACTACCCTGGGAGGGGGTGAGCTCCCCGTCAAAGCTGGTGGGGTTTGGGCTGAGGGACTCCCGGGGCATCTCTGGAGATGCTTTGGCCACTCTGGTGAGCCGAGTTTTTGCGTACTTGACCTGTTTCTGGTTCATGCACTGGCGTCTTGGCAGGGGCCCCAGCCTCACACTCTCCCCACTGCATTCAGTTCTTCTGTTCTCCTCACCCAGCTCATCTGGGAGCCAGGAAGTCCAGTTATAAGACAGGATAACAATTCAGGGAACTGCCACCCCCAGAGCTGAAAGAAACGTGGAGAGGGGCAGGGGGCAGGGGCAGCCTGCAGACTCAGAAAGACTGGGATTCCCCTCACTCCTTCTGAGACCTTGGACAAGTTACTCGACTCCTCTGAGGCTCAGTGTCTTCACCTGTGAAATGGGCACAGTGTTGGTATTTACCTGACAGGTTTGTCATGAGAGTTGTTCATTTGTTTGTTCGACAGATGTTTGCTGAGCAGCTGATATGTGAAGACACTGCCTTAGGCCCTGTGGGTACAGTGTGAATAAGACAGACAGGACCTTGCCCAATGGATCTTACATCCCAGTGTGCGAGCCAGCCAAGTGCCTTGTCAACAAATGGATGTCCACTCTAATGACAGGCCATGAAATGAGAACGTAGCCAAGGCAGGGTGTTCAGGGAGTGGAGACCCCCTCAGCTGTGGTCCTCAGGAAGGCTGCTCTGAGGAGGTGACGGTCAAGCACACACTTGGACGATGAGAAGGAGCAGGGAATTGCACGGGCAGAGGGAATAGCCAGTGCAGTGGCCCTGAGGTGCGGACAGGTCTGCATGTTCTGGGAAGGCCAGGGCTGCACAGGCACATGAGGTGAAGCAAGTGACACCTCTGGCATAGGGCCTGGCACAGGGCAAATACTTGTTGGTCCTCTTCCTCCTTCCCCTGCCCTCCTGCTTTCTTGCTCTCCCTGGCCTGTGCTTGAGTCCTTCATGTAATCAAGGTGTGAGGGTCAGAGATTCCTAAAATATCTAAGCTTTGCAACTTGACCTCTTTTAGACTCATCCTGAATAAGCCCGAGTCTCGTGAATGGCCTGTCGTCTCTCTCTGTGCCCACCTTGCAGTCATATGTAGCATATTATCGCCAGCAGACAAAGGACTCATCCAGAATATATAAAGAGCTCTTATAAATCAACAAGAAAAGGACAGACAACCTAATAGCAAATTGGCCAAGAGACCTGAACGGGCACTTCACAAAGGAGATCCAAATGATCAGTAAATGTGTGAAAAGGTGCTTGGCAGCATCTCATAGAGCGAAATGGAAATTAAACCACAGAGAGGTACCCATCAGAGGGCCCATGTTGAAAAGGCTGAAACTGCTGAGTGTCTGTGTGGAGGTGGAGCAGTGGGACCATCATGCACTGAGGGTGGGAGTGGGAACGTCACTTTACTGCAGGTTCCCTGGAGAGAGGAAGTGCAGGTATATCACACCCACAGCAACACGGGATAAATTCACCAACTGCTGTCTCCTCTCTCCCAGCCTGTCCCCCTGGCAGCCCGGTGCTGGGTCTCTTTTCCCACTCTTCCCTCCTCAGCCTTCCCTTGGCTGCTCTGCTCATCAGCTCTGCTTCAGGCTTGCACACACCAGAGTCCAAAACAAACCAGGCCCTCTCACGTGAGCCATGGCCACCTGCTTACTCTCAAGCCTGCAGAGGAGGCAGTATCAGGCAGGAAGCTTTGGGTTATAAGTGACAGAAACCCAACCCCAACTGGCACAAGCAAGAAAGAGAACTTACATGCTCTTAACAGCTTCAGGAAGGGCTGAATCCAGGGGCTCAAAGGATGACATCAGAGCTTTGTCTCTCTATTCCCTGTCTTTCTTTCTCTATGCTGACGGCTTTGCCCCAGACTCATACCATTCTACAGTCCGGTGGAAAAAGAATGCACAGATGGCTCCAGCAAAAGTCCTGGGGCCGTCCCCCACTGGACAGTGTTGGGTCACATGTCTTTTCCTCAGCCAGTCACTGTGGCCTGGAGAATGAACTGATCTGACTGGCTACACCTGGCTATGCCCGCCTTGGAGGCAAGGTCAGCCCCATGAACTGCATGGACAGAGGGTGGGGGAGGGCATCTCCCCAGAGCAAAATTAGAATGTTGTTACCAGAAGACCAGAGTCTAGATGTTGGATGAGCAAAAACAACTGACGTCCACGGTGGAGGCCTCAGTTCATTTGGATGAGGAGAGTGGGCTCGGAGTGTATTAGTTCCAGAGAAACAGAATGGATCAGCGATCTATCTATTTATATATTTATCAGAAAAGAGAGATTTATTGTAAAGAATTGGCTGACATGATGGTGGGGTTGGCATACAGAAATCCATAGGGCAGCTCAGGCAGGCTGGAGACTCAGGCACGGTTTCTACGCTGTACTCTTTAGGCAGAATTCTTCTGGGGGGAACCTCGGTCTTTGCTCTTAAGATGTTCAACTGATGGGGTGAGGCCCACCCACGTAATGGAGGGTCATCTGCTTCACTCAGAGTCAGGTGATTGTAAATGTCAATCACATCTACAAAATATCTTGACAGCAATGTCTAGACTGGGGTTTGACCAAACAGCTGGGCACCATAGCCCAGCCAAGTTGCCACATAAGGTGAACCATCACAGAGCAACAAAGTTGCTTATTTAAATAAGCACCATGTGGCAATGTAAAGATGTATTTGTCCCCTTCTCACCTGAGGCTGGGAGAAACCGCTGAGGGAAGGACAGGAGAGGCCACATGACCTCAGCAGAGGGAGAGGGGACGAGGGCCTTCTGGGGCCACCGGGAACTGGGTGGGGTTTTTTGTTTGTTTGTTTGTTTGCTTGTTTTTTTGTGGTAGGCGGGCCTCTCACTGTTGGGGCCTCTCCCGTTGCGGAGCACGGACTCCGGACGCGCAGGCTCAGCGGCCATGGCTCATGGGCCCAGCAGCTCCACGGCATGTGGGATCTTCCCGGACCGGGGCACGAACCCGTGTCCCCTGCATCGGCAGGTGGACTCTCAACCACTGCGCCACCAGGGAAGCCCTGGGTGTGGTTTTCATTCCCTACTCGTTAACAGGTGTTGGTTCACATCTGCTCTGGGTTCTGGGGTGCAGGGGTGGCCAGACCAGCTCTGTTCTGCAGAGTCCTCTAGCTGGCAGGGGACGCAGTTCACCCTATGAAGTCCCCCAGGCTGCTGGGGAAGCAGCTCCTGCATCCGGCATGAAGTCCCATGGTGGGGTCAGCAGCTCTCTGAGTGCCCTGAGGTGAGGTGGTTTAGCCATCAGCCGCTATGCTGGAGGAAAGGGCGATGCTGTGACACTGACAGGAGAATTATGGTAATTAGTGGCAGAGGAGGCCATTATGCATGCGATGGACAGGGCTGCCTCACTGCCCAGAGGAATGGCATAGAAGAGCTTCTGGCCACCTCTGCCACTGCGGAGCTGGGAGCCTCTGGGGAGGTGCTCCCTCTCTGTGCTGGTCTCCTGGTTTAGATGAGGGCTGACTGCATGCCTGGTGTTCAGCCCAGAGCCAGGAGCTCTGTTCACCTTGACCCAGAGGAGTGTTCCAGAAACTGAGCCTCAGGAAGAGAAAGAAACTACTTTGCCCAGGTGGCATAGCAGGTTGGTGAAGGTGAGAGGCTGGATTCCAGTCCATGTCAGCCTGATCCCAGAGCTGTGGCACTGTCACCTTCATGGGGGAATCCCAATGCAGCCGCCGCCCTGGGCTCCTTTTCTGGTACCACCCAAAGAAATGTCCCCAGTCCCTCCCACCTGTAGAGTTGGTTGCAGGGTGACAAAGTGCGGCCTGTCCACTGGCACGTGATATCCGATCACAGACCAGCCCAGGAAAGTTTCCAAGAAGGTTGTCTCGGGAACCTTCTTAAAATTAACTGTATTGAGGTATAACTTACATACAGTAAAATGTACTCATTTTCAGTGTACAGTTTGAAAGTTTTGACAGATGTATACACCTGCGTAACCACTGCCCCAATCCATGCATAATTAGAGTGTTCCCGTCACCCACCAAAGCTATCTTATGCCCCTCCTTTTCCTGCCAGACCCTGGCAAGCACCCATTTGCTGTTCATCAGTATAAATTTGATTTGTCTTTTTAAAAAAATATTTATTTATTCATTTAGGCTGCACTGGGTCTTAGTTGCAGCACATGGACTCTTAGTTGTGCATGCGGACTCTTAGTTGTGGCATGCATGCGGGCTCTAGTTCCCCAATCAGGGATCGATCCCCGGCCCCCTGCATTGGGAGCACGGAGTCTTACCCACTGGACCACCAGGGAAGTCCCGATTTGTCTTTTTTAGAGTTTCATAGAAATGGGATCATACGTGTATAGTTTTTGCACATTCAACATGTCTTGAGATCCCCGCATGCTGCTTTGTCTCAGTACCTCGTTCTTTTTCTTGCTGAGTGTATCCAGGGAGTGTCTTTATTCAGTCTCTTGTTCATGGGTATTTGGGTGGTTCCTGGTCTTGGGTTGCTTTGACTTAAGCTGCTAGGTGCCCTTATAGAAAAGGGTTTGTGTGAACGCATGTTTCCATCTCTGTTGGCTAAATACCCAGGAGTGGGATTACGGGGTTGCAGGCCAAGTGTATGTCTAACTTATAAGAAGCAGACCCATTTTATGGATGAAGAAATCAAGGGTCAGAGAGAGAAAGCAGCTGACGTGGCTCACCCAATGCGAGACAGCCCAGCCCAGGGCTCTCTTACCTCATCATTGACTCACCCAATAAATAAGAAAGAAAAAAACCCTTTGATTCATAATGTTTATTAGCACCTGTGTGTACACCATTTATTTCACTTAATCCTCTCAACAGTTCCTATGAGACCAATCATAGTATTATGCCCAGTTCCCAGATGAAGAACGGAGGCCCAGAGAGGTGACGGTGTGGCTGAGACTCAAACTCAGATCTCTAGGCCCTTTGTCTTTCATTGCACCAACTAGAGATGCAGAGAACACAAGACCCCACTCCCCAGCCCATTGCCAGTTGATCACTGCAGTCTTTCCTGCTGACTCAGCCTCGGAGGCTTTTTTAACACAGCTCCACGCAGCCACTCGTGATGGATCGGGAAGGCAGGCAAGAGAAGAGCTACCACAACCAGCCCTGGCCCTGGCCCATCTCAGAGTCCAGGTCTGCCCGGCAGAAGGGCCCTCCCCAGCCAAAGGCTGAGCCAGAAAGGACTCCAAGCTCAGAACCTCTTCGCCCCACAGCCTGGGGCGAGGAGGGGTCTGTTGCTCTGAAGCCGGAGCTGTGCAGTCTGCACCTTCCCAGCCAGGCCAACTGGGTGGAGGCTGGAGAGGGCGTCCAGGCAGAGGGGCCTGTTACGTGCTTCACGTGAGGCCCAGGTCTGACATGCGCCCTGCAAGCTGGATGTTTATCTCCCATTCTCAGATGAAGCAGCTGAGGTCTGAGGCCTAGAGACCGAGAAGAGACAGTCAGACTCAAACCCAGGCCTGCCTGGCCCAGCGCCCAAGCTCCCTCTGCCACCTCCACAGTCCTCCTTTTGCTGGGACTTCCCTGGCTCCAGGCCAAGGGCTGGACCTGGTTTTATTTATTTTTAATTAATTTTTTTATTATTAATTAATTTTATTTTTGGCTGCGTCTGGTCTTTGCTGCTGAGCGCGGGCTCTTTCCAGTTGCGGTGAGTGGGGGCTACTCTTCGTTGTCGTGCGTGGGCTTCTCATTGTGGTGGCTTCTCCTGTTGCGGAGCACGGGCTCCAGGCGCGCACGCTTCAGCAGTTGTGGCTCGCGGGCTCCAGAGCGCAGGCTCAGTAGTTGTGGCGCCCGGGCTTAGTTGCTCTGCGGCATGTGGGATCTTCCCGGACCAGGGTTTGAACCCATGTCCCCTGTGTGGCAGGCAGATTCTTAACCACTGTGCCACCAGGGAAGCCCTGGACCTGGTTTTACTTGGACCTGGGATGTTGTTAGCTGGTCAGTATCTGCCCAGAGGTCCTGTCTGCTGGGATACAATCCGAGTGACCTTTATTCTTATTTTGATAAAGCTTTACTGAGAAGTGGGATGAGCAGACCCTGAGCTGAGTGTCAAGAAGCGAAGGGCCTCCCAGGCAGGACCACAGCCTGGAGGTGGGGCTGTTCAAACTGGGGCTAGAGAGGAAGCAGGGCAGTGTGGCCCACTGGTTTGGACTCTGCTGAGCTGTCAGGAGCTAAACTGTCATTTCATGGGTCTCCCTCCCCCTCTTTGTCTCTGTCTCTGTGTCTTTCTCTCTCTTCCTGGCAGCCTCTATCTGTGGTCTCTGGGTCTGGACCTCTCTCTGTGTCTTCAGAGTCCTTTTCTTTTTCTGGTTTGCAAACATGTTTCCACTTGTCACAGATTCCCTAAGAAGGAATCACAGACCATTTGTCTCCAATCCAATCTGTCATGAACATCACCAGTAGAAATAACCAACACAAAATAAAACTGACATTGGCTAAAACTGTGCACAGTAAAAATAGTTATTGATCTAGAAATGGACAGAAATTCAAATCTCCATGCCAACATTAAGATCTGCAAAAATCTGATCTGAGAGAATTGAAATAGACAGAAATCACGGCTGGAACAGGGAATCCGTGGTGGCAGAAGTTGCTGCAATTGGTGGTGTGTGTGCTGTGGGCAAAGGAACTGATTGATGAGTCAAATCTTCATTGCAAATTTTAGTTAGGAAAGACTCCATTTCAGTGAAATCGACCTCAATAAAACAAAAACAGCAACGGAAACCGCGGAAGTGGCTTAACTGCACTTTGTAGAGGATTAAACAAAGGCTTAAATGGGGTCTTTGGGGCTCCTGCCAGAAAGTGCTTCCTCGCGTTCATCAAGTTGTAAAATTTGTGCATTTGTATTCAAGATGTCCTTGCCACCTAACAGGGGTCAATATAGACCATGACCTCTGTAGGAAAGACCATGGTGCCTTCAAGTGCTCAGTTAATGCAGAACAAGAGAGGAGGTGTTTGTGAACGGTCCAACGTTGCTCGACTTTGGCTGTACCCTGGCCAGACAGCACCTTCAAAACCTGTGTCTGATACCCTCACTTCCTCCTATCTTCAGTGGCTCCTCACTGCTGCCAGGATCAAGGTCAGCATCCTCCCATGCGGCCCACCGCTACCACCCTCTCCACCCTCGCTCTCACTGCTTCCCTCTGCCATCTCTGGGCTCCAGCCACACTGGCCTCCTGTCCATTCTTGCAGGAAAACAGCCAAATGAGAGGCAGCGTAGCACGGGGGGTTCAAATTCATTCTCTGCTCCTTATGAGCTGTGTGACCTTGTGCAGGTTACCTAACCTCTCTGTGTTTCTTCATCTGTAAAATGGGAATAGTAGCGCCTGCCTGAGAGTGTCATCATGCGACAAGCTGCGTTAATGCAGGAAAGCCATAGAGCCGAGCCTGCCTCAGGGGAGCACTCAGGGGTGTTCATTCTTACTCCCATCCCAGGACCTTGCCCACGCTGTTCTCTCTGCATCGGGGGCTGGCGGGGGCTTCTCTGGTTACTCCTCACTAATCCTGCGGACCTCAGCCCAGCATCCTCTCTGCAGGAAAGCCTCCCATTGCTCCCTGTTACACCCTCTCACGTCCTGAGCCCTACAGCTGCTGGCTGGTTCTGCCGTCCTTCTATCCCCAGCATTGCCCCAAAGCCTGGCACTTAGCAGGCGATCAGCAATTCGGGGGCTGCTGGGCGGTAGCCCACTTCCTCTGGTGGCGACGGGGGTCGTTTGAGACTCACCAGCGCCACCCGTGGCTGATAGGATTCATAGCATCCATGCAGCTCTGTCTTCCGTGGCCTCTCACACGGAGGGTGGGCCTGAAGCTTCCCCGGTACCGTCCCCCCCACCCCGCCCCCCTGCCACCTGGGCTCTGAAGAGACAGAACGACTCTTGGCAGATGCCTGAGCAGATGCCAGCTACCTCCCTGATGACAGCCTCTTAATTGCTTCCACCCCATTCTTTTTGTTTTCCTTAAAGGGCTGTCGCCCAGCCCAGCCCCCAGAGTGGACACAGTAGGCTGCTAGTCCCTCTGTCAGCCCCTCAGTGACTCATCAGCTGTGTCCCGCCCTCCCTTCCAGTATCACCCGCATCCAGAGTGGCACCCACCAGTAGGAATTCCTTCGTTAAGCCCACAAGGCCATTCTTAAGGGCACCTGCATGAAATGGACCTGCTGTGGGCCGGCCACGGTGCTGGCGGTCCTCTGGGTTCTTACCAGCAATGGTCCAGCTTGCCAACTGGAGGCTGGCTTTCTGGACTCCTCATCCCGACACATGCTCAGTGGATGTTTTAGACCCTGGTATAGCCACAGGGCCTTGGGAATCAGAATCCCCAGGGGGTGGGGGGGCTGGGGGGATGTTTAAAATGCTCATCCCCAGGCTCCAGCCCAAGCCTGAGGAATCAGCATTGCTGGGAGTGGGACGGCAACACTTTAGTTTCCCTTCAACTTAAAAGCGTAAAATAGGTACTTCCCTGGTGGCGCAGTGGTTAAGAATCTGCCTGCCAGTGCAGGGGATACGGGTTCGAGCCCTGGTCTGGGAAGATCCCACATGCCGCGGAGCAACTAAGCCCGTGTGTCACAACTACTGAGCCTGCACTTTAGAGCCTGTGAGCCACAATTACTGAAGCCCATGCGCCTAGAGCCCATGCTCCACAACAAGAGAAGCCACCACAGTGAGAAGCCTGCACACCGCAACAAAGAGTAGCCCCTACTCGCTGCAACTAGAGAAAGCCCGCGCGCAGCAGCTTAGACCCAACGCAGCCATAAATAAATGAATGAATGAATGAATGAATAAATAAATACATAAATACATACATACATACATACATACATACATACATTGTAAAATATACATCTGGTTATAACACAGAGGAGGAGTATAAAGATAAAGAAAAGTGAACACCCTTGTAACTACCCTGGTTAAGAAATAGAACACTGCCAGCGCCTTAGAAGTTCCCTGGGATTCATCTCAAACAGTGTCCCCCTTACTCTTCCACCCAGAGGTACCCACAGTCCTGACTTTTTGGATGATCATTCTGTTCGTTTTCTTTATGGTGTTACCCCCTTGTATCAACATATATCACTACACGACAAAGTTTGTTTTTGCCTGTTCTTGAACTTCACATAGATGGAATCTCATAGTGTGTAGTCTTCTCTGTCCAGCTCTTTCCCCTCACCACCATGTTTTTGAGCTCCATCCATTGTGTTGTATGTAACAGCGACGTGTTCTTTTTCACCGCTCTGTATATTCCATTGCATGAATGCACCACCATTTTTTTAGAAAAATAAATTTCCTTATTTATTTTATTTTTGGCTGTGCTGGGTCTTCATTGCTGCGCTCGGGCTTTCTCTAGTTGCGGTGAACGGGGACTACTCTTCGTTGCGGTGCATGGGCTTCTCATTGCGGTGGCTTCTCTTGTTGCGGAGCACGGACTCTAGGCACACGGGCTTCAGTAGTTGTGGCACGTGGGCTCAGCAGTTGTGGCTCACGGGCTCTAGAGTGCAGGCTCAGTAGTGATGGTGCATGGGCTTGGTCGCTCCGCGGCATGTGGGATCTTCCCAGATCAGGCCTCGAACCCATGTCCCCTGCATTGGCAGGCAGATTCTTAAGCACTGCACCACCATTTTTATTCATCTATTCTACTATTGATAGACTTCTAGATTGTTTCCAATTTTTGACTTTTATGAAAAATGCTGCTCTGAATATTCTTGAAGCTGCCTCCTGGTAGCCAGATGCACACATTTCTGTTACGTGTATACCTTCAAGTGCAGTCGCCAGCTCGTAGGGTAAGCATTTTTTAAAAATAAATTTATTTATTTTATTTTATTTATTTTTGGCTGTGTTGGGTCTTTGTTGCTGCATGTGGGCTTTCTTTAGTTGCGGCGAGCAGGGGCTACTCTTCATTGTGGTGCGAGGGCTTCTCATTGCGGTGGCTTCTCTTGTTGCAGAGCACAGGCTCTAGGTGCGTGGGCTTTAGTAGTTGTGGCTCGCGGGCTCTAGAGCGCAGGCTCAGTAGTTGTGGTGCATGGGCTTAGTTGCTCCGCGGCATGTGGGATCTTCCCGGACCAGGGCTTGTACCCGTATCCCCTGCACTGGCAGGTGGATTCTTTTTTTAAAATTTATTATTTTTTTTGAATTTTTGAATTATATTTTATTTTTTATACAGCAGGTTCTTATTAGTTATCTTTTTTATACATATTAGTGTATATATGTCAATCCCAATCTCCCAATTCATCCCACCACCACCACCACCACCCTGCCACTTTCCCCCTTTGGTGTCCATACGTTTGTTCCCTACATCTGTGTCTCTATTTCTGCCCTGCAGACCGGTTCATCTGTAGCATTTTTCTAGGTTCCACATATATGAGTTAATATACGATATTTGTTTTTCTCTTTCTGACTTACTTCACTTTGCACGACAGTCCCTAGATCCATCCACGTCTCTACAAATGACTGAATTTCGTTCCTTTTTATGACTGAGTAATATTCCATTGTATATATGTACCACATCTTCCTTATTCATTTGTCTAAATATCCTAATTGTCGATGGGCATTTAGGTTACTTCCATGACCTGGCTATTGTAAATAGTGCTGCAATGAACATTGGGATGCATGTGTCTTTCTGAGTTATAGTTTTCTCTGGGTATATGCCTAGTAGTGGGATTGCTGGGTCATATGGTAATTCTATTTTTAGTTTTTTAAGGAACCTCCGTACTGTTCTCCATAGTGGCTGTATCAATTTACATTCCCACCAACAGTGCAAGAGGGTTCCTTTTCTCCACACCCTCTCCAGCATTTGCTGTTTGTAGATTTTCTGATGATGCCCATTCTAACTGGTGTGAGGTGATACCTCATTGTAGTTTTGATTTGCATTTCTCTAATGATTAGTGATGTTGAGCACCTTTTCATGTGCTTCTTGGCCATCTGTATGTCTTCTTTGGAGAAATGCCCATTTAGGTCTTCTGCCCATTTTTTGATTGGGTTGTTTGTTTTTTTAATATTGAGCTGCATGAGCTGTTTATATATTTTGGAGATTAATCCTTTGTCCGTTGATTCGTTTGCAAATATTCTCCCATTCTGAGGGTTGTCTTTTCGTCTTGTTTGTAGTTTCCTTTGCTTTGCAAAAGCTTTTAAGTTTCATTAGGTCCCATTTGTTTATTTTTGTTTTTATTTCCATTACTCTAGGAGGTGGATCAAAAAGATCTTGCTGTGATTTATGTCAGAGTGTTCTTCCTATGTTTTCCTCTAAGAGTTTTATAGTGTTCGGTCTTAAATTTGGGTCTCTAATCCATTTTGAGTTTTATTTTTGTGTATGGTGTTAGGGAGTGTCCTAATTTCATTCTTTTACATGGAGCTGTCCAGTTTTCCCAGCACTACTTATTAAAGAGACTGTCTTTTCTCCATTATATATTTTTGCCTCCTTTGTTGTAGATTAGGTGACCATAGGTGTGTGGGTTTATCTCTGGGCTTTCTATCCTGTTCCATTGATCTGTATTTCTGTTTTTGTACCAGTACCATGCTGTCCTGATTATTGTAGCTTTGTAGTATAGTCTGAAGTCAGGCAGCCTGATTCCTCCAGCTCCATTTTTCTTTCTCAAGATTGCTTTTTGTATTCAGCATCTTTTGTGTTTCCATACAAGTTGTAAAATTTTTTTGTTCTAATTCTGTGAAAAATGCGATTGGTAATTTGATAGGGGTTGCATTGAATCTGTAGATTGCTTTGGGTAGTATAGGCATTTTCACAATATTGATGCTTCCAATCCAAGGGCATGGTATATCTCTCCATCTGTTTGTGTCATCTTTGATTTCTTTCATCAGTGTCTTATAGTTTTCTGAGTACAGGTCTTTTGTCTCCTTATGTAGGTTTATTCCTAGGTATTTTATTCTTTTTGCTGCAATGGTGAATGGGATTGTTTCCTTAGTTTCTCTTTCTGATCTTTCCTTGTTAGTGTATAGCAATGCAAGAGATTTCTGTGCATTAACTTTGTATCCTTCAACTTTACCAAATTCATTGATGAGCTCTAGTAGTTTTCTGGTGGCATCTTTAGGATTCTCTATGTATTATATCATGTCATGGCAGGTGGATTCTTAATCACTGTGCCACCAGGGAAGTCCAGGGTAAGCATATTCTTAACAGCTTTATTGAGTTATGTTTTAAGATATGCATATTTGGAGAGATACTGCCAAACTTCTTTCTAAAGTTGTACCATTTTATATTGCCCCAAGCCATGTGTGAGTTCCAGTTGCTCCACATCCTCACCAATACTTGTTGTTGTCAGACTTTTTCTTTCTTCTCCCTCCCTCCCTGCCTGCTTTTTCTTTCCCTCCTTCCTTCCTTCCTTCCTCCCTCCCTTCCTCCCTTCCCTCCCTCTACCCCTCCCTTCCCTCCATCCCTCTTTCCCTCCCTTCCCTTCTTCCTTTCTTTCATTTTTATCAACCTTCCCAAGGGATTCTGATGCCCTCAGAGGGAGGTCTCAACTCTTGCTGTGCATCTAAATCACCTGGTGGGCTTTAAAAATGCAGACCCTGAGGCCCTGCCAGGTCACTGTGAATCAGAGACCTCCAGGTTAGAGCACACACACCCGGGTCACTCTGAATCAGAGACCCCAGGCTGGAGCACAGACACCTGTGGTTTGAAAGCTGTGTTCCCCAATGTGTCCTTAGGAGTTTCTACTCCACCAGCCCCCTTGCCAGGCTGCCATCCAGCTTCTTGTTGATCAATGGTTCCCAAAGACCACTTCTCTCGGTCTCAATCTCTGGCTGAAGGCGATGGTTTCTGTCCAGCTGCTGATCTATTGCCCCTGGGCTCTGGGAGCTGAGGTGGTATAGGAAGCATTACAGGCAGCTTTACTCCTGTGTGGACTGCATCTCTGAGGTTCCCATGGCAACCTTCTCAGACTGGTCCTCATTGGTAGCCATGCCTCATCCATGGGCCAACTTTAGGGAGGGAGATCCGACAGGCAGCCCTTAGAGTAATGGGTGACACTAGGGGTTGCAGATTCAGATGCCCTGGCTATAGGGGCCAGGCAGGCTGGCCCTGTGAGTGAGGAAGGGGGGCCAGGGGTAAACAGACACACACACATGCATACATGTGTACACAGAAGCACAGCTACACATACAAACATTCACCTAGATACGTGCGTATGCGCACACACACACACAGAATCAGAACATCTAAGCCAGCATTTCTCAACTGGGGACGATTTTGCCTCCTTGGGGACATTTGGCAATGGCTGGAGACATTTTTGGTTGTCATAACCAGGGAGGGGTGTGCTGACGTCCAGGGGGTAGAGGCCATGGATGCTGCTAAACATCCTAGGATGCATAGGACAGCCCCACCACAAAGAATTATCCAGTCCAAAACGTCAGTAGTGCCAGAGGTTGAGAAACCCTCATTTGACAAAGATACTTCCGTTTCAGCACACATAAAAGTTTTGTGTCATTTCAAAAGCTAAACTTTTATTTTGCAGCTTTACTTTATGTTGAATTACACATCAGGCTAGGTGCCAGCTTCTTGTCACTGGTTAATTCCTCCAAAGTGCTGCTTCTCGGACTGTCTGGTGAAGGGCCAGTATTTTATTTTTCTTTTTTATCTACTGGAGACTGATATACTTGAAAAGTACACTAGCAATGAATTCTTGAAAAATGCAGTAAAACAAGAAGACATGAAGAATACAAGCCACTGATCAGGAGCTTGGGTATTGTGGCAATGTCGAATTGCTAACCGTTTATTGTTTCTGAACTTTTCTGTTGCTGTCCAGCAAGAAATAGTGCAAGGGCAGGCCTGTGTCTTCAGGCTGCACTTTGCATAGCTCCACTCTCGATCTGGCTGAGGCTGTAATTGCCTCAACATCTCCAATCCCAGCCCCACGTGGTCCAAATACCCTTCAAGATTTCTGTGCACCCAGGGCAGCCTCCCTCCACAGCCCCTGGCTCTGTCCTCGTGCTATTGCTGCTTCAGTGTAAGAGTCACATCCCTGCCCACTTGGTTGGTCTCTGCCCACACAATGCCCATCTGGGTTCAGGCTGAGACATAGTAAACTTTAGAGAGTGACATGGAACCGCAGACTTGACTAAGATGCTGGCCAGGAGGAAGCAATGGAGGGGGTTTCACTGCACAAACTCACATATCTTCTAATTGAATGTCAGACACCTTTGTCCTTAAAGTTTTCTCCCCACCTTCACCCCATTGCCACAGCCCCTGTTCCTCTGCTCAGCACCCTCCCGTGGCCCACACCTCCCTCAGAGGGAAAGCCACAGTCCTCCCTGCAGCCACCCCAGCCTTCTGTGGTCTGCTGTATAACCTCTGATGTCCTGAGACGTCTACTCCCTTGCTCACTCATCTTCCAGCCACATTGGCTTCCTTCCTGGTCCTCAGACACACCAGGTGCAGTCCTGCCTCAGGGCCTTTGCACTGGCTGCAGCCTCTGCCTCACTCAGAGATCTGCGTGGCTGGGTCCCCCACTTCCTTCATTTGTGTGACGATTTGCTCAGAGAAGCCTCATCCCCCACACAATCCTCTCATGCTACTCTTTTTTCCTGCAGTGTGCTTATTTCCACCTACATTATATTGCTTTTTTGTTCTGCTTTTTATATTAAATAAATTTATTTATTTTATTTATTTATTTTTTGGCTGTTTGGGTCTTCGTTGTTGCACGCAGGTTTCTCTAGTTGCAAAGAGTGGGGGCTGCTCTTCATTGCGGTGCGTGGGCTTCACACTGCGGTGGCTTCTCTTGTCGTGGAGCACGGGCTCTAGGTACGTGGGCTTCAGTAGTTGTGGTGCTCAGGCTCAGTAGTTGTGGCTTGCGGGCTCTAGAGCGCAGGCTCAGTAGTTGTGGCACATGGGCTTAGTTGTTCCGCAGCATGTGGGATCTTCCCGGAACAGGGATTGAACTCGTGTCCCCGGCATTGGCGGGCAGATTCTTAACCACTGCGCCACCAGGGAAGCCCTGTTCTGCTTATTGTCTTTGTCTCCTAGTGGAATATAAGGGCTACACGTTTTATTCCTTGCTGGTGCATAAGAGCTGCTCAGCATCTCTTCAGTGAGTGAATGACTGCTGGGGTACAACCGAACGCATGGGGTCTGGGCATAAATGGTACTGGGTTATCACTGTTGTTGTCCTCATTATTTTTTCTCTCGTTGCCTCTGCTGCCCAAGCCCCAGGCAGAGAAGAGGCCCCGGGCAGCTGCTCCAGGAGCATGGTGACTTCACTCTGACTCCAGGTGTTCCTAATCTCTGGAGTAGCGTCATCCCTAACCTCTTGCTGTCTCTCCTGGTTCCCAAGACACCATGTGACACCTCAGCCCAGAGGCTTGCCTGTCCCCAGGGAAGGGTCTGGCGCTTAATAGCCTCACTGTGGCTGACTACCTCCCAGATGGAACCCAGCTGAATCACTGAATCACGGGGAGGTGATTTTTTTTTTTTTTTTTTTGGCGGTACGCGGGCCTCTCCAGTTGTGGAGCACAGGCTCCAGACGCGCAGGCTCAGCGGCCATGGCTCACGGGCCCAGCCGCTCCACGGCATGTGGGATCTTCCCGGACCAGGGCACGAACCGGTGTCCCCTGCATCGGCAGGCGGACTCTCAACAACTGCGCCACCAGGGAAGCCCGAGGAGGCGATTTTTGAATGAGGACCTAAAGGGAAGAGGGAGGGAGGGAGCTGTGCAGACAGCAGGAGTGAAGGGTAGGGATGGGGTGTGTTCCAGGCAGAGGGCACAGCAGGTGCAAAGGCCCTGTGGTTGAGAAACAGGGTTGGTGGGGGGAGGCCAGTGTGAAGGGAGTGGCAAGAGATGAGGCCAGAGGTCACGGGGGACCAATCACATGGGACCCTGTAGGCCTTTTGAGGAATTTGGGTTTCATCTAGTGTCCTGGGAGCCATGGGAGGGTATAAGCAGGGGAAAGATGAGATCTGATTTCTGATTGCCATGAGGAGTGTGGGTTAGGGAAGGTGGGGGTGGAGGCAGGGAGATCTCTGAGGAGGCTGCTGTTGCTCTCCAGGAGAGTGAAGCTGACGGCTGGACACGGGTTGGGGAGGGAGCTGTGGGGTCCCGAGGAGTGTTCAGTTGTTCCAGCATTGCGGGTAGAGAAGTTAGCCAGGGCCAGAGGAGTCAGGGAGGGCTTCCTGGGGGAGGTGACCCATGAATAGGCCAGCAGAGTCTAGGGGATTTAGGAAGGTGGAGAGGAGGCCTTCCAAGGAGGTGGCTGTGCAGTAAATGAAGGAGAAAAGCAGAAGGATGTGGTTTATCTAGGGGACAGACAGTAGAGGCTGAGATCCAGGGGCACGGGAGGTGAGCCCAGATAAGCGCAGTGGTCGGACTTCAGGAGGGTGCCTTGTCCATTCATTCATTCATTCATTCATTCATTCAAATGAGGTCCTTTGGGAACCACAGAAGCTTATCCAAAGGGAGAGAAGAGTGATGATCATGTCATAGATTACTTGTGGTGAACTGACCCTCAGAGAGGACCAACTCCCTAATTTTACAGTGGGGGAAATGCCCCAGAGCAGACAGGAACTTGTCCCAGGTCACACAGTGGCCATGTGACTGCCTCTCTCACCCAAAGTCCTGGGAAGAAGAGTTTGGTGGGACTGAGGGCAAGGTTGGAGGGGTCAGGGGCTGTGGAAAGGAACTTTTGGAAGATTATAGTCTGCTTGGCAAGAAACGAATAACTCATGCTGTCACTTTGGACATGGCCTGGGGTCCCACTATGCCATCCTCTACCCTGTCCCTACCCTAAATCTGATGACTTGTAGCTTGGGTTCACTCACCACTGTGGCTTCTGTGTCTGTAACTCTGACACTGTCTGCTGCTGTTCCAGGGGCCTGTGGTCAGGTCCCAGTGTGGTGTGGTCCCATGCTAAGTGCTCTGTGGTTCTGGACCCACCATCCTGGAGCTCCGTGAAACTAACATTCTGGGGCTCCAGGGTTTCAATCTAGTGTGCCTTCATGGACGATTATCCAGTCTCCTGTGGTTGTGTGGCTTTGTGTCCCCATCCTTGGGAGCTCTGTGGCCTCGTGGGCTATCACCCTGTTTCCTACTGGCCTGGGCTCTGATTCCCACACTGGTGTCTTGTTTGAATGGCCAGCATCCCAAGACTTAGTCTAGATCGCTGACTCTGCTGCCCTGAGGACAAGTGGACAGATAGGGCCATCCTGCAGCTGGGCCAGTCTCTCTGAGGAGAGCCCAGAGGGCTCCCTTGGGACACATTCTCCCTTTCTTTATCTGGGGCCCCCGGCAGGGCCACCTCTGGGTGCTGGAGCGTGTGGGTGCTGCCTGCAGGGGTTGGGGCAGGGTAACAGGCATTGGTATTTCTGGCCCCACTTGTGCCACTGTCTTAGTTCATTCCGACTGCTGTTAACAAAATACCCTGACTGGGTAGCTTATGAACACCAGAAATGTATTTCTCACAGTTCTAGAGGCTGGAAGTCCAAGATCAAGGCACCATTGTGGTCAGGTTCTGGTGAGGGCCCACTTCCATAGCTGGCGCCTTCTTGCTGTGTCCTCTCGCAGGGGGAGCAATAAGGGACCTCTCTGGGGTCTCTTTTATAAGAGCACTAATCCCATTCATGACAATCATCTCCTGAAGGCTCCACCTCCTAATAAGAATTCTGGGGGGACGCAGGCATTCAGTCTGTAGCTGCCACTAACGAGCTATGCAACCTTGGGCCTCCTCCTTTTTCTGTGCTTGACGTTGGGGATTTGGGGTGAAATGCACAGCAGGATGGGGACTGTGCCGGTGATGAGGTGGATGGGTGCAAGCCCCTGTGCTTGTACCCAGCAAAGTGTTGTGAGGGCTCCTGGTCTTCTGTGTGCCCGGCTGGGGGATACAGACCTGCAGGCCACCCCAGGAAGGGTGATGCTCGGACATGGCTCCCTCCGGGGCCCTCCCACTGGCTCCCCCAGGCTGTGGTGTTGTCCACCCTGCAGCCTTGTGTCCACTTAAAGCAGACAGGCAGACCCAGGCGAGCCTTCCAAACCTCCCGAAATGCCGGGTGATAGCCCCACGATGGCCGAGGGGAGGTGGAGCCCAGGGTCACACGGCTGGTCAGAGCCCTGGACGGCCCTGCCCTGGTCTGCCTCTAAGCTCAGGCCCCGGAGCTGCCCACCTGCAGGGACGGCCACACGGTAGAAAACAAGGTGGGAAGGGCACAGAGGCTGGAAGCTCGCCCAGGCCCTGGTGTGGGCTGTGCCCCTGGTCCTCATTTTGCCACATTTGCTGTATTTAATCACACGCACCCACACACTCTCGCAGGGACCACAACAGAGGCAGCTGTGTTTGGAAGGAACAGCGGAGTGGGTGTGAGGGTGGGCCTGGAGCCTAGCTATGGGCTTCGGGCTCAGAGCCACGCACCCCCGGCCCTCCGCCCTGCTCCACGCGCCTAGGTCTCTACCAGGTACATGGGACTAATCATAGCTCCACGTCATGGGGTCATGGTGGGGGGTTGCTGTATGCAAAAGCTGGGGAGTGTCTACTTCAGAGGAAAACTCAAACTTTAGTTATTTTTATCCCAATTTTTCAGACAAGGAAACTGTAGTATGAGAGCAAACGCCTGGAATGTAATAATAAGGCAGGTCCCTTTCACAGAGCCCTGGCCAGCCCCAGACCTGCGTTATTTCATGAAGCTGTTACAACCATGGGATGCTTGGGCGATGTCATACCCACTTCATGGATGAGGGAAGTGCAGGATTTGAACCCAGTGCTGTTGGACTCTAAACCTCCCCGCTCCAGGCTGTCCCCTCCTGGGGACTCAGTGGGCAAGAGGCCTGGGGGTCAGAGTGGGGAAGGCGTGGGTGCAGGCGTGCCTAGTGGGGAGCCCCTGTGGCACACGGGACCTACTATAATTGCAGCCTTTCCGTCACCTCCACCCAAGGGCCCCACGACTTAATCTGCATACTCAGTGTGCCTGCCCAGGCGTTTGCTCCTAATTATTGCGCTGTGAAGGCAGTGCCAGGACTATTAACAGGCATATGCCACCTGTTTCCTGGCAGGTGGCCCTGTTGGTGCACCTGTCGGACAGCCATCCTGGCCCACTCGGAAAATGCTTGATGGCATTTTGTTTCTGGCTCAGGAAAGTTTCAGAACCATCAGATGGATAAGCTGCTCGCCTGGTGGCCTTTGAGCCTCCCATGGGGCTGCTTCTGCTCAGAACGGCTCTGATGAGGGTGGACGGCAGGGGATGGGCAGAGAGGGTAGTAGGCTGGGTTGTGTTGGAAATCCCTCCTCTGCCACTTGGAAGCTGTGTGATGCTGGAGCAGTCACTTTCCCTGTCTGAAAACCCGTGCCCTGACTTCGTTACAGGGTGGCAATGAGACAGCGATTCTCCATCCTGGCACCCGAAATGTTTCTGATTCAGCCATAGTTGTTTTAAGCTCCCCAGGTGATATCACTTGTCATAAGGTGAGGCTTGATGCCTTCGGAGCCCTGAACTCTATGCCTGGCACCTTGTAGGTGCCCAATAAAGGCTGTTTCCCTCTCGGCAACGCATGCCCAGCCCTTACCAGCTTGCAGGACATTTTCACCTCCTTTGTCTCCACAGAGCAGCATAATGATTGTCTGAGTTCTTAATCCTCCTCCTCATTATACTGATGGGGAAACTGAGGCCCAGAGTGGGGAAGCAACCACACGAGAGTGTAGGGGGAGAGCTGGCCTCTGAGCCAGGCCTTTTGGACCCCAGAGCTCACACTCCTAAGACTGTTTCCCGTTCTGCAAATGTTTACCCCTGGCAGACAAAGGCTTTGTGACTTTCAAAAGAAACCAGATTCCACCCACCTCTTCACTCACTTCCTCTGTCCCCACCTCGGGTCAGAGACCCTCGGCCCTCCCCCAACTTGTGCAGGGACCCCCTCCCCGGTCTCCCTACCTACACCCTCGCCACCTGGTGTCCCTTCTCCCTCCAGCAGCTAGAGGATGCTGTTAAATCACAGGTCAGGCCACATCCCTCCTCTGCTCGGTACCCTGCAGTGGCTCCTACCTTCCCCAGAGGAAAAGCCAGAGTCCTTAGGAGGCCCAGCTTCACGCCCCCTCTACCCCCCGGTGCACCCCCTGCTCCGTGGATACTTCAGGCTGTCTCTGGCCCCTCCCTGCTGGAGAACCCCCCATGATCCCCTCCTTCTTTTCAGCCTTTCTTCAAATGCCCCCCACTAAGTGAGGCCTTTTAGGACCCCCCTATTTCTTTTTATTTTATATTTCAATGTTTCATTTACTTATAAATGGCACATATAACCCAGGAATACCCCTGAGGCATTTTAAGGGCAAATCGTGAACTTTTTTTCTTTCATCTGTATCTCCAACAGATAAAGACTTTTTATATATATATAATTAAAATAACAGCATCAACCCAACAGAATTCACCATATTTTTTAATCTTGCCTCCTATTCAGTCCCTGTGCAGTTTCCCCCGTTGTCTCCCAAAATGTCTTTTCACACTTGGTTTTTTCAAATCAGGATCCAGCCAAGGTCCTAGAACTGCATTTGGTTGATCGGTCTCTCAAATCTCTCTTAATCTGTAACAGTGCCTTCTCCCTCTTTTTCCACTCTAATTATTTGTTGGCAAAGCCCGTCATTTGTCCTGTGGAATGGCCTCACGGTGTCATTAATACATTCTTCTGTCCCCTGTACTTTCTGTCCACTGGGATTTGGATCTAGAGCTGGATTTAATTCAGGTCCGATTTTGCAGGCAAGGCTATGTCACAGGTGGTGCTCTGGGCTTCCTTCCACATCCTATCAAGACGCACATGTGCCAGAATGTTCCACTTTTGGTGATGCTAAGATCAGTCCAGGGGTTCAAGTGCAGTCTGCCTGGTCCCTGTGTCATATAGTTCTGTTCAACATTCCATTGATGTCCAATGCTGGATCCTTTATTTCACTAGGATTTCCAATTCTGTTATTTCTTCTGCACCTATTTGCAGTGGTTCTTCTATAAAGAATGACTTTCCCTTATTAGGTTTCCCTAAAATACTGTTCATACAGGAAGACAGGATAAATGCTTCATTCTTTACCTGCATTTTCTGCTTATAGAATACTCAGTTGGTGCCTGGACTACCTCCAATGGAACCAAGGAGGTTTTTCTTTCTTTTGAGAATATTGAACACATGGATTTTTACAGTTTTGCAGTCATTATTCTTTCTGATGCTCAACTTGGCCCACATGTGGCCAGTGGGAGCCCTTCAAGCTGGCTTCTGTGTCCTTTCAACCCTCCCCATCAGCCTTCATGCATGTCCTTACTTTATGGCAACACAAGATGTGCCAGGCTCATCTTGTACATTCCCTGCACCAGTCCTGGAATCAGCCTCTTCTCAGAGGAGCCCTGGGGACCCTTTTAGTAAAAGGTATTTAGAGACCACCGTCTGGGTTCTGAGGAGACTACCCCCTTTAGAATTGACAACATCTCCCTCTGTGCTCAGATACCCCTCACTCTGCTCCATTTATTTCTAGCATATTTCACCTCCTAACATCCTGTGACATTTACTTGATTCTTACATTGGTCATGGACTCTGTCTTCCCACTAGAATATCAGCACTGTGAAGGCTTGGTTCTGTTTGTGGCTGTACCTCCCAGTCTGGCATACAGAAGGCACTTAATAAAACATTTGTTGAGGGGCTTCCCTGGTGGTGCAGTGGTTAGGAATCTGCCTGCTAATGCAGGGGACATGGGTTCGAGCCCTGGTCCAGGAAGATCCCACATGCCACAGAGCAACCAAGCCCATGCGCCACAACTACTGAAGCCCGCGGCCCCAGAGCCCGTGCAACAAGAGAAGCCCCCGCAGTGAGGAGCCTGCACACCACAACGAAGAGCAGCCCCCACTCGACACAACTAGAGAAACCTGTGCGCAGCAACGAAGACCCAAAGCAGCCAAAAATAAATAAAATAATTTTTTAAAAAACCAAACAACCAAACAAACAACATTTGTTGAAAGAGTGAATGGATGGATGGATGGATGGCCATTGTCCTCTCCCTCCCGAAGCCTGGAGAAGTGGTTAAGAGAGGTCTGCCCCCACCCCCTGTCCTCCACCTGTAGAGCCTGGGGGCCTCTGTCTTATTCAGATCAGCAGAGCTGGGCGGCAGAAATGTCACACCACTTGGCCCCTGGGGAAGAAAGGGCCAGGCTGAGAAGATGAAAGGTATGTCTGATGAGATGTTAATTTGTTTCAGGAAGCAGGTGGGGGTGGCAACAACCCGTGGCCTCTGGGGCTGTGTGAGGCTGAGGCAGGGATGGAAAAGCAGAATCCAGGGTGGAGCCCGGCCTGGATCCCTCTGTGATTGGTTTCCTTCTCTTAGCCCATCTCCTGGGCTCTGTCACCTCATTTTGGAGGGAAGTCAGATGGCCCTGTGTTTGAATCCTGACCTGTCTGCCTCAGTGGCTGTGTGACCTTACGTGATGGGAGGAACATCTCCGGGCCTTGGGGCAGAGGAAGTGAGACTCACAGGGAGGGTGAACCCAGGGAAGACCATGGACTATAGCCCATGAAGCCAGAGAACAGCAGGGACTTGCTTGGGGCTACCCTGTAGCCCAGGGCTGGCTGGGACCTGGACTCAGGCCTCCTGCTCCCTGCCTGGGCTGATCTGCTCTTTCATCCCTGGTCTCATCTCCTTGAGGGGGTCGTGTGCTCTCCCACACTCTCCCTGAAGCTACCATTTCTGCAGAAGGAGCCCTGTGAAAATCTGGGGAGCATGGAATGGAGCACCTGGCAGGTGCAGCTCAGATAACAGGCAAGCTCTCGATGGCTGGAAACCAGAACCCCCAATCTCCCTTCTCAAGGCCTGCCAGTCAGGACTCCTGTGCCAGCAAGGAACCCATCATCCAGCTGTGGCCTCCTTCAACTCAAGTCCAGGGTTTGGGACCACCACTAAAGGCAGAGATTGAGGAGCATATCAATCTGTGTTCTGTTTACTTGTTCGTTCATTCATTCATTCATTCTGCATTTGCTGAGCCCCTGTTCTGCACTGGAACCTGAGATGAGGAAACTCTTTGGGGGTCCGTGTTACCAAAAACCCAGCCCAACTGGCTTAAGCAAAGAAGGGAATTTATTGGCTACAGTAACAGAAAAGGGATATTACTGACATGAGGCACGGTGCTCATCACGGCACCTCATCATCAGGATGTGATCATTCTCACCACCCCCATTCTGTTTTGGTGTCACAGTGGCCACTAGCAGCTCCAGCATGACGCCACGTCCCTGCACCCCACGGTGGACAGAATTCCCCTTCCCAGGCGTTTAGTTGAGTCCCAGGATTGTCTCTCACTGGGTTGACTTGGGTTGTGTGCTTGTCCCTGAGCCCATCACCGTGGCCGGGCTGGGAGTGTGCTGGTTTGCAGGCTCTGGGTCAAGGGCCCTCCTGGAGTTGGGTGGCTGAGCTCCACCCAGCTTGAGTGCAGCGGAGAAGCAGCTCCCCCAGGAAAGTGGGATGATGCTGCCAGAAGAAGAGGGAACAGGAGTCAGGAAGAGCAGGGGTCCGTGCAGATGCCAGTTCTCGGAGAGCTCATGGTCTAGAGGAGAAGCTGGACTGCGCGTGGGGAGAGGAGTTGAGCGTTGAGCACCTACTGTATACAGATGCTCCAATATGTAGAATCATCATGCAGTGCAGATTCTTGTCCCCAGGGTTCAGATGGGGAAACTTCCTCAGCTGGGAGCTCTTAGAGGACAGGGACCACGTCCTCCTCGCCCTGCTCCTTGGGTAGCACCTGACACAGTGCCAGGGAGCTTCTTGGTAGGACCTGGGTCTTCTGGCACCCAGGGAGCCACCTCCCAAATCAGTTCCGAGTGGCTGGACTTGAGTGACTTCTGAGTGGATCCTGTGCCCCTCTAGATGGAGACAACCCACGGCACTTAGAACTTGGGAAGAGCTGGGAAACAAGTCAACTGCAGCTCAGTGGGGCACACTGAGTCAGGATTCAAACTCAGGCCTGCCCATCCTCGAAGGCTTGTGTTCTCTGATTTCTCCCCTCACTCTGCACAGCTCTCTTGGAGATTTGCTGTTCACCGAGACGCCGGGCCTCCCTTCCCTTGGGAGGGCTTGCAGTGGAGTGGGTAGGTTTGGGATGGGGGTGGCCCACACCCTGTCTCGTGTCTCGGGAAGGAGCTGTGTGATTTCTCTCAGCTGCCCGCTTCCATCTTTCTGGGCTGCCCCCTAGTGGCCTCTGCCACCCTCACCGTAAGGATGAAGGGACAGAATTCCTCACTGGAGTCAGTGGAAATGACCCAGGAATGCTGGCCTCACTGAGTCGCCCCAACAGGGCTTTCCCAAGCCCGACCTCTGCCAGCAAGAGTCTCGCGATGCATATGGCCGGAATCCACGCTGGGGAGGCACTCTGAGCCTAGGGCCTGCTCTCTGTGTTAAAACAGGTTGATCTGCAAACTTCAGGGAGGCATTATGGTGCGACAGAACCAAATGGAGACTCCTGGGTGGACTCAGAAGGACTGGGAGATCAGTGAGGAGGGAATCAGTGTCTCACTGTGTAATTCATTTCCAGTAACTGCTGGATCTGTTTACTTGAAATTGCCGTGCACTCCGTCCATAGTAGGGATCCTGCACCTTGGTGAACACAGGGCCAAGGCCTGGAGGTGGGATTATTGCAGAGTGACAGGGATTGGCAGGAAGTCTACGTGTGGGAGAAACCTCCGACTTTCTGAATGGAGACCCAGCTGCTGGTTCAAGCACGAACTCTGATTTGTGTGGCGCTGTGATTCCCGAGAGGGTATCTGGCCCTCCCCGTGAAGGTGTTCTGTGGCCTGATCCATTGTTGGGGCGTCAGTGGTTTGGAGAAAGGACGAGGAAGCATGAGCTGCCCTGGTGGGGAGGGACCAGAACCTAGCATCCAGTCCACCTCTACCACGCATCTGCTCCGTGACCCTGAGCCCCCTGCCTGTCTCTGAGTGTAATGCTGCTTGTCCTACCCACCTCAGGGGCTAGGCAGGGGGGTGGGGGGTAGGGGGGGATCAGAAAGGAGGCTAGCTGTGTGTGAGACAGGAAGGGACGCCAGATGCATTTATTGTGCACTTGCTGGATGCCTGGAGCACTCATAGGTATCCATCGACTCCACCCACCCAGCCACTTGGGTGGGGATTCTCTCATTATCCTGTGTTACGAACCAGGGTAAGTGTGGCAATTGGGGGTGAAGCGGGAGGGCCTCGGACTCAACATTCTACACTGATGGCCCCTGAGATGCCTGTGCTGACCTCAGGGGACCCTGTCCTTGTCTGCAGGGGCTTCCAGGCTTGGAGGGGGTCAATCTCCACCTAGTATGAAAAGCATTACTGAGACCCAGCTGGCGAGGACTCTAGCAGGCAGGGATCTCTGAAGGCTGAGCAAGCCTCCTTGTGCAGGGAAATTCAAGGCGTCAAGCCGGAGAGGAGGAGCGTTCCAGGGGGAGGGCCTGCAGTGCAAAGGCCTGGGGGCATCAAACAGCCCAGCCTAGGGTGGAGGGAGGGGGATTGGCAGATTTTTGGCAAAAGAAGGGGTGGGCGAGGCGAGCACGGCGGTGGAGGTTTACCACAGGGTCTGGTACAGCCGGGAGCCGGGAACCGCACTCCCCAGGCCGGGGCTGTGGGGGAGGAAGGGCCCTACTGATGCCACCGCTGCTGGCTCCGGGGAGGATTATCTATTTTAGCAACTGGGGAGGGCGGAGCAGGGAGCGCCCAGCCTCTGCCAGTAGCGCAGGCAGCTCCGAGGAAAGCGGAGCAGCACCGGGCGGCTCGGGCAGCCGGGCCCTGGGCCCCAAGGGCAGGCAGCGTGATGCTGGCCGTGTCGCTCAAGTGGCGGCTGGGCGTGGTGAGGCGGCGGCCCAAAGGTACGGCGCCCCGGGGTCTGGGGCTGGACCGGAG